>NC_089703.1:1233750-2467500 GCF_031753505.1 Anomalospiza imberbis
TCCAGTGTGCTGCATCAGCCAGGTTCTGCAAGTTTTACTTCTCCTTTTCTCATCAGCCTGTTACGCAGCCTGCAGCAAACTGAGCCACCAAGAGTTGGTTTTAGTTACCTCTTGAACAGCATGGTACAGGTTCACCTTGACAGGTATCAGTAATATATTGAAAAAACTTTGTACATGGTAAATTTACATGGGTTTGGTCAACTCAGCATTTAAGCTATTTGGCCACCTTTGATCCTGAAATGAGAGTAGCAGATGTCCTTGTGTTTGAGAGGAAGCTTTTGAAGTGTTGGTCATATCCTGGCTCACAACCTGATGGCACAGCAGCCTGCCAGTGCTTGGAAGGGGAAGTCTGGTCAGAGCCATTCCTCCAAAACCAGTTTGGCCTCCTAGCTGCAAACGGGGCATTTTCTGAGTGCTGATGGAGGGATTAACCTGGGGGCCAGAGGAGCAGCTCAGGGAGTGCCACGTGGTGGAGCTGAGCTTGGAGCTGGACTAGGGCTCTAGAAAGAGCTGTTTTCTGCAGTCACTTCCTGGAGCTGGGATTGTTGCCCTGCACCCCACACAACCAGGGCGTTTTGCTGCCTTTGTCAAGGCCATTTGGAAAAACTCTGCCTGTCTTGAATGCCCCCAGGCTCATTCCTGTGAGGCTCCCACTTGGGCTATTCCTAAATGTTGCACTGAATTTTGAGAAGGATTTTTTTCCTCTCTCTTCAAGATGCTGTGTTTGCTGTGGCTGGCCCTGGATCCCTGGAGGTGTCCAAGGCCAGGCTGGATGGGGTTTGGAGCAACCTGGGGCAGTGAGAGGTGTCCCTGCCCGTGGCAGAGCGTGGCCCTGGAGTGTTCCTACAGCTGCCGTGGGGCCACGTGCTGGTCCCTCCTGGGTAGATGCTGCCCAGAGGTCACATCCCTGGCGTGTGTCTGTTTTATTTTATACACTGGGAGTTGACATCTCTCTAGCAGTGCCTTCAACTACTTTTCCTTGATTTCCCCAGTGCAGTTTCTTGTCTGCTACAATATAAGTTGTCTCTGTTTCTAGGAAGAAACAAACATTTTGCATTTGAGAGTGGACAGAATAAGGAAAGGGGGAGACAGAGGATTCAGCCTGTTTTGGGAAGCTGAAAACTCCCCTTGGTGTAGCTTTAATTTACTTTACCTGGTGGGTTTTGGAATTTGAGGCTTTTGCTGTAGCAGTTCAATTGCAGAATTTCAGATTCTGTCTGGATCCAGTAGAGGAATGGGTGTTTATCCACACACAGGGGTGTGCAGCACAAACCCCTGTGTGTTGTCACAGCACTGCTTTATACAATCTACCTGTGTGCATCATTGCTTTATGTATGTGCATGGATTCACTTACCTTGAGGGGGGGAGATCAGTTCTTACCAGAACTGATCTCCAGGCACACAGAACCAGGCACACAGCTCCAGGCACACAGAACCCATGGATTGTAATTCTGGCCTGAAAACTTTGGGAGAGTTAAAGCTGAAGTGACATCTTCACACTGGAACTCCATTGGGTCCTGCTGCAGCAGTGCCTCTGTGTGGCAGAGACTCTCCTTTGCCCAGGGGGGGTTTGGCTGGAATTTTTAGGAATAAATATTGTTCCACATAAATAGTGCCAGAGAGGACGCAGGGAGCAGGGCTTGCAGGGAAATGAAACGTGCCAGCAGCTTTTCAATTACCTTGCACGTTCTCTGGGGACTGCAGGTACCTCCCAGCCCTCCTGATTGAAGCCAGATGTTTGGCAGCTGATTTTCCCTGGCAGATTTTGGGGTCCTGTCCCTTTGTGTACCTTGGAATCACTTGTGTCGCTCGCACGGCTCCGAGCGGCTTTGGCTGCATTTTGAGGTTTCATTAGGCTGCACTTTTATTTAAGGTAAGAGCAGCTGCGTGATCCTGTTTCACTTGGTGCAAAGGAGATGTGGAGGCTTCCCCTTTCCTGGCAGTCAGTCAGCACTGCACTTTGCTGGATGGGCTTCTGCAGCCCCTCCTTCCAGGCAGCACGGGCAGGTGCCTTCCTGAGGTGTCCTCGTGCACAAAGAGCCTGTGTGTGTGTTCCCTGGGCCGCGATGAGCCTGAGGAAGTGAGTTTGCTGAGGAAGAAGTTGGCTCCAAACCTACAGTTTATTTACACTTGGAGATGTGGGAAGGGGAGGATGTAAAGTCACGGGGAAGTGAGGCCTGAGATGTGGGATCAAAGGAGCACAGAGGTTGATTTTTGAGCTTGGAACACTCTCTAGCGAGGGCAGAAGGTTTTGCAGAGCTGGATGAAGGCTGGGCTGTGCAGACAGAGCAATCCCTGCCTGCAGGAAGAGCTGCCCTGGCATCTGCTGCTGCTCAGTGAAACCCCAGCAGAGCCACTCTGCATTTATCATCCAGGGAAATGCCTGTGCTCAGCAATTAAGAGACTCATCAAGGGCAGCTTGCATGGAAAAGCCCATCCCGCCGACTTCCAGATGTTGTAACTTTGTTTTTCCACCAGTGGGATTTCTTGTGACCCTTGGGCTCCCCTCAGCAGTTACCCATGTCCTGGAGTCTCTCTCGTCACCAGCTGAGCAGTGTTCGGGTGCAGGAACAGCAGGGGTGTGCTGACAGGGGTTGTCCAGGGAATTATTTCTGCCTCACTTTTCCATCGTGAGGGTGGGCAGGGCCTGGCACCTCTCCAGGCTGCCCAGAGCAGCGGTGGGGGATCCCTGGCAGTGTCCCGGCAGGTTAGACAGGGCTCAGAGCCGCCTGGGACAGGGGAAGGTGTCCCTGCCGTGGCAGGCGTGCAGTGGGGTGGGCTTTGAGGTCCCCTGTGGATTTCTCAGAGGTTCAGTTCTGTAACAGGTGAGAAAAAGGGAGGAGAGGAGAGGACTTGAGGCAGGTAAAGGTCGTGTAGCATCCCCAGGTTTGCCCATGGTTTTGGCTGGACGGTTTGGCAAAGGAAATGGGAAATTTGGCTACATTGGTGAGAGCAAATCTCTGTGGAGGGCTGGGCTCAGTTCTCAGCTGATTCCTACAACGCTGCAAGCCCTGCAGAGACCACAACCTCCATTTGTTGCTTGTAGTTTGAAATAAGTGCTGGAGAGGCAGGCCAAATTTTGCCTTACTGATATCCAAATAATTCCACATATTTTCCACCTGGAGCCTTCAGCCTGCCCACTGCCTGGGGCTTTGGGAGCCCTTGGCACACACTGCTGTTTGTGTTTCGTTAAAGGGATTTTCACTTTGCTCCGCGGCCAGAGCAGCTGTGGGTGTTGTTGGCTTTTCAGAGCAAAATGGAGGATGAGTTCCCTTCTACCTTTGCTGGTGTTTTCAGACACTTTCATGGTGAAACAAAGTGTTTATCCAGCTTAAATGTCCCTCTTTGTATTATTCCTCCAAACAATGTTTACAGAAAGCCCAGACAGCTGCTTTATTCCGTGCAGGAAACATCCAGGGTGAGCAGGCAGCCCTGGACATGTCCCAGAGGAGTGAGTGTCCCTGTGAGTCAGACTGGAGCAGATGGCTGGGGGAGCCAGGAGGGGAGCCAGGCCCTGGGTCTGCTGCAGGAGAGCCGGGGCTGGGCTGGGCTGGGACTGGGCTGGGACTGGGCTGGGACTGGGACTGGGACTGGGACTGGGACTGGGTCTGGACTGGGACTGGGCTGGGACTGGGACTGGGACTGGGACTGGGACTGGGACTGGGACTGGGACTGGGACTGGGCTGGGCTGGGACTGGGACTGAGCTGGGACTGGGCTGGGACTGGGACTAGGACTGGGACTGGGCTGGGACTGGGCTGGGACTGGGACTAGGACTGGGACAGGGGCTGGGCTGGGACTGGGACTGAGCTGGGACTGGGCTGGGACTGGGACTGGGACTGAGCTGGGACTGGGACTGGGACTGGGCTGGGACGGGGCCAGGACTGGGCCAGGACTGAGCCAGGACTGGGCTCTCCCTGGGCTCTCCCTGGGGTTTGGCTGAGCCCAGCAGGCAGGTGGGAGTGACAGAGGGAGGATGAGCTGCTCCTTAGCACCAGCCTATAGAGGGAATTTCCCCTCAAAGCAAATCCAGCCCTTTATTTAAGCAGCAGAGGTGCTGCTGCTCGAGCCTGTGCAGTGCCAGCCGCCGGAAGGAACCTTTAAAAACCCCAACAACTCAACAAAACCCAACTGTTTGTAGGACATGGCTGATCTTGACTCTGCACTCCATTAAACAGCCTCTTGTAACATCTGGCCTTCCAGAGCACATAAAAATGTTTTCCTTCTGGCAGCAGTTTTTATGGAGATGTAATAATATACGTTTTTAAAAAAAAAATCTATTTTCAGATTCTGCTTCTTAACCATGGAGCTGGGCCTGTCCAGGTGTGGAGGAGACACAGCAGGGAGCCTGTGGCAGTCACTGCCCCGCTGCCAGCTCCCAGCTGCCCCAGATTTGGGCAATTTGCTGACAGTTCCCAGCTCCCCATGATGTGTGGATGTGTGTTTGTGTGGTTCAGGTTTGCATTGTCCCTGCACTGCAGCTGGATCCCTTCTCCAGGCAGTGTCTCCATTCCATGTAAACAGTCTGAAGGCAAAATTAAATGTCCTGCTGCTCTTTCTCCCCCTCTTCCAGGTTATCTTTTGCCTTCGGGGGTCCAACTAAATTACACGCTTCCCCAAGCCTGTTACAGACTTGGCTTATTAGAAGAAACCTGTAGCTGGCCCAGATTTTTAAACTCTGCCCTGAGGGAGGGATAGGAGCAGATGGATAAGAGAATTCAGTGGGATTAGCAAAACCCTTTGAAGACTGTTCTTCCCACTGCAGTTGTCTCCCAGTTTTGTTTTCTTGCTGTCTCAGCAAATCTTGCTGAGGTTCCTGGGTCTGATGTTCATTGTTCAACACTTGGCTGTGTCTTGGCCACAGTTTTCACCTGAGGAGCTGGGGAGGATGGACTTGCCTTGGCACAGAGGCCATGGAAGGCCATGGGATGGGTGCTCCTTCAGGCACAGTCAGATGGAATCCAGTGGGTGCTGCAGTTCCAGCTCCCCGTTCTGATGCTGGGGTAGAAGATCTCAGCTGGTTCAGGGAGCTGAGGCCTGCTCAGGGCATTGCTGTCACTGCACTCCTGAGTTGCTCCAGCTCTGAGTTTCTCCTGCAGAACACACTTGGCTGTTCCCTGGTGGGGAGGGAGTGGCTCCTGGGGGGCCTGTCTGCAGCAGGGGCTGTTTCCATTCCTGGTTTTTTATTGCACCACATCTCCACCACCAGCACGTGCCTGTGGCAAGCGCTGGGGGTTTCTCAGCACGTTCTCCCGTGTTTGCACACGGGGGCAGTTGGTGACCCCCTTCTCCCAGCCCTGCTGGACACTGCCCTGCCCCAGATTCCCTGTGATGGATGGATCTGTGCTTTCCTTTGCAGATGGAGAAGGATGAGACTGTGAGTGACTCCTCCCCACACATAGCCAATATTGGGCGCTTGGTAGAGGTGAGTGCGGGTTCTTCTGCCCAAATTTGGTCCCATTCCTCAGGATTTTGTTGCATTTTTCTTTACCAACAACTTACTGATTCCTGTTGTTGCTGGGTGTGTGGTGGCTCAGTGCTGCTCCTTCCACCCCTTCCAGCTGTTTGTGGGTACAAAGCCACCCTCTGCCCCTTGTCTCCTGCTCAGCACTGCAGTGACTTTTCCTGGAAAATGGGTGCTCCATTCCTGAGCCCCAGTGAACAACTTCCTACCCTCATATTTGCTTTTGCAGCCACTTCTGGGGAGATTTATTTCGAGTCAGGTTGCTGCACAGCACCGTCCCTTGGACTGAAAGTTCAGTGTGCATCAGGTGCTTGAGAAATCCCCTGGAACTGGGTTTAGTGTTGGGTTTTGTGGCAGCTCTCAGTCCTGGAAGCTCAGCACAAGAGTGGAGCTGCTCAGAAGGTGTAGCACCACTTCACTGTTTCACTGCACTGTCCTGACTGAAGGTGTTCCACATTTTCTTCATTGTTATAGCCAAGAAAAGAGGAAATTCTCAACTACGATGCATTTTTAGGGAACTGGAAAATTAAAGAAAGGCAGCTACTTCTTTTTTGATCCCTTGTTTAAGTTTTTTGCTTGAGTGAAAGCAATGTATGAAAAAAAAAAACCTGCTTTTTTACAAGATCTCTCTCTGAGCTCTGTCGTGCAGCTTTAAAGAACAAGTCAAGAATTCAAAGTCACCCCTGGGCACAGAACTCTGGACTGCTGGTTATCCTGCAGGACTGAGGAGGCTGCACGGGAGGGTTGGGGTGATGCATTTTCCTTCTGTGCAGAGCTGGAGAGAAGCTGCCCTCTCGTGGTGCAGAGAGCTCCCACCCCTGGAGAGATGGACTGGGAGGGGAGAGCAGGAGCAAAGCTCCACTGGGCATGGGAGCTGGGAGGGGTCTGAGTGCTGGGAATGCTCCAGGGTTGTCCTGGTGCTGCAGCATCCCTGCAAACAGCTGAGGGGACTGAAGAGCTGCTGTGACACTTTCTTTTCCAGGACATGGAAAACAAGATCAGAAGTACACTGAATGAGATTTATTTTGGAAAGACAAAGGACATCGTTAATGGGCTGAGGTAAGGGGCCTGCAGTGGGTGGGGACCCTTTGCCTCCCTGCAGTGCCACCCCAGCCTTGAGCTGCTTGGTTTTCCCCTCCCTGTGCTGTGAGACAATTTTTGTTGTGTGGGGTTCAGGGAACTCTTCTGCTGCAGAAATCTGAAGCAATGTTTTAATCCCTTGTTCCCTCACCAGGAGCAAAACAGCCCAACTAACACTTGTATTTTTGGATTATTTTTCATTAGTTTTATTCTTCACAGTCCTGCAAGCTGTACTTAAATTCTGTCTTCTCTTTCTACTGTCCTTAAAAATAGTCCCAGAATTAAGTCATGACATGAATGGTTTGTGGTGTTTAGGCTTTGTTTTAAATTCTGTCTTTCTCTCAACACTGGTCAAAATACAGTGTAAGAGAAGGGATTAAATTCCCTGTGCCTTTCTGTGGGGAAACTGTGCTGTACTTTTCAGCCCCTGCTCATTCCTGGGCAGGAATTGGACATGGAAATCCCAAGCTGGTAATTCTTATGCTCACAGAGGAAAGTACAGAACTGGGATGCCAAATCACTTCATTTTAAAGTACAGAGAGACCTCCCAGCACAGTGTGGAAACTTAGAATAACCACAGGGCACAAATAAATGCTGTGCTTTTCCCTCACACACCGAGATGTGGAAAAGGAGAGAAAAATGGTGTTAATTAAATATTGGTGCTGCTGTGTGGGCAGAGGGAGCAGCGGGACCTGTGGGAGGGGTTCTGGGTTTTGCTGCTCTGGGTTCTGCCCCAAGCCCTGGTCAGAAGAGCCTCAGTTTCCTTTGTGCTGAGCAGGGTTCAGCCAGGAGGCTTTTATTTACATGAGAGGGAATCTGTAATAGAGCCTTTCTCTTGTGAGCGTTGCCTTGAGCTGTTGTGGTTGAACCTCTGCTGTGTCTCCCCATCCCTCAGTCTGAGTCCTGGCCCTGTGTGCAGCTCGGAGCACCTGGCTCCTCCAGCCTCTCCCTGCTCCTTCTCACCTGTGTGTGTCCCCTTCTCCTCCCTGGAGGTTCCCAGAGCCCCAGCTCTGTGTTACCGAGTTCTTCTGACTGTTCTTTTCCCTGTTTGCTCCCTGGTTTCCCACTGCTCTCTGTAGATCTATCGATGCTATTCCCGACAACCAAAAGTATAAGCAGTTGCAGAGGGAACTTTCTCAAGTGTTGACCCAGCGCCAGATCTACATCCAGCCTGATAACTAAACCAATCCAGGTACCCCTGCTGCCTGTGAGGTGTGAGCCAGCACTAAACCAGGACTCACCAGCCCAGCCCCTGCATGGTAACGGGAAGAACTAACCCCTAATCCCGCAGGGAGCAGCCAGCCCGGGCTCTGCCTCGATGCTGTGGTTCTTGTTTTCAGTGTTACCTCCTCCCCCACGGAAACCTCGCGCTCGGAACTGGGGCAGGATTTACCACTTTGCACTCTGGCTTGGGAGCAGGAAAGGAGCACGTGGTTCTGTGCCTGGAGTGCTGTGGGATTGGGCTGATTCAATCCAGAAGCCCCAGGACTCTGTCCCTTGGGCACCAGCAGTTTTTTACACCTCTGGTACACCACTTCCATGAAGAAATTCCCTGTAATCCCATTGTACTCCCTGCAGAGTGAAATCTTGGGAGTCTCACAGTTTGGAAAAAAAAAGAGACTGGTTCTTCCCATGACTTCAGAGTAAAGGTGTGCTCGCCCACACGCCCGTCCCCGAGAGCCTGGTGGAGTTTGAGTTTCCTTGGAGCTTGAGACGCAGCCCTGCTCAAGCTGACTCAGACACGGCCAGCCTCCATTGCTCGTGCTCTGCACAGCCTCCAGAGGGATTTGTCGCTGTGCTCGTTTGCTCTGGAGCTCTGAGTGTCAGGGGCACACAGCAGTGACTAACCCTGAGCCACCTTAACCTTCCGCTCCAGTTCCTAACCAGTTCCAGATGTTGTTCCAAACACATTCAGCTGACGAAGGGGGAAACTCACTATTTGTTGGTAGAGGCCAAGAACCACTTCTTCAGCCTATGACAAATGCAAATGTGTATGTTTTTATTAAAGCAGCAGAAGTCTCCAGAGACAAGAGAATGAAAATACTGTTACAAAAATGGTAGGAAAATCACCACTGCAAAGAGCAGCCTTGTTTACAGGAGACAGCAGCCAGGGAAAATGAGGTTGCTCTGAATCACAGAATCTCAGACTGGTTTGGGTTGGAAGGGCCCTTAAAGCTCATCCAATTCCAACCCCCTGCCATGGGCAGGGAAATCTTCCACTATCCCAGGTGCTGTAAAGGCTGTGAAATGTGGTTTAGGTGGGGAGAAATCCTACCCAGCTGGATCCTACCACTTCTCTGTGGTAGCCACTCTGGAAAAGTTTGGTTCTGTATAGAACCCATTCTATCAATTTATTTAAGAGGGGCCTTTTTAAAAGTGGACATTTCTTACTGTCTTATTGAAATCAGAGGTTCCTCCACAGGCATCTCCCAGGGCAGCAATCCCAGGTGATTCCTGAAAGGTGGAGCTTTTCCTCTGAACTTTCCAGCAAAGGGAAGCCCTGCAATAACCTTGTGACAGTGTCTCTGTTCTTCTTCAGCTGCTTTGATCACTCATTCCTTAGGGAAGGTACAAAAAAGGCAAAACTGAGAGCAGAACCTCCGGCTGCTTTTCCCGCTGGTGCAAAGGCTGGCGGGAGGTTCCGAGGTGACCGTGGGTGAACAGTCCTGCAGAAGGGTCAGAGCTCCCCAGCCCGGCCCTTCTCCAGGTGGGGCTGGGTTTTCTGTGCACTGTGGGGGAGCAGGAGCTAACCCCCTTGGCTGTGGGACGCTGGGCTTCTTCCAGTCTGTAACACAAAACGTTGGCAATCTCCCTCCGGCAGCCGGGGCTGGGCAGAGCTGCTGGGCAAGCCTTTGGTGCCAGTCCTTGCCAGAGTGAGTTTTGCTTCGTGTTCTCACTGAGTGGTCACTTCAGTTCTGCTTCCCGGGCTCCAGCAGGCAGAGCTGAGCCTGCCCCAGGGCTGCTCCTTCCTCCTGACTCCAGGACTGCTCCCAGCCCTGCCCTGCCCTGCGCCGCCTCTGACCCGCCTTTCCTTCTTCCCCACAGGTCTGTGCAGACTTTTGCAGACAAATCAAAACAAGAAGCTCTTAAGAACGACCTGGTGGAGGCTTTGAAGAGGAAGCAGCAAAGTTAAAGTCCTGTCAGTGCTAACCAGCCATGCCATGCACTCGTTAGATTCCTTTCGTAGAGAATCATCCCCCGCCCTTTTCTGTTCGTCACGTCACGATTTGCATCCAATACTCTCCATGCAACGCCATCCTCTCCCCATGAATAAAGCTGTACAAACTTTTTCAGTCTCTGAGGCCTACTTTGCACCACATTTTACTATCAAGACCTTAGGCTATGTTTCTGTAGAAGTCCATGTATCATTTTTTTTTCCCCCCCCTTCCCCACCCTCCCCCATTTATATGCATCACCACAGATCATTGTTTGTCTTTTCCTCCCTCACCCCTCCTGCCTTTTGTTACATTGGTGTAAAAAATGTAAAACAAAAATTTATTAAATACTGTGGTGTGTGAAAGAGGAAGAACTGGAAAAACAAAAAAAAAAAGAAAAATAATCTATTCCACGTATGTTTGGGGGCTGGGCACAGGGGCTGGCTGGAGGGAGGGAGGGAAGAGAGGGTGTTCCTTGGGGTTGTACAATACTGAGTAACCCAGATGTGCAGGAGATGGTGATTTCGAGACCTGCTGAAAGTTCTGCTCTTCTATAGCCTGGTTCCAAGGCGCTTTTCTGTCAATTTTTATGGAATGCAAAAGGGGTTTTTGTTTTGATTTTTTGTTTTTTTTGTAAAGCTTAAATTGAATCTACATCTGATACTTGAGCCTCCATACTAAAAAATGGAAATAAAAGAAAAGAAAAAAAAAAGACTAAAACAATAAAAACAAAAAAAAAAAATCCCAGGAAGATGTTTGTGTGATCGTGTCCTTGTTTCTCTTTCCTTCCTTGCAGGGTTTCCTGGGGTTTGTGTTTTGTCCCACTCCAGAAATGTTTGTCTGGAGGGGGGTGTGATGTCCCACTGCTCTCTGGCCCTGTGTTACTCACACTGCTGCCCTCCCAAGGTGCTGGGATTGATGCTCCAGGCATCCAGCAGATGTATATGCAGGTGCATTTAGGGGAGGAGGCTCTGCCCGGCTGTGCTGGGTGTGCTGAAAGCCTGGGAGCTCCTGTGTCCAGCCCTGGGCAGAGGGGCTGTGCTGGGTTGGGGCTTCCTCCCATCCCTGCTGACCCAAAAGCTCCTCCCTGGTCCCTGTGCCACCTGTGACCCTCCCCCAGCGTCCCCTCCTGAGCCCGCGGAGGGCAGAGGGACCTGGCACGGCTTTGGGTTCCCTGCCTGCTGCAGGCTTTGCTTGTGCCAAACCTCATCCTGGGGAAGCACAGAAAGATCTGCTGGGCTCCTCCTGGCCCTGGGAACTGCCTTCTGTGTGACCCTCTGCAAGTGGGGACTGCTGGCATTACCGCTGATTAATTAATGTGCTCTAATTTGCATTTGTACGCGACCTGTGTCCCACCCAGACTCCTGCACGTGGCCAGAGTTCAGCCAGGGCCTGCAGGAGCTCCTGTGGGACACGGGCTGGGAAAGGATGGGATCCCCCAGGGAACACCCTGGGATTTGGCTGCTGTCTCACGGTTCTGTCCCTGCACAAACCTGTTCTGAAGCTGGAGATGTTTGTGTGAGCTCTGGAGCCTGGGAGGGGGAGACTCCTGGTGAGCTTTGCAGTTACCCTGTCCCTCAGGGGTGATTGTTCCTGCTCTGCCTGTCCTGCTTTAACATGTGCCTCTGCAAAATCCTGAACACGGGGACAGGGCTGCAGCAGTGACTTGGAGAGATGGGCACCTCGGGGAGAGCCTCAGGAATTTCCAGCCACCCTGAGGTGGCTGTGGGTGTGTAAGCTCTGTGTGCAGCTGCTCGCCTTGCTCCATCCTGCCCAGCCCAAGTCAAGTCAGAGTAAATCAGCTTCGTACCTAATTCAGGCTTCAGGTGCACCTGTGGGGACAGACTGTGAGATACACATATTTTTTAAAAATTAAATATATATATATATACACACACACTCTTTCCTCCTATGGCAGAGGTTCTTTGTCCGGGTTTAGGAAAAGCCAGTATGTGACAATTATTTAGTGTTGTGAGTGGCAGAGATGAGGGATTTGCTCATGGTTTGGATTAAATCAGGATATGAATTATTCTACAGTTCCCAGGGAAAGACAGGAAAGGAAGTGCTGCTGGCTTCAGGATGAGGTGAGCAGCCCCTTCGCCTGTGAATCTGGAGGGGCAGAATTGTGAATTAATCCAGTAAAAACCCACTCACTTGGCTCAAGGGGCCCAGAGAGAGTGAAAAATACATTTCCTTTCCGAAGACAGCTGGGTCAGTCCCAAGTACTGGCCCAGCTTGTGTTTCAATGAACCTGCTCCTGCAGCTTGGTGGGCACTGAGCAGCTGGAATCCCATTTAATGTGAGATCCAGGCTGAGCTGTGGAACCATGGATTGGTGTCCTCAATGTGAGGACAAAGCTGAGTAACTTCCTTGGGAAGGACAAATGCCACGGACTGGCTGAGGCATCATAAATTAATGATAAATTAATTTAATTTAAATTTAATTTAGCTTGGAGCTAAAGCCAAAAGGGACACGATGCTGGGTATCAGGAAGGGAGCTGGAGAGGGGAAAGGGAAGCAGAAGAAGAGCTCATAGCAACTGCAGGAAAAGGAAAGCTCTTGTTTTCACAAGGCCAAGCTGTGACAGCTTTTCCTGAAGGGTCTCCAAGCTTTGGTTGGTTTTCCTCATTTTCCCAGGGAGACTGAGCTGCTCATCCCCAGCAGGAAGGGCTCAGCCCACGGGAGGGAGCCTGGCTACCCCTCCACTCTCCTGCTGGGGACACAGCTTTTCCCAGACCAGCCCTGCTTCCTGTCCTGCCCCGGTCAAGGAGCACGATGCTGAGTTCAGGGCCCTGAGATGGGGATAAACTCATCAGTGCTAGGGATAAACTCATCAGGTTGAGGATAAATTTGTCAGGTTGAGGACAAATCCTTCAAGTTGATAAAATCATCAAGGAGAGAGGGCAGGAACTGTAAACCAGAGCGAGCAGAGAAGCAGCTCTTCTGCTGGGGAACAGCAATGGAGCAACTTCCCCAAGGAATCCACGCAATTAACACATGGGTGAGGCAAAAAATGAGAAGTCAGAGAAATGGGACTGTGAGACTCATTAGGAAAGAGGCAGGAGCTGCCAAGTAAAGCAGCAAAATGAAACCAAGGGAGGCAGGTGGGGAAGGACATGTTTTATAGATGGCTGAGCCATGCTAATTAAAATAGGTGTGGACTGAACACTTTTGTTCTGCTGTTCCTTTCCCAGTGGATCCAGCCCTGTGTGCCTTCCAGAAGGAGCTGAAGGGGGAGGTGTGAGGTCACAGGGGTGCTCGTGTCTGTGGCAGGTCAGCCATCCCTGTCCCCTCCCCACGTTTTTCAGCAGCAAGGAAGTTCCAGATCTCCCCTGGCAGATGCAGCAGTGACCAGGCTCAGCTGTGGGGCACCAGAGCAGCGAAGAGCAACTGAGGTATCCAAAAATTCCCTTTTATCCTGAAAGCATCATTGGTATCAAAGAGGCATCAGGTGTCCCAGCAGCATCCTCTGCCACCGCCTCAGCAGCACATGTCACCCACGGGCTCAGGGCCTCTTCTGCCAGGAGCCACCAGGATGGAGGGGCTGGTCTGCCCAGCCCTAAGGCCACCTTCTTCATGTGCATCCTCCTCCTCCTCCTCCTCTCCCTGCAGGGCAGGTCCCTCTGTCAGCTCTCCGGGCTCTCATCCGGCTCCCCCAGGAGAGCATCCCTCTCCTCGAGGGTCCCAGGCCGTCCTTTCCGATAGGCCAGGAACTGGAAGGAGATCTGGGGAGAGGTCAAGGCTCTGCACACTCACAGGGGGGATCTCGGGGATGCACTGGGTGTCAGCACCCCGAGTTTGTGCCAGGAGAGGGGGGAGTGGGACAAGGAGCTCAATGCAAACCAGGGGCTGAGGTGCTTCCCAGCTGGTGCAGCAGCACAGATCACCCAGGGAGCAGCATCACCCCACGCTCCTGCCCTGCTCCACTCCCTGCGAGGCCCTGCTGGCAGGATCCCAGGGATCCCATCCCAGGGGAAAGGATACAACCACGTCCAGGGCCAGGACGCCCAGGCTGCCCACGAGCCAGGGCAGGTGGTGCAGGATGTAGTCACCTTGGCCCTGGCCTGGCTCCGGGTTCTTCAGGAGGACACTGAGGCCGTACAGGGAATTCCCCAGCATCACCAGGGCAAAGAGAGAGTAGGAGACCCCACTGGTGGATTTCCTCTTGTACTGGGAAAAGAGGGAGAGGAGAGGAGCTTGGGTGCAGCTCTCCTCAGTCTCTCTACAACATGCTCTCCCCCAGAACTGAAAAAAGAGAAGTGGTGACTCAGTGCTGAGAGTCTTTTAGCTCTCCTTTGGCTTGTAAATAAGACAAAATGAAAGCCCCACCCTCAAAATATCAGTAGGTTAAAGGGAGGGCAGAAAAATAAATAGAGAGAAACAGTCCCTTATGGAATGATCAGAGATGGGGCCTGGGACCTCCGAGCAGAGAGGAAAAAGGAGAACCCCCAGGGGAGAAAAGAGAATCCCCCGGGGCAGAAAGGAGACTCCCCAGCCCCCTGGGAGTGACATGTGAGGAGCCCCGGGGGCCCAGGCTGGGCACTCACGTTGGTGCAGATCTGGGGCACTCGCGAGCACAGGTAGAGCACGGAGGAGACGGAGCCGATGGTAAATCCAATGATTTCAGTCCTGGAGAAAGGCTGCAAGGCAGGGGCGGGGACAGGGACGGGGCCAGCCCCCAGGCTCAGAGCCCCAGCACGGCCACAGCCAGCCCCGCGTGTGCCCAGCTCCCCTCCGCTGACAGCCCGGTGATAATGACAACTGATAATTACATTCCACTTTGCCGCAGGAAAATACCCAGCGCAGTCTGTTATAACGGGAATTGGGTTTATTTGCATTGCTCGGAGAGGTCCTTTTCCATTGCCAGAGCAAAACTATTTTGCAAACCTACCTTCAGTTTCAGCCAACTGAGTTACTGTGCTGCACTTTCTTGCTCGTTTGATTTTCAGCAATATATATAAATGTGGATATTGGAAAAAGAATTAAAGGGGAGAATTCTTACAAATTTCCCGAAAACAGGAACCACATTTTTTTGTCCGTCCTATGCAGCTACCTGAGATAAAGTCTGTTTGCAAACAGAGAAGTGGGAAATGTGAGGTTTGCTGACTCTTGAGCAGGCCCACAGAAGTGCTTGAAGTTTGAAGTGAAAATGGCCTGAAATGTCTGAAATCCTGCAGCACACTGTTACTGAAATTTGGAGGAATCTTTGGAAAAGTTCTCTTTCCAGTGCCATCTTCCTAGACTCTAACAATCTCCTGGAGAACAATTTGGCCCTAAAATAGGAACAGCCCCAAAACACATGGTGGGGTCCAGGGTGGTTTTTTGGGATCACAGCATCCAGCAGGCCATCCCCACCCAGACCTCTATCCCATCTCCCGGATTCAGGAAGTGGCTCACCTTTGGTCCAAGCTCATCCCCAGGAGCTGACAGCAGAGACCTCCCTCTGAAAGGCCCTGGAGCCTCGGGGCTGGCAGTGCCCAGGAGGGAGAGGCTGGACAGGGACCCCACGGAGAGGAACACAAAGGCTGCGTTGATGGGAGCAGGGACTGCAGAGAGGCAGACAGAGCCTGATCAGGGAGAACCAGCAACCCCCAACAGCCCCAGGGGTGCCAGGACGCTCTCAGGGTGAAGAAACCCCCAAACTCCCCCTTATCTCACCAAGGGACTGAGCAACCTCTGAACTCTGCCTTATCTCACCAAGGGATGGGGCGGTGGCTGCTGTGGGTGACTGATGTGATTTATCTCCCAGTGATGTGCCCAATTTGCTCCTTATCAGGGAGGAAACTGCTCCTATCTTGGTTTCTTTGTGTTTAGGGCTCTTAAAAATCATCCCCACTAGAAGATTTCACTGTCTTAAGTCACTCTCAAATCTCTGCCAGAGCAAGCCCTGCTGTGGCTTATTTGTTAGTAGTAACTTATTATTTTTCAGTAATTTTTAGTGATTATACTCAGTAAGCAAGCTCTCCAGCTTAACAAAACTATGAATCTGATGGGTCAAATACCATTTGGCAACTAACTTTACATGTCTTTACTAAGTTAAACAATCACCCCAGTCCCAAGGAGCCTGTCTGGGGTTCAGCAGTGCTGGAAAGGGGATTTCCTCTGTTTAAACCCTGCAAGAACTGCTCAGGTTCCCTTTTCACTCCAGCTGAACAGACAGGAACCTCCCTGTCAAGGCTGGAGCACTGACCCCAAAACGGTGTGAAAACTTCCCCCTTTCCCTTCCAGCACTGCCTGAGTTAGGAGCTCTGTGATTCCCAGCTCTGAGGTGGAGTCACCACGTAACTGTGGGGGATTGCTTTAATTCTGTGCCCAGTGAGGCTCATGGGGGGTTGTTTTCAGCCTGGACACCGTGGGCAGGGTGGGTTGCAGGGTCTGCAGAAGCCCGAGGCCCAGCCTGTAGATGTTTGTTGGCTTTGGCTCTCCTAGGGGCTCAAATTACCCAAGGAAAAAACCCAACCCAGCAAGCACTAAGAGGCATCATCTAATAACTGTGCCTGGAATCTCCCGGGCTCCCAGAGTGCCCTGGCATCCCCCCCTCTGTGCTCCCAGAGCCCAGGGGAGCAGAGGCCCCAGCCCTGCCCCAACTCACACGCTCTGCCCCCGTTCTTCACCCGGTAGTAGCAGTAGAGGGAGAGCATCCCCAGGTCTGCCAGCACGTAGTAAATGGCCGTGTACACCTGCGGGGAGGGGACGTGCTGGGGACACCCGCGGGGACCTGGGGGGGCTGGGATGGTCCCACAGGGTGCTCCCTGCTCTCCCGGTGTCCCTGGGGAAGAGGGGAGTGTGCTGGGGTGGAGAAGGGAGCAGCCCCAGAGGGAGGGAAAGGAGTAACTTGGGGGTGAAGAAGCGAGCATCCCTGGGAGAGAAGGGAAAACACCAAGAGGAGAAAAAGGGAGCATCCCCAGGGAGGAAGGAGGAAGCATCCCTGGGAGAGAATGGACCACAGCCTGGGGGAAAAAGGGACCAAGCCCAGAATGGGAGAGGGGAGCATTTTTTGGGGAGCAAAGAGGGAGCACCCCAGGCAGTTTGGGTCTCTGGCTCCCAGCGCTGGATAAAGCAGCTGCCAGCCCCTCCCTCCTCCCTGGAGCTGGGGTGTTAGAGCCAGCCCCGGTACCTGCAGGGGCAGCTGATCAGCCAGGAAGGAACCGATGAGGTTGAGGAGGTCTCCTCCCAGCCATCCCAGCAGGAAATAGATGGAGAGAGCCTGGTCCATGATGCCCGTTCTGCAGGCCTGGTAAAACTGCCTGCAGAGCACGGCCAGAGGCACAAACATCACCCTCAGCTGCTTCAGCGCTACCTGAGAGCCATCCCCCGGCTTCCTGTGGATCCCAAAGCAGTCACGGGAGGAAAAGCAAGGCCAGGCGCTCCCCTGGCCCCACGCAGAACTCCTGAGCCCCTGCGGCGCTCACCGAGTGCCCTGTGGGAGGAGCAGGGAGGATGATCCCGGCTGCAGGATCCTCCCCTCTGGTTTCGAAAGAACCGTGACCGCTCATGTGCCCCTCTGCCACCCTTGTGTCAGCACTTCCAAGCACCCCAGGGCTCCCGGGGACATTCCTTCGCAGTGGGACCTGTCCTGCCGGCCCTGCACGTGCCTGACCTGGGACATTCCGGCTGACAAGCACAGCAACAACACGGCGGCCACCCCCGGGGCTCGGGGGCTGCGCTGCCCGCTCCCCTCACCCGAAACCTGCCGAGCCCTCGCTGCTCGTGCCGCGGGGATTTAATGACTGAATTCAATAACTCCGTGTGCCTGCGGCTCCGTGTCTGCTATCCCCCGGGAAGGGCTGCCCGGCATGTGGGGGCGACACCCAGGGATTCGGGAGCGGCACCCAGGGAGTCGGGAGCGGCACCCAGGGAGTCGGGAGCGGCACCCAGGGAGTCGGGAGCGGCACCCAGGGAGTCGGGAGCCGTACCCAGGGATTTGGGAGCCGTACCCAGGGATTCGGGAGCGGCACCCAGGGAGTCGGGAGCCGAACCCAGGGATTCGGGAGCGGCACCCAGGGATTCGGGAGCCGTACTCACGGGAAGGCTGCGGCGATGAAGCAGCCGATGGAGCCCAGCCCCAGGACGATGCTGGCGACATCCCGGCCGTCCTGGGCACACTCATTGAACACATCCATGATCCAGCGGGAGCCGTTGGGACAATCAGAGAGATTCCCAAAGGGGAGACCCCTCCAGCGCCGCGCAGCCATGGAGCCGCTGGGATAACGCTGGGGAAAAGCGAATAACACAGGGAAAATTAAATAACACTGGGCAACGAAAGATCTGTGGCAGGGACAGGCCTGGGGCTCCTCCGCGTACTGGCTCATGTTGAAAAAAATGGATCGTTAGTGGATAATGCACCTTTATTGGCCTTGGGTTTGCTGCCAGCCTGGCAGCGTTTGGCCTCAAAGGAGAAACGGAATAAATGAAAGAAGAAATAAAGAAGAAATAAGAAGGAGAAAAAAGAGGAAAACAAGGGGGAAGGGAAAAAAAAAAGAAAAAAATAAAAGGGAAGAAAAAGAAAAACGAAAAGGAAAAAAGGAAATGGAAGGGGAAAATAAAAAAAAAAAAAAAGAAAAAAAGAGAAGAAGAAGAAAAGGAGAAGTGAAAAAAAAAAAAAAAAAAAGAGGGGAGTGGGGGAGAATAAATAAAAGTAGCCGAAATCAACCCAACCTATCCTCACAGCACCGGCACTCACCTCTTCACCGACGCGGTTCGGTGTATGTTTCCTTGAAAACCCGCTCCTTTTGAAACTTGGGCTGTTTTTCTTTGCAAATCCACGACGCCTCAGACACCCGCAGGTTAAAGGTTTTCCTTTAAGGCTGTCCCCACGCCCGCCGCTCCTCAGCCGCTTTCTCAGGAAGTTGCCGGAACCTGGCAATTCTTCACAGACCGGCAGCCTGAAGTCAGCGAGCTTTTCCACAACGTCGCCGCCGTCCCGCGGGCTCCAGCGCTGCCCTTGGCGAAGCCGCCGCTCCGCCCCGCGCTCGGGGAGCCCGGCCCGGCCCGGCCCGGCCCGGCCCCGCCGAGTGAGGGGCGGGCCGGCGCCGCGCAGGCGCCATGGCGGCGCGGGCGGCCATGGCGGCGGCGGCGGCGGCGGGCGGCGGGGCCCGGCCCGCGGTGGTGCTGGGCGCCATGGAGATGGGCCGGCGAGCCGGGCCCGAGGCGAGCGCCGAGCTGCTCCGCGCCTTCCTGCGCCGCCGACACCGCCTCGTCGACACCGCCTTCATGTACGCGGGCGGCGAGTCGGAGCGCATCCTGGGCGCGCTGCTGGCCGGCGGCACCGAGCCCGGTAAGGCGGCGGAGGGCGGGCTGCCCTCGGGGGAGGGGGCTGCCTCGGTGCCGTGTCTGAGGAGAGGGGGCTGCCCTGAGGAGAAGGGTCTGCTTTGCCAGGCTGACACTGTCCTGGACGAGAAGGGACTTGGCCAGGACTCCTTCGGTGAGGAGAGGGGTCTTTGCTGAGGAGAAGGGATTTCCCTGAGGAGAGGGGACTTGCTCGGAGCCGTGCCCTGAGGAGAGGGTCCTTCCTTGAGGAGGGTTGTCCCTGACAGGGTCTCATCTCTTCTGCCAGGCTGACACTGTCCTTGAGGAGACGAGACTTGCTTAGGACTCATTCCCCGAGGAGCAGGGTCTTCCCTGTTAGGCTAATGCCCTCCCCGAGGAGATGGCACTTCTCTGGAGAAGGAGAAGGGTCTTCCCTGCCAGTCCGAGGCCGTTCCCAGGGGCAGGGGCCCTCCCCAGAGGCCGTTCCCTGAGGAGAGGGATCTTCCCTGCCCGGCTGACTCCCTCCTCAGGGAAAACAATGGAGTTGCCCCAGGCCCATCCCCTTAGGGCAGGAGTTCTCCCTGCTGATGCCATGCCTGAGGGGAAGGGGCTCCCGCGCTAGTGCTGACCCCCAGACCTTGAGGAGCAGACCTTCACTGCCTGGGGCAGACCCTCAGTCCCTGCAGAGAGGAGCCTCTCCTGCCAGGCTGACGGGATTCCTGAGGAGAGGCACCTTCCCTGAAACACCTCGAACACTTACGTCACTTATCCCCACTTCCCTCCTCAAGGTGGAAACATCCTTGCTCATTCCTTCTCTCTTTGCCAGTGGAAGTGGCCACCAAGGCCAACCCATGGGATGGGAAGACGCTGAAGCCCGAGAGCGTGCGCTCCCAGCTGGACACGTCCCTGGAGAGGCTGCAGAGGAAGAGTGTGGAGCTCTTCTACCTCCACGCTCCTGACCACGGCACCCCGGTGGAAGAAACCCTGCGTGCCTGCAACGAGCTGCACAAAGAGGTGAAGTGCAGAGTCCGAGCCTGGACAATCCTTGATTCCCTCCTCCCACTGCTTTTTTTTTAAACCAGGGCTGCTTGTTTTGCCCGCCTGCAGTGCTGGGTTTGTGCAGCTCTGTGAAGAGGAGACAGAGCCCAGGGCAGAGCTGAGCAGCCGTTGCTGTTTGTGTGCTCACGTGGTGCACTTTGCTCCCAAGAGCTCTTGGAACATCTGAACTTTGCTTCCAGCCCTGTTAACAGTCTGGGTTAAGATTAGTGCTGGTAATGGGTAAAGAATTCCTGAGTTTTGTTTGTCTGGTTAAATAATTTAAACTAGAAGGTGTGAATTCCAAATGAACAGAAAATGGGGAATATTTTTGTCATGTCTTCACAGTCCGTCAGAAAAGGTGGACAGGAATTAACCCTTCTGGACTAAAATTTGGTGACTGTCCTTTTCACTGTACCTATCTTGGGCTGTCTGGGTCCAGATGAACTTTGAAACACTGGAACTGAATTCCTTTTTATTCCTCTGCAGGGGAAGTTTAAAGAGCTTGGCTTGTCGAACTACGCCGCGTGGGAGGTGGCAGAAATCTGCGCCATCTGCAAGTACAACAACTGGGTGATGCCAACTGTGTACCAGGTGAGGGAGGGGGGAAGCTTGGATTTGGGCTCCCCAAATCTAGGACCAGCCCCAGTGTGCCAGACAGAAGCACAGAAGGAATCAGCTGCAGTTAGTCTGGGAAGTTACACTCATTGAGGTTGGAAAACACCTCCAGTCCCAGCTGTGCCCGGTGCCCACCTTGTCACCCAGCCCAGGGCACTGAGTGCCACGCCCAGGCCTTCCTTGGATACTTCCAGGGATGGGGACTCTAAACCTCCCTGGCCAGCCCCTGCCAAGGCCTGAGCACCCTTTCAGTGAGGAAATTCAGGAAGCTGAGCGAGGTCACTGCTCAGAAACAGCTCAGTGTGTTCATTGCTGGAGCCAGCAACTCCCCTGCCGTGGAACTTCAATTATTTGCAGTCCTTCAGCAAGTCCGTTCCTAAGCAAATCATAGCCTTGTGTGATCTAAAGCCGCTCTGTGGGATGGATATTGCCAGGGAAGGGTGGGAAAAGGCAGCTGCTCTGCCCTGAGCTCTGTTTGAGGCCGTCTCCCACCCCGTGCAGGGAATGTACAACGCGACCACACGCCAGGTGGAGGCCGAGCTGTTCCCCTGCCTCAGGCACTTTGGGCTGCGCTTCTACGCCTACAACCCGCTGGCAGGTACAGGGGCGAGGCCAGGCTTTGGGACAAAACTCTGAGGAATGGGGGCTCTGCAGAGCCAGCCCATCCCCAAACCTGCTGCTCCCTTCCGTCCCAGGGGGGCTGCTGACCGGCAAGTACAAGTACGAGGACAAAGACACGCGCCAGCCCACTGGGAGATTTTTTGGGAATGACTGGGCTCAGGCCTACAGGGACAGGTATGTCCTGAGCTGACAGACAAGCAGGAATGGCTGCATGAAAAAAAACACTCTAATAGTCAGCTGAGAGGAAGCAGAATTGACCAAAGCTTGGGATTATGTCAGCACACGTGGTTGGTGCTGTGGTGTGTGAGTGGGCTCTGCAGGGTGGTTTTTAGGCTCAGCTTCCTCACAGCTCCCAAGGGAGATTGCAGAAGTCCTCCGAGGCTACAAAGAGTTGTAGGAGGCTCCCTCAAAGCATTTTGATTGAAATATAGATGTACCGCTGACTAGAGGTCCCAAGGGCAATAACAATGACTTTTTTTGGCAGGTACTGGAAAAAACACAATTTTGAGGGAATTGCACTGATAGAAAAAGCTCTGAAAGAGGCTTATGGCTCCACTGCACCCAGCCTGGCATCTGCTGCACTGCGCTGGCTCTACAACCACTCCAAACTGCAGGTGAGAGCTTGACCTGGGCACTGCTGCCAGCACTGGGCACTGCTGCCGTGGCTCACAAACAGGGAAATTTCAATGTAGGTGTCTTTATTCTGTGGGATTGTGGCATTCCAAAGTGAATCTTGCTGTACGAACTCTGCCAGGCAGCGGGAGTGAGGCAGCTCTGCCTTTCCCCATGTGTTCAGAACTGGAAGTTTCAAGTGGAGGATTTTAGTTGCCAATTACCGGGGTCTTGGCTTCCCACGCGCTCAGCTTCCCTGCAAGGAAAGGACTTGCCTTTTAGTGGACTAGGAAACTAATGCTTAACATTCCTGATGTTCCCTAAATGTTCCTGTAGCCCATCATAAAGTAGGATTTGGCAGCTTCTGAGGATTTGGAGTGACTTGGGAATGTCCTGGCCTAGTGAGCAGAATTTGTGGTGTCAGTTGCTTAATTCCTGGACGTTCTTTAGTGGAAATAAATGCTTTTGTTTGGCCCGCAGTGGCTTGGGAGGTGAACTTTCTTTTGGGATCAGCAACACCTCCCATCTCTTCCTAGGGTTCTCTTGGAGATGCAGTGATCATTGGGATGTCCAACTTGGAGCAGCTGGAGCAGAACCTCAGCTACAGCGAGGAGGGGCCCCTGCTGCCGGCCGTGGTGCAGGCGTTCGACGAGGCCTGGAACCTGAGTGCCCACGACTGCCCCAACTACTTCCGCTAGGGAAGGAGGGCTGGGACACCTGGCACAGGCTCTGGAGACGTGGGAGAGGTACTGCCCACCCCACCCTCCGTGGCTGGAGGGCTGCAGGTTTTTCCTGAATCAGTGAAGCTTTGTAGGATCCACACCTGTGCCTTAAGTCCTCCGTCCCGGCCCCTCGGCTCCCCCAGCACTGCCTGTGATTCAGGATGCAGCTGATCAGGAAAATGAACACCTTAACAAGGTGAAGGCCCCTGTTCTGTTTTCATGTGAAATCTTAAATAATTACATGCAAGAATAAAAGCTCTTTCTAGTGCAGAGCCCATCTCTGATCTGTGCCTGGAACCTGTCGTCTCTTTGGCAGCACTTGGGGACTTGGAATCACAGAATTTCAGGATGGTTTGGGTTGGACGGTCCTTAAATCTCATCTTGTTCCACCTCCTGCTATGGGGAAGGACATGTTCCACTATCCCAGGGTGCTCCAAGCCCCATCCAGCCTGGCCTTGGACACTTCCAGGGATATGGCAAAATTTGAAGGATTGAGCTAAGTATCTTCTTCTGTGTCAGAATAACAAACCCTCAGCATCTTTCCCTTTGTGCTATATCAAAATTCCGTTGCATTTAGAGCCTTCCTACCCAGTTTTCATGTTTGAGCTGGCATTTCCTCAGATCCCAGGATACACCATCACTAACAGGCAGCAGCAACAACTGTCTGAAGTTTTACACAGATATTTATATAAATATAAACAAAAGCATAGTTAGGTCATTTTCTATAAAGATCATCCCAGTCCAGGTGCACCCAGGGAAGAGAAATATCCTCCTCTTTTTGTCCCTAAAATAGAACTGTCTGGTGTCCAAGCTGTTAGTCCTCATTGCTGCCATCATCATCATCCTCCTCTTCCTCCTCCTCTGCTTCATCTCCCACGAGCTTTTGGAAGTCTCCCGTCTCAGAATTCCACAGAAACTTCATGGTGACTTTAAATTCTGCCATCTCGTAGCCAAAGAGTTTCTAGGAGAGGACACAAATCTGTTATTCCTGCTTTACTATCTCTGTGCCCAGCCTAGCAAAACAGTCAGTTCCGCTTCCAGGGGGAAGTGGAGCAAAGCAGGAACCAAAATAATTGCTGCTGAGTTTTAGGAGATGTGTTAATTAATTCTTGGTTATTTTGTGTCAGGAAGCAGGGCTGCTGTGTTACTCACCAGCACACGGGCCTGTTCCGGGGTGAGAACATCCCCTTCCTTGCACACTTCGTAATCCGAAAGCAGTGTCACCACTCCTGCAGAGCAAAACCCCTGGAAATAGGATCCCAGGCACTGGGAGCTCCCCTGGAACGTGTGGGCAGAGCCAGGACTCCCTCCAACACCACCCCTTGGAGCTGACACCTTCCCAAGCAGCATCAGTGCACCCCAAGGAGATGGGTGAGATCAGCTCTAAAACCCCACACCTGGTTCCCGAGTGGGTTAATCCGAGTGGTTTCCACTGGAAAGGATGGCACTCCCCAGAAATCTGGGGCTTTACTCAGCCTTTGACACGAGTTTGGGAAGAACAGCACAAGGATAGAAGGAGCTCTAGCCCCAGCCCCACAAGGAGAAAGCTGTCCCTCAGGTTTTCTCCAGACCCAAATCGTGCTGTACCTTTCTTCAGCGCCGTGGGCAGCCCCAGCTGCCGCAGCTGCGGCTCCATGGAGTGGGGGAATTGCTCCAGGGGCCCCGTGTCCAGGCTGACCCCGTACGGCGCCTTGTTCCCAGCACGGGCAAAGTCCAGCTCCCGGAACCTGGAGAACCACCTGGGACAGAGGTGGGCAACAAGAGCTTCAGCCGGGGCAGGAGCACCCCTGAGCGAGACAGGGACTGGGGCACAGCTTCCCGAGGACCTGGTGTTACTTAGGGAGGCTGTGGCTGCCCCTGGATCCCTGCAAGTGCCCAAGGGGCTGGAATGAGATGGGCTTCAAGGTCCCTCCCAACCCAAACCCTTCCGTGACTTCTGCTGTTGCAGGAATGGCGGACAAAGACAAGTGGAAAAGGTCCATGAGACCATCCCTGCTGTAAGGGAAGCAGCAGGGAATGCTGGGGTTTTGTGACAACAAAAAGGCTGTGCCAGGCTGGTACTTACTCATCCACCTCGTCCCTGGTGCGGTTGGTGAAGAGGAGCCCGACCTCCCCTCTCAGGTGTTTGCTGACCTGGAAGAAAGGAGCATCCGTGGGGACTGGGGAGCACCAGGGACTCACCTGCAGGGCTCCGTCCTGCCCTGCTCCACTCAACAGAGCCCTTGTGGCAGGACGTGGATGGATTCAGGTAAAAGCCCCACAGAAGGGTGACCCCAGGATGTGACTCCAGGCTGCGAAGGTGCCAGGTGAAGCTGTAGGACACGCAGAGGAGCTCAGCGGGTACCTTGTGCAGGTTCTCCTTGTACTCGCTGCTCGGCTCCCGGCCCAGCGCCACCATCATCACCTTGTTCTTCCCGAAGAAGATCCTGCCCAGGAGGAGGAGGAGGAGGAGGAGGAGGAAGATGTCAGCCCTGGAGCTCACCCCCTGGGCATCCCCCACCCCGCACCACCCCCTGCCCACCTGCTGTGCTTCCAGGCGTTCCGCACATCCTTCAGCTTGTTGTTCCTCATGTTGGCCACGGAGAAGACGAAGATGTACTTGTAGGTGTCCACACAACGCCGCAGCTGCGGGGGAGCCGTTACCGGGACCGGGACGGGCACGGGGGGCGGGGGGAACGGGCAGGACGGGGAGAGAGGAGAAGGGCCCGGGCCCGGGCCAGACTCACCTCGGCGATCAGCGCCTGCTTGGCTTCCAGCCCCTTGCGGGGCGTCCGCGTCAGGGACACTGCGGGGAGCGGAGAGAGCGTCAGGGAGGCGTGGGGATGGAGGATGGGAGAGGGGAAGGGCATGGAGAAAGGAACGAGAGACGGGGAAGGAGTCGAGGGACCGGGAAGGGGACAGGGATCGGGCAAAGGACAAGGGATAGGGCAGGGGGCGGGGGCGATGGATGGGGTCGAGAAATGAGAAAGCGACGGGGAAAGGGACAGGAATGGGGGTGGTGAAAGGGAAGGGGGCGATGGGATGGAGGAATGAGAAAGCGACGGAGAAGGGGGCAGGAACGGGGGCGGGAGAGGGAAGGGGGCGATGGGATGGAGGAATGAGAAAGCGACGGAGAAGGGGGCAGGAACGGGGGCGGGAGAGGGAAGGGGGCGATGGGATGGAGGAATGAGAAAGCGACGGAGAAGGGGGCAGGAACGGGGGCGGGAGAGGGAAGGGGGCGATGGGATGGAGGAATGAGAAAGCGACGGAGAAGGGGGCAGGAACGGGGGCGGGAGAGGGACGGGCGCGGCCCCGCTCGCACCTTTGCGGTCCCGCTTGGACTTGGGCATGGCTCCGCCGTGCTCCGAGGCCCCCGGGCCGCGCGCGGGCTGCTGGGAGCGGGCGGGGCTGCCCCGCACGCTGCCTGCGCGCTCCCCGCGGCGCTGACGTCCTTTCCCCGCGCAGGCGGCGGCGCGGGCGGCCCCGCGGCGCGGAAGGCCCCCCGGGCGCCGGGGCCGCTGTCATGGCGGCGGGGCCGCGGGCGCTGCTGCGGGTCCCGGTCCTGCTGCCGGTCCCGGTCCTGCTGCCGGTCCTGGTCCTGCTGCCGGTCCTGGTCCTGCTGCCTTTGGCCGCCGCCGTCTACGAGGACCAAGTGGGCAAGTTCGACTGGTGAGCGCCGGGGTCCCACCGGGTTGGGTCCCCTCTCCCGCGGGCAGGCCCCGCGCCCGCCGCGCCCCGGTCCCATTTCAGCGGCGCTGCCGTTCCCTCTCGCAGGAGGCAGCAGTACGTGGGGAAGCTCAAGTTCGCCTCCCTGGAGGCCTCGCAGGGCTCGAAGAAGCTCGTCGTGGCTACCGAGGAGAACGTGGTGGCCGCCCTGAACTCCCGGAGCGGCGAAATCCGTGAGTGCGGCCGCTTCGGGGCCTCGGGGGCCCCGCGGCGGTGCCGGTGCTTTCCCGGAAGGTTAACGCTGCTCTGGGGCCTTGGCGGGCGGGGGGCTCAGCCGGCGGGTCAGCCCTGCCTGAGGGCTGCCTCTGGGAGCAGCCTGAAAAGCGCCGTTCACTTGTGTTAAAGCTTCCGAAGTTTAATAGTGACCAAAATAGCAAGAAAAATTAGCACAACGAGAGACAGCGAAAAGCAAAGAATTACGGATGTCCGGCTGCTCTTGCACTCTGCCACAAAGCACAGCTTGCTAACAAAGGATTACCCCTTAAAAGCAATAGCTTCTTGCATATTCATACATTCCATACATAATTCAAACATTTCTTGTCAAAACAGGGTGTTTCTGCTTAGTTTTAGCTTTGCCCCCTCATCTCATAAATCATTTTTCTTGGCTCCTCGAGGTCTGAGTGTTCCCGACAAGGAGGCAACAATTCTTTTCTTGGGATCTTGGTGTCTTCTTGCTGTTATCTCCATCCAAACAGGATAATGTGAAGATTTTCTAGATTATCTAGATTATTTATCTTGCAGTAGCTACAGAAAGTATCTTACATCACGTAGTTTCTGTGTAGCTTTAGCCTAAAAACTACATTTACCACACTGCTTACAGAAAGATTTATACAGCAGTGCTTAAAAGCGATTAATACAGCGCTTTCCAACGTGACGCGTACAGGATTCATTTCAACATCTGCAGCCAGCCGGTCCCATAAAATGCACGTTTCCCAAGCAGCCCGGGTGTCGTGGTTTGACATGGAAGTGAATTTTTTTCAGGAAGTTGGGTCAAACCAGTCAGTGGTCAGGTTTGGATATTGGCACCTGGAGTGACCACTGAAGGTGTGGACACGCCTCTGAGAACACAGGGGGTTAAAAGCAGGAACTGCCAGGGGAGCTTTCTCTTTGGTTCTGGTCAGGGTGCTGTGCAGACCTCCCCTGCCCAGCCATGGGGAGGGGGAGCCATGAGGCCTGGTCGAGGTGAGCCGAGGGGTAGAAGGACTGGAACCGAGCCAGCTCCTGTGGATGGAAGGGTGGAGAGAAGCGGAGATGCCTTTGTTCTCCCCCCACTCAGAGGGAAGAGACAGAGAGTCCGGACGGCACCTGTAACTTTGCCGGCGGAGGAGAAGGAAGGGTGGGGGGAAGGTGCCCAGCCTTGGCCTTGGGAATCCGCTGCTGGGCAGAGATATCAGCCGTCCAGGGAGTCTGAGCTTTTAACCCTTTCCTGAGAAATGAAGGCTTTGTAAAATATTACTCCTTCTTGATTTGACGTAGAAGAGAGACAGTCTGGGATCCAAGATGATGGAAGAGGAAATTGTTGAGTTGGAAGGAGATGATGGAGTGGCTTGTGGCTGGACTTCTCTTGTTAGCCATAGACTGAACCAAATTCTCCTGACAGAGGCTGCACTTAGGGGGATGCGGTGGTGAGCCAAGAGACCTGTTTCAGTGATTACCAACAGAGGAGTGGAGAGAACAGAGGAAAGTTGGAGAAGGTGTGGAGAGGCCCTCTGTCTTTGAGGAAGAAGAAGAGGAGAAGAAGATCTCTGTTCTTGGACCCTCAGCCCCAGGGGAAAATGGGGGGGACTGTAGTCCCAAAATGAGAAACTGAACTGTTGTCTCTTTTGGTCCATGGCAAAGCATCCTTAAAAGAGCCCTATGAGCAGTCTGTCCATGCACGGTGGTGAGAGCACTGTGACATGGAAAGGAGAGTGTCACACTGGCAGATTTTCTCCGGGCGGTTGCCATGTGTGACATGGAAACACAAGGGTGGCAATTGTGTTTCCTGGGGAGTCTGTGGCACAGGAGAGACTCCTGTCTCCCTTGAAAGACTGAGTATTTGAATATCTGAAGGGTGGCAACTTGATCAGGATCCTGGGTGGTGTCTCACTGTTGAGTTTGTTTGGAAATTAGGTGGGAGGAGGAGGGGTGTTTTGGAAAGTCTTCATCCAGGATTTAGTGTTTGTAGTTTTTATAGTAGTAGTAGTTTAATAAAGTTCTTTTCTTTATTACTAAGCTTGGGCCCGCTCTGCTCTGTCCTGATTACATCTCACAGCAATTATTTAGAAAAGTGCATTTTCATGGGGGTGCTGGCATCACGCCAGTGTCAAACCATGACACCGGGTTAAAGGCTGGCTGTAGCACAGGACCCTCTCCCTGCTCTGTCTCCTGCAGTGTGGCGCCACGTGGACAAGGGCACCCCGGAAGGAGCCGTGGATGCCATGCTGATCCATGGGCAGGGTAAGGGCTGCCAGAGGTGGGTAATGCCGTGCTTGACTCTCCCACTTAACAGACAAACATCATGTGTCTATGTCAGGAGAAGGCTGACAGATTTGTAGTTGTGTTTTACCCCCTGAGGGTATCAAGGGACAGTGTGGGTTTGGGGTGTTTGGGAGGGTTGGCTTGTCACTATGGTGACTGCTGACCTCCAGTCAGGATCTGAGGAAGTGACCTCCACCTCTGGACAGTGAAGGAGGAGTCCATGGGCAGAACTTTGGGAGGGGCTAAAGGGTTAAAAGGTGAAACCTCCATGGTGTGGGTGAGCACATGGTGGGAACAATCCTCTGCTCCCAGCACTGTGATACTTTCTCTATTCAGTCTTCTGTTGTATTTTTGGTAGGGTTTAACAAACCTTTCTAAACTTCTGAAAAGTGAGTAGCTGTTTCTCACAGGGGCACGTGTAGGGGCTGGCAGGGCTCCTGGAGTGTGGAGCCAGCCTGGGAGCACAGGCTGGACGTGCAGAGCCCATCCCTTTGTTGGCCCCTGCTGGGTGCCAGTGCTGTGTTTGTCCCCTCCCCTCCTCTCCAGATGCCATCACCGTGTCCAGTGCTGGCCGGATTCTGCGTTCCTGGGAGACCAACATCGGGGGCTTGAACTGGGAGACCTCCCTGGACACTGGCAGGTGGGATTTCCTGTCTGCACGGGCTGGTTCTCCTTGTTGGGCTGCTCTGGGAGGGAAAAAATGGGTCATGGGCTCAGTCTGGGCTGGCATTGTAGAGAAAGATTAGTCAGATGTACAGGTTCCAAAACGGATTTTGGGTGAATTCTTTCTGAATGCCTGAAGCTTGTGGAGAATCCCAGAGTCACTGAGGTTGGAAAAGCCCTCCCAGACCATCCAGTTCAACCTGTGACCAGTCCCCACCTTGTCCCCAGCCCAGAGCACTGAGTGCCACGTCCAGGACACCTCCAGGGATGGGCACTCCAAACCTCCCTGGGCAGCCCCTGCCAAGGCCTGAGCACCCTTTCCACGGGGAAATTCCTGCTGGTGTCCACCCTGAGCCTTCCCTGGTCCAGCCTGAGGCCGTTCCCTCTCCTCCTGTCCCTGTTCCCTGGGAGCACAGCCCGACCCCCTCGGCTGTCCCCTCCTGTCAGGAGCTGTGCAGAGCCACAAGGGTCCCCCTGAGCCTCCTTTTCTCCAGGCTGAGCCCCTTTCCCAGCTCCCTCAGCCTCTCCTGGAGCTCCAGCCCCTTGCCCAAGGTAAAATAGGAAAAGAATTCCCTAATTGCTGGTGTCTGTGCTCAGTTTCCAGGGGGCTGCCCTGGTGGGGCTCCCCGAGGCAGTGAAGTACGTGGCAGTGCTGAAGAAGGCGGCCCTGTCTCTGCACTACCTGTCCAACGGGCACCAGAAGTGGGTGGAACACCTGCCAGAAAGGTGAGAACTCCTCTAGGGAGAGCTGTGAGCCCCTGGCACGGGGCAGAGGGAAGGGGGCTGCCCCTGCCTTGTGCTTCTGCAAACTGCGGTGTGAGAGGATGATGCTTCATGGCTGCGGCCTGTCCTGCAGTGAGAGCACTCAGTACGAGCTGCTGTATTCCCATGGCACTGGAGTGATCCACGTGGTTGGCATCGTTCCCCAGAGCCACCTGAACGTGCTGACATTCAACGTAGAAGATGGAGAAATCACAAGACAGGTAGTGGAGCCAAAATGCTGGATTTGATGTGAACAAATGTGCTTCCAACCCTATGGTGTGCTGGGCAGAGAAATCGATTGTTGTGCCACGGGGAACCCTCCCTTTCCCCGAGGCATTGCCCCCACGGCAGGGATTTCATGGCTGAATGGCCTGAAAGCCAAACTGAACTAGACTGGCAGCTGTTAGTCAAGATTCTCCCATAACCCTCAGGCTGATGGGTAGCTTTTCTCAGTTGTGGCTAAAAATAACTGACTTAACTTGCTGTTGTGTGCACGTGGGTGCTGTGCAGGCTGCGTGCTGCTGAGCCCTGGCTGTGTCTCTGTGCAGGTGAGGGTGGCAGCCCCGTGGCTGGGGGCCCTGCAGGGCTCCTGTGCCGTGGTGGGCGAGGCCGTGCTGGTGTGTGTGGACGCGGCCGCGCGCTCGCTGCACGTCTGCGCCCTGGACACGGAGCAGGACATGAGGCACATCCCCCTGCAGGTGAGCACTGCTGCAGGAGCATTCCTGTCATTCCTTGCCTGACTGGTCTGGTTCCAGTTGGAACTGGTTCCCTGTGGTGACAGCCTGGTCAGAGAGCGAGAAAGCTAGATCAGTTTTCCCAGAATCGGCCTTGGGAACATTAGGGAGCTGGAGAGAGGGAATGCTAAACAATCTGCACCTGGTGTTTTGTAATGAGCTGTATTGCCCATGAGTTTGCTTGCCACAGGGTGGCTTCTTAATTAGCCAGTGGTGATGGTGTTTTAATTAAAAGACCAACCAGGTCCTCCTGTAGCAAATTAGGGTATAAAAAGCGATGGGTTTCTTAATAAAGTGAATTAGCTTTCTCTGAATATCTTGAGAGTCTATGTCACTTGTTACCTGGTCCTGACCCGTTATAGTGACATCTCCCTAATCTGTTGGTGAACTGGGGGGTGACTGAAGATGGGGCTCATGCTCTGTAACCTGAGGGAAGAGTGGGAAAGCTTTTTGTCCGTTCTTCCTTCTGGATCGATGTCTTCTGAGCTTTGCTCTAATGGAGCCTCAGCCTCCCTGCTCCTGCTCTGTCTCCTGACTCAGGGAGTCTCTGGCTGCTGCTGGGGGGAGGGAGCTGTTGGTCTCAGTGAAGGACGACTCCCCCAGCACATGTGCTCGTCTCCCCTGCAGTCCCTGGAGCTGGAGTTTGCAGATGACTTCCAGGCCAGGATCTTGGCCACTCAGCCCAGTGTGACCAGCGCCTCACGGACTCAGTTCTTCCTGCAGCTGTCCCCAAGCCACTTCTCCCTGCTGCAGTACAAGCAGGGGCTGCTCAGCCACCTCCGGGACTTCCAGCAGGTACCTGAGAGAGACCAGGGACAGGGCCAAGTGCAGCTGAGCATCCTTCACACTGCTGGGCCAGCTGGCAGCTTTTAAAAGTCTCAGTAACTCTGGATATCGTGGCTCAAAAACCTGTGGCAGGTCAACTGTTCCCCACTTTATGAGAAGTAGTTCTTTCTTATTTTTGAGCTGGGGGAACCATACAATTTACAATTTGGTTGTGACAGGTTGTCTGCTTTTAATTCCACTGTGGTTTTATTTACTTCACAAGTACTTTTTGGTGGGGTTTGGGTGTTTCTTGAGGGTGTTTTTTAATGATTTCTTGCTATTTTTTTTTCCTTTTCCAGGCAGCTCTGGTGAGTTTTGCAACAACCGGGGAGAAGACGGTGGCCGCTGTCCTGACATGCAGGAGTGAACTGGTCAGCACAATTCCTGTCCTCTGGGACCAGCCCAGCTCTGGGGATGTGCACTGGGGGTGGGCTCCACTGGTGTTGCACAGGCCCAGGGATGGGAAGCCCCTTGAGGAAGAGGAGGATTTGATAAGTTTCAGTAATAAGCAAGGCTTGATTATGTCCAGCTCAGGCTGTGCCTGGCTCAGTGAATATCCTGTTTCCGGCAGGTGGGCATGTGACAAGGAATTGGCTTTCCTGATCCACAGAGGATTTCAGTTCTTGGAGATATCAAACATACTTTCATTTTTATCAGAAACAGAATAGAACAGAACAGAGCTGTTTCCTGCAAGCTGAGACTTGGCAGACAGTTGAAAACCTAAGTTTCTACTTAACTGGTGTCTGAAGCCATGTTTCACCTCTTCTCATCCTCCCTTCAGAAACCTGGCAGCTCCGATGGCCTCCATGCTGGCAGCACTCCGGAGGATGCCCGGAGGCAGGTATGGGCTGCTCTTGTTCCCAAGTTCTTGTCAGTCCATTTCATTTCTTCACCAGCAGGAGCAGAATGACAGAGCTCTTACACCAGCTGTACCACCCAATACAGCCTAAAGATGTCTTGAAGCCCCAGTTTTTGGGTATGGAATTCTGCTGCAGGATTTGGTGTGGAGTGGGTGTAACCCTTGTTTTCTGCCCATTGCTACAGGATTCCTTAATCTGCTCCAATCAAACCTACAACATAAACCTGTACCTGGTTGAAACTGGGCAAAGATTGTTGGATACCACAATCACCTTTAGCCTGGAGCAGGGAGGGGCCAAGCCACAGCAGGTGAGCAAGGAGGAGTTATTTCAGTCCTTGCAGTGCTCCCCCTTCCCTGGCTTGGCAGGATGGGAGCCCTTCAGCCAAGGGGAAAAGCATTCCAGGGTTTACAGCATCACTTTGCTCTGGTTTCACCTGATTTCTGCAGTCTTCAAGGAGATGATGTGATCATTAATCTCGCTGTTTTCCTTGCCTTTGTTTTTGTTTTGTTTTTTGTTTTTTTTTTTTTTTTTCCCAGCTGTATATCCAAGTTTTCCTGAAGAAGGATGACTCTGTGGGCTATCGAGCCTTGGTGCAGACAGAAGACCACATGCTCATGTTCCTCCAGCAGCCAGGTGACTCCCAAAACCAGCTTCTTCCATTTGTAACAGTCACCAGCAGAAAATTCTGTGTCCTCAAGGATTGTATTTTATCATTACTTTCCTTGGAAGCTGAAAAAATAAACTCTTCTGAGTCCCTTGAAGGACACAGAAGACTCTTTCACCCTCACCTGGACAAACAATTCTGCCCTGTTTTGTGTGGGCAGAGCATTTGGATTTCAGGGGCTTTCTGCAGATTTCGAAACTCTTTTTGGAGGATGAGAGTGTAAGTTCTGGTGTAGATCTTGCTCAAAGATTTTCAGAAAAGGTCCTCATGGCAAAAATGTTAATTTACAGAAAGGGTTGAAAGTTCCATCTCAGCAGCATGAATTTTGTGGGGCTCTAAAGGAATCCAGGAGTTCACGCTGCCTATCTCTTATTTTAAATAGACTCAATGACTGGAACCCCTTTAAAGCACCAGGTTGCTTTTATTGATTCTGAGGTTTTCTTCCCAGAAGTGGCTCCTGTTGTATGAAGTGTTTGTCTTTTATGAAATAATTAATGATATTAGTATTTATGCACTGTTTTGCATTTCATTTAGGGACATTTAGAGGTGATTTGCATTTCAGAGTTGCACTGAAAGATACTCTTATAATGAGTGAGTCAATTCCCAAATATTAAGTTGATTTTTCCAATATTCTGCTCTTATTTCTTTCCAGGAAAAGTTGTGTGGAGCAGAGAGGAGTCTCTGGCAGAGGTGGTGAGCTTGGAGATGGTGGATCTGCCTCTGACAGGTGCACAGGCTGAGTTGGAGGGAGAATTTGGAAAAAAAGCAGGTGGGTTTAACAGAATTACCTCTGTGAGTTTGTTTTCCTTCCTAAATAAATGTGTTCATTGTTTTCTCTTTACTCTGAGCTGAGAGATTAATTTAAATCTCTACTGATGCCAATTAAAATGAGCAGAAGTAAACCATTTTCTGTCTAAACTTTGGAAATCCAATCCAGATGACATGAATATATTGCATTGTTACATTAAAAAAGTCTGCAGCAGTAAGGAGGGATTTTGGCCATGTCTCCTAAATGTTTCCTATGACTCTTTCTGGAAGACTCTTTTCCAATAGCTTTTTTTTTTGCTTTGTTTTGTCTTTCCTTGCTGTCCTGGATGCAGCCATCCAAGGTAACCCCATCCTGCATGGAGTGTGCTCTGCTCCTCCCTAATGCTTCCTGGTGCCACTGGTCCCCTCTGCTTGCTCCCCTCAGGGGCTGAAACAGAGTTGAAATCCGGTGTTTTGGTTACTTTAAGAAGTGGAATACAAACCCTGATTGGGCAGAATTAAGCATTTTTAATTCCTCTGAGTGAAGAGGGATTTCTGTAGAGGCGGGGGAGCTGTAGGTGGGCACAGTGAGAAGAAACACAAAATCCTCTGCATGAAGGTTTGCTTTCAGTTGATCAGGGCATATTTTGGAATGAGTGTGGAGTGGGAAAGGTTGGTGAATGCCAGAGTCTGTCACAGAAATGGCAACTGTAACTCACTGCAGAGGGGGAGGCAAGGAGTTACCCAGGTTTGTGCATGGCAGTGTTTGACAGCAGTTTCAGCTCTGGGCTGGGACGGGTGTGTTTTCCCCCCTGGTGTCACTCTGGTGCCACTTGCAGATGGTTTGCTGGGAATGTTCCTGAAGCGACTCTCGTCCCAGCTCATCCTGCTGCAGGCCTGGACTGCCCACCTCTGGAAGATGTTCTACGATGCCAGGAAGCCCCGGAGCCAGATCAAAAACGAGATTAACATTGACAATTTGGCCAGAGACGAGTTCAACCTCCAGAAAATGATGGTGATGGTCACTGCCTCGGGCAAGGTGAGGAGGCCAGGGCAGGAATCTGTTTCTAGGCTGGAGCAAAGAGTCTCAGCTCTGAATTCTGAATTTTAGCCAGGCTTGGGAAATTATTTACCCAGAAATAATGGGAAGATGCACAGGATGTTTGTGGTGATTTTAAAGGGGGACTAAGCCTCAGCTTTCTTTGGGATATGACAGAGGAGGATGCCGTGCTTGAATGGGAGAGATGTCTTCCTAAACTTCGGCTTTCCCACATGTTTTTCCTCAGCTTTTTGGCATTGAGAGCAGTTCTGGCACTATCCTATGGAAGCAATACCTCAGGAATGTGAGACCAGGCTCCTCCTTCAAGCTGATGGTGCAGAGAACAACAGCCCATTTCCCTCACCCTCCCCAGTGCACTCTGCTCGTCAAGGACAAGGTGAGGCCCTTTCCTGCCCCTCCACTGGGCATGGAAATCTGCCCTTGCACAGGGCAATAAAACCACATTCTCGGGCATCATCTGCTTGTCACTGATGTGGGGATGGCAGGGGAGAAAGATCTGGAGGGAAGCAGACACAGAAGCCTGGGTATGATCGTGGTTGTTATGGATAAATGTTTGGACAAATGTGTGTGTCCAGACAGAATATTTTCAGGATGGAGTAGCTGAACCCAGGGTATGAATAGTCAACACCAGCAAATAACAGTTAGAAAAACACCCTTTTTTTTTATTATTTAAACAAGAGGCAAAACTTGCCCTGTTTTTCAGGAAACCAAGATGAGTTTTCTGTATGTCTTTAACCCCATCTTTGGGAAGAGAAGCCAAGTAGCTCCTCCTGTTCTGAAACGTCCCATTCTCCAGACTTTGCTTCTGCCTATTATGGATCAAGACTATGCCAAAGTGCTGCTCCTGATTGATGATGAGTACAAGGTAAATTGCTTTGCCTGGAGGCAGTTTTCTTCACATTCTGGTTAATTATTCCCCTCCCTTTTGGAGCAAGATGATAAAAAATGTCATTGAGCCACATTTCACACAAAACTATGAGGTTATTCTGGTAAGACAGACCTTATCTTGATAAACACATTAGAAATAATCTTTTTGGTTCATTCTGGGGTGGGTTTTTTGTCAGTATCAGTTGTTTGTAACCTGTGTTTCAATTCTTCTTTTCCAGGTTACACCTTTCCCAGCCACTAAAAACGTCCTTCGCCAGTTAGAAGAAATAGCCCATTCCATCTATTTTTACCTAGTTGATGCTGAGCAGGGAAAACTCTCTGGATTCAGGCTGAAAAAGGTATGGAAGGCCCATTGCACTTCCTTGAATGCCCTGTGGATAATGGCAGATCTCAGTTCCCTTCATGGAGCTTTGCTCAGAACCGGAACGTTCTGCCTCAAAGCGCACCAAAGAAACTTGGGAAATCCCAAAGCAAGGGAATCTGCATCCTGCTGGTGGAGATGGTGTCCTTGGAAGATGAGATCCAAGCTCCCACGTGCTTTTTGCCTGCAGGACCTGAGCACAGAGGAGATCTGGGAGGTGGCCATCCCCACAGAGGTGCAGAGGATTGTGGCTGTCAAAGGGAAGAGGTCCAACGAGCACGTGCACTCCCAGGGCCGCGTGATGGGCGACCGCAGCGTCCTCTACAAGGTGCTGCTGCAGCTCTCTGTTGGCTTTTTGTTGAGGGGTTATCCCGTGGGAAGATCCCAGTACCATTCCCTGCTGCTACATTGGGATGAGCTGCCCTGTGGTGCCACTTTTTCTTTATGGGCACCGGTGTCTCTGTGGAAGAACATTTTGGAGGTTTCTTTTCGAAAATGTTTTCGTGCAGCAATTAAGTCAGTCAAAGTCTGATGTTGTGGAAATAGCAGCTTGATTTCTTGAGGTGATTTATGCTAATTTGTTCACAATATGCCCAATGCCAGATGAAGAGCAGGAAGGAGGTGTTTGTGGCACTGACAGGCTGTCTCAGCTGTTTCTCCTTCGTCCCTAGTCCCTGAACCCCAACCTGCTGGCCGTGGTGACCGAGAGCACGGACACGCACCACGAGCGCACCTTCATCGGGATCTACCTCATGGACGGGGTCACGGGCAGGATCATCCACTCCTCCGTGCAGAAGAAGGCCAAGGGGCCTGTGCACATGGTGCACTCTGAGAACTGGGTGGTGGTAAGCTGCTTGTTTGGGGGAACCCCTAAAATCACGAGCTGAACAGTATTAAGGTGATTAAAAGCAGTGACCTGTAATGAAGGTCGTTCACGGTGCAAATATGGCAAAATACACATGGAATGCAAGACTGACGATTTTGTAAGTTCAACAAATGAGCACACTTAACAGAAATTGTCCAGTTAGAGGGACGGTGAATGAAGTGATCCCCCCTTTCAGTTCTGCCCCCACTGAAGCCCCCCTAGCTTCTAGCTCCCCATTTACTATGTCTATGATATATGGAGAAAATGAGATGTCCTTGGCTCACTGTAGAGCAAAGACCAAGTAAGATTCCAGTAACGTTTGCTTATTGTTCTAAAATCCAAGGGAAGGGTAGGAAGGTGCTGCAGTTAGTTAAGGAGCTATATGTATAACTATATAATAGTAGTCTACGCAGCTACAAATATATGGAAAAGGTATAAAAACCAAAAATCTTTTTGGCATCGGGGCAGTTCCTGAACCTGCATGAAGGCAGTTTTGTGCCCACCCTCTGTGGCTGCCCTGGATCCTTCCCTGATACCCCTGAAACTCCTCGTTGCAGTACCAGTACTGGAACACGAAGGCCCGGCGGAACGAGTTCACCGTGCTGGAGCTCTACGAGGGCACGGAGCAGTACAACGCCACAGCCTTCAGCTCCCTGGACCGCCCCGTTCTGCCCCAGGTCCTCCAGCAGTCCTACATTTTCCCCTCTGCCATCAGTGCCATGGAGGCCACCATCACCGAGCGGGGCATCACCAGCCGCCACCTGCTCAGTGAGTACCTCCTCAGGGAAAGGGGAGCTCTGAAATCCAGCAAAATGCACTTTGCTGCCAAAATGTCATGCCTGGGGGTTGTGCTGGACTCCTGTGAGTGCAGGGATAAGCACCAGGAGAGTGTCTCTGTTGGCTGTCAGAAAATGCTGTCAGGAATGGCCGTGAGGTGCCAGATTCTTTCCAGCGGTACCCAGAGCAGCAATGGCCATAAACTAAACCCCAGTAAGTTTCACCCCTACATGAGGAAGAACTTGGCCTTGAGGGTGGCACAACAGTGCCGCAGGTGCCCAGGGAGCATCTGGAGTCTCTCTGGAGACATTCCAGACACACCTGGATGCATTCCTGAGTCACCTGCTCCTGGTGACCCTCCCTGGGCAGGGGGTTTGGACTGGGTGATCCCCAGAAGGCCCTTCCACCCTCAGCTGTTGCGGGATTCTCTGATTTTTGAGATGCTTTTCCTTTAATGCACAGTTGGGCTGCCCTCTGGGGCCATCCTGTCCCTTCCCAAGGCTCTGCTGGACCCTCGGCGCCCGGAGATCCCCACGGAGCAGAGCAGGTAGGGAAGGATGAGAGCCTCTCTTCTGGGCTCTGGAGAGGGCTGAATTTGTGTGAAGAGGAACAGCTTGTCCTGCCTGGACTCAGAGGAGTCTTGGCACGGAATGAAGGGAAGCTCCTTCAGGTCAGAGGTTGGACTCGATGATCTTGGAGGTCTTTCCCAACCTGAAGGATTCTGTGCTTCTGTTCCCAGTCTATGATGATGGGATGCATTTGTCTGTATTACAGCAGGTCAGTCCTTAAACCAGCCTGGTGTCTGTATTCTCAGGGAGGAGCAGTCAGAGGAACTGGATTTTTTAGAGTTACACTTGTAAAACTTTGGCTTAGCCTGACACAGCTGATAGATTTGATTTTTCATCCTGCAGCAGTAATGAATCTACACTGGGAAAAGCTCCCAAATCTGCTGCTTTAGGTTAGCTTTTGGTAATCAGGAGACACTGGTGGCACCTGCTGTGTGCTGCCTGGCTGGGGTTTGATGTCTCGTGGTGCCTTGCAGGGAGGAGAACCTGATCCCCTACTCGCCGGACGTGCAGATCCACGCCGAGAGGTTCATCAACTACAACCAGACCATCTCCAGGATGAGGGGGATTTACACAGCCCCCTCTGGCCTCGAGTCCACGTGCTTGGTGAGAGCAGGGGAGAGGGCTCAGTGTGGAATCTGGGGGTGGATCTGAATTCTGTAACTCCCGTAACACAGCTGCTCGCAGCGTAACCATCGCTCCTTTCCATTGGAACTGTCACCCTGAGGGAATCATTTTGGGGTTTTATGGGGTTTGATTTGGGGTTTTATGCTCCAAGCTGCATCCCCAGCTCCTGATCTCCTCCCTGCAGGTTGTAGCCTACGGGCTGGACATCTTCCAGACCCGGGTGTACCCCTCCAAGCAGTTTGATGTGCTCAAGGACGACTACGACTACGTGCTGATCAGCAGCGTCCTCTTTGGGCTGGTCTTTGCCACCATGATCACCAAGAGACTGGCCCAGGTGAAGCTGCTGAACCGGGCCTGGCGCTGAGAGAGGCCCAGCCTGGAGCAGCTGGGCTGGGCCGGGATCCCAGCCCCCCCGAGGGATGGATCCAAACACCTCTATTCCATTTGGCTGGAAGATATTAGTGAGGAAAAGCTGCTGGAGGAACGAAACCCGCACTGCCCGCGTGTCTCCCGCGAGGAGGAACGGAAGAGATGAAAAATAAGAGACTTCTTTAGTCTGTTCTGACTGAAGAAGAAGGTCCCAAATCTCCCTTCAAGCCTCAAAATCAGTGTCTCCCTGATGTTGGTGAAGAGAATCCTGAGGATATGTGTCCTGCTCATCTTGGGCTCTCCCTCCATGCCAGCTGGGCCCCACATCTGGCAGCGAGCAGGGTTGCTCCTGCTGTGAGGAAGAGACCTTGGGTGATTTCTGTAGGAAAAATGTTGGGATTTGGGTGTCTGGCAGTGGGAAACAGCCTCATGGAGCGACTGACGAAGCTGCAGAGCGGTGGGAAGAATTTGTACCTAAAGTCTCTCGGTGTTCTTTATTTATTATGACAACATCAGTTCCTTCCCATTTGTTTCTTACTTTTCTGCTGGTTTTTTTGTGTTCAGAACTGGGGTTAAGGCGGGCTGGTTCATGGGGAGGAGCCTCTCAGCGTTTCCTTCGGGATCACGGCTCTGAACACCGCATTTCAATTGTTAAGGTCCAGTTTGGCATCGTTTGTCCCCCGGGAGTGGCCGTGTCCCCCCGCACCCCCCGGTGTCCAGATCCCAAAATAAAGCTGCGGAGCAGGGAGCGGGTTTGGGCTCCTGAAGTGTTTCTTGGGCTATTTGAGCGGCCTGGGGGCTGTGAAAGGGGCTTGGGAACTGTTTAAGGGGGCATTTGCAGCTGTTTAAATGGGATGGGGGGCGGTTGAGGTGTTCTTTAGGGGTTATTTAGGTGATTTTGCAGGGCTGGTTAGTGGGATTTTTGGGGCTGTTTTTGAGGTGGAGGTTTGGGGCTATTGAGGTGGGTCTTGAGGGGCTATGGAGGTGTTTTTTGGGGACCACTGAGGTGGGTTTTGGGGGTGTGTAAGTGGTTTTAGGGAGCTATTTCAGTGGGTTTTGAGCTACTTAAGTGGGGATTCTTGGCTGTTTAAGTAGAGATTTTTTTTGTATTTATGTGGGGAGATTGTTTCCTTATTTAAGTGTTTGGGGGACTCTCAAAGCGGGGCTTTTCCGCTATTCCAGTGGTTTTGGGTGATTTCTCGGGATGGTTTCTGGGGATGATTTCCCATTTTGGGTGATTTCTGGGGATAATTTCCCATTTTGGGTCATTTCTCGGGATGGTTTCTCAGGATAATTTCCCATTTTGGGTGATTTTTGGGTGATTTCCCATTTTCGGTCATTTCTCGGGATGGTTTCTGGGGATAATTTCCCATTTTGGGTGATTTTTGGGGATAATTTCCAATGTTGGGTCATTTCTTGGGATGGTTTCTCAGGATAATTTCCCATTTTGGGTGATTTTTGGGGATAATTTCCCATTTTCGGTCATTTCTCGGGATGCTTTCTCAGGATAATTTCCCATTTTGGGTGATTTTTGGGGATAATTTCCCATTTTCGGTCATTTCTCGGGATGGTTTCTCAGGATAATTTCCCATTTTGGGTGATTTTTGGGGATAATTTCCCATTTTGGGTCATTTCTAGGGATGCTTTCTCAGGATAATTTCCCATTTTGGGTGATTTTTGGGGATAATTTCCCATTTTGGGTCATTTCTCGGGATGGTTTCTCAGGATAATTTCCCATTTTGGGTGATTTTTGGGGATAATTTCCCATTTTCGGTCATTTCTCGGGATGGTTTCTCAGGATAATTTCCCATTTTGGGTGAATTTTGGGGATAATTTCCCATTTTGGGTGATTTCTGGGGATAATTTCCCATTTTGGGTCATTTCTCGGGATGCTTTCTCAGGATAATTTCCCATTTTGGGTGATTTTTGGGGATAATTTCCCATTTTCGGTCATTTCTCGGGATGGTTTCTGGGGATAATTTCCCATTTTGGGTGATTTTTGGGGATAATTTCCCATTTTGGGTGATTTTTGGGGATAATTTCCCATTTTGGGTCATTTCTCGGGATGCTTTCTCAGGATAATTTCCCATTTTGGGTGATTTCTGGGGATAATTTCCCATTTTCGGTCATTTCTCGGGATGGTTTCTGGGGATAATTTCCCATTTTGGGTGATTTTTGGGGATAATTTCCCATTTTCGGTCATTTCTCGGGATGCTTTCTCAGGATAATTTCCCATTTTGGGTGATTTTTGGGGATAATTTCCCATTTTCGGTCATTTCTCGGGATGGTTTCTCAGGATAATTTCCCATTTTGGGTGATTTTTGGGGATAATTTCCCATTTTGGGTGATTTTTGGGGATAATTTCCCATTTTCGGTCATTTCTCGGGATGTTTTCTCAGGATAATTTCCCATTTTGGGTGATTTTTGGGGATAATTTCCCATTTTGGGTCATTTCTGGGGATGGTTTCTCAGGATAATTTCCCATTTTGGGTGATTTTTGGGGATAATTTCCCATTTTGGGTCATTTCTGGGGATGCTTTCTCAGGATAATTTCCCATTTTGGGTGATTTTTGGGGATAATTTCCCATTTTGGGTCATTTTTTGGGATGCTTTCTCAGGATAATTTCCCATTTTGGGTGATTTTTGGGGATAATTTCCCATTTTCGATCATTTCTCGGGATGGTTTCTGGGGATAATTTCCCATTTTGGGTGATTTTTGGGGATAATTTCCCATTTTCGGTCATTTCTCGGGATGGTTTCTCAGGATAATTTCCCATTTTGGGTGATTTTTGGGGATAATTTCCCATTTTGGGTGATTTCTGGGGATAATTTCCCATTTTGGGTGATTTTTGGGGATAATTTCCCATTTTCGATCATTTCTCGGGATGGTTTCTCAGGATAATTTCCCATTCTGGGTGATTTTTGGGGATAATTTCCCATTTTGTGTTTTTTCTCGAGATGGTTTCTCAGGATAATTTCCCATTTTGGGTGATTTTTGGGGATAATTTCCCATTTTCGGTCATTTTTTGGGATGCTTTCTCAGGATAATTTCCCATTCTGGGTGATTTTTGGGGATAATTTCCCATTTTCGGTCATTTCTCGGGATGGTTTCTCAGGATAATTTCCCATTTTGGGTGATTTTTGGGGATAATTTCCCATTTTCGGTCATTTTTTGGGATGCTTTCTCCGTTCTCTCCCTGCCCGGGGCGGCCGCGGGGGGCGGGGTTCGCGCATGCGCGATCGCCGCTCCGCCTTCCCCGCGCTGCGCACGCGCCGCGCGCCAAAGTTGCTGACTCACGCAGTGCGCACGCGCCCGCGCCGCGGGCCAATGGGGCGGCGCGACGTTGCGCGGTCGCCGCCCCGCCCGCAGGGGGCGCTGTGCGCGCCGCGGCCCCCGGCCCAGCGCGGCCCAAGATGGCGGCGGGCGGCGCGGGGGCCGCGGCCGGGCCCGGCTGGGACGTGGCCGTGCGGCCGCTGCTCTCCGCGTCCTACTCGGCCTTTGACATGAAGGAGCTGCCGCAGCTGCTCGCCTCGGTCATCGAGAGGTGAGGGAGCGCGGGCGGGGGCTGCCGCCCCTCGGCGTCGCCCGCTGTGGGGCAGCGCTGGGGGTGGCACTGCGGGAGCGGCTGAGGGGCGGCCGAGGCGGGGCCCGGCTGGGCGTGAGGGGCCCGGAGCCGGGCTCGGTGCCCGGTGCCGGGCTCGGTGCCCGGTGCCCGGCAGGGCAGGCGGCGGGGCTGCGGCTGCCCGGGCAAAGCCCCAGATCAGTCCCCGGCTCCTCCCGCTGTCCCGGGGCCGCAGCTCTCGGAGGTGCCCTCGGGCCCCGTAACGGGCTGAGGGTGCTCGCTCGGCCGCAGCACCTCGGACAGGCGCCCGCCGAGAGCCTTCGGGACTGTTCTTGTGGTTTTGCTTTTGTCCGGGCGCGTCACAGTTTGCCCGGTTGGGCCGTGGGAAGTGTTGTCTCACCGGGCTCTGCGGGACCAGACTTCCCTCTAAGTCTTTACCGCTACAGAGCTTCTCCTATTTTAAGTCGAAATAAAGCAGAACCAAATCAAATCTGCCTTGTCTTAACCACACAGGTTGGAGTCAGAGCATAAGAGTACCCACTGCAGCTACTTAATTCAATTTTCAGCTTGTTTTATGATCTAAAACACGAGATGTGAATGCCACAACATCATGCTCAGTCATAGAGATATAACCCCGGCCACAAGAAGTTGTTAGCAAGCATAAAATAAAGAGTGCACTGAGGAAGGTGATAAAATAAAGGCTTGTGGTGTTTTGTTTAATGTAGAGTGGCTGAGTGTGCAGGGGATGTTTCAGATTCAGAGAGTTAGCTGGAGGAGCTCTGTGCCTGCACACACAGAGCAGTCGCTCCCCCGGGAGCTGCACCCTCGCTGTTGAGGGGTTTGGGCAGTTCTTTGGCCGCTCTTTGTTTTAGGGACCATTCCAGTGGCACAGTACCCCGAGCAGCTCTGCTGTCCCCGTGCCTAAAGTTCATTAGTGGAGCGTCCATTGAAGTAGCCCAGGGACACTCTGGATCCACTTGAGTTCTGGGAGAGGGCAGTTCCCTCCTTTAGAGGCAATGTTGGTTCTGTTTTCGCTTGAGACAGCAGGCTGTTGCCTTCAAGCAGCACGGCCTGGGGTTGGACTTGTGTGTCTGGTGGTCTGGCAGGATTTGGGCTCCTGCAGGATGGTGTTTTTTGTTTCATGCGTGCTAAATGACAAAGGAATAAATACAACTTCTTCGTGTCTGGAGCTATGCTCTTTTGTGCTGAACAAGAATCTATCTTTAGATTTCTCACAGAAAATCTTTTATGCTTTCAAGTTATTTTTAGGAGACAGTTGTTAAGCTCTTGATGGTGTCAGCCAACCCCAAAGTGGCTGGATTTCCCCTGAAATAAACTTGGTGCAATGACAGCAAAATCACCAGTATTTTTCTTTTCAAAATAAGACAATAAACTCCTCTTTTAAACTACTCTGGTATTTCATTTATAAGTTTAAGCATCATCAGGTTACCTGTTGGCAGGTGTCTTCATGAATTGACAGAAATTAGGCCCTTATTTGACACAAATGATGGAATGCTGGCTTGGAAAGGTGCGGCTGGAGGGGAACTCCAGGTGTGTGAAGTCTCTCTGGGCTGGTTTTTGAGGAAGGGGTTTCCACAGGGGAGCAGTGCCTTCCCCAGGAGGAGGCTGCTTTGTGCCCACTGCCCCGAGGACAGGCTGTGTTTGGGGCTGTCAGCACTGGGGAGCAGAGCTGAGGCAGGGGCTGGGGTTTGGTGCTCACTAGTGTGTACAGTGACACTGCGACTTCCCTCAGCCTGAGCAATGAGCTTCCCTGGGAAGCAAAACCCCTCTAAGCAATAAAGCACAGAGGCTGAAAAGTCATTATTAAGGCTCACTGTGTGCTCAGAATAACACTCTGGCACATCCCAGATTGAGCTGTTATCTTCTGTCCATGGTTATTTGCAGGGGTTGATGATGACTTGACTGCTGCCTTCCACTTTGCATTATCATAACATCCACAGTGTGTTTAAGGAAAACTCAAACCTCCCATTGCCCAATCCCTATCTCGTGCTGGATTCTGCACCTCTGTGTTCTTATACCCTGTGGGCACTGTGTGGTGCACAGCTTGACCTATGCAGTAATTTAGGAGCTGTCAGCCTCTCCTGTACTCTGTTATTCCCAAATTGTTCTAATTTGTTCTCTTAACAATGCTTACATACATCTTCTGCTGCTGGCTTGGAGTTGGGCCTGAGAGGTAGGTGAGCAAAATTAATGTCTGAAAAGGAGAGAGCACAGACTGCTTTGCATGTTCAGTCTCTGGGCTCATTCCTCACCAGAGCAGTTCTGGCAGGAGAGGGTGAGATGAGGCCTGAGGTGTTGGAACTTGCTCGTGTGGCACTGTTGAATATAGTCCAGTAAAGCTTCTCTCTTAATTTTCTACTTTTCTATTTGTATTTCAGCTTTTTAGGCAGACTAAATAACACCTCAGACCTAGGAAATCAAGCTACAAAGCTGACAAGTATTTATTTCTGTTTGTTTTTGTGGAGAAATGGTTCTGTTCCAGAGTTGTTTCTGTTCTAGCTGCACCTCCTGTTACAGCTGGAAGCCGTGGCTTAGGGTGCAAAAAGGGAAGGTGACTGGGCATGAACTGGGCTTTGTTCAGGTCAGCAGGGAATGGTGAAATCGTGGCTGGAGCTGGATACAGCCTGGGCTGCTGCCCTCTGCTCCCCACCTGCCCTCCAGGAATCACCTCTGGCCCAGAGGTGGAGAAGCCTGGCTGCGTTTGAGAAACAGCCAAGCTGAGTCTAGTAATCTGTTCTTCCAGCTTGCTCGTTCACATCCCTGCATGAAAACGTGAATGAAAGTAAACTGATTGTTCATGAGGCAGGTATGCATATCCCTTAGCCTTGTCACAGGAAAAATGAGAGCAAAGAGTAGGTGTGGAGGCAGAGCAGTTTGTGTTCTCAGTGTCTGTGCAGGTGGGGTGTGGTGGGACATCTTCAGGGTGTCACCTCTGCCAGAAAAGGCTGATCTCTGAGGCCAGTGAGCGGAGCTGAGAAGCCTCAGGGACTCTGCCTTACCTGCCCAGATCCCTCCCCGCTGGTGGCAGGCGCTGTGCCTGTGTGTGCTGTGGTTCTGCACTTGCCTGCTTTGATCCCTCTGATTTGCAGACTTGCACAAGCTCCAGTTGCCTCTGTGCCGTGCTGGGAAGGGAATGCTTGTGCTCCAGGCCTGGCAAACCCTGCCAGCGTAGCAGAACACAGAGTCCAGGCTCTCTGGGCAGCTGAGTTTAGAACAACTTAAAGGTTAATGGGCCTCTGGCAGGGAGTGTGGTTGGTAGAGCCTGACCTGTTGATGCTGTGGAGGAGAAACACTGGCAGTGCAATATTTCCTTACATTTCCTGTGTGGGCAGTGATGCTGATGCCATGATCCGGCTGCTGCTGAAGGACTCAGTCCTGGGGACGTGAGGGGTGTGTTCCCAGAGCTGTCACCTCTCCTTGCCCCTGTCACTGGACACACTGGGGTGCTGGGTGGTGCTGCTGCTGTGCTGGGTCTGGCTGACCTCTGTCCCCTTCTCCATTGCAGTGAATCTGAGATCCTGCACCACGACAAGCAGTACGAGCCTTTTTACTCCTCCTTCGTTGCACTTTCCACACACTACATCACTACTGTGTGTGGTCTCAGTAAGTGTTCCTTTGCTTCTCTTGCTCCTGTGTAATGACTGGATGCAGTAAAAGTAAATCAGGACTGTTGATTTTTGTACTTGGTTTTTGTCCTCTTGCTGAATCAGACTTTAGGGCCAGCATTGCTGGCTTTTGTACCATGAAATGTCAGCTCTGATGGAAACGGAAGCTTGTTGATGGGAGTATTTGGCCACCAATTACTGGACAGTGTTGCCTGTTTGGCTGCTTATTCACTGACCTGATTTAATTTTTGGTCAAGTGTTTAAACAGTGTTCAGGATTTTTAGATTGTCCTTCAGCACTTCAAACACTGCTGTCCCTGGAAATGTCCAAGGCTGGTTTGGGAATGGGGCTTGGAGCATCCTGATCTGGTGGAAGGTGCCCCTGGCCATGGCAGGGAGTGGGACAGGATGGGATTTAAAGATTTAAGGTCCCTCCCAACCCAAACCATTCAGGGCTTCCGTAGTTACATTACCGTGTTGGAGTTAATGATCAAAACATTGTGACTCAAAATATTTTCTGTTTTTTTGGCTGACAATTTAGCAATTTCAACAAAAAAAATGGGCTTTGTGAACTTGTTTCATGTTCTTCAGAGCTTTTGTCAGCATTAAATAATGTTACTGGGGAAACTGCTTTATCTGTCTGAATTCCCCTGTCTGGCAGAAGGAATTATCCTTACTTTGCTGACATTTCTTGGGTTACATTGTAATGAGACTGAGTTTATATTGCATCTGTGTTAGGCAGGAGAGATTGAGTGTGTACCCACACTGCAAAGCATCCTGCTTTATTGACAGCATTGGGAGCTTGTTACACTGGGCTATTTTAAAACTTACTCTGAGTGCAAGGATGTGCTTTTTTCAGTACCCAGAAACCAGTTGCAGTCAGTGGCAGCTGCGTGTAAAGTCCTGATTGAATTCTCCCTGCTGCGGCTTGAGAACCCAGATGAAGCATGTGCTGTTTCACAGGTGAGCACAGGTTTGGACCTCCTGGGCCAGCCTCAGTGCGAGAATGGACTTCGGGCTCTAATTCTGAAATACCTGCTCTAATGTTGAATGCATAAAGCAAAATCAATTAAACTCTTAAAATATATAACGTGTGCACTTTGGTAGACTCTGATTCCTGCTGAATCTTCCCTTTGCGTTCTATACTCAAAATCAAAGCTTGCTCACAACTTGAAATAAACATGACCTGAAGCCTTGGTTAATTCAGTTTGTTTCCTACACTCTGGTTTGGTTTTGTGCGACAACCTGGATCACAGCTATCTATTGAGTTTTTAAAGATTTTTAAAGATTCTTGCCTGATTGTAAAAGAGGGAAGGCCTGTGAGGAGTGTTCCCATAATGTGGTGTGTCACAGCAGAGAGAGCTTTTCCAGGTGTTTTCCATAGGAAGCACAGGCAGTGTCAGTGACCTGGATTACCTGCAGTCAGGGATGTGTCTCGATCCTCAGGGGAGATCAGAGTGGCTCAGAGCTGTTGCAGTGGCCCCACCAGCTGAAGTTGCATTATTCTTAATCCATCTGCTTAGAGTAAATGATATGGAGGAGGGATTGGAATCAAGAGAATTTAAATGGTACCTGATGTCTCTGTTTTCTGTAGAAACACCTCATTCTGCTGATCAAGGGGCTGTGCACGGGCTGCAGCCGCCTGGACCGCACAGAAATCATCACCTTCACAGCGATGATGAAATCAGCCAAGCTGCCTCAGACTGTCAAAACCCTCTCTGATGGTAGGGAGGGGCTTCAGCTGTCTGTGTTTCACTGCAGCACTGGAGTTAGGCACAGAAAATCTGAAGTTTGCTGTCTGACATGGGGCTTTGTTGTTTTCCCTACAGTTGAGGACCAGAAGGAATTGGCCTCCCCAGTGAGCCCGGAGCTGAGACAGAAGGAAGTGCAGATGAACTTCCTCAACCAATTGACATCAGTCTTTAACCCCAGGGTCTCATCATCACCATCAATCACAACAGAGACACAGGTAAAAAACACTCTGAAACAGAAAGAGACTGAATTTCAATATTATTAACCCAGTGCAGGGAAGGACAGAGGGCTCCAAGTGGTATTTTTCCATATAGATGTAAAGAGAACCTTAAGTACATAAACCGTGCTTGCATGAGATAAATGGCAAACAACCAAATACTGTTTGTGCTGCATTGGCAATACTGGATTTGTTTCCTCATGGAATGCAACGTTCAGTGACATCCATGGCTGTTTGGTGTTGTGCTGCTGATACACCTTGCTTCTGTGTATAGACTTAGAGAAATACTGTGTATTTTTAGTGCCTCCATAATATAATTACTATGTGCTTGCTTTAGGTGGAAGGAGAGAGTGAGGATCAAGCTGCCACAGATCAAACCTCTGCAACAAAGACCAAGAGCATATTCATTGCTCAGAATGTGGCCAGCCTGCAAGAACTTGGTGAGAATTAGCTTTCTAGCTTGGGCCCAAAAAAGTACTGGAAAAATTTCTCTCCAGTGTTACATCTCACAGCTCTGAGTGGGAAGAAACTCTCTGACCTAAAGGGTTCTCTGAGTTGCCTGGTCAATCACCAAGGGAGGTTGTGGCTGGAATGGAGTTTTTATTGCAGAGATGAGCTCAGTGTATTTGTGTTTGGAGGGGTAAATTAGGTGGACAGTATGAAATACTTTATGGGGTGGATTGTTGAGTAGATGTGGATTAGAGTCACAGGATCGTTAGTGTTGGAAGAGACCTTTGGGATCATCAAGTCCCACCAGCTGGACCTGGTGTGTCCTATAACATGGACACAGAGCTTTGTGACCCCCATTTACAAGTGTGGGCTGCAGACTTCAGCAGCTGCTGTTGTAAAGCACTCTTTATCCTATTGCCTCATCTCCGATGGCATTTTCTCACCACCGAGAGCAATTAGGTCAATTACCGAGGGCCGTTAGGGCTGAAGCAGTGACACAGCCCTGCTGCTGTGGTTGCCAGGTGGCTCCGAGAAGCTGCTGCGCGTGTGCCTGAACCTGCCGTACTTCCTGCGCTACATCAACCGCTTCCAGGACGCCGTGTCCGCCAACTCCTTCTTCATCATGCCGGCCACCGTGGCCGACGCCACGGCCGTGCGCAACGGGTCAGTGCCACCCCTGCCCGGGGCATCCCGTGTGCCTGGGGGAGATCACTGTGTCTGGCCAGTGCTCACCGCGTGTCCTGCCCGCAGGTTCCACTCGCTGGTGATCGATGTCACCATGGCTCTGGACACTCTGTCCCTGCCCGTGCTGGAGCCCCTGACGCCCACACGTCTTCAGGATGTGACTGTTCTTGCTCTTAGCTGTCTCTATGCAGGTGAGTGGATCTCCAGTAGCTTTTTTGGAGCTTTTGGCTGTGCTTTGTTACCTGTGTGAAAAACGCCAATCACTTGGTTTTTAAAATTTTAAAAATTTAATAAAAATAAAATAGTTATAAAAATAGTAATACAATTAGAGTAATGACAATTTAGAGTTAGGACAATTACAAGACAATAAAAAGCAAAGAATTACGGACGTCCGGATGCTCTCGGGCACTTAAGCCCGATAAGCATGCCTTGTGAACAAAGGAATAATCTTTAAAAGCAGTAGCCTGTTGCATATTCATACATCTCATACATGATGCATAAATTCCTTGCAAATTAAGAACTTTTCTGGTTTTTGTCAACTTCTTCCCCTTCATCCTGGTGTTTCCATAAAGACGGAGAGAAGGTGGAAGAATGTTTGTCTTTTCCGATAAGGAGGCAGTAATTCTTTATGGGCCCCCATCATTGTCATCTCTGTGTGAAGAGTTTCTTCATTATCTCATCTCTTGCTTGAGCTAGTAAAAAAACCCCACATACATAGGTTCTATTTTAACTACAAAACTACATATACCATACTATTAAAATGTTAATGCAGCACTTCTAATCAATATAACATAATACATATAGTATTCAATTTAATATTTGCGAAAAGCCAATCATAAAATATGCATTTTTCACACCTGCATGTTCGAGGCTCAGCCCACAAGTAGCCTTTACTTGTCATGAATTTGAAGCTCTGCAGCACATTGTGGTGATTGGGTTAATATTGAAATTGTTACTGATCTGTTCTGCCACTGTTCCTGTCAGTATCTAAGAAATGACTGAAAGAATGACTGTTCCTGTCAGTTTCTAAGAAAGACTGACTCAACATTTTCTTAACAGCCTGTAATTTCTGCTCTTTCTTTTTATATTCACAGCATAATACATTTTTACTTTAGGCTTCAGCTTAATTTGTCACAGCCCCAAATCAGCCTTGTTTCCCAGGAGTGTTTTAAGCACACCAGAATCCTGGGTGTTTAATTGGTATGGGGGAGACTTGAAGGAGATGTGGCACTCGAGTCTAAAGATTGTCTTTAAAATGGTATTGAATTACATGGTAAAACATTACCTCCTTTAACTGCTCCCATGTGTTTCTGTAGGGTAAAACTTCGCTCTTTTGAGGTGCTAAAGATTTTTTAATCTTTTGCTGTAATACTGAGCATTCCTGCTCCATCAAGTAGATGGACACGTTCGATACCGCTTGTCTTAATGTGCTAAATAGGAACATTTTGTCCCAAGACTGGCTCTTCCTAAGAATGTCCCCTGCACTTGTTTTCCCTGAGGTGTGAGCGTGGCCACCTGCATGGCCATCCTGCATGTGGGCAGCACCCAACAGGTACGAACCGGGTCAACGAGCTCCAAAGAAGAAGATTATGAAAACGATGCTGCTACTATTGTACAGAAATGTGTAAGTAAATGACAGAGTGCTCATTGCTTTCCTCCTCAGCAAGCGAAGAGCACAGAATTTGTATTTATTTGCATTGCAATACACAGTTATGATTTTGGGACATAGCCATTGCTGGTAAAGGAGTTAAAGGTGTAGAGGGTAAAATACAATTGCACTTGGAGTTTTTATTTTTGTTGCTGTCTGGTGGGGTGCCTTACTATGGCTTTGGCTTTATTTACAGCTTGAAATCTATGAAATGATCGGACAAGCCATCAGCAATTCACGCCGTGCAGGGGGGGAGGTAAGATTTCCATCTCAGGAAGCTTTTTCACCCTTTTTGTGCTGGTGTACTTTGGCATTTGGATTGACGGTGTTTTGTCTTTTTGGTACTTTTTTCTCCCCGCTTCCCCATGACTTTTGGCACGATAGCATTATCAGAACTTCCAGCTGCTTGGGGCTTGGTGTTTGCTGAACAGCCTCTTCCTCATCTTGAACCTCAGCCCCACAGCCTTGGCTGATAAGGGGAAGGAGAAGGATCCTTTGGCTGCTCTTCGCGTCAGAGACATCATCGCTCGCACTAAGGAGGGCGTGGGGTCTCCCAAGCTGGGACCTGGGAAAGGGTATGTGGCACCCCTGCAGGAAGCATTGGCCAGGGGTCTGACCAGCCCCAGCAAGCAGCTACTGCAGGGTCTCGTTGGTCCCGTGATATTTTATCTCTATTTGCAATTCACGTCCCGAGTCTTGGAAAGAAGAAAAGTTGTTGTGTCCAGTTTAGCAAAGCAGTCACTTTATTGAATATTTATTTATTTATTTATTATTTTCCCCTTGAAATGTCATTCTGTCCTTTCTGTTTCTGCAGGCATCAAGGGTTTGGGGTGCTGTCAGTAGTGCTGGCAAACCATGCCATCAAATTGCTGTCATCTCTTTTCCAAGATCTGCAGGTGGAGGCGTTGCACAAGGTATGCAGGTAGCACAGACATTGTCCTGAGACATTCTGCCTTCTGCACTGATGCACACTTGGAATTCTCCTACCAGTTTCTTTTTCCTTCAATTCAGTTTGAAATTCTGTCCTCCAGGGCTGGGAGAGCGACGGCCCTCCAGCAGTGCTGGATATCATGGCTCAGAGCACGTCCATCCAGAGGATCCAGCGGCTCATAGACTCTGTGCCACTCACTAATCTGCTGCTGACTCTGCTCTCCACTTCCTACAGAAAGGTAGGACCTGGCACACAGCTAGAGAACTTCTGGAGCTGAGCCACTCCAGCTGGTCAGCACTTAACAAACTGGGGCTGTGCCGCGAGCATACAATTCTTCTTTCAAAAGTCATCAGCCAGGGCCTTTTTCTTTCCTTTTTTCAGAGATGTAAATTTGACAAACTTTTACTAATGGAAATGTAGTTTTCTTGTAAGTTCAGTGGTACTTGTGATTTTAGTGGGAAGATGAAAAGGCTGCATTGGTAGCAGATGATTTTGTATTAAAACTGTTATTTCAAGTGTTGCTTACAAGCTTGGCGTAGATTGTTTATTTTCAACCATCCTGTGTATTTTTAGTACAACTTAAGCCTTGAAAAACTGTTAATAAACTAGTTGAGATAAATTTGCTAGGAGAAAATGAAAAGGTATGAGGAAGTTACTCTTATTTTCGAATTATTGTCTTTCATAATCCTAAAATTTTCCTGGTTCTGCTGTTCTTTAGGCCTGTGTCCTGCAGCGCCAGAGGAAGGGCTCCATGAGCAGCGATGCCAGTGCTTCCACTGACTCCAACACTTACTATGAGGATGACTTTAGCAGCACTGAGGAGGACAGCAGCCAAGGTAGTAGAGTTTGCAGCAGCTCAGGATTTTACACTGCTTTTCACATTTAATGGAAATCTGGCTACGTGTGCTGTTGCCTTCTCAGACTATGACTTGTAACACTGAAAATACAGAGCAGTTTGTAAGGTCTGTGTGGCAGAAGTAGTGCTGACTGCACTCTTTTGTGTAACCTAAAGCCTGAGTGGCTGGGATTTGACAGTATTTGCTTAAGAGGAGAGTGGAAATCATTTCTTTGTGTAAATTCCTGCTGGATCTCTGTGAAAGGGCTTTGCCTTGTGATTTGGACAGAAGAAATTAAGATAGCAGACGCCTTAAGGCTGCTCAGTGAAATTCTGTTTTAGGCCTTTCTCAGGCTGGGTAGTTTTGCGAGGTGTTTGCTTATAACAGTATGGGTTTGTTGTTCCTGCCCTGTGTGCTAGATGACGACAGTGAGCCAATCCTGGGGCAATGGTTTGAAGAGACAATCTCTCCCAGCAAGGAGAAAGTGGCCCCCCCACCACCCCCTCCACCCCCTCCTTTGGAGAGCTCACCGAGGGTGAAGAGCCCCAGCAAGCAGAGTGCTGGGGAGAACGGGAACATCTTGGCCAGCCGCAAGGACCCCGAGCTGGTACGGCCAGAGCTTGGCCCAGGGAGCTGGGGGGGCTGGGGCAGGCACTGCTGGGCTGTGGCACCTTGCTCCTGCCAGGGACAGCTGTGCTGGAAACAGCAGGTCTCTCCTCTCCTCTCCTCTCCTCTCCTCTCCTCTCCTCTCCTCTCCTCTCCTCTCCTCTCCTCTCCTCTCCTCTCCTCTCCTCTCCTCTCCTCTCCTCTCCTCTCCTCTCCTCTCCTCTCCTCTCCTCTCCTCTCCTCTCCTCTCCTCTCCTCTCCTCTCCTCTCCTCTCCTCTCCTCTCCTCTCCTCTCCTCTCCTCTCCTCTCCTCTCCTCTCCTCTCCTCTCCTCTCCTCTCCTCTCCTCTCCTCTCCTCTCCTCTCCTCTCCTCTCCTCTCCTCTCCTCTCCTCTCCTCTCCTCTCCTCTCCTCTCCTCTCCTCTCCTCTCCTCTCCTCTCCTCTCCTCTCCTCTCCTCTCCTCTCCTCTCCTCTCCTCTCCTCTCCTCTCCTCTCCTCTCCTCTCCTCTCCTCTCCTCTCCTCTCCTCTCCTCTCCTCTCCTCTCCTCTCCTCTCCTCTCCTCTCCTCTCCTCTCCTCTCCTCTCCTCTCCTCTCCTCTCCTCTCCTCTCCTCTCCTCTCCTCTCCTCTCCTCTCCTCTCCTCTCCTCTCCTCTCCTCTCCTCTCCTCTCCTCTCCTCTCCTCTCCTCTCCTCTCCTCTCCTCTCCTCTCCTCTCCTCTCCTCTCCTCTCCTCTCCTCTCCTCTCCTCTCCTCTCCTCTCCTCTCCTCTCCTCTCCTCTCCTCTCCTCTCCTCTCCTCTCCTCTCCTCTCCTCTCCTCTCCTCCGATTTGCTGATAGAATGCTTTTAGCTCCAACTCCGTTGGGTAAAGACAAAAACAAGTACTGCAGTGGAGAAGTTGGAGGCCTCCAACCTTCTCAGAGAGTTCTGGAATCAGTTCTGGTCCAGACCACAGTGCAGGGAGCTGGATTGCCATGAGTGCACCTTTCCTCCACTGCAGGGGGGTGTGAGGTTAAGGGACTTGATTTATTTTGCTGGTGGTTTAGGTTTTGTTTAATGTTGTCCCTCTGCTTTTGTTGCTTCTATAGTGTGTTTCTCTTTTCTTTTCAGTTTTTGAGCCTAGCTTCAAACATTTTGAACTTTATCACTTCTTCTATGCTGAACTCCAGGAATAACTTCATTCGCAACTACCTGAGCGTGTCCCTGTCGGAGCAGCACATGGCCACGCTGGCGAGCATCATCAAGGAGGTGGACAAGGATGGCCTGAAGGGTGAGTGAGCAGACCTCTCTGGTAGAGCTGTACAGCTCAGAGGTGTTTCTGTTTTTCAGTTTTGTGTCAAAGTTTTAAGTACTGGAGAGCAAAGGTAGTAAGGGGCTCTCGATCCCTGTCTTACAGGCACATCAGATGAGGAGTTTGCTGCTGCTCTGTATCACTTCAACCATTCCTTGGTGACCTCAGATCTTCAGTCCCCTGCCCTGCAGGTGAGCTGGGATTGAATGCATAAATAAAATGAAGAAGTGTTGGTGCCTGTCTGTGCCTCTCTATGGGTTCTGCACACCTTGAATGATGTGTTGGTTGTTCCATTTGGCCCTGAGTATATTCTGCAAAAAGAGCTTGGAATATTTTGAATCCTGTGATTTAAATGACCTTTGCAGTCATCCAGCACAAAACACGGTGTAAACTTAACATTTACAGTTCAGACTAATCCACTGGACTTTGAAGGTGATGAAAGCTGAGAAGGAAATGAGTTTGTGTATTTTGTCTTGGAGAGTTGCCTCTATCCATGAATTTATCAAGAGACATTCCTACAGATTTGCTCTGCTGTCAGGACTGATGCCAAAAAGCCTTTGAATTTCTCAGGAGAGAATCAAATTAATCCTTTTGCTTTCATGTCCTTGTAGCCTCTAGGTTTCTTTGCTGGGTCATGGGCTGACCTGACTTAACCCTGCCATGGAGGTTATGAACCTGCTTCACCCATCACTGAATTCAACCCCTATACTTCATGGACTGCTTTCTACTGTATTTAAAACACTCTGTTGTTTGTTAATTTTTAAAAGCAGTTGGACTTCTCATCCATCTGCCTTTTCATTACATTTGAAAAGAAGCAATATTGCTGTGATCAGTCAAAGGGCTCTTTTTGCAGATTCACAGGTACTGAACACAGTAATCCAGTCTCTCCTGCTCTGATCTTGGAGTGAATGAGAAAAACTCATTAATGCCATTTTTTCTGCCTTGGTGTTGAGACTTTGTTTTGTTTAGGTGGTAAAGTGGCAGCACTGAGTGTCTCTCAGAAGCTCTGCCCTGTATCTGAGACAGGAAAGACATTGCTGTTTGAGCAGAGCTGAGAGTCCTGCTGTTTATTGTCAACTGTATGCTCAGATTATACTTTTAATTAATTAAAGCATCAGACAGGACTTGCCTCTTTCCAACAAGCCTCTTTTGTTCCAGAACACACTTCTCCAGCAGCTGGGAGTTGCCCCTTTTTCTGAAGGTCCTTGGCCTCTCTACATCCACCCTCAAAGTTTGTCTGTGCTGTCCCGACTCCTCCTGATTTGGCAGCATAAAGCCACTGCCCAGGGAGATCCTGACGTTCCAGAATGCCTTAAAGTCTGGGAAAGGTGAGGTCATTTTATGTTAAGCTGGAAATCAGTCATCTCTTACCTCTCTCATTTCCTGTCAAGTGAGAATTCTCTAGCACCAGCATTCCAAGTGTGTGTGTTCACTGATCTGGGATCCGTGTGGTGCTGGAGGGAGCAGAGGGTCAGTCTGCTGTGCTGGGGAATCCTTCACCCAGAGCCCATGAAATGAGACCTGCGCTCAGGAGTTGGGGGGGAGGCTGAATTCCACCAAGACTGGCTGTAAAAACAGAAGGAGGATCTCTTATTTTCCAGCAGGTTTCTGATAGGTCCTTTTAGGATGGTGCTGAGATTGTTCCTCTCTGCCATTACCTGGCTTTCACTGATAGGGTTTAGGTGGTTTAAAGCTCTCATGAACAGGTTTGAATCACCCCTTCTCCATTTGAATGATTGTTCCTATTTTCCACTAAATATATTTGCCACTGATTTAATTTCTTGTAGGTTTTACTGCTCACACAGTCTCATTCCGATACGTAATGTAGTGAACATTTGTGAAATTGCCAGTATTAGAACAGTAAGCAGAAAAATAGAATTATTTCTAGTTAAAGAGATTTTAAAGAGGCATCTAAGAGGAAAACTAAACTTGGCCAACTTCTTTCCTGTTGCCAGGTTTGTGGGCACCCTGAAGCAAAACGCCTTGCAGGGGACTCTCCCCAGTGACACAGAAGATCTGAATGTGGAGCATCTCCAGCTGCTGCTGCTCATTTTCCACAATTTCTCGGAGAGGGGCCGCAGATCCATCATGATGCTCTGTATCCAGACCATTGTGGAGCTGACAGCAAACATGGAGACCCAGCAGTGTTCTGTGCCTCTTATCGTGGCACGGCTGCTCCTGGTGTTTGACTACCTGCTCCATCAGTATTCCAAGCCCCCTGTGTACCTGTTTGAACAGGTAAGGTTTTGACATCTGGATATTTAATTGGTCACCCAGCAGGAATCTGTAATGGACAATCATTTGGTGTGTTCTTTCCATGACTCTTGTGAGTAAATCAGTTTTGATGTTGTTACCAAACTTCGGAGTTCCAAGGAATGATTAACTATGGCTGGTTCCTAGCAGCAGGTTCAGTTGGAGTGTAAATTCCTGGTGTGACTGGTGTCTTAATAAATCCTAGCAAGGACAGGATGATTGTCCCACCATATCTTTAAAATCTTGAGTATTTGGCTGTTTATTTCATGAATGCCTTTTGTACTTCCTTGATTTAGTGTTTCACTGTGGAGGTTTTTGGTGCTGTCCTCATTAATGGGAGAAGATGGTGCTTTGTGCCTGGCTTTTCCAGTTGTGGGAAGCTTTCCCGTGGATTTAAACTGCTCAGTCCAGAATAAAAACCATCAGGGAGGGTCCAGGGCTTCCCCCAGAAGAGTGGAATATTGTGTTTTGAATAGGACTGTTTCTATTTTGTGTTTCTTTCTCTGTGGGGTGGTATTTTCCCCCTACCCCTCAGTGACAAGGATGCCATGGGTGGATTTTTGTTGTTTTTTTTTTTTTTTCAGGTGCAATATAATTTGCTGACTCCACCCATTGGCTGGGTGAGTGGATCCCAGGACAGCAGCAGACGAACGTCTGTCCCACTTTATCATGGCTTTAAAGAAGTGGAAGAAAACTGGACCAAACACTGTTCATCAGGTAAGAAAGAAAATGTAAGGATTTTTTTTGCAAGATTTGTTTTTATAAATAAATGAGAGCCTTTTCTGTGCCTTGATTTGGGCATATTTTTCTGCTTTTAATGGCTATAGTTACAAAATGTAAAAATACGTCTAATAATGCCAGAATTATTTTATGAAACAAAATTCAAAGTTGTTCTCTCCTAGGAGTATGCAACAGTAATTAAAAATAAGCGTGTGTTTATTTTGCCAGGATTGTAGGAGTAGGAAAGCTTTGGCTGCCTATACCACAGGTTAGAGCACCTATAATGTGTCATGGAGCTGGCTTGGAATCTGGTAGTGGTCATGGAATGCAGAAGGTTGTGGGGATGGAGGAGAGGAAGTAACACGAGCTGGCCGGTTTTAACTGCCACTTTGACGAGTGCTTTTTGTTCTCACATTCCAGACTCTGCTCCACAGCCCAGGTTCTACTGCATCCTGTCTCCAGAAGCTTCTGAGGATGATCTGAACCGTCTGGATAGCACGGTATGGCACTGCTGGTAGAGACTTTCTGGAGGGCCATGAGGGTTTGCCAAGTGCCAGGCAAAACACAAGAAGGAAAGATTTTATTTAAAAGAGGGATCAGGAATCTTTCACTAAGTGGAGAAGAGTGGCCAGATAAAATAACATGAGATTCCCTCTCACCCCTAGCTGGATGTCAGGGCAGTCACTGTGCAAAGTCTGTGAAAATCTGTTGTAGTACTTGCAGGAATGCTTGGGATTCAGACAAAGACACGTGGCATTAGAGTTGTTTTCTCATCACTTTGCTCCAGGTTCTCCCTGGGTTTTGCTGCCATCAGGGTTATGGGCTCCCTCTCCTGCTTGCTCCTTATCCCCAGTCCATTGATCCTCAGTCCCAACAGAACCTCTGCCTCAAGTTTATTTTGCAAGGTTTTGGGCTGTGGGTATTCTGAATGCTTGAAGAGCTTTGCAAAGCAGGGGTCCTGATTTCTCATCTGCAGGTGTGTGAGGTCCTTTTCTCCAGGGCTACGAAGTACGACGAGCTCTATGCAGCCCTCACCTCTTTACTGGCTGCTGGCTCCCAGTTTGATACACTCAGGAGGAGGGAGAACAAAAATGTCACTGCACTGGTAAGACTATATTGCTGCCTGTGTTGAGGAATAACAAGTTTTCAAACTTAGTATTTTCAAGCAAAGTATTTAACTGAAGTATTTTGGACTGTGCTTGGAGTAACAAGGAACTTAAAAATGTCATAACTAACCACAGTGTTCGTGGTGGCTGCGCATCTCTTGAGCTTTTAAATCATAATGTGCTTCAGACTTGCTGTAAGTCCATGGTAATTTCAGGAGGTGTGGCTAGAACACGATTAAACAGGAGAAAATCGTATAATTTTTCCATTTTCTTTTCTCCTGTGTTGCATATTTTATTGTTTAATAACAGACAGAAACTCAGTCCAGAATGTGTTCATCTGATTTGGCACATCTGCAGGAGTGTGGAGTCCCTGCAGAGATATTTCAGTAGCTGTAATGATGGAGACTGCAATCTTTCTGTACTAATTTTTCCAACTGTTCCTCTGTTTAGGAAGCCTGTGCCCTTCAGTACTACTTCCTGATCCTGTGGCGGATCCTGGGGATTTTGCCTCCCTCCAAAAGCTACATGCACCATTTGGCCATGAACACCCCTGAGATGAGTGACTGTGACCTCCTGCACACCCTGCGCTGGTCTTCCCGCCTGCAGATCCCGTCCTACGTCGTGTGGATCAAGGTTCAGCTCAGCTCCATTGGCGTGGGGGTGGTCAGTGACAGTGCCGGTCCCTCCCTGCTGACTGCGCGTGGGATTTGTGTTGAGGGAACTTGTGCCTGTCTTTTCTAAACTGGTTAATTGCAGAGCGCTGTTCAAGTGTGATAGATCTGGGTTTTGGCATTTGTAGGATCACCTAATCAAGCAGGGCATGAAGGCTGAGCATGCTGCTCCTCTCATCGAACTGACCTCCAGCAAGTGCATCTCAGTGAAGTACGACGTGGAAATAGCAGAGGAATACTTTGCTCGACAGGTGAGGTGTGGGAGTGCAGCTGGACACACAAACTTCTGCTTCTGTGGGAAGAGCTGCACTTACTGTTCCATCCGTTTTCAGATCTCGTCTTTCTGTGCTGTCGACTGCACAACCATTCTCCAGCTGCACGAAGTCCCCAGTTTACAATCCATTTACACCCTTGATGCTGCCATCTCCAAGATCCAGGTTTCTCTAGATGAGCACTTTTCCAAGTCAGCTGCAGAAACTGATCCCCACAAGTCCTCAGAGATAACAAAGAACCTTCTCCCTGCTACGCTGCAGCTCATTGACACTTATGCTACTTTTACCAGGTACAGCCCTTGGGATTTCCAGCAGGAATACCATTTCCTGCTGTGCTTTGGGCTTTCTCTGCATTTTCTGTGTTGTTTTCTTAGAAGTGCCTGGGAGTTTTATAGTCTGAAGTAATTATTTGTGTCCTCCAGAGGGTCCCTTGCTTTAAAAGAAGAATAACAAGTAGCTTCTCAAGCCATGCATGGTTTTTGTTGTTTCTGAGTAGCCTCCTTGTCTGATCTTCCAAGGCTTCCTTGCAAGTTTGCAAAACCAGTTTTTTCTCCAAAGATAAAACCACCCTCTAGGGTAGTGCTACTTAAGGTTATTTCTCTGACATAATACTGAGGCTGTCAGACCATCAAGAAAGAGAGGGGGGGTTAATTCTTACATTAAAAATCCAAATTCTTCTAAACTCTCGTTAGAACCTGTGTAGAAGAAAGCAAAAGTAAATCAGCTTTTTCTTTTTGCCACTGACACACCTAGTTCTGAAGTGCAGAGCTGAGGTAAATCCCCTCCATCCTGCCTGCAGGTCCTACTTGCTACGGAGCCTCTCGGAGGAGGCTTCCTCGGACAGCAGACCCTCCGAGGAGAAGCTGCGGGGCTACGCCGCTGTCCTGGCCATCGGCTCCAGCCGCTGCAAGTCCAACACTCTGGGTGAGGGGCAGGGCAGGGCTGGGGCTCAGGGTGCCCCACTGCAGGTGGATCTTCCCACAGTGCTTCCAATACCCAGTTTCAAAGTGATCTCCAGCACTGCTCAAATGAGCGAGTTGTGCTGCCAGCAGCACACTGCAAGGTCTCTTCAGTATCCTACCAGCTGAAACAGCTGGGTAAACCTTGAAAGGATCATTATCTTGTGGGCTCCTCTGGATCAGTGAAATGTTTTTATAACCGTATTGGAGCTTGTGGCGTGGAATAACAAGGGGAGCTTTGAAATGTTGGTATGCGGAAGACTTCTATGAATTAGTATTTGTGCCATGTTTTCTGCAGTTTTAATGAAGTGAAAGAAGCTGGGATGCTCTTAAAGCTTAGGGATGATTTATACTTGTAGACCTATGAATTTATTCAGTGCCTGATTGTTCTGTGTAACTGCAGGTCCAGCCCTTGTCCAGAACTTGCCATCAGCTGTGCAGAGCCTGTGTGAATCCTGGAACAACATCCACACCAACGAGTTCCCCAACATTGGTTCATGGGTGAGTCCAGCCTCAGGGCCCGATGTGGTGTGAGTGCAGCTGCAGGCATTGCTGGGAATGGGGGCAGTGTGTGGCTCTGTCCCAGATCCAGGGCGCTGATGTGTGTGTGTGTGTCCTCCCCAGCGCAACGCCTTTGCCAACGACACCATCCCTGCAGAAAGCTACATCAGCGCCGTGCAGGCCGCCCACCTGGGCACCCTCTGCAGCCAGAGCCTGCCCCTGGCAGCCTCCCTCAAGCACACCCTGCTGTCCCTGGTCAGGCTCACCGGGGATCTCATCGTGTAAGTCAGTTCTTGTGTTACACTGTGTGTCGCACACGCTGCTGGGTGCTGGGGTCTGTGTCCTCCAGGGCTGACTTCAGGCTGTGTCTGCGCAACACTTCCTGACCTGGTGCTGGTTCTGACCTAAACCTTCCAGTTCACAGTTCCAAGTACCAAATGAATGACAGACAGTCTTCGTCTTCCTGTGGTATCTCCAAAAGTCAAGCTTCCTGAGGGAAACTTTTTTGGCAAATATTTTTGCAAATATTATTTGGAAAAATTTTCTTCCCCTTGAAGAAAAGGGGATATAAACCAACACAGTATGGATCTAACAAATTAATTTGTGTTTTGTTATCATTCACTTGTGTGAAGTTTTTAATGTTTAAGGAAAAGTGAAATGCCTTTTTTTTTCCCCATGGAGTTAGTCTAAAGTACTGTGAAACCAAAAAGTAGTTGTTGACACTGCAGGCAAGCCCCAAAGCCATGATACATGATAGTGGGACTGTCTAGGCAGATGCTGTAACTGTATATATGTGAAAGTAACATGTAGATTTTTCCAAATTTTTTTGAGGGGGAAAATGGCTGGGCCAGTGTTTTTATCCCACCTTTCCAAAAAGGGTTTCATCACTGACTTCGTCCAGAGTTATGCCTCACTTAATGTGAATTCTGGTTTCCAGCAGGGATGATCTGTGATACATTGTGTGGAGAATTAACTCGTGTCCTTTTCTTTTCAAGCTGGTCAGATGATCCAAACCCACCCCAGGTGATCCATTCCCTGCTGCCCCTCCTTCTGGAGACCAGCACAGAGAGTGTGGCAGAAATCAGCAGCAACTCCCTGGAAAGGATCCTGGGCCCGGCGGACTCCGATGAGTTCCTGGCACGTGTTTACGAGAAGTTGATCATGGGGTGCTATAACATACTGGCCCATCATTCTGACCCAAACAGGTAACAAAGCTGGGTGCAAAGATTGGCTACAGCAGGGTTGGTTCTGGAACAGAAAAAATCAGCTTATTTTTATCTGTTGAAAGCTTCTGTACTTGTATACTATAAATATGAGATTTTTTTTCCCACATTACCAGAATTTTGGAGTGGGGATGAGAGCAAGAGAGAATGGGGAAGAGTAACAGTAGAAGAGACTTAAAGTGTAAAAGGAGCAGCTCTTTATGGGAATTTGTGTGTGAGGTGTCTGAAAGGTCTGGATTATTTTAGGTTTGTGGCTGGAACTTGCCTTACAGCATCATGTGTCCCTTTGTTCTAATTTGGTGGATTGTTAGTGTTTATGTAAAGTTGTTCATTCATCAATTGTTTTTCTCCTGTCTGTTGGAGGAAGAGCTGCTTTCAATTGGTGGAAAAATTACTGGAATTGTAGTGGCAAATAGATCACTTCAGGCCTCGCAGAACTGTTGTGATTGTTGAAATTGTTTTTAGATGTTCTTATTTCATCCTCATGTATTTGATCCTTATCTGTCCCTCTTTTAATCCTCAGTGGCCTGGATGAGTCCATCTTGGAGGAATGTTTGCAGCATCTGGAGAAACAGCTGGAGAGCAGCCAGGCTAGAAAAGCCATGGAGGAATTCTTTTCAGAAAGGTGAAGTCACCATGGAAGTTGTAGCCCAAGGACTGCGTTTCTCATCCTTTTTCTGTTAGCTTGTCAGTGTAGACACCAAGACGATGTTAATGCCATTGTGCAGGAAAATACAGACTCTGTAGAGCCAGGATATCCTTCAGGCAGTGCGGGAGAGTGGGAAGAGACTCTGGGAGGGAGAGGACCTGGATCTTTGTCCAAATCAAATATTCAGAGAGGCCTCACAGTGATGATCAGTGGGGAATCTTGCAGGATAATTGTTCTGTCAGAGCAGAACAATTCTGAGAGATGCTGCTCCATAAGGCACTTACAGACCAAGCTGCAAAATCCCAAATTCTCTCAGTGCTTCTGTGGTCTTTGGGTTGATAATTTTGAGGGTGGGAGAGGGGGGCTGGCCTGACTTAGAATCCTAAAGATTAGTTGTGCTGGCAGCAGCCTAGAACAGCTGTGATAGAAACAGCCTAGCACAACCACAGTGTTCTGAGTATGAGGTGAGCAAGAGGAGAGGCTTTCTCCATCAGAAAACCATTGCCTGGTTTTTCTCTTTACCGGTTGAACAGTTCAGAATGAAAGCAGCCTGGTGGCTGTGCACTGTTAGTATGGAAGGGAAAGATAGGCAAGAAAATCTGGACTTGTTTGGGAGCCAGTTCAGGCCCTTTTGTGACTGGATACGTAGAGAACACTGAAATGCTACTGAGGAGCCCGTTTATGAGTTTTGGTCTGAGTTGGGTTTGCTGTTTGGCTGAAAGCAGTTTCTGTGGTTTGGCTGCTGAGCAGTGCTAACACAAACTCCTGCCAGTCTGAAACGTGAGGGTGGAGAGAAGTGGAGCCAGTGGAAAAGGGGAATGGGCTGCTCTTTACAAAGCTGACTTAATTATCCCCTCTGTACAGTGGAGAACTGGTGCAGATCATGATGGCAACAGCCAACGAGAACCTCTCGGCCAAGTTCTGTAACAGGGTGCTGAAATTCTTCACCAAGCTCTTCCAGCTGAGTAAGTGCCAGTAGGATCTCCTCCATCCTGCCTTTTCCACTTCACACTGTTCTTGTATTGTCTGAGGTTGGAAGGTGCTTGGAAGAAAATCTGTGGGAGGGAGTGGGGTCACAGCTTCACGCTTTCAAGGAAAGCCATTTTCACACATGTTGCTTGGAGCATCTGTCACTGACAGTAACTTTCCCCCCAGCTGAGAAGAGCCCCAACCCCAGCCTGCTGCGCCTCTGCGGCTCCCTGGCCCAGCTGGCCTGTGTGGAGCCAGTGAGACTGCAGGCCTGGCTGACCAGGATGACCATGTCCCCCCCCAAGGACTCGGACCAGCTGGATGTGGTGCAGGAGAACAGGCAGCTGCTGCAGCTCCTGACCACTTACATTGTTCGGGAGAACAGGTAAAGCACGGCCTTGGTCCTGTCTCGTGTGTGCTCTGCGTTCCTTGTTCTCTAGAACAATCTCGTGTCAGTTGCTGCTGGTTCTTTGTGGTACCTGGGTGAAACTCTCCTCTCTTTGCTCAGCCAAGTGGGGGAAGGTGTGTGCACTGTTCTGCTCAGCACTCTGATACCAATGGCAACAGAGATGTTGGCCAATGGGGATGGCACGGGCTTTCCTGAGCTGATGGTCGTCATGGCAACTTTGGCCAGTGCAGGACAAGGGGCAGGACACCTCCAGCTTCATGGTGCTGCTGTGGACTGGCTGGGCAGATGGTAAGAGTGAACTCTGTACTGTTGATGCTTCATTTGTGGGGTTTTAAAATTTATTTTCTGGTGTTTTGGGGACAGAAATTTGTGTTTACAGATAATCCCTTCTCTCTTAGTTTATTGTTTGTTGTTCGGGATATAGTATCTGGGGGAGGCTGATTCACGTCCATCTGTTCCAAACAATCACATTTTGTTTCTTTACTCTGGATGGTTTAATTACTGCATTTATGCATTCCCTGTTGTTAATCTAAAGCAAACTGAATGCTTGAAGCAGTTGGTCAAGACTGAGTTTATATTTTCCAAAGACTGTCAGCTGGAGTGAGGGGTTTTGGACTCCTCATCCCAGGAAGTGTTCCAGGCCGGGTTGGATGGGGCTGGGTCCAGCCTGGGACAGTGGAAGGTGTCCCTGCCCATGGCAGGGGGTGGGATGAGATGGGCTTTAGGATCCCTTCCATCCTGAACTTATTCTGTAGTAATTCCCAGTGTTCTGTGTTGCAGCAAGAAATACCTGTCTCAAAAGAACGTGGTAGAGAAAATGAATGCCAACGTCATGCAAGGGAAGGTAAGACTTGCGCTGGTGCTGCACGTGCAGGAATGACTCCCAGGCACGAGTTCAGCTGTCCTGGTTTGGTTGCCTGGTGGGAATCTCAAAGCCATTGGGCCAGGGGGTGACTCTCCTGTGTTCGTGCCCTGTAGCAGCTGTTGTGGGCTGTGAGCATTGCCTCTGATTTTCCTTGCCTTGTGCTCCCCAGCACGTGACAATCCTGGAGTGCACGTGCCACATCGTGTCCTACCTGGCCGATGTCACCAACGCCCTGAGCCAGGGCAGCGGGCAGGGCCCCAGCCACCTGTCTGTGGACGGCGAGGAGCGCGCCATCGAGGTGGACTCCGACTGGGTGGAGGAGCTGGCCGTGGAGGAGGAGGACTCTCAGGCTGAGGACTCGGTAGGCAACAGGCACAGTGCATGCTGCAAAGGACAGGAGGGCTCACTTTGAACCTCCTAAATCACTCAGCTTATCAATTGAGATTTTGTGTTCACTGAGTGAAGGACCCGACATGGCAGGTCTGGAGGAGAGGATCTGTCATTCCTGCATAGATGTGTTGACTTTGTGATGTCAACAAATATTTTTTTTTTAAATTAAAAAATGAAGAAATGGAATAAAATAAATTTTTTCCTGCTGGTTGGCTGGCAATTAGTAGTTTTTGTATCAGCAAGCAACTTAGATTAATACTTTTAAGTGCTGTTGAGTAGTGAAAAAAACCTGTTAGAATGTGTTCTTTATTTTTTTTTGTATCAATTTTTTGTTACTATTTCTTTTTCTTGTTAACTATTTCATATTACTACAATGTGTAACCGTCTCCTCTCTCCATGTGGTTTGATACCAGCTACCTTCTAGCTTGGTGTTGCCAAAATTTGCTATTCTTAAAATGTACCTTTGGTGTCTGGGGAATTCATTCTGTATGTGTACTTTACTGTAGCTGCAGTTATGACACCTTCCTAAAACGATTTTCTTCTGGATAGGATGAAGATTCTCTCTGTAATAAACTCTGTACCTTCACCATCACACAGAAAGAATTCATGAATCAACACTGGTAAGAATCTCAAGCCTGTATTCAGAATTTCAGCCTGGTATTTCTGGCCCTTGGGAAGGAAAGCAGTGGAGTTTGTGAGCCTCAAGGCACTGCCTGTCAAAACTCACCTGGCTTATTTTGGGCAGGTACCACTGTCACACTTGCAAGATGGTTGATGGGGTTGGTGTTTGCACAGTTTGTGCTAAAGTTTGTCACAAGGACCACGAGATTTCTTACGCCAAGTACGGATCCTTCTTCTGTGACTGTGGAGCCAAGGAGGATGGCAGCTGCCTGGTAAATTCTTTATGTCTTCAGATTTTCAAGTCCTTTGCAATTTTCTGTTCTGCAGTAAGTTATGTCAGGATTTGAGTACGTAGGAGTCTTAAGACTTGAAGGCTTTGACTTTATAATGAACCCTCAGAATTTACAGCTTGCCTGGAAATTAATTTTTTTGCACCAAATAAGAGCATTGGTAAATCTGTGTCCCAGTGACTCCTGAGATTCCACCTGCCTTTACAGAATTTGCTGCACAACAAAGAGCACCCTTTCCCATGTTTTCCACTAGCAGTGAATGAAATAATTATATCTTAAATATGGAAAGGTTTTAATCCTTGGGTGGAGAGTCACATGCAGGATGTTATTTCTTTAGAACTATGCTCGATTTGCTGCTTTTACAATCTGTGTTCACTTCATCAGTAGCCAGGTTGAGCTAGGTTTGGGATTTTAGCGTTGCTCTGTCATTCCCAGGCGTTGGTGAAGAGAACTCCCAGCAGTGGGATGAGCTCTACCATGAAGGAATCAGCCTTCCAGAGCGAGCCCCGCGTGCCCGAGAGCGTCATCCGCCATGCGAGCACGTCCCCAGCTGAGAAGGCCAAGGTCACCATCAGCGAGGGCAAGGGCCCCGACGAGGAGAAGCCCAAAAAGAGCAGCCTGTGCAGAAACGTGGAGGGCTGTCGAGAGGAGCTGCAGTCCCAGGTATAATTGTCAGCTGCTAAACAGAGATGGGTTATGATGAGGATCTTGGGCAGGCTGGGTTGGTTATAAGCTGAGATGAGAGCGTCATAAAGGGGCGTCAGGCTTTAAAAAGCAGTTTATGTGCAGCTCCCATCAGGAGCATCTTGTTCCTCATTTGCCTGATCTGTTTCTTTTAGGCCAACTTTTCCTTTGCACCTTTGGTGCTGGAGATGCTGAATTTCCTGATGGATGCCATCCAGGTCAACTTCCAACAAGCTTCAGCCATGGGGAGCAGCAGCCGTGCCCAGCAGGCTCTCAGTGAGCTCCACACTTTGGACAAGTCAGTAGAAATGACGGATCAGTTGATGGTACGGAACAAAAGGAATTAACAGTGTGGACGGGGGGAGTGCCTTTTAAACAGAGACATGCCAGTGACACCCTCTGCTGCTGTCCCTGCCTCAGGTCCCCACGCTCGGCTCGCAGGAAGGCGCCTTTGAGAACGTGCGCATGAACTACAGCGGGGACCAGGGCCAGACCATCCGGCAGCTGATCAGCGCGCACGTGCTGCGGCGCGTGGCCATGTGCGTGCTGTCCTCGCCCCACGGCCGCCGCCAGCACCTGGCTGTCAGCCACGAGAAGGGCAAGGTGAGCCCCCACACGGAGCCCTGGGCTCCCGGGGAAAGGGGAACAGCGCTGGAGCCACTGGGTTCCCAGGGAAAGGGAACAGTGCTGCATCCTGGGATTCCCAAGGAACGTGGAACAGTGCTGGATCCACTGGATTCCCAGAGAAAGGGAACAGTTCTGCATCCTGGGATTCCCAAGGAAAGTGGAACAGGGCTGGATCCACTGGATTCCCAGAGAAAGGGAACAGTTCTGCATCCTGGGATTCCCAAGGAAAGTGGAACAGGGCTGGATCCACTGGATTCCCAGAGAAAGGGAACAGTGCCACATCCTGGGATTCCCAAAGGAAGTGGAACAGTGCTGATGCACTGGGTTCCCAGGGAATGGAAGAGTGCTGGATGCACTGGGTTCCCAGGGAAATGGAAGAGTGCTGGATGCACTGGGTTCCCAGGGAATGGCACAGTGCTGGATGCACTGGGGTTCCCAGGGGAATGGCACAGTGCTGGATGCACTGGGTTCCCAGGGAATGGCACAGTGCTGGATGCACTGGGTTCCCAGGGAATGGCACAGTGCTGGATGTACTGGGTTCCCAGGGAATGGCACAGTGCTGGATGCACTGGGTTCCCAGGGGAATGGAACCATGCTGGATGCACTGGGTTCCCAGGGAATGGAACCATGCTGGTTGCACTGGGGTTGCAAGGGAGAGGGAACAGTGCTGAGGAACAGGCAGGACTAAGGTTTGTTCTGCATGTCTTGATATCTGGTGTGAAGTTTTGCGTAGCTATGGGGAGCCTCTTGTAGGAAAAACTGTTAAGGAAGAAGAGTTCCTGCATCAGGAGCAGTGAGAACAACTCGCTGCCATCACCCACCTCACTGTAGCCACCTGAGAGGAACTTGGAGTCAGGTGGGGGTCCATGACTCAGAGAAAGGACAAGAGGAAATGGCCTTAAGGTGCACTAAGGGAGGATAATAAAAACAAAAATTTGCCTGCAGGAGTAGTCAGACTTTGGAATAAGTTGCCCAGAGAGCTGGTAGAATCATCAACTCTAGAGATGTTCCAGAAGTGTCTGGACATGGCACTTGGGGATGTGGTATGGGGTGATTATGGTGGTTCTGGGGTGATGGTTGGACTCAGTGATCTCATGGATCCCTTCCAGCCTTGATGATTCTGATTCAGAATCAGCTGAATAACTGGGAGATCTGGAATTGAAATGCCTGACTCCCCTCAGTTACAGAGTCACATAACCAAGTTCAGTCTGTGGTTCTGGTTCTGTAACTGGGATCTGGAACTGAAATGCCTGACTCCCCTCAGTTACAGTCAGATAACTGAGCTCATTCTGTGGTGCAGATCACAGTGCTCCAGCTCTCAGCCCTGCTGAAACAAGCTGACTCCAGCAAAAGGAAACTGACCCTCACCCGCCTGGCATCGGCGCCCGTCCCGTTCACTGTGCTGAGCCTGACGGGGAATCCCTGCAAGGAGGACTACCTGGCTGTGTGTGGGCTGAAGGTAAGTGCCTGCCAAAGCCTTTTCCAGGGAGCTGCAAACATCAGCTGAAAGCCAGCTGGAACAGCACTGTTTGCTCTGAGGAGTTAGCACGGAGCTGCCTCCAAAGTTCTGTCACTAATTCAGCTCCTGATTCACTTTCCTACTAGATAGATAAGGTAAAAGAAGCAGGACCTGTGTGTACAATATGATTAATGAGACAGTGCCTCAAAATAGTATTTCTTAGTGTATTTAGGCTGACTTTATTATTTTAAGACAAGAGTCAAAGTTTAGTCATGTCAAATTTAGTGTGTTAAAATTAGTCTAACAATTAGTATTCTTTGGCAAGGACTCCTCTTTTTTTGTATTCCCTCAAATTTAGATTCAGCTTTCCCAGTGCAGAATCTACAGATGTGTTATTTAGCTGAGAAAAAGCTGTACTTTCTGTAGTCTTTGCAAACCTTCATGTCATTTATCTTCAATGCAGGAAAGTGAGATTTAGATTCTCTGAATCATTATTTGCCCTAAAAAAATGCTGTCTTTTAACTCCATTCTTGGCTTCAAATATTTGTAAACACTTTGTTTTAATATTTAACCAATTTCCTCCATTACTCCAGGATTGCCATGTGTTAACATTCAGCAGCTCTGGATCAGTCTCTGATCATTTGGTGCTTCATCCACAACTGGCCACTGGGAATTTCATCATCAAAGCCGTGTGGCTACCAGGATCTCAAACAGAGCTGGCCATTGTCACTGCAGACTTTGTGAAGGTATGTCTGGCCATGAGCTGTTGATGATAGAGCTTCTGGCAGACATCAGAGTCTGGATCCTCAGGGAGTTGCATGTGGGAGAATGTGGTAATATTCTTAGAAATTATTTGGAAATATAAATTTGGGATGTTTGGGCTGTTCTTGCAATGAAAAGCAAACCCAAAGAACTCAAAGAGAAAAAAAGCCCCAAACTGTAACATCTCATGGGGATTCCCTCATCTCAGCTCTTGTTCATTTGCACTGTTCTGTATCGTAGCAGTTAATTACTGCCTTGATAATCGCTGTAGTTAATTATTTCCTTGGTTCTTCCCACAGATTTATGACCTCTCAGTAGATGCCTTGAGTCCAACTTTCTACTTCCTCCTACCGAGTTCCAAAATCAGGGATGTCACTTTTCTGTTCAACGAGGAGGGGAAGAACATCATTGTGATCATGTCCTCTGCTGGCTACATCTACACACAGCTCATGGAGGAGGCCAGCAGTGCCCAGCACGGGCCCTTCTATGTCACCAATGTGCTTGAAGTCAACCACGAGGACCTGAAGGTGCTGGTGACTTCCCTTTCTCTCTTTTTTTGCATCTTCTATTTGAAGGCAGAAGTTTCCTTCTTTTTTTCCTTCTCCCTTCAAGCCCCCTGATCTAGATCAAGGAGCTTTCTCATTCCTCTAAAGAGAGAAATATCCTTACAGTAAAAGGAGGTGGGGGTGAAAATTAAACCCCTTGATCCTTTCATCTAGAAAATGGAGCATGTTTTCCATGGCTGGCTCTGAAGTCATGCCCAGCAGGATTTCTCAGCAGGGAGATGGCTTCAGAGCAGTGCTGTTCTCAGAGCAAGGCACTCCAAAGGTGCAGGAGCAGAAGGGATAAATCACCATGGCTGGGGCTGGAGAGCTGCAATCAGGCTTTGTTTCTTCTCTTGAGGATGACCTTTAAAATCTCTCCAGCGTTTTTACCCCAGCCTGCTTCAAAACAGGAATAGATGGGAAGGAGGCTTTCAGGAAGGTCTTTTATGAGCTGGGCATCCAGGGGATGCTCCATGTGGCACTGTCACACAGCACTCAGGCTCACAGCTGCGGGAGCTCAGGGTGTTACCTACAGCCTCCGGGTGTGCAGGCTCAGCATCCCCTCCCAGAGCCTTTGAAGTGTCTGATGGATGAGTTCACCCAGGAGTTCAGCTTAGAAAATTGTCATTTAGGGCTCTGTTCTCTCACTCTGGGGAGGAGGGGCGGCTTTGGGAATAATTCCATCGTAAATTTAAAAGCCTGACAGAGTGTTTGGGGATATTTGTGTTTATGTTAAATGTTGGCATTTCTCTGGATCCCCCAGGACAGCAATGGCCAGGTGGCAGGAGGGGGGGTGTCAGTGTATTACTCCCACGTGCTGCAGATGTTGTTCTTCAGCTACTGCCAAGGCAAATCCTTCGCAGCCACCATCAGCCGGGCCAGCCTGGAAGTGCAGCGGCTCTTCCCAATTAACATCAAGAGGTGAGGATCCTGGGGAACACTCCCTGCATTTTTATTTCTTTCTTTTTTTAATAAATATTGCTTATTATTAAACATCCCTGCTCTGAATGGCCAGACAGTGTGGTGAAGATTCCCTGTTGGCGGATGATTTCTTGCTACTTTTCATGGTCCTTCTGTCCTAATGGGCTTGGGTGATCCTTGTGGGTCCCTTCCAGCTCAGGAATTCCATGATATCCCAGTTGCAGGATGATTAGAAACCAAAGCTGGCTGTTTCAGCAGTGAGCCACGCATGCATTTTGTCCTCCCAGCAGGATTTCAGAGCAGAAAGGTGTGTGCAGAGCAGTGGAGCTGCACAGAGTGAGCTGCTTGAGGTGCAGCCGCTGGAACCGATGGGATTATCCGCCCTCACCGAGGCGGCCGAGAAGGAAGTCTTTGTTTCCTTTCTGCACCACTGCTGCAGTGGACCTTGTGCATTGTGCATGTTAAGGCTGATTCTCAGACTCCCTTGAGGGAAACCAATCTCTTACTCTATGAATGTGGCAAGAAAAAGACAGTTCTATTTTGTTTTCTGATACACAGTGCTGGGCACTCAGGCCACAGACTCTTCACTGGCCTGACACAAAGGCCAGTCACGAGTGGGCCCTGAAGGAGGGTCAGGTTCCAAGAGCTCCTGAACTCCAGTTAAGTTTGGCTTAGTCTTTTTGCAGCTCTATTTCCACTTTTTCCAGTGAGCAAACACTGATTCTCCTGCAGAAGTCTTTGCTTATTGCTGCTGGGTGTGTTGCAACGTGGAATTGTTCATCCATTCAGATAAAACCACTGCTGATAGCCATTTATAAATCACCTCCTTGATTTGGGGCAAAAATGCAAAACTAAGCCAGTTTTTCTTTGAGTTTGCAGGGTAGGGATCAGGGCTGAGGACAGGGGTGCTCGTGGTTTCTGCCCACTCTGGTGACGGTTTCGGGTTTCTCACCTGTAAACCAGACACTGTTCATTGATGCAGTGCTTGAATCCCTGCTCAGGACAAAGCTTTAACTGATTTGAACACAGTGAAATCTGTGTGGTTTTGCTTGTGCTGCTCCTTAAATGAATGTCATTGTGCCCTTTGTCTCTTGCAGTTCCAATGGTGGCAGTAAGACTTCTCCAGCCCTGTGTCAGTGGTCTGAGGTGATGAACCACCCTGGCCTGGTGTGCTGTGTCCAGCAGACCACGGGTGTCCCACTGGTGGTGATGGTGAAGCCAGACACCTTTCTCATTCAGGAGATTAAGACCTTGCCAGCCAAAGCAAAGGTCAGCCAGGGTTCCCTGTATTTTTGACACTTAAAATTTGGTTTCTTGTTGTTCTGTCAACCAGATCTCCAGTCTTGGCAGCTATTCTAATCCAAAGAGTTTGTTCCTCCGAGCAAGAGTTGCCAAGCTCTTCCCTTGCTTGCCTTGCAGATCCAGGACATGGTGGCCATCCGTCACACGGCCTGCAACGAGCAGCAGAGGACCACCATGATCCTGCTGTGTGAGGATGGCAGCCTGAGGATCTACATGGCCAACGTGGAGAACACGTCCTACTGGCTGCAGCCCTCTCTGCAGCCCAGCAGCGTCATCAGCATCATGAAACCCGTGCGCAAGCGCAAGGCAGCTGCCATCAGTAAGGGCTCCTCACGTGACCTTTGTAACTAATTGTCCTGGATTGCAAGACAAGTGTGTATTCTATTTGCCATCTGTTAGAGGTGAGGCAGTTATCTTTTGTTAGAGGTGTTAGAGGTGAGGCAGTTATCTTTTGTTGATAGAACAGGATCAAGGCGCCAAAATCTGTCTCAGCTTGAAAAGCCAGGTGTCTGCTGAGGAAGGCAGGAGCCTCCCCTGAAATGGGAAATGTAAACCCCCTCCCTCTGAATCGTTATCATTTTGAAATTAAGGGGCTCCCAGGCAAAGATATGGGAATAGGAATAACAGTTCTTTATTCGGGAAGAAAATTTAAAAAATAAAATAAACAATGCAGTAATACAAAACAACACTGTCAGAGTCAGAGCAGGCCCTGGCAGCCTGTGGGTCAGGGTGGTGGCAGCAGTCCCATTCCAAGGTGGCTCAGCCCTCCTGCAGTGCCAGCTGGGCTTCTGCTGGAGCAGGGATCCTGGGGAAGGGTGGAGTTTTCCTCTGAAGATCCAGTGGTGGTGGAGATGGGCCTGGTCTTCCTCTGGGAATGCAGTAGGAAAGAGCTGCTCCTTTGGGAATGCAGTGGAGAAGACAGCTGCTCCTCTGGGAATGCAGTGGGAAAGAGCTGCTCCTCTGGGAATGCAGTGGAGAACGCTGCCCTGGTGTCCCAAAATCTCAGATTGTATCCAGGTAGGAATGTTTGGCTCCTCCCCCTGGGTGGAGCATCTCCCACTGGGATGATGGAATTTTCTCAGCCATGCAGGGACACTCAATGGCCCATGAACAGAAGCTATTTCCGGGAGGGAGGATTGGTTTGTGGAAGAGATAAAGAAAACTGCCCAATGACCAGAAGACAACTGCCCCACCTCTGACAGATGGCAAATAGAATACACACTTATCTTGCAATCCAGGACACTAATGGAGATGTAAAGTTTGATCTACATCATCTGAATACTTACAACATTCATTCTGAGAACTACCTAAGTACTGGCTAAGTGGATAAAATGTTTCCATAGATGAATGTTGGAGCCCTGGTTACTGAGAATTTTAGACTTTCTGTGCTGATAGGCACGACCCTCAAGAGAACACTGCATTTGACCTGAAGATGTAGAGAAGGCTTCAAAAATTAAATAATAAAACTAAGATTATTAGTGCATAGTATAAATAAAAGTGTATAATATCACATAGTAGAAAACTCAGAGTTTAAATTTTTTAAAATGGTAATATATATAAAACAAGATAGAAGTTTTTAGACAGAGACTAGTCCTTCTTTTTTACCTTCTTCGTCATTAGTTTGATTAGTAAAAAATCCAACAGATTTATATAGAAATACTTTCCAAAAGAGGCAAGTTGTTTCTGCAGGTTTTTTACCACAACTTTGCCTGTTTTGAGCGTCTTTTGTCATAAAGATCTCTTTCCCCTTCTAGCAACTCGCACATCCAGCCAGGTGAACTTCCCCATTGACTTCTTTGAGCACAACCAGCAGCTCACAGACGTGGAGTTCGGGGGCAATGACCTGCTGCAGGTGTACAATGCCCAGCAGATAAAGCACCGGCTCAATTCCACGGGCATGTACGTGGCCAACACAAAGGTGAGCGGGGCGGTCTGGGGACTCTGTTGGGCTTCTGGGTGACATTACTGTTCATGTTGATACCATGCCTTGCCTTAAGGAGTCTGCTTTGTTCAAATGACCCTGCACAAAGATTCTAATTCAGTACACAATGGAGGCATCTCTGTACAGAGTCCTTGCCTTCAGAGGGAGTTTTTGAGCTGTGGTTTGTTCTCTGCAGCCTGGGGGTTTCACTAACAAACTGACCAACAACAGCACGATGGTGATGATGGACATGCAGATCCTTTGAGCTGTGTTTTTTTCTCTGCAGCCTGGGGGTTTCACCATTGAAGTGACCAACAACAACAGCACGATGGTGATGACGGGCATGCGGATCCAGATCGGCACGCAGGCCATCGAGCGAGCTCCCTCCTACCTGGAGATCTTCGGCCGCACCATGCAGCTCAACATGACCCGTGCCCGCTGGTTCGACTGCCCCTTCACCCGTGAGGAGGCCCTGCAGGCTGACAAGAAACTCACCATCTTCAGTAAGGCTGTGTGCACTGCTTGCTCTGACCAGCTGATGGGTTGGTTTGGGTGGTTTGATGCTGCTTCACCTCACAGCAGGGAGTTGCCACAATCCATTCATTTGCCCTGACTGCAAAAACAGTCTGAGGGGGGAACCCTGAACGTTTGATACCTTTATTTATGGCCCAGTTTCTTGCTGCTGTGAATGAACGTTCAGTAGTTCAGCTCAGTGATTTTGTGCTGAGGTAAGAGAAGGAAAGTGGCCTTGCAAAGGAGGTGGCACTGTCAGTGGCTGTGTATTAATGACAGTGTAGATGCTGTCCTGGTCCTGTGAAACGAGGCTGGTTTGTGGCTGTGTATTAATGACAGTGTAGATGCTGTCCTGGTCCTGTGAAACGAGGCTGGTTTGTATCCAAAAGCTACAGTTTTCTCCGTTTTGAAGAAATTTCTCTCATTGCTACAGTTGGGGCTTCTGTGGATCCTGCTGGAGTCACCATGATGGATTCCATTAAAATTTATGGCAAAACCAAAGAGCAGTTTGGCTGGCCTGACGAGCCCCCCGAGGACTTCCCGTCTGCTTCCGTGAGCAACGTTTGTCCCCCAAACCTCAACCAAGGGAATGGCACTGGGGACACCGAGTCTGCTGCCCCTGCTGCTGCCAGTGGGACTGTCCTGGAGAGGTATTTCCAGAGTCTTTCCCTTATTTCTCCTTAGAAATGGGTTGTTGTTGTGGCAGACACTTGGGTGCACTTGTGTGCTTTTCCTGACTTGGAGAACTGGAGGGAATTACTGAGTTGTTCTCACTGCCTTACACAGCAACAACTGAAATCAGGGATTGATTATCTCGGTGTGGGGGTTTGTGGTGGCTCTTGGTTGATCTGGTGCAGTAGATGGGTAGATCTGTGTGCTTGCTTGTGCTGCCTAGTTCATGTTTCAGCAGTCTCAAGGAGCTCAGAGCAATTTCTGCTGCTGTGGTACATTCTCTCATTTCAAGTTGGCCCTTTTTTGGTCTCTGGAGCTCACAAAGGTCAGGCCTCTCTGAAGTTAAGCTCAGTTTTGAGGAGGGCTTTGTGTGTGACCCTGCTTTAGGCTTGTGGCTCCCACCAACTTGCCTTGTGCCTCAGGCTGAGCTGTTGTGTTGGGTTTTCCCCCATATCCCTGCTGAGAGCCAAACCCCGCGGGTGACCTGGACATAAATTTAGTGAATAAACAGAACTTGCGTTCTTTCTTACGTCCAGGCTCTGTTTTCCTTTGAGCTCATACACTCTGTATCATAAGGGTTGTAAAAGCAGCAAGGACAGGAGGGAAACAGCTCAAAGAGGAGCTGGTACTGCTGAAAAATGAGCATTTCAGAGGAAACAATCACTGCTCAGCTGTGAGGAAGCGGTGGTTAAGTTTGTCTGACTGAAATTCTCAGGTAGAGGCTCAGGGCTTGAAGTGCCACTCAGGCCCAGTTGAAGGACCTGTTCAGCCATCCTTTAATATTTTGTCTGATAGTCCATGGGATTTTTTCCTGTTTATTTTCCCTTTCCTTCCCTCTCTGCTGTGACATCCCCACAAGATGTCCCTCTCAGCACAGACATGCTCTCTGGTTTTTCAGAGCAGTGGGATTATATTTTAAAAATTCAGATGCAAAAAAATTATTCTTCCTATTTGGTGTTACCTTCTGAAGGGCTTCTGGAGTAGGAACAGCTAATGGCAGGCAGGAGGCAGCTTTTCCATCCAAGTGTGGTGTCTGCACTCGAATTTAAGCCTGGGTGGTGCTTTAGGTGGTGCTTTAAGTGGTGCTTGGCTTCTCTGTGTGAGGTGACCTGGCTCATCTCTGTCTTTGTTTTGCTCCAGACCTGTGTGTGCTGCCCAGGTAGAGAGACTCTGCTTAGACTGACGCTCCCCTGGCTTCCTGATTTCCCCATTTAATTTGCCTTTTGCTTAGAATGTGTTCTAGGGAGTTTTTCTGTGAGCTTTACACATTTTTATTTTTTTTCCTTTTTCTTTGCTCCCCCAAAGTTCTGACACTGAGTCCCTAACCACCCTGGACCGGTTAGTATGGCATCCTTTTCTCTGCACGAATGAGTGTGTGTCAGAGACAGAACACATGGTGTGGCTTTTGGTGACTGGGATTTTTTTTGTTTTCCAAGTGACATTTGCTTCTTTACATTCTGGTCATTGCATGGCAGATGGTTTAGCAAATGTAAAGACGAGGTGGTTTGCAGATTTTTGCTGTACACAGCATAACTGTTGCTTATTTGAGAGACTCCTCTCTGCTTTGTTCCTTCCTTGTGCCTTCTTATCCCACTTCTGTTCCCTCCAAGCTTTATGAGGGTGGCTGTGGGGAGGGGGATGTTATTTATCGCCACCAGACCAGACAATTGTTCCTTCTACCTTCCAATCCTACACTGCTATTTTTCCCCTTAATGCTCTCTCTTCCCTGCTTTTTCCTGTATCTTCCTGCTCCTTCTGGTGTGTCAGATGGCATTTCAGGTAGTTCTTCCTGAACTGTGTGCTGCTACAGGGACTTTGCTGCCACTTGTAAATCAGGTTTTCCCTCGGGACAAGTGTTTTCCCAGCCTGCTTGAACCTCAGCATCCCTCGCTTGGGGTCACACCCAGTGCTCTGAGTTAATTTTCCTCCGGAATATTTTGTGCTGAAACTCCAAATTGGAAAGAGCAACCTGTGTGAAAATAGCAAGCGAGTAGAACGTTGCTCCCTTAGCAAAGTCGGTTCCGCTTTTTCCCATGTGTCATAGCCAGCCTTGATCTGCAGTCATCTGTACGTCTGGGGGCCATGGTGAATTGGGACTGTCAAGACAATCCAAGTTATCCCTGCTGCAGGCTGCGTAAGGAAATGTTTTATCCTCTTTGGGAGAGAAAAGCCCCTGTCTTTCAGCTGTGGATTATTAAAGCAGTCCTAAGTTTGTCTGTGAGCGTGAGCCAGGTTTAACTCTGGTCTGTAACACAATGAAATGATATGCATGGTGCCTGTGGCAGGTTTTATCATGCTTTGATTTTGTACTTGGCATTCGTTAGCTGTCTCTGAGCTACTCATGACTGTAGCCCGCATAAAGCAAAGTGCTAAGGAGAGAGAAGGGTTGCTGTACTCAAGCCTGCTTTCCTCTCTCCCTCCAGGCTAGTAGTGAGTTCTTTAGAAGCGCTGGAAAGCTGCTTTGCTGTGGGACCAGTCAACGAGAAGGCAAGTAACTTTCTGAATACATTCCTGAGCTTTGGAGCTGGGGGAGGAGGGGCGAGCTCAGCACTACCTCCTGCAGCCCCGGGGGCCTGATAGGAGCAGAGCCGCATCCCTTTTGCTCAGAGCACTGATCTGAAAGTTGCCTTAGCCAAAAGCGTTTGAAACTAGTTTAGAATGACAATTGGCATTTGCATTTAGCGCTGGTGGGCTTTTTGTGCTGAGGAGTGACCTCGTTTACAGAAACAGCAGGGTAGGAGCCCATAAATCTCAAAGGGACTTTTCTTGTGTAGACATGTGAAGTGTTCCCTAAATGTCAAATAGTAAAGGAGGGAGGCTGTCAAAAGGGTATTGAGGGAGGGGAGCTGCAGGTACACTAAGTGATGGTAAATATACTGAATAATGGGGTTTGTCTGTTCTTAGGAGAAGAATAAGATTGCAGCTCAGGAACTGGCTACTGTGCTGCTGTCCATGCCAGCCCCTTCCAGCGTGCAGCAGCAGACCAAGAGCCTCCTGGCCAGCTTGCACACCAGCCGTTCAGCCTACCACAACCACAAGGTACTGCCCTGGGCATGGGTTTGGGGGCTCCTGGAACCTGCCAGGTCATGGCTGAGGTGCAGCAGAGCCCTAGAGAGCTCTTCCTCCGTGCAGCACAAACCTCCTGTCCCATCTCCCTTTAGCTCCTGCTGCCTGCCCTGCTGGCTTTTGTTTCACCAAAGTTGTGTGATTCTGTGACCTTTTAGCATTGGTGGCCCTTCTTTAGATGACAGGTGCTGGATTTCTCCAGGATCTGTCCTGTGATTGTGCTTCAACCGCAGTCAATTGTTTTTCTTTGCCTGTGTTCTCTCTCACTCTACAGGATCAAGCACTGCTCAGCAAAGCCATTCAGTATTTGACTTCCTCCACCAAAGAAGGAAAGGACCTTGATCCTGAGGTATTCCAGAGGCTGGTCATCACTGCTCGATCCATTGCTATTATGAGACCCAACAATCTGGTCCACTACACAGAATCAAAGCTGCCACAGCTGGAAGCAGGTAGATAAGTCTGTAATTTTCTCTAAGTTTCTGTTGTGGTAATTGAAGCTGTGCTGGGGTGTTGGGTTCGGAGTGGCAGAGACTGTATTTGACACATTTGGTAGGTGTGTGATATCCTGCTGATGAGAACATCAAAGCCTCTGAAAAAAGCCGTTTCAAATAAACTTGGTGTTACCCTCATTAAGGTTTTCCCCTGCACATTTCTGAGAGGTGTTTTTTTAATCTGTGCAGAGAGTGAAGAAGGGCAGGAGGCCCAGAAACACACGGAAGGAGAGGGCTGCACCTTCATTACCCAGCTGGTGAACCACTTCTGGAAGCTCCATGCATCAAAACCCAAAAACGCCTTCCTGGCCCCTGCCTGCCTGCCAGGTGGGAGAGCTCTTCCTTTGCTATTGGCTAGCCTGTGGCTTCTGGAGGGGCCTATTTTAAGTTTGTGAGCAGAGAATGTGACTTTTCAATGCTAGTGCTGCACCGAGGGCTTTGTGATGTGGAGCTGCAGATTCTGCTTCAAAGCTTTTGTTCAGGGGCACGTGTATTGTGCCAGGAAGAAGGGACTGATGATTGATTTACCCACATTTGTCTTCGTGGGTGGTAGAGGATATTCAGTGCTGCTGGTGTATGGAGTTCACAGTATTCCGTCAGACAGACGAGACTGGCTCAGTCTGGATTGAAAATCAATATATTTGTGCTGTTAACATTGTGCCTTGAAGTCTGCAAACAAAAGATGCTTCCTGCAGTGCCTCACTCTGTACTGAAATACAGAGAGAGCTGATTTCAGTCCTGCTTTTATTCCTGCTAGGTCTCACTCACGTTGAAGCCACAGTCAATGCTTTGGTGGATATTATCCATGGATACTGCACGTGTGAGCTGGACTGTATCCATACTGCATCCAAGATCTACATGCAGATGTTACTTTGCCCAGTATGTCACCTTGCTCTGCTCTGCCTCAGCCTCTAATTGCACCAGGGGAGGTTTAGGTTCCAGGACATCTGGAAAAATTTCTTCTTGGAAGGGGTGTTCCAGCCTGCCACAGGCTGCCCAGAGCAGTGGTTGAGTCCCCACCCCTGGAGGGATTTAGAAGTATAGATGTGGCACTTGGGGACATGGGTTAGGGGGATTGGCAGTGTTGGGTTTGATCTCAGAGGGCTCTTTCAACCTAAATGTTTCTATGATTCTATAATGGGAAAAAAATTAAATGTGGGCTGAATGCGAATACATAGTACAGACAGAAAATACTGCCAAATACACCCAGCCAGAAGTGAATGAAGGAGAATTCTTCCTCTCTCCTTGTGTTCTAGTAGTGTTTGTCATGTGCTGCATGTGGAATTACAGGTGTGATGCTTTGTGGGAGTTGACTCGTGTCCTACATGAACCATGACTGACAAGAGTCACAAGGGTATTTTTAGCCATCTTTCCAAATGCTGTGAAAAAGGACTTAGAAGTTAAGGAGTGTGATGATGAACTGTTCACCCTGCAGGACCCAGCAGTAAGCTTTTCCTGCAAGCAAGCTTTGATCAGGGTGCTGAGACCCCGGAACAAGCGGCGACACGTGACCCTGCCATCGTCCCCCCGCAGCAACACCCCCATGGGTACGCCAGGGCACCCCTCTGCCTAAGCCAGCATGGCCTCTTGACTGGTCAGAAAGGACAAGAAATGAAGTGGTCTTGTTATAAACCGAGACTAAGAAAGACTAAAATCAGCCTTTCTCCTTTCTTTTGCTCTCTTAAACCCCTTTTTATTTAATAAACTCTCACCTTTTCATTGATACTTTGGGATTCACAAAGGAGATCTCTCTGAGATATTCCCCTTTCAGTGACAGGAAAATCTGATCATTTTATCTAGAGTGTAGTAATCTAGAGTTAGTATTTCTATGCATGTTTTCAGGTTCTGATAAATCAGTGCACATTAAAGATGTGTGCAGATCAAAATTATCAGAGCTCCATCCAAGAGAGGTTTTTCAGTATTGAAACAAATTGTGTGTCAGGGAGTCTCTTGCTAACTGAGGGTAGCTTGGGTTTTTCCCCAGCATTAACTGCCTTGTTTGGGATGGGATGAGGAGCTGTGCATTGATGAACTCCTGCTTTGCCACTCAGGAGATAAGGATGATGATGATGATGATGATGCCGAAGACAAGCTGCAGAGCTCTGGGATAGCAAACGGAGAGCACATCCGACAGGAGAGCCAGGAGCAGAGCGAGGTGGATCACGGGGACTTTGAGATGGTGGTGAGTCCAGAGCTTCTCCTTGGAGCCTTTGGAGCGTGCCAGGACTTGAATCAGTTTAGTTTTTATGAACCTGTTTTTAGTGATCCCTTACTGGTGATGGTCTGGGGAAAGCTCTCACTGTGTTTCCTCTCCACAGTCTGAATCCATGGTTCTGGAGACTTCTGAGAATGTGAATAATGGGAATCCTTCTCCTCTGGAGGCACTCCTGGCTGGAGCAGAGGGCTTCCCTCCGATGCTGGATATCCCTCCAGATGCAGATGATGAGACAATGGTGGAGTTGGCTATTGCCCTGAGCCTGCAACAAGATCAGCAAGGTCAGATGTGGGCAGGCAAAAAGGGGATGAAAACTGGGAAAGAAATGAGGCAAAGCTCTTGTGTCATCATGAGTGAACCAAAGATAGCAGAACTATGAAATATACAAAAATGCCAGAGTTAACTTCATTCTCTCAAATGAAAGATGCTCATAAGTTGTTCTCTGCTTGCAGGGAGCAGCAGCAGTGCCCTTGGACTGCAGAGCTTAGGACTGTCCGGCCAAGCTCCCAGCTCCTCCTCGCTCGACGCTGGAACACTCTCAGACACAACAGCATCAGGTAACTGTTCACTGCAAGGCATCTTCTTTTTCAGATTTTGACCTAAGTAATGCCTTAAAATTGGTTTGCAAATATGGTTTGGAAGAGCCAGTTATTACTATTGGCTTCTTGTATTTTTGAGAGTGTGCTTACAGCTTTTTCCTGCTTTGACTGACTCTCACTGTAGCCTTCTGAGGAAGTTATTTCCTCTCTTTAAACTAAAGCAGACAAAACAAAGCATGTGCTGTATTTCCCTTGCATTTATAAACAACCAGACGTTGTTCTTTAAGTAACTGTGCATGCCTGTGTGTTTGACAGAGAAGCCTTCCTCTCGGGATATCTCCCCTCCACTGCTTTAACTGTCCTGCTGGTCACCCCCAAGCTCCCTTTCCATTTGGAGCTGTCCCCAAACCCCAGGCCCAATCCCTGCAGCCTTTCCCTGGTAGCGCGAGCGTCGTTTGCAGTTGTTCCCAGGCAGTGTTTTTACTTGTAACAGCTCTCTTTATTCTCTTAGCTCCAGCCTCCGACGACGAGGGCAGCACAGCGGCCACGGACGGCTCCACGCTGCGGACGTCGCCCGCGGAGCACGGCGGCAGCGTGGGCTCGGAGAGCGGCGGCAGCGCCGTGGACTCGGTGGCTGGGGAGCACAGCGGTGAGTGAGCCCTGCTGCACCCCTGCTGCAGCCTCTGCTGCACCCCTGCTCCCACCCTGCTGCACCCCTGCTGCAGCCTCTGCTGCACCCCCTGCTCCCACCCTGCTGCAGCCTCTGCTGCCCTCCCTGCTGCACCCCTGCTCCCACCCTGCTGCAGCCTCCGCTGCCCTCCCTGCTGCACCCCTGCTCTACCCCTTGCTGCACCCCCTGCTGCATCCCTGCTCCCGCCCTGCTGCACCCCCTGCTCCCGCCCTGCTGCAACCCCGCTGCACCCCCTGCTCCCTCCCTGCTGCAGCGCTGCTGCACCCCTGCTCCCTCCCTGCTGCAGCGCTGCTGCACCCACTGCTGCACCCCTGCTCCCGCCCTGCTGCACCCCTGCTGCAACCCCGCTGCACCCCTGCTCCCTCCCTGCTGCAGTGCTGCTGCACCCACTGCTGCACCCCCTGCTCCCTCCCTGCAGCACGCTCTGCTGCACCCTCTGCTGCCCCTCCTGCTCCCTCCCTGCTGCACCCCTGCTCCCTCCCCACTGCACCTCTGCTGCACCCCTGCTGCCACAGCCTTGCCCCCATAGGAGCGTGTGGGTGATCCCTGGCACAGAGGGAATCTCAGTTCCCAGTGGCTGCTGCCATCCATCTTTGGTGGGTTCTGCCCCACAGATGGAATGTTGTCTGCCTTTTGTGGTTCTCTGGAAGTGTGGAATCTGCAGCAGATTTTGCTGGCTGTGATAACAGAATCATCGAATCCCAGAATGGTTTGGGTGGGAAGGGACCTTACTGATCATCCTGTACCAACCCCAAGGCAGGGACACCTTCCACAATCCTGGGTTGCTCCAAGCCCTGTCAAACCTGGCCTTGGACACTTCCAGGGATGGGGCAGCCACAGCTTCTCTGGGCAACCTGTGCCAGAGCTTCATCACCCTCTGAGTAAAAATTTCTTCCTAATATCCCATCTAATCCTGCCCTTGTTCATCCTAAAGCCACTGCCCCTGGCCCTGTCACTCTCTCCCCATGTAACAAGTCTCTCTCCCTCCTTTTCATAAGTACCATAAGTACCCCGTACTCTATAAGGTATGGGAGGCCACAGCAAGGTCTCCCCAGAGCCTTTGCCTCTCAGAATGCCTAGAGCAAGACTGAGACAATTGACTATGCTGCTGGTTAAGTTTGGATGAGGTAGGATTAATTCCTCTCTTTTTAGTTTGGGGCTGATGCCCAGGAAAAATAATCACGGACTCCTATTAAAAAATTCTCTGATTGTCTGCACTGCCCATCCAAGCATTGTCTGACTGAGTTTGAATTACTGCTGTGGGACCAGTTCGGTTTGGGCCACAAAGATGAGGACGGCAAAGACAAGATTTCTACAAATGCATCCTCAGCCTCTCTTGTGGCTTTAAGAAGAGAACCAAAGCCAGCATCTCCTTTGAACCACGATTCATTCCAGAGCGCAGCTCAGCTGTGCTGGTGCGTACGAAGCAGGCGAGGTGCTGGTTGAGTTGCTGACGTTGTTTCCCTGTTTTCCTTTCCCAGTGTCTGGCCGGAGCAGCGCCTACGGGGACACCACAGCCGAGGGCCACCCGGCGGGGCCGGGCAGCGTCAGCTCCAGCACAGGAGCCATCAGCACCACCACGGGCCAGCAGGAGGGAGAGGGCTCCGAGGGAGAAGGGGAGGCAGAGGGGGACGTCCACACCAGCAACAGGCAAGAGGCTTTGTTTCCTCTTCAGGAAAAGCAGCTGTGCTCTGGGGGATGTTTGCAGAGGAGGGGGCTGCGGGGCTGCAGTTCCAGGAGCACCATTTGTGGCTGCTGGCTAACCAAAGTGGAAAGTCAGAAACACAGACTAGAGCAAACTGCCACTGCAAAATCATGGAATGTGCTGAGGTGGAAAGGACCCACAAATATCATCCAGTCCAACCCCTGGCTCTGCACAGACTTCCCAACAATCCCACCCTCTTCGCCCCAATGTTCTCCAGCGCTCCTGGAGCTCTGCAGGCCTGGGGCTGTGCCCATTCCCTGGGGAGCCTGTTCAGTGCACCCTCTGTGCAGTCATCATGTGGTGTGATAAACATACCCAGTGTGTGTCCCACACAACTCCTGCCTCTAGGAAGTGATGAAAAAGTGCTGCATGGGTCCAGTTAACACAGAATCACTAAAATCTTGGGAGCCTGTGAAATTCACTGTTAGGACAAAAGCATATGCAAGTGTCCTTTGGGAACACGGGAGCAGGTGCTCAGTCCCTGCTCCAGTGCAGTGTGGAGCTGATTTGCAGGATGTTCCCATACAGTTGCAATCCCCAGGTGGCCAGGTCTGGGCAGTGTGGCTCCATTGTCAGAGGAGCTCTGCATCTTTGGCATCTCTCCCCCATGAAGTCTGAGCAAATCCTCTCCTCCCTGAGAGGCTTAGGGTTTCTGGGGCAGATTGCAGTGCTCTCTTGGAGACCCTGCTGGGTGTGGTGTGTTCTGTGCTGTGTCTGATGACTCTGAATCCCCAGGCTGCACATGGTCCGGCTGATGCTGCTGGAGAGGCTGCTGCAGAATCTCCCCCAGCTGAGGAATGTGGGCGGGGTCCGGGCCATCCCCTACATGCAGGTGAGTGAGGAGGGCTCGGAGTTAAGCCCAAATCAAACAGTTCAATCTCTGGTTTCTATTTGTGCTTTTCTCCTTCTTGCCCAGTCACAGTGTGAGTCCATCTGTTGTAAAGCATTCCTTACCCACAGGTTTTTGTTGGACTTGTGCCCCTTCTCAGTGTGACTTTACAGCTGACTGAGGAGCCTGAGGGCTCCAGTCCTTGAGCTCCAGTGTGTTTGGGAAGGTCTTGTGGATTTATGCTGAATGTTGATATTAGGATGTGAGGCACAGGCTGGTTTTGGGAAAGGACACATACAAATCAAGATAAAATCAGTTCTCTTTTGTGAAAGATAGTTATCTTGATAATGTGGAACCTGCCCTCTAATAATTCTCTGACTGCTCTTCTCAGGTTATTCTGATGCTCACAACAGACCTAGATGGAGATGATGAGAAAGACAAGGGAGCTTTGGATAACCTCCTGTCCCAGCTAATTGCAGAGCTGGGCATGGACAAAAAGGTAAAGTGCAGTGTGGGCTCATGCTCTGAATTTGCTCCTTCTAGACAGGGCTTCTTTCCTTGGAGGAATTAAATGCTTGGGAGTCACAGAAACATTGCTGTGTTGTTGTGTTCAGGCAGTTTATTCCTTTTGCCTCCTTTCACGTAAGGTAGAAAATGACATGAGTGGAACTCCCACTGTTTCCTGGGTCTGATATCCACAAGTGAGCATGAAAATTTGTTTTGCTGGAATTAAACTCTGAGAAGAGCCGTGATCACTAAATGCATGATTGACATGTGAAGCTTTTCATTTGTGTGGGACTGTTCTCTGGCAGCCAGGCCTCTGCCTACCCTTCTGTTGAGGCATTTGTGCTGCCTTTTCTTATTGCTGGAGCTTAAATTAGAAATGCTTCCTGAGGATCAGAGCACTGAACTTGAGAGGCTTGGGACACTGCTCAGCTCTGGGATTGAGCAAGCAGGATGTGTCTTTTCCTGCAGGATGTGTCCAAGAAAAACGAGCGCTCCCCTGTGAACGAGGTGCACTTGGTGGTGATGAGGCTGCTCAGTGTCTTCATGTCCAGGACCAAGTCAGGATCCAAGACTTCCATTTGTGAGGTACATTCTCCAAATTCCTTTGTCAGGGGACGATTTTCTCCCCTTTGGTCAGCTCTCACAAGACCCCACCTGGAGCACTGCACACAGCTCTGGTGTTCTCAACATGAGAACTCATGGAACTGCTGGAGCAAGTGCAGGGGAGGCCACAGACTTGCTCAGGGGACTGGAGAACCTCCCCCGTGGAGACAGGCTGGGAGAGTTGGGAATGTTCAGCCTGGAGAGGAGAAGGTCGTGTGGAGAGCCCACAACACCTTCCAGGGTCTGAAGGGGCTACAGGAAAGCCAGAGAGGGACTTTTCATCAGGAGCTGGAGTGGCAGGACAAGGGGGAATGGGTCAGACTGAAAGAGGGGAAATTTAGACCAGATACTGGGATGAAATTCTTCCCTGTGAGGGTGGAGCTTGCCCAGAGAAGCTGTGGCTGCCCCTGAATCCCTGGCAGTGTCCAAGGCCAGGTTGGCCAGGGCTCAGAGCAGTGTGGGACAGTGGAAAGTGTCCCTGCCCATGGCAGAGGGTGGAATGGGATGAACTTTAAGGTCCCTTCCAACCCAAACCATTCTGGGAATCCATGATGTGCCTGGGGGGCTTTTGTTCATCAAAGACAATCTAAAAGCTGCTAACTGAAATAACAGGTGTAAAACTGAAAAATCTGTGAGAGGGCTTTGGAAAATGCATAGGGAACATGTAATGTTACTGAACTCTTGTGGAAAAAGAGTTTTGAAACTGGGGCTGCAGGAAGCAGCCGTGTAAAGACAATTGGATGCTCTTGTTTTGTGCATGGTTCCAGACTGAGCTCAGGGCAGCACATTAATGATGCTACTTAAAACGGTCTGGCAGATTTTTCCCTTGCATCTCACCAGTGCTGAAGGGGTTAAAGAGGATTTGTAATGTGATTATTGGAAAGCAATATGCTGCTGTGTCAACGTAAAAGTCGCTAAGAGGATTCCTTAGATATTTGTTGCTAAAAGGTACAGTAATAAGGCATAAAAAGCAGTATGTGTGGTGGGAAGGAGATTAATAAAAAAGCATAGAGGTTAAAAAATTTAGTCTGAACTGCATCAAATTTTAATGAGCTTATGAGCTGTGGGGTTTGTTTGGATTTACAGGGCTGCTTTAATAGTTTTATTTACAGTAGCTTTTTCTCTAGCCTTTGTTACTCACTTGAGCTTCCCACAGAAATCAAAGCTCCTCGTCTTGCAGAATGCAGGTGGAGCAATACCTGGGTGGAGCAGAGCCTGTGAGCGGCAGCTGCAACAGGGACTCTTTCTCTACCAGGACTCACGCCCAGCTGGCCAAATCCCAGATAAACAAATAGAAATCCCAACTTTAAAAAAAAAAAAAAAGAGAAGGGGAAAAAAGCCCTAGTCGTCTAATCCACAGCAGAGTGGCCTCTGGCACATGTGTCGAGGGGAGATTAGACTTAAGAGGAGATTTTATTTGTTTTCCTTTACTAAGCACTTGTTCAAAAGAGTCTCTGTAAATATTTGAGTTGCTTTTCATAAACACAAAAAAAAACCAACCAAAAAAAACAACAACCCAACCTCAAACAAACCCCAAACTTAAAAGCTGCCTGCAAAGTTTCATCCAAACCTGCTCTCTTGCCCACATTGTCAGCAGGTGCTCAGGGCTGCCCCAGCTCTCCCCACTGCAGGTTCCCAGGTGTGTTCCTGATCCAGCTCCTTCCCTCTGTTCCAGGCTTCCTCCCTGATCTCCAGTGCCACGGCAGCTGCCTTGCTGAGCTCTGGAGCTGTGGATTACTGCCTGCACGTGCTCAAGTCCCTGCTGGAGTACTGGAAGAGCCAGCAGAACGACGAGGAGCCTGTGGCCACCAGCCAGCTGCTGAAGCCTCACACCACCTCCTCTCCTCCTGACATGAGCCCCTTTTTCCTGCGCCAGTATGTGAAGGTGAGTCCTGCCCTGTGCTGGGAGGAGGCTGCACAGAGCTGGGAAAGCAGCCCTGCACAGGGAGTTTGCCCTTAGGAGAGCAACCAAAATCCATCCTCTAGCACAGAGTTAGAGCTGGGAGTGCTCCGAGTTCTCACAGGCCAGTCCAGCATCTCTCCCATCTCTCACTGCATCCCTTGGTGCACTCCTAACCCAGGAGTGTGGAGCTTTTCCTGGAGGAATTGTTAATCGTCCTGAAGGGAAGCTGCCTCCAGCCCTTCACTCTCTGTGCTTGGCAGGCAGAATTCCTGAACTTAGTGTGCCAAGGAAGTGGAATGGTGGATGGGAATTTCCACAGTAATTCCCAGGCTTGCTCCACCACTGTGGTGCCATTATGCCATGGTTTGGTGTTGTGCAGGTGCAGTGCAAAAAGCCTGATTAAATGTAAAAATGTCTCCTAAGCTGAAAGCTCCTGAGTTGAGCTGCTTTATTACTCCAGATTAGCTTAGTGCATCCTCACAGCTGCCATCCAGTTCAAGGCCTTGTGCAGGTTCTTATTCATCATTTGGGAACATTCTTTGGGCTGCAAAGGGGCAGAAATCCCTTGGTTTTAAAAAAATCAGCAAAGCACCCTGTCATTCATCATGGCACCACACTGGGTGTGCTCAGGGCCTGAGGGATTTCTCTTGCTGCCAGGGTCATGCTGCAGATGTTTTTGAGGCCTACACTCAGCTCCTGACAGAGATGGTGCTGCGCCTGCCCTACCAGATCAAGAAGATTGCAGACACAAACTCCCGCATCCCCCCGCCCATCTTTGATCACTCCTGGTTCTACTTTTTGTCTGAGGTAAGCAATAACATGATATACCTGCAGATTTCCACAAGAAAACTCCAATAATGATTTCTTTCATGAGAGAGATGAGCTTTTGCAGAGCTGATCTCAGCTCCATCTTGTATCTTTAATCCCCTTGAAAGAAGGTGAAAGAAGGTTGGTTTTGTGTATTCCTGTTGAACAGGAATCTGTAGGAAAACACATGAAAAATGAGGAATATTTCTTGGAACTCAGTGGTTACTGCTACAAAGCTTAGAGAGAAAACCTGCTGTGAGATGGAAAAAAATGTAAAATCATGCTCAGCTGTTGGTACTTGGGCCTTAAAAAAGAAATCAGGAAGATATTTGTCTCAGTTTGCTTCCTACTTTATATAACGAGTTATCTTACATTTACACAAGTATGAGTTAGGATTTCTTAATTAGCCTTGGTTGGGTGTTGATTTGAGCTTGGAGATGACAGGGGATGGTTTCCAGCAAGTGGTGCAGTGTTGCTCTGCAGTGTTTCTTCTGCCTGGGACTTACAGCACCTTAAAGCTGGGTGAACTCATCTCCCATCTGTTTACTTTTTGGAAGAAAACACTCATTTTTGGTGGCCAGCGTGGCCCTGGTGAGCTCACTCTGCCCTGGCTTCCCTCTGCAGTACCTGATGATCCAGCAGACGCCGTTCGTGCGCCGGCAGGTGCGCAAGCTGCTGCTGTTCATCTGCGGCTCCAAGGACAAGTACCGGCAGCTGCGGGACCTGCACACCCTGGACTCGCACGTGCGGGGCATCAAGAAGCTGCTGGAGGAGCAGGGCATCTTCCTGAGGGCCAGCGTGGTGACAGCCAGCTCGGGCTCTGCCCTGCAGTACGACACCCTGATCTCCCTGGTAAGGGCAGGAGCAGGGAAAGGGCCTTGGAGTGGTGTTGGCGTGACAGGAGTGCTGATGTGCTCTTTGATCCCATCTCTTTGTGCCTGCAGATGGAACATTTGAAGGCTTGTGCAGAGATTGCCACGCAGAGAACAGTGAACTGGCAGAAATTCTGCATCAAAGATGACTGTGAGTTCTGTCTCTGCAGGGTTTGGGGGAGCAGTGGTGTCGTGGTTGGATCACCGTGGCTCGGATGGAGAAGCTCAGCAGAGAATGGGAGACACAGCTGTGGGTTTTGATAGGACTGAACTGTTTCCAGTACTAATTATCCCAGTGCCCTAATTGCATCTGGTCCTTGGCTAAAGAGCAAAATATGGTGTAATGGATAACTTAGAGGAACAGGAGATCTGTGTTCTCTTGCTTCTGCTGCCATTGTCCCGGAGATTAATTTGGGATGAGCCCCTGTACTTGGTGTGCCCCAGTGTTAGGCTTATGTGGTGCAGGGACAGGACAGTTCTGGGAGTTTGGTTCTTGTGTACAAAGGCTTCTGGTTTAGGCTGGGACTTTTTTTATTCTTTTTCTTTCTTTCTTTTATTTTTTAATTCAGGCTTTAGTGGCATGGAGCTGTGTCAGGGCAGGGTCAGGCTGAATATCAGGGAAAGGTTCTTCCCCAGAGGGTGCTGGGCACTGCCCAGGCTCCCCAGGGAATGGGCACGGCCCCGAGGCTGCCAGAGCTCCAGGAGGGTTTGGACAAAGCTCCCAGGGATGCCCAGGGTGGGATTGCTGGGGTGTATGTGCAGGGCCAGGGTTGGATACAATCCCTGTGGGCTTTTTCCAACTCAGGATGTTCCATGATTGTGTGATCCGAACATTTTCTCCTTTCCTCCGCAGCGGTTCTCTATTTCCTGCTCCAAGTCAGCTTCCTGGTAGACGAAGGAGTGTCCCCGGTTCTCCTGCAGCTGTTGTCTTGTGCTCTGTGTGGCAGCAAAGTGCTGTCTGTGGCTTCATCCTCTGGAGCTTCGAGCACCTCTTCCACCTCTGCTCCTGCAGCATCTGGCTCCGGGCAGGCGGCAGCGCAGAGCAAATCCTCCACCAAAAAGAGCAAGAAGGAGGAAAAGGAGAAGGAGCGAGAGGGTGAGGGGCAGCTGGGCCCTGTCCTGTGGTTTTAGGGAGCAAGTCTGCTCCTCACAGCCTCTTTTACTCTGTTTAGAAAGAACTGGATGATAAATCCTGCTGTTGGGAAAGGGTCATGGCTTGTGGCAAGGGCACCCACAGCCACAATCAGGAGAGAGGAGCAGTTTTCTCATGTGTAGATGGGACTAAGGTGAAGCAGTGTGTCCTGAGAGTTGGACTGAAATCACCTGCTGAGGACATCCCAAACCCACTGTGTTTATTGCCTTGAGTGGGTTTGAAGTTGTCTAATGGTGTTACCTAATCTAGTGATGGAGCAGCTTCCACTTAACTTGCCTGTCCTGGGTTGTAGGAGGCTGAAAGGCTCACGAGGATTAAAACAAATCCTGGGGATGCACACCCAGTTAGCTGTGCTCTGCAGTGATTGTGTTCAGACTTGTTTCCTCTGGCTGCCTTGGAAGCTCTGCTGGAGCCAGGGCTGCTGCTTAATGAATATCCACAGTCCTGGGAAAGTAATTAAGCTTCCCTATAAAAGTCACGGGCATAAATTCTCTCTTGGCTTTTCTTCAAGGAACCGCTTTGGCTTTCACCATCAGATGGTTCTCTGTGAGTCTTTTCATTGCCTCATGATCAGTCCTTTTCTTTTTATCAGGATGTGTAGCACATTTCTCACGTCCTCACTGGCAAGTTTTCCTGCAGTTTTTTTCCTGTTAGTCTGGAGTACTGGGTTATATTTTTGAAAAAGATGGGAATGTTAAACTTTCTTGTTACCAGAAACATAATTATTTATTATCCTGACTCTTTGAAATAGGAGAGTGGCCTGCCTGTGAGGTGCTGCATTTGTCTTCTCCCTAAAGCCTTCCCTGTGTCCCTAGGTGAGGGTTCAGGCAGCCAGGAGGACCAGCTGTGTACGGCCCTGGTGAACCAGCTGAACAAGTTTGCTGACAAGGAGACCCTCATCCAGTTCCTGCGCTGCTTCCTGCTGGAATCCAACTCCTCCTCAGTGAGGTGGCAGGCCCACTGCCTGGCCCTGCACATCTACAGGTGAGCCTGGGGGTGGCTCAGTGCCAGAGCCGCTCCCTGAAGGACGCTGGAGCCTGCAGGTGTTGGGCCCCTCTGGAATTGCCCTCGCTGCTTTGCAGTTACTGGGGCTGGAGGTGGAAGCTGTGACTTATCCATGATCAATCTCAGTTGTCATCTGCAAGGAGCATTTTATTTCTGTCTGCAAAATCTGACTCCTGTCATGACCAGGAGCAGGTGTTTGTGGGCAAAGTGAATTTCTGAGGCAGATCCAGACTCCCACGGTGAAAAGTTGGGAACTGTGTGGGGAAAGGAGTGCTTTAAGGGGCTGGACTCCTTCAGAGCTCTGTTCAGTTATTGCAGGACAGCTGCTTTTGTTTTGGAGTGCTGGAAAGCAGATGGGTTCAAGGGATGGTGGGATTTAGCTCTGTGAACTCTGCAAGATGATGGTTTCCCAGTTTGGTGGACTGGAGGTTATGTTCTCCTTCTGCACAAGAACCCTGATTGTCTATAATCCACCCAACAGGAACTCCAACAAGTCCCAGCAGGAGTTACTGCTGGATCTCATGTGGTCCATCTGGCCAGAACTCCCAGCCTATGGAAGAAAGGCTGCCCAGTTTGTAGATCTCCTGGGATACTTCTCCCTGAAAACACAGCAGACTGAGAAAAAGGTACAGTGACATTCCAGAAGGGAGGTACAGCATCCCAGGTGCTCATTTTTGATACGGCTGGGACAGGTTTTCTGTCAGAAGAGCTTCTGCTGGAAATTTTTCATGTTCTTGAACTTTAATGTTAAAAAAATCAGAGTCTTCAAATAATTTGGAAGTGTGGGTTTTTATTTTTTTTGGGGGGGTGAAATTGTGCTGGTGAGTTTTTTATTTATTGAGAAAAATACCTATTTCCCACAGGAGGCTTTTGTGGATCTGGCAGCTCCAGTTTATAGATTTTTGATATTACAACTCCTAGAAATCTATTGTAACCATGATTTTTGAACAAAGGAGGTTGTTACCTCTTTTAGGGGATCTGTAGGATTGAGAACAAATAATTTAGACCCATTGATACTTGCATGAATATGTTTAAAGAGTGGGGAATGCTGTACAATCTTGGCAGTCATTTGCAGGGATTGACTGACAAACAGCACCTCAAAAATCTCAAATTTTAGGATCAATGTAAAGTCCTGTCTAGTGATTTAAACACAAAAATTCCTGTGAGTGTGGTGTGTACCTCTTCTAGGGGACCTGGAACACCACAAGATGAGGATATTTGTGTCTGTGTAGCAGTAAAAGCATTGTTTTGAAGAGTGTCTTTTCCTGGTTGTATTTCAGCTGAAGGAATATTCCCAAAAGGCCGTGGAGATCCTCCGGACTCAAAACCACATCCTCACCAACCACCCCAACTCCAACATCTACAAGTGAGCCACTTCTGCCTTTGATCCGTGTCACTGGAGGGCTTTCCAGCTGAGCTCCAGCCGTGGGGGAATACCCAGGGGTGGTGGTGGGCATGGGCCCTGCTGGGGCTCTCTGCCTGCTGGGCTTGGGAGAGCAGCAGAATCCTTTCTGCCAGATGGAAACCTGACGTTGTGCCCTACCAGAAGAGCTTGGCTTGAGCTCTTCTGCTTTCAGTCAGTAAATGTTAGAAAATCTTAGGCCCAGCTGGAGAACAGAGATTTGCACTTTTGAGTGTTACGTTCTTGGTCCCACCTTGGCCATTGATAATTACACTAAAGCTGTTTAGTTAAAAGCTGTTATTTCCAGTGTGATTTACATTGTGACAGTCACATTGGGACTGGGAACTGGGGGAAATTAAGGTGATTCTGCTCGAATGGCCTGGGTTTAAAGCAGCAAATGCCCAGGTCCATGTGTCAGTGTGGTTCCCTCATTCCAGCACATTGTCTGGGCTCGTGGAATTTGATGGCTACTACCTGGAGAGTGATCCTTGCCTTGTCTGCAACAACCCTGAGGTGCCTTTCTGTGTAAGTAACCCTGGAATCACACAGTCATGGAATATCCTGAGTTGGAAAAGGGCCCACAAGGATCAAATCCAACCCCTGGCTCTGCACAGGACATCCCATCAATCCCACCCTGGGCATCCCTGGGAGTGCATCTCCTGGAGCTCTGATAGCCTCGGGGCTGTGCCCATTCCCTGGGTCCCACCACCCTCTGGGGGAAGAACCTTTTCCTGACCCTCCCCTGGCACAGCTCCGGCTGCTCTGCATGACACCAGCATTAACTGCTGTTATTCAATCCTCACCGGTGGTGGGGATCCCAACCCTTTCCAGGTGTGCTTTCCTGTGCCCCTGAGGTTTTGGGGTGCCCTCAGACAGGCAGTGTGTCCTTGGTTTGTCTCCCCAGTACATCAGGGGTCCCAGCCATTTCCAGGTGTGCTTTCCTGTGCCCCTGAGGTTTTGGGGTGCCCTCAGACAGGCAGTGTGTCCTTAGTTTGTCTCCCCAGTACATCAGGGGTCCCAGCCATTTCCAGGTGTGCTTTCCTGCACCCCTGAGGTTTTGGGGTGCCCTCAGACAGGCAGTGTGTCCTTGGTTTGTCTCCCCAGTACATCAGGGGTCCCAGCCATTTCCAGGTGTGCTTTCCTGCACCCCTGAGGTTTTGGGGTGCCCTCAGACAGGCAGTGTGTCCTTGGTTTGTCTCCCCAGTACATCAGGGGTCCCAGCCATTTCCAGGTGTGCTTTCCTGTGCCCCTGAGGTTTTGGGGTGCCCTCAGACAGGCAGTGTGTCCTTGGTTTGTCTCCCCAGTACATCAAGCTCTCGTCCATCAAAGTGGACACGCGCTACACGACCACGCAGCAGGTGGTGAAGCTCATTGGCAGCCACACCATCAGCAAGGTGACAGTGAAGATTGGAGACCTGAAACGAACCAAGATGGTGAGAACCATCAACCTCTACTACAACAACAGGACCGTGCAGGCCATCGTGGAGCTGAAGAACAAGTATGTTCATCGAATTCTGTGTGCAATCTCTGAATTTGGTTCGTTCCCTTGGCTTCTTGTTTTTCCCCAAGGTTCCTTCTCTAGACTATTATTCATCACTCTCAGCCCACATTGGGTGGGATTGTTCTGAATCCCCTACAATTGTTAAAGCAAAGATCCAGATTTCCTCTGAAGCTTGAAAAATGTCTATAAAATTTGTGGATTCCAATTTTGTCCAGGCTCGCTTTTAAGCACCTGACTTAATTGTGTGGGAACCAGTAGTAATACTGAGAGCACTTCATGGGTAGTTTGACTCCAAAAGGGATTTGCACTTTGCAGCATGTCCAGGAATGCTGAAAGCATTAACATTGTTTGTTTGAAGCCATAGAGTAGAATTAAAATTAGAAGTTGGATGGTTTCACTCTCAGCTCTGCTTTACCTACCAGAAATGGCTCCTTTTCAACATGCTGCTCAGTCTGGAGCCAGTCCTGCTTATGTGCTTCCCCTTCTTACTTCTTGAGATGTTCTCACCAGAATCAGATCTCTCTGGCTTAGGGATTAATCTGTGCCCGCTGCTTATTGCTTATTTGAAGTCTTAATCCTCTGTGACATCACAAGTGGCTGCTGTGGAGAGGATTATGATGTCACAAAGAGAGGATTCTGACTTCAGGTTGAGAATAAGCAGTGGGAGCAGATGAGATCTTTAAGAAATAAATATCCTGTTTTCATGCAAATGTCCTTACTAATAAAAAAATGGAGGTGAAAATCCCTAGAAAATGTCTGTAGAATTAAAGTTTTTCCATGAGGCATCAACAGCTCTTTAATCCCAAACAGTCTCTCTCTATGAAGAGGATAAAGGCTTAAAATGTATTTCTGGCTACATATCGTGTCAATACAGAAGCTAAGGAAACGAATCCTAGAACTGCTCTCCATTCATCCCAGTTAAAGGAGATTTGGAGCCGAGACGGTTGCATTTGGCTTTTCCTCACACGTGGGCGGGGAGGGAACTTCCCTCTGGAAAACCTTCCTTTCCTTTCCTTTCCTTCTCTTCCCTTCCTTCCCCTCCCGTCCCTCCTGTAGGCCGGCACGCTGGCACAAGGCCAAGAAGGTGCAGCTGACCCCAGGGCAGACGGAGGTGAAGATCGATCTGCCCCTGCCCATCGTGGCCTCCAACCTGATGATCGAGTTCGCCGACTTCTACGAGAACTACCAGGCGTCCACCGAGACCCTGCAGTGCCCGCGCTGCAGCGCCTCGGTGCCCGCCAACCCCGGCGTGTGCGGCAACTGCGGCGAGAACGTCTACCAGTGCCACAAGTGCAGGTGTGTGTGTCCCCAGAGTCACTGAGTGTGTCCCCAGAGTTACTGAGCGTGTCCCTAGAACGTCTACCAGTGCCACAAGTGCAGGTGTGTGTGTGCCCAGAGTCACTGAGTGTGTCCCCAGAGTCACTGTGTGTCCCTAGAACGTCTACCAGTGCCACAAGTGCAGGTGTGTGTGTCCCCAGAGTCACTGAGTGTGTCCCCAGAGTCACTGTGTGTCCCTAGAACGTCTACCAGTGCCACAAGTGCAGGTGTGTGTGTGCCCAGAGTCACTGAGTGTGTCCCCAGAGTCACTGAGTGTGTCCCCAGAGTCACTGTGTGTGTCCCCAGAGTCACTGTGTGTCCCTAGAACGTCTACCAGTGCCACAAGTGCAGGTGTGTGTGTGCCCAGAGTCACTGAGTGTGTCACTGAGTGTCTACCAGTGCCACAAGTGCAGGTGTGTGTGTCCCCAGAGTCACTGAGTGTGACACTGAGTGTCTACCAGTGCCACAAGTGCAGGTCAGGGTGTCACTGTGTGTCCCCAGAGTCACTGTGTGTCCCCAGAACATCTGCCAGTGCCACAAGTGCAGGTGTGTGTGTGCCCAGAGTCACTGAGTGTGTCACTGAGTGTGTCACTGAGTGTCTACCAGTGCCACAAGTGCAGGTCAGGGTGTCACTGTGTGTCCCCAGAGTCACTGTGTGTCACCAGTGTCCCCAGAGCATGCAGCAGTGCCACAAGTGCAAGTCGGTGGGTGTCCCCAGTGTCACTGTGTGTGCCTGGGTCCCTGTGTGTCCCCAGAACACCTACCAGTGCCACAGCTGCAGGACTGTGGGTGTCACTGTGTGTCCCCGGAGCGTGTAGCAGTGCCACAAGTGCAGGTGTGTGTGTCCCAGAGCCCTCCTGGGTGCCCCACACCCCCTGCCATGTAAATCCCCCATTCTGGTTAATACAAGCACACAATCAAATTAGTGGGGAAGTATAAAACAGGCTTACAGGGATTTAATGTAATGCAGGCTAACAAAGGGAGCCTGGGAGCACAATTCTCAGCGAGCTGAAGTTTCACATCCAGCCCTGGAAGTTCACACCACAGAATTCCCCGGAGCAGGTTATTTTTGGCCTGCCTGGGCTGGAGGCTGGAGTTCATCTGTGGGATTGCAGGGCTTCCCCCAGGATCCCTGGCTGGGGCTGGACAGACAGTTCTGTTCATGGCTTTTGTCATGCTCTCCTCATTCAGAGCAGACTCAGGGGTAATTTACTGTGTGCTATTCACACTTCTGCTACAGCCTTAGAAATCCTTCTCTTTTGTCACTTTTGTCTCCTTATCTGATATCTCTTTCCCCTTATTGTTGTCCCTATTCCTTTCTAATCCTCAAGGGATTGGAGGTGTTTAGTGTCTTTCCTGGTGACTGCTGATGTGTGGAAAGGTTTCCATAGCCCTTCTGGTGTTCAGGGAGCTATAAATCAGTTCTGTCTGCTGCCCTGGTCTGCAGTGGGGTGAGAAGTGCTGCAGTCAGTCTCACTGCAAAGGCCAGACCCTACAAACCAGAACAGTTCCTTTATCTGTGTTCTCCTAAAGGACACAGTGCCCCAGCCTGACTTTCTACCGGGAATTACTGTCATTAAAGTGGGATTGTTGGAAACAGTTTCTGTTCCTGCTTTTTCCAGCCAGAACGTGGCACTGCTGCAAGGACTTCTTTGTTGCCTGATCTGTAGGTTTTGATTCTCAAGTATTTCCTTTCCCCAGGGCAGTCTGGTCACCGAGGTGTTTTAAGAGTCACTCACCTCTTTTACCTGTTGTTCTGTTGCCTCAGTTGCCTTGAGCTGCAGGCTTTGAGCTGCTGCCTTCCTTTCAGGTCCATCAATTACGATGAGAAGGATCCCTTCCTGTGCAATGCCTGTGGCTTCTGTAAATACGCCCGCTTCGACTTCATGCTCTACGCCAAGCCCTGCTGCGCCGTGGACCCCATCGAGAACGAGGAGGATCGCAAGAAGGTGGGGCTGGCAGGAGATTCTGGAGCTCTGGCCATCATGGGGACAGCAGGGCTCCATCCCCTGTCAAAATCGGTGCTCCTTCAAGGCTCCTCCCTGGCTGATGCATTCTGGGTTTGTGTCTTGCTCCACAAGACAAGTAATTGTTCAAAAGACATCATTCAGTGCCTCACTTATGAACTGACTGCATCTCTTTGCCTTGCTGCAGAAGGGGATGGATTTGGGTTATTCTGTTTGCTTCCCATCCCACCTGAGGAGCCCTGCTAATGAATAAAGAACCCTATGCACTCCATGTCCTGTCCCAAAGGATCAGTGTGCTCCGTGTAGTGTCACAGGCTGTGCTCTGTAGTGTCACCACAGTGCTTTCTCAGGGCAGAACCAGGCTGCAGGGTCACTATATAGTGATTTCTCCCCCCAAAGAAAAGCAAAAGAGAAGACTTGGAGCTTGGTGGTTGTAGTTGTGAATATGAAATAAGAGTTCCTTTTCCTTTTCCCTTGGCAGGCGGTGACAAACATCAACACTCTGCTGGACAAGGCTGACAGGGTGTATCACCAGCTGATGGGACACCGACCGCAGCTGGAGAACCTCCTGTGCAAAGTGAACGAGGCAGCCCCTGAAAAGCCCCAGGTAACGCGGGCCAGGTGCAGCTTGCACAGAACTCCAGCCTGGGGACACACTGGCCTTGACTCCCGAGGCAGTCCTTGCCTCAGGTGCTGCTCTGCTGTTGTTGTTTTTGGGTGGAGCCTCCCTTTGCGATTCCTCTGTGCTTTCCCCTGGTCCAGGATGAGTCGGGCAGCAGTGGAGGGATCAGTTCTACCTCAGCCAGCGTGAACAGGTACATCCTGCAGTTAGCCCAGGAGTACTGTGGGGACTGCAAGAACTCCTTCGATGAACTTTCCAAAATCATCCAGGTACGATGTGCTTTGGTTTGGATTTGGGACAGGTGTTTATTAGAAAAAAAAAAAAAAAACAAGATGTTGCTGTTCTTCATTTAATGATATCATCAGCAGCAGGTGATCAGCTGCATATTTTCAGGGAAATAATAATAATTTCTAAAAGCTATATATTAATTACTAGCATTTCAGCTAGCTTGTGAAACTGGTTTTCTCAGAAGAGCAGGAGACTGAACAGATGGCTAATTAGAGAAAATTGAATTTTTGCATGTATCCAAATGTTTGAAAACACACCAGTCTACAAGGTGACCTACAGAAACATTTTATAAATTAAATGTATTTATTTGTGCTCAACAAGTCACATAAACTCTGGAAAACCTGCTACATCATGGATGTCCTTTTGGCTGTGATACTTAAGCATATTAAATATATTTAGCTCTTTCTATAAAGAATAAATGACTCTGACTTACTCTGCCAGTATTAATAGTAATTAATACTATGGATTTGTCACATTTCCAGTGTTACATTGCATGTAGTGTAAACAGCAGGGAGGATAAAGGGATAAAGTTCTGGAATGGTCTGCCTGGGGAGGTGGTGGAGTCACCATCCCTGGATGTGTTTAAAAACAGCCTGGATGTGGCACTGGGTGCCAGGGTGTTACGGTTGGGTTGGACTCCATGGTCTTTAAGGTCTCTTCCAACCCAGTGATTCTGTGAATTCTCTGATAAATGAGAGTTAGGTTGATATTCCTCATGGATTTCCCAAGTCTGCTGTTGCCATGAAGGATTTCAAGTTTGGAAACACTTGGTTAAAAATGTCAGGAAGATTAAGATTAATCCACAAACATCAGAGGTTTATGTCCAACAAGGAGACAGAGGAGTCCTTTTGCTTTATTCAAATAAAGGGAGAGGGCATGGGGCATTCTCCTGGGATCTCTCCAGTTTTTGGAGGATGCAGCCTCCTTTTCATCCTAATTTTCCAGCCGCATTTCCCTTCTCTCTTTCCCCATTGACTGAGGTACTTGAGAGATACAGACTTCCCAGAACACCTAACCCTGAGGATTTCCCTCTAATGTATAACCTCCCTTTTAATTTTTAATTCTTATGGAATTAAGGGTTTTTCCCCATTGTTTCTTTCATCTTTCAATATCCAATTTCATTTATCAGCAAACCTAAAGTTTATTTGTAAAAGCAAATGTCTTTTTCCATTCCTCGGTCAGTGGAATCCTTCCCCATTGTTTCTTTTATCTCCCAGTAACTAGTTTTATCCACCAGCAGAACCACAGCTGCTTTGTAAAGACTCTCAAAAATATTTCTCCCCAAAATATGCAGTGAAAATAACCCGTGCCTGGGAGTAGCATTGCGTGCTGGCTCACAGTTCCTCATCTGTGTTCCCAGAAAGTGTTTGCCTCCCGGAAGGAGCTGCTGGAGTACGACCTGCAGCAGCGCGAGGCGGCCACCAAGTCCTCGCGCAGCTCGGCGCTGCCCACCTTCACGGCCAGCCAGTACCGCGCCCTGTCCGTGCTGGGCTGCGGCCACACCTCCTCCACCAAGTGCTACGGCTGTGCCTCGGCCGTCACCGAGCACTGCATCACCCTGCTGCGGGCCCTGGCCACCAACGGGGCCATCCGCCACATCCTGGTGGCCCAGGGGCTCATCCGAGAGCTCTTTGACTACAACCTGCGCCGGGGCGCGGCCGCCATGCGCGAGGAGGTGCGGCAGCTCATGTGCCTCCTGACCAGGTGAGAGCTGCTCTCTCTGGGGAGAGCCTCGTCCTTGGGAATGGTGCCTGAGGGTTTGAGCTTTGCTGTTTTCCATGTGTTTGTAACCCTGCGGTTCTGTAGTGCAGAACTCCAATCTCCACACACAGCGTCAGCTGCTGCTCTCCCGTTTTGGGCAGACACAACAATTCCTCTCCAGGCCTGGCAATCGAGGACACCTCACTGCCTCAGCCCCGAGAAATTCAACAAAAGGGAGATGGGGGGAGCAAGCTTGGGGTAAAGACTTCATTACTGAAGCTGGAATTGGAGGATTAACCCCCAATATCCAAATGGACCAAAGTCATCAAAGTGTGAAAACCCGTGAAAAACCATGGTCCATTTTTGGGTGTAGCCCCTGGAGGGCTTTGTCTACCCTAAATGAAGGCCCTTCAGCAAATACAAGCACTTTTTATTGCCTTAATTTTATCTGGCCTCTATTTTTAGATAGTCCCAAAAAGGCATCAGGAAAACCCCCTCAGGAAGGGAAAGCCTCACAGGGGGAGTTACCTTAGAATCACAAAGTTGTCTGGGTTGGAAGGGATCTCAGAGTCCCACCCCTGCCATGGGTGTGTTGTACACCAGCAAAGTGTAACCAATCCCCTGTGCACTTGTTACCTGCTGAGCTGAAATCCCGGGAGCTTTTGGCATTTAGTACAAGCAGAGCATAACAGTGTTGTCTTTTTCCTTCTGGAATCAGGGACAATCCAGAGGCCACACAGCAAATGAATGACTTAATCATTGGAAAGGTTTCTGCAGCTCTGAAAGGACACTGGGCAAATCCAGACTTGGTGAGAGACTCCAGTGTTTTCCTGTTTCTTTGTTCTGCCCCTCTGCACTGCTGGTGTATTCTAATCATTGCATCTTCTCTCTTATGGTCTGTTTGTAAGAAAAAATACTGAGTTTCGATAGGAAATGCCATAAATGTCAGAGTAGAGCACAAAATTTTGTGTACAGGTACATGCTGAAGTTTCCTCAGGCAGTTCCCTGAGGTCAAATCACCCCAAGTGGGCATGGGATTAAATTAACTCAGATCTGTGTGTTTTGAAGCTGAGTTTATTAAAGCTGAGAAGGCAGAAGGGAATGGGGCACCCCCAACAGCTGGAGCGCTCTGTGTTGCAGGCGAGCAGCCTCCAGTACGAGATGCTGCTGCTGACAGACTCCATCTCCAAGGAGGACAGCTGCTGGGAGCTCCGGCTGCGCTGCGGTGAGTGCAGACACCCGGCCCAAGGACCGGCAAGTGCAGCAGCATTTCCACCTCTAAACCCATTTCAAGTGCTGTCTGGAGCCGTGGAGGTGTGTCCTGTCTGCAGCTCTCACAGGATAATGAGCACCCCTGTCTGCTTTCAGCTCTCAGCCTCTTCCTGATGGCAGTGAACATCAAGACTCCGGTGGTTGTTGAAAACATCACCCTTATGTGCCTGCGCATCCTCCAGAAGCTCATCAAGCCACCTGCTCCAACCAGCAAGAAAAACAAGGTACTGCCTAGAGGCTGAGCAAAGCATTGAGAATTTGCTGATTGAAGTCTGGCACGCTGATCTCAGTGAGGAACTAGTTTGTGAGGAAGCCAGGACTTGCTTGACCTGGTCACTGTTCTAGGGAAGCCCAAGCCCTGTGACTCTGGTCTTTGCACACTACAAATTTCAGATGACTCTTTTCTATTTTTCACTGGGTTTTGGTGACTTTGACCACAGTTGTTGAGGGTTTTCCCCTCAGATCTGAGGCATGGGGAAAGAGCTACTTCAAAGCCACAGCTTGGTTATTTTGGGCAGGCTTTGGGCTTTCAGCAGCTTTGTAGAATCAAGTTCCTAAATTTGAAAGAATCAAGTACTTCTGACTCAGAGTTTTAAATACAGAGCTATGGTTCTCATTAAAATATATTGATTGAGTGCTGTTGATTTTCATTTAGGATTAGATTGGCAGGAGAGAAGGTGTTTTTATTCTTTGATCTGCTGTCTGATAATCACACATGGATGTCAGAGATGGGTTTACTGATATTTCAGTAGAAACTGGAATATCTCTCTTAGTTCATCATTAACAGACACGGTATTATCCTGCTGCTGTCCAAGTGCTGCATTTGCCTCTTCATGGCCCAGTCCCAGTGATTCACCTCAGGAGTTGCTCTTTGGAGGCAGACTGTGGCTTTCTGAAGAATCACAGAGCTTTTTTATTTGTTAGGATGTGCCCATGGATGCTCTCACCACTGTCAAGCCTTACAGCAATGAAATCCATGCACAGGCTCAGCTGTGGCTCAAGAGGGACCCCAAGGCATCGTACGAAGCTTGGAAGAAGTGCCTCCCTGCCAGAGGTAACCCCTGTGCCTGTGACCTGCTGCAGTTCTGTGCAGGAACATGTGTGTCCCCAGATTTAATAAGGAATGTGCATCTGTGGAGTTGTGTTGGCTTCTGTTCCTTGACATCTGATACCATCCTCACATTTAGTCCTTAGAGTTGTAGCACTGACTTTTCCAGGCTGTGTGCCTCAAACCCGAAACAGGAAATGCTCTGTGCCCGAAGAGAATCAGGGACTGTAGAAAATGAAACTTGTTGTGTATTTAAATTGATACCAGCCAGCTGGAAAGCTGATGGAATTCCTTGAGAGAGTCACTGGGATTTGCATGAGGCTTGGAATTGAGCATGGCTCCACACAGGAGTGAAAATGGCAGCAGGAGGAGATCGGACGCACTCAGTTCCCAGCTGGAGTTTAGCTAGTTCCAGTAGGAAGACAAAAATACTCTGGCAGTTTGCAGTTCATAACTGCTGACAGCTCTCTTGGGCTCTGCTCAATATTGCAGGTGCAGATGCCAACGGGAAGACTCCCAGCAAAGCTGAGCTTCACCAGCTCTACTTGTCAGAAAAATACGTCTGGAAGTGGAAGCAGTTCATGAGTCGGCGTGGGAAGAGAACTTGTCCTCTGGATCTGAAGCTGGGACACAACAATTGGCTGCGACAGGTAAAGGTGGGGAGAGCCCTGGGGCAGGGTTCAGTCACACAGTGTGGGTGGTTTGCTGCAGTTCCTCTGCAGGGGTGTTTGGGGAGGCTGGCACTCACTGCCTCTAATTCCAAATGAGGTTTGCAGCTGTGCTCCCTTAGAAATGCTGCATCAAATGTTTATCTGGGAGTCTGTGGGTTCTTAAACTCTGAACCTTTGATTGCCACGGTGCTCCTGCCTGGCTAATGAGCTGCACTTCTGAGGGTCCCGGAGCAAATCTTTGCTTCCTGTGTGTGGACTAGCAAGGGACCCACAGCATGCACTCTTTAAACACTTTGGTGCTGAGCAGAGCAGGAATTGTCACAGTGCTGGGAGAGCAAGAAAACACTGCCACCCAACAGCCCCCATGTTGTGCCTTCTTGTGAGCTGTCACAAGTTCATCCGTGCCCATGGGTCTGACCTGGCTTTTCCTGCCCCTGCCCCAGGTGCTGTTCACTCCTGCCACCCAGGCTGCCAGGCAGGCTGCCTGCACCATCGTGGAGGCCCTGGCCACCATCCCCAGCAGGAAGCAGCAGGTCCTTGATCTCCTCACCAGGTATTCCTGTGCTGCCACACCTGGCAGCTCCACGAGTGTTTGTCTTCAATTCCCATCAGAATCTCCCTTCTTGCAGTTCTTCTCACACCTCTCCCTTGTATACCTGCAGTTCAGGGGTCTTTTTGAGCTGGATTTTTTAACTTAATTAGCTGGAAGGGTATATGTTTTGGGAGAGTTGGGTTTGCTGCCTGGTAGTGAGCTCTTGCAGTCTGTATTTTTTCCAGAAGTAAGGATCAACTGTTCAGCTGTGTGGCCAACATTTCCTCTGCCTCTTTAATGGCAGAATAACAGGGTGAACTCTCTTCCAACTGCTGTGACATAACTTACCCCAGCTCATGCTGACAGGACAGTCAACTCCTTTTTGGGACAAATAACTAATTTAGCCAGCAAGTAATGAATATCAGTGATGGTGTTAGCAAGGACAGCAGGGAGGATGGATTTCTGGAGGTGTTTTCTTCCTTTCCACAGTGTCCTTAAGCTGGAATGCCTTTTGTTGCTGTGAAGGGGTTGTCAGCTTGTGTTCCTCTTTCACAGCTACCTGGATGAGCTGAGCATTGCTGGTGAATGTGCTGCTGAGTACCTGGCCCTGTATCAGAAACTCATCAAACCTGCCCACTGGAAGGTGTACCTGGCAGCCAGAGGGGTTCTGCCCTACATTGGCAGCCTCATCACTAAGGTATGGATTTGTGTGCAGGAAATGACCTGTTAGCTTGGCTATTTTTCCCCTTTGAAATTCCATCCCTTTGTTCATTGCCCTGTTGCTGACCCAGCCAAGGTTCTCAAGTTCACACTTCAGTGCTGTTACCTTTGAACAGAGGGGGCCATGGGGGTTTTAGCCCCAGCTGGAGAATTCCTCAGCACTTTAATTAACTGCTCTGGGATCGTAAATATTGCTGCACTGCCTTGGCACCAGGTCGAAGCTGGAAGCTGTTGTGCAGCTCCCAGGCTGGACTCTGAGAGCCCTTACGGACAGGGAAGGATCAGGTGTGCTGCCTTTGCTGGAGAAATGGGAATTACAGCCTTTGGAGAAGCAGCACTCTGGGTTTGTAGTGTTCAGAGTGGTGTGAGTTTTCTCTGGGGGTCCCTGCTGCACTCCAAAGAGGCAGGTGGCACTCTCCATATCAGTGGTGGCTGTGAGTGCTCCTGGAGGGCACTAGAGCCAAGCAGTGGCAGCAGGAAGGTGCAGGGAGAAAACAAGAGGGATTTGTGGCAGTTATCCTCTCCTTTTCCCCTTCCCTCCCTGCCGTTGCAGTAGTGCTTTCTGTGTGCCTGGCTTGGTTTCTGTGCTGAGTTCTTTGCACCCTGTGTTAGACACCCCAATGGCTATTGGCATTGCAGGGGCTTGGCCTAACAGGCTGTTAATTATTTCCAGGAAATAGCTCGTTTGCTCGCCTTGGAGGAAGCAACGCTCAGCACGGATTTGCAGCAGGGATATGCCCTGAAGAGTCTCACAGGTATTCAGTGGGCCTGCAGCAGGGTTAGAGCTGGGTGATCACTGTTCTCTAACAGCCTGTGGCAGAGTTTCAGAGAGATCTCATTCAGTTGTGTTGCCATTGTCAGCACTGGAGTTTTGCCATCGATTTAGCACTTAATGTCTAAATGGATTTTTCCATATTTTTTGTGGTCAGAAGGAGTTTTTAGCTGAACTGTGGTAACATACCAGGCAAGCTTCATCATTTCACTTTATGACATAATACAGCCCCTGGCAGCACTGTAAACACTGCTGCTTTATTCCTACCTGTTGTTCCTACCTCCCTCTTCTATGGGAGCTTTTCTTTTATCTTCTAGGGTGTATACCCTGTTACAAAAATTTGTTGGAAATGGAAATACCTCATCAAGTAGATCATTGTTTTTTGTATCCTCTTACACATTCTTCAGACATTAGTGGGTGAATCCATAAAGCCTGGCTTCTTGCAAGAAGCAGCATGTTGATCAGTGTGTCATAGGAAAGAATCCTTGTGTTTGCTGATTCTTTACTTTATTGTAGGAGTGACCAGTTTGGTGATGTCACTGATAAGTCATTTCACATCATCAGAGCTCTTAGAAGTATTACAAGAGGAGCAATCATCTGCTTCTTCAATAGCTTGTGACAGAGAAATGCCAAAGAGTGCAGAATTTTGTGTCAAGCACACAGGCCCTTTCCTCATTCCAAAACTGTTTTTCATATGTTACAATTTACAAGCCAGGCCAAGGCTTTTACCTTCAACCACTCAGTTCACAGGAGTGAGCTTTAAACCCCAGACTGATGGGAGCTGGAACAAGCCATTTTTATGATACTGTGCCCTATTTGCTGCTATGAAATTTAGAAATCAAATTCTCTCCCACCTGCCTGAATTGCTGTGGCTTTCTAGGTCTTCTCTCTTCCTTCGTGGAGGTGGAGTCCATCAAAAGGCACTTCAAGAGCCGGCTGGTGGGCACGGTGCTCAATGGCTACCTGTGCCTGAGGAAGCTGGTGGTGCAGAGGACAAAGCTGATTGATGAGACCCAGGACATGCTGCTGGAGATGCTGGAGGACATGACAACAGGTGAAACCACCTCTGTTCCATAAATCCAGCCTTGGGATCAACCAAGATGGGAAAGCAGAACAGCCACACAAAGAACTTCTCTCAATGACTGCTGTAATCAGGGGGGCTTATGGCTTCCAGTATTTTCTGTTGGCACAGAGCAGTTGAATAGCATTCCTAGTCACCTCTTATTTTCCAGGAATCTCAGCCTCCTCATTTTTATGGGGCTATTTTACTGCAGCCCAGATATGCAGAGGCTTTCCTAGTAACCCTACCAAATAAATACCTTCCATCTTTCACAGAGTGGATTCACAAAAGAAGAGGAGCACCAAATTGTGGGGCTGTCTGCAGAAGGATTTTCTGCCTGTGCTGAGCTAAAGTGGAATCTATAAAATTGACTGTAGTGTCCATTTTAAAGCTTCCTTTTCTTGGCAGGCACAGAGTCAGAGACCAAGGCGTTCATGGCCGTGTGCATAGAGACTGCCAAGCGTTACAGCCTCGATGACTACAGGACCCCGGTGTTCATCTTCGAGAGGCTCTGCAGCATCATCTACCCTGTGAGTGGGGCAGGGTCACACTGCCTCAACAGAGCCCTGCAATGCTTTGGGAAGGGACTTAAAGATTGTCCAGTCCCACCCTCTGCCATGGCAGCGACACCTTCCATGATCCCAGGATGCTCTGAGCCCTGGCCAAGCTGGCCTTGGACACTGCCAGGGATTCAGGGGCAGCCACAGCTTCTCTGGGCACCCCAGCCTCTCCCACCCTCACAGGGAAGAATTTCATCCCAGTATCTGACTTGGATTTCCCCTCTTTCAGTCTGACCCATTCCCCCTTGTCCTGCCACTCCAGCTCCTGATGAAAAGTCCCTCTCTGGCTTTCCTGTAGCCCCTTCAAACCCTGGAAGGTGTTGTGGGCTCTCCACACGACCTTCTCCTCTCCAGGCTGAACATTCCCAACTCTCCCTCAAGGGAGGTTCTCCAGTCCCCTGAGCAAGTCTGTGGCCTCCTCTGCACTTGCTCCAACAGTTTCATGTCCTTTTTTTGTTGAGGGTCATGAGAACTGTGTACAGCTTTCAAGGTGGGGTCTCATGATAGAGGAGAATCGCCACCAACCACATCTGTCGCACTACGACACGAAATAACTCACACACGCACGTTAGATGTAAAAGAGGGAAGAAGAAGAGTCACGAGAGAGCTTTATTTTCTGACTCTGCAATAAATAGAATCCCAAAAATGACAGTGGATTGGAGGATGAAATTGCCACCTTTCCAACCACACTGGTCAAACTAACAGTCTATCAATTCTCTCTCCTACAAAGAAGAATGCAAAACAATCATTATTTACATGAACATGTGTGAGTACTCCAGCAGAAATATGTAAACATCAGAAGGCATAGAAAACTTTTAGAAGAACTTTAAAACTCTCAAAAGAACAAGGCAACACACCTCTAGCAACCCTAGGTCTGGTTCCTTTTTCCCAGGAGCAGCAGTGTGTGCAGTCATGATTCACCATTGGGCAGTGTAGACCTGTATCCCAGTGTATCCCATTTGAGGGGTTCAGGTTTCCTGAGGAATTTGGTTACTCAGTGATCCTGGCCATCCTCTGAGTGTGGCATGCAGAGCAGATGCACCAGTGAGGAAAGGACTGAAGGTTTAAGAACATTCTCCCATAAAAATGCAGGAATGAGAGCATGGTTAGGGAAAAACTTATTCACTCTGTCTCTGCTGCTGCTCTTTAGGAGGAGAATGAAGTCACCGAGTTCTTTGTCACTCTGGAGAAAGATCCGCAGCAGGAAGACTTCCTGCAGGGCAGGATGCCAGGGAATCCCTACAGCAGTAACGAGCCTGGCATCGGGCCTCTCATGAGGGACATCAAGAACAAGATCTGTCAGGACTGTGACCTGGTGGCTTTGCTGGAGGACGACAGTGGGATGGAGGTGAGAATTTCTTGAGGCAGGGATTTCTTGCACAGACCTGTGGGATGCTGGTTTTGGGCAGCTGCTGGTTGCTGGGGTGGTGATGTAACAACCCGAGCTTGTTCTTGACTTGTTCTTCTCTCCATTTCAGCTTTTGGTGAACAACAAGATCATCAGTCTGGATCTGCCTGTGGCTGAGGTCTACAAGAAGGTGTGGTGTCCCACAAACGAGGTGTGTGTTACCTTTGTACAAGTTAACAGCACAGAGCACCTGTCCTTCACGTCAACAAAAAAAAAAGAGGAAAAATCAAAATCACACGCGTCAGGATTTATTTCCTGGCGTATAATTTATTGGGTGTAACTGCTCAGCAACTTTTGGTGCTCTGTTAGGACAGATTGTGCATGGCCCTGCAACGTGAGTGATTGCAGAGCACTGCCTCAGGTGAGCTGTGTCCTGTGTCACACCTGAGTCTTCCTGAGGAACAGCCTTCCCTGTGTTCCCCTGGGGAGAGCTGAACGTTTCGCTGCCTTTCAGAGCACATTTCACACTCCATCTGCACACAGAAGTTTCGTGTGTGTGCACACAGGGACGCCAGATTGCTCCATCAGTCTGTGCTTCGGGGGTGAACCCAAGTTTTTTACGCACAGAGCATCCAATGCTTCTCCATATTTGCACTTCTTCCTCTCGTGTTTTTCATCGAGATCTCAAACACTTGGCAGATTCATCCTTTTTTTGTTTTTCCTAGTTTGTGTTGTGTGTTTTAAACATGAAGAAATAAACCCAGCTGTCTTTAAGGTCCAGTCCACCATGCCATACTAAGCTTGTGCCAGAGGTGGATGTGGTCTAGAAGAAGCTCTTCCCTTCTTTCCTTGTGACCACTAAATAAACTCCCACTGAGACCATCAGGCTCGTCTTGCCCACTGCAAATACATTTTTAGAGGCACTTGAGATCATAAAACAGGACTGATTTGCCCAGCATTTCTTGGTCATTCCTCATTCCCTTCTGGCTTCAAATCACCTTTGAAACCTCAGTTTCCTGAAGCCATTGGTGGGAAGAATTCAAACAAAGTGCCAGTTAGCAGTGAATGATGATAAAATGGGTCTCATTAAGCTTTATTTCAAGAACAAAGCCTTCAGTACTGCAAAATCAAGCCCAAACCTTGTGACAGGGTGATATTTTTTTAGCAAGTTACTAACTTGGAAAGGGAGATGAGGTGCTGGTGTTAATCTGTGAGTTCTGCTTTGAATTCTGGTCGAGTGGAAATGCTCCCCATGCTGGCCCTGGAGGAGTTGTTCCCATGGGATGCCAGGCTGGATGCAGCTCTCCCGGGAGGGAAGCAGCTCTGCTGGTGAAAGGCAGTTTGCTCAGCATTCCTGTGGATGAACAGCTTTCATCTGTCTTCCTTTGTGAGCACCTCCTGGAGCCGCAGCTCGCAGCTCCCGTTCCCTGGGAGCGACAGGCGCACAAGAAACGCAACCTCAGGCCCCTTTTTGTTTCCCTTGTCTCTCCGTGGCTTTTTTTGTTCATCTGCCGTTTTACCAGGGCCCCTGTGGTGTTAATTGCTGGTCGCCAGCGTGGCCTTTGAGCAGATCTTCCCCCCGGGGCTTTCCCTGTGCTTATGTATTTGCTGTGACATTAAGCACTGCTTATTCCACATTAGGCTTAGCACGATCCCTGACAGGTTTTCTCTTGCAAGGTCTCCTGCTCCCAAATCTGGGATTTTTCTTTTCTGCTTTTTATTCAGACCTATGGATTAAAATTGGAAAGTTTTGTGATATGCTGTCAGTATTTCCAGCTGGAAATGCATCTGGAAAAGTGTCCCTTTCCCAGGGTAAAAGCACAGCTTTTTGGCTGTATCAGTGATGTACTGTCTTACTGAAAGCTCATTAAGTTGCCTTTTACTCCTCTTCCATTTGCCATCACTGGAGATTTTATCTGTTTGAAAGCTTTCATCCAATTAGCCTGTCCTGCTTCATTTCCTGGGCTGTGCCTGTTCCCTGTATTTCCCAGGTATGCTGTGCCATACCCTCAGAGGAGAGGTTGCCATGGAAAGCAGGTGTTCCTCTGCAGATGAACCCATTTTCCATGGCTGCATCTTTCACTGGTGCTAAAGGAAACCTGGAGGAGAGGGAAGGAGGAAGAGACTGTTTATTACCAGTCTGTCAATTAATTGGCAGTGCCAAGAAAAGCTGGGGAGACCACGGGATGAGTTACTGGTGTTTTTGCAGGTGGCTCTACTGTTTTTAATTCTTCTCAGAAGGGGAGAATGAGGGAGTGAAAGATTTCCCTGTGCTACCATCATCAGGTGAAACAGCACGAGGGAGAGCTGGGGCTGGAGTGTCTGTACACACTGGAACCAGAACCAGGCTTGTGTACAAGTGCCCAGAGACAGAATGAATAAAAAGCTCTGCTCTTGCAGGGGGAGCCCATGAGGATCATTTACCGCATGCGGGGGTTACTGGGAGATGCAACGGAGGAATTCATCGAGTCCCTCGACTCCACCACTGGTAATGCATTTGTCTGCTGAAAGCTGGGATTAGATTTGAAATCTGAGGTTTGCTGCAGAGCAATGACATTATTATCCTCACAGCAGTGAGCTTAAAGTTGATTGACGTTGCTTTTGCTGCATTTACCTGCTTCACCTCGAGTGAAGGAAGATTTGAGCAGCGCTTTAAAGCTGTGCTTCAGATGTGAGCACTTGCTTGGCACGGGGACCATTCTGCCCAGCCCTTCTTCATATCCCTGCTCTTAATTCTTTTTGAATTCACAAAACAACTGAAGTGACTGGAATTGCTGGGAAATGTGTGCTGCTCTACTCTCCATTTCTGCTTCCACTGCTTGAGCATGTCCTGCTGTGGCTGCTCCTGTCCTCACCACCTGTGTCTGTCCTGCAGATGAGGAGGAGGATGAGGAAGAAGTGTATAAGATGGCTGGGGTGATGGCCCCATGTGGAGGCCTGGAGTGCATGCTCAACAGACTGACTGGCATCAAGGACTTCAAACAGGGCCGGCACCTCTTAACCGTGAGTCTCCCTTTGGCACCGGGGTCAGGAGTTACGGGGTGGAAAATTCCACAGACGTCCGTGAGGTTTAGACAATCTTCCTTGAGCTGGAGCAGTTCTCTCCCTCTCCTGTTCTTTTTGGGTAACAATTTCCTTACAAAATTTGAAATGTCTAGAACCTGAGGAGTTGGTAAGGCTAAATCCTGTCTTGCTGGAGGAATTGTTTTCTGCCTTGGCCTTATCTGAAAACCAAAGCTGTGCTAAGATACATATATATATATATGTATGTAAAAATCTGGGGTGTACAGTATCCCAGCAGTCTGGAGATAGGTGTATTATTGCATTAAACTATTACTTTAGTTTCAGCAAATTCCCCCCCTCATTGTGAAAGTCCCACAGAGAATCCCTTGGCTGTATTTGCAGGTGCTGTTAAAACTCTTCAGTTACTGTGTGAAGGTGAAAATAAACCGGCAGCAGCTGGTCAAGCCAGAGATGAACACTCTGAATGTCATGCTGGGGACTCTCAACTTGGTAAGGACAGCCTCGACTTCCAGAAGTGTTTTTTCCATGGATTCCAATGAATTTAAGCTATTTCTGACTGCCCTGCTGCCTTGTGACAACTACTGGAGATGGGAAATATTGCTGTGCTGGCACTGCGAATTATCCTTTGGACATTCCTTATCTTTTATGGCTGGGAGTGTGGGGGACAGTTAAACCAGATGGTGTTCCAGGGTCTGCTCCCACCTCAAACCAGTGACTGCTGGTGTTCCAGGGTCTGCTCCCACCTCAAACCAGTGACTGCTGGTGTTCCAGTGCCTCTTCCACCTCAAACCAGTGACTGCTGGTGTTCCAGGGTCTGCTCCCACCTCAAACCAGGGTCTGCTCCCACCTCAAACCAGTGACTGCTGGTGTTCCAGTGCCTCTTCCACCTCAAACCAGTGACTGCTGGTGTTCCAGGGTCTGCTCCCACCTCAAACCAGTGACTGCTGGTGTTCCAGGGTCTGCTCCCACCTCAAACCAGTGACTACTGGTGTTCCAGGGTCTGCTCCCACCTCAAACCAGTGACTGCTGGTGTTCCAGGGTCTGCTCCCACCTCAAACCAGTGACTACTGGTGTTCCAGGGTCTGCTCCCACCTCAAACCAGTGACTGCTGGTGTTCCAGGGTCTGCTCCCACCTCAAACCAGGGTCTGCTCCCACCTCAAACCAGTGACTGCTGGTGTTCCAGTGCCTCTTCCACCTCAAACCAGTGACTGCTGGTGTTCCAGGGTCTGCTCCCACCTCAAACCAGTGACTGCTGGTGTTCCAGTGCCTCTTCCACCTCAAACCAGTGACTGCTGCTGTTCCCCTGAGCACTCCCATGTCTTGCAGGCTCTGGTGGCTGAGCAGGAGAGCAAGGACAGCGGGGGAGCAGCGGTGGCAGAGCAGGTGCTCAGCATCATGGAGATCATTCTGGATGAATCCAACGCGGAACCGCTGAGCGAGGACAAGGTGAGTGCCCACAGCTCCTTTCCCTGGGCTTCAAGGCTTGCACACCCCTGCTCACAGGGATGCTGGGCTCCAGGAGATGGAGGGGAGTGCTGCTGGAGTCTGACCCTCGTTACACTTCTGGCAGGTCCTAGCAGGCCTTGGGGAAGGGCTCAAGGAGGGCCCTGAACCAAAAGCACTGCGAGGCTGCATCAGGATGAGTTTTGCATGGTTGGGTGAGGGTTGTTAGGCACTGCTTGGATCCTTTCCTGCCTGCTTTGGGCCACAGGCCAGGGAGAGACAAGAAAAGACACAGCTTGGCCTTGTTTATTGGAGCGTTTTCGTATGTGTTGAAAACATGATTGATTTTCCAGCTAATTGAGAATAAAACTGTATCTCAGCTAGACTGAGAACAAGAAGAGCTTCTCACTCATCTTTTGAAGCTGTGGGTGGACAGGAATCTGCTGTGCTTTGGGTTGAAGTTGTTAGGCTTTTGGCTGGAAAATGCTTTAACAGTACATGGAATAAGACAAGTGTCAGCTAGAGGGGTTGGTGCAGCCATTCCACAAGACCTTTGGGAACGAGACTGAGTTTTATTTTTATCAGGGACTACCCCTTCACAACTGGAGTAGTCCACCAGCTCCCAGAGTGAGATTTATCTTGTAGATTTATTCCTGAATATAAATCCTGCTGCGCTTCCTTCACAGGGCAACCTCCTCCTCACGGGGGACAAGGACCAGCTGGTGATGCTGCTGGACCAGATCAACAGCACCTTTGTGCGCTCCAACCTGAGCGTGCTGCAGGGGCTGCTGCGCATCATCCCCTACCTGTCCTTCGGGGAGATGGAGAAGATGCAGATCCTGGTGGATCGCTTCAAGCCCTACTGTAACTTTGATAAGTACGTTGGCACAGTTCAGCTAAAAGCACCTGAACTCGGTTCTACTGACACGTCTCTGCCTTCGTTTCCTCATTGGTTCTACTCCAGTGTAAAGCCAGGCTTCAGCTTCATTTTCTCTTTCATTTCTAAGCCTTTTTTGAAAGAAATGTGTGACCTCTAGCTTGAGAAATAGGTCTTCAGAGAGTATTTTGAGGGGACAGGGGCGTGAGTAGCTTTTCTGAGTCTCTGAGCTGGGGCAGGTACATCATTCAGTGATAATGTCAGTGCAAATGACAGGCAGAGTTACTATTTCTTCTCTTTGTTCAGGTATGATGAGGAGCACAGTGGAGATGATAAAGTTTTCCTGGATTGCTTCTGTAAAATAGCAGCAGGAATAAAGAACAACAGCAACGGCCATCAGCTGAAAGATCTCATCCTGCAGAAGGGGATTACACAGAATGCCCTGGATTACATGAAAAAGCACATTCCAAGTGCAAAGAAGTAAGAGTCGCTATTTAATGTGTGTGACTGTTCTGGACATCCCCTCATCCCATCACCACAGTCTCCCAAGAAATCCATGCTCCTACTCAGGAGCATTCAGAGCTGTGATGCAGAGGTCTGGTGAGGCAGTGCATGTATAGGGATGAGCTAAAAACCCTGAAATCTTCCCATTTGATACCCATCCAAGCTGATTCCTTGGCTATCTCAACCCTTGTGTTTCCTGCCTGTTCCCTCCTGTTGCACAGCGACAGAGTTTTTGCTGTTGGTAGCCAACTCATGAGCACAAATCCCCAGGCTCAGAGCTGGCACTGTGGCTGTGCACAGCATGGAAGTGGGAGTGTGACTGTCCTTTCATTAATGAGCTGAGGAGGGACACGGGGGAGGGAGTGTTCCCTGCAGCCTGGAGCCATGCTGCTGTCTGGGACACTCCCCTCAGCTGCTGGCTTTTGTCTTCCATGCAGTTTGGATGCAGACATATGGAAGAGGTTCTTATCTCGACCTGCACTTCCTTTTATCCTGCGCCTGCTCCGAGGCCTCGCGACGCAGCACCCTGCAACACAGGTGAGGCCAGGGGCACGTGCCTGCATTGTCACTCTGCCCTGGGGCTGCAGCTGAGGAGTAATTCCTCTAAGAGTTGGTTCTACACTGATTTTTGTTGGGTTTTGTTTTGCCATCCTCACCATAGTTGGGACAGTTTTGCTCACAACTTCTCTCTGCTGGAAGGTGTTGGTTCTAGTCTAAAGGGAATTGTCTTCGGGGGATAAAGCAGAGAGAAAATCCAGTTCTGCTGAGCTTACCTGTTATAAGAATGGGAAAGCCTGTTGGGAATCTCAAAGTAGGCATAGGTGTGGAAGCTGTTCAGGTATTCCCTGCGCAAGTTCTGCCTTCGCAGAGCCTCCTCTGAGTTTTGTGTGTCACATGACAAGATTGGGAACGTGACTTCGTGTCCTTGTCTTGATGCCTTGAGCCTCTGCTGGGCAGCTTCAGGCATCATCTGGAAAAGTCAGAGATTCTGACTTGAATATTTCCTCCTGCTGTGTGGTGTGAGACTGACACGCCAGTGTGAAGAGAAGGTAATTATTGATAAGCTCCTCAGGACGTGATTGTTGGTGTTTGAAGGCACCAGTACAGTGTCTTATCACAAAATAAATGTTTTATCCGACATCCTCATCTGAGCTGATAATGACCAGTAGAGAGGCAAATTGCCCCAGACCTTCAGAGAGTTTTTAGGGCCCAGGAGCATTAAAAAAGGAAGGAGCACTTGTTGCAGCTCAGTGCTCTGCCCAGCGATCCCCGTGGGATTCGAGGGGACAGTCACTGTCCCGAGTTCCCTTTTCCTGAGCAGTGCTGTGTTCCCATCCCCACCAGGTGCTAATAGGAACAGACTCCATCACCAACCTGCACAAACTGGAGCAGGTGTCGAGTGACGAAGGGATTGGGACGTTGGCAGAGAACCTCCTGGAGGCTCTGAGGGAGCACCCCGAGGTGAACAAGAAGATCGACGCCGCGCGGAAGGAGACGCGCGCCGAGAAGAAGAGGATGGCCATGGCCATGAGGCAGAAGGCCCTGGGCACCCTGGGCATGACGGTAATGGCTGGGTGCTCTGCTCATTCAGGGGCTTTTCTTCCTGCCCTGCTCAAACTGCCTCAGCAGAAGTGTGTGAAGTGATTGATTGATGGATAGTGCAGAGCTGCAGCCCTGGTTTGCCTGGTGCTGCCAGGGGGGAACACAGCTGCTGGGAGATGGGATGGGCATTCCAGTGCCAGTGGTGGGCATGGTGTGGTTTGTCATTCTTTTTAACCTGCTTGAGCTTTGGTCTCTTCCAGACAAATGAGAAGGGCCAGGTGGTGACCAAGACTGCGCTGCTTAAACAGATGGAGGAGCTGATAGAGGAGCCAGGACTGACCTGCTGCATCTGCCGGGAGGGATACAAGTTCCAGGTAATGGGAGCTAAGAGTTCCAGGCAGTGGGAGCTAAGAGTTCCAGGCAGTGGGAGCTAAGAGTTCCAGGTAGTGGGAGCTAAAAGTTCAGGTCATGGGAACTAAAAGTTCCAGGTCATGGGAGCTAAAAGTTCCAGGTCATGGGAGCTAAAAGTTCCAGGTCATGGGAGCTAAGAGTTCCAGGTAGTGGGAGCTAAAAGTTCAGGTCATGGGAGCTAAAAGTTCAGGTCATGGGAACTAAAAGTTCCGCATAGTGGGAGCTGAGAGTTCCAGGTCATGGGAGCTAAGAGTTCCAGGTAGTGGTGATGGGAAATTGAAGTTCCAGGTCAAGGGAGACCCATTTTCAGAGCCCTCTCAGCTCCTGAGGGGACTTGCCAGTATCTGGTTGCACAAGTGCTGGCACTGGAAGATCAGGAAGTCTCAGGGTTGGTTCTTAAGATCAGTAATTCCGGAGGTGGCTGGGAAGTGGAAGTGTGTTTTCAGTGAAAGCTGGAAAAACACAGGATCAGTTTGAGGTCAGGACTAGGAGAGGTTCAATTCAGTGTGGTGTGCAAAGAGCAGGAGATGTGCCCTGTGGCAGAGCTGAGTGCTTGCTAAGGCAGCTGTGGTGTGCAAAGGGCAGGAGATGTGCCCTGTGGCAGAGCTGAGTGCTTGCTAAGGCAGCTGTGTGTCCTTGCAGCCCACCAAGGTGCTGGGGATTTACACCTTCACCAAGCGCGTGGCGCTCGAGGAGTTTGAGAACAAGCCCCGCAAGCAGCAGGGCTACAGCACAGTGTCCCACTTCAACATCGTGCACTACGACTGCCACCTGGCAGCTGTCAGGTACGTGCTGCCCACAGCCCCACAGCCCCAGAGCCCCACAGCCCAGGGCTGGAGGCCTTTCCAGGTGGTTTGGGATCACCCTGGAACTCGGGCTGGGTGGGCTGCGTTGTTGATCACTTTGCAGGGCTTCTCCGTCAGGGTCTGCTTTAACACTGCTCGGGCCTGGACTCTGCCAAGTCCAGCACTGAGAGAAGCTGTGGAATTGTCATTTTTTCCTTAGACAAAAGCTTGCATCCTCCTGACTTGCCTGGTGTGCTCTGTCTCTTTCTCCGTGCAGACTCGCTCGGGGCCGCGAGGAGTGGGAGAGCGCAGCCCTGCAAAATGCCAACACCAAGTGCAATGGGCTCCTGCCAGTGTGGGGGCCCCACGTGCCAGAGTCTGCTTTTGCCACGTGCTTGGCACGGTGAGTACAGACAGGTTCTTCCCCAGCTGGTTGCATCTGGTTGAGTCAGATCCTTGCCACACATTCCCCTGAAATCTTGGGATCAGAGGTGGTGTATCTGAATCTTGGTAAAACGGAGCCATTTCAGGTTCTACCATCTCCAAAAAAAGTACAGGTGTCTGTTTGCTTTGTGGCTTCATGTAAATAATTTCAGAGCCTCCTTAGCCCCCAGTCACTGCTGAAGATGCAGAGTTGATTCATTTGTGGCCCAGTGAGCCCCTACTGTACAAAAGAAACCTTCTGACACCAGTGGATTCCCTGGTGTAGATTTCCAGACTTCTCTTGGATGGTACTGAGGTACTTGAGCACCTCTCTGGAGCAGATGGAGATGCTGATGTCAGGATTCTGGTTTACCTTCTGCTGGGTTTGTAATGTCACATTAGAAATTTTCAGCCTGACAGGGGGGAATTGTAGATCAGATATTGGGAAGAAAGTCTTCCCTGTGAAGGCGTGTGCAATAGCACAAGATGCCCGGAGAAGTTGCGGATGCCCCATCCCTGGAGGTGTCCAAGGCCAGGCTGGGTGGGGCTTGGAGCAACCTGGGATAGGGGAAGGGGCAGGGGTTGGGACTGGATAATCTTTAATGTCCCTCCCATCCCAAACCATTCTAAGATTCTGTGGAAGCAAGAGTGGTAACATCCTGGAACCATTTCAGCCAGGGAGCTGTATCCCAGGTCCTGGGCATGGGAAAACAGTATTGATGGGATATCTGCAGATGGAATTGGATTTGCCAGAGTGAGCTGGAAGCCTCCCTTTGGGGAGGTTAATCCAAGGTAGCAGGGGCTGCCTTTGTATAGCCTGTTCCTTTTTAAAGCTTTTCTGTGCCATCCGTGCTGGGCTCCTGGGCTGTGCTGTGGCAGGAGGAGCTCTGTGAAAGCTCCCTGCTGTTTTGCAGACACAACACGTACCTCCAGGAGTGCACGGGGCAGAGGGAGCCCACGTACCAGCTCAACGTGCACGACATCAAGCTGCTGTTCCTGCGCTTCGCCATGGAGCAGTCGTTCAGCATCGACACCGGGGGCGGCGGCCGCGAGAGCAACATCCACCTCATCCCCTACATCATCCACACCGTGCTCTATGTGCTCAACACGTCAGTGCCACCCCCCTCCCTGCCCTCCCACAGCTCTGGGCTTTGCTTTCTGCACGGGCCAGCAGAGATGGGAAATCACACAAAGTTTTGGGAGGGTTGCACGTCCTAAGTAGGTTGTTAAGGATTTGCATTGTTGGGAGGGAAGCCTGGACATGCCGGATAACAGGGAACCTATTGAGTAAAAGCAATTGGGAATTAGCTTCTCTTTCCATTCTAGATGTAATTATTACCTCTGGGGTGAGCAACAGGGTTATTACATTAAAGAAACTCTGCCAGCTTAATTTTCTCCTGAGCAGGCAGATGAGACACTGCTGTGAAATAATTGTTACTTAAAAACTTAACCCTGATATCATTTTATTCAGTGTTCAAATAACACAGGTTTGTTTCCAGATTTGACATCCTGGAGGAAGGTTCAGGTCCATCAGATTTTCCTGATATTTTTAATTTTTTTGGGGGGGGTTACCATTAATATTTTTTACCAATAAACAGCAGTGCTTTGGCACTGCACTGAGGCTACGTGGCCACATCCATAGGCACCCAAATGCTTTGGAATACATGAGCTGGTCTGATTCTGCAAAAATGGGATGCCCCTGTATATTTGAGGAGTTAGCTATTAGTAAGTAATACTAATTAGATGAGGGTATAAATATTAAAATACACACCAAGGTCACTCCAAATGCAGTGTAGTGAAATCCCTCTCACTTTCCCGCCTGGAACTAATCAAGGTTTTGGCTGTAATACAATTTGTCTTTTGTTTTTAATATCTATCTCCAGATCCCTGTGCTATTGTTTTCCCAGTCCTTTGGGAGACAAATAAATGGAACCATTTGTTTCATCTTGTTAGGCTGCTGTTGGCACCACAGAGCCCAGAACCCGCTGGGCTGACGTGGAAAAAGGCTTTCTGTACTTCCCAGACAGAAGTTTTAATATTAAATGGAGAAAATGAAGAGCTGCTGCTTGGCTCCCAGCTGCATCTTTTAGCAGATGAAAAGGTCACAACCCTGACAGCTTCATCTGCTGGGATGCTGCTGGATGCCTGATGGGGAGAGTTTATCTCACTTCAGAATCACAGGTCTGACCTGGCTGGCAGCCTCTGCCTGGTGCAGTAGAGCCACAGATGTGGCAAAGTGTGATGCAACTTCCCAAAGTCTCCTGTGACACGTGCTTTCCACTGTCAGTTCTGGGGTGTCAGGACTCCTGGGACACTGGAGCTCTGGGGAAAAGGAGGAAAATGATAAAATAGTTATATAAGTTTGCAGAAAAGTCCAGTGTCTTTTGGGTTGGAATTTGGCCTGTATCTTCCCAGGGGTTGCTTTTGCAGTAGAGGAATTGTATAAATGGATCCAGGTGTGGCTGCAGGAGCTGCAGTGGCTGTGTGCTGCCCCGTGGGAGTTGGCACTACTCCGGTGCCTGGCCTGGCTGGCCTGGTTCCATCTTTTTCTCAAAAACAGGGAAAAAGACCTCTACAGTGGTGTTATCTTCCACTGGGACAATGGCCGCTGCCTGGCAAAGCTCTAGTGCCACCCACAACCCCAAGGAAAATGTGTTTGCTTCACTGGGAGCTGGTCCTCAACCCGGGGAAGAATTTGGGAAAAGCTGGTGGTGCCCTCTGGGAGCAAATCCTCAACCAGGGGGGAATTTGGGAAAAGCTGGTGGTGCCCACTGGAGGCAAATCCTCAGCCAGGGGTGAATTTGGGAAAAGCTGGTGGTGCCCACTGGGGGCAAATCCTCAGCCAGGGATGAATTTGGGAAAAGCTGGTGGTGCCCACTGGGGGCAAATCCTCAACCAGGGGTGAATTTGGGAAAAGCTGGTGGTGCCCACTGGGGGCAAATCCTCAACCAGGGGTGAATTTGGGAAAAGCTGGTGGTGCCCACTGGAGGCAAATCCTCAGCCAGGGGTGAATTTGGGAAGAGCTGGTGGTGCCCACTGGAGGCAAATCCTCAGCCAGGGATGAATTTGGGAAAAGCTGGTGGTGCCCACTGGAGGCAAATCCTCAACCAGGGGTGAATTTGGGAAGAGCTGGTGGTGCCCAGCTGGTTGCCTGTGCAGGGTGCATGGGCAGCACTCCTGGGGAGCAGAGGCTGAGCCCTCTGGAGCCGGAGCAGCCTCTGAGGCTTTCCTTGTCTTGCAGAACCCGGGCGACCTCGCGGGAGGAGAAGAACCTGCAGAGCTTCCTGGAGCAGCCCCGGGAGAAGTGGGTGGAGAGCGCCTTCGAGGTGGACGGGCCCCACTACTACACCGTGCTGGCCCTGCACATCTGTCCCCCGGAGAGGTGGCGGGCCATCCGCGGGGACATCCTGCGGCGCCTCCTCGTCACCTCCCACGCCCGCGTGGTGTCCCCGGGAGGGGCCAGCAGGTCAGTCCCCTCCCCTGGCTGGGCACACGGGCACAGAGCCCCACGGGTCACTGGCACAGGCACAGAGCCACGCGTGTCACTGTCACAGAGCCACTCCTGTCACTGTCACAGAGCCACCCGTGTCACTGTCACAGATCTACCCCTGTCACAGAGCCACCCGTGTCACTGTCACAGAGCCACTCGTGTCACTGTCACAGAGCCACCCGTGTCACTGTCACAGAGCCACTCGTGTCACTGTCACAGAGCCACCCGTGTCACTGTCACACCCGTGTCACTGTCACAGAGCCACTTGCAGCTGATGGGGAGCATGTGTAGTTTACACCAGGTGTTAACCCCTCTGAGTAACCTTTGTGCTCAGTGTTGTGGAGCTGCAGAATCCCAGCCTGGGTTGGGAGGGACCCTGAAGCCCCCCCAGTGCCACCCCCTGTCATGGCAGGGAGACCCCCAGAGCCCAGGGACACCCCCAGAGCCCAGGGACACCCCCAGAGCCCAGGGACACCCCCAGAGTCCAGGGACACCCCCAGAGCCCAGGGACACCCCAAGAGCCCAGGGACACCCCCAGAGCCCAGGGACACCCCCCAGAGCCCAGGGACTCCCCCAGATCCCAGGGACACCCCCAGAGCCCTGGGATACCCCCCAGAGCCCAGGGACACCCCCAGAGCCCTGGGACACCCCCAGAGCCCAGGGACACCCCCAGAGCCCTGGGACACCCCCAGAGCCCAGGAACACCCCAAGAGCCCAGGGACACCTTCCACAGCCCAGGGACACCCCCAGAGCCCTGGGACACCCCCAGAGCCCAGGGACACCCCCAAGAGCCCAGGGACACCGCCAGAGCCCAGGGACACCCCCCAGAGCCCAGGGACATCCCCAGAGTCCAGGGACACCCCCAGAGTCCAGGGACACCCCCAGAGCCCAGGGACACCCCCAGAGTCCAGGGACACCCCCAGAGCCCAGGGACATCCCCAGAGTCCAGGGACACCCCCAGAGTCCAGGGACACCCCCAGAGTCCAGGGACACCCCCACAGCCCAGGGACACCCCCAGAGCCCAGGGACACCCCCAGAGCCCAGGGACACCCCCACAGCCCTGGGACACCTTCCACAGCCCAGGGACACCCCCCAGAGCCCAGGGACACCCCAAGAGCCCAGGGACACCCCCAGAGCCCAGGGACACCCCCAGAGCCCAGGGACACCCCCAGAGCCCTGGGACACCCCCAGAGCCCAGGTTGCTCCAAGCCCTGCGTGGCTGCAGCTGCCCCCCAGGGCTGCTCTGGGCAGGAGCATTTCATTCTGGACGTTCCCTGGAGAGGATCAATGAGCTGATCCATGGAAACGATGCTTTTCCTTCTTCCTCCCCCACCTCAGCACTCAGCCAGGAGCTGTCTCTGAGCTGTGCCTCACTCCCTGTTTGCCTCCCTAAAGAAGCTCGTTCTGGGCCCTTTTGCTCAATGCTCCAGCCTCCATCAAATAGAAAAATAGAAATAGAAGTCAAATGCCATTGCTTTTTCAAAATAAAAAAAATCAATAGCAGCTGTCAGGCACTTGAAGCACAAGAATAAGTGCCTGACAAAGGCACGGTATTTCCAAAGAGGGAAAGGGAATTCCAGTTTCTGAAAGGATGATTTGAAATAGCTGTCATAATTAGGAATTAATTCATTATTATTCTAAGTCGCCTTAAAGGGCATTTTTATGCTGATGACATTAATTAGGTGTTTGATAAAGTCATTACATTGTGGTTGCACAAACCCAGCGTGAACCAGTGCTCTTGGAAAAGGCAGAGCCCTGAAAGGGGCTCCTCCACTGATCCCTGTGCTGCTTCCAGGCTCCCCTGGCTCCTGTTTCCCATTTCCTGCAGCCTGTCTGGATCCTGGGGTCTGACAGGCCTGGAGCTCAGGGGGTGCAGCTCTCCCCGTGGGCTGCCAGAGCTAAGCCCCGGCTGGCCTTGCTGCTTTTCAAACCCTCCCTAGGTGTTCTGTTCCTTCCCCAAGCACAGCTGTAATAAAAGCATACTGGAACAGGCAGAGCCAGGAACTTCCAGCTAAAGCATCCAGTCTCTGGAATTTCAGGGGAGCACACTCAGAAATAGTGCTCAGGAATTATGTCAAGGTTTATTCAAGGGCTTGCTTTAATCTCTGCAGACTAAGAGGGCACAAAGCCTCCCTCTGATAAAGCCTCTCAGAAATAGCAATATGGCAGTTCTGATTTCCAAGCTCTGTGCTTATTTATTCTTGTGGAAAATCAGGAAGAGGGCGATGGATGGTGAAAGGCTCTGCAGATAAGTGCCAATATCTTAAATTGCTGGCTGAGGCAGAGAGGAAGCCACTGGCTGTGACACCAGGGTAATGTCTGCATGCAAAGCATTAAAATTAGCATTCCATATTCAGGGTGTTGTCTGGGAGCAGCTCCATTCCCAGAACACTGGGGTGAAGGCTGGGGACACTCAAGGACTCATTGCTACCTGTGCATCTCAGAAAGGGACAGGAGTCACTGCAGGAACCCCCATTGCATCTTAAAAAGGGACAGCAACCACTGCAGGAACCCCCAGTGCATCTCAGAAAGGGACAGGAGTCACTGCAGGAACCCCCAGTGCATCTCAAAAAGGGACAGCAACCACTGCAGGAACCCCCAGTGCATCTTAAAAAGGGACAGGAGTCACTGCAGGAACCCCCAGTGCATCTTAAAAAGCTGAGGATCTGCTCGTGATTTGGAGCCTCCTGTAAATCCTGGGAAGGGGCAGGAGTGCTCTGCATTCCCTCTTCCCAAGGCAGCAAACCCCCACACTCCCTGTCCCGTGGGGAGGTGCCCATCCAGCTCCTCAGCTGGGCCAGTCAGGGTCACACAGATTTGGGGAGAACTGAGCCAAAAAGGGCTTCTGGCTCTGCCAGGAGTGATGGTACCACAGGTACCAGGGGGGAGATGCTCAGCACCTCCCTTGTTTTGGAAACTCTTCCTATTTAAACCCAAAGATGAAATTCCAGAATGGATCCCAGTTCTGGGTTTTTATAAATATAATTTACAAATCCCAAAGAACTGAATCGAGTGCCCGTTGTTACTGAACCACAAATTCTGGCTAAAAAAACCTTGTAGATGTTTTTCAGCGTAGCTTTCATCTGGAATTTGGGAGGAAAAGAGCATTTTGATTGTTTTCCCTTTGCTCTTCACTGTGACCTCTCTAAAACTCTCCAGAGGGAAGCAAGGCTTCCCCAGTGTCTGTGGCTTTCTGCTGGCAGTCCCTGTCCAGCTCCAGGAGTGAGCCCCAGCAGCTCCTCCATGGAACAGCTGCTCCAGGAGGTAACTACCAGCCCTAACCCACAAGGGCCTTTTAGTTTTCAATTAAAGGAGCAGACTGCAATTAGATCAAACCCGTTCACATGAAAGGAAGAGTCTGCCTTGCAGTATTTGGGAGGCCAGAATTAGCCTCGCTCTAAGTTGCTCTTCATCCCGTGGAAATTTAGTCACCTTTACTAATTGGTTTTCCTTTAAATAATTAAGCTGAGCTGCCTGAGCAGGCTGCCACCCACTAAGATGTCTGTTTTAAGGGCACACACACACAAATGGAGCCTTTTAATAAGAGCAACAAAATGTTCATTTTTCCCCCCAGAAAACCCCAGTCTGAGGCAGGTTGCAGCTGGGAACCTCTGGTGTGTTGCTGACTCACAGCAGCAGCTGAGCTGGTCCTGGGTGCATAAAAAATGTGTTTTTCCAAAGCTCTGGAGTGTTGAGCAGGGAGCACACGTGATGGGGCAGATGTACCTGAGGAGCACAGGCACAAAATTCCAAACCCATGAGAGCTGCTGGCAGGAGGTTCTGCCTTGCCAGAACCTGTTGGTGATTAATCCTGCAGACTTTGGGAGCTGCTGTCCCAGCACAGCTCTGCACCTTTTAGGGCATTCCTACTGCTCCAAACCCAGGTGCTGGATTTCCAGAAGTCCTTTCCTGGCAGGAGAATAACCAAGGATACATTAAATGGAAATTCCTCCATTTCTTCAAGGATTTCCCTCTGAGTCTTGCAGAAATGGTTTAATGAGATAGAAGCATAAAGCTGTTCTGCCACTGCTGCCCCTGGATTTGGTCATTGCTTCAGGAATCTGCTGTTCTCCAGCAGTGAACACACAAACAAGGGCTGTCCATTGTTTTTTCCCACTCTGCTGTTAGTTTCTGAGCCCTCCACTTCCCTGTGTGCTCGTGTCCTTCCTGTGGAAGAAGGTTGTACTGGCAGACCTGCCCTGCTCACTCAGCACGGCTGGAGCAGAGGGGCTGCCCAGAGAATCTCAGGTGCCCAATGTTTCCTGGCCAGCAGCACCCAGCAGGGCTCACTCAGAGCCATCCCTGCATGTCACTGGGGGCTCTGGCTGTTCCAGCCAGATGCTGTCTGTCAGGTGGGTTATCAGAGCCTGATGAGAGAGCGATTAACTGCAGAGTGATTTCCTTCTGGCAGACTGGCAGACAAGGCAGTGAAGGAATACGCCACGTACCGCTCGGGGCTGCTCTTCTGGGCACTCGTGGATCTCATTTACAACATGTTCAAGGTAAGGGGAGCACTGCAGGTCCTCTGCAGCACCTCCAGGTCAGCTCCACTTCACCCTTCTTACCCGAGCAATCCCATGAGTTTGAAAGAGAAATCAAAATTTGAAACTCCTTTCTCCAAGGTCCTTGGAAACGAAACTTCAAAGAATCCCAGGATGGTTTGGGTGGGAAGGGAGCTTACAGCTCATCCCTTTCCACCCCTACCATGGGCAGGGACACCTTCCACTGTCCCAGGCTGCTCCAGCCCCAGTGTCCAGCCTGGCCTTGGGCACTGCCAGGGATCCAGGGGCAGCCACAGCTTCCCTGGGCACCTGGGCCAGGGCCTGCCCACCCTCCCAGGGAAGGATTTTTTCCTTCTTTTTTTTTTTTTTCTGCACCTTGTAAAAGCAGAAAGGCCACAAGAAGCTGCCTGTGCTCATTGTACCCCTTGCAGTTCAGTAGCTGAAGAATTGAGAGACTTCTCCAGTTGGCAGCACTCCTGTATTGTGTATTTGCTTATTTTTCCTGGTCATTGTTCATGGAAGGAAGGACATTCCAGGCTGTGCCAGGGAAATGGTTGGGGTGAGGAAGGAGCCAGGGACAGAAAGAAACCTGCAGCTTCCACAGAGGGTTCAGTGCTCAGGGTGAGAAAATGCCTGGGACCTTGTTTCATTCTGCAAAAAAAGATCATGAAGTTGCAGTCGGGGAGTTTCTTTCTCTGCTGGTTGTTTGCAAGAGGCAGGGATGGAAATCCAGGAGCAATGGGAGAAGGCACCAGGGTTTACAGTAACTTTATTTTTTTAATGAAATCATTATTTTTGGCCTGATTGGTGTGTCTGTCCCCTGTCAGAAGGTGCCTACCAGTAACACAGAGGGAGGCTGGTCCTTCTCTCTGGCTGAGTTCATCCGACACAACGACATGCCAATCCACGAGGCTGCAGACAAGGCCCTGAAAACCTTCCAGGAGGAATTCATGCCAGTGGAAACGTTTTCTGAGTTTTTGGATGTGGCTGGTGAGTGTTTGCTTGCCCTTTTATAGGCTGCCTTGTGCAGCTCGTGACTGGAGCCAGCAGCATTCCTGACACTGCTGCAGCTCGTGGGGAGGGGACAGGGAAAGGAGGGATCAGCACTGCCCAGCCACGGCCTGGGCTGTCCCCAGACTGCTGGGACACACACCTGAGCAGCCCCAGGCAGGAAAACCTCCCCCCGCTCTGTTAAACATCTGTAGCACAGCTGGAAGGTGGTTTGGGGGGGTCTGTGGTGGAAGCTGGTGAGCAGATGTGACCGGGCAGCAGTTGGGTGCAGCCAGAGTTGCTCCCCAAGGATTTTGGTACCTCCAGGAGTCAGGAGATGCTGAAAACCTGCAGGGAGGCTGGAGCTGCTCTTTCTTCTCTCAAAATCTGTGCCCCAGGCCAGTCTCTCACTGCCCAGCACAGGGAGCAGAGCTGGGTCCCTGGAGCTGCCCAAGAGCAGTTCCATATGGATTTAGTGTTTCAGAAAATTCCCACTTCAGTCCCTCCTGCACGTGCATCCAGCAGGGTTTACCCTGCTCGTGTCCAGCCCTAAAATATCCCTGCAGCTGTCAGTAGCTCACACACATGGCCCAGCACAAATCCCTGCTGGGGCAGGACAAACAGGGGCTGATTCTTCTCTCTTGCCTTCTTCTGTTCAAAGGACTCTTGTCAGAAATCAATGATCCCGACAGCTTCCTCAAGGATCTCCTGAACTCCATCCCCTGAGCCGCCAGCACGGAGAAGCTTTGGGCAGAGCCTCCATTGCTTGCCTTCCACCCCTCTGTGTCCCTCCTCGTGCAGTCTTTCCCTTTCCCAAGGAGTGCTGCAGTTTTTTGTTGGAATATTTTTTGTTTTGTTTTCCTTTTTTTTATTTTCTACAATTTTTCTTCATGGAGTGATTTGGAATTTAGATTTGTTTTATCTTGTGTTTCAGCGCTTCTATCTGTAAAGCCTTGTGCATTCAAGCTGTTTGAAAGAACTTGTACAGAGAGGAATCCAAACCAGTAAATCTTAATGCTTTAGTGTGCACCTCTTTGAAGTTAAATAAACCGAACAAATGGGTAAGCTGGGCTGGACTAGTGCTTGAACCAGGCAGGAGCCTGAATGCCAAGGTGTTCCTCACATTTCCTTCCAGAGCTGCTGCTCTGTCCAGCCCTGGGCCTGCTCAAGGAGCCCCAGGGAGCAGGAGGCTCCCAGAGGGAGCAGCCAGGCACTCCCTGCTGCACTGGCAGGGTCTGTGTGGGGCTGGAGCCTCGGGGGCCCTGCAAGGACAACTTCCCTTCCCTTCCCTTCCCTTCCCTTCCCTTCCCTTCCCTTCCCTTCCCTTCCCTTCCCTTCCCTTCCCTTCCCTTCCCTTCCCTTCCCTTCCCTTCGTGCAGCAGCAGCTCTGTGTCCCCTCCATGGAGTTCAGAGCCTGTCCTGGCTCCCTCCCAGGCTGGATCCAAAGCTCACTGTGCCTCTGATGGATGGCTCCTCTCTGGGGGCTGCTCCCATCCCTGTCCCCTCTCTGGGAACCCTTCAGCTCCGGCCAGGGCAGCCCCAGCCCCCTGCATGCCCTGCTCTGAGCCCAGCACTGTTCCCCACCTGTGCATGCTGGAAACTCACCTGGCACAGTTCTGCTGACACCTGGTGAGGCTGGAATCTAATAAAGCTTTCCCTGCCTTCCTCGTCTCTGTTTGAACTTGAATTTCCTAGCACAGTCCTGTCCCAGAAATAATAATAATAATAATAATTTTAGAGGCTGAATAACTCAGCAGCCCTTTGGTGCCTGCTGTTAGTGCTGGGGTTGGCAATTAGCAGAGGGCTGAAGGTGCAGTGTTTTTGTTCTCACCTCCACGGGGCTGATGTCACTCCTGGCAGCTGGAGCTGCTGCTGAGGAGGGAACTGGGCAGGAAATGCTCGGGGAGGTCTGGTTGCTGTCCCACAAGGGGCTGTGGCTGTGTCGGTGGCTCTGTCTGGCCCTGTGAAGTGCAGGATTGCTGCTGTGGAGCTGGCTCTTTGGAGCAGCAATCCTGCACCTCTGCTGCCCTGGAGCCACATCGGAGAGCAGGCACAGCTCTGTGGGAGCCCTGCAGAGTCAGGGCTGCCAGTGCCCTCTCCAGGCTGCAGCTGGGCTGCTCGGGGTGGCTGCAGGAGTCACTGGGGGCAGCCTGGGCAGTGCCAAACCCCTCCCAAGCAGCTCCCCAGGAGCCTGGGCTGTGTGCCTGTGCTGCTGGAGGCTCAGCACGGCCAGGACCGAGGCCCCGCCGTGTTCTGGCTTTGCCATTTGTGTAACAGGGAGGGGGGAAGGTTTGGGGGCTGGCAGGAGCACCAGGCTGCCTTCCTTCCCTGCTCGGGGTCTTTCCTCACAAAACCAGGTCTGGTCTCCTGCAGCCACAGCTTCGGGGTGCCCTCAGCTCCTGCCCAGCTCTGCCAGCCTGGCCAAGCAAGGATGGTTCCTTTGGCAGGACCTTCTGCAGCTTTCCCAGGCTGGAAATCCCGATTTGCTCCACCTGTTCTGGCACAGATCTTCTGTAAAACCAGATTCAGCTGCTGCAGGAGCTGGTGGAGTTCCTAGCAGGCAAATCCCTGGGTTTCCACCCCTCAGCTGGGTCAGCAGATCCTCGGAGCTCCCAGGAGCACAACATGGTCACTGCTCAACACTGATGGCGTTGAGGAGGTGGCATCTTGGATGGAGGTTTGAAACTGTGTTCTTGCAAGAAGCTCCCCAGAGCTGTCCTGGGTGGCTTTGCAGAGGCCCAGAGATGTATTTTGGAAAATAAAGGTGGTGCAAGCAGTGGCTCCCTGCCCAGGGCACAGCGGGGCTGGGATTTCGGGACAAGCCAGAGCTGAAAAGAAGGTGGGAACATCCTGACAGTGCTTGGGAGCAGATCGGCCTGGGAGGGACTGAAGGTGACAATAACAACCCCAGCAGAGGTGGAGAGGGACAGGAACAAAAGGGAAGTGTTTTGGAAAGTTTCAGCTGGTCCAGGCCACACAGAGAGGCTCCAGCGTTCTCAGTGCTGCACAAAGGCAAAGAGCTCCAGGCTCCAGAATCCCCTGGACCGGGGCTGGGAAGTCAGCAAAGACTTTGGGGGAGTTTGTTCCTTAAATTAGGAATGAGAAAGCTGAGAGAAGACGCCTCCAAATGGATGAAATTACTCAAAGAGATGAACTGAACCATGAGCTGAACAACAGAGAGTCAACCCCCTCTGCAGAAAAAATTTATTTATTTGCCAAAGACATTATTTGGGGGAAAGAAGTTCTTTGGATGAGCTGTGGGATTGCTTTGAACCTGACTGTGGGCAGGAGCTCCCCAAATTTCTGCCATCCCTGTGCTGGGTTGGGCTCCAGGATTTAATTAATGTGGGGATTAATTAAATCTGGGGAGAGCAGGGACCTGCTGGCCCCCCCACCTGCTGCAGGTGACACAGAAGCCTGACCTTCCCCAGGTATTCCATGATGCTTTCCTTGTCCTGCTGCCTCCTCCCCCTGTAATTCCCTTTTCCAGCTCTTCTGGAAGTGCAGCACAGCTGAGGGCCCTTCCCTGCTCCTCTCTGCCTCCCCCACCAGCTCCCAGCCAAACTCTCCTGCTCTGTCTCTGCAATTCCCCAGAAATGTTTCCAAACAAGCAGGGCTGGAGCTGCTGCCCATAAACACACAGTGAGCTGCAACGTTCCAGTGCCACAAAAGAGTCCCTGGACTTTTTCTGGTGGAGGAAAAGAGATTTTCCTCCCGGGACGTGTGTCTGTGGCACTTCCAGGACACGGCAAGACCGTGGTGGAGCCTCGAGGGACCTGGTGGGGACATCTTGGGGCTGCAGTGCCCCAGGCCTGGATGGAGTCCCACATTTTCCTCCAGGTTCTGCAGGAATGATGGTGTGGCCACACTGCAGGCCCTGGGTGCACGCAGGAAATCCTGCAGGATAAATCCTGCAGGGTTCCCTCCTGGCCTTTGGGACAGCCCAGGTGCAGCTCAGGGCTGGTTCCTGATCACTTCACACCCCAGGGAGCTCAGGGATCCTCCGGGCACCTGAGTGACAGAAACGAGCACAAAGCCACCAAGTCCAGGCTCCCAAATTAACTCCTGGTGTGACCAGGCAGGTTTGGAGCTGCTCTGGGGAGAGGCCACCCTGCAGCCCAGGGAGGCTCCCAGAACACCCCAGAGACCTCCCGAGGTCCAGGTGGCTTCTTTAGGAGCCACCCTTGGGTCACGTTTCTGTTCCCTGGTAGGAAAATTGGGATTGGCCTTGACTCGTTTGCTGCACGGCCACGTTCCCCTTCCAGGTGGGGATGAGTCACAGCTCACGTGTGAGGAATCAAGGATCCAGGGAAAAACAAGCTCTGAGCTCACCACGAGGGCTGGAAAAGGGTCTTGGGTGGATTGGGGACAAAATCACTCCAGGGATGTCGCCAAGGCACTCCGAGTTGATGGGAAAAGCCAGGGGCAGCCACCTGAACCTCCAGGAATAGTTACTCCCTTGTTTCCAGGAGGAAAACAAATAATGGTTGAATCCCTATTTGCAGACTTTTTCACATCAGCAGCTGGGGAGGAACCAGCTCCAGCCCTTTACCCAAACCCTGGAGATCAGCAGGGATCCCACTCCTCTCCCGAAGGGGAATGTGGCAGTAGGAGAGGATGCTTTTGGGTAAAATTCTCAGTAAAATGGTGCAAAGGACGTGTGGAGGGGAAGCCCCTGTGCTGTGTTTTTAGCCCAGGCAGGTTGGGGGCCTTCAGGCATTGCCCCCAAAAGGCCCCATCCTGGGATGGAGAGGTTTGGGGGGTGTAAGGAGGTCTGGATGTGCCTCTGGGAAGATTTTATTTTCCTGGCGCTTATTAAGCTTTTCTTGAGCGGATCCTCCCGTGCTCAGTGCTGTTCCTGCAGCCAGGCCCTGTTCCTGCAGGTCCCAGATGTGGAGTGGGAATTACAACCTCCCTCCTGTCCCACAGGGATTTTCTCCCTCATCCCACTGTTGCCCAGGAGGGATCAGACACGTTCCTGCTCCCTGATCCGCACACTTGGATGCTGCAGAGCTCTCCTGCCCCTGGGAGCATCAGCACCTCACAATGGATTTCCTGCTCCAAAAATCAGGGTTTTCCTTCTGGAAAGGAGTCCCCACCCTGGCACTCCTCAGCCTGATTCAGCCTGGCCCCTTCCCTTGGGAAACTCAAACCCTCTGTGGGTGAATCACGGCCGGGGCTGTGGGAGAGCCCAGCCAAGGCTGGTGCAGCCTCCAGGCCCTCGGGGACCCACAACCGTCCCTGGAGCTGCAGGAGAGGTGGGAATGATCAGAGAGCCCAGCTCTGCTTCTCCTGGGGCTGCTGCCATCACCCCCAGCCTGCCCCACGGGGGGAATAAATATGCTGCAGTTGTTTTGCCACTGGAGAAGCAGAATAACACTTCCCTACAGCCCTTCTCCGGGGGGTAAGGTGTGTGATATAAAACAGGGCAAATATTAAGTAGAAATTGGAAAAATTCAGGTGTTTGTGGCGTAAGTTCAGCTTTGACATCTGGAGAGAGGTTGAGCTTTAAAAAGAAAGGAATCTCAAGAGCACCATGTTTAGTCTTGGCTGCTCTTGCCAGGGATGTTGGGTCTGACACCCCTCCCATCTTTCCCATCTCTCCCTGCCATGGGGTCGGGGCAGGGGCTGCAGAAGGGACAAAGGAGATGTTTGAATCTGGGGGAGGGCAGGGCAGCCAGGGACACCCTCTCATTAAAGGGCTCTTGCTCTTGAGTGCCTCAGAGGGAGAGATCTCTGCCCTAATGATGATAACCCAATAATTACTGTTATTAATCATAATCCTGCCAGTTCTTTCCCAAGTGTTGTGCCAGCAGCTCCTCAGTCACCCTCAGCACGTGCCCTGGGCAGAGTCAGGGCTGTCCCCAGCCCGAGATGGGAGATTGGGATGGGAAGGGGCTCGGGATGCTGCCGTGGAGACTGAAACCCTCCGGGGCTTGGCACAAATGTCAGCCCCGAGTGCATCCCGTGCTCAGCCCTGCTGGGGTTCGGGCGCTGTCCCTGCGTGTTCCAGGCTGGAGGTGGCCACCCCAGCCCGGGGTCCGCGTTTGGGACACGCCGGGCCCTTCTCGGGGGTTTCATCCCTGCAGCTTCTCCCGGCCGCTGTTTTTAATCGCATTTAATGAGCAAACAGGGCAGTGCTGTAAACCCAGCAGCATCCTGTAATTATTCCTAACGTGTGACGGCAGCCAGCCGGTTCCCAGCGGGTGACATCAGACACCGAAGGGTGGCACACCGGGGCGCCAGGTCATTCCCGTGTCCCTTCCTGCAGCCGGCTTCTGCTGCTCTCAGCACCTTTCTGTAGCTCGGCGGCTGCAGCAGCGCTCCCCAGCCCAGGGCTGCACCCCCGGGGGCTCCACCCGAGCTGCGCTCCCGCAGCAACAGCGCAGGAGGTTGGGAAAGCCGGGAGGGAACCGCTCCAAAGCTCCGTGACTCACGGCAATGGCACCGCGGGGTGGTGCAGAGCATCCCCGGGCCACGGGGAAACCTGAGTGCTCCAGGTGAGGTGTCCCCTGCCCGGGACAGAGCCCGGTGTCCCTGTGAGAGCCCAGGTGTGCTGTCCCGGTGTCCCTGGGTGCCCAGGTGTGCTGTCCCGGTGTCCCTGGGTGCCCAGGTGTGCTGTCCCGGTGTCCCTGTGGGTGCCCAGGTGAGATGTCCCGGTGTCCCTGTGAGAGCCCAGGTGTGCTGTCCCGGTGTCCCTGGGTGCCCAGGTGTGCTGTCCCGGTGTCCCTGGGTGCCCAGGTGTGCTGTCCCGGTGTCCCTGTGGGTGCCCAGGTGAGATGTCCCGGTGTCCCTGTGAGAGCCCAGGTGTGCTGTCCCGGTGTCCCCTGGGTGCCCAGGTGTGCTGTCCCGGTGTCCCGGTGGGTGCCCAGGTGTGCTGTCGCCCCCAGGGCAGGTCCCGCTGTCCCTGCTGAGGGACTCGGCGGGAGGCAGGAGGAAGGTGCCGGGGGATGCTGGGGCAGTCCCAGCCCCACATTCCCGATCCATGCCCAGACCCCGTCACAGCTCCCACTGGGAAGCTTTTCTTCTCTCTGTGTCCTGCAAAACCTGTCAGGCTAAAAACCCACAGTGCAAGCAAGGAAAATATCCAGCTAATGGCTTCTGGAGGAGAGGTTTAGACAGAGAGCTAAAAATAAATCCCAGTTCACCTTAACCCCCCTCAGTGCTCGGAGCTTTGGGTCCCGCTCAACCCAGCAAAGTTTGGGGCAACAACGAGAAAGAAATAATTTACTCTGTTAATTTAAAATCATCCCGCATTGAATTAATCAGGCCAGGGTCCGCCTGCTGCCTTCAGAAGGAAGAGTTTGACCATTTCGGGATTGCAGCGCTGCGCGGGGCACGCCCGGATCCCGGCAGAGCATCCCAGGGCGATTGTCCCGGAGCTGCTGCCGGAGCAATCCCCGCCCCGGGGCACAGCTGGGCAGCCTGTCCGGGCCCATCGCTGCATATTTGCCGCTCTACTCAAGGCGGATGCAATGTTTGGTTCCTAAGGAAGCAGAGAGCGCTGCCGCCGTCTCCACGGAGATCCCGGCGTGCCCCGACCGCGGATGCGCCGCTCGGCACCTTTATCTCCTCCGCCTTTCGGGGCTGCACCCGGGCTGCAGCTTTGTTTGCAAAATATTGACGCCTCTCCATGGAGGAGATCAGCCCCGGCCGGGCGGGGAGGGGTGCGGATGTGCTGGGCCCGGTCCCTCCCGCGCATCCCAAATTCTCGCGCAGCCCTTTGGCTGTGCAGGGGCATCCTCTCTCCTCGGGCTGGATCTGTTTTGTGACGCCCACAAACACCCAAATGCGGGCACACGAGGTTTTTGTGAGTGCGGGAATGAGCCCGCACTGGGAGAAGGTGCTGGGTTTCGGCAGCAGCTCCTCGGTCCCGTGAGCTGCCGGGACAGGGAGGGGACAGAGCCGGGGAGCAAACACGGCTTGGGGAGGAGAAACCTCCTTTAAAGGCAGGAAAGGTGCGGGGAGGAGAAGCTGCTGTTCCGTGCAACTCATCCCTCCCACGCACTGCCAGCAGCAGCCCCACAAACACCTTCTGTCCCCGCAGCGTGCCCGGGTGGCGATTCCCGGCCCCATCCCAAGGCTTCCCCTGAGCGGAGCCGCCCCGGGCGGTGACCCGGCCCTTTCCCGGCCGGTGACACCGCGGTGGGCACGGCCCGGGGCCCTGGTGACACCCGGGTGTTTCGGTGGCGCTGAGTCAGCCCAGGAGGCGCCGGGGCTGTCCCCAGGTCCTGCCCATCCTCCCCCGTGCCCGGGGCAGGCCAGGGCAGCTCCTGCTCCGCTTCCCACAAAAACCCCGGGGCTGCTGCAGAGGAGGCGCTGCTGGCGTGGGAGAGGCTTTGCTGGCCAGAAACGCAGCCGGGACGAGACTGATGCCACCCCCCGCTGGTGCTGGTGCCCATCACGGTGTCTGTGGTAAAAAACAACCATTTTGGGGTGGACTGTTACAGATCTGCTGCTTTCGGACAAGCACCCTCAGGCAGGAAAGGTGCGAGGTGAGAGCCCCAGGGGAGCCACCCCAGCCCCGGGTGCCCCCCTGACCCCGCTGGGTGTCCAACGGCAGCGTCGAGGTGGAGCTGATGCCTCAGGATTTCATATATTCATTTAATATAATTTTTTGTTATTTGTAATTTGTATTTGCAATTTGTATAATAATCCTGCACTTTTTAGTGCAGAACTCCAATCTCCACACACAGCGTCAGCTGCTGCTCTCCCGTTTTGGGCAGACACAACAATTCCTCTCCAGGCCTGGCAATCAAGGACACCTCACTGCCTCAGCCCCGAGAAATTCAACAAAAGGGAGATGGGGGGAGCAAGCTTGGGGTAAAGACTTCATTACTGAAGCTGGAATTGGAGGATTAACCCCCAATATCCAAATGGACCAAAGTCATCAAAGTGTGAAAACCCGTGAAAACCCGTGGTCCATTTTTGGGTGCAGCCCCTGGAGGGCTTTGTCTGCCTGAGGTGTACCTGAAACCCCTTCAATAAATAAATAAAAAGCAGTTATGCCCTTCGTTCCCTTACTTTTGTCTGGCTCTGTTTTCAGGCAGGGACGGGAAGGGGCTGAGGGGGGTGAGGGGCTGCAGCCTCAGCTGATGTGAGAAAATCCCAGCCCAGCAGGACCCGTGCAGTCACTGAGGGGCACTTTGGGGGCCTGGGGAGTTTTGTGGCTGTTGAACCAGAGGAAGTTGGCTTGTTTTAGAGAGAGGTTTGTGCAAACACACAAACCAGCCCCGTGGTGATGCCATGAGCCCCGGGAGCAGCCCCTGCGGCACAGAACGGAGCCCTGGGGCTGGGTTCGGGTCCGTGTCCTGGTTTAGGGCAGATCTGGGGGAAAACCTCCAGAGGAGTTCCTCTAGAACGCAGATTCAAGCAGCGCCTCCCCCAGCTGGTTTGGGGAAAGATTTCATTGGAGAAAAGTGGAAAAAACCCTTTTTATTTAACAGGCAAAGCTTTCACCAGCACAAAAAATGAACAATATTGAACAATAGAACCTCTCACTGTTCTGAAGAGATGGCAAACTCAGAAAGTGCCCTCGGTGGGCTGTGGCTCGGCTCACTCAGTCTCTTATCAGTCTCTTATCGGTCTCTCCAGGCCCTGCCCGGTGGGCCATAGGTGCGAACTCCTGGGGCTCTTCTGGGTGTTCAGTCCAGAGCAGGTTTGAACAGGTCCAAAGAAGAAGAAAAAGCACAGTCCAGGGAACTTCTCTGCCTCAGCGAGCTAAAAACGAGCTCAAAGCACAGGAGAGCGCTGCCCTGCTGGGTGTCTGTGCTGCAGACAGCACCGGCCAGGAGGAGGATGTGGGGGAGCGAGTGCAGTTTCTGGAAAGCTCTCAGAACCAGTCTTAAAGGTCTGAAACTTCTTCCTGGGCTAAGCAGACAAAGACAAAGGGGGATGCAAGCAGCACAAAGTCACCCCAGGACAGTTGGTTTGGCTGGAAAATGGCGACTTTACCAAGGAAAAAATAACTTTCCATGAGTGCTGGACAAACAGAGCCTCAAAGGATGCAACCAACCTCAGGAAAATTAACATTAAAAATCGGAGCTGATGCAGAGAGCAGTCCTGAAAAAGGTCACCCGAGGCTGGGGACTGCAGGGTGCTGCCAAAGGGAAAATGAAATCCAAGGGTCTGGATTCCCCAATCCCTGCTCCAGCCCGAGTTTGGGTGGAGCAGCTGAGAGCAAACCCATCAATCAATCAATCAATCAATCAAATGTGGGCTGTTATTATCCTTGGCATCGTCGGGGTGGCCATGGAGAGCCCCTGCTCTCAGAACCAGCCCCATTCCCTTCCCGGAGCCCTTTTCCTGCCTGTCCCGATAGGACAGGGCTCATCAGGGCTCCCCTATTTCCACCTCTCCTGGCAGGAATCCCCTGCAGGAACGTCCCCAGCCTGGCACGGGGCTGTGCCAGCAGGGCCCTCCCAGGGTGGGCATTCCCACCTCCCCCTGCCCCGGTTAATTAATGTCTGCCATTAATTCAGGGGGATTCAGTGAGGCCCCAGCCCAGCAGCACAGCGGGACCCTGGGGGTGGCCATGGCCATCGCAGGGAGGGGCTGGAGCTCGTTAGGAAAAGGATTAATTTGATTTAATGACCTCGGGATGAGGTGCTGGTGGATCCAGGGAGCTGCAAGATCACGGGGCAGGAACCAAACCCTTCATTGCTTGGTTTATCACCCCCTCGGGTGCTTTCCTGCTTCCCAAAGGGAAAAAATGATAAAAAATTAAAATAAAACACAGCTGGATTTTCCCACCTGCTGACCACGGGGCTCTACAATCACCCAGCACCACCAGCGAGGTGCCAGGTGCCCAAACCCAGGGAAATCCATGAAATCCAGCAGAGTTGGGGCTGGAAGGGACCTCAAAGCTCATCTCATCCCATCTCATCTCATCTCATCCCATCTCATCTCATCCCATCCCATCCCATCCCATCCCATCCCATCCCACCCTGCTGTGGGCAGGGACTCCTTCCCCTGCCCCAGGCGGTTCCAATTCCCCAAATCTGGGCAATCCCACTCCTGGCTGGCCTGTCCCAAACAACGCCCTGGCTCTGGGCAGTTCGAGCCAATTCCTGCCTGTCCGCGGTGCTCCCGTGGCTCTGCAGGCTGCCTCAGAGCAGGAGAGCGATTCCCGGCCGGGAACGTGGCTTTGTGCTGGAAGCGGGCTCTGTTTGCTGCCCCCCGAGCACAAACCCAGCCCAGGGCCTTTGTGCTGGGGCAGAGACAAATCCTTCAGGTGTTCCTTTGAGTCACCCTGTTAATGAAGCACCTCCACCCAGCATTTTATTTTATTTTTTTTTTTCCAGGAGGTGCTGGCAAAACACAGGTTAGTAGCACATTAACAGAGCCCTTTGAAGAGCCGTGGTTTCGGTGCGGAGCGTGGCTGGAGGTGCTGGTGGAGTTTCAGCAAGTGGGGGTTAAAGAAATATAAATATAAATTCAAAAATAAAATTATAAGCATATAAATATATAACATATATCAAACTATAGAAGTATAAATGGAAGTACAAGCAGAAATATAAACATATAAAGATATATAAATTATAAAATATGAATACATAGATATAAAAGATATATCAAAATATAGAAATAAAAATGCAAAAGTAAAATTATTTTTATAAATATATAAAATAAAAATAAAATAAAAATAAATATAAAATAGTAAATATAAATCTAAATGTATATAAGATATATATTTATGTATAAATATAAATGCAAAACTAAAATATAAACATAGAAATATATATTAAAGCCTATAAATATAAACATAAATGTAGAAGCTACATCAAGATAGAAAAGATTAAAATAAATATATAAACATATAGTAAATATAAATATAAACACAACCCGGCAAGCCCCAGGGTTTTATTTCAGAAATGCCATGTGGAGGAACAGTGTTCCTGCAGCTTCACCCCAGCCTGACAGAGCTGAAATGCAGCGATCACATCATTCAATTAAACAATATCCTTTGATTGCCCAGAGGTCCGGGAGCAGCACTTGGGAAATGTTCGTGTAATAACTTAATTATTATAATATCAGCAGTACGTAGCACTTAGGCAGGGCTCTGCTGCGGGATGACAAAACCCAAGGTTTATCATTTACTCTGATCTGACCTAATCGTGCAATCGTGGGATCACAGAGTGTTGAGGGATTGGAAGGGACCTTAAAGATCTGCTCCCGGTCCTGCCATGGACAGGGACAATTCCCACCACCCCAGGCTGCTCGAGGCCTTGTCCCGCCTGGCTTCCAGCGCTGCCACGTCCGGGGCAGCCACGGCTTCTCCGGGCACCCTGTGCCAGGGTCTCCCCACCCTCACAGGGAACAGTGGCTGCCCAATATCCAAAATTTCCCCTCCTTCAATCCGTCCCGTTCCCCCCTTGTCCCTGAGGCAGCTCCTGCTCCCCTTCACCCCCTGCCCCCGGAGGAGCTGCGCTGTCCCCGCAGCCCGCTCTCCTCTCCCGGCCGAGCGCTGCCGCCCTGCAGCCCGGCTCCAGCGGGGCTTCGCAACCCCGCCGTGTCCCGGGCAGGCGCCTCCTTCGCCGGACGTTTGCCCATCCGTGCGGGGACCCCCGCGGGCTCCCCAAAAATCACCGCGCCCCCAGCGCCGGCCCGCGCCGCGGACACGGGCAGGGAGCGGCCGCGGCTGCGGCACCGCGGGGCGGGGCCATGCAAACGACGGCATTGTTATGGAAATGAGGGGCGTGGCCAGACCCGCGACAGGGCAATGCAATGAGGGCGTGGTTATGGAAATGACACCTTGGTATGGAATCACGGGGCGTGGTCATGGAAATAAGGGCGCGTATATAGAAATAGGGGGCGTGGCTCGGCGCGTGGGCGGTGCCTCGGCCCCGGCGCGCGGGGTTGAGGCGGGGCCGGTCCCGCCCCGCGCTCCCGCCCCGAGCCCTCAGAGCCCTCAGAGCGCGGCGGCGGCCGCAGAGACAGCAGCGGCACCGGCACCGGCACGGCCGCTCCATCACCGCCGGCCCCTCCATCACCGCCGGCCCCTCCATCACCGCCGGCCCTTCCGCCACCGCCCCCTCCGCCATGAACTCGCTGCTCTTCGGAGAGATGGCCCGCGCCTTCTCCCCCGCCGCCGCCGCCGCCTCCTCCTCCTCCTGCCCGCTGGGCCCCGGCGGCGGCGGCCCCGCGGCGGCCGGGGGGGGCCCGCCGGTGACGGCGGCGCTGCGGAACGACCTGGGCTCCAACATCCACCTGCTCAAGGGGCTGAACGTGCGGTTCCGCTGCTTCCTGGCCAAGGTGCACGAGCTGGAGCGGCGGAACCGGCTGCTGGAGAAGCAGCTGGCGGCCCAGCAGAGCGAGCGCGACCGCCGGCTGCGCTACAAGACCTTCTCCCGGGACCAGGCGGTGCAGACGGACGGCGGGACCCCGCCGCTGGTGCCGCCGCCGGGCCCCGGGCACGGCGCGCTGCCGTCGCCGCCGCACTACGGGCGCCTGCCCGGCACCATCTGGAGCTACACCCAGGTGCGGCGCACCGGCGGCGGCGGCCTGGAGACCGTGCAGGGCCCCGGCGTGTCCTGGGTGCACCCGGACGGCGTCGGGGTGCAGATCGACACCATCACCCCCGAGATCCGCGCCCTCTACAACGTGCTGGCCAAAGTCAAGCGGGAGCGCGACGAGTACAAGAGGAAGTGAGTGATGGGGGATGCGGGCGGTCCGCGCTGCACTGCGGGGAAACGGGGCCAGCCCTCCCCGGGAGCGCTCGGGGACAGCGCGGCGGACGCGGGCACCGAGCTCCCCCTCCCCGGGATCGCTGCGGGCGGGGGATGCGTCCCGGGGGTCGCGGGGGGCTTTTTTTCCGGGGAGGGTGGGGGGTTGAACCTCATCTTGGTACCCAGAAAACTCTGGGATCCATCCCTGGGGGGATGGAGAGCCTGGATCTTCCAAGGAGCGTTGTCAGCTTAACTTAAAAAAATATATATACATACATATATATTTATGTAATTATTTTTAGAAGGGAAATAATCCGTTATTAATATTGCATCGCACAGTTACTCCTAAATTTAGCTCGCCTTCATTTTTTTGGTCTGATTACTCCAGTAGTCGCTTGTGTGTGCCAGCTCCCCGAAATTAGCTCAGTGCTGCAATATTTGGGCTGCAAATACTGCAGGGCAGGGTTTGCACTCCGAGATGTTGCTCGGAATTAAACCAAAACAAAAGCCTTTGTAAGGGCCGCTGCTCTGGAGCTCTCCCCTGGCCTGTGGCAAGCCGTGGGGTTGGAATGGTGATGGATGGCGTTCCCTTGGATTGCTGTTCGGCTGTGGCAGAGATGGAGGCCAGAGGGGGAAAAAAATGTACTTGGGCTTCTGCAGGGAGATTCCTGCATTGTCTGAGGAGCTGCTGTCCTTCGGGGCTGGCGTGGGCTCTCTCGGCTGGAGTTTGGGCATTTTTAGCCTCCAAATGCATTTCCTGCTGGCGCGCCGGGGTTGTTTCCTGCAGAGCCCCCTCGTTTCCCGCATTTCCCGGCCCTGTGGAGCGTGGCCGGGTCCCCTCTGCCCAGGTTTGCAGACTGCAGTGAGCTCTGTGCTCACCTCAGGTCAGCAGCAGCTTTTGTAACAACCTCCCCTGGTGAAATCATAGGCATTTCCTCGGCGGGTTTGGCTGCCCCGGCGGGGCTCTGTGGCCTGGTCCTTGGCCGCTGCCTCTCCCTGGAGCTCGGCTGTGCCTCGGGTGCTCTGTCCCTCGTGCCTGGAGCCGCTGGTGTGGCTGCAAAAAAGGAGCTGGTCTCTGTTTTCCAGCCCGGAATCGTGGCTGCCGTGGTGGCACGGGGTAGTTTTGGTTTCTGTGGCTGGTCCCGAGGAATGGGAGGAGCAGGGAGCAGAAAAAGTGGTGCTGGATGGGGAAAGGGGATCCCACAGCATGTGGGGTGTGGGTTGTGTCACCAAAACTTGGGGCTGCTTCTCCTTTTCCAGGGGTATTTGATTTATTCCTGCTTCTGGGGGAAGAGGAGATTTGTGGGCCTTCAATTCAGCCTTTCTGCTGATACAAAGTTGATTTTTTCTGCTTTTACTCACTTGTGTAAAGCACATTTTTCCCCCACTCTGTGTTCTTGCACACTCGGGGGTTGCATAAACCAGATAAATTCAGCAGAGCAAAGTGGAGTCTCAGATCTTATTCTTGCCTTTGAAGGAGGTTTTGCTTGTGGGGAAAAAAAAAAGTAATTAACAGGTATCAACACGTCCCAAGCTGGCGATGTTGTGTCTGCTGTGTGGGTTTTATGGATGCTCATTACTCTGGAACTGGAGTTGGTCACAGTCCTGTGACCTTCAGTCCCACATGGACAGCACACCCTTGTTTTTGGGGGATTGGCTTTTTCCTCTGGGCCTTGAGCTGCCTTGGGCACGCTCAGGGAGCAGGATTGTGCTGTTTGAATTCCTCCTGGCACTCGGGGGAAGCAGCTGGGATCAATGCCCTGAGCTCTGGGTGCTGCAGGGTTTGTCAGCCATCCTGCAGGGCTTGGGATGGAGTTTGTTCATGCAGGGCTGGGCTGCCCTGGCCTGGCACCTCTGTGTGTGTGTGCTTGCACTAAATGCACTTTTTGGGGTTCCCTCATCCTGCTGTGATCCCTTTGATGCTCCGGATTTATTTAGGGAGCCAAGCTGCAGGTGGAACAGGAGCCTTGTGCCTGTCTCCTGATGGGGTCTTGGGGCTTATGGAGAGCTGGCATGAGCACAGGCTCCCAGCCCAGGTGTGTGACCAGGAAAAGAAATGGAAAGAAAAGGAAAAGAGCCTCTCATTGCTCAATCTGAGAGCCAGCAGAGCCCACAGCCTTTGTGGAGCAGCCAGGCCTTGTAACCTCACGAAGGAGCCACCAGCCCATAGCCAGAGATCCTTGAAAGCAGACAGTGATAATTCCATTTATTTCCTGGGGCAAGGGAGGCTTTTCCCCCTTTCCAGGGTGGCCACTTGGTCAAGGAGGTCGTGGCTACCAAATGTTTGTGGTTTGAAGTATTTGGCTGTGAGGAAAAGCCAGGCAGGGGTTGAACAGGACACCAGGGCAGTGCTGGGTGTGCAGGGCTCACCTCGGATGCTGCTGAAACTCCCTGATGTCCCACCTGGGAACTGGGAAATGCAGGGGTGCAATCCGGAGGGGAAATAATCCCTGTGGTTTCCTTTCTTTTAAAGGAAAAGTAGCCTTGCTGCTGTAAAATAATGGTGGGAGATCATCCAGGATGTTCTTGCCAATGAAATTCTGCCTGTGCAGTTTCTGGGATTAGCAATGGCTTCGTTTGGGGGAAATATGTTTTAATTTCTTTGTTCCATTCTCTCAAATAATTTTCCTTGGACGTTGTAACACAGCATACTGGAGCTCTGAGAGGGCACAGTCAGTCGAGCACACAGATCATATTTTACCCTGGCTTTTGTTTGTGTCTGAAGCAAAATGTTCGCTCTGAGGAACCCAGCAGATATTTCAGTCCAAAACTGCTTTTGATTTTTCCTCCAGGTGATGATATTTTACTCAAATGATGTATAAATTTGCATCTTTTCTACTTATTGTGCTGCCTTAATCTCATATTTTTATAGCAATGATCATGATTTTACACGAGATTGACTTCAGTAAGGGAGTTAACAACTGGAAGAGTTTTAGAGGGAAAATGAAGTTAAATTAATTTTGTCTATTTTTTCCCAGCTATGCTTGCATTTTAGAAGAACTTTTGGACATAGATCTGACTCCAACTCAGATAATTTATTGTTTATCTATCAGATCTTTTGTAATTTTTACCTGTTGTTATCCTTTTAGCAGGAAAAAGCAAAATTGTGTTTCTGCAAAATTTCACTTTTGCAGTCAAAGGAGCTCAATAAAAAATACTTTCAGGGACAGTTAATTGAAAACGGAGCAGAGTCCCATTTTTGAATTTAAAACACTAAGGTGAAGTGATTAATTTTTTTCTAGACAGAATAATATAATAATAATAATAAAAATAAAATATTATCAATAATAATCAGCCGTGGTGCTTCATCTGCTCTGAGGTGAGACCAAGCAGAGCGGGTTCCTCCAGGAGCAGGGCTGGGATCCAGGGTTCTGTATCCCATGGGTTTGGCTCTCCCTGGCTGGGTTTGGGGTTGGTTCCCTCAGGTTATTCAGGAGAAAAATCTGCTTTGGGGGAGCAGCTGGGGGTGAGCCCAGCCCTGGCCCGGCTCCTTTGGGGATCTTTGTCCCAGTTTTGGGACACTCGGGAGCCTCAACAGCCCCGGTGGCACCGCAGGGAGGGACCTGGGGAGAACGAGAGGGGTGCTCCCCCCAGTTAGTTAAATCCTGTTAATCACTGACCGAGGGGGCTCTGCCGTGACACGTGGAAGGTGTGGCCGTGTCCCAGCCCGGCTCCCCGGGCTGAGGTGTCACCGTCCTGGAGATCCCTGGAGGAGCTGGCACGTTCCCGAGCGCTGGGACAATGGCGGTACTGCTGTGCAGTGCAGGGGTGACAGTGACAGCAGCTGTACTGCTGTGACAGTGGCAGTGCTCCTGTGACTGTGGCAGCTCAGCTGTGACAGCGGCAGTGGTGGTGATGACAGCAGCAGTGCAGGTTTGACGGTGACAGTGGTGGTGCTGCTGTGACAGTGGCAGTGCAGGTGTGACAGCAGCTGTACCACTGTGGCAGTGGCAATGCCCCTGTGGCAGTGACAGTACTGCTGTGAAGGTGTGACAGTGGCAGTGCCCCAGTGACAGTGGCGGTGCAGCTGCGGCAGTGTCGCTGTGTTAGTGGCAGTGGTGGTGCCCCTGTGACAGTGGCAGTGCTGCTGTGACAGTGACAGGACTGCTGTGGCAGTGGCAGTGCCCCGGTGATGGTGGTGCCCCTGTGGCAGTGGCAGTGCTGCTGTGACAGTGACAGGACTGCTGTGGCAGTGCCCCAGTGACGGTGGTGCCCCTGTGGCAGTGGCAGTACTGCTGTGACAGTGACAGGACTGCTGTGGCAGTGGCAGTGCCCCGGTGATGGTGGTGCCCCTGTGACAGCGGCAGTACCACTGTGACAGTGACAGTGGCAGTGCTGCTGTGACAGTGACAGGACTGCTGTGGCAGTGGCGGTGCCCCTGTGACAGTGGCAGTGCTGCTGTGACAGTGGCAGCGCCTCTGTGGCAGTGGCAGTGCCGCTGTCACATTGCTGCTGTGGCAGTGGCATTGCTGCTGTGGCAGTGCTGCTGTGACAGTGACAGTGGCAGTGCCGCTGTGGCAGTGGCAGTGCTGCTGTCACATTGCTGCTGTGACAGTGGCAGTGCTGCTGTGGCAGTGCTGCTGTGACAGTGACAGTGGCAGTGCCGCTGTGGCAGTGGCAGTGCTGCTGTCACATTGCTGCTGTGACAGTGGCAGTGCTGCTGTGACAGTGCTGCTGTGACAGTGACAGTGGCAGCGCCGCTGTGGCAGTGGCAGTGCTGCTGTGGCAGTGCTGCCGTGACAGCAGCAATGTGCCAGTGACACAGTGACAGTGGCCCTGTGGCAGTGGTAGTGCCGCTGTCACATTGCTGCTGTGGCAGTGCTGCTGTGACAGTGACAGTGATGGTGCCCCTGTGGCAGTGCTAATGTGGCAGTGGCAGTGCTGCTGTGGCAGTGCTGCTGTGACAGTGACAGTGATGGTGCCCCTGTGGCAGTGCTAATGTGGCAGTGGCAGTGCCGCTGTCACAGTGCTGCTGTGGCAGTGGCATTGCTGCTGTGCCAGTGCTGCTGTGACAGTGACAGTGATGGTGCCCCTGTGGCAGTGCTAATGTGGCAGTGGCAGTGCTGCTGTGGCAGTGCTGCTGTGACAGTGGCAGTGGCAGTGCCGCTGTGGCAGTGGCAGCGCCGCTGTGGCAGTGGCAGTGCCCCTGGTGTGGCCAGCCCAGCTGGTGGCTGGGTGCAGTCCTGCTGCGGCCGTTCCCTCCCTGGCTGTCCCCGAGCCCAGCCCAGCCCCTGGACAGATTTGTGTATTTATGGTTCCACGATTACTCTTAATTGCTGCAGATATTGAGTCTGCCAGATGTTGGTTGTCTTTTCCAGCACGGGCTTAGCTGGTACTAAGAGTTGAACTGGAAATAATTGTTTTACCTCAGGATGGTATTTCACTGGGAAGATTAATAAAGTCCACTTGGAAAAGAGATTATCTTAAATTTGCTGCAGCTGGGAAGGACAAAGATTATCATTGTCAAAGGCAGCGCGCGTCAAAACTCACTGGAGCTTGTTTTTTTAGAGAAGGGAACTTAATAAAAACGTGCTTAAGATAAGCCCTGGAGGAATGTCTGAGAACTTTTAAGGCTAAAATATCAGCAGTAACAAGATGCAAATGTTCTGCATAGACCCAATCAAAAACAAATAATTTTTTCATCCCCCCTGGAGGAATGTAACCAGCGTGGCAGACCTGTCCCTGCCTCGATTGGTCACAGGGCTGGCAGGAACAATCTCTGTGGAAAGCCACCTCTTTAATTCTGCTATTCCTGCTTTTCTTTTTCTGTTTTAGAGGGATAATTATTTTTCAATGTGGCTTTTCACAGAAATTCCGGATTTTCCACCGCTTCCAGAGTAGTGGAAAATCCCTGGTCTGGGGGATTTTTGGCTGCCTCTTACAAGATGTGAAGTTTGATATTAAATGCTGGCTCTGATGAAACCTGAGACTCAGGCTTGAAAAGCCCCTTTTTCCCTGGCCTGGGAGAACGTCAGTTTTCCCTGTGGAGAAGGGATAAAATTGCCTGATGTGAAAAAAAACTTGGCTGTGTGGCACAAATATCCAGTTGTAATTTCTGGGTGGAAAGTGGCACTGCTTGGAGCTGTGCAAGTGAAGCACCATAAGAGTAATATTTCCTTAAATAATTCCATCTTTCCTTCTAAAATGCTGCTGCAGAGACACACATTTAGGGTACACACGGGTATCTCTCACAAATCTCAGGTTTGTTTATTTATTTTTTTCCTCATCATACAGCTGGAGACTGGGACTTGTGAGATGCAGGAGGTTTGTGAGGAGGGGAGGGTGCTTCTCTTTGATCCTGGTTTCTAGCAGGGCTCCACGGTGGGGTTGGGGCTGTGCTTGGAATATTTAATAGACAAAGAAATCTCTGTGTGTGCCTTCAACAACCTTCCCCTTGTGATGGGGAGACTGAGTGTGTTACGACTGACTTGAAGGAGCTGTTGTTGTTCTGAATTTTATTTTAAAATTAGAATTAAAATAATGAATTTGTAGATAAACTAAGTGGGGAGGAAAACCCCCCTCCCCCTCCTGTTGTGGTTGGAGTTTTAAAGAAAAAACTTCTCTGTGTTTCTCAAGGAGAAGCTTCCCCTGCTGCAGGAGAACCACAGGACTGTGTGTGTATTTAGAATTTACCTTTGTGACTCACTCTGGGCTTTCTGAAGGCAATAAAACCCCAGATTTTCAGAGCACAGCTCAGCACTGAGTGGGTCTGGGAGCAAACCCCTGCCATACCTCAGCTCTTAAACCCAAAGAATCTCCCCAGATGCTGCAGTGTGGGCTGAGGTGGAAGCAAACACAGGAACCAGTGATAACCAGTGATTTCCAGCTCTTCTCATGGGGCTTTGGAGCAGAGGTGCCTCTGGAGTGCTGGCCTTGGGGCCAAGGGAGGCTCTGCAGCCACCTCCAGCTCAGCAGCTGCTTGTTTGTGGCTCAGGGTTTGTGGTGCTGCTCTGCCAGCTCTCGGGTTGGTTTCCTGCATCTGCTTTTCTCTGACTAAGTTTACTTTTTTCTGAGCTAGAAATACTCACAGGATGTTGTTTTTTTGCTCCTGCAGGGGCCCTGTGGGTCCCTTCTAACTTAGGATATTCTGATTTTAAATCTCCATCTGGTGTTTAAAACCAGCTCTTTTAAAAACCAGCTCTTTTTAAAACCGGCTCTTTTTTTTTCTTTGTTTGTACCAGAAAGGAAGATATTTCTTCCAGTTTTTTTGAAGTTTAAAAGCTTAACAGTGTCTGTGTGTGCACTGTTTAGAGTGGCTGAAACTCCTGCATAGCCTTGTGACCTCTACCTATAAAAAATTACCTTGCTCCAAGAACCCTGAAGGGATTAGTGAGAAGTGATAATAAAAGGCAATAAATGATAAGAAATGGCATGAGACTGATATGGCTTGGGAAACAGGGAAATCATGGAATCACAGGGTGGTTTGGGTTGGAAGGGCTCTTAAAGATCCAGTTCCAACCCTCTGCTGTGGCAGGGGCACCTTCCCCTGTCCCAGGCTGCTCCCAGCCCTGACCAGCCTGCCTTGGGCACTGCCAGGGATCCAGGGGCAGCCACAGCTGGGTGTGTTTTTTTCACGTTTCTAACCTTGAAACTCCCACTCACATCTGAAGAGAAGGAATTTGCCTCCACTTCATGATAAATTTGGAATATGGGACAAAAAAAAAAATATTGTAGTAGGGTACTAGACTGGGCACACTGAGAGCTTCTTGCGTTTCAAATATATTGTCAAAAATGCCTTAATTTGGGTCGGCCTCTTCTCCCAGGGAGCAGTGACAGGAGAGGAAACAGCCTTGTGAGGCACCAGGAGAGGGCTGGATTGGGTATAGGGAAAATTTCTTCATGGAAAGGCTCCCAAAGCTCTGGCAGAGGCTGCCCAGGGTCCTGCTGGAGTCACCATCCATGGGAATGTTCAGAAAACGTGTGGATGTGGCACCTGGGGATGTTTTGGCTGCCTGCTGATGCTGAAGGGATCGTGTAGGAGGGTGGATCTGGTTTTGATACCAAAGAAATAAAGAATTTGTCTGGTGTTTCCTAACCCCTGGTATCACCTCGTCCAGGAACTCTTCTGGTCAGCTCATTATCAGATCATCCTGCTTCAAATTAAACCTGGAAAAAGCTCAGGCGATTTACCAGAGATGACTTCAGGAAACTTGGGAAAGATTCCCTGACTTTCTCCAGTGCTGTGGCAGGAAGTGGCACACATTTTTACCACCACTGGATTACCAAGGTGCTTTGTTTTGAAAATGAAAAATTTAAAAAATTCTCAGCTGTGGTTCCGAAAGCCTGGAAGCCTCTCCCGTGCCCCGGCTGTGAGTGCTGCTGCTCCATGTGCAGAAATGACATCAGCTGTGGCTCTGGCCTCCTGCAGGAGGGGAGGGCTGGCAGAGAATGCAGCTCTGTGCCCGCTAACGAAGTCCCAGCTCGTTAGGGACCCAGGCCAGTGGCCAGCGCCCGTCACCGCTGAAATCACAGCAGAGTCCCTGCAGCCCTTTGTCCTGCGTCCATCTCTCCTCTCCATGTGACTCCTCTGGCTCCCTGTGTCCCACTTCCCCACAACCTGGGTAATTTGGATCCCTTTCCAAGGGGAGTTTGGGACTCGCCAGGCCATGGCAGCTCTTTGTGCCTGGGCTGCTCCTTCTTGCTGGGGACAGGTTCAGGTGTCCCTTTTTTGGCTTTTTCTGCCTGGAAGCAGCACCATTCCTTGCTTTGAGATGTCATTTCCCCGTGTGTGATCAGAGCCTTGCACTGCTGCTGGGTTTAATCTTCAATCTGATGCATATTTCAGGGGGTTTGTTCTGAATTCGCACTGAAATCTAGTCAAAAATAAGGCTTGGTGTTACAGCCTGCACCTCAGTTCCATGTAGCTTCCCAGATCTCTTGGCTCTGGGAAGAAACCATTTACAATTCCCCACTCTTAAGGGTTTGGGAGCAGGTGAGCTTCATCCAAAGCTCTGTGTTTGGTGCTTGTGGGCACTCAGGGGTGCCTGGTTTTATTTGCTGTGTGTGCACAGACATCAGCACCTGGAAAAGTGCTGGAAAACCTGACAGCTCCAAGATCCTGGACTAAAAAGAGGAGGAATTAACTTGCTCCTCTTCATGTGGGCAAGGGAAGTTGGTAATTTGCAGTGGCTCATGCAGCCAGGGAATGCTGAAGGAAGTGATGATTTACAGCAGGGCTGCATCCCCCTTCCCTTCAGTGCAGTGACTCAGGCTGGAGATCAAAGGGATCCTGCCTCAGGACTGATTCCAAATCTGTGATTCCACTGAAAGCGTCCCTCTGCCTGTGCATTCTTACAGGTAAAATTTGGCTCTGAGGGGAGAAAATACAACTATGCCATTTTTATTTATTTTTTTAAAATGAAGCTCCCTCTGACACAGAGCACAGAATTTAAATTGAGCAGGCCTGTCAGTTCAGTCACAGAATTTGACCCTGACGAGTCAAATCTGGTTAAAGAGAAAACCAGGCACTACTGTAAATTTACTGGATTCCATAAATTGGCAGGGAGTGCATTAATACAGAATTGCAGTGGGGATATTTTAATATCAATATTTAATATTTCAAGCAGCTGCTGTCATTAAAACTGCTGCAAGAAATTCCCCCTCTCTCAGGCAGAAAATATATCTTTATTTCCCTCTCTTCCATAAGGCATTCACGATATGCTGAAGCTTTGGGCAGTCTGGAATATTTCCCCAACTTTTTAATCAAATTTTTCCCTCAAATGACTATGCCAGAATCACCTCACCTTTGGCTCTTTCTGCAATTTTTAAAACACTTGCTTTTTAATTTTCCCCTCTCTTTTTTATTATTTTGTTTCAAGCAAGGGAGAAACGGGGAGCGCAGAGCAGTTTAAAATTCCTTAACGCCCTGGAAAATGCGTTCCTGCTAATCTGTATTCCCCCCCTGGCCCAGAGCTGCTGGCTGGCAGCAGGAGAGCAGCTTTCCCTGTTCAGGGACAAAGTCACCCTGGGCATGCTGGCCCACGTGCACAGGGGCTGGCTCCCCTGGGGAGCACAGAGGAATCTGCAAATGAACCCTCTCCTTCCTCCCCCCTCTCCTGTTGTTATTGCATCGAGGATGGGTGAATAAAGTGATAGACAGGCTCTAAAGTCTCAGAAGGTAAAATGCTGAGTTTTTTAGAAACCACACATTCTTTTATAGATGGCTATGGTAAAGGTGAGCTTGATTGGTCTTTAATCACTAGTTTTTACACTATTGGTTAATTAGGAACAGCACCCTTCTTGTAAACATCTTACAATTACCAACACTCTGCCTTTGGGGTTTCCCTTTGGGGCTTCCCTTGGGGCAGGGGATCCCTCTCTCCAAGGATGTGTGATGCAGGCGGGCTCTTCCCTGCTCACTTTTGGTGGCTGGAAGGAATTAGCTTTTTTTTCCACTTATTATTTATTGGAGGGGAGGGTGGGAGCCTCGTGGGGCTGTGGGTGCAGCACTGAGCTGCTCTGGGTTTGTTTCAGCCCTAAAAGAGGGGTTCCTCTGTTTCCAAAGGCAGAGCCTTTTCCTTTTCCCAGCCTTCACTGGAGAATTAATTCCTGTTTGATCTTCCTCCTCTAAAATTCCCAATGAGATTCGGCTCCGGGGCTGTGGGCAGGGATTTATTCCCTGGGGGGGCTGTGGTTTGGGGGGGTTGGGTCCATGACTCAGCTCCATTCTCCTGTAATTGTGGGGCACTGGAAGGCAGGGGAATGAGGTCACTGCCTCAGTCACTCCAGCCCTGTTCTCTGGCCTGGTACGGTGGGGAAAGGCTGGGACAATTGGGATTGCTCATCCTGGAGAAGCTCTGGAATGACCTAATTGTGGCCTTCCAGTGCCTGAAGGGGCTGCAGGAAATATGGAAAGGGATAATTTACAAGGGCTGGAGGGACAGGACAAGGGGGAATGGTTTTAAACTAAAAGAGGGACAGTTTAGATGGGATTTTGGGAAGGAGTCATTCCCTGTGAGGGTGGGCCCCTGGCAGAGGTGCCCAGAGCAGCTGTGGCTGCCCCTGGATCCCTGGCAGTGTCCAAGGCCAGGCTGGAACAACCTGGGACAGTGGAAGGTGTCCCTGCCATGGCAGGGATGACACTGGATCAGCTTTAGGCTCTTTCCAACCCAAACCAGTCTGGTTTTCTATGAAAACCAAGTCTGTACTGGAACTCTGCTGTTGTCCATCACTTCCCCTCTACAAATACCCTAGGGCTGCCCCTGCCCTGGCTGTTTATGTCCCCCACTGCTAAAAAATCAAGTACAAAACAACTCCAGTTCTTGGAAATCTGTGCAACTGAGGCAGCAAAAGCAACTGTTCCATTTGTGTGAATTGAAGACTGTTCTGCCTTTATATAAATATTTAAAAATGCCTCATCTTGAATTTTATACCCCGCTGTCACCTTTATTCATTGGCTTCCCTCTCAGTGGCAGAGTGCTGTGGATGAATGGTAATTCTGTAATCCCCGTAACTGACTGGAAACCCTGAATTTTGTCGATCTGCCTGTTGTGCCAGAGGTGATGAAAGCAGCCTGAGCAGGGGGTACACTCTGTTCCTGGTGAGGGCTGTTGTGTGTTCAGGTGTCGCTGCAGCCCCTGAAGAACACTTTGTTTCTTACCCTCTGTTAACATTTGTGTGGTTACAATTGTGGCACTGCACATTAAGTATCTTTACCTTCGTGAAGGCAGTAAAACCCTTCACATGCAGATATGGGAATGGATCCACAGGGGCACTGGAGGGGTGCTGGGTGTTCTCAAGGGCCATCGGAGCCCTTGAAGAACAGTTTATTTCTTACCCTCTGTTAACATTTGTGTTGTTACAATCTCGGCACTGCACAGAAAATATATTTACATTTTCAAAGGTAATCAAACTCCTCAAATAAAGATAAGGGAATGGATCCATAGGGGCACTCTTGGGAGTGTTGTGTGTTCCTCAAGTGTCTTCGGAGCCCTTGAAGAGCTTTTTATTTCTTCCCTTGGTTAATCCTCATGTTCTTACAACCCTGACACTGCACATGAAAGCTACCCTTCAATATATTTACATTTTCAAAGGCAATAAAACTCTGGAAATGTAGATAATGGATCCATAGGAGCACTGTAGGAGTCCTGTGCATTCCCTCCAGTGGCAGTGGAGCCCTTGAAGAAAAGTTTATTTCTTCTGAGGTCAGAACCTTCACACTGCACATAAAAGCTGCACTTAAATATATTTACTTTTACAAAGGTCATAAAGCTCTTCACACAGAGATAATGGATGTGTAGGGCAGTGTTGGGAGGCTTTGCTGTGCCCTAGGTGTGTATTCCACCTGTCTTTCTGACTCCCGGGAGCAGATAAGCTTTATCTCGTTTTTTTTCTTTGTTCTTTAGTAGGTTCAGTAAAAGTATTTAGGGCTGGGACAGAGATTAGGGTGAGCTGAGCTCTCAGTTTTGAGTTTGGCTGTTTTGAGGCTGGTTCTTAAAGGATGTGGTGGAAGAGGGAGATAAACCCAACGTCAAGGTGAGGAGGGCATAGGCACTCCATTATTTTTGCTGCTTCAGGCTGAAGATCTGCACAGAGGACTGAAAATCGTGCAGTAATGAATTCCTGCAGGTTCCTTTCCACAGAAGGGTAATCCTGATCTATTATCACTTGGTCTTATCAGGGCCTTTCCCAGTGACTGCGGTGATAACAGCAGGCTGGGCAGGGAGGGCTATTTATAGACAGCGTTTACTCAGGGAATCAGAAAGTAAATAAAGGCCTTTTATGAGAGAGGATGTTCAGCACCACTGTTCTGAGCCTTGTGCAGGTTCCATTCTAAGAGCTGGGCTCAGCCCGTGCACATTTAATTACACACTTCTGTGCTGCTTTACAGGATGGATCACCTTTTCCCAAAAATGGGTGTTTTGCAGTGCTGGGGTGAGAGGAGATGGGAACATCCCTGGGTTCACGTGTGCCATTCACATTCTCAGGACAGAGAGACATCATTCTGTCTCTCAGGAGAAGCACAGAGAGAAGAAGAGAAAACAATCTTTATCTCTGCTCCTTTGTTTTCCCCATGTGGAATGTGGTGTGGAGATTTTTTACCTGCAGTGATTGCTGGGTTGGATTCTGGTGAAGTTGTTTGGGGTCAGTGACCAGTGGGATCCAGCTGTGGCTGGGGCTCTCAGCACAGTCACAGGGAGTTTTGTTAGTTAGTAAGTAAGAAGTATGTGTATAGAATAGGATAGTCTCTCTTTAAATAGCATATTAATGTAATATGGTATAGTTTTAATAAAGCTATCCTTCAGCCTTCTGATCTGGAGCCAGACATCATCATTTCTTCCCTGAGCCAGGGATGCCCTTTTTTACTATATTCACGTGCTGGTGTTTGGCTGCAGGTGATGGACGTAGTGCTGTCCCTGGTGGGATTGTGCCATCCCAGGGGTTTGTTTCCTTTCTTTCAGACTGGTGTGTCCCTGAGAGCAATCCTTCAGGCTAACTGGGATGGATTTCCACTCTGGGAGTCAGGGGGACAGCCCTGGTTTGCTCCCAGGGTCACACTGAGACCTGTCCTGGCTCACCCTCCTCACCAGAGACCTCGCTGGGAGCCTTGGTGGGACTCCCCTCGATGCAATTCCAGTGCCAGGGAATCCCTGCTCCCTCTGGAGAGTGGGAGACCCACAGCACCACTCCAACATCCACATTTCCCTCTCCACCAGACTGCCCTGAAGTCACAAGGCAGTTGTGAAACAAAATAATCCTTGCCCTACATGGGAAAGCTTTCCTGTAGTCACAGGCCTGGTGGACAACTCCTCGGGGCTGTGATGGAGGAATCATCCCTGGAGTCATGTGCAGCAGCTGAGATAATGCTCTGTGTTCACTTGGCAGCCTCCAGGACAGCTTTCATGAGGTGTTTATAGGGGAGAGAAAGGAAAAACATGCCACAGAAGTTTGCCTGGACTTTCCGACAGCTTAGATCTTATTATGGCCTTAAATCCCTCCTGGAACTCCTTGTCTGAGCTGCCAGAACTTTGGCCAAGTCTCTGCTGCTGCTGAGAGGCCTCGGCGGCAGTAGGAGGTGAGAAATGACAAAGGAAACATCCTGAGCACCATAAAAACACAAATGTATTTTTAAAAGGGTGATGCTGTATATTAGAGCATGTTCTTATGTCACCTCCTCAGAGTGGCTGCCAGGCTGGAGCTGTGTGGAATTGTTCTGCTTGGTTACAGCAAGTTCTTGATTAGGGTTTCAAACCTGGTTTGTTGTGGGTTTTGTTTCTCTCATTCTTTGTGCTCCTGCCTGAGATCCCTCCTCCACAATAATGTTTTCATAAGCTCTGGAAGTCTCCTGCGTTCTGGGGATTTAAAAAAAAAAAAAACAAAGCAGAAAAACGAACTGAGAATTCAGGGTAAAAGAAGAAAGAAAGGTGAGAGAAGGGGAAATACAGGTGTATGTGGAAAAATATGGCTTCTTCTCATGCTACTTAGACAGTTGAGGGAGAGCCTTGAAAATCAACTCAAGTCTTGAGTTCTGGATTTTATTTCGAGGCTCTTGGGCTGCTTGGCCTCTGAAGTGAGTCCTGCCAAAGCCTCCTGGTGCTGCTAATGCCCTTCAGGACCTGTGGGATTTATTATTGGCTATTTTATGTTACCCTAAGATTCACGTTCTGAAGGGGAGGTGAAGGAAAAAGAGTTTGAGGTGGGGAGAGGAGAAACAGGGTGGGACCCCTGCTTTGGAAACCTCAGGACGTCGAGGCCAGTCACATTTCGAGTGCAGGGAGTTCCAAGTAATGTTTGGTGGCAGCTTGCAAAGAGCTTTTATTTATTACAAATATTTGCTTAACACCAGGTTGCAGGGCATGGTGGGCAAACCCTGCATCTTAGCAAATTATCAAGACTCTGTTGAAGGCTGGGATAAGATTTTTGGTGAAATTTTTTAATTTTTTTTTTTTTTTTCTATTAAACTTGGTCCAGGCATGCCAGTGCCTATCTCCTGCTGGTTTATTACATTTGAATAACCGAGGAGCACGAGGCAATTTCCAAGTTTCCCCAAACAATGGCTGGATTTTGCAGCGATTATCCCGTGACTCAGGCACAACCACCCCTTCCCACTGCTGCTCCTGTTCTGGTGGGAGCTCCCTTGTAAACAAGCCCGCTCCAATTTGCAGGAGCCGCTGCGCTGGTGCTGTCAGTAATGATGGGCTGAGCTGTCCAAAGGGATCACACGGCTCTGCTGGGACACGGCGGAATTACACGCTGGCTTCCTCCCGGTGAAAAACGCACACTTTGATTGGCTTTTTGCAAATATGAAAATGAATGTTGTATGTGTAATGTTAGAAAGTTGTGCTGTATTAATTCTCTTAAGTAGTGTGTTAAATATAGTTTTAGGTTGCAACACAATGTTAAAATAGGAACTCTGAGATGTAGGACTTTTTACTAGCTCAAGCAAGGGATAGGATAATCAAGAAACTCTTTGCAGAGATAACAGTGACAGGACAAAGAGTTACAGCCTCCTTATCAGAAAAGACAAACATTCTTCCACCTTCTCTCTGTTTTCATGGAACCACCAGGATTAAGGGGAAGGAGTTGACAAAAACCAGAGAAATTCTTAATTTGCAAGGAATTTATGCATCATGTATGAGATGTACGAATATGCAACAGGCTGTTGCTTTTAAGGTTATTCCTTTGTTCACAAGGCATGGTTTTCGTGACTTAGTGTCCGAGAGCATCCGGACGTCCCTAATTCTTTGCTTTTTATTGTCTTGTAATTGTCCAAACTCTCAATTTTTATTGCTCTAATTGCATTACTATTTTTATAACCATTTCTTTTATTATTAAACTTTTAAAATTTTAAAAACCAAGTGATTGACGTTTTTCACACTCCCCTTTGTCTGCCTGGCCTCTCTGGAGCTACTTTTCACCTTCCCTACAAGTTTCTCACATTAGCACTTGCACCACAAGAATTGGAGATGATGAATAGTCCATGCCATTTGATGCCTTAGCATTTAGCTTTTCCATTTTTCAGATCCTGTACTGCTTTAGTGTAGAACTCTGAAACTCCACAGCCTGTCACCTGCTGCTCTCCTGTTTTATTCAGACACAATTCTTCTGGGCCTGGAACTCAAGGCCACCCTCCAGCCTCTGGCCCTGAAAAGTATAAATAAATGAGCTGGGGGGCAGCAAACTGGGGGTAAATGACTTCATTACCTGAAGCTGTAATTGGAGCATTAACCCCTTATAGGTAAATGGGGTTAAAAATTTATAATTGTCTGAAAAACTTGTGCCCATCATCCATTTTGGGTGTAGCCTCGGAGGCTCCTGACTGCCCAAGGGGTACCTATTGAAGGCCTTTAATAAATATTCACTTTTATTCTCTTAATCTTGTCTGGCCTCTGTTCTAGGCGGCTGTCCCAAGGCATCACATGAGTGAAATGGGATTTAAAAGCACTGGATGGGCTTCTTCTTCCTGCCCTGCTCTTGCAGGGTTGGCAAAAAAAAAAACCTCCTTCAAGGTGTCCAGCCTCTGCTTCTGTTTGTTCAGGGCTGCCGGGGTCTGGCTGCCCAACCCTCACAATGAAATTTAACCCCCTGCATGCCATAGGTGGGGAGAGAAACACAGAGCACTTTCTCAGGAGCAGAGAATAACTGGGTTTGGGACTTCAGTGGGAAGTTTAAAAAAAATATTGACTTAAGTCAGTGCTTTCTTCAGGCTCAGCATCTCTGTTCTTTGCCCTTTGCTGAAGTTTTGTAGGAGTCCAGGATCTTTTGCAGCCTTAATGATTCTAAAGCATCTGCTGCTGTGTTTTGGTATTATGTTCTTCAAAGAGCATGGTCATCAGTGAGTTTATTCAGCTGGATTTTCCCAGCAATTTTTGATATTTGCCTGTGTCTGTGTTGGGACAAAACACCTGAACGCACACCACACTAAATCCCATGAAATTGCAGCTTGTCAACAGGCGAAGCTGTAAAAGAAATGTAAATAAATGTGTGCTCACGAGGGGCTGTCGTTAATGCAGGGGGTTTGTAGTGCTTCTGTTTGCTGGAGGTTCCCTTCCATGGGAATTCAGGATTTGATAATTAACTGTAGCCAGCAGCACTCCCAGCAATGTAATCCTGTGCTTTTCAGATTACCTGTTTCCAAAGGAGTCAGAGTAATTACTTTATCTGCAGTTGTGACAACACTTGTACAGGAGTGTGAGCTTCTGTGGGGCTGTTCCCTGAGCCGTGCCCAGCGTTGTCTTTGCAGGCCTGGAGAACATTCCCTGGATCCCTCAGTGGCACGGGAGATAAGGATTTGGTAATGTGCAGAGAGCAGTGTGGAGCTGCTGTTGGGGAGAAAACAGTTTGATCAGAGTGGAGCTAAAAACCAGAGTGTGGTACAGAGACTGCTGGAGCTCTGGAAAAACGGGATTTCTTCCCAGTTTTACTTGAGTTCTGTGGAACTTCCCCTCTCCCTTCCATGCAGGGGTTGGAATAAATGGGTCTTTAAAGTGCCATCCAACCCAAACCATTTTCCTTTCCCTCTTTGTTCCCCACTTGTGCCAGTCCAGGAGTTCCCAGCAGCACCCTGAGACCCCTCAGAGAACACCAGCACAGGGGAAAGCCTTGGAAATGTGATCCCAAATTGAAACCAGGATGTGCCCGGTTGAAATTTGCTTTTTGCTGTTAACAAAAGTCTCTACAGAGAAAGGGAAAATATAATTGGCTAATTCAGTTCTTTGGCAGCTCACGTGTCCCTGGGGTGTCTCTGGTGGCTCCAAGGCTGTCTCAAGGAAACGAGAGCCAGTCTCAGAAGCTGGGAGTTTAAAGTTCTTCATCTTTCCCCCTTTTTTTTTTCCCACTTCCTAGGGGTATGTGGCTTTGGAGAGGTTCCTCTTCTCTGTGCTGCACATTTTCCCCCTCCCCACTGACACTTTTGTCCAGTGTTCCCACTGATGTTTTTCTGATTGTGGACTTGTTTGTCCTTGTTCTCTTGGCTGCTTTTCCATGATTTCCCAGGGATTTCCCTCTCCCCCAAAGCAAAGGCCCAGCCCTGCAGACCTTTCCCAGGTTGCTGTTTCCCACCAGGTTCTTTTGTTGGGAGCAGTTCTGGGTTGCTGTAGTCACAGGAAATGGCTGAGAGTGGGAGGCAGTGCTGGATAAATCCCTCTCCCCTTCCCTGGCAGCTCTGCCTTCCCAAAACCTGCATTTCAGCTGTCAAAAACTGCAGCAGATCCCACTGCAGAATGATTTGTTCGTGCTTAAGAGCCGTGCATTTGTTCAGGGCTGTAAACACTGTCAGCAAGGTTTTGACAGCAGTGAGAAATGAATTTAAGTTGCTTGTGCAGAGGGAAAATAAAACCCGCTTTGGCTCTGCCTGCAGCCTGCCAGGGGTAAAATAGAGGGGAAAAGTCATTCCCTGCAAGGCCCTGGCACAGGTTCCCAGAGAAGCTGAGGATTCCTGATCCCTGGCAGTGTCCAAGGCTGGGTTGAACGGGGCTTGGAGCAGCCTGGGATAGTGGAAGGTGTCCCTGCCCATGGCAAAGGGATTGGAACTGGTCGGCTCTAAGGTCCCTCCCAACTCAAACCATCCTGGGATTCTGGGAAATCCAATCCTGTGAAATCCAGCTGGGTCTAATTTCTTGTGGTTCATTGCTGGGACAGGTTGGGCACAAATGTGCAGAGGAAGAGACAGAAAGCAGAGTTCAGTTCACATTCTGTCTCCGTTCTGTCTGTTATCACATCACAAATTACAGCCTAAGCCTTTCTGCACACCTGGTGGTGTCTTATCAGCCAGAGCAGTTTATGACTAACCCCAAATCCTTTCTCTGCAGGAAACATTGTGTTCCTGCCATGGCACAGCGGTGGGAGGTGTGATAAAATGTACTTTTAATTACACTCCAATTTCTTGAGTGTGGATACTTTACTTATAAAGACTGCACAGGCAGAGGCCTTTTGTGGTTTTACTCCTCGGGATGTAACTGCTCTGGAGCAGCTCTGATTTCTTGAGCTCGGGAGCAGCAGAAGGGCCAGGCTGCAGTGGATAGATGCTGTGAGCTTCCATGAAACTTTGGGAAGGAATTAACCAAGGAATTAATTTCCATGGCCAGGTTCTCCTTAGGAGAGTGCACTCCTGGCCATTGTGGGTGGGAGCTGTGGCTTTGGACAAGTCTCATGGGTTTAACCTGGTAAACAGTGTTTAAAATCATTTATAGCTGTGGAATAGGCACATCAGTGATAATCAGTCTGGGTTCTGTTGCCTTCAGCCTGATCTTTCTCTCCAGGAGAATAAGCAATGGGATTAGGGAAGGGAAAGAAAGAAGTGCAGCAGAAAGAAGAAGCTGAGCTGTACAAAACTTTTCTGTCCAGGCTTCTCCTACTTGCAGAAGTTCTGATTCTCCTGTGGAATGGCTTTGAAACCAGGACAGTGATTAGATTTTCCTTCACTTGGCTGGGTGTGAGACTGAAAAAGCCTCAAGTTCACAATCAGCTGGTCTGTGGAAGGCCAGGGGATCTTCTGGGGATCTTTTCTCCCTTGTGTGGAACACACTGAGAGCCCCTCAGAGCAGCCTCACCTGCTGTGCTGGGCCTGTTCTGAGGGAGTTTCTCGAGTCCCTGGGAATCCAGGGAATCCCATTTCTGTGCAAGGGGCTGGGCAGGGACAACAAGAGGGATCCTGAGCTTGTCCAAGGTTCTGAAGGCAGCTTTAGCAGTGCCCTCGCAGAGCAGTGTGGTGGCAGGGATAAGTCACACAGGAGCGGTGACTCGGAGCCCTGCAGGGTGTCACAGGTCCCTGCGGGTCCTCCTGCTCTGCTGAGAGCCCCATAATTTTCCCTCTGAAGGAATGCAGGCACAGCTGCTGCTTTTACTTGATGTTGTTGACCTGTGGTGTCATTAAACCTGGGTTTTGTTTGAACAGCCCGTGTGGGCAGCGAGGAGACACAAAGGAAGCTGCAGATGATTTTCTTGTGGTTCCACTAACAGGCTGGAGCATCTTCCTCGCTGGGTGTAATCAGGGGCTGTAATTAGGCAATGTTTTCCTGTAGAGTAACTCCTTTTAGCAATTTTCTTCACAAGGAATTGCTGTTCAAAGGTCTGCTTGCTGCTTTAAGTAGAGCCCAGGTCTAGAATTAGGTTTTAATATTAAACCTCTCCTTTATAGGGAAACACCTGACAGGAGCAGGGCAAAGGGGGCAGGTTCTGCTCTGCAGAGATTTGATGTCTCACAACAGACTCAGGGATAAACTCCCCCACAGCTCTGATGTTTTGGAATTTTGATGTTGGAATTGTTTTTGGCAAAAGAGCTTCTGTGGAGGGGGTGTTGCAACAGGCAGAAACACAACTTCACTCAGTGCTGCATCCTCTGCTCCAGCCAGGCTCTAATGGAATCAGCCTTTCCCATTAAATTAATGTGTTTTCCATGGAGCCCATCAAGTAACATTTAATTTGCCTCAATGAGGCTGGGCACGTGGGATCAACATGATCAACGCTTGGGATAATCAGGAGGAATCCCTGCATTGTACAGCATCTTGAAAATGCTCATTTAGACAGAGGTAGCAATTGTGAAGAGTCTAATTGGTTGATGAAATTTTGTGTCTAATTTAGTAATTTAGTGCAAAATGAAGACTGGAAGAAAATGATCTCTTAGGCAAGGATTCCAAAATCAGAGGGAATGGTGAATTGTCCATTTGTTTTGGGTTGTTTGGTTGTTTTTTTTGTTTTGTTTTGTTGTTTGGTTTGGGTTTTTTGGTTTTTGTTTGGTTTTTTTTTGTTTGTTTGTTTGGTTTTTTGTTTTGTTTTGTTTTTTGTTTTTTTGTTTTTTATGGGGCTTGGAGCACCCTGGGGTAGGGGAAGGTGTCCTTGCCCATGGCAGGGAGTGGAATGGGATCATCTCTAAGCTCCTTCCAACCCAAACCAGTTTGGGGTTCCATGAAAAGTAAAGAAGGCTTTATAGAGTTATTTTTTAAAATGAAATCCATCTTCCGTGGTTCAGACCTTTTGAGCTGTTTGTGATCACAGTCCCAAACTCCTCTCCAGCCCCAGGAATGGTTTGGTGAGGGGGTGGCTCTTCCCGTGGCTGACAAAATGGTTAAATGGACCTGGCACTGCAGCAGAGCTTTGGTGTCAAGAGGGCTTCTCTGAATCTGTTTGGGAGGTCTGGAACACGATCCTTTCCCATCCCGAAGAGCCAAACCTGTGCCCAAAGAGCCAGACCCTGCCCAAAGAGCCAGACCCTGCCCAAAGAGCCAGACCTGTGCCCAAAGAGCCAGACCCTGCCCAAAGAGCCAGACCTGTGCCCAAAGAGCCAGACCTGTGCCCAAAGAGCCAGACCCTGCCCAAAGAGCCAGACCTGTGCCCAAAGAGCCAGACCCTGCCCAAAGAGCCAGACCTGTGCCCAAAGAGCCAAACCTGTGCCCAAAGAGCCAGACCCTGCCCAAAGAGCCAAACCCCTGCCCAAAGAGCCAGACCCTGCCCAAAGAGCCAGACCCTGCCCAAAGAGCCAAACTCCTGCCCAAAGAGCCAAACCTGTGCCCAAAGAGCCAAACCTGTGCCCATAGAGCCAGACCTGTGCCCAAAGAGCCAAACCCCTGCCCAAAGAGCCAGACCCCTGCCCAAAGAGCCAGACCCTGCCCAAAGAGCCAGACCCTGCCCAAAGAGCCAAACTTGTGCCCAAAGAGCCAAACCCCTGCCCATAGAGCCAAACCTGTGCCCAAAGAGCCAGACCCTGCCCAAAGAGCCAAACCTGTGCCCAAAGAGCCACACCCCTGTCCGGGTTCCTGCCTTGGCTGATTACAGGATTAAAGCGTGGATCCCTTTGCGTGGGCAGCCAGGTGTGTTCATCTGCCAAGTCCGTGGCGGTGCCATGCGTGCTCAGCACGGCGTCACCCTGAGCTGCTGCTGGCTGCTCTGTGGCTGTGGGGATGGCATTGGTGGGCACGTCCTGCACCCCTGGGCCAGGCCTCAGCAACTCCCAGGGGGTGAGCGCTGCCACCCAGCCCAGAAATGCAATGGTTCTGTTCCCTGGTGTGCTGCCTGTTCTGGGTGTTTGTGTGCCTGGGAATTGTTAGCTCCTGTCTCCATGAGCATTTTATGGGTACTGCTCAAACCAATGCTTCAGTTTCCTATTGTGGATTTAAACCTGATAGCTCTGGAGTCCTTCCCTTCCCTTCCCTTCCCTTCCCTTCCCTTCCCTTCCCTTCCCTTCCCTTCCCTTCCCTTCCCTTCCCTTCCCTTCCCTTCCCTTCCCTTCCCTTCCCTTCCCTTCCCTTCCCTTCCCTTCCCTTCCCTTCCCTTCCCTTCCCTTCCCTTCCCTTCCCTTCCCTTCCCTTCCCTTCCCTTCCCTTCCCTTCCCTTCCCTTCCCTTCCCTTCCCTTCCCTTCCCTTCCCTTCCCTTCCCTTCCCTTCCCTTCCCTTCCCTTCCCTTCCCTTCCCTTCCCTTCCCTTCCCTTCCCTTCCCTTCCCTTCCCTTCCCTTCCCTTCCCTTCCCTTCCCTTCCCTTCCCTCAGAACTGGTGGGGACACACTCCAGGAAAGGAGTGAAAGCCTCAGCTCAGAGTGGCACGGGAGGTGCTCAGACCTTCTGTTGTTCTTTTTAGAGGTTTTCTTCCCTCCACCACCCTACAAAAAAGGCTCTTCCTGAAGAGTTTTGCTTATGGAATACTTTGTCACTAAGTATGACTTGATGAATGTTTTATTCCTTGAGGGAGGGATATTTTTAATGAAAGAATAATCCAGTTGATACCATCAGCCATCATTAATGATCAGCTGCTCTGTTTGTGCCTTTCTGCCTTGAGCAAAAACATTCTTAACCCAGCATGTTTGTACCTGGTGCCTTCTGTGAGCACACCTTCCTTGGTTAAATCAAACCAGACATCTAAAATCCCTCCAAAAGGCAATTATTGAACAGCTTTCGGCAAGGCAAACTTCTCTAGAACTGACTTGCTGTTCCAAAGGGTTTTTTGTCAATCTGCTGCCCTTCCCTGGTCTGTATTCCTGAGCTGGACGTGGTGCTGGGACAGGAGAAGGGAAGAGGATCCCATTCCTTGAGAGGGGTTTTAAGGTACTGGTGATGCCTTGGAAAGGCTGAGCTAGAACAGAGACTGGACAGAGCTAAAGAATAAAGCAGGGATTTATGAAAAGGATCTCCTCAGTGGATCCACCTCGGGCAGCACAAGAGCCCAGCCAGGGCTGCACCCAAGATGAACCAAAATGGTCACAAAATGAACCCAAGATGAACCAAAATGGTCACAAAATGAACCCAAGATGAACCAAAATGGTCACAAAATGAACCCAAGATGAACCAAAATGGCATAAAATGAGCCCAAGATGGACCAAAATGGCACAAAATGAACCCAAGATGAACCAAAGTGGTCACAAAATGAACCCAAGATGAACCAAAATGGCACAAAATGAACCCAAGGCGAACAAAAATGGCACAAAATGAACCCAAGGCGAACCAAAATGGCACAAAATGAACCCAAGATGAACCAAAATGGCACAAAATGAACCCAAGATGGACTCAAAGTGGTCCCAAAATGAACCCAAGATGAACCAAAATGGCATAAAATGAGCCCAAGATGGACCAAAATGGCACAAAATGAACCCAAGATGAACCAAAGTGGTCACAAAATGAACCCAAGATGAACCAAAATGGCACAAAATGAACCCAAGGCGAACAAAAATGGCACAAAATGAACCCAAGGAGAACCAAAATGGCACAAAATGAACCCAAGATGAACCAAAATGGCACAAAATGAACCCAAGATGGACTCAAAGTGGTCACAAAATGAACCCAAGATGAACCAAAATGGCACAAAATGAACCCAAGATGAACCAAAATGGCACAAAATGATCCCAAGATGAACCAAAAATCGTCCCAAAATGAACCCAAGATGGACCCAAAGTGGTCACAAAATGAACCCAAGATGAGCCAAAATGGCACAAAATGAACCCAAGATGAACCAGAAATGGTCACACAATGGACACCCGCTCACGGGGTCTCTCACTTTCACAAGCTCTGCTCCATTGGCACACTGCAGTTCATTGTCCCGTTCCAGCTTTAGCCCATGCAGTCCCATCCTGCTTGTTTTCTCTCTTCATTCCACGGTGTTTGTGCTCTTGGGCCTGAGGTTTGGATCATTTGTGCTTGCTCCCCAGCTGGAGAAGGAATTGCTTTGTCTCCCTGCTCTGTGCAGGGAGCTCACCATCCCATAATATGAAGCCCAGACCCACACACTAAAGCAGAATTCACAGAATGTGAAAAACAGAGAAGCCAAAACCTGCGGCCTCGGGGTAGAGTGGTTTGGGGCTGGTGTCAGCAGCGGGCTTGGTGCAGTTCCATGACCGCTGAGGCTGGAACACCTGGAGAAGCCTTTGAGGGCTGTGGTCCCGAGGTGTCTCCATCTCTCTCGGGAGCTGTGCCTGCTCTCCCAACTTCCGAGGAAGCAGGGCTCTGCTGTGACTCAGCTTTACCGGAGCTCCGGTGCTTTGTTTGCCCGGTATCCTTCCCAGAGAGCCGGGTGTCCTTTGTTCTCCTCTCAGACGTGAGGCAGGGCTGAGCCGGCCCGAAGGAATGACAGAATGCCCCTGGAATGTGAGAATGTGATGTGTCACATCTGGGAAAAAAGGGCTTCAGAAAAGTCAGCCTTGCCCTTTATTTGCGGGTGGATGGAACTGACGTCCTTGGAAGGTGGGAAAAAAGGGAAAAAAAAAAAAAAAGAAAAAAATCCTGGCTTAGGCATGAAGAAATTCATGTTGCTGATCTTTTTTTAGAAGAAATAACTAAAAATGTAATAAAAAGCCCCAAAGTCTGGGAGCTTTGGATGGCAATGTTTCTGAGTCAGAAACAGGATTTTTGGATGCAGCTGGAAACCATTGCAGTTGCTGCACGTGAGCCAAGAACTAAAGTGTGTTTGGGGAGCAGCAGCAGTTCATATCCTGCTGCAATGGGAAGGCTGCTGGTTTCCCAGCCATTTCCCATTAGGGTATTGCAGAATTGTAGGATCGTGGAATCTCCTGGGCTGGAAGGGACCCGCAGGGATCAGGGAGCTCCTGCTCCCCTCCTGCTGTGCAGAGCTGCTTCTTCAGGGAGTGTTTCCCTCTCCCTTGGGATGGAAGCAGCTCCTGAAGCTGTCGGGCTCTTCTGTGGGTATTTTGGGCTGCGTCCCCTGGTTCTGTCTGCCAGGGAGCAGAGGGGCATCCACAGCCTGCTGGGATTACAATTTGTGGAAGGCTTCTCTGACCTCAGATGGTAACTGAGGAGAGAAATACTGATTAATATGAATGACCATGAGAATAATGGAGTGTGGTGAATAATAAAGGCAGCAGAGCCATAATTAGCATCCTCTCAGTGCCCTGACTCCTGGAGTTTGGGAATGTGCAGCAGCACAGCTGCCAAGGTCCCTTTAAAGTCAGGTGTGCTGCAGCAAACAGGGGATGATCACAGAATGAGCAATCTTCTTATTGTCTCACCTCCCTGGAAGTTGAGATGCACAATTAATCCTCTCTCCATTGTCATCCCCTGCCTTCCTGCCTGGCTCCTTCCTCTCTTCACTGTGAATATTCTCCCAAGGTTTAAGTGTGAGGGGAAAGTAAGATTGGCATTTTGAGCTGGTAAATGAGGTTAATCAGCTTGGTGGTGGGTGGGAGGAATGTGCTCTGGGGTTAAGAATTTGATATTAATGGTTAGCAGGACCCTCCTTGGCAGACCTGTGAAAATTCCCTTCAGTCAGGCAGGAACTTTTTAAAAATCTGGCTAAAAACTGGTTAGAACTGATTAAAAATCACCTGATGGTTTTATTGTTGCTGTAATTGAGAGAAACATAGGGACTGTGGGAGGGTGTGTGGAAGGTGGCACCTTTTCCCCCTCTCCTGAAGAGAGGGTTTGGGTTTGCTGGGCAGGAATTAGGACTGTAAATCTCTGCAAAAGGCACAAAGCAAAGAAATGGAGCTCCTGGGATCCCTGCAGGATGAGGAAGGTTGGTCTGAGCAGATTTGGGATGTGTAATTCTGGCAGCTGCCGTGGCTGACCTGCTGGGGAGGAACTCGAATCCTTTCTCCTGGCTTTTGGCAGAGTCAGGGAAAACACACAAATGATATTCTCCAAAAATACCTCCCTCCCTCTGCAGAAGGCACGGTGAGGAGGCAATAATTCAGCAGGAGGGCTGGATGCAGCCAGGATCCCTCTCCCAAGGGTTCAAACCTTGAGAAGCAGCAGATCAATTTTTGCAGTGTTTGCTCGACTCCCATCCACCACTGGCAGCAGAGGCAGGAGGGATGATTGCCCTGTAAGAGGAGAAGCAGCTCACAGATTGCCAATATAATTGCCTGCTTTAATTAATTTCACCTTCTTGCCTCTGATATTAGAATGTGAAAGGCAAAGTTGCTATTTTTATAGCAATGCACATGTAATTAGTACAAAACCCACCCAGGGCATGGAAATCTGAGCTGCAACGTTTGGTGACAAATGCAAATTCCAGACTAAATATTTTCCTCTGCTTGGCAGTGAGTCGATGCTGGTAAAAAGATGCACAACAAGTCCTCCTGCACAAATCCAGCTCTCCCAGGCTGCTGTGCTGGGTGTTCCTGCCCCCCAGCAGCAGGGAAGAGTGGCTGGGGTGGGAACGTGTCCTTCCCTGTCCAAACATCCCCTCTGGTCCTTCCAGGTGGGATTAACTCTGCCCTCTGAAGGCAGAGCTGTGCCAGGGGCACAGTGCTGCTGTGGCCATCAGCTCAGCCTCCACGGAGCCATCCTGCATCCAGCCATCCCTCCCACGTGCTCTGTGCCTTGGAAAAGGGGGTGAATCTGTGCATTTCGGTGGATTTAACCTCTGTGTTTTCTTTGATTCCGTGGATTTCTGGCCTCACAGTTCCAGCTGAACTCTGAGAAGTGTTGAAGTAGCAACAGAAATGGTTGTGATGGCACGTGGAGAGTCTGTTCACAGGATTCTTTTTGATTTGTGGCATCCAAAGTTTCTTTTCCAGGAGGGTAATTCCTGTTGTCCCAACAGACAGGCAGGTCTGGGGTGGCACTGGTGCCTGTTCAAAGAGGGGCACACGCTTGGCTTTCCTTCTCCTGCCAAACTCAAACCATGTCCATGTCTATGGATGTGTATCAGCATTCTTCCAGAATCTTTCCAGCTAACATTGTCAGATTCTGGCTTTGCTCTAAAGGGTTTCAGTGCTCAAAACCAGTTGTTCTGTTTTTTTTTTAAACACTTAAAAAAATAGTTGTAGGACCCCAGAACCATTTGGGTTGGAAGCAAGCTTGAAGTCATCTTGTTTCACTCCCTTCCACAAACCAGGCTGCTCAGAGCCCCACTAATGACCTCAGGCACTGTGTGAGCTTTAATTAACCAATTTCAGCTTGGTCTCCTTCCCTGCCACCCCCAGCACTGAGGGTGGGCACCCAGCACTCGGGGACTTGTTGGATTGTTCTCCTGGCAGTTGGGAAGTGACTGGGGCATGGAGAGTAGTGAGGATTTGGATGCAGAAGGCACAGGAACACATGGACTGCTCGGACTGAACTGGGAGATTGTAAGACATAACTTCCCTGATAGTTTCTGGACTGAAAACTTCCCACCGTATTTGCAGCCAAATATCAAATGAACTGAAAGAGGGGAAATTTAGATTAGAAATGAGGAAGGAGTTGTTCCCTGTGAGGGTGGGGCCTGGCACAGGCTGCCCAGAGGTGCTGAGGCTGCCCCTGAATCCCTGGAAGTGTCCAAGGCCAGGCTGGAACACCCTGGGATAGTGGAAGGTGATCTTTGAGGGGATGGATCCCTGGAATGGGATCTTTGAGGTCCCTCCCAGCCCAAAGCTCTGTGATTCTGTTGTGTGTGAGAGCAGGAGGAATGCTGATCCCAATAAAAGTGGAGACAGCTTTCCTTCCCTCACAGACTCCCTGTTCTGGTCTGAGGGAGACCATCTGCTCTGCATTTCCAGTAACTGTCATCCTCCCACAGCCATCAGAACAATTGTGATTCTGAGGGAAAACCCACTTTTCTCTGTAATGAACAACTTGCACATCTTGTCTTTCAGATGGGAAGAGGAGCTGACGAGAAGGATGAGCCTGGAATCCATGGTGGAAACCTTGAGAGAGGTGAGGTTTGGGCAGTTTGGAGTGATAGGTGCAGGGGTTTTCTACACCTCTCCTCATGCTGCTCAGCATTTTATTTGTCTTTTAATTAAAAATTTGCCTTCTGGCTAGAGAAGCTGTGCTGCTGTAGAGGACAGTGCTAATGCTGGGAAGCTGGAGCAGGAAATGATGAAATTTGTGACAAAGTTTGTGACAAAGTGGGAGGAGGGAGTGGAATTTACAATGCAGGGTAACAATTAAATTTCACTGAAGAATTAAGTTCCATTCTAACCCCCTTTTTAACCAGCCTGCTCAGGCTGAGTGAGGAGCTTTGTGGGCTCTCCCCTCTCACCTCCCGGGTGTTTTCCCTTGCAGGAGGCCCAGGAAGCAGAAGCTCTCCAGGAGGAGCTGAATGAGAAGATTGAGAGGCTGAAAGCAGAGCTGGTGGTCTTTAAGGGTCTGATGAGTGATGTAAGTACAGAGGGCCCTCTGTGGGTCTGTGTCCTGCACATGGCTTCATCCACAGCCAGGTCATTAGGAGTGCTGCTGTGTAATTAGCAAGTGCTGCTGTGTAATTAGTGATGGCTGCTGGGATCTAATGCATCAGACAGATCCCCCTTCCCTGCTTCCTGTCTGGTCTGTGTGGAGATGCATTAACTGCTGCTTACTCATAACCAGGACTCTGCCCTCCCCTCCCTTCCCCACAGCTGCTGGGCAGCCTCGGATCTGGGAGAAAAGGGCTGGAAAAGCCCCAGACTGGGAGCAGGCTCTGAGCACTGTGCAGCTCCAGGAGCTGCTGGCATGGGGACTTCGCCTCGAGTCATGCAAAAACATCCTGTTCCTAAAGGAACAAGTTGTATGGAATCATGGACTGCTTTGGGTTGGAAGGAGCTTAAAGATCATCCTGTTCCACCCCTGCCATGGCAGGGACACCTTCCACTGTCCCAGGCCCCCTCCAGCCTGCCTTGGACACCTCCAGGGATCCAGGGGCAGCCACAGCTGCTCTGGGCACCTCTGCCAGGGTCTGCCCACCCTCCCAGGGAGGAATAAGTGTTTCCCATCTCCCTTAATGAACTCTGAAAAGATGAATATTGGTTCAGGTATTGGCTTTGCTTCCAGGGCTGGTTCAACCTCATGGCTTAAAAAAAAAAGAAAAAAATTAAAAAAGTCTTGTTTTCTCAGGAGTTTCCTAATGTCTGATTAGATACTGAGTTCTCTTCAAAGCCAGAGGATCTTTTAGGCCCTGCCTGGATAAAGTTCTTTTATTTAGAAGTGAGATCATGCAGGTATCTGGAAAGATAAGCCAGGTAAACATTAAGGTGCCTTTCTCAGTCAGTCTGAGGTAGTGCTGAAGCCACTTGTCTGAGGAATAAACCCTGTTACGCTGATTTATTCTGTAATTTTTACACTCAACAGCCTTCTCCTGACTTCACAGAAACCTGCAGAACCCGCTCCCAGGTGTCAAATCCATTCTCTCAGGGCCACTAGATCTGCTCATGGGAAATTTGGCAATTAGCTGTGTGTCCTTCTGGTGGTTAATCAAGGGTGGCCGTGCTGGGTTAGAGCCTGGAGGGGAGAGGCTGCTCAGGCTGGGGCCTGACTGCATTCAGCCAGGAGCTGATGCTGCTGTGTGTGCACAGAGGGAGGTGGTGCTGCAGGCAAACATCCTCCTGGGCTCAGGGAAAGTGCTCTGGGCAGGATTTAAGGGATGAGGGAACCCGAGGAAAGCACTGGCAGTGCTTGTTTGAACCTCACTGGGCAAATATTTAGAAGAGAGAAGTGCAAAATGTTGGCACGTGGCTCTTTCCTTCCCGCAGATAAGGATCAGCAGCTCAGTGGGTGAGAGTGTGTCGAGAGATTTATTTTCCTCAGAGTGTCTGGAACACAAATCTCCAAAGGTGGTTCACAGGGGCTGGAGAAGACTCTGTGTAAAAATTTAAACCAAAAAAACCTCAAACTCCAAAGGTGGCTCACAGGGGCTGGAGAAGACTCTGTGTAAAAATTTAAACCAAAAAACCTCAAACTCCAAAGGTGGCTCACAGGGGCTGGAGAAGACTCTGTGTAAAAATTTAAACCAAAAAACCTCAAACTCCAAAGGTGGCTCACAGGGGCCGGAGAAGACTCTGTGTAAAAATTTAAACCAAAAAAAACTCAAACTCCAAAGGTGGCTCACAGGGGCTGGAGAAGACTCTGTGTAAAAATTTAAACCAAAAAACCTCAAACTCCAAAGGTGGCTCACAGGGGCTGGAGAAGACTCTGTGTAAAAATTTAAAACAACAATCTCAGACTTTAAAGATGGTTCACAGGGCTTGGAGAAGACTCTGTAATAATTTAAAACTAAAAATGGTGGGGAAAAGCAAACCAAACCAACAAAAAGCCCAAAGGTTTCCTCTTGGAAAGGGGATTTGTTGTTTTAAGAGTGGTCTGCAAAGGGTTTTTCCACTTTTGTGTCCCAGGTGGAAGCATTGCTTAGGAGTGGAACTGTCCAGGAGAGCAAGTCTCAACTAGGATGGAACATATGCTTTGGGGTTTTTTTAATGTTTCTTCCTTCACAAGGAGACAGATGTTCTGTCTGAGTGGGAGTATCTCAGAAATTAGAGCTACTACAAGGCAGTATTTTTCATGCAGAAATTTTCATGCAGAACTTTAGCTGGGCTGGGAGCCAGGTTAGTGCCAGTGAGGAGTGTTCTCTGTGCCAAGGTTTTCATGGATCTCCTTGGATCCAGTCACAATTTGCTGGTTCCATGCTCTGTGTGCAGTTGCTGTGGAGCCTGGATTCTGGTTTAACAGCAGCTTCTCCGTGCAGGCACAACTTTTGTGTCTGAAAGAGGGGAAGTGTTGCATCCTCACCAGGATTTACATTTCACTCTGCTCTGCACACGCTACACAGGGGGGTGCTCTCCATTTTTCAAGTGTTATTTATGGAATCCCAGGATGGTTTGGGATGGAAGGGACCTTCAGGACAATCCAGTCCCACCCCCTGCCTGGGCAGGGACTCCTTCCACTATCCCAGACTGCTCCAAGCCCAGCTTGAGCACTTCCAGGGCTGGGGCAGCCTCAGCTTCTCCGGGCATTCCATTGTGCCCCCTGTTCCTGACCCACCTAGGCTCCCCCTTGCCACACTGAGCAGTTGTTTTGGGTTGGGTGCAGGCTTTTTTTCAGTGACAAATCCCTCTGAGTTGGAACTTTGTTAGAATCAGGGGTGAGCTGTGGAGTCCTGAGACTGCCCGTGCTCTGCCTGCCCGAGAACAGGGTGTGATGTTTAACACTGGTGTGGCCTGGGGTTCCAGAGATACTGTGGGGTATCTCTTCTTGCCTGAACTGTCTAATAATAGAAGATAATCCCTGCTGTCCTTCCTGCAGCCCATGACAGACCTGGACACAAAGATCCAAGAAAAGGCCATGAAGGTGGACATGGACATCTGCCGCCGAATCGATATCACGGCCAAGCTGTGCGATGTCGCGCAGCAGCGCAACTCGGAAGACGTTTCCAAGATTTTCCAGGTGATTAGGCCCTGAATTTTCCATAGGGCAGGGCAGGAGGGAGCAGTGCTGAGCAATGTGGTCCAGGTCATTTGCCTTTTCTTGATCTCTCTCTCCATAGTCGTATTTCCCCTGCTGTCTGTCAGGGTAGCTCTGCTGCAGGAGCTGCTGCAGCACCAGGAGCACAAAGTGCAGAGAGTTTAACAAAAAAGAGTCCCAGGATGATCTTTAAGCTGTGCTGTGATTCTGATGCTAGTCTGCACTGAATGCAGGGGAAAAAAGCAGTGTTACAGGGTCTAGGTTTGTATAATTCCTCCCTCCCATTTGTTCCCTTCACAAGTGACAGGTTTTAAACTCGTGGAACTGTCATCTGAATGTTCTTATTTCTGGCTCGAGCTCTGTGGCCAGAAATAACATTTCTGTGATGGTGAGCTCTGCCTGCTCCAGTTGCTTTCCTTGGAGCTCCCTGGAGCTCGAAGGAAAGTCCTTTAATTTGCTCCAAAAGTGAGCGTTGACAGCTCTGCCTGGATCAAGGCTGACACTCCCAGTGCAGCTGGTCTTGTCACAACTGCAGTTTCAGCTCTGGTTAACCCACCTTCCTTCTGCTTCCATCTAAATGTGTCTTGTTCAGGCTTTCAGTAAATCTGATGCTGTTCTGTGTATAGTGATAGCACACAGTGTGCTAAGTGCTGTCCAGAAACACTGTAAAAGATCCTTGTGGGCTCTGCTGGTGAAGCTGTGGAAATGTTTGATGGTTTTTACCCCTTGTGTTCCCCAAAAGACTCAAACTTCCTCAGAGAATTATTTCTCTGGCAAGTTGAGCCACTGTATGATGCCAGTGCCTCCTTCTTGTCTCTGAGGAGAATTGCTGAGTCTTTCTGCTCAGAGGTGACTGCAGAGCACACTCCTGGTCAGGCCTGCAGGGTTAAAATGACCAGGAGGATGACACCTTGGAGAACAAGGCCAGCAAGGGATGGTTTGTGTGCCAAGAAGAGGGAAAACTGCTGTAGGTTGGGTGTGGATTGTGTGTTTGTGGTTCTGGCACCAGGTGGAAGCATCCTGTGTGTTCCCAGCCCTCTGGGATCTGGGAGGATCCTGTGTGTTCCCAGCCCTCTGGGATCCTCTGGGATCTGGGAGCATCCTGTGTGTTCCCAGCCCTCTGGGATCCTCTGGGATCTGGGAGCATCCTGTGTGTTCCCAGCCCTCTGGGATCCTCTGGGATCTGGGAGGATCCTGTGTGTTCCCAGCCCTCTGGGATCCTCTGGGATCTGGGAGGATCCTGTGTGTTCCCAGCCCTCTGGGATCCTCTGGGAGCATCCTGTGTGTTCCCTCTGTGGCCCTTGCAGGGGTGTCCCTTGAGTTCCCTGAACTTCATTTCTTGAGGGCTGTCCAGGCTTTTCCATGGCTCAGCCAACCGTTCTTGTGTGCTGAGGATTCTCAATCTGTTGCTGCTGCTGGGGTGGGGCTGGCCCTGGAACAAAGGCTCTCTGGAAATTCCTCCCTGGAATAAAGGCTCTCTGGAAAGGCTTCCTGTCTGTTCCTTGCTGGGGTTCTGTGCTGGAGGCCACACCTGTGGTGGTGGCAGGAGAGGGAGAGTTCTGTCACTGCTCTCTGCCCAGGCACTGCCGCCCCTTCTGCTTTGCCCTGGCTCATCCCAGCCTTTCCCTGGCTCATCCCAGCCTCTGCATGGCCTCTGGCATGTGCCAGGCCGGGCTCAGTGAGCACATGGACGTCCCCAGAGCGCTGGCAGCCTGCAGCTCGCTTTGCTCTCCCCAGCTGCTTCCTGTGCTCCGTGACCGCTCCTCAGGCCGGGCAGGGAATCCCTGGATCCCGGGAGCTGCTGGAACAGCAGCCACACCCACTCAGCCCTAGCTCCTCTCCTCTCCTCTCCTCTCCTTCCACCCCGATTTCCCCTCCCCGAGCCCTGCAGTCACTGCTGCTCTCTCCACCCCAGGTGGCTTCCAAGAAGAAGGAGCGGAAGCTGCCGTCGGACGAGGAGCTGTCGGAGCAGGACGCGGACAACGGGAGGTTCTCGGATGATGAGGTCAGCTGCTCCCTCAACATCACGGATGAGATGAAGAGGATGTTCAACCAGCTGTGAGTACCCCGGGAAAGCTGCTCCTGACAGGCAGCCTGAGCCCTGGAATCTCTGAGCTGCCAGCGTGGCACAGGCCAGGAGGCTTTGGGGAAGTTCAAATAAAATTATCAAATTTCTGCTCCTCCCTCAAGTGGGAGGGACTACAGAGGATAGAAAAAATACAAACTGGTTTTGCTATTCTGGGTTGTTGCAAAAGAGGAAAAACACAATGAAAAAGGGTCAAAACCAGGAGTCTGTTCAGCATGTTGGGCTGAATATTTGATTTCTAGAGTTTGCTGCTGCTTGGCTGGATAGAATTTGAACTGAAAGCTCAGCTTGGGGTGGATACAAACCTCTCAAGGTTTTTGGGATGTTTTTGAGTTGGGCTGCAGGCAAATGGGAGTGGTGGATCTGTCTGGAAGATCAAGAGACAACAATTTATAGACATCAGGAATGCTGGTGTTGTCAGCTGTTGCTGCAAAGTCCAGTCTCCCACACTGGAAGAACTGCAGCTTATTTTGCCTAAAGCTTTATCCCTAAATTAAATCTTCTTGCCTAAAGCTTTACCCCAAAGCAAAGCTTTACCCCAAACCAAATTCCTCCCAGGAAGGAAGTTTGCAGCAGGAGGGACTCTCAGCACGTGGTGCTGCTCTGAGCAGTTCAGGGAGGTGGCTGGAGGTGTGCCTTGTATCCCTTCTCCCATCAGGGCCAGGATGGGGGTGGCCACAGCCTGGTGAGGCTTTTTGGGCTCTCTGCTGTTCTCCTTTGGCAGAGGAGAGCCCCGAGCAGCACCGTGGGTGTGACTGCAGCACCCCGGGGGGTGGATGGGGGTGTCCCCTGCCAGCACCTGCAGTGGCCGCAGAGAGCAGAGCTCCCAGAGCCTTCCCACCCAGGGCAGGACAGGGTTTGTGTGAGGATGGTCTGGGCACCACCAGCTCCTTCTCTGCTGTCAGACACTGCCAGGAGTTCTGTTCCAGGGGGAGCATTTCCTCCTTTCTGCCTGAATTACCTGTGTGGGGTGGATGGTTTTTGCCAAAGCTGTGGATGATTCCCCTTCTTAGGGCTCCTTTCAGATGTCTTTAGGCCCTCAGTAATAATCAGTGTAATAAATACAAATTTTTGACTTCTCCACTGCTAAATTCAGTGTGACAACAGGCAGTGTGTGATTTTTTTTTTAAAAAAGCAAGAAGTTAAAATGTACCTGCTAGGTTGGTCATGTATTTAGGTTTTAATTTTGTTCCCAAACCTGTCCTGTGATACCCAATTGTTTTTGGTCCTGCTAATGAAATTCTTATCTCCAGGTCCTATTACCCGTGGCACAAAGTGCTACAGGAAACTTGTTCTATCAAGCTGGGGTGAAAGTGTTGGTGGCTCATTGGGTCTTTGTGAAGTAGAAGATAATAGCTTAGAAATAGGTCGAGGAGCTGGTATCACTAACAGAAACAAAAGAACTTGCTTTTTAGCTGTAATAAACTTAATTTTTCAGAATTAAGTAGCACAAAATCTGAACTGTAGTGGGGTTTGTGTGAGGTCAGTCCAGGAGCCTTTGTGCTCTCTGACCAGGACAGATCTTGGAAAAACAAAACTGTTTGAAGAAGTGGAATTGCAAAAGGCACAATCATAGGTGTCCAAGTGTTTTAAATGACATTTTTGCAGTGCTGCTGATCCAGACAAACCTTCTGTCCCTTGCCAAGCTCTGCAGCCTCCCGGGACAGCATCGGGCTCCTTTCTGAGATGGTATCAGCTCAGAGGAAGTGAGCTAAAGCCATAAAAATGCATCAGCGTGGAATCCAGGCTGCTTAGGGAGAAATTCCAGCTCTTTGTCAGGGCTCCTTAACCAGCATGAGGAGCAGCTACTGCTCTGTGCTCTGCAACTTTCCTTTATTGCACAAGGTTTGGGCAGATAAGGGTGTGAAAGGCCACTCCTGCCGGTGTGCTCTGCCCTCAGCGGCTGCAGCAGTGTCCGTGTGCTCTGCACATCTCGGGGGCTCAGCCTTTTCATCCTTCTTCCTTCCAGCCCTCGTTCCTTCCAGCCCCCGGTGTGTTCCAAGGGCTGCAGGGGAGCCCTTGGCTGAACTCCCCCGTGAAATCCGCAGCTCTGAGTTCTGAGCCTTGTGACATCCCCCGGGCTGTGTTTGGGCTCCTTTCCTTTGGAGGAAAGAACAGCTCCAAACATTTCTGTGCTTTTGCAAACAGGGGAAGCTACTGTGCAGCTCCATCTGGAGGGCAGAGCCAGGCCTTGTGCTCGAGCAGCAGCTCCAACAAGGATCTTTTATTCTGCCCTGGGGTGGCAGAGAGCCCAGGAGAGAGGGGCCTGGCCAGTGGCACAGGCTGTTTGTAAAAGCTGTGAGGATTTCCAGCCGCTGCATTGTCCCCTCATTCAGCTCTCATAGCCCATTTTTCTAGACAATTAATTAAAGGACTGCGGGAGTGGGGCTGGAGTGCTTTGGTTGATGCCTGTTTGTTCTCTCAGCCGGGAGACGTTTGATTTCGATGACGACTGCGACAGTTTAACGTGGGAGGAGAACGAGGAAACGCTGCTGCTGTGGGAAGACTTCACCAACTGCAACCCCTCCATTGACCTCCAAGGAGAGGTGAGTTCATTCCCGTTATTTTCTCCAACTCTTCTCTGCAGAAACTCTCCCTCAGCTACTCCTTTAGAGCCATTTGAGCCTGTGGGTGTTTGACTGGTGATCTAGTTTGCCACACAAACTGACTTTGATTTTAAAATCCTCTTAGTGCTTCCCCTCTGTGGTTGATTTGCAGTCTGTGCAATTGGCCAAACTTTACTTCCTTGGCTCCTTCAGACTGATTATTTAAAATACTGAGTGAGAGGTGAAGGATCCAAGGTGTCTGTTCCAGGAGCATCCGGGAATCTGTCACCCTTTAGAGCTTTCACTAAAGCTCTGGGCTGACAGGAAGGAGGTTTAGATTTGATATTAGGAAAAAATCCTTCCCTGTGAGGGTGGGGGTGCCCAGAGAGGCTGTGGCTGCTCCATCCCTGGAAGGATCCAAGGCCAGGCTGGATGGGCTTGGGAGCAGCCTGGGACAGTGGAAGGCGTCCCTGCCTATGGCAGGGGGTGGAATCAGGTGAACTTTAAGCTCCTTCCAGTCCAAGCCAGTCTGGGATTCTGTGATCTTCCACAGCACCTCACTTTCTCTGTGAATTGTCATTCACACTTTAATGATGATATGTGGAGTGCAGGGCATGGGGTGGCACAGTTGTTCCTGTGGGGAGCTGAGCAACCTCGGTGTGGGCTGGGAGGATGTTGAAGGGTGCAAATCCCATCCCAGACAAAGAACCTGTGGTTGCAGGACCACGGAAAGCCCCAGGGATCCTCTGGACCCGTGAATCTTGTGCTTCCCTCTGCCCAGTCAGGGCAAATGCCCAGTCAGGGCAAAGCAGGAGCAAATGCTGTCCCACAGGAAAGCTCCTCCTTTGGACTGACAGCACAGTCTGGGCTCTGCTCTGTGGGGATCTGCTGGCGGTGGTGGATAATGAACAGCTTCCTTTTAATCCTAAAATCCCAGGGAAAGGCAGCTAATCCAGCCACTCCAGAGCCTTCCTTAAACCAGTCTGGAGAGGGCTGGGAATGGCAGGAAATGACTGGGAATGGCTATGGATGGGCTGGGAATGGCAGGGAACAGTCTGGGAATAGCTGGGAATGGGCTGGGAACGGCTGTGGATGGACTGGGAATGGCAGGGAATGGGGCTGGGAATAGCAGGGAAAAGTCTGGGAATGGGCTGGGAATGGACTGGGAATGGACTGGGAGTTGCTGAGACTGGCAGGGAATGATAGAATGGCTGGGAATGAGTGGGAAGGGCAGGGCACAGCCTGGGAATGGTGGAATGGCAGGGGACAGCCTGGGAATGATGGAATGGCAGGGCACAGCCTGGGAATGGTGGAATGGCAGAGAACAGCCTGGGAATGGTGGAATGGCAGGGCAGAGCCTGGGAATGGTGGAATGGCAGAGAAGAGCCTGGGAATGATGGAATGGCAGAGAACAGCCTGGGAATTGTGGAATGGCAGGGCACAGCCTGGAAATGATGAAATGGCAGAGAACAGCCTGGGAATGGTGGAATGGCAGAGAACAGCCTGGGAATGGTGGAATGGCAGAGAACAGCCTGGGAATGGTGGAATGGCAGGGCACAGCCTGGGAATGGTGGAATGGCAGGGCACAGCGTGGGAATGGTAGAATGGCAGGGCACAGCCTGGGAATGGTGGAATGGCAGGGCACAGCCTGGGAATGGTGGAATGGCAGAGAACAGCCTGGGAATGGTGGAATGGCAGGGGACAGCCTGGGAATGATGGAATGGCAGGGCACAGCCTGGGAATGGTGGAATGGCAGGGCACAGCCTGGGAATTGTGGAATGGCAGAGAACAGCCTGGGAATGATGGAATGGCCGTGTTACTGCCTCCCTGAGCAGCACAGGCTGGGAGGTGGGAGATGATCCCGCTGCCTCCCAGCCTGGGAAGATGCTGAGGCAGCAGCCTGGGGGACGTTGCCTCGTGCTGGCTGCCAGGGCGCGTTCGTGTTCCACCTCCCCGTTCCTGGAGCATCCATCCGGAGCTCGAGGAGCCCCTGGGGATTACTGCGAACTGCTGGGGCTGCAGAAACCGCGCCGAGCTGGAGCAGAGCGGCAGCGGGATAACGGGAGCAGAGAGCGGTAGTGATAACGAGGAGAGGGAGAGTGGCAGGGTGATAACGAGGAGCCTCGTGCAGGAATTAATGACAGCTGATTTGCATACGCCGGGCGTGCCTGGCTAAGCACAGCAATAGCGCCGAGCCCAGGCCCCGCGCGGGGAAACTCTAAAGATTTTAAGAAGCTTAAATCCTTCTAAATGAAAATTATACAAGGAAAGGGTAGATTTGGCTTGTAGATGGAGGTTCAGAATAAAGACTGCTCCGGCTGTGCCTGCTCTTTAACATGTGCTTTACATGCCTGAATCTTCCTTCCGTGGGTTTTATTCCTTTCAAGTTCTTACACGCTGCCCTCACCACCTTCTTTTATGACCTTCCTCCTTAAAGCTCTTCTGCATATAAAAGGATCAGCGGGATGATTCTTGTAACTCCAGGCTGGATAGCCTGGTGTGGGTACCAGGAATGAGCCCTATAAATCTGCCACAGATGTGGCCAGAGCATGGAAACCCCATTAACACTCATTGGTGCAGTTGTGTTAATTTGAGGATCATTTTTTAATGGAAAATGGAGGTGGCTGAAGACTTGAAAGAGGGAACAGTGACAATTGTGGTGCCTTTTTGGGCAGCACAAAACAGCTCCTTGTGTTTGGGAGCCCAGACTGTGCTGTCAGTCCAAAGGAGGAGCTTTTCTGTGGGACAGCATTTGTTCCTGCTTTATCCAGCAGTGCAGGAATTCCAGTGGGAATCCGTGCATGCACTGGAGAGTGATGATCTGTAACTGGAAAATGAGAATTCCAGTGCAAAGCTGTGAGTAGCAGTGTGGTCAATGCAGGGAAAATTAAAAGTTTCATGGCTGGAGAGCAATTCCAGTCTGTCCAAGTGTGATCAGGCTGTGAAAGGCTCAGGAATATCCAGGGGGTTGGTGCTGTGGAATGCAGCAGGTGCACGGGTTTAATTGCTGGAGCCTTGATCAGGCCTTGCCTTTTGTATCCAGAGCTGTGGTCATGGCACAGAAATGTTTTCCTGATATTCCAGACTGAAGAAGAATATTCCTGGCCTATGAAAAAAAAGGTCTTTAAAAAAATCAGTGCATGAAGGAACACAACAACCTTCATTTCCAGGGGAGGTTAAATAAAATCTTCAGTTCACTCCTGAATTCCTTTATTTCCTTGCTAATTGTTTGTGTCCTCCTTTCCCCTGCAGGAAGAAAACCTGGGAAACTTGATCCATGAGACAGAGTCGTTCTTCAAAACGAGAGACAAGGAATACCAGGAGACAATAGGGCAGATAGAGGTGAGGAAGGGGAATTGTTCCTGATGGATGGACACAGCCCAGAGCTGTGCTCTGGGGTGTCCCAGAGGGAAGCAGGAATGTCCATATATCCAAGAATGCAAAGGCATTTCCCTCTGGCGTGCCCTGGGGATTTTTCTAAATGCCATTCTCTGGGCTATTATTGCTCCATACTTCAGCACTGAGCATAAATCTGAGGCTGGTGGAGAGAGAACCTGCAGAACAAAGGGAATAAAACACACTATTATTCTTTTTCCCCCCCTTTGTTCTGCATGTCCACCCTCACCCTGGGAAATGCTTCCCAGGACGTGGCCTCACAGGTTGCCAGAAACAGCAGCTGGAGCTTCTCAAAATCTCTGTCCTGCCTGGAACTGCTTTCATTAATTACTGCCTGTTGATAAACAAGGTGCCAAGAGCAGGAAAAACCCTCCAGGGCTGTTCAGAACCATCAGAGGCTCTGACTGCCCTTCCTGGGCTCATGAATGCATTGGCAGTCAGGAGCAGTGAGGTGAAATGAGCACTGTGGGCAGCTGAGGCAGTGTGAGAAGTGCAGGGAAACTGGGATTGCTCCTCCCCTGAAGCTGATTCCTTGCTCTTCTTTGCCCCAGCTGGAACTGGCCACAGCCAAGAGCGACATGAACCGGCACCTGCACGAGTACATGGAGATGTGCAGCATGAAACGGGGCCTGGACGTGCAGATGGAAACCTGCAGGAGGCTCATCAAGGGCTCAGCTGACAGGTGAGGGCTCCTCTGCTGCCCCAGGAGCTCCTTCCTGCTGGAGTTCTGGATGCTGAGGATTTCAGACTTTCTGTGCTGACAGGCTCTGGCCCCCAGGAGAGCGCTGCATTTGACCTGAGGCCGTGGAGAAGGCTTCCAAAATGGAATGATAACGTTGGGATTTTGGGTGTGTGGTTGGTTAGAAGTGTGTGATATCACAGCATGGAAAACTTAGAGTTTGGGGTTTTAGAATATAGTAATGTATATGGAGCAAGATGGAGGTTTTAGGGTGGAGGCTGGTCCTTCTTCTTTACCTTCTTCTTCACCTTCATCCTCACCTTCTTCTTCATGGGTTTGGGTGGTATTTTGTAACTGGACAGAAAAGCCCGCATTGCAGACTTCAAGTGATCAGTTATTGGGTTAAAAGTGAAAATAACTTAGGTGTCATTTCTTAATTGGATAGTTTAGCCTTAAAAGGCCTTGTAGCAAAAGATTGTTGGCCATTTTGTGCCTTGTTGGTGAAGAACTGCAGAACTCACTGCTGTGTGACTGTAACATAGATAAGAAGTAATAAACACCTGAGTCTGAACACAAACTGTCATCTCAAGTGCCTTCAGTCCTGACCTTGACAGAGGGAGAAAAAGAAGCTGAAAACTGGCACATCCCCTCCTGGGTGTGGTGCTGGAGAGGGCACCTAGAACAGAGGCTAGGCAGAGTTAAAGGAATAAAGTAGGGATTTATTGAAAGGCCTTCAATGATACACCTTGGGCAGTGCAAGAGCCTGGCTGTGGCTACACCCAAATGGACCATGGGTCATGAGTTTTCACACTTTTATAAGTTTAGTCCATTTGCATATTGTGGGTTAATTGTCCTATAACAGCTTCAGGTAATGAAGACACATTCTCCAAGTTTGCTTCCCTCCAATTTGCTTTTGTTTGCACTTTTTGGAGCCTGAAGCTGCAGTAGTTCCCCTTGGTTCTGGGGTTGGAAAAGGACTGCTTTGTCTGACTAAACTGTGAAGAGGACTTGCTAACACTCTGTATGAAGTTCAGCGTTACACCCTAATGCAGCACAGAATCTGAGAAATACGAAAGTTAAAACATAAGGCATCAGTTCCTGCCAGCTTGGGCTAAAGGCAACACTGTCACTTGATGGCCTTGTCCTTTGGAGAATCTTGTGTCCCAGAGCAGCCCTGAAAGGGGGCCTGCAGCAGAGTGTGGGGTCCTGTTCCTTGGAACAGCCCCACGGGTTCAGCAGCTGCTCCTAAACACAGGGAGCTCCAGCTCAGCTGGACTTCCAGTCTTTAACATCTCAGATTTAGAACTCTTAAAGCCCCAAATTAAATCTCGACTCGGGACTTACATGAAGAACTTTGTTTTTAATCTTCTCATGTGTTAAGAACCTTACACTGTGAGGGATTTCTCTTATCTCTTGCTCAACCCCAGCAGAACAAGATGATAAACTTTCAATTTTCAGGGCTCTGGGTATTAGGGATGCTGAGAATCTTTGCTCTCCATTTCCCCATCAGTAAACCTGGGCCAGCCTCTGTGTTTGTGTAGGGGATGGGTAGGGTGGCACCTTGATTGTTCTACTGATATTTACTATAAACCCAAAGTTTAATTTTATTCAAGGGTTTTTTTAATAGCTTGGGGGAATGCCAGTGTTTAATGTTAATAAAGGGGTTTTAAAATAGTATTGGGAAGGGAAAGTGACTCTTTTCTTGTAAGACTTTTTTTCTTCCTTCTGTCATGGATATTTAACTTTTGGGCTGCACCTGTCCCTGCAGGAATTCTCCGTCCCCCAGCTCGGTAGCCAGCAGTGACTCAGGAAACACAGACGAAATTCAGGATGATTTGGACAGAGAGACGGACGTGGAGCCTATGGTCAGCTGATAGCAAGTGGGAGCATTCCAGTCAAGGGGAAGATGGAGAGAGAAGATTCCAAACCAATTGCTGGGGGAAAGGTGAAAGACTCGAGAGGCCCCGCAGAGGGACTCTGAGGACTCATTCCTACACGCATCCCCTCCCAGCCAAGGATTGGTGCTGTACATTTCTATTGTTCTACAAACCATGAATGCAGAGTCCTGTAGGAAAACACGGTGTTTTAATTGTGCCTTTGCCCCAAGCTGAGCCACTTTGAGCTCCAGTGGAATATTAATAGCGGGTGTTTTTATAAAATATATTATTTAAAAAACAAAAAAACAAAAAAACAACCAAAGCTGTTGGCAGCAGAGGATGGTGCTGCAGAGGCTCTGGGTACTTCCATAAGCTGCTGGTTTTATTGAGCTGCTGCACTCATTGGCAAAAGCAACATTGGCAAAAAGAGCAGCAAAACCAAGACAATTGTGGTGCAATTACCAATGTCTGGCACAAGAAAAAAAAGAATTGCCTCCAAATTGAACTGCAAATGTTTAAAAATAACAGCGGGTTTGGAGACAGCTCGCAGGGTGAAGCAGTTCTACAAAATTCATAGGGTTTTCTTCATCCCACCTTTTGGGGTGAGGGAGCCTTTGGGACATGTCCGAGGTTTCTTCTGGACTCCAGGACCTGGAGGAGCAGGACTCAGCTCGGTGGCAAAGCAGGGGGGCACAGGAGGGGTCACTGGGGGGGGACTATCACTGAGTAACTTCTATGCAAAAACAAACAAACAAAAAAAAAAAAGCTCGCCTTATTTATATGGAATGTTTGGTCCCTGCTGGGCTACAGTTATCCCTTGGGAAAAGGAAAGCTAAACCCACATTTGCACACTTAGATGTCTGTAGAGCTTCTTTTGAGGTGGAATGTTGTATCACAATGCCTTTGTTTCCAGTGGTTGGATTAGTAGGGGAGTCAGCCCCGGTTTGTGTCTTTCTTCAGGGCTTTTTTGTTTTTTTTAGTGTTTGCAGATTTTCCTTTGCTGACGGAGAGATAACTCCATTTTTTGCTGCTTCCATGATGTGTAGAGCGGGGTAGGTGAAGCATCAGGATAAACTGACCTAGGTGTGGGCTGGAGACAGGACTTTGGGAGAGGTCCAGACCACTGTTCTTAGGGAAGGCTGAACACTGGGAAATGCTGTAATCCTTTTTAGGGCGTAGTAAACTGAATCCCAAAGTGCTGCTGCCCTAGAACTGGGGAGGAACAGCCATGTACTTTCTCTGTGAGAAAGTGGCAAGACCTTGGCTTTGCCCATCTTTCTGCATTTTTACCCAGGAGAAGCAGCATCAAAGTCGGATCACGCGGTGGTGGCTGAGGAAACCCCAGCCCCACCGAGCTCTTCACGGTTAGAGTGGGAATTGTAGCACCTCAGCCAGGTAAAAACAGGGTATAAACCTCAGCCAATAACTTCTTGTTTGTTTTTAAACCAAGATTGAGAGCGTACTTGATACTGCCCAAAGCCAGCTGTGGGGTTAAGCAGTGGTTGGAACTCGGAATGAATACCAAATGTGTTTGTTTTGCCTGCCAGGAAGCTTGGAAAGTGCTGTGCAGGAGCAGTGCTAGGGCTGGACAGGGAAAATCCCAATTTCTGCACCCTCTCAGTGTTAGGGAAAGGCAAAGTGGCCAATCCTGGGAGCTTCCTGAGTGGTGTTCCCAAGCCTCTGGATCTCTGGAGTTGCACTGCATGCAAGCAGCCAGTGCAGATCCGTGCTGCTCCATTCCATAAAGAGCACAGGTCTCTTGGAAAATGGCTCATTCCTGGGTGGGAACTCCTCAGTCTGGCATAGCCACGGAGAGGGGCAGGACCTCGGGGGGTTCCTGGTGGAGCTGTGGGCACAGGAATGTTTCCCCTCCTGTGCTGCTGCCTGGCTGTCAGCTCCATCTCCTGCCTGGACACGGCGCAGCTTTGAGGCCACGTGGGTCAAACGAGCTCCCTGCCTTTTCCAGGCTGGGAAAGAGGACCAGGATGATCCATCAGCATCCACAGTGCCAGGGCACGAGCCACAGCTGGTGGCTTCTGTCCAAGCCCGTGGATCCAGGGGTATTCCTGTGGTGTCCTTACTGGTGGCAATGCTCAGAGCAGAGTAGGTGACAACTCCTTGGATCCTGGGGTGAGGGCTTTCCAAAGCCTGGTCTGTCCTGTAAATGTAGATAACTTTTCTCTGGAAGAGAAGCCTCATTCCAGAGTGCTCATTCCTGTTATTTCTTAGGTGGCCAAAGTGGTAAATCTGATGTTCACTATAGCTGCAAGCTGGGGGGGATTTGGGCTATTTTTTGGGCTGGGACTGCATGTTTGAAATCTGCAATTTGAAGGGGTTTGAAGGGTTTTGAGCTTCAGCTGCTCCCGAGGAGCCTCTCCCGAGGCTGAGGAAGCGTCTGCCATGTCTGGATGTCTGTGATGCTTCAGTGGCTGGGTCAGGCATTGCTCAGCACAGTGAATCAGCTCCTGGAGCCTGCTCCTGGCTCCCTTCCTGGCTCCCTTCCCCCAGGATCGCTCCCGGAGCCTGCCCCTGGCTCCTCTGTTCCCCGGGATCGCTCCCGGAGCCTGCCCCTGGCTCCTCTGTTCCCTGGGATCGCTCCTGGAGCCTGCCCCTGGCTCCTCTCACCCAGGATCGCTCCCGGAGCCTGCCCCTGGCTCCTCTGTCCGGGATCACTCCTGGAGCCTGCCCCTGGCTCCTCTGTTCCCTGGGATCACTCCCGGAGCCTGCCCCTGGCTCCTCTGTTCCCTGGGATCACTCCCGGAGCCTGCCCCTGGCTTCTCTGTTCCCTGGGATCACTCCCGGAGCCTGCTCCTGGCTCCTCTCACCCAGGATCGCTCCCGGAGCCTGCCCCTGGCTCTGCTCACCCAGGATCGCTCCCGGAGCCTGCCCCTGGCTCCTCTCACCCAGGATCGCTCCCGGAGCCTGCCCCTGGCTCCACTCACCCTGAAATGCTCCTGGCACCACAGCCCCAGCAGCTGTCGGGGTCGTGCTGCCCTTCTGCTCTGGGTTTGTTATTTTTCATTAAAACTGAGGTAGGAAAGAGGCTGAGTGTTCCCAAACCCAGGAGCTGTTGTGCTGGGGGCAGGGAATTCCCATAGCTGGGATTGGGGTGTAGGGTGGGCAGGAGCACCCGCAGTGGGGTGGTGAGAGGGATGTGGGGTGTAGTAGAGGGTGTAGAACTCATGTGCATGGTGGTGATGTGTAGGACAGTAGAGGTTCCCATGGGTGTCGGTGTCTTTCTTGTAACCACATGTAATCCATTTTTGAAGAAGAAAAGGTGTTTTCATACTCGGGGTCGGGGTTTATTTTCATTTAGGCTGGACCAGCCTTTTGGGGGCAGCTGGGGTTGGTCCTTGGGGGTTTCCCTGGGAGGTCGTTGGTTCAAAGTCCAGCCGTGCTGCTGCTCCTGCTCCGTGTGTGTGGCACCACTCCAGAAACCAGATCAAAGCTTGCCAGAGAAAAAAAATAAGAAAAAAAGGAATTTAATTGTAAAAATGCTGGAAATGATCTTGATGACCTCTTTCTTTTTTCCTTTGTAAAGCTGTAAATACTTTATTTTTGTTTTCTATTCTTAATGCAGTGTCATATTGACACTTTTTTAGATTTACAGTCAGAAAATCCTCCTCATCGTTTCTCATTTTTTAAAAGGGGATTTCAAGGAAGCAAATTTTTTTGCTCGCTAGCAGTGTAACAATAGATCAAATTCCTAAACTGGGTTTGTACAAAAATGTTTTCAGTAAACAAATGGCAGTGTGTGGATGCATGTTGTTCAAAAATGTCCAAAGAATAATGTGGTACAAATGTTTTAAAGAATAATGTGGTACAAACATGTTTTTCAAAACTTAGTGATTATCATCTTAGTTCACACAAGGAAAAAAAGCAAAATTCTTTTAAAAAAAAAGGTTTGGGGGGGAATGTAATGAAAGTCATCTAAGCTAAATGTGTAATCTATTTATAAAAACACAGTATATATTCTATTTTTATCAGAGGTTTTTAAAGTGCAAACAGATTTCTGTTGGCAGATGCAATCGTTCCCTTGTAACGTCTCTTCTGCTCTATGGGACCCCCAAATTCTGTGATGGTTCCAAGAGTCAACGTGGAAATAACCGGGACAGGTTTGGCTGTGGAGCACTCACAGGGGAGGCTGCAGGTTCAGCATCTCTTCTGCCTCTGCAGAATTGTTGCTGTGATTTTATTCCCTTCCCTGTGATTTTATTCCCTTTCCCTGACTGGGAGGATGCTCCTGGAAGGGGTCAGGACCACCTGGAGCGTGGCAGGACAGGGGTTAAACTCTGCCTCAGCCTGGAGAATATAAAAATCAAATATCAATTATATTTGTACCTGTAGAAATTGGGATTAACTCAACAAAACCAAACAACAGATGGGAATCATGCCTGAATATGCATCCAGAGCTGCTTCTGAAGTGAGATTATATTAATTTTCTTTTCCATGATCATTCCTGCCAGCAAAAACACGAGCTGGCTGCGGAAGGGCCGTGGGTGCTCCCGGAGCCGTTCCCGGTGTTTCCCTTGGCTCTGGGAACACGGCAAGGATGTTTGTGTTGGAAGAGCTGCGGAGCTGGGAGGTCTCACGTTCGAGTGCTTCATTTTAGAGCTGACTCTTTAAGGAATGATTTATCCCAGCTAAATTGGACATCCCAGCGCTTCCATGAGGCAGGAACACCGCAGTGAGGATTTCCCACCTTTGGCTTCAGGACTTTTGGGGTTTTTATCCTTCTGCTCGGCTGCAGGGGAGCACGCAGCTTTTAAAGCTCTTTGCCTTCGGGGTTGTCACCCAAACGCTGAATTTTAAGCTTTTTAGTGGGATGTAATTTGTGTCTGTTTGAGTTTTAACTGAGAAACAAAATTACCAACGAGGCAACAGGCGGTGTCCTGGTGGGAATAACAGCAGAGGTGAGCTGGGAGCACTGCCTGCCAAATTCTCTGTGGGAATGGGATGCCAGCCCCTCTCCCTGCAGAGGGAACGCTCAGGCCTTGGCCAGGCCCTTGGCAGAGCAGTGGAGAAGCACTTGAGCCTTCCCTTCTGTCTGTTTTCGTGTGAGTTCGGTGTCCTCAGACCCTTCTGCTTTTGCAGGAGCCTTTCAAAGCTTCTCTTTTGAAGGAGCAACAAATTGTGTTTAAATGTGGGTATTGATTGCAGAAATCACCATTCCTCCCTAATCTGAGGCACTCCAACAGTGAAGCGCTTGGGAAGGGGGTGCCTGTCGGTCTGGCCAGCTCCCTTTTTTGGGAAATGATGATGTTAAAGCTTAAAACAACCCCTGGGGTGGCTTCAAACTGCTGTCATCTCTGTGGCAGAACAGCCCAGACCACGGTGCCACAAACCCGGTGGAGCTGCCCAGACTGCCAAACCCCAAATTTCTGTTTTATTGGAGAGGGTTTGAGGGCGGTCCAACCTCAGTCACTAAAACACTCCTTCCTGTGACCTGGTTTCACCAAAAAACTCACAATCCAGTCCCCAAAACACCTTCCTGTGGTTCAAGTAAATGTAGCGACCTTCAGCCAAAACGGATTATTTATTATTTATCGTGTTCGAGTGGGGGGTATTGATGCCTCTTCCCTCCTGCTGTGTCACTTCTTGTCGGTTCCTCTTTAGGTCACTTAAGAGTTTCTTTTATCCCCACTACAACGAACTGCTGATGGTGTGAGAACGCCCCTGGTTACCGTCCCCGTGTAAATATTGTGCTTTATATTCTGTATATTAGCTAATTTTAACGGAAAAGACTGGACTGATGATGCTGTTGGATGACCCCAGGTGGGGAAAGGCCAGAGGATGACCCAGCTCCCGGGCTCTGGGGCTGGAATTCTGCGCTGGGAACCCGCAGCAGCTGGAATGGGACACCACCAGTGGATTTGGGACCATGAAACGCTTCGAGAATCCAATCCACGTCAGGAGGAGCCCTGAGAACTCCCTCAGCCAGAGCCAGAACCACACACCCTCCTCCGAGCTCGGCGGATTTGCTCCATTTTCCTTTTTTTAGTGCCAAAACCGACCCCACCGCCCCCTCGCAGGTCTGCTGGCAGCTCTCCGTGTGCTGCTGCGGTGTCCAGTGGTGTCCAGTGGTGTCCAGCCGCTGTCCAGCGGTGTCCAGCCTGTGTCCAGCGGTGTCCAGCCTGTGTCCAGCGGTGTCCAGCCGCTGTCCAGTGGTGTCCAGCCGCTGTCCAGCCGGTGTCCAGTGGTGTCCAGCGGTGTCCAGTGGTGTCCAGCGGTGTCCAGCTGGTGTCCAGCAGTGTCCAGCCTGTGTCCAGCCGCTGTCCAGCGGTGTCCAGCCGCTGTCCAGTGGTGTCCAGCCTGTGTCCAGCGGTGTCCAGCGGTGTCCAGCCGCTGTCCAGCCCTCCGTCCTGCCCGGGCCGGGGCTCAGCCGGTGCCGGACCCCAGGGGCGGGAGCTGCCCATGAAACAGGTCCCAGTCGGTCTCTGGTGACGATGAAAACCACAAAAAAAACTATAAAATAAATACCAAACTCCTGGTTGAACGGCTCTGCGTGTTAATTCTTGGGGCGGAAAACGCCTCTAAAGCAAAAGGATCTGGGTCTGAGGAAGGAGGGACCATCCTCGTTTCCGAAAATCCGCCCAGCCCAGGTGATGTGGGGTCATAAAACAGCCCAAACTCCCCTCAAAATCAGTGTCCTTCAGCTGCTGCTCTTGAAGCATGACTCTCCTTGGAAATTAAAATACCACCTGCACACTTCAGCCTTCTCCTGGCCCTGTGCCCCAGCCAGGCGCCACCTTTGGCTTAAAATCTCCCTTTTTTTGGTAAGTCTCAGTTCCCAAGGAGATTTTCAGCTGCTTTTCTCTTTCTCCCCGCCGAAATCCTCTCCCGCGGCTGGGACCCGCCGATCTCCGGCCGCAGCCGCTCGCTGTCCTCGGGCCGCAGTTGTTGTTGTTTTTCCCGAATTTCGCTTTTTTTAAGGATTTTGGGCTCCTTCCCGCGCCCCGCCCCCTCCCGCGTGCCGCGCGCGCCACCGCCCCTCTCCGGGCGCGACCATCACCGCGCGGGGGGGGGGGGACGCGCCGCTGGGGACACCCCACGGGAGCCCCGCGGGCGGGGGGGGACACGGCCCGCACCCTCACACACAGCGAGCGCCGGGTGCGGGGCAGCTCCTCCAGACCGCCGCGTCCGGAGTTTTATTAATTTACTAATTAATCCACGGTTGTGTCTCCTCCCCTCCCCTCCCTCCCCCCGCGCGGTGGGTGGTGGCGGCCGCGGGCCGGGAGCGCGGCGGGGCCGGGATGTGGCGGCGGCTGCGGGCGCTGAGGGACTGCGGGTGAGTGCGGGGTCCTTCCCTTCTTCCCTTCTTCCCTTCTTCCCCTTCCCTTCTTCCCTTCTTCCCTTCTTCCCTTCCCACGCGTGGGGCGGACTCGGGCTCCTCTCGATCCGCGCTGCCGCCCCTGCCATCCCCTGGAACCATCCCGCTGCCAGCCGCAGGCACTGCCAGCCCTTAGTTCCCCCTTGTTCTCCCCTCCTTCCTCCTTTTTCTGCCCTTATTTCCCTCGTTTTCCCCTTTGTTTCCTCCTTTCCCCTCAGTTTTTACCCGTTTACCACAGTTTACCCCTTGTTTTCCCTTTTACCCTTGTTTTTACCTGTTTTCCTCTGCTTTCTCCTGGTTTTCCTCCTTTACCCCCTTGCTTTCCCCCCTTTCTCCCTTGTCTTCTCCTTTTCTTCTTGTTTTCTCTTTTTTCACCCCCTCGTTTCCCCCCTCGTTTTCCCCCTTTTCTCCTCGTTTTTCCCTTTTCCCCCTCGTTTTCCCCTCATTTCGCCCTTTTTTCGGGCATTATCGGTGAGCTGGACGATGTGACCCGCCCGTGGGGCTGGGCACTGCCAAGGTCCGGCTGGGCAGTCCAGGGTGCCCGTCCGGCTTTTGCCCCCTGGACTCTGCCAGGAGCCGGCGGAGCGCTGGGATGTTGCAGCAGCCCGGGTCGATCCGGAGCTCACCCTGTGCCTCGTTCCTTAAAAACGCCTTTTCCAGCGCTTTTTCCTGAGCGAGAGAGGGGTGGTGGGCTGGGGGCCAGGGCCAGGCTCGGCTCCTGGCTCTGGAATCCCCACCCAGCGGGAGAGATGGGGCAGGGGCTGATTTGGGGGGGCAGCCTGGGATCGAGGTGTCCCCGGGCACTGAGGTGTTCCCCGGGATCGAGGTGTCCCCTGGGATCAAAGTGTCCCCCGGGATCAAAGTGTCCCCCAGACCGAGGTGTCCCTGGCACTGAGGTGTCCCCTGGGATCAAGCTGGGATCAAGGTGTCCCCCAGACCGAGGTGTCCCTGGCACTGAGGTGTCCCCCGGGATCAAAGTGTCCCCCAGACCAAGGTGTCCCTGGCACTGAGGTGTCCCCCGGGATCAAGGTGTCCCCCAGACCAAGGTGTCCCTGGCACTGAGGTGTCCCCTGTGATCAAGGTGTCCCCCGGACCGAGGTGTCCCTGGCACTGAGGTGTCCCCTGCGATCAAGGTGTCCCCCGGACCGAGGTGTCCCTGGCACTGAGGTGTCCCCTGCGATCAAGCTGGGATCAAGGTGTCCCCCGGACCGAGGTGTCCCTGGCACTGAGGTGTCCCCTGGGATCAAGGTGTCCCCCGGACCGAGGTGTCCCTGGCACTGAGGTGTCCCCTGGGATCAAAGTGTCCCCCAGACCGAGGTGTCCCTGGCACTGAGGTGTCCCCTGCGATCAAGGTGTCCCCTGGGCCGAGGTGTCCCTGGCACTGAGGTGTCCCCTGGGATCAAAGTGTCCCCCGGACCGAGGTGTCCCTGGCACTGAGGTGTCCCCTGCGATCAAGGTGTCCCCTGGGCCGAGGTGTCCCTGGCACTGAGGTGTCCCCTGCGATCAAGGTGTCCCCTGGGCCGAGGTGTCCCTGGCACTGAGGTGTCCCCTGCAATCAAGGTGTCCCCCGGGCCGAGGTGTCCCTGGCACTGAGGTGTCCCCTGGGATCAAGGTGTCCCCCGGACCGAGGTGTCCCTGGCACTGAGGTGTCCCCTGGGATCAGGCTGGGATCAAGGTGTCCCCCAGCCCGAGGTGTCCCTGGCACTGAGGTGTCCCCTGGGATCAAGGTGTCCCCCGGACCGAGGTGTCCCTGGCACTGAGGTGTCCCCTGGGATCAAGCTGGGATCAAGGTGTCCCCCAGCCCGAGGTGTCCCTGGCACTGAGGTGTCCCCTGGGATCAAAGTGTCCCCCGGACCGAGGTGTCCCTGGCACTGAGGTGTCCCCACGATGCTGGGGAAGGAGGGAACGGCGGGATTCCAGCGGTTCCTGTCCTGCCCCTGTCGCAGGCGGAGATGGCAGCACCGCCCGGCCATCCAGGTGACCAACGAGCCCATCCTGGAGTTCAAGCCGGGGAGCCCAGAGCGAGCGGCGCTCCAGAAGGTACCAGTGCCGGGATTTGGGGATTTTTGGGGCTGGGAGGGCCCCGGGCTGTGCTGCAGGTGCTGCAGAGCAGCCCCAGTCTCTCCCTGGTGTGACAACCCCATCTTGCCCAGCTCCTGCTCCTTCCCCGTGGGCACAGCTGTGCCTCCTGTGGGCAGCCCATGCCCGGAGCCTGTCCCCAGTTCCCTCTGCCCGTGGGAAGCGGGATGGAGGGCAGCTGGACAGGGTGGGAGCTGCTCCCACCACGTTCTCCTCTCTGCCAGGCCCTCGCTGACCTGAAGGGCAAGACCGAGGACATCCCGTGTGTCATCGGGGGGGAGGAGGTGTGGACCTCCACGGTGAGGTACCAGCTCTCGGTGAGTCGGGGGGTTCTCATTAAATGGGGGAGAACAGAGCAGGGGGGTCCCTGCAGGAGGATCCTGGGACTGGTCCTACAGACCTTCTCTCTTCTCTTCCCAGCCCTTTAACCATGCACACAAGGTGGCCAAGTACTGCTATGCCAGCAAGGTGAGTGCACCTGTCTGTCCCCCCTCTTCCTGGCTGTTTTTTGGGGAAGAAGCAGCACTTGGCCTTGGTTTAGCAAGTGAAATGCATTTTGTGAGCAGGGAGGCTCCAGGAGCCTTTCCAAGCCCCAGGGATCCTGGAACATACTCACCAGGAGCTGCACATTTGGGGTTGTGATGGCACCAGTGGTCTGTGCCTGGGGTGGGTGACCCCTCCTTTTCACTGTGACCTGGTGGTGGGGAGGAACCTGGAGAGGCTCCTCCTTGCTGCCTTTTCCCCTTTGCCTCCACAGGAGCTCATTAACAAAGCCATTAACGCTGCCTTGGCAGCGAGGAAGGAATGGGACCTGAAACCTGTGCAGGACCGGGCCCAGATCTTCCTGAAGGCGGCTGACATGCTGAGCGGCCCGCGGCGAGCAGAAGTGCTGGCCAAGACCATGGTCGGGCAGGTAGGGGTTGTCCTGGTTTGAAAAGCCAAGTGTCTGCTGAGGAAGGCAGGAGCCTCCCCTGAAATGGGAAATGTAAACCCCCTCCCTCTGAATCGTTATCATTTTGAAATTAAGGGTCTCTCAGGCAAAGATATGGGAATAGGAATAACAGTTCTTTACTAGGAAAACTAAAAATACAAATGTAATAGTACAAATGAAAAAAAACAACACTGCCGGAGTCAGAGCAGGCCCTGGCAGCCTGTGGGTCAGGGTGGTGGCAGCAGTCCCATCCCATGGTGGCTCAGCCCTCCTGCAGTGCCAGCTGTGCCTCTGCTGGAGCAGGGATCCTGGGGAAGGGTGGAGTTTTCCTCTGAAGATCCAGTGGTGGTGGAGATGGGCCTGGGCTTCCTCTGGGAATGCAGTGGGGAAGAGCTGCTCCTCTGGGAATGCAGTGGAGAAGGCTGCCCTGGTGTCCCAAAATCTCAGATTGTATCCAGGTAGGAATGCTTGGCTCCTCCCCCTGGGTGGAGCGTCTCCCACTGGGATGATGGAATTTTCTCAGCCATGCAAGGACACTCAATGGCCCATGAACAGAAGATAATTAATAACTAATGGCCCATTAACAGGAGATATCTCCTGGAGGGAGGATTTGTGGAAGAGATAAAGAAAACTGCCCAATGAACAGAAGATAACTGCCACACCTCTGACAGACTGGAATAGAATTCACACCCCCATTTCCAGCCTAAGACAGGGGTGCTGGAGAAGCTGGGCTGATCAGGGGGAGCAGGGCAGGAGGGGCTGCCAGGGTGATTTTTGGCAGTGGGCATGGCTGGAGGCCCTCTGTGACGGGACCCAGGGTGATCCTCACTCCTTGCTGCGCCTGGGAGCAGGATCAGCGTGAGGCCGCGCTGGAGGCCCCATCTTTGGGAACTGAGCTCGGGAGGGGCACCCCACAGCCAGCACTGCACCATTGCTGCATTCCCCCATGCACCATTGCTGCATTCCCCCTTCCCTTCCCTCTCCCTGCAGGGCAAGACCGTGATCCAGGCGGAGATCGACGCCGCCGCCGAGCTCATCGACTTCTTCCGCTTCAACGCCAAGTACGCGCTGGAGCTGGAGCAGAGCCAGCCCCTCAGCGTGGACATCAGCACCAACTCCATGGTCTACCGGGGGCTGGAGGTGAGCTGGTCCCCCCGTGCCCCACATGGGTCCCTCAGGGGGACAGGAGGCTCCCAACGGTCCCTTCTCCCTGTGCCTCCGCAGGGCTTCGTGGCTGCCGTGTCCCCCTTCAACTTCACGGCCATCGGGGGGAACCTGGCGGGGGCTCCGGCGCTGATGGTGAGTCCTGGGGGACAGGGGGACAGGGCAGGACAGGGGGACAAGGACAAGGGGATAGGACATGGGGACAGGGGGACAAGGAGACAGGGCAGAAGGACAGGATAGGGTGACAGGGTCACAGGACAGGGGGCAGAATGGGGAGGCAGGGCAGGGTCACAGGATGAGGGGGGCAGGACAGGGGGACAGGACAGTCCAGGGAAAGGCTGGGAGAGGGATCCCAGCCCTTGGGTTCAGCTGGGCTGGGGTGGCCAAGGAGGGAGCCTGGCCTCGCTGGGGCTGTTCCACAGACACACCTGGGGCCTGTTGGACCCCTTGACCCAATCAGCATTTAGGCTTTAATTAAAGCACCCCGGTGCCTGGATTTCCAGTGTGAGGGGGGAAGTGCTGGGAAGGCACAAACTGCCCAAACCTGCCCTTGTGGGGTTTTTGTTCTGAAGCAAGGTGTCTTTTCCTTCCCAGGCTGGGTTTGGCATCTGGGAATTAACACAGCCGGGGTTTGATTTCCTACCTGGGTCAGAGTGCTGTCGGGACATGAAAGTGTAACCAGTTTGTAGCTGCTCAGATTCCTCTGGGATGACGCTTTTTGGGAGCAGGGCCAAGAAAGGCAAGGGCAGGCCATGGCTCTGCCATTTAGCACCAAACTGGCAGACAGGAGAGCCCAGAAGGTCTGAAGAAATATCAAAAAAAAAAAAATCAAAATATTGGTAAAAAGCATATCTGCACATTCCCATTTGTGTCCCAGCCCACGGAGCACAGGAGCTCCTGCCTCTGCAGGGTGGAACTTGGGGAGAGGCTGTAATAACCTGGTGAATTTGGGCCAGGAATAATTAATTTATTGATGTACTGGGAAAGAAAAAAACCCAACAATTGTCCTCGGGTCTTTGCTAATTAGGCTCAGATTTCCTGCTGGCCCCAAAGAGGCTGAGGAGGTTTTAATTTGGGAACATCACATTTAAAGCCATATTTGAGTGAAGCATTTGAAGCTGTCACTAGGGCAGGGATGGGAGGACAGGGAGAGGGTGAAGCCACCATGGAGCTGGGAAGATTTCTGGAGAGAGAGGTCTCTTCCTCTCACCCCAGGACCCGGGGGACACCCTTGGCTTTGGGAATCTGGCAATGAGCTCATCCCAGAGCGGGTGAGCCCTGCTGGGATGGGACAAGCCCGTGCTGGCAGCTCTGGGTGACAACTGGGGACATGCCGTGGCTCATCCAGCTCCCCCTGCTCGGTGTGACAGTGAACTCCCACGGGATGCTGCAGGGGGATGGGATCCCCTGCCCTGGGCCGGGAGCAGAAGGCAGCAGCACATCAGCAGGTGCCTTGGAAAGCTCGGCAGCAGGGGGCACCTGGAATTAAAGTTAGGAGAAAATGCTGCTTAATAGGGGAATGTTAATTAGAGCCCCAGTGAAAATGCTGCTTAATAGGGGAGTGTTAATTAGAGCCCCAGTGTTTCTGTAACCACGGGGGATTAGACACTGGAGAGGTCCGTGCAGTCAGTCCTGGGAACAGGATTTCCTTGGGATCAGAGCAGTCCAGGCTGGGAATGCTGTGTCTGCCCCTGGCCTGGATTCCCCAGCTGCCTCAGGTTCTGCAGGGTGTGCTTTATTTCTGTCCCTGTTTGGAGTGGAGCGATTGGTGGGGCCCAGGGAGGAGCCGTGCCCAGGGGGAGCTTTTTCTGCGCAGCAAATCCCTGGAAAGCAGGAGACAGGAGTCCAGAACTCCCTGTCCAGCCCTCCCGGGGCTGTGACCCCGTGCAGGGGAGGCTGAGCCGTGTGACAGGGACACAGGGCGGTCACAGGGAGGCCGTGGGGCCAAGGGGCTGGGGTGGCACGGGGCCAAGGGGGTGTCACCAGGGGAGTTCTCCGGCCCCTCGTGCTGTTGGTGCCTGGTTCATCCAGGCAGGAGGTTTGGTTTCACTGCCCTGCCTGGCACAAACACCTGCTGGCCCTGCCCAGGGCCGGTGGTGGCAGCGCTGGTGACACCGGGAGCACATTCCCGTGTCCCGAGGGAGGAACCGGGGCCTGGTGACACCGGAGCACATTCCCGTGTCCCGAGGCAGGAACCAGGGCCTGGTGACACCGGGAGCACATTCCTGTGTCCCAAGGGAGGAACCGGGGCCTGGTGACACCGGAGCACATTCCCGTGTCCCGAGGCAGGAACCGGGGCCTGGTGACACCGGGAGCACATTCCTGTGTCCCAAGGGAGGAACCGGGGCCTGGTGACACCGGAGCACATTCCCGTGTCCCGAGGCAGGAACCGGGACCTGGTGACACCGGGAGCACATTCCCGTGTCCCAAGGGAGGAACCGGGACCTGGTGACACCGGAGCACATTCCCGTGTCCCGAGGCAGGAACTGGGGCCTGGTGGCACCGGGAGCACATTCCCGTGTCCCGAGGCAGGAACTGGGGCCTGGTGACACCGGAGCACATTCCTGTGTCCCGAGGGAGGAACCGGGACCTGGTGACACCGGAGCACATTCCCGTGTCCCAAGGCAGGAACTGGGGCCTGGTGACACCGGAGCACATTCCTGTGTCCCGAGGGAGGAACCGGGACCTGGTGACACCGGAGCACATTCCCGTGTCCCGAGGCAGGAACCAGGGCCCGGTGACACTGGAGCACATTCCTGTGTCCCGAGGGAGGAACCGGGACCTGGTGACACCGGAGCACATTCCCGTGTCCCGAGGCAGGAACCAGGGCCCGGTGACACTGGAGCACATTCCCGTGTCCCGAGGTAGGAACCAGGGCCATGTTTCCAGCTCCTCTTGGGGAAGGCAGAGCTCAGCCCTGGAAAGGAGGGAGCGGAAGGCTGGCACAGCCACCTGGTGAGAGAAAAGGGGAGGATTTGTGCCCTCAGCTGAGCAGGGCACACCCAGTCCTGCCCCAACAGTGCTGGGGTGAAATTGCTGTTGCCTTTTTCCCAACCTGGAAAGGAAACTCGGGATCATTTTAGTAAGGAGGTAATACAAGAGCAGATCTTTGTTTGAAGGCCTTCAGGGGCAGTTATGGAAAGAGGTCTACAAAAGCCCACCCCCATAGGGATGAGGACATTTTTATAGGTGTTAGGAATCTAGCATAATTGATAAAAAGCACCAGTTGGGAGGACAAGTGGTGATGCAGTTCCCCCCAGGTCTGGAGTCCCCCCTCAGCACTGGCTGTGCTCTGCCCATGAAATATCCCAAAGAGTTGTTCCCATCCTTGCTTCCCAGGAAGAGCCAAGACAGCACTGGGGCCTTGTATCCCCTGGAGCTTGGAGCTCTGGGATTTTTGTCTTTCTGCCTAGGGAAAGGCCATGGAAAAGTACTGGGAAATGTAGTCACTAATACAACAGGCAACAGAGCTACACATAGATCTGTGAAGAATATATGGAATAATGGGGAACACAGAAAAGAAAAAAAAAGGCTGTGTGTCCCCGTGAGGTGCCACCGCTCCGGGACAGCTTTCCAGGGAATTCAGACATCCCTGACGAGGTGTTCTCCTGCCCCCAGGGGAACGTGGTGCTGTGGAAGCCCAGTGACACGGCCCTGCTCTCCAGCTATGCCGTCTACAAGATCCTGCTGGAGGCAGGGCTGCCCCCGAACGTGGTGCAGTTCGTGCCCTCGGACGGCCCCGAGTTTGGGGACACCGTCACCAGCTCCGAGCACTTCTGTGGCCTCAACTTCACCGGCAGCGTGCCGTAGGTTGGGGACAGGGGGGAGGGCAGGGAGGGGGCTGGGGGCTCTTCTGGTGGCCCTTGGAATGGCGCTGGCAGGACGTGGTGGCACGGTTATATCAAAATAGGGGGTTCAAAGTGGTGACAAAAAGAGTCTGAGCCGGGTGTTGGTGCTGGGGGGGAGCGGTTTTAGCTCTGGGGCTGAACTCGGGGCACAGGAACAGCCAGAGTGGCAGTGACACTTCCAGGGGTGCTGCAGGTGGGTTTGCTTTGCTCTCAGGGTGGGTTTGCTTTGCTCTCAGGGTGGGTTTGCTTTGCTCCCCAGGTGGGTTTGCTTTGCTCCCCAGGTGGGTTTGCTGTGCTCCCCAGGTGGGTTTGGTTTGACCCCTGGGCTTTGGCTGTGTCCCATGGGGTGTCAGAGGTGCTGAGGGGTCCCAGGGTCTGAGAGCCCCTGCAGGGACCCCTCCCCAGAGCCAGGCCACGCTTGGGTGAGCAGGTGGGGAGCTCAGAGCTGAGCTCCCACTGCGAGGCCATTTCCATTTTTATTGTTTTCCAGCCGAGGGGTTTGTCACAGTGAGGCCTGAAGGGAAGGGGGGAAAGGGGAGGAACAGAAACTTCTGGATGCTCACTCCGTGCCCTTCCCTGTAACAGTTTATTTTTAAAGCAGTGGAGCTGCTCTGTGGAGCCTTTGTTTGATACCTGGGCTCCCAGTCCCACTTCCCTGTGCAGGGCATCCCTTTCTTGGGTGATTTCCCATCGGGGCATCCCTTTTTCTGGGTGATTTCCCATTGGGGCATCCCTTTTTCTGGGTGATTTCCCATCGGGGCATCCCTTTTTTTGAAGGGTTTCCCATCGGGGCATCCCTTTTTTGGGGGGATTTCCCATCCCTTTTTTTTGTGGGAGTTTCCCATCAGAGCATCCATTTGGCTGGGGGGTGGGTTTCCCATTGGGGCATCCCTTTTTTATGGGATTTCCAATCGGGGCACCCCTTTTCTTTGGGGATTTCCCATCGGGGCACCCCTTTTTGGGGGGATTTCTCAGTCCTCTTGTAGGGGTTTTCCCACCAGGTCAATATCACCCTGTGTGCAGAGCCTGAGCTCCTCCCTCCTGTTCCAGGACCTTCAAGCGGCTCTGGAAGCAGGTCTCGGAGAACCTGGACCGCTACCGCAATTTCCCGCGCCTGGCCGGAGGTACCGGCCTCCCCTGCACCTTTCTGGGGGATTCAGGGGGCAGCTCCTCCTCTGCCTGGGGAGGAGAGGGGCAGCATTCCCATCCCTGTGGGCAGAGGGTGCAGGAAATCGCTGGATTTTCCAAGCTGTGGGAGTGGCATGGGGTGGGATTTTGGGGTGCGGAGCTGGCGCTTGGGTGGGAGGTGGTGGTTGGACCCCAAGGTTTGGAGTCCCAGAGTTTGGGAATTGAGGTTGGTTCCTTTTCCAGGGGTTTTTTCTGCCTGCTCCAGGGTTGTGCTCCTGGGGTCATGGCTCTCCCTGTCCTGATGCCTTTTGGGGCTGTCTAAAAACTGAAGGCAGATAAAATTAAGGGACTAAAAAGTGCTTGTATTTGCTGAAGGGCCTTCAGGTGCATCTCAGGCAGGGGCTACACCCAAAAATGGACCAGGGCTCACGAGTTTTCACACTTTGATAACTTTGGTCCATTTGCATATTGGGGGTTAATCCTCCAATTCCAGCTTCAGTAATGAAGTCTTTACCCCAAGCTTGCTCCCCCCATCTCCCTTTTGTTGAATTTCTCGGGGCTGAGGCAGTGAGGTGTCCTCGATTGCCAGGCCTGGAGAGGAATTGTTGTGTCTGCCCAAAACGGGAGAGCAGCAGCTGACGCTGTGTGTGGAGATTGGAGTTCTGCACTACAGAACCGCAGGGTTACAAACACATGGAAAATAGCAAAGCTCAAACCCTCAGGCATCAGTTCCCCTCGGAACCCCACTCGGGCGGGGAGAGCCCCAGGCACATTTTGGGAGCTGCCCCATCCTGCCAGCTCCTCCGCTGCCCTTTTCCCCGCGCAGAGTGCGGAGGGAAGAACTTCCACGTGGTGCACCGCTCGGCGGACGTGGGCAGCGCCGTGAACGGGACCCTGCGCTCGGCCTTCGAGTTCGGCGGGCAGAAATGCTCCGCCTGCTCCCGGCTCTACGCGCCGGCCTCGCTGTGGCCCCACATCAAAGAGAAGCTGCTGGAGGAGCACGGGAAGATCAAAGTGGGAGATGTGAGCCGAGCTGCCGGGCTGCTGAAGGGCTTTGCGGCTCAGCGGGAGGCTGATGGGATTAGGGGCTGCGGGAACTGGCTGCTAATTCCCATTGAACCGAGCTTTTCATCCCCGCCCGCTCCCCCCACCGCCCCGCAGCTCCTGGCCGTGATTAGAAATTAACTTGTAGCCGCTCTGCAGGGAGGGCTGGGCCGCCTCTTCCCGGAGAACGGGAGCTCCCGGGACACGGGGAAGGGTTTTTGGGGGAGTTGTGGCTGCCGCTGGTCCTGAGGCAGCTCTGGGGTGCAGGGTGTGCTCTCACCCACTCCCTTCTGCCTCCCGCAGCCCACCCAGGACTTCGGGACGTTCTTCTCGGCAGTGATCGATGACAAGGTGAGCCGGGAGCAGCCCCAGGCTGGGGTTTGCTGCACAGGTGGGGACAGGGATCCAGGTGAGCCGGGAGCAGCCCCAGGCTGGGGTTTGCTGCACAGGTGGGGACAGGGATCCAGGTGAGCCCGGAGCAGCCCCAGGCTGGGGTTTGCTGCACAGGTGGGGACAGGGATCCAGGTGAGCCTGGAGCAGCCCCAGGCTGGGGTTCTCCTCACAGGTGGGGACAGGGATCCAGGTGAGCCCGGAGCAGCCCCAGGCTGGGGTTTTCCTCACAGGTGGGGACAGGGATCCAGGTGAGCCCGGAGCAGCCCCAGGCTGGGGTTTTCCTCACAGGTGGGGACAGGGATCCAGGTGAGCCTGGAGCAGCCCCAGGCTGGGGTTTTCCTCACAGGTGGGGACAGGGATCCAGGTGAGCCCGGAGCAGCCCCAGGCTGGGGTTTGCTGCACAGGTGGGGACAGGGATCCAGGTGAGCCGGGAGCAGCCCCAGGCTGGGGTTTGCTGCACAGGTGGGGACAGGGATCCAGGTGAGCCAGGAGCAGCCCCAGGCTGGGGTTCTCCTCACAGGTGGGGACAGGGATCCAGGTGAGCCAGGAGCAGCCCCAGGCTGGGGTTTTCCTCACAGGTGGGGACAGGGATCCAGGTGAGCCCGGAGCAGCCCCAGGCTGGGGTTCTCCTCACAGGTGGGGACAGGGATCTGCTGGAGCTGGCTGGCAGCTGAGTGTTGTGTGCCCTGCTCGTGAAAAGGGGGGAAATCTGCCCAGAAATTGTCCTGGCCTTGAGAGTTTCGTGTGCATCCCCTGCTCCCCTCTCCTCCTCCTGAGCCGGGAGGGCACCAAGAGCGGTGTGTCCTGGGAGGAGTGACCCAGACTCCCTTTGAAACCCCCAAACCTCCTTCCAGACCCCCAAACTTCCTTTCAGACCCCCAAACCCATTCTTTTTCTGTCACTTCCAGACCCCCCAAAACTCCTTTTAAACCCCAAACCCCCTTTCAGACCCCCCTTCCAGACCACCAAATGCCCTTCCAGAACCCCAAACCCCCTTCCAGACCCTCAAAGCCCCCTTTTAAACCCCCAAACCTCCTCCTTGCAGACCCCCAAACCCACTCTTTTCCTGTTGCACCCAGCCCAAAACCCCTTCCAGATCCCCAAACCCACTAATTTCCTGTCATTCCTGGCCCAAAGCCCCCTTTTAAAACCCCAAACCCCCCTTGCAGACCCCCAGACCCCCAAACCCACTAATTTCCTGTAACTCCCACCTCAAACCCCCCTTTTCAACCCCCAGACCCCCTTTAAAACCCCCAAACCCTCTTCCAGAGCCCCAAACCCTCCTTTTAACCCCCCAACTGCCCCATTTAAACCCCCAGACTCCCTTCCAGACCCCAACTGCCGCTTTTAAATCCCCAAACCCTCCTTTTAAACCCCTGGACCCCCTTCCAGACCCCAACCCCTGCTTCCCTGTCCCCAGTCCTTTGCCCGGATCAAGGGGTGGCTGGAGCACGCCCGGAGCTCCCCCAACCTGACGGTGCTGGCGGGCGGCGGCTGCGACGACAGCGTCGGCTACTTCGTGGAGCCCTGCATCGTGGAGAGCAGGGACCCCAGGGACCCCATCATGAGAGAGGTGGGGAATCCCAAATCCCCTGGGACCCCATCCCAAATCCCTGTGGGACCCCCAGGACCCCATCATGGGAGAGGTGGGGAATCCCAAATCCCCTGGGACCCCATCCCAAATCCCTGTGGGACCCCCAGGACCCCATCATGGGAGAGGTGGGGAATCCCAAATCCCCTGGGACCCCATCCCAAATCCCTGTGGGACCCCTGGGACCCCATCATGAGAGAGGAGGGGAATCCCAAATCCCCTGGGACCCCATCCCAAATCCCTGTAGGACCTCTGGGACCCCATCCCAAATCCCTGCAGGGATCCCCGGGACCCCATCATGAGAGAGGTGGGGAATCCCAAATCCCCCATCCCAAATCCCTGTGGGACCCCTGGGACCCCATCCCAAATCCCTGTGGGACCCCTGGGACCCCATCATGAGAGAGGTGGGGAATCCCAAATCCCCTGGGGCCCCATCCCAAATCCCTGTGTGATCCCCAGGACCCCATCATGGGAGAGGTGGGGACACCATCCCAAATCCTCATAGGGCAACCAGGACACCATCCTAAATCCCCGTGGGGCAACCAGGACCCCATCCCAAATCCCTGTGGGGCAACCGGGACCCCATCATGAGAGAGGTGTGGGGGGACCCCATCCCAAATCCCTCTGGGGAACCGGGATCCCATCATGAGGGAGGTGGGGATCCCATCCCAAATCCCTTCAGGGACCCCCAGGACCCCATAATGAGACAGGTGTGGGGTGATCCCCATCCCAAATCCCTGTGGGACCTCATCCTGAGGGAGGTGTGGGGTGATCCCTATCCCTGTGAGACCTCATCCTGAGGGAGGTGTGGGGTGATCCCCATCCCAAATCCCTGCAGGAACCCCATCATGAGAGAGGTGTGGGGTGATCCCCATCCCAAATCCCTGCAGGAACCCCATCATGAGAGAGGTGTGGGGTGATCCCCATCCCAAATCCCTGTGGGACCCCATCCTGAGGGAGGGGTGGGGGATCCCATCCCAAATCCCTGCTCTGGGGACGGTTCCTATGGGAATGGGTTCCTGCGTTGGGATTGGGTTCTTTGGGGTGGGGCAGCACCTGCTCCTTCCTGGGGCTGATCCCGGGGTTTGGGCTCACAGGAGATTTTAGGGCCAGTCTGGGAGATTTTGGAGTTGATCCTTGAGGAGTGTGTTGGTTTTTGGGCTCACAGGAGATTTTTGGGCTGGTCTTACTGGGAGATATTGGGGTTGATCCTCACGGGATGCATTGTTCTTCGGGCTTACAGGGGATTTTGGGGTTGATCCTCGAGAAGTGTGTTGGTTTTTGGGCTCACAGGCGATTTTGGGGCCAGTCTGGGAGATTTTGGGGTTGATCCTCATGGGATGTGTTGTTCTTTGGGCTCACAGGAGATTTTGGGGTTGATCCTCATGGGATGTGTTGTTCTTTGGGCTCACAGGAGATTTTGGGGTTGATCCTCGTGGGATCTGTTGTTCATTGGGCTCACAGGCGATTTTGGGGTTGATCCTCGTGGGATCTGTTGTTCTTTGGGCTCACAGGAGATTTTGGGGTTGATCCTCGTGGGATCTGTTGTTCTTTGGGCTCACAGGCGATTTTGGGGCTGCAAAGGAAATTTTGGGGCCGATCCTCACAGTGTGTGCTGTTCTTTGGGGTGATCCTCACGGGGTGTGTTGGTTTTGGGGCTGCACGGAAGATTTTGGGGTTGATCCTCATGGTGTGTGTTGTTTTTTGGGCTCATAGGAGATTTTTGGGCTGATCATGGCGGGTTTTGATATTTTTGGGGCCGATCCTCCTGATTTATGGTGTTCTTTGGGCTCTCTGTAAAATTTTAGGACCCTCCTCACATTATGTGTTGCTTTTTGGGCTCACAAGAGATTTTGGGGCCGATCCTGATGGGGTCTGTCATTCTTTGGGCTCCCAGGGGATTTTGGGGCAAATCCTCACAGGTTTTGTTATTTTTGGGGCTGATCCTTGGGGTCTGTGTCATTCTTTGAGCTCACAGGCAGTTTTTGGGGCAATCCTGTAAGGGTGTGTTGGTTTTGGGGCCAATCCTTGTGGGATGTGTTGTTTTTTGGGGTGATCCTACAGGGAGTGTTGGTTTTGGGGCTGATCCTTGTGGGATGTGTTGTTTTTTGGGGTGATCCTACAGGGTGTGTTGATTTTGGGGCTGATCCTTGTGGGATGTGTTGTTTTTTGGGGTGATCCTACAGGGTGTGTTGATTTTGGGGCCGATCCTTGTGGGATGTGTTGTTTTTTGGGGTGATCCTACAGGGTGTGTTGGTTTTGGGGCTGCACAGGAGATTTTCAGGCCAGTCCTCATTGGGTTTTTTTGGCTCATGGGCAGTTTTTGGGGCCGATCCTCACAGTGTGTGTGGGTTTTTTGGGACTGATCCCTTATGGTGTGTGTGGGTTTTTTGGGGCTGATCCCTTATGGTGTGTGTGGGTTTTTTGGGGCTGATCCCTTATGGTGTGTGTGGGTTTTTCGGGGCTGATCCCTTATGGTGTGTGTGGGTTTTTTGGGGCTGATCATGATGCCTTGTGTCATTCTTTGGGCTCCAGGAGATTTTGGGGCCCATCCTCATGGGGTGTCTGGGTTTTCTGGGATCAGTCCTGATGGTTTGTGGTATTTCTGGGCTCCCAGCAGATTTTGGGGCCAATCCTGATGGTTTGTATGGTTTTTTTGGGGTTGATCCTGATGGTTTGTATGGTGTTTTGGGGCCAATCCTGATCCTGACAGTTTGTGGGATTTTCTACATTCCCAGGAGCTTTTGGGGCCAATCCTGATGGGGGGTGTGGGTTTTTGGGGCCAATCCTGACAGGGTGTGGGATTTTCTGAACTCACAGGAAATTTTCGGGCTGATCCTTATGGGGTGTGTGGGTTTTTGGGGCCAATCCTGATGGTTTGTGGTACTTTCTGGGCTCCAGGAGATTTTGGGGCCGATCCTGACAGGGGTGTGTGGGCTTTTGGGGTTGATCCTGATGGTTTGTGGCATTTTCTGCATTCCCAGGAGATTTTGGGGGCCAATCCTGACTGGGTGTGAGGGTTTTTGGGGCCAATCCTGCTGGTTTGTATGGGTTTTTAGCGTTGATCCTGACAGGATGTGTGTATTGTTTGGGGTTTGTCTTGACCATCTGTGTGGGGCTTTTGTGCTCCAGGAGGTTTTGGGGCCAGTCCTGACTGAGTGTGCATTTTTTGGGGTTGATCCTGATGATCCGTGTGGGGTTTTTGGGCTCCAGGAGATTTTGGGGCCGATCCTGACGGGGTGTGTGGGTTTTTGGGGCCGATCCTGACAGGGTGTGTGCATTTTTTGGGGTTGATCTTAAAGGGATGTGTGGGTTTTTTGGGCTCCAGGAGATTTTGGGGCTGATCCTGATGGGCTGTGTAGGTTTTGAGTCCAATCCTGACGTTGTGTGTGCATTTTTTGGGGTTGATCTTGATGGGGTGTGTGGGTTTTTTGGCCTCCAGGAGATTTCAGGGCCAAACCTGATGGGCTGTGTGGGTTTTGGGGCCAATCCTGACAGGGTGTGTGCATTTTTGGGGCCAATCCTGACGGTCTGGTGGGTTTGTTGGCTTCCAGGAGATTTTGGGTTTGATCCTGACGGGATGTATGGGTTTTTGGGGTTGATCCTGATGGTTTGTGGCATCTTCTGCATTCCCAGGAGATTTTGGGGGCCAATCCTGACTGGGTGTGAGGGTTTTTGGGGCCAATCCTGCTGGTTTGTATGGGTTTTTAGCGTTGATCCTGACAGGATGTGTGTATTGTTTGGGGTTTGTCTTGACCATCTGTGTGGGGCTTTTGTGCTCCAGGAGGTTTTGGGGCCAGTCCTGACTGGGTGTGCATTTTTTGGGGTTGATCCTGACAGGGTGTGTGAGTTTTGGGACTGATCGTGATGGGGGGTCTGCATTTTTTGGGGTTGATCCTGATGATCCGTGTGGGGATTTTGGGCTCCAGGAGATTTTTGGGCTGATCCTGATGGGCTGTGTGGGTTTTGGGGCCAATCCTGATGTTGTGTGTGCATTTTTTGGGGTTGATCTTAAAGGGATGTGTGTGTTTTTTGGGCTCCAGGAGATTTTGGGGCCGATCCTGACAGGGTGTGTAGGTTTTGAGGCCAATCCTGCCGTTGTGTGTGCATTTTTTGGGGTTGATCTTGATGGGATGTGTGAGATTTTTGCGCTCCAGGAGATTTTGGGGCTGATCCTGATGGGCTGTGTGGGTTTTAGGGCCAATCCTGATGTTATGTGTGCATTTTTTGGGGTTGATCTTGATGGGATGTGTGGGTTTTTTGGGCTCCAGGAGATTTTGGGGCCGATCCTGATGGGCTGTGTGGGTTTTGGGGCCAATCCTGACAGGGTGTGTGCATTTTTTGGGGTTGATCTTGATGGGATGTGTGGGATTTTTGGGGCCAATCCTGACGTTGTGTGTGCATTTTTTGGGGTTGATCCTGATAGTCTGTATGGGTTTTTTGGGCTCCAGGAGATTTTGGGGCCAGCCCTGATGGGCTGTGTGCATTTCTGGGGCCGATGCTGACGGCCTGGCGGGTCTGTTGGCTCCAGGAGATTTTCGGGCCCATCCTGACGGTGTTCGTGTACCCCGAGCATCGCTACCGGGAGGTGCTGGAGCTCATCGACACCACCACCCCCTACGGCCTCACGGGGGCGATCTTCGCCCAGGAGAAGTGAGTCCCAAAATTCCCGAAAATTCCCCCAAAAAGCAGCTGGGGGTGCTTTTCCCAGCCGGAGTGAGGCACGGATCTTCCTCCTCTCCAGAGCAGGGAGGAGCATTTCCCACCCAGCCTGTGCTGCTTTGGCTGCTCCTCCTGCAGGGAGGGGAGGGGATGGTTTGGAAGTTTCGCTTAGTTTGTTTTTTGGGGTTTCTTAGCTCAAAAAAGCTTTTGTTTTCAGCGAGGAATTATCCCAAAGGAATGTTTGGAGCACGTGGGGGTTGAACCCACAGCCCGCTCAGCAGGAGGAGGGCAAAGAGTGGTGTAACCTCAGAGAGAATCGCCCAAAATTGTCACAGAATTCTGGGCTGGTTGGGGCTGGAGGGACCTTAGAGCTGGTCCAGGACCACCCCTGGCAGGGCAGGGACACCTCCCACTGTCCCAGGGTGCTCCAAACCCCATCCAGCCTGGCCTGGGACACTGCCAGGGATGGGACTGAGGGATAACAACCTTTGGTTTGTAACCATAAAACGTAAATAGAGAAAGAAGCTGAAAAAAAAAAACCCAAAGCAGCGAAAATGCACGAGCTGTGTGTGTGAAACCCCTGAGGCCTGGAGCTGGGCACGAGGGGACCCAACCCCCTCTGGAGGGACCAAAAAACCCCTCGGGAGGGGACCCAAGCCTCTCTGTGGCCGGTTTGGTGGCTCTGCAGCACCTGGGGGTGCTCAGGGCTGTGCCTGTCCCTGCCCAGGGCTGTCATCGAGGAGTCCCTGAGGCTGCTGCGCCACGCCGCCGGCAACTTCTACATCAACGACAAATCCACGGGGGCCGTGGTGGCCCAGCAGCCCTTCGGGGGCTCCCGCATCTCAGGTGACACCAGGGCTGCTGGCCAGGCCCTTCCCAGCTCCCCTCCGTGTCCCTCCATGTCCCTCCTGTCCTCTGTGTCCCGTCTCCCTGTCCCATGTCCCTCCCATCCCTGTGTCCCTCTGTCCTTCCCATCCTCCATATCCCTCTGTATCCCTCCTGTCCCTGTGCATCCCTCGTGTCCCTCCTTGTCCCCATCCTTCGTGTCCCTCCTGTCCTTCCATTTCCCTCCTTGTCCCCATCCCTGCATGTCCCTCCCATCCCTCTGTGTCCCCTGTGTCCCTCCCATCCTCAGTGTCCTTCCCATCCCTCCATGTCCCTCCCATCCCTCTGCATCCCTCCCATTCCTTGTGTCCCGTGTCCCTCCCATCCTCCATGTCCCTCAGTGTCCTTCCCATCCTCCATGTCCCTCCTGTGCTCCTTGTCCTTCCATGTCCCTCCTGTTCCCTTTGTCCCTCCTGTGCCCATCCTCCGTGTCCCTCCATGTCCCCATCCTGTGTCCATGTCCTTCCCATCCCTCTGTGTCCCTCCTGTCTCTCTGTGTCCCTCCTGTGCTCCGTGTCCTTTCATGTCCCTCCCTTTCCTTGTGTCCCCTGTCCCTCCTACCCTTCATGTCCCTCTGTGTCCTTCCCACCCTCCATGTCCCTCCCATCTCTCTGTGTCCCTCCTGTCCTCCTTGTCCTTCCCCATCCCTCCTGTGCTGTGTCCCTCCCATCCTTCCATGTCCCTCCTGTGCCCACCCTCCGTGTCCCTCCTGTCCCGTGTCCCTCCCATCCCTCCTGTGCTCTGTGTCCCTTGTTCTCTTCATCCCTCCTGTCCCCGTGTGTCCCTCCTGTCCCCATCCTCGTGTCCCTGCCACCCTCACGGTGTCACCAGCCCTTTCTGCTGTCCCCCACAGGCACCAATGACAAGCCCGGGGGTCCCCACTACCTCCTGCGCTGGACGTCCCCGCAGGCCATCAAGGAGACACACGTGCCCCTGGGGGACTGGCGCTACGCCTACATGCAGTGACCCTGGGGACAGCTGCCACCCCCACAGCACTTACACTACTGATCCCTAACCTGCCCCTCCTAGGAGTTCTTTAAAAAAAGAAAAAAACAAACAAACAAAAAAAAAGTGTTGTTAAATGGTAATGCTCGGAGCTCCTCGTGGTGTCCTCGGTCGCGTGGCACCTGGGGACACGATGGTGAGTGTGGCAGTGGTTGGATTTGATGACTTTAAAGGGCTTTTCCAACCTCAGTGATTCTGTGCAAGCATGCTTAATTAGGTCAGTCATTAATTAAGGGGTGGCTGCAGAGGCACAACTGGACCCTGGCTCCCTTCTCCTCCCGGCTCTCCCATCCCCAGAGCAGCTCCCTCTCCCCGGGCTGAGCGGGATCAGAGCAGGAGCTGAGATCTGTCCCCTGTACCGAGCCGTGTCCCTCGCTGTCCCCAGCAGCCCAAATCCCCGGGGGTGCAGGGCAGCCAGGCTGGTTCCACCCCCTGGGCTGGGCTTTGTCCCCACCCTGAGCCCCCTCACAGCCCTGGGCTGGGCAGGAGCCTCGTGCCAGGAGAGGGCAGCTCTGGAGAGGGCAGCTGTGCTGCTGCTTGGAACGAGTCCCAGTGCCCCATCCCAGCCCCATCCCATCCCCATCCCCATCCCCATCCCATCCCATCCCATCCCATCCCATCCCATCCCATCCCATCCCATCCCCATTCCCATCCCCATCCCCATCCCCATCCCATCCCCATCCCATCCCATCCCATCCCATCCCCATCCCCATCCCCATCCCATCCCCATCCCATCCCCATCCCATCCCCATCCCATCCCCATCCCATCCCATCCCATCCCATCCCCATCCCCATCCCCATCCCATCCCCATCCCCATCCCCATCCCCATCCCCATCCCCATCCCATCCCATCCCCATCCCATCCCCATCCCATCCCCATCCCCATCCCATCCCCATCCCATCCCCATCCCCATCCCATCCCCATCCCCATCCCCATCCCCATCCCATCCCCATCCCATCCCCATCCCATCCCCATCCCATCCCCATCCCATCCCCATCCCATCCCCATCCCCATCCCCATCCCCATCCCCATCCCATCCCCATCCCCATCCCATCCCCATCCCCATCCCCATCCCCATCCCCATCCCATCCCCATCCCATCCCATCCCATCCCATCCCATCCCATCCCATCCCATCCCATCCCCATCCCCATCCCCATCCCCATCCCCATCCCATCCCCATCCCCATCCCATCCCCATCCCCATCCCCATCCCCATCCCCATCCCCATCCCCATCCCATCCCCATCCCATCCCATCCCATCCCATCCCATCCCATCCCATCCCCATCCCCATCCCCATCCCCATCCCCATCCCCATCCCCATCCCCATCCCCATCCCCATCCCCATCCCCATCCCCATCCCCATCCCCATCCCCATCCCATCCCCATCCCATCCCATCCCATCCCATCCCATCCCATCCCATCCCATCCCATCCCATCCCATCCCATCCCATCCCATCCCATCCCCATCCCCATCCCCATCCCCATCCCCATCCCCATCCCCATCCCATCCCCATCCCATCCCCATCCCATCCCATCCCCATCCCATCCCCATCCCATCCCATCCCATCCCTCAGACCCTCAGCCCACCCAGCCGGGCTCAGGCTGGGCCAGGGCAGCAGCAGCCCCAGCTCTGTGCCCTGGCTTTGCCTCTGGGGCTGAGGCCAGGCTGGCCCTGCTGCTCCCATCCCTGTGTGTGCCCTTAGAGGAGTGGGAGAGCTGCTGGGGTTTTGGGGATCAGGGAATGTCCTGCTCCAGCTGCCTGGGGGGAACCTTCTCTGCCCCCCCTGCGAGGGGCAGGAGCTGCAGCCCTCCCACCCTGGGAGCTGCTGTCCCACCTGAGCCCAACCCCAGGGCTCTGCCAGCTGCCAAGACCAGGGCTTAAACCAGGACTTCAGTCAGGCCTTAAACGAGGACTTCAATCAGGCCTTAAACCAGGATTTAAAATTAAATCAGGCCTTAAACCAGGAGATAAATCAGGAGTTAAAATTGAACTAGGCCTTAAACCAGGCTGTAAACCAGGCCTTAGACCAAGACTTAAACCAGGCCTGGCCTGGGCTCTCCCCCAGCCAGGGCTCGGTGCTGGGAGCTGACAGGAGAAGGGATCTGGAGCACACGGCCCTGCACCTCCAGGCTCAGCTCTAATCACAAATGGGTTTGTTTCTAACCCCTATTAATTACTGAGTTAATTACTGCTCAATTAACAGCATTTGCAGGGGCTGCAGCCCTGGCAGGCGGGCACTGGCAGCTGGGGCCAGTGGTGCCACTGCCCCTGTGCAGGGCAGGCAGGAGTGGCTGGAACTCCCCTGCATCCTGGCTCAGCTAGAAAAACGTGCAATAAATTAATGTTCAAGCCTCTTTGCACTGCTTTTATGAATTATTTCTCCGGGTTGCTGTCAGATAAAGAGCCAGAGTTGGCAGTGGGGACCTTTAAATAAAATCAACCCAGGTTTACATTTTGTGTTGAAACGATGTTCCCCTGCTTGGGGAGGGAGAGGCAGGAAAATGAGGGGCCTTGTTCAGAATCCCGCGACGGTTTGGGTGGGAAGGGACCTCAGAGCCCACCCAGTGTCACCCCTGCCATGGCAGGGACACCTTCCCCTGCCCCAGGCTGCTCCCAGCCCTGTCCAGCCTGGCCTTGGACACTGCCAGGGATCCAGGGGCACCACAGCTGCTCTGGGCACCTGTGCCAGGCCCTGCCCACCCTGCCAGGGAACAATTCCTGCCCAAAATCCCATCCCACCCTGCGCCCTTTCAGCTTCAACCATTCCCCTTGTCCTCATCGTTACTCCAAATCTGGGTACTGCCTGCTGGGAGGGCACGAGGGAGCCCAGCTCTGCCCCAAAGCCACCCCAGACCCCAGCAGGGAGGAGAGAACCCCAACTCCACCTCGAAACCCTGGCAGGGAGGAGAGAACCCCAACTCCACCTCGAAACCCTGGCAGGGAGGAGAGAACCCCAACTCCACCTCGAAACCCTGGCAGGGAGGAGAGAACCCCAAATCCACTTCAAAACCCTGGCAGGGAGGAGAGAACCCCAACTCCACCTCGAAACCCTGGCAGGGAGGAGAGAACCCCAACTCCACCTCGAAACCCTGGCAGGGAGGAGAGAACCCCAAATCCACCTCGAAACCCTGGCAGGGTGGAGAGAACCCCAAATCCACCTCAAAACCCTGGCAGGGAGGAGAGAACCCCAAATCCACCTCGAAACCCTGGCAGGGAGGAGAGAACCCCAAACCCCTGGAAGGAGAAGAACACCCCAAATCTTCAGCAGGCAGGAGAGAGCCCCAAACCCACCCCAAACTCCAGCAGGGAGGAGAGAGAGAGTCAAAACCCACCCCAAACCCCTGGCAGGCAGGAGAGAGCCCTAAACCTCCGGCAGGGAGGAAAAAAGCCCAAATCCACCCCAAACTTCTAACACGAGTGGAGAGAGAGCCCCAAACCCACCCCAAATCCTGGCAGGGAGGAGAGAGCCCCAAACCCCCGGCAGGGAGGAAAAAAGCCCAAATCCACCCCAAACTTCTAACACGAGTGGAGAGAGAGCCCCAAACCCACCCCAAATCCTGGCAGGGAGGAGAGAGCCCCAAACCCCCGGCAGGGAGGAGAAAACCACAAATCCACCCCAAATTCCTAGCAGGGTGGAGAGAGAGCCCCAAACCCCAGCAGGGTGCAGAGAGCCCTGCCCTGACTGCCGGGATTGTCCCCAAGCCATCACCCAGGTGGGGCCACAGCGCTGTCCCCTCCAGCCCGGGCACCTCTGGCCACCCAGCTTGGGACAAGCCCCTTCAGAGCCGCCCCAAATGCCACCCCCGACCCTTCCCGGCCCCACTGCCCGGCCAGCCCCGGCCCCCAGCGCCTTTCACGCCTCCAGGCCGGAGTGTCAAGTGGATTTTTGAGCCTTAACTTGGAATTTCATGGCTTTTGTGGCTCCAAATCAGGCCCCTAATGCCATTTAAACCTTGGCTTTTCCAAGCTGATAAATGCCCGGGAAGGTGCAGGGACAGGGAGGAGCCTCCTGCTTCCCTGGGGTGGAGGAAAGGGGCCTGGGAGGGCTCGGGGGCTCTGCGTGACCCCAAAAATGAGCAGTACCAGGTCTGGAGTGCCCGGTGGAGCTCCAATCCCATCCCTGGCTCTCGGCAATCCCGAACACGTCCCGGAGCCGGGAGCAGGGCAGGAGGATGAGCCAGGCTCTGGCTGGGAAGTGGCAGAATTTCCCTGGATAAATGGGAGCTTTTCCCTGGATAAATGGCAGATCTTCCCTGGGTAAGTGGCAGATTTTTCTTGGAAAAGTGGCAAGTTTTCCCTGGAAAAGTGGCAGGTTTTCCCAGGATAAAAGGGAGGTTTCCCCTGGATAAATGGCAGATCTTCCCTGGAAAAGTGGGAGATTTTCCCTGGATAAATGGGAGGTTTTCCCTGGAAAAGCAGCAGATTTTCCCTGGGTAAGTGGCAGATCTTCCCTGGAAAAGTGGCAGGTTTTCCCTGGATGAGTGGCAGATTTTCCTTGGGCAAGTAGCAGATTTTCCTTGGAAAACTGGCAGGTTTTCCCTGGATAAATAGCAGAATTTCCTGGAAAAGTGGCCGATGAACTGGGAATCCCTGTGGGATGAACTGGGCATCCATGGGGGATGAGCTGGGAGAGGAAGAGGAGGAGGCTCTGCCCGGGAGAGCAGCTTGGGATCAGCCCCTGCTGCCCTGGCACTGAGCAGGGAGGATTCTGCTTCCTGGGCGATCTAAAAAATTTTTAAAACCCAAAAAAACCCCTAAGAAAACCCCAAAAAGCAAAGCAAAGCAAATCCACAAAAAACCCAACAACAACAGCAACCAAAAAACCCACAAAAACCCAACAAACCAAAGAACACCCAAAAAACCAAACCACAAAAGAAAACAGAACAAAACCAAAAACAGAGAAAACCCACAAAAAAAAAAAAAAAAAAAAAAAAAAAAACCAAAACAAAACCAAAAACAAACTCAAACCCCCCCCCCCAAAAAAAAAAAAACCAAAAAAACAAAACCAAACCTCCCCCCCAAAGAAAGGGGGGGTGTCCCCAATGGGGCAGGGGTGTCCCCGATGGGGCAGGGTGGTGCCCGATGATTTTGGCTCCGGGGGAGGCCAGAGGAGACCCCTGAGGGGTCAATAAATGAGCTCTAAATGCCTGCCCTGGCAGCAGGAGCACCCGCTGGGAAGCTGGTACCAAATTTGATTTTTTTTTTCTGGGAAATTTTTGCTTTCCACGTTCTGGAACACGTCGGGGTCCCTGCAGAGCTCCTCTGGTGCCAGCAGTGCCCCCCCGCAGCTGCAGCCTCCTGAACCCCCCTTCCCACAAACTGCTCTGGGGGGGACCTTCGGGGCTCCTTCTTCTCCCAGCCTGCCTGATTTCCTCCCAAAAATCCCAAACCCGGCATCCCGGGGCTGGATTCCCCGTGTTCCCCGCACCCCACGGGCTGGCTGTGCCCGGTGCTGGTGCCCCGGGGGGGCACGCTCCAATTCCCGGACAATTCCCGGCTCTGGGGGCGGCGGTTTCCCCTCATTTCCCAAGCAGAGGTTGGAAGATCTCCCGGCACGGGAGGGGAGGCGCTTTGGGATGCGGGGAAGGGCCGGGCTGCGGGATAAGGGAATGTTCCCCACGGCCAGGGGGGCACGGAGCGAGACCCCCAGAAAACATCGCCCCGTCCCTCCATCCTCCCCTCGCAGTCCTGGCAGGGATTTTTGGGAGCAGCCCGCACCTTCCCGTTTTCCCATCCCCCGAATAAAAGGATGATGAGGAGAAACGAGCCGCAGGAGGCACGGTGGGGACAGGAGGGGGAAAAACGGCGCGGGCAGAGCCAGGAACCCTGAGCGTCATCCCGGGGGTTTCCAGGGAAGAAGAGCCCCCCGGGCTGGTTTTCCTCTGTTTCTGTCTGTTTTGATTTCTCCCTTTCCCCATTTCTGCCCGGGCTTCTCCTCCCCGGCCCCGGGGGCGCTCGGAGGCTTTGGGGGAGCGGAGCATCCGCGGGGGCTGCGGGCAGGGGGAGTTTGCGGTACGGGGATGCAGCGGCAGATGGAGATCGTTATCCCGCTCTCCGCGGGAAAACGGGGAAAAAACCGGGAAAAGTGGGGGGGAAAAAAACGGGAAAAGTGGGGGAAAAAACCAGGAAAAGTGGGGGAAAAAAACCGGGAAAAGAGGGAAAAAAAAACCGGGAAAAAAGCCCGGAAAAAAAAAAACGGGGGAAAAAAGGTAAAAAAAAACCGGGGAAAAAACCGTGAAAAGTGTGCGTGTGTGTGTGGGGGGGGGAAGGGTAAAAAACGGGGGAAAAAAAACCCAGGAAAAGTGGGGGGAAATCCGGGAAAAGCAGCGGCTCCCGCCGGGCTGCCAGGCAGGGACGGCTCCTCCGGGGGGTCGGGCCGCAGCTGATGGCACCAGGGCTGCAGGAGGTGCCGCGGGGCCGGGAGGGCTCGAGAAGGGGAAGAGCCGCAGGGTTCAGCTCTGGAGCCGGATTTTCCCACAGGGAGGGTGGGAGGAAGCCAGGAAAGAAACAGCGACAGCGAGAAAGGGGAGAGGGTTTGAGGGCGTCGTCCCCGCTCCACAAACAAACCGGGGGTTTAAGAGCAAGTGCCTGCACTCCCCTTCCCCTCCAAAAATGCTGCAGAATCACCGAGAGGCTCCTAATATTTAACATTTTTGTTAAAGCCGCGGGTCCTGGAGTCATGAGAATGCAGCGGGATGTCAGCCTCCAGCTAAAACAAATAAAGAGGGGATTCACATCCCCCGGGCTGACACGGCAGAGCGGCAAGGAGACGTGACCCCACCTCAGGGCCGGGAAAAACCCTGGAAGATGAAGGGCTGGGAGGCACGGAGCCCCTCAAGCACCCCCCGACTCTTTTACCAACCGAAGCTCGGGGTGCGCCCCTGCGGAGCGAGCGCACCCCGGGAAGCTTCTTCCCACCGGGAAGCACCCCCGGATCCCCTCCTGCCGGGCTCGGGGCCTCTCCCGGCCCCCGGAGCCGGGGATGCTCCGGCGGGAGGGCGCGGCTCCCGCTGCCCCCGCGGGGCCGGTCCGGGAGCCGCCGAAACCCGGGGCCAGCCCGGCCCGGAGGGGGAACAGGGGAGGGCGGCCCCGGCTCTGCGGGGAACCCCCGGCCATAAATCAAAAATCACTCCCCGCGGGCTGCCCGGCCCGCCGCGGCTCGGCAGGAGGAGCAGGAGGGCCTGGCAGCGGCGCAGAGCTGGGATTTGGGATTAGGAGCGGATTTTGGGATCAGGAGGGAACTTTGGGATTAGGAGGGAACTTTGGGATTAGGAGGGAATTTTAGGATCAGGAGGGAACTTTGGGATTAGGAGGGAACTTTGGGATTAGGAGAGGATTTTGGGATTAGGAGAGGACTTTGGGATTAGGAGAGAACTTTAGGATTAGGAGGGAACTTTGGGATTAGGAGAGGACTTTGGGATTAGGAGGGAATTTTGGGATTAGGAGAGGACTTTGGGATTAGGAGAGGACTTTGGGATTAGGAGGGAATTTTAGGATCAGGAGGGCGTTTTGCCCCTCCCAGCTGCGGCCCCGGCCCCACCCGTGGCCGGGTTGGCCCCGGGACCGGGAGGGGCCGGGGCTGGAGGGGGCACAGAAGCACTCGGGGTCCCATGGGATGGGACCTTGGAGGGTCAGAGCTGATCCATCCATGCAGAGCCATCCAAAATCTGGATCCCGGCCCATCCAAAGGGATGGAACCTGCTCATTCCGAAGGGATGGATCCTGGCACATCCAAAGGTCGGATGCTGGGCGGGGTGGGCAGGGGGAGCTCCAGCCCTTTGTCCCTGGGGGCGGGCGCCATCCTTCAAACAGCAACGCCCTCAAATGCCACATCCTCACCGTCCTCACCGTCCTCGTCCTCCTTGCCCTCCTCATCCCTCTCATCCTCATCCTCACACAGCTCCTGGAGCACAAGCCTCATCCCCGCGGATGCTTTTCCCTGGCCGCGCCCTCTCACCCCACCTGGGCCCTGTGCCCCCACAGTCCCTCTCCTGGGGGTTATCCCCTAAATCTGCTCCCGTCCCTACAGCCCAGCGCCCCCAGGCTCAGCAGCAGCGCAGAGCCTCCCCTCCCCCGCACCCCAGCCCTCCCTCCCTCCGCAGCCCGGCTCGGATGTTTAAAATGTATCAGCGCTTCCATCTCAGCTGCTGCTTTCCATCCCTCAGCGATAAGGGATCTGCGCGTACACAGCGCCCGGAACGCTGCGCTCCCTCCCGCCGATATTCCCCCCGGGGCCGATTATCCGCATCCTCCCAGCGGCAGCCCCGCTCTGCCCTTGGTTTTTTGTGGGGGATTTCCCCCCCCAACGCCACCCTTCGGTTCCGTGCCCCCGCCCCGAGCCGTGCTGGCAGATCCGAGATCACAACGCTGACATTTGGGCGGCCGTGCCGCAGTGCCAGGCGGGCAGAGCTGCCGGGGACAATCGATTCTCCCCGCTCCGGCTCCCGGTGCCGTCCGGAACATTCAATCCACGTGAGACCAGCCCTGCCCGCGGCTCCCTGCGCCTTCCCCCGGCTCGGGGGGAACGGGGCACCCCAAAAACCGGGAACGCTGCTGGAGCCGGGCGGGAGCAGCTGGGAGGGGAAGGGAAAAGGAAAGGGAAAAGGGAAAAGGGAAAAGGGAAAAGGGAAAAGGGAAAAGGGAAAAGGGAAAAGGGAAAAGGGAAAAGGGAAAAGGGAAAAGGGAAAAGGGAAAGGAAAGGAAAGGAAAGGAAAGGAAAGGAAAGGAAAGGAAAGGAAAGGAAAGGAAAGGAAAGGAAAGGAAAGGAAAGGAAAGGAAAGGAAAGGAAAGGAAAGGAAAGGAAAGGAAAGGAAAGGAAAGGAAAGGAAAGGAAAGGAAAGGAAAGGAAAGGAAAGGAAAGGAAGCAGCGTGGAGCAGGGAAAGCCGTGCCCCTCTGCACGGCCAAACTGGACTGTGCTGGGATGGCAAACTGGGACCAGTCTGCTGCCCCTCCAATGCCACACCCGCTGCCCAGAGAGGGCTGATAATGCTGGGAAAGGTGATTCCAGCCGGGTGGCCGGGGAAAAGCACACGGTGGAACCCGGGGGCTTGGAGGGAACAGGGATAATGGGGTTTTGGGCTCCCGGAGAGACTCGCTGGGTCCCAAATCCCCCGAGCTCCAGATGTGCAGCCCAGTCCTCAGGGGCCGGGCTGGAGGCTCAGGGTGGGTGCGGTGGATGCACCCAGAGGTGTTCCCAGGGGGATCCCAGGTGTTCCCAGGGGGATCCCAGGTGTTCCCAGGGGGATCCCAAACCCCTCCCGCAGGAACCCCTCCTCAGACAGGGCGGTGCTGGATCCCTGCGGGGATGGGGAGGTTGAGGCACAGCACCGGCAGCGAGCCTGGGAAGGGCCTGAAGGCTCCGCAATCAACAAGGAGACAAGTGGGATTCCCATTCCTCGGGGAAGTGGTGGGATGGGAGCTCTGGGAAGAGCTGCAAAGCCGGGGGTGACATCTCCACGCACTGGTGGCACCTCAGTCCCCGCCTCGCTGTGTCCCCGGACAGACCCTCGGGGTCTGGAGCAGCTGCGGGAACGGAGGTGCCGGAGCGGGGCTCAAACCCCATCCTGGGTCCATGGGGAAAGGCGGTGACGCCCGTGGCCCAGGAATGCGGCCCTCGGCTGGCCCCCGAGCCCCGCTGGCCCCGAGCCCCGCTGGCCCCGGGCCCGGCTGGCAGGCGATGCGCGGGGACAGCTGTGCCCGGTGACATCAGCCCCGCCTGGGGAGCGCTGCCTCGGCCCGGGGCTCCTTCTCCAGGGGAAAGAGGGGGGAAGGAGCCCGTGCTGCCCTTAACCCTCCGCTTGCCGCGGGTCCGGGCAGCGGCGGCTCCCGAGGAGGAGAACGGGGCGGGCCCCGCACCCCAATCCCGGCGCGACCGCTCCAGGCCAGAGAGGACGCCCCAGCCGGGCTGGGTCACGGAATAACCGCGGTGTTCCCCCCTCCAGCTGCCCAAAATCCAGCTGCGGGCTCTGTTTTCTCAGCCCCGGCTCTCTGCTGGTGCCTCCAGCCAGGGAATGCTCAGAGGAGGAGGGAGGGAGGGACGCAGCTCCAGCTGGATGCAGGCGGAGGGAGAGACCCGCAGGGAGGCTCCGAGCTGCTCCCGGGCTCCTCATCCTCGGCAGCTCTGCCCTGGGCTCGGGGGGGTAACACATCAACGATGGCCAAAGCCCAGGCCCGGGCTGGTTTGGCTGTGCCCAGGAAGGGATGGTGGTACCCAGGAGCTGTGCCAGCCCCGTCTGCTCCATCCAGCAGTGAACTCCCCTCCCGGTGCCTGCCCAGGGCTTGCACAATTGCAGCTCTGCAGCTCCTTTGGCAAGAAGGGTTTTGTCAGACTCCCCACCGTGGAGCTGCTGACCCTGTGGGCACTGGGATGGCACTGGGGTGAAGTGGGAGGGCAGCTGAGGTACCCCAAATGTGCTGCCACGTGTGGTGAGAAGTGATGAAGGTATTTATTAAGAGGTTTTAAGAGATCCACCTCGGGCAGCACAACCCAAAATGGCACAAAATGAACCCAAAATGGCACAAAATGAACCCAAGATGAACCAAAAATGGTCACACAATGGGCACCCACTCACGGGGTCTCTCACTTTCACAAGCTCTGCTCCGTTTGCACACTGCAGTTCATTGTCCCGTTCCAGCTTTAGCCCATGCAGTCCCATCCTGCTTGTTTTCTCTCTTCATTCCACGGTGTTTGTGCTCCTGGGCCTGAGGTTTGGATCATTTGTGCTTGCTCCCCAGCTGGAGAAGGAATTGCTTTGTCTCCCTGCTCTGTGCAGGGAGCTCACCATCCCATAATATGAAGCCCAGACCCACACACTAAAGCAGAATTCACAGAATGTGAAAAACAGAGAAGCCAAAACCTGCGGCGTCAGAAGGATCCACAAATCACAGAACCATGGAAAAGTTGGGATGGAGGAACCTCAGAGCCCCTCCAGTGCCGTGGCAGGGACACCTCGCCCTGTCCCAGGCTGCTCCCAGACCCCTCCAGCCCGGCCCCGGGCACTGCCAGGGCTCCAGGGGCAGCCACAGCTGCTGCACAGCCCCAAACCTCCCCCCGAGCTGCTGCTTCCCCCAAATCACCCACGCGGCAGTGATGGCCGAGCCCCCAGGAGATGCTGCCCCCGCCCGGTCCCCGCTCCCCTCCACCCCTGGCTGGAAAGCACTGGGCCAGGACCAACTGGGCTGGGCCCAACTGGGCCAGGCCCAACTGGGCCCAGCTTTGCTGCTGGGCTGGCGGGGGAGGATTGGGTTAGCAGGGATGGGATGGGATGGGATGGGATGGGATGGGATGGGATGGGATGGGATGGGATGGGATGGGATGGGGTGGGGATGGGGTGGGATGGGATGGGATGGGATGGGATGGGATGGGATGGGATGGGATGGGGTGGGTTGGGATGGGATGGGATGGGATGGGATGGGGATGGGATGGGATGGGATGGGATGGGGTGGGATGGGGATGGGGATGGGGTGGGGTGGGATGGGATGGGATGGGATGGGATGGGATGGGATGGGGTGGGTTGGGGTGGGGTGGGGTGGGATGGGATGGGATGGGATGGGATGGGATGGGATGGGATGGGGTGGGATGGGATGGGATGGGGTGGGGTGGGATGGGATGGGATGGGATGGGATGGGATGGGATGGGATGGGGTGGGTTGGGGTGGGGTGGGGTGGGATGGGATGGGATGGGATGGGATGGGATGGGATGGGATGGGATGGGGTGGGATGGGATGGGGTGGGTTGGGATGGGATGGGATGGGGTGGGATGGGGATGGGATGGGATGGGATGGGATGGGATGGGATGGGGTGGGTTGGGGTGGGGTGGGGTGGGATGGGATGGGATGGGATGGGATGGGATGGGATGGGATGGGATGGGATGGGATGGGGTGGGATGGGATGGGGTGGGTTGGGATGGGATGGGATGGGGTGGGATGGGGATGGGATGGGATGGGATGGGATGGGATGGGATGGGATGGGATGGGATGGGGATGGGATGGGGTGGGATGGGGATGGGATGGGATGGGATGGGATGGGATGGGATGGGATGGGATGGGGTGGGTTGGGATGGGGTGGGGTGGGATGGGATGGGGATGGGATGGGGTGGGATGGGGTGGGATGGGGTGGGATGGGATGGGGATGGGGATGGGGTGGGATGGGATGGGATGTCAGCCCTTGGGAACGTGATCCCCCCTGAGCCTGGTGTTTCCCCTCAACCATCAGCCAGGGGTTTTACAGCCAGAGCTGCTGTGAAACCCAAGCTCCGCTCCCAAGCAGGGCAAGGGGAGCCTGGGCAGGGCTTTAACCCCTTGTGGGGGTCCCTGGAACAGCCTCAGCCCCCCCATCCCAGGGCTTTAACCCCTTGTGAGGATCCCTGGAGCCCAGGTATATCCTGGGATTTCCCCTCTCCTGCCCTGTGTTGTTGAAGCTCTGCACAGGTGACACACAGAGAAGCTCCTTCCCACAGCGAAATTCCTGTTAAACACAAGAAAATCTGGGCTGGAAAAGAGAAATTCCTGTCAAACACAGGGAAATCTGGGCTGGAAAAAGGAAATTTCCGTTGAACACAAGGAAATCTGGGCTGGAAAAGGGAAAATTCTGAAATTCCTGTCGAACACAAGGAAATCTGTGTCTGAGAAAAGGACATTCCTGTCACACACAAGGAAGTCTGTGTCCGTCCCGCTGCCCCCGGGACGTTCCTGCCGCTGTCCCGGTGTTTTGTCCCCCTCCCCTCGGGCGCTTGTCCTGGTCCTGGTCCCCCTGCTGATCTCCAGGAATTCCCTGCCGGGAGCAAAGCAGATTTCCCAGGGCAGGAATTGTCCCCGCAGGGCACGGCCCGGGCCCTGAGCCGGGAATTTGGGAAGGGTTTGGCAGCCCGGGCCCTGAGCTGGGAATTCAGGGAGGGTTTGGCAGCCCGGCCGTGCCAGGCCGATGGATTGCTGCTCAGGAATGAGCTTCCCGAAGCTGGAAGGAACCACAAATGTCAGGGCAGGAGGTGGCTGAGGTGGAGAGGAGCTCCTGGGCAGGGTCTGGGGTGGCACCTTTTGGGGTGTGCCAGGGCCGCTCTGCATCCCTGAGATCCCACCGGCAGTGGCAGATCAAAAATCACAGCCCCATAAATCACAGGGAATGCCCTGAGCTGGAAGGGACCCACTGGGATCACTGATCCCACCCCTGGAGGGATCACTGGGATCATTGATCCAACCCTTAGAGGGATCACTGGGAGCACTGGAAGCACTGCTCCAGCTCCTGGAAGGATCACTGGGATCACTGGGATCACTGGGATCGCTGCTCCAGTCCCTGGAAGGATCACTGGGATCACTGATCCCCCCCTGGAAGGATCACTGGGATCGCTGGGATCACTGCTCCAGTCCCTGGAAGGATCACTGGGATCACTGATCCAAGCCCTGGAAGGATCACTGGGATCGCTGGGAGCACTGGGATCACTGATCCAAGCCCTGGAAGGATCACTGGGATCGCTGGGATCACTGATCCAAGCCCTGGAAGGATCACTGGGATCGCTGGGATCACTGATCCAAGCCCTGGAAGGATCGCTGGGATCACTGATCCAAGCCCTGGAAGGATCACTGGTATCACTGCTCCAGCCCCTGTGAGGATCACTGGGATCGCTGGGATCACTAGGATCACTGATCCAGTCCCTGGAAGGATCACTAGGATCATTGATCCAGTCCCTGGAAGGATCACTGGGATCACTGATCCTCCCCCGGCCCCACACACGATCCCAGCAATCCCCCCGGGGCTGTCCAAGCGCTCCCGGAGCCTCGGGAGTGTCCCCATTCCCCGGGGAGCCCGGGCAGTGCCCAGCACGCTCTGCTCAGCTCCCTGTCCCCGTCCCAACCCTCCTGACGCAGCTCCAGCCCCCTCAGGTCCATTTCCCCATGGAAATGGATAAATCTGCCTCGGGAAGGAGCCGAGCCCGCAGCGAGCGGTCCCGAGCTGCCCAGACCAGGATCAGCCGGTTAAACCAGGCTGAGTTCCAGCTCCCGACCCGGGACGGAGCGTCCTGGGCCCAAACCCAGTGGGGACGTGTGTGTTACAGGGACATTCTTCTCTCTCTCCGGATTTTTCATAGAGGTGCACAGAGAGAAAGAAAGAGAAAACAATTTCTATTTCTGCTCCTTGTTTTCCCCATGTGGAATGTGTTTGGAGAATTGTTTACCTGGGGTGATTGCTTGGTTGGATTCTGGTGAGGATTTTTGAGCCTGATGTCCAATCCAACCCACCTGTGGCTGGACTCTCCAGAACAGGGTCACAAGCTGTGAGTAGTTAGATATGATAGAGAAAGTAGGTTTGTAGTTTGAGTATCTTCCTTTATATAGTATATTAATGTATTATAGCATAGTTATAATAAAGAAATCATTCAGCCTCCTGAACTGGAGTTGGACATCAGCATTTCTTCCCACTGGGTTCGCCTGCATTTTACAATAGACGTGCAAAGCCACAGCTTTGGGGTGAAGTGGTGATGGGGCAATCAGCCAAAATCCCGGCCCTGAGCCATTCCCGCCTTGGAAGAGCCTGGAACGGAGGGGTTTGGTCCATTCCAGGAATAACCGAGTTGTCCATGCCCTGTCCCACCCCTTTGGATGCTGCCCTGCTCCTCACCTGGCACAGGGCTGGGCAGGAGGGAGCAGCTTCCAGCAGGAAATCCCGCTTGGAGCTGGGATCCCGCTCCCTGTTGAGGGCCTGGCACTGACCATGGAAGGAGGAAGGTGAAATCCCCACTTTCCTGCAGGTTCGCTCCCTGAAACGGGAACTGCCTGGGTTCCTTTCCCAGCTGGGCGGTTTGAGCCCCTTGGAGGACACGGGGCGCCCACCCAGGCGCGATCCCGCCCCTCGGGAGCTGCCCCCTCTCCCATTCCCGGACCGACCCCTGTCCCCCGAGGATGAGGAGGATGTGGAGCCGCTCGGGCTGCGGGGAAGGCGATAATTCCCCGCTAACACCTGCACTTACAGCCCGCGTCCCCGCTGTCAGCTCCTTTAGGGGCGCTGACAGCTCGCCAGGGGCTCCCGCCGCTGCTTTCCCGAGCTGGGCAATGTGGGGAGCAGCTGCTGCCGGGGAGGGTCTCATCTTTCTGCTCCAGCCAGGGAGAGCCCGCCTGGAACCGTCCCCAGCTCCCGATTTCACCGGGAACGCCGCGGCTTTGGCACCGCTTCAGTCCCGGCTGGGGGGAGGCAGCTGCGGCTCCTTCTCACAGCCTGGGAAAATATTCAGGGCTCCGGTTTTCCCCGAGAGGCCTGAAATCCAAGCGGCTGCAGCTCCAGTTCCCCCCTCCATCCTCCTCCTGCTACTTTTCCATCCTCCTTTTCTCAGCCCAGCCTCACGGCCCTCATGGAAAGTCCAGAGCTCGTCCCCGCTTTCCTGGGGACAGCTGGTCACCCATCCCATCCCATCCCATCCCATCCCATCCCATCCCATCCCATCCCATCCCATCCCATGCCGATTGATCCCACACCTCTTCTCCCTAAGTAAATTAACCCGTTCCCTCCCTGCCGCGTGATTCCACACAGTAACTCCCCGCACAGTAATTCCACAGTAATTACAAGATACTCCCTGAAGTTACACCCTCATTTTCCAGCTCCCTCTGCTCGGTGAGGGAATATTTTCCTGTGCTTTTCCAGCTCCCAGACACAGAACCCGCAGGAGGAACCTCTCAGTGAACGATGAGCTCCATCTGTGCCCCCCACCCTGCAGCTTGGAGCGCTGCTGATCCCTGTTTGACAGAGGAGGAATTCAGATCCAAATCCAGAGATTCCCATCCCTGTTTGACAGTGGAGGAATTCAGGTCCAAAGGGGTTCCACATATTCCCATCCCTGTTTGATACAGGAGGAATTCAGGTCCAAAGGGGTTCCACATATTCCCATCCCTTTTTGACAGGTGAAATTCAGATCCAAAGGGGTTCTGCAGATTCCCACCCTGGATTCCATCCCTGTTTGATAGAGGAGGAATTCAGATCCAGTGAGGTTCCCCAATTTCCCAGCTCAGATTCCCGTCCTTGTTTGACAGGAGGAATTCAGATCCAAAGGGGTTCTGCGAATTCCCAGCCCAGATTCCTGGCCCTGTTTGATGGAGGAGGAATTCAGATCTAAATCCAAAGGGGTTCTGCAGATTCCCATCCTGGACTGATACAGGAGGAATTCAAGGGTTCCCCAGATTCCCATCCCTGTGTGTTAGAGGAGGAATTCAGACCCAAAGGGGTTCCAGAGATTCCCATCCCTGTTTGATAGAGGGGAGATTCAGATCCAAAAGTGTTCCAGAAATTCCCAGTCCAGATTCCCATCCCTGTTTGATAGAGCAGGAATTCAGACCCAAAGGGGTTCCCCAGATTCCCAGCCCAGCAGAGTGGACACAGACAGAATTCCCACAGATCATTGGGACTCCTGTTTTAGGAAGTTTACCCCTGTTTTACCAGGAGGAGCTCCCCAGCAGTGATTCCTACAAAAAGCCACCAATTTTCCCCAGCAGGGAGCTGGGGCACCGCCAGAGCCGCTGGATTTTCAGTGGATGTCTCAGGGGTTTGGGTGCAGCCTGGTGCCCCCACTCCCATCCCCATTCCCAGGGTTTGGGTGTACCTTGGTGTCCCCATCCCCATCCTCATTCCCATCCCCATCCGGGGGAGGGTGGGGGAGGTTGGGTACAGCTTGGTGCCCCAATCCCCATCCCCCATCTCCACGCCTGGATTTGGGAGCAGCCTGGTGTCCCCATTCCCATCCCCATCCCTATCCCAGGGGTTTGGGTGCACCTTGGTGCCCCCATCCCCATCTCCATCCTGGGGGGGTTGGGTACATCTTGGTGTCCCCATCCCAGGGGTTTGGGTGCAACCTGGTGCTCCCATCCCCATCTCCATCCCCATCCCAGGGGGTTTGGTTGCACCTTGGTGCCCCTATCCCCATCCCCAACCCAATCCCAGGGGTTTGGGTTCAGCCTGGTGTCCCCAACCCCATCCCCATCTCAGGGAGCAGCCTAGTGTCCCCATTCCCATCTCCATCCCCATCCCCATCCCTATCTCCATCTCCATCCCCATCCCTATCTCCATCTCCATCCCCATCCCAGGGGTTTGGGTTCAGCCTGGTGCCCCCATCCCGGGAGTTCTCCCAGCCCCTGGAGCACGGGGACAGGCGTGGGACGCGACGGCAGCGGTGACAAACGAGGCAGAACTGCGCTTGTGACGCTCCGTGAATTAATCAGGAGCGGGGGCCGCGTGCTGGGCAGACAAGCGCTGGAATCGCGGCCGGCCGTGATTCAATTAGAGCGCTCTGGAGCAACGGCAACAGCCAGGGAGGGCCCGGGCGCAGCACCTGACCCCGGGCCGGCCCGGGACAGGCAGGGACTGGGGCAGGGCTTTGGGCTGGGATTTGGGCAAGGGCAAGGATTTGGGCTGGGGCAGGGATTTGGGCTGGGATGGGCAGGGATTGGGGCAGGAACTGGGGCAGGGATTTGGGCTGGGATTTAGGCAAGGGAATGGATTTGAGCTGGGGCAGGGATTTGGGCAGGGATTTGGGCTGGGATTTAGGCAAGGGAATGGATTTGGGCAAGGGCAAGGATTTGGGCTGGGATTTGGGCTGGGATCTGGGCAGGCGCAGGGATCTGGGCAGGGATTTGGGCAGGGGCAGGGATTTGGGCAGCAATTTGGGCACAGATTTGGGCAGGGGCAAGGATTTGGGCAGGAGAAAAGGGAGAGGGAGGCATGGCTGGACACAATAGGGGAGAGGGAAGGGCTGGAGGGAAACAAGGGCAAGGCAATTTCCATTTCCCTCAAAAGCCGAGGTGCAAAGGAAGGATTTTCTGTGAATGAGGAGAGAACAGCAGCGGTTCAAAAGTCACCAGTGAGGGCACTGGGGGAAGGCAGCGTGACAGCTTTTCCTGCCAGAGGAAGGTGCAGGAACCCATGAGGCAGCCATTGGGTCCAAAACAGCTCCAGGCACAGCTCCAGGCACAGCTCCTGGCACAGCTCCTGGCACAGCTCCAGGCACAGCTCCAGGCACAGCTCCAGGCACAGCTCCAGAGCAGCTCCAAGCACAGCTCCAGAACAGCTCCAGGCACAGCTCCTGGACAGCTCCAGAACAGCTCCAGGCACAGCTCCTGGACAGCTCCAGAACAGCTCCAGAACAGCTCCAGGCACAGCTCCTGGACAGCTCCAGAACAGCTCCAGAACAGCTCCTGGCACAGTTCCAGGCACAGCTCCAAGCACAGCTCCAAGCACAGCTCCAGAGCAGCTCCAAGCACAGCTCCAGGCACAGCTCCAAGCACAGCTCCACGCACAGCTCCAGGCACAGCTCCGGGAACAGCTCTAGGCACAGCTCCAGAACAGCTCCAGCCTGGCTGAGCTGCAGAGGGGCCAAGCCCAGCCCTGGCAGAGGCTGAGCCCTGACCTGGCCGGGATACGGATGGAACCTGAGGAACTGCGATTTGGCACCAGGCTGGTGTTGCTCCCCTGGCAGTGCCAGGCTCCCTCCTCACACCCTGCCCTGTCCCTCGTGGGCAGCCCCTGCCCAGTGTCTCATTTAGCTCACTGGGGTGAGAATTCTGGGATAAATCAGGAATGACCTGACTGGGGGTGCTGGAGGTGCATCAGCGTCGAGGGGTGTGGGAGCAGAACCCACCCAGCCCCTTCTCCTCCTGCTTTGGGAGCTCTCCCACCTCACACCCAGATAAAATCAGTAATTTCTGAAAGCCTGGGCCCTCCTCACAACTCCCCAGAGCTCAGCCTGAACCTGATCACAAGGATACCCCAAAAATGAGGGAATCTTGGAGAAAACCTGCAACAGCGGCTGGAGTACAGCTGGGAGTGAGGGAGGGGCAGGGGGAGAAGAAGTGAAGTGCTCTGGGGTGGTCCTGGGGCCAGCCCGTCCCGTCGAGGGACTGTGGGAGAGGTCCCTGGGAGGAATGAGGCTTTTCCTTGGGAAATGTGGCCGTGGGAGGGATCCCGCAGCACCGCAAACTCCTCACCGGCCCCAGGGCACGGAGCTCAAGGGGCATCCCAAAACCTGCCCCGGGGCTGGGAGTGGAATTTGGCATGAGATAAAGGAGTTTCTCTGCAAACACCTCGTGGAGCACCGGGAGCAAGGGCTGTGAAATGGAGCAGAACCGAGCCCGCTCCCATTAATCCATTTATCCCTGTCCCCCGCCCGCCTCCCGCACACATCCCCCCTTCTCCTGCTGGGAACTTCGAGAGAGTTAAGGATTTCTTTTCTTTTCTTTTCTTTTCTTTTCTTTTCTTTTCTTTTCTTTTCTTTTCTTTTCTTTTCTTTTCTTTTCTTTTCTTTTCTTTTCTTTTCTTTTCTTTTCTTTTCTCTTTCTTCCTGTGGTTTTCTCTCTTTCTCCGTCCATCCCTTTCTCTCTTTTTTCTCTCAATTTTCTCTCTTTCTCCGTCCATCCCTTTCTCTCTTTTTTCTCTCAATTTTTCTCTCTCCTTTTTTCTTTCTCTTCTCTTTCTCTCTTTTTCTCTCTTTCTTTTTATCTCTTTCTGCCTCCATCCCTTTCTCTATTTTTTCCTCACCTTTTCTCTCTTTCTTTCTTGCTTCCTCCTTTTTTTCCCCTCCTTTTCTCTTCCTTTCTCTCTCTTTCCCACTTTCTCCCTCTCTCTCTCTCTCCCAGCCCGGAATGCCGGAGCCGGGGCCGGTCCCTTCCCCGCCCTCCCCAGCCCGGCTGCGGCAGCGAATTTCCAATTTTCAGCTCATCTCAAGGTCGTGCCAAGAGGCGCAGAGGCCCTGGTAGGACATAATGGCAGAAGAATTGTAAATGTTGCTTTTAGTGAATGCGGAATGAGGCAGGGCCAAGGAGGGGAAATTTTCCATCCGGAGAAGGGAATGCATTTTCTGCCGCCCGCGCCGCATTAGATTTCCAGAGGTGCCCGGCACCAGGTACATGTCATTAGTAACACTTTGCGTGGTAATGAATCCTTTTATTTCCCTTCCACACAGCTCATGAATACATAAAGAGCCGCTCTGAGCCGCATCTGCCTCAGCTGCGGGAGCCTCTCAGAACTTAATTCCGCATCCTCTCCAGCCGGGTGGCGAACCCAGCTGGGGCCGGCCTTAAAGGCGCAGGTGATGCCTTTGGGGCTGCCTAAAACCAGAGCCAGACCAAATAACGGGAATAAAAACCGCGTGTATTTATTGAAGGGGTTTCAGGTACATCTCAGGCAGGGGCTACATCCAAAGATGGACCAGGGCTCACGAGTTTTCACACTTTGATGACTTTGGTCCATTTGGATATTGGGGGTTAATCCTCCAATTCCAGCTTCAGTAATGAAGTCTTTACCCCAAGCTTGCTCCCCCCATCTCCCTTTTGTTGAATTTCTCGGGGCTGAGGCAGTGAGGTGTCCTTGATTGCCAGGCCTGGAGAGGAATTGTTGTGTCTGCCCAAAACGGGAGAGCAGCAGCTGACGCTGTGTGTGGAGATTGGAGTTCTGCACTACAGAACCGCAGGGTTACAAACATGGAAAACAGCAAAGCTCAAACCCTGAGGTGCCACAGGGAGTTCGGAAAACCCCCATGGAATCCCGGCCTGAGCGGGGAGCCATCCCTGGGTCCTCCCTGTTCCCACCGGCCTCGCCAGGGAGGAGCTTCCTCTGCCCTTCCCCAGGGCCTGCCCAAGCCCCGCTGTGGCCACAATGGGCTCGGGCCGGGGCTTTGGGTGGCCCGGAGCGGGGCCGGTGCCGCTCCAGCGGGAAAACCCTTTCGGGCACAGCAGCGGATGGCCAGGCCCTTCCCGGGCTGCCCGGCAGGAATCCCAGCGGCACGGATCCCCTGCGTCTGCAGGGAAGGGCTCTGCTGCCCTTTGGAGGCTGCGGCGTTCCTAACGACGGGGAAGTGATGGGAACAATAATAAAAATAAAATAAAAATAATACAAAATTAAAATTAGTAAATAATACAGTGGTGGTGGTGATGGTGGTGATGGTGGTTGTGATGATGATCATGGTGATGATGGTGGTGATGATGATGATAATTATGATGATGATGATGGTGATGATGATGACGATTGTGATGATGATGGTGATGGTGATGATGATGATGGTTATGATGATGATGATGGTGATGATGATGGTGATGGTGATGATGGTGATGGTGATGATGATGATGACAATGGTGATGACGATGGTGATGATGGTGGTGACAATGATGATGACAATGATGACGATGGTGATGATGACAGTGATGATGATGATGATGACAATGGTGATGACAATGATGATGACGATGGTGATGATGACGACGATGGTGATGATGATGGTGATGATGAGGGTGATGACAATGATGATGACAATGATGATGACAATGATGATGATGGTGATGATGACGATGATGATGATGGTGATGATGACAATGATGATGATGACAGTGATGATGATGATGATGACAATGATGATGATGGTGATGACGATGGTGATGATGATGGCGATGGCGATGGTGATGATGATGATGACACCCCAACCCCTGGTGCTTTTGTCTCTCCCCATCCCCTCAGGCACAGCCCCTGCAGGAGCTGTCAGAGGTGGCTCCAGGGCAGGAGCATTCCCGGGCACCTGTGGAGTGTGGCTGCAGATGGAATCCAGCCTTGAGTCCGGCACGCCCAGCCCAGCCCGGGTCGGTCCCAGGGAGCCTCCCGAGCTCCCTGCGGCCATTCCCTGGGGCTCCAGAGCTTCCCTGCAAAGCCATTCCTGCCCCGGGGCACCTGGAGCATTCCCAGCAATGGGAAAGGTGAGGCTGGGAAGGGTTTGGAGATTCCCAGTTGCGGGAGGGACCAGAGAGCTGCAGCCAGTCTGGAAATGGGGGATTTGGGAAATGGGGGGTTTGGCAAGTGGGGGGGTTGGGAAATGGGAGATTTGGGAAATAGAAGTGTTGGAAATGGGGGATTTGGGAAATGGGGGATTTGGGAAATGGGAGATTTGTGAAATGGGAGATTTGGGAAATGGGGGATTTGGGAAATGGGGGATTTGGTAAGTGGGTGGGTTGGGAAATGGGAGATTTGGGAAATAGAAGTGTTGGAAATGGGAGATTGGGGAAATGGGGGATTTGGGAAATGGGAGATTTGTGAAATGGGGGATTTGGGAAATGGGGGATTTGGGAAATGGGGGATTTGGTAAGTGGGTGGGTTGGGAAATGGGAGGGTTGGGAAATGGGAGATTCTGGAAGGAGCTGGCTCTGGGAAGCCCCAGCTTGGCCAGGAGTGAGCCCCAGGGATCATTGCCCCCCTGGAACATGGGCTGACACCTGGCATTCCCAGTGTTCCCAGACCCTGTGGACCCAGCAGGGTCAGGATGGATTCTCCCAGCATTGGGAATCCCTTGGGAAGCGTTCAGAGGGTCCCGAGCAGAGCTGGAGCCGGGGGTGGCTCCGAGCTCTGGAGCTGTCTGGGAAGGGCTCTGGAATGGGAATGGGGCTGGGCCGAGCTGTCCCTGAGCTGTACCCGAGGTGCGACAGACGGGGCCTGGGGACAGGGTCAGACTGGCTGGGGACAGCTCTGGGGACAGGGACAGGAACAGCCCAGCTGGGGACAGCTCTGGGGCTGGGGACAGCTCCAGGGCTGGGGACAGCTCTGGGGCTGGGCAGGGAGGAGTGGCTCTATCCCAGCACCTGGAGTGGACACGGATCTGCTTTTCCTGTGTCCCATCCCAAGGGGAATCTGGCTCTGGGAGCGGCTCCATGGAGACACATCTGGGTTAGTTTGGGTTAAAATCCTGTGGGAATGGGAATGAGAAAGAGAAAGGGAATGGGAATGGAAAATGTTCCTGGAGAGGCCGGGAGTGTGCAGACCCTTTGTCTACAGTTTGGGTTAAAGGAACAAACTCTGGGAGAATAAACCCCAAACACCAATAAAACACCAAAACCCAATAAAAACCCCAAAGCTGAGCCCCAGCCCCACCCACAGTCCCAGGGAAAGCTATCCTGGGAATGCTCTCGGTGTGCTCCAGCCTCTCCTGGAACTCATTCCTGAATTCCCATCATGGATAAGGAAGGGTCTGCCCATCCCCAACCCCATCCCATCCCATCCCATCCCATCCCATCCCATCCCATCCCATCCCATCCCATCCCATCCCATCCCCTCCCCATCCCACTGCCCTGAGCTGTCCTCCTTCCCCTGCCTGACTCCTCCCCTCCTCCTTTTCAAGGAAAGAAAACCCCACCATTTTGTTTTTATTTTATTTATTGAGTGCAGACCAAGCAGCTCCAGCTCCCGCTTAAAAGCTTTTTCTTCCCAAATTCTGAATAATTTCTCAGCTGAAATTATCGATCGCCTCAAAAGCGCTGCTCGGCACTTCTCAGCACTTCTCCAGCCCAAAATCAATACCTGTTACTGGATATCAGGAGCTGCGAGGCTCTCGAGATGAAGGTGGTGAAAGTTAAAAGAATATGTTAATAAAAAATGAAATTATTTATAGCGGGCGCCGATTCCAAGGCTGCTCCAGCGTTCCTGTCCCAGGTCTGCAAGAATCCACAGGAAATCATACCCTGAAAGCATCCAAGCACTGAACACCAGGATTTCCTCATGGACAGATCACAGGAATTCCAGATTTTAGCCAAAAATCCGGGAGCTGCACCAGCCCAGCAGCTACAGGGTCTGCTCACCACCACCAAAAATCTGATTTTTTCCACAAAACTCCTCTGAATTCCTAAACTGAAATGGAATGAATCCTCCCCCATCCCTGCTTGACGTGCTGATGAGCAGGACATGGATCCTGGAGTAGGAATTTGGAGTGGAAGCTCCCCATTTTGGGAGTAAAAGCTCAGGAATGGGGATGGAGGTCCATAAACCTTGAGGGAACCAAGACCGGAGCGATCCCAGTGAGGTCCCCAATTCCTGCGGGCACACTGCGGGCAGGGACAGGCTGGAGAGGAGGGATGGAAATCATGGGCAAAAGGATTTTATTCCATGAAAAGCAAGGATTGGCAGCTGCTGCTCAGGAGAAACCTGCCCATCCCTGGATTCCTGGAGGAGGATGGATGGGAGAAAAGCGGGGAGGAAAGGGATGAACTCCGGACAAAAAGGGACAATTCCCAGCGGGGAGGAATGGACAAACCCAGCCAGAGCCATCCCAAAATCCGGCACAGAAACTTGGGAATGTTGGAGCTGGGCCCAAAATCCAGGATTATCCTGCCCCACTCCAGGAAAATGGGTTGGAATAGAGGCAGGTTTTAAACTCATGCTCACTCCAAAGGGAAGAGGGAACTTCCCAGCTCCAGTCTGGGATCCCGAGGGCTGCAGGGAAAACACAGGAAATCCTGGGAAAATCCTGGAATGGCTCAGCTTGGAAGGGCCTGGAAGCCCATCCAGTGCCACCACCCCTGTCCCAACCCAGCCAACGTCCCTTGGACACTCCCAGGGATCCAGGGGCTTCTCTGGCAATTCCAGAGCATTCCAATTCTCTGGGAATTCCAGCCCAGCCAGGAGCTCCTTCCCAAAATCCCACCCAAACCCCTCTAGCGATGGTGTCGGACCATTTTATGGAGGAGCTGGAAAAGGCCAAGTCTGGCACAGCTGCACCACCGGGCCCTGCCCGTCCTCCTGCTCCACGCTGATTTTTAAATAAAAAAGATTTTTATTTTTAAATAAAAAAGCTCTAAAAAAGAGGGAGGACAAAGGGACGGAGCCATCCTGGGATGTGCAGCCGGGATGGGCTAGGAAAAACTCATTGGAAGGTTCTCAAAAAATTATGTTTTACCCCCAAAATTTCCCCATAATTTCTGTATTTTACCCCCAAAATTACCCCTATTATTTCCATATTTTACACCAGAAATTCCCCCATAATTTCTGTATTTTACCCCTAAAATTCCTCCCATCATTTCTGTATTTTAGCCCCCAAATTCTCCTTATCATTTCTGTATTTTACCCCCAAAATTACCCCTATCCTTTCAATATTTTACCCCAGAAATTCTCCCTATAATTTCTGTATTTTACCCTGAAAATTCCCCAATTATTTCCATATTTTACCCCGAAAATTCCCCCTAGCCTTTCCATATTTTACCCCAAAAAATTCCCCAATTATTTCCCTATTTTACCCCCAGAATTCCCCCTCTCCCTCCTTTCCAAGCCGGCTTTCCATCGCTCATCCTGCTGCTCCCAGTGGATTTTCCTGAATAGCTGTGGTGGTTAAAGAGCCCTCCCCGCCCTGTTTTGCCCCCCAAATTCCAGCTCCTCCCGCACTTCCCAATCCCGTCATTCCCGTCCTCCCCTCCCTCCCTCCGTCCCTCCCCGGCGCGGGGTCAGCGCCCCTCTGGTCCCCCTTGTAGCCGCCGCCCGGCCGGGGGAGCAGAATGGAAAAATAATTAAAGAATAAAAGGAGCGGAATCGGAGCCGGGCGCGGGCGATGCGCGGAGCCGCCAGATAACGGGCAGATGTGATTTTTGCAGATAAGCGTAGTAATTTAGATAAATCTCGAGGCTTTAGAGCCTTTCGCTTGCGTCCCTTTTCTTTCTGTCTGATTTTTTTTTTTTTTTTTATTTTTCAATTTTATCTCGCGAGTCAAGAGGAGGGGGAGCGGGGAGGAGGGAGGAGGGGGGAGGTTTAATCTTTGGGGAGTTTTTCTTTTCTTTTTAATGTGTTTTTCCCCAGAAGGTGGGATAATGGGAGCCGCTCTCCCCCCACGCGCACTCACACACACACACGCGCGCGCGCGTGAGCCCGGGCTATGTTTTTTAAAAGCAGCGGACAAAAATCAAAATATTTGAAAATGTATTTCATGGTAATTATGTCATATTTCATGGGCTGATGCCACTACTGAAAGAGAGCCTGAATGCCTTAATTTGTATAGAAATTGTAATCATTTGTTCATTTCAAGGTGAAAATTGCATTTTTTAATTTAAATTGTATCCTGCGTGATAGTCTATTATCTAGTAAAATTGTCTCCATGTCTGAATGCCTTATATGCAGCTGCAATGCTTGTTACAAATCCAGTTATATTCATAAAAGCTTTGTCCATGTCTCGGGAAATGTGAACAGTTTCTTCTGGGTTTCTTCTCTCCCTTTTTTCCTTTTTTCCCCCCCTCTTCCCTCCCATCCTCGTCCTCCCCCCTCTTCCCCCTCGGATGTCCTTTTTTTTTTTTTTTTTAATTTTTTTTTTTTGGTCTCCTGGTTGAAATAAACCCAAATCTGCCATTAATAATAATTAGCCTGGCTCTGTACAAAAGGGAGTCCTGGGTGGAATTCGAGGTGAGGGACGTGCAGGAATCAGCCAGGATTCCTGGGTGTTTAATTTATTTATTTATTTTTATTTATTTATTTCCCAGTCGGGGAAAATAAAAAGGGATGAGAGAAGGGAAAGGAGAAAGGAGAGAAAGGTGGGGATGAGGGGAGAGGGTCCGTGAGGCAGATCCAGCACAGGGAACTCGATCCCAAAGGAGCTGAGAGAGGGATTGCAGTCAAATTTGGGGATTTTGGGGATTTGGGAGCGAGTAGGATGCTTGGCTTCCAACTCCTGGCTGTAGGAGAATATTCCCAATATTTTTCATCAGGCGATGCCCTGTCCTGCCCCTGGAATCCCAGTTGTTCCCTTGGGGATTTTAGGGATGCCCAGGGGTGCTGAGGGAAAGCAGAGCCTGAGAAGGGAATTGGGGTGTCCAGGATCCCCCAGCCCTGGGAAAATGGGATTTCCTCCCCTCCCGGGTCCTGCCCCACTCCTGGGGAATTCCAAGGGGGAATTGGGATGGAGGGAACCACAGACACCTCAAACTGGGCCTGCTGCACGCCCCCGAGGGTCGGAAGGACCTGGAACCCTCCAGAGGGGGATTCTGCTTTTTCCTGGGAATGTGGATTTGGGAATGCTGCACCTTCACCCTGCTCCCTTCCCCTCCCCTAGCACCCCTTTTCCAGGAAAACTCTCCCAAAAGGAGCTTTCCCAGCCTGGAGCAGAAAATGGGAATGCTGGCACAGGAGGGAGGAAGGGAATGTTCAGGAATGCAGGATTAGATGAGCTCCTACGTTAAAATTGTTAAAATTATTAAAATTCCGGGCTGCTCTGCGCCAGGTGAGCACGAGGCTGGGCTGGGATCTTAATTACAATTAATCCTGAAAAAAGAAAGGAGTGGGGCTGGCATGGAAATCCTCCCTGAGGGACTTAATTCCCTCCCGTGTCCCTGGCCTGCTCGGAACTCCCTGATTTTATGCAGGGCCACAGCCCAGTTTAATCAGCCCGGGGCTGGAACCGCTTGGAAAGTGCCAAGAGCTCTGCCTCGGGGAGAGGAATCCTTGGGATCAGCCATGGGATATGGGGTAGGGAAACATCCATGGGATCAGCAATGGGATATGGGGCAGGAAAACATCCCTGGGATCAGCCATGGGATATGGGGCAGGGAAACATCCCTGGGATCAGAAACAGGGGATATGGGACAGGAAAATATCCCTAGGATCAGCCATGGGATATGGTGCAGGAAAATATCCCTGGGGTCAGTAACCTGGATATGGGGCAGGAAAACATCCCTGGGATCAGCCACGGGGATATGGGGAAGGAAAACATCCTTGGGATATGGGACCCGTTTAAGGGGAAGGAAAACATCCCTGGGATCAGGAACAGGGACCTGGATGTGGGGCAGGGAAACATCCTTTGGATCAGCCATTGGATATGGGGCAGGGAAACATCCCTGGGAATAGGAATAGGAACCTGGATATGGAATGGGAAAACATCCCCGGGATCAGCCACTGGGGATATGGGGCAGGGAAATATCTCTGGGATCAGTAACCTGGATATGGGGTGGGAAAACATCCCTGGGATCAGCAATAGGATATGGGGCAGGGAAACATCTCTGGGATGAGCAACCTGGATATGGGGCACAAAAACATCTCTGGGATCAGGAACAGGGACCTGGATATGGGGCAGGAAAACATCCCTGAGATCAGGAACAAGGAGCTGGATATGGGTCAGGAGCTTGGAATGACCCTCGGCTGTGGGATCAGGAAAGGGAACGGGAATGGGAACGGGAACGGGAATAGGGATGGGGATGGGAATGGGAACGGGAACGGGGATAGGAATGGGGATGGGGATGGGGATGGGAATGGGGAACAGGAATGGGAATGGGGAACAGGAACAGGAATGGGGAATGGGAATGGGAATGGGAACAGAAATGGGAACGGCAATAGGAACGGGAGCAGGAATGGGAAACGGGAATGGGAATGGGAATGGGAATGGGAATGGGAATGGGAATGGGGACAGGGACGGGGACGGGGATGGGGATGGGGATGGGGAAGGGGATGGATCCCTTCCAGCCCAGTTTATTCCATGGTTTGCAATCCTACAGTTCCATGATTCCATAATCCTGCAATTCCATTATTCCATTATCCTACAGTTCTGTGATTCTATAACCCTGCAATTCCATGATTCCATAATCCAACAATCCCATGATTCTATAATCCTATAGTTCTGTAATTCTATAATCCTACAATTCCATGATTCCCTGATCCTAAAATTCCATGCTTCCATAATCCTGCAATTCCGTGATTATATAATCCTATATTTCTGTGATTCCATAATCCTACAATTCTGTGATTCTATAATCCCACAATTCCATGATTCCATAATCCTACAATTAAAGGAACAGGAATCCCTGCTCAGGATGGGCGCCTGCCCTTCCCAAAAAACCCAGGCACCGATGCCAAGCGGGAATTCCAGAGCCACTTCCCAAATTTTGGGGAGCAGGAGCTGAGGTTGGGGGGGAGGGGGTGCTGGGCTCATCTTCCCACAGGAATTCCCAGGAATTCTGCTTCCAGGGCCAGGTTCACCCTTTGGGATGGATTTTCTGCATCCATAAAAATCAGGATCCCAAACCCACCCCAAAACCTTCCTGGATTCCTAAACCTGCCCCAAAACCTTCCTGGAGCACCCACACCTGGCAGGGCCAGGGTTTGCTGCCCCCCCTTTCCCCCAAATCTCTGGGATTTGGGGATTGGTCAGGATTTGGGGACATGGACGAGGTTCCGGCCCATAAACTAACACGAAATTCCAGCTGCAAATCTTCCTTGGGAATCCCTGGTGCTGGAAAAGGCGATGGAAAAAAGGGAGAGATGGAAAGGGGTTCAAACACCTTCCCCTAAAACATTTCATTTTTACAGCAAGAACCTTTCCAAAAAGCTTTAATTGCTCCATTTTGAATAAAAAGGGAGGAAAAAACTCATTTTCTTTAGTCTGAGCTTCAAAAAATGTTCTGAATCTCAGCTCGGAAAGGCAAAAATGTTTTGTTTCCCTTCCGGGTTGTTCCTCCCTTTCCTTGGAAAGGAATGAGGTGGGAAGAGCCTCGGCACGGAAACGGATTTTGTCTGTTCCTCAAATTCCCTCTGAGAACGGAATCGTGAGATTGCAGGGTTAAATTACAGAGTCGTGGAATTGAAGGATGGAATTGCAGGATTATGGAGTCACAGAATCGTGGAATTGTGGGATTATGGAATCATGGAATTGTAGGATCAGAGAACAATGGAATTGCAGGATTATGGAATCAAGAAACCATGGAATTATGGGATTATAGAATCATGGAATCATGGAATTGTGGGATTACAGAATCAAGGAAACATGGAATTGAATGATCAGACAACCATGGAATTGTGGGATTATGGAATCATGGAATCATGGAATTGTAGGATCAGAGAACCATGGAATTGCAGGATTATGGAATCAAAGAACCATGTAATTGTGGGATTATAGGATCATGGAATCATGGAATTGTGGGATTATAGAATCATGGAATCATGGAATTGAAGGATCAGAAAACCATGGAATTGTGGGATTATGGAATCACAGAATCGTGGAATTACAGGATTATGGAATTACAGAATCAGGGAATTATAGGATCAGAGAACCATGAAATTGTAGGATTATAGAATCATGGAATTGTGGGATTATAGAATCAAGGAATCATGGAATTGAAGGATCAGACAACCATAGAATTGTGGGATTATGGAATCATGGAACCATGGAATTGTAGGATCAGAGAACCATGGAATTGCAGGATTATGGAATCAAAGAACCATGGAATTGTGGGATTATGGAATCACAGAATCATGGAATTACAGGATATTGGAATCACGGAATCAGGGAATTATAGGATCAGAGAACCATGAAATTGTAGGATTATAGAATCATGGAATCATGGAATTGCAGGCTCGTGGAATCATGGAAACATGGAATTGAAGGATCAGAGAGCCATGCAACTGTGGGATTATAAAATCACAGAATTGTGGAAATGCAGGATTATGGAATCAAGGAATAATGGAATCATAGGATCAGAGAACCACAGAATTGCAGGATGATAGAATTGTGGAATTGCAGGGTTATACAACCATGGAATCATGGAATTACAGGATTACAGAATCACAGAATCATAGGATTATAGAACCATAGAATTGTGGGATTACAGAATAATGGAATAATGGAATTGTGGGATTATAGAATTGTGGAATTGTAGGATTATAGAGTCATGGAATTGTAGGATTATGGAATCATGGAACTGCAGGATTATGCAATCATGGAATCGTGGAACTCTAGAATCAGAGAATCATGGAATTGCAAGGTTATAGAATCACAGAATTATAGGATTATAAAATTATGGAGTTGCAGGATCAAACAATCATGGAATTGTAGGATTGTAGAATCAGGGAATCATGGAAGTGTAGGATCAGAGAACCATGGATTTGCAAGATTATAAAAGCACAGAATCATGGAATTGCAGGGTTACAGAGTCATAGAATTATGGGATTATTGAATCATGGATTTGTAGGATTATAGAATCAGGGAATAATGGAATTGTAGAGTTACGGGATCATGGAATTGCAGGGTTATAAATCATGGAATCATGGAATATGCTGTGCTGGAAGGGATCCATCAGGATCACTGAGTCCAAGAGCAACTGTGAGAACATCCAGAAAAATAATGGAAATTTTCAACTTTTCTTGGTTGTGAAGTTGAAAAGGGAAGTATGAGTTTCTCCTCTGGGGGTTTCTGCCCTACAAAATCACAGAGCCAGGATGAAATTATTAATATTTGGGGCTTTTCCTGTGCTTGGGGTCTCTGCAGGCTTGGAATCCCTCTGGCCTGGGCTCCCTGCAGCAGCAAAACATGGAATTCCAGGGAAATATCAGAATTCCAGGAGAATATCGGAATTCCAGGGGAACATCCAGTGGGGGGGTCAGAGGAGGCTGTGGGGGGCACAGAAATCTGGGGGCCAGAGGGAAGAGCTGAGAATCCTAGATAACAATAAATAAATAAATATAAATAAGCAAATAAATAAAGGAATAAATAAATAATAAACCCCCAAACCAAAATATAAAATATAAACAGTAAATAAAAATAATAAATAAAATAATGGCAATAATAAATAAAAATAATAACGGTATCAATAATAAATTATAAATTAATAAATCAAAACAATACATTAAAATAACAAATCATTAAGAATAAACAAATAAACAATAAACAATATAAAAATAAAACAATAAAACAGTAAATAATCTGTAATAAACAATAAATAATAAATAAATGGCAGGAAAGGAATAGCGTTTGATCCCCCAGGACACCGGGACTGTCCCTGCCATGGCCTCAGGTCCCTTGCAGGGGCCGGGCTGTGACCGCCACCTGTGCCAGGGCCGGCAGAGCTGTCACCCGGGCTGGGAGCTGATTTATCTCATTTATTTAACTGTGCTAGGACCAGTTCTGTTTAATGTTTTATTGATGATATGGATGAGGGTTTAGAGTCTTTCGTTAGTAAATTTGCAGATGACACTAAGCTGGGAGCGTGTGTCGATCTGTTAGAGGGACGGAGGGCTTTGCAGAGGGACTTGGAAGGGTTGGATGGATGGGCAGAATCTAATGGGATGAAGTTCAATAAGTCCAGGTGCCGAGTCCTGCACTTTGGCCACAATAACCCCCTGCAACGCTATAGGCTGGGGACGGTGTGTCTGGACAGTGCTCAGGTGGAAAGGGACCTGGGGGTGCTGGTTGACCGTCGGCTGAACGTGAGCCACCAGTGTGCCCAGGTGGCCAAGAAGGGCAATGGCATCCTGGCCAGTATCAGGAATAGTGTGGCCAGCAGGAGCAGGGAGCTCATTCTTCCCCTGTACTCGCTACTGGTGAGGCCACACCTTGAGTGCTGTGCCCAGTTCTGGGCTCCTCAATTTAGGAGAGACACTGAGGTGCTTCAGCGTGTCCAAAGGAGAACAACGAGGCTGGTGAGGGGCTTGGAACACAAGCCGTATGAGGAACGACTGAGGGAGCTGGGGGTGTTTAGCCTGGAGAAAAGGAGATTCAGAGGTGACCTTATCGCTCTCTTCAACTTCCTGAAGGGTGGCTGTGGTGAGCTGGGGGTCGGTCTCTTTCTCTGGGCGACAACAGATAGAACAAGAGGACACAGTCTCGAGCTGCGCCAAAGGAGATACAGGCTAGACTTAAGGAAGAAGTTTTTCACAGAAAGAGTGGTCAAATACTGGAATCATCTGCCCAGGGAGGTGGTGGAGTCACCATCCCTGGATGTGTTTAAAAAAAGACTGGATGTGGTACTTGGTGCCATGATCTAGTTGAGGTGTTAGAACATGGGTTGGACTCAATGATCTTAAAGGTCTCTTTCAACCTAGAAAATTCTGTGAATTCTGTGAATTCTATCAGTGCATTATCAGCTCCTTATCAGCCCCTTATCGCCGGATTAATGCCCCGGCAGCCCCGAGCCGGAGCCCCCAGGCTCCCCAGGCTCGCCCTGCCCGGGTGGCCCCAGGGGGCACCGGAGCCGCGCTGGCACGGCCGGGGATGCCCAGCATGGAGCTCCGGGAACGCGGGGAGGCTCCGGGAAGGGCCGGGAGGGGCCGGGAGCCGGGACCGGGAAGCGCAGTGGGTTGGAAAACGGGGAAGTGGCCGGGAATAACAGAATGGCACCGTGTTCTTAATGTCACCCCGTTTTGGTGTCACCATGTTTTAGAGTGTCACCATGCTTTTGTTCTAGTGTCTATAAACACGGTTCTAGTGTCACCGTGTTTATAGTGTCACTCTGTTTGTAATGTCACCCTATTTTAGTGTCACTGTGTTTATAGTGTCACCATGTTCTTAATGTCACCCCGTTTTGGTGTCTCTGTGTTTATAGTGTCACCGAGTTTTTAGTATCACTGTGTTTATAGTGTCACCGAGTTTTTAGTATCACCCCATTTTGATGTCACCAGGTTTATAGCATCACTGTGTTTATGCTGGCACTGTATTTTTAATGTCACCGCATGTTGCTGTCACTGTATTTATAGTGTCACTGTGTTTATAGTGTCACCGTGTTTGTAATGTCACCCTATTTTAGTGTCACTGTGTTTATAGTGTCACCGTGTTCTTAATGTCACCCTATTTTAGTGTCACCAGGTTTATAGTGTCACCGTGTTCTTAATGTCACCCCGTTCTAGTGTCACCAGGTTTATAGTGTCACTGTGTTTGTAATGCCACCCTATTTTGGTGTCACTGCGTTTATAGTGTCACCGAGTTTTTAATGTCACCCCATTTTGGTGTCACTGTGTTTATGCTGGCACTGTGTTTTTAATGTCACCCCATTTTGCTGCCACTGTATTTATAGTGTCACTGAGTTTATCATGTCACAGTGGTTATAGTGTCACTGTGTTTATAGTGTCACTGTGTTTATAGTGTCACTTTGGTTATAGTGTCACTGTGTTTATAGTGTCACTGTGTTTTAATGCCACCCTATTTTGGTATCACTGTATTTACAGTGTCACTGTGTTAATAGTGTCACTGTGTTTATAGTGTCACTGTGTTTCTAGTGTCACTGTGTTTTTAATGTCACCCTCTTTTAGCGTCACCAGGTTTAGCGTGTCACCGTGTTCTTAATGTCGCCCCGTTTTGGTGTCTCCAGGTTTATAGTGTCACTGTGTTTAAAATGTCACCCCATTTTACTGCCACAGAATTTATAGTGTCACTGTGTTTATTGTGTCACAGGGTTTTTAATGTCACCCTATTTTAGTGCCACCAGGTTTATTGTGTCACTGTGTTCTCAATGTCACCCCGTTCTAGTGTCACTGTGTTTATGGTGTCACTGTGTTTTTAATGTCACCCCGTTTTGGTGTCACCGTGTTTATAGTGTCACAATGTTCTTAATGTCACCCTATTTTGGTGTCACTGTGTTTATAGTGTCACTGAGTTTTTAATATCACCCCATTTTGGTGTCACCAGGTTTATAGTGTCACTGTGTTTGTAATGTCGCCCTCTTTTAGTGTCACTGTGTTTATAGTGTCACTGTGTTTGTAATGTCACCCCGTTTTGGTGCCACAGTGCTTATAGTGTCACTGTGTTTTTGATATCACCCAATTTTGGTGTCTCCAGTTTTATAGTGTCACTGCGTTTATGCTGGCACTGTGTTTTTAATGTCACCCCATGTTGCTGCCACTGTATTTATAGTGTCACTGAGTTTATAGTGTCACTGTGTTTGTAATGTCACCCTATTTTAGTGTCACTGTATTTACAGTGTCACTGTGGCTATACTGTCACTGTGCTTTTAATGCCACCCGATTTTGGTGTCACTGTATTTACAGTGTCACTGTGTTTATTGTGTCACAGGGTTTATAGTGTCACTGTGTTTATAGTTTCACTGTGTTTTTAATGTCACCCTCTTTTAGTGTCACCAGGTTTAGCGTGTCACCGTGTTCTTAATGTCGCCCCGTTTTGGTGTCTCCAGGTTTATAGTGTCACTGTGTTTTTAATGTCAACCCATTTTGCTGCCACTGAATTTAGAGTGTCACTGTGTTTATTGTGTCACAGGGTTTTTAATGTCACCTTATTTTAGTGCCACCAGGTTTATCATGTCACCGTGTTCTCAATGTCACCCCGTTCTAGTGTCACTGTGTTTATGGTGTCACTGTGTGTTTAATGTCACCCTATTTTAGTGTCACTGTGTTTATAGTGTCACCGAGTTTTTAATATCACCCCATTTTGGTGTCACTGTGTTTATGCTGGCACTGTGTTTTTAATGTCACCCCATGTTGCTGTCGCTGTATTTATTGTGTCACTGAGTTTATAGTGTCACTGTGTTTATAGTGTCACTGTGTTTATAGTGTCACTGTATTTACAGTGTCACTGTGGTTATAGTGTCACTGTGCTTTTAATGCCACTCTATTTTGGTGTCACTGTATTTACAGTGTCACTGTGTTAATAGTGTCACTGTGTTTATAGTTTCACTGTGTTTTTAATGTCACCCTCTTTTAGCGTCGCCAGGTTTAGCGTGTCACCGTGTTCTTAATGTCACCCCGTTTTGGTGTCTCCAGGTTTATAGTGTCACTGTGTTTAAAATGTCACCCCATTTTACTGCCACAGAATTTATAGTGTCACTGTGTTTATTGTGTCACAGGGTTTTTAATGTCACCCTATTTTAGTGCCACCATGTTTATCATGTCACCGTGTTCTCAATGTCACCCCGTTCTAGTGTCACTGTGTTTATGGTGTCACTGTGTGTTTAATGTCACCCTGTTTTGGTGTCACTGTGTTTATAGTGTCACAATGTTCTTAATGTCACCCCGTTTTGGTGTCACTGTGTTTATAGTGTCACCGAGTTTTTAATATCACCCCATTTTGGTGTCACCAGGTTTATAGTGTCACTGTGTTTTTAATGTCACCCTATTTCAGTGTCACTGTGTTTTTAATGTCACCCTCTTTTAGTGTCACTGTGTTTATAGTGTCACTGTGTTTGTAATGTCACCCCGTTTTGGTGCCACCGTGCTTATAGTGTCACTGTATTTTTGATATCACCCAATTTTGGTGTCTCCAGGTTTATAGTGTCACTGCGTTTATGCTGGCACTGTGTTTTTAATGTCACCCCATGTTGCTGTCACTGTATTTATAGTGTCACTGTGTTTATTGTGTCACTGTGTTTATAGTGTCACCATGTTCTTAATGTCACCCCGTTTTGGTGTCACCGTGTTTATAGTATCACCGAGTTTTTAATATCACTCAATTTTGGTGTCTCCGGTTTATAGTGTCACTGTGTTTATGCTGGCACTGTGTTTTTAATGTCACCCCATTTTGCTGTCGCTGTATTTATAGTGTCATTTTGTTTATTGTGTCACCGTGTTTTTAATGTCACCCTGTTTTAGTGTCACTGTCTTTATAGTGTCACTGTGTTTATCGTGTCACTGTGTTTTTAATGTCACCCTTTTCTAGTGTCACTGTATTTATAGTGTTGCTGTGCTTTTATTGCCACCCTATTTTAGTGTCACTGTGTATATAGTGTCACCGAGTTTTTAATATCACCCCATTTTGGTATCACCAGGTTTTTAGTGTCACTGTGTTTATCGTGTCACAGGGGTTTTAATGTCACCCTGTCTTAGTGTCACCAGGTTTTATCTGTCACCGTGTTTTTAATGTCACCCCGTTCTAGTGTCACTGTGTTTATGGTGTCACCGTGTTTTTAATATCATCCCATTCTAGTGTCACCACCTTTGGGGTTCCTGGACAAATGAGATCCCCTCCCCGACACCCCCAGGTGTGATCCCACTGTCACAGGATCTGTGTGATTCCCTGAATTCTGTGATTCTGTGAATTCTGTGAGTTCTATGTGATTCTGTGAATTCTGCGATTCTGTGAATTCTGTGAGTTCTATGTGATTCTGTGAATTCTGTGAATTCTATGTGATTTTGTGAATTCTGTGATTCTGTGAATTCTGTGAATTCCATTAATTCTGTGATTCTGTGAATTCCATGAATTCTGTGATTTCTGTGAATTCTGTGAATTCTGTGAGTTCTGTGAATTCTGTGTGATTCTGTGTATTCTGTGACTCTGTGAATTCCATGAATTCTATGAATTCTGTGAATTCTGGGTCTGGGGTGGGAAGAGCTCATGGCAGATCCCACACGCCATTCCCGCAGGACACGGGGAGGGATCTGGGCTGAACTTGGTGATGGTACCCACAAGAGGCTCAGCCTCTCTGTCTGTAATTTCTGCAGTTTTGGGGTTTGGGGCAGCGCGGTGCCTTCGGTGTCGTGCCCAAACTGTAGTTTCCAGCTCATTCCTGCCAGGTTTTCCAGGGATCCCCACTGAGCTCCCCCACATCCTCCAGCCCAGAGATTCCCCAGCCCTGCAGGCTCCCCCAGCCCCCAGCCCCATCCATAGTGGGCAGCCCGTGGTTCAGGGCCTCCCAGTTTCCCATTTTCCTCAGAAATGTGGCTTATCCCAGCACTTGGAGCAGCTGGGGGCTCAGGGGTCTCAGGGAGGGGCTGGATAAGAGGGTGCAGGTGGGGGGTGCAATCCCAAAGCCCTTGGGCCTCCCCTGTGAGGGGGACGGACCCCAGGCTGGCAGTTCTGGCCCTTCCTGCTCCCCAAACTCAAACCCACCTGACAGCTGATGTATCCCACCCCACAGCTGGTGTTTCCCACCCCACAGTTGGTGTTTCCCACCCCACAGCTGGTGTTTCCAATCCCATATTTGATGTTTCCCATCCCACATCTGGTGTTTGCCACCCCACACTTGGTGTATCCCACCCCACAGCTGGTGTCTCCCACCCCACAGTTGATGTTTCCCACCCCACAGTTGGTGTTTCCCATCCCACATTTGGTGTTTCCAATCCCATATTTGATGTTTCCCACCCCACAGCTGGTGTTTCCCACCCCACACTTGGTGTCTCCCACCCCACAGTTGGTGTTTCCCACCCCACAGTTGGTGTTTCCCATCCCACAGCTGGTGTTTCCAAGCCCATATTTGATGTTTCCCACCCCACAGCTGGTGTTTCCCACCCCACAGTTGGTGTCTCCCACCCCACAGTTGGTGTTTCCCACCCCACAGTTGGTGTTTCCCACCCCACAGCTGGTGTTTCCCACCCCACAGTTGGTGTTTCCCATCCCAGGGTGACCCCACCCAGCTTTGTGGGGCCGGGCAGCTCCCAGGGTGACCCCTCTGAGGAGGGACAGCCCCAAACCCGCCCAGGGCCACTCGTCTCCGCTCCGCACACGGGGCCTGACCCAGCGCGGCTTGGGTGGAGATCGGCTCCTGTTCCCGGGGTCCAGAACCTCTCCAGGTGGCTCCTGAGCCCAGGGCTTTGTTCCCAAGGTTTATTCCCAGCCCTGTATCCCCTACACTTTGGGAATATTTTTCTGCTTCTCAGTGTTGGGCCCTGGCTTTTAACGCGAGCCAGGTGCCCGTGGAGCCGGGAGCGGCCCTGCCCGGCCCGGCCTGGCCCGGGCTGCTCCGAAGTGATGGATAAAGGCTCGGCTGTGCTGCGGGGAATCGTCCTCACCCCGTACAGAGCCGCAGTGAAATTCAAGGTTTTATTTATTTGCCTGGCTTCTCCACCTTGCCGCGAACCAGAGCCGCGTTTTGCCGGGTTTTTGAGGGAAAGCAGCTGGAATTCACCTGCTCTGTGTGTTGGATACCCCCGAGGCTCCCCCCGCTCTCTCCTGCTATGCAAACAACCCAAAGGCACTTGGAATCAATTTTTTTTTCTTTTTTTTTTTTTTTTTTTTTTTTTTTTTAATGTATAACAGTTATGCCTGAGTTACAGAAAGACACCTACAGGCAGCAGGTAGTTAAAGCAAAACCAGTTTCTCTTCCTACTAAATCTACTCCATATAGCTGAATAAATTATGGTGCGGTTCCGTATTTACACACCCGGCGCACGCGCGCGCCCACGGCCGGAGCAGATGGCGACGAGGCGAACACAGAAGCGACAATCCCGCAGGAATGGGGGACAGGGGATGCCCTACAGCGCGCGGGGGCCCGCAGGGTGCTGGGGAGGGCGGGTTAGAAGCGTTAAATACACAAAGGACCCCCAAGGAGCCGATCTGCTGCGGCGGCCGGGCCCAGTCCGGCCGTGCTGGGGCGGGACGGGGCTAGGGGGGCAAAGGAGCCCCCTCGGGGTCACTGCTGTCCCCCGGGGGGGCAGGGGTCACTGGCAGGCCTGGGAGAGCGGTGGAGCTGGGAAAGTGTCCCTGGGTGTGGCCAGCTCGGGCTGTGTCCATCTCTGACATGTCCATCTCTGGCTGTGGCCATCTGTGGAGTGTGGCCATCTCTGGAGTGTCCATCTCTGGAGTGTCCATCTCTGGAATGTGTCCATCTCTGGAATGCGTCCATCTCTGGAATATGTCCATCTCTGGAATGTGTCCATCTCTGGAATGTGTCCATCTCTGGAATATGTCCATCTCTGACGTGTCCAGCTCTGACCATGTCCCTTGGTCACTGTTGCTCTGGTTTTTGGGTGATTCTTGGTCCCCCAGAGCCAGCAGCAGCTGAGGATCCACTTGGTCACTGTTGTGTGGCCCCAGGTGGCCACAGCCAGGTTCCTGCTGTCCAGCTCTCCAGGCTTAGTCCTTCTTGGTGGCCCCAGACAGCTGCAGGTGGCCACAGCCATGTTTCCTCTGTTCAGCTCTCCAGGCTTGATCCCCATTGGTGGCCACAGGCAGCTGCAGGTGGCCACAGCCAGGTTCCTGCTGTCCAGCTCTCCAGGTTTGGTCCCATTTGGTGGCCACAGGTGGTCCCAGGTGGCCACAGCCAGGTTCCTGCTGTCCAACTCTCCAGGCTTGGTCCCTCTTGGTGGCCCCAGACAGCTGCAGGTGGCCACAGCCAGGTTTCTGCTGTCGCACTGTCCACGCTCCGTCCTGTCCCAGCTCCAGGCCCTCCCCCGCCGTGACCCCTCCCCATCCCACCCACCCCCCAAGTTTGTCTCTCGTCAGCAGAGCTGAGTTTGGCAACCCATGAAACAAAACTGAGCCAACAGAACAAAACCAAAAGTTACTTTTGACTTTCATACATGAACAAAAGGAAGAAACAAAATAAAACAGAAAGCAAAAAAAAACCAAGCCCGAAATCAACCCCATCCCACCCCGAAGATTCTGGAATGTCTTTTGAAAACACACAATAGGCAAATTTCTACAGTTCATCCCCCCATCCCCTTTTTTTCCTTCTTTTAATTTTTTTTTTTACATTTTTCTTTTTTTTTTCTTTTTTCTTTTTTTTTTTTTTTTAACTAGCACGGCACTCACTGCAGGGTTTTGTTTTTTTTTTTTTTCCTTAGTATATAAAAAAAAATTAACTTTCTATAAACATACAGCACATGACCAAATTTCCCAACTAAATGTACAAAGTGCGACCACGAGGGGAAGGTCAGAGAAGAGCTATTTCGTTCCTCTAGAAATTCTATTTACAGCAGTGCCCGGCTGCCCACGGACTTTCTGGGGAAGGGCATTGGCAGAGAGGTTTCTGCAGTGCTCCCTCTTTTGAATTTTGGGGTTTTTTTGGGGGTCCTGCCCTCGGATGAGGCGGCCAGGCCCGGCTGTCCATGGGTGAGGAGGGGAGGTGACAGAGGAGGGAAGAGCAGGAGCAGCAGCCAAGCGATTCCATGGAATGATGGAGCCTTTCCTTCGGGCTGGGCAGGCAGCGAGGAGGGCGCTGGGCCGGGAATTCCAGCGGCAAAGAGGAGGGATCCGCACGGGATGGAATTCCAGCGGTGAGGAGCAGGGATTGGCACGGGATGGAATTCCAGCAGCGGCAAGAGCAGAGATCAGCATGGGATGGAATTCCAGTGGCAAGGAGCAGGGATTGGCACGGGATGGAATTGCAGCGGTGAGGAGCAGGGATCAGTACAGGATGGAATTCCAGCAGCACAGAGGAGGGGTCGGCACAGGATGGAATTCCAGCGGTGAGGAGTGGGGATTGCCATGGGATGGAATTCCAGCAGCACAGAGGAGGGATCAGCACGGGATGGAATTCCTACGGTTGGGAGGAGCATGGAGGCGGGAAGGTGCTCCCAGTTGGGGATGGTCAGAAACATCGTTAAATATCAGGAAATTTCCTGTTTTAGCGCTTGCTGTGAACAGTGCTGAGAGAAATTCCAGCAGCTGCTTCCATCGCTGCCTGGAAACACCCCAATCCCTTCAGGGCTCCTGCTGGGAATGACATTTCAGCCAGGACTGGAATTCTGCAGGGTTTCCCCTTCCTCCAGAGCTCTGAAGCACAAGCACCACGAACCAGCAGAGGCTTCGCTGCTCCCCGAGATCTGCAGAGCAGAGCAGGGAGAGGCCTCGGGATCACCCGAGCAGTCCAGGGTGCTGGAGCTCCTCTGTCCCCTCTGGGAATCGTGTCCCCTCTGTGTCCCTTCAGCCTTGCCGGCCGCAGGTGCCCCGGGAGAGGAAGTGGGAATGAAATCGCTCCTAAACTCTGCGAATGTTTGGGCTCCGTGTGTGACACGAGGGTTTCTGGAGCACCGAGCCTCTGGATTCAGGAGTCACCTGGCTTTGGCTCCTGCATGAGAGAGGTGCAGGAAATCCCGCTGGGAATGTGGAGCCAGCTCTGCCGCAGCCGGGAAGTGAAGCTGATGGGAGCCATGTGTGGCTCTGCTGGGACGCTGGGAATCCAGGACAGGTGAGCTGGTCCAGATGGCTGCAGGGACAGTGGCCTGGTGGCTCGTGATGAATGGGAAGGAGGCCAGGCAGGGGAAGAGCCCGGGGAGACGTTCCAGCTGCCGGAACATTCCAGCTGGCTCGGGAAGGGTGGGAGAGGGGAGAACCAGGGAAGCCTCCTTCAGCAGCCTGGAGCAGCCAAGGGGTCCCTCAATGCACAAAAGCAGAAATTTGCTGTGAAAGCAGAAGGGGTTCAGGGTGTCACAAACCCTGACAGCCCACGGGAAACACCAAACTCTGCCTGTGGGGGACACAACTCTGCCCGTGGGGACACAACTCTGCTCGTGGGGGACACCGAACTACCCATGGGGGACACAGCTCTGCCTGTGGGTGACACCAAACTGTGCCCACGGGGGACACAGCTCTGCTCGTGGGGGACACTGAACTCTGCCCGTGGGGGACACCAAAGTCTGCCCGTGAGGGACACTAACCTCTGCCCGTGGAGGACACATCTCTGCCCATGGTGGACACAGCTCTGCTTGTGGGTGACACCAAACTCTGCCCATGAGGGACACAACTCTGCTTGTGGCCACCACGCCTCTCACACCTCAGCTCCAGCCTCATCCCAGGCCAGCTTTCCTGACCCTCTCCAGGCCAAATCTCCTGACCCTGCCCGGGGAGGTGAGGGGTGACCTCAGCCCCACCAGGAATGCTCAGGGATCACCAAGGGTCATTCCCTTTTTTCCCTCAGCCAAAAGGGAAATGTGTCACCCCCGGGAGGGCCGCGCCTCAGCAGTGACCTGGGGCTGCGGGCTGGGCTTGTCCCTGCTACGGGAGGTGACACAAAGGCAGGGGAGGAGAAAAGTGGGAGGATAAATCCAGGGAACAGGATCTGGCTTTGCGGGGTGGGGGACAGAGATGTGGCAGGGGGCAGCAGCAGAGGGAAGGGATTGTGGGACTGGGCTGGGGATGGATGGATGGATGGATGGATGGATGGAGCAAAGCACAGGGAATGCCTCGGGAAGGTGAATCCCATCCCTGCAGAGAGGAGAGGGGCAGCTGGGAGAACCTTCCCATCCTGGCTGCTGCAGAAACCCCTCAGCTGCTCTGTCCTGGCTCCACGTCCTAGGCAGGGCAGCACCTCCAGGCCCAGCTCCGCTCCCTTCCAGGAGACTCCTGTGGCTGAACTCGGCTCTGCTCAGTGAGTTCCTGGCCCTGCCCTCTGGTCTTTGCTCCCATGGCCAGCTCAGGGACAGCAGGCCCACCAGGAGCCTTGCCCCGTGTCCCCAGGGTGTGTCCGCAGCCCCTCCTCTTGCCAGGCCAGCGCTGTTCCTGCTGCCGCTGCTCTGCTGCCGTGGCCTGGTGGTGACACTCAGGTCTGGATTGTCCCCCAGAGGAGCAGTGAGTGTCACCCATGCCCTCCTTCTCTGCTCCTCCTGCAGCCGTTTCTGTTTTCCAAAGATCCCAGGCTGGCTGGAATTCCATCCCAGCCCTGCTTAGCAGCAATCTGGCCCGTCCAGCCCTGCTTTGGGAAGCCACCGGTGAGGAGGGAGGGTAGGCTGGGCTGGGGAAATTTGCTGTCCCTTGAATAAATGTTTTTCTGCTTTCATTTGTCTTTGCAGTTTGTTTGTTTGTTTGTTTTTTAAACAAGTCCTTATATTTGGTCCATAGGTCTTCCGTGGTCCCGATTTACATCACCCTAAATGCTCAGCTGGGTTATTCCTTCCTATACAACATTCCTTCCTATACAACATTCACCAAATTTACAGCAACGGAAAGAAAAGGAAACAAAATGAAACATTTTTTTTTTCCTTTACAAAAAAAAAAAAAAAAAATAAAACCAAAGCGCTCAATTTGGCTTTGACTATGCCAGCTACCCAGGGAATGGCAAGTCCTGGAGCGTGGGGAATGCCGTGGCCAGGGGGTTTGGAGGGAGGGCTGGACCAGGGTTGATAAATGCACCCAGCCCGTTGTCTCTGGCCACAGGAGGAGTCAGGCCCCGGAGGCCGGACTTGCCTCTGGAATGCTCTGGAGCAGCCGGGTTCCGGGAGAGCTCCCCCTTCTTTCCCATCTCCTCGGCAGCTGGGGTGGAACGGGTCAGGAAGGATCCCTGGAAGCCGGCGGGGCTCTCCAGAGGTCCCTGCGGGTGGGACTCTCAGTAGGCCTGGCCCGTCTCCACCGGCAGCAGCCCCAGCACGGCCGAGTGCTCGCCCAGCTTCATGCGGCGCTGCGTGGACAGGCTGACGTTCTTGGCCAGGTAATCCACGGCGGCTGCGGGGGAAAGGGACAGTGAGGACACGGGGGACACTCAGTGACCCCTTTTAGCCCTGCAGGGCAGCACCAGGGACCTGCTGCTCCCTCAGGAATGGCTCAGAGCCGGGATGGGGCTGTCACACACACCAGGGACCTCCTGTTCTCCCGGGAAGGGCTCAGAGCCGGGATGGGGCTGTCACACACACCAAGGACCTGCTGTTCTCCCGGGAAGGGCTCAGAGCCGGGATGAGGCTGTCACACACACCAGGGACCTCCTGTTCTCCCGGGAAGGGCTCAGAGCCGGGATGGGGCTGTCACACACACCAGGGACCTGCTGCTCCCCCTGGAAGGGCTCAGAGCCGGGATGGGACTGTCACACACACCAAGGACCTGCTGCTCCCCCTGGAAGGGCTCAGAGCCGGGATGGGGCTGTCACACACACCAGGGACCTCCTGTTCTCCCTGTAAGGGCTCAGAGCCGGGATGGGGCTGTCACACACACCAGGGACCTCCTGCTCCCCCTGGAAGGGCTCAGAGCCGGGATGGGGCTGTCACACACACCAAGGACCTCCTGTTCTCCCGGGAAGGGCTCAGAGCTGGGATGGGGCTGTCACACACACCAGGGACCTCCTGTTCTCCCGGGAAGGGCTCAGAGCCGGGATGGGGCTGTCACACACACCAGGGACCTCCTGTTCTCCCTGGAAGGGCTCAGAGCCGGGATGGGGCTGTCACACACACCATGGACCTGCTGCTCCCCCTGGAATGGCTCAGAGCCGGGATGGGGCTGTCACACACACCAGGGACCTCCTGCTCTCCCGGGAAGGGCTCAGAGCCGGGATGGGGCTGTCACACACACCAGGGACCTCCTGTTCTCCCGGGAAGGGCTCAGAGCCGGGATGGGGCTGTCACACACACCAGGGACCTGCTGCTCCCCCTGGAAGGACTCAGAGCCGGGATGGGGCTGTCACACACACCAGGGACCTCCTGCTCCCCCTGGAAGGACTCAGAGCTCGGCTGGCACTGCCAGGAGCAGGACAGGCCCTGCTGGGGCTCAGCACAGCCGAGGGGAGGGGAGGCCCTCGATTCCCTCCATGAACACCTGAAAAGAGCTGAAATTCCGCCATGGAAAAGGGGGTTCTGAGGGAGCTGAGCCTGGAGGTTTGGGATAAACCTTCCAGGCTGCCGCTCCGGCTGCTGCTGCTGGATGCGATTCCAGAGATTTCGGTGGAAGCTGCCCAGGTCTGGGCTCGCACCTGCCTCGCCCACTGCTGACTCACTGCTGTGAGCTCTGCCTGCCTCCCTGCATCCCACGGAAACCTCTTCCCTCGCTTCCATCCGGGAAGGGAGAGCAGCCCCAGCCCCGGAGGGGACGGCAGGTCCCAGCTCCCGCGGCTGCCCCGGGGTGAGGGGGACAGGGCTGGGACAGGACGGTGACACTGCTCATTAGCCGGGCTTCAGTCAAAGTCCCCCTCCGCGCCTCTAATGGCCCCAATTAGATTAATCAGGAGCTGGCAGGAGCGGCCCGATCGCTGCCAATGAGTAAACAAATCTCAGCCATCAACGTCCTGTCAGCGGCGGGCCCCAGAGGAGCCCCTTCCACGCACCAATCCTGATTAGACTTGGCAGATCCATTAGAATTCCCTTCACGCTCCCGCGTTCCATCACCGGCATCATTAACACGGCCCCGGCCTCTGGGAGCGGCGGATCCGCCGGCCCCGCTCCCCCCGGGCGGGGCGGGAGCGGCTCTGGGAGCGGGAGGGATCCCGGGATAACCCAACGGGAGCAGCAGCACGCTCGGGGATGCTGCGTGTGTTCCCTCCGCCTTCCACGGGGTCCCTCCCCCAGCTCCCATCCAGAACTTGCCCTGATATTTCAGGGATTTCACTGCTGGGACGCCCCGGGAGTGTGGTGGTGGCGCTGTCCCCGGTGTCACCCGCGCTGGGTGGCCCTGGGGGAAGGAGTGGGGCGAGCAGGTGGAGCCCACAAAATCCTGGAATCGTCACGGAGGTTGGAAAAACCCCCTGAGATCATCGAGTCCAGACCTTAACCCAGCACTGCCCATCCCCAGTCCCTGTCTCCGAGCACTGGATCCATTTTTTGGGACATTTCCAAGGATGGCATCTCCCTGGGCAGCCCATGCCTGCCTGAGCCCCTTTCCACGCAGGAATTTCCCCCCAAATCCAACCTGAACCTCCCTTGGTGCCATTTGAGGCCGTTTCCTTTTGTCCAGTCCCTCATTCCCTGCGAGCAGAGCCCGGCCTCCCCCAGCTCCAACCTCCTGCCAGGAGGCAATCCCATGGCAATCCCATCCTCCCCAAAAACCCCAAATATTCCTTGCTGTGCCAGTGGCAAGAACCCACAGGCACCAGGGGACCCCAGGCCAGAAATCAGGGATGGGGTTTGCTGGTTCAATGGGGCAGAAGTCAAAATAAACCCAGAAATTGATGGAAGGTGTTTGTTTGTTGGTTTAAGTGAGAGGGAGAGTGAGGCTGGGTTTGTTTGTGTAAGACTGGGAATAAGGAGAAGTGGGAGGAGGGGGATTCTCTGCAGGCCGGGTCCAGAGGCCACCCAAAATCCTGGGTTTGTCTCCTGTCACACAGAGCCCGCCCCAACCCCAGAACCCCCATTCCTCTAATATCACATATTAATTACATTAGATTATATATTTTATATATTATATAAATATATACATATATAACATATTATTATAGTTTATTATATTATCTATTATATTTATATAATATATGTTATATATTACACAAATATAATATAATGCAATTATATAATATAATATATATTATATTTTTATATAAGTACATTATATTATATACATATACCATGATATGCCATTAATTACATCACATTATATACACCATTACATTATACAGAATCCAAAATTATACTTTGTATTGTGCAATTAACATATTTTATCGCCTAAAAATAGTTTTTGATGCACCTAAAAATAGTTTTGATGCTCTTGTGCCGCATCAGAGAAGGAAGGAGCGCCTGATCTGAATAAATGACCCCGTGGGGTCGCCTCACGCCGACGGGCGTTAAGACAGAATTTGAAGGGAAGAGAAGAGCCCAAAAGGAGGAGGAACTGGAATTATCTGCAAAGCACAACAGGCGCGGGGAAGGGCAGGAAAAAATGTCGTTATTCCAAGGTCAACTGCAGCAGTAATTACCGAGGCAAGCTGCAGAGAGCTCGTCACCAGCGGGGTGACAGAAACCGGGACGGGGGCCCAGGAAGCGACACAAACTGTGCGAGCGGCCCGAGCAAAAATTCCTGCAGCAAAGCGAGACAAACCCTCCTTTCTCCTTCCCCCTCTCGCCCAAGCGCAGCTCGCCCCCTTATTTTATTTTTTACACACATGGGTGTGACTAACGCCTCGCCCAAGGGAATCTTTATTGGAAATACATGGTATCGGAATTTGTTTAAGATTTTTATCAATAGCACGTGTGTCCAGCCCCGCATCCAGAAGCGAGGGGAAGGTCGAGGGGTCACAGATCAAACTCCCGACAAACAAAAAGAGGAGGGGCGGGGGGGCCGCTATTGATCCCGTCTGCCGCCACAGCCGGTTCTCATTGAGGCCGCGCGTTAAGGACATTAAAGGGCTGTGCCAGAGCGGCCCGGGAGCCGCGGCCGAGGGAGGAGAGGTCACCGAGGACACGCTGCGGGCAGCGGGAGCGCGCCCGCAGGAAGAGGATGCACCTTTAACCCTCGCGGGGGCAGCGGCGCTGCGAGCGGCCCCGCGGCCGGGGACACGCGGCAGGTGAGAGCAGCCCCGGCCCGTCACCTGGCCGGGCTGTCCCTGTCACCCCCTGGCCGGGCTGTCCCTGTCACCTCCTGCCAGGGTGTCCCTGTCACCTGGCTGGGCTGTCCCTGTCACCCAACTGGGACAGCTCCCACTGGCCAGGCTGTCCTTGTCAGGCTGTCTCAGGCTGTCCCTGTCACCTCCTGCCAGGCTGTCCCTGTCACCTGGCCGGGCTGTCCCTGTCACCCAATTGGGACAGCTCCCACTGGCCAGGCTGTCCTTGTCACCTCCAGTCCTCTGTCCCACTGGCCAGGCTGTCCTTGTCAGGCTGTCTCAGGCTGTCTCTGTCACCCCTGCCAGGCTGTCCCTGTCACCCCCTGGCCAGGCTGTCCCTGTCACCCAACTGGGACAGCTCCCACTGGCCAGGCTGTCCTTGTCACCTCTGGCCAGGCTGTCCCTGTCGTCCAGCCAGAACAGCACCCCATGACTGGGGTGTCCCTGTCACCCAAAAGGGACACCGCCCCCCTGGCTGGGCTGTCCCTGTCACCCCGGCCAGGCTGTCCCTGTCACCCAGCAGGGACAACACGTGGGCCAGGCTGTCCCTACCCAAGGGCAGGCTCAGCACTCCCAGCCCTGCTGCCAAACGCGCTCTGTAGGAAAAGCTCCCAGCTCCGGCTTGGGGAGGGCAGGGCAGGCAGGGACACGCTCAGCTCGGCTTTACAAATCCCAGCTTTCCCCCGGCTGAGCAGGGCGAGCCAGTCCTGCTGGTTCTGGGGATGTGAGAAGGGGCTGGGAGCTGCCCTTTGCTGACAGAAAGGTTTCACCTAAAACATTTCATTGGAGTTTTCAGATTCGCCTGCCAGGGGAGGAGCAACCCATGAGCAGATTTCACTTCCAGCAGCAGGACAAACTTCCAGGGGTCTCCCACCCAAAAATGCAGAATTTGGGTGTATAAATCCAATCCCCCACTCCCTCCCTCGCTCCTGCCCTTCCCGGGATGGGGGAATTCCTCCCAGCACTTACTCTGGCCGTACTGGCCGTACTGGTAGCCGGCCACGGGGTCCACACTGTAGCTGGTGGTGCTGTAGGTGGGGGGACAGTAGGACTGCGAGGTCGGGAGGCTCTCCACGGACTTGATGGAGTCGCTGCGCTGGCTGCAGCTGGCCGAGATGGAGTTGGTGCTGTCCAGGCCGCCGTGGAGGGGAGAGATCGAGAAATCGGCCTGGGGCTGCGGCGGGACCCCGCTGGGGTTGCTCAGGATGCTCATGACCTGCAGAGACACCGAGGCACCGTCAGGGGCCGGGCGGGAGGAAAACGGCCCCAGAAACGGTGCTTTGGGGTGGACAGCGCCCACACGGGGCTGACCGGGCGGGAGAGCCGAGTTCTGCTCCCCCAAACCCCGCCGGGGCTCTCCTTGGAGCCCTGAACCGGGAGAATGCAGCAGTTCCACTCAGCCCACTCGGGTTTTGAGGATATTTTGCTGCCCTGCCAGGGATGAGCACAGGGGCCACGGAAAGCCAGGAGAAAAATCCCGATTTTCCCAAAGGGACGGTGAGGACAGCCCCGTTCTTGGGAAATCAGATTTGCAAAGGTCCCCACGTAAAGCCGATCAAACCCTGGCTGGCTTTGATGCAGCTTCAGGGGCTGAAACGTCCGAGGTCTCTTTGCCCCCAAATGTTAAAGGGTAACAGGTCCTGGTCCAGCTCCTCTCAGCGCTCGGTTGGAAAATGTAATTGAATTTGCACACAAAAAGTCTTCCTGCTTTAAGACCTGAACCAGATGAACTAATTGGGTTTTTGTTGGTGTTCTTTTTTTTTTTCCTTTTCTTTTTTTTTTTTTTTTTAATCAGCAAAAATGCCAGATTTGTTCCCGGGGCTGAGCTGGGGGTGAGGCTCTGCCCTTCACACGGGGACCCCGGTCCCGCCAGGGATCAGCAGAATTTCCCCGGGGTAATTCCGAGTTAGGGGTGGAAAGGGCTCGCAGGGGAAGGGCCGGGGGTTCCTGAAGCCTCTCGGTCGTGTCGGAGCCGCCGTGGGCTGGGGCGGGGGGAGCGGGGACAGGGGACGGTCACCTCGGGGGGCCCGGCCGGCGCTCAGATGCCGAGCGGCTCCAAATCTCCGAATTTAGCATAACCTTATTGACATCAATTAAAGTGGCAAATTGGAAATATTTGGAGCCTGGCAAGTGGTAAAATGAGCCCTTTATCCGCCAGCAGCGGCCTGGTGAGCTTTTGTGCCGGGGCTGCATTCTCGGGAAGGACACTGGGGGGGTTTATGGGGCCGAGGCTCCCCTTCCTGCTCACCCCGACACCTTCCCGGCCCCTCCTCCCTGCCCCAGCGGGCTCCGGGGTGAATGCCCAGCCACGAGCTGGCCTCTGCTTTCTAAAGCATCTCCTCCTCCCCCCGGAAGGGCTCGGGAGTGCTGCAAAGACGCTTTGCCTTGATGGAAAATCCCCTCCCGGCTCCGCTCCGGGAGGAGAATTTGTCCGGGAGGGGAACTCGGCAGCGGGGGGTGGAGGGGGTTGGGTAAAATCCTGGAAAATCCATCGAACCCCCAGCGCGGGGCTGGGCTGGGTGTGGGGCTGAGGCATGGGAATGAGCTTTGAGCGAGGGAAGGGCTCGTTTACCCCAGTCCTGGCTCGTTCCCCCATCCCGGGCTCGTTCCCCCCCCATCCCGGGCTCGTTCCCCCCCCATCCCGGGCTCGTTCCCGCATCCCGGGCTTACTGACCCTCCTCCTCCAAGCTTTCCACCCTACACCGAGCTCAGGCTTCTCTGCTGCTCCCCAAAAGTTAAGCCCGGCTCAGCTGCCCGCACACCGAGCTTAGCAGAGCCTCGATGGGCTCTCCAGAGCCTCGTGGCAGGGATTAAGCCCTGAGGTGCTTCCATGAGGATGTTCAGCCCAAAAAAATGTCCCCGTGGAGCTCCCCAGCCCAAGGACCGGGGGATGAAGAGACGAAAGAGCGTTTAACACTCAGGAGAGCGGGTTCATCCAGGACTGGGGTGCTGAGCTGTCCTGGGGGTGCAACACGGACCCCCCCCCCCCCCCCCCAGGCTCTGTGGAGTGGGGAAATCACGGAAGGGCAGCCTGAGGGGCTCTTCCAGCTGCAGAGTTATTATTTGTGGGCTCTCCCTAAAGCCCACAAACCCTGGCCTGGCTCAGCCTCAATCCCCTGGGCTCAGGGAGAGCTCCGGGCTGGAGCATCCCCTGGGCTGGAGGAGCTGGGTCCGTGTCCTGAGGGACACTCAGGCCTCTCACACAGAGCCCCCAGTCACGGCTGGAGTGAATTCACGAGCAAACTCGGCTGTTTAAACCAACAAACACACGCGGAAAACACAGACGTGGGGGTTGAGAGTTATTTCTGGAAGCTCTGCCCTTCCTGAGCTGTCCAGAACGGGCAGTGCTCCCTGGCCGGGGGTGTGAGCCCGCCCAGCCGAGCCCTGCAGGTGCAGAGAGGATTTCACGCGCTGGAATCGCTCAGGGAGCAGCGGGGTTTGTGCTGCTCTCCCTCCCTCCCGGCCACGGCCCCGGAGTGCCCCAGCTGCTTCTGATTACCCCGAGAAAAGAACCGGCTCCCCAAGGCAGGGAGAGCCACATTAACACTTCCTTTTAGGAAAAAAAAAGGGGGATGTAAAGCAAGGCTGGCAAATGAAACCCAGATTCACACTCCAAATTCAGGGAGCGGGGCAGATGCTTCCACAAATGCCGCTAAAAAAGGAATTGGCTTTAACCGGTGGGAATCAGGAGCGGTTCCTGAGCTCAGCTCTGCCTCTAGAGTCTCTCAGCAGCCCCGGCCCTGCGGAGTTCCCGGTCCCTTCCCCCGCTCCGGGATCCTGGAGGGACCCTGCCCTGCCGAGGGACAGCTCAGTCCGGCCCGAGGCCGAATTTTCCTCTGGGAATCCATCAGGACAGCGGAATTCCCTCCCAGCCCTGCGGAGTTCCCATTCCTGGTCCCCCCACCCCGGGATCCTGCAGGGACCCTGCCCTGCCGAGGGACAGCTCGGTCCGGCCCGAAGGGGAAAGGAAGGGCTGAATTTCCCTCTGGGAATCCATCGGGATGCCGGGATTCCCTCCCAGCCCTGTTGGGGTGGGGAACGGCTGCCTCTGGGGTGGGGGATGCATCCCAGCTGGATGTTCCCATGGATTTGGGGTGGCCGAGGGGACCCTGACAGCTCAGCTGAGCCCCAAATCTTCGGTCCCTCTCCCAGAATGCTGGAAGGCCCTGCCCTTCCCGCACAGGCTGAGGGGGATTTGGGGCCGAGAATTCCCTTCCCGCACAGGCTGAGGGGGATTTGGGGCCAAGAATTCCCTTCCCGCACAGGCTGAGGGGGATTTGGGGCCAAGAATTCCCTTCCTGGACAGGCTGAGGGGGATTTGGGGCCAAGAATTCCCTTCCCGGACAGGCTGAGGGGGATTTGGGGCTGAGAATTCCCTTCCCGCACAGGCTGAAGGGGATTTGGGCCAAGAATTCCCTTCCCGCACAGGCTGAGGGGGATTTGGGGCCAAGAATTCCCTTCCTGGACTGGCTGAGGGGGATTTGGGGCCGAGAGTTCCCTTCCCGCACAGGCTGAGGGGGATTTGGGGCCAAGAATTCCCTTCCCGGACAGTCTGAGGGGGATTTGTGACTGAGAATTCCCTTCCCGCACAGGCTGAGGGGGATTTGGGGCCAAGAATTCCCTTCCCGGACAGTCTGAGGGGGATTTGGGGCCGAGAATTCCCTTCCTGGACTGGCTGAGGGGGATTTGGGGCTGAGCTCCCTGAGCTCTGCACAGGTCCAGCTGAGGGCAGATCTGGTTTTCCCCACCCCAGGCCGTGACGGGGTCTGGAATATCAAGAGGGAACCGGAGGCTCCCCTTCCCTCCTTCCACCCAGCACGGCAAACCCTGCAGAGCCCTCCCGGGCCCGTGTCCCCTGACTTCTCCTTCCAGCTGCAGAAACTCATTTTCCAGGCCACTTTTGAACTCTGGATCCCCTCCTCAAGAATGCAAAGTCCTTCTCCCTTCCCTCTCTGACCTTGCTGCCTTCTAATTTATTACTTCTTGGTGCATTATCATCCCTGACTAAAAATCAATGCCCGCTCCACATCTGCCAGGGTTTATCTGCAGGGGGATCTGCTCGCTGTCCATCAGCGGGGCTGACAGCACAACCGTCCCTTTCCCTCCCTCTCATCCCCATCCTCTCCCTTCCCCTGGCCCGAATCCATCCACTGGCTCACACTCGGGGCCCAGTCAATGCCAGCAGCCTTGGGCCTCGTCCCCTGCCTTTCCCGAGGTCACCTTTGCGGTGGGGACGAGCGGGGAGAGGTCCTGGAGTGCGAGGCTGATGCACAAAGACCCTCCTGGATGAAAGCAGCAGCTCCCCCCTCACCTCCCGCTGCTCCCTCCCTCCCCACCCTCCTCGGCAGCTCCCCCCGCTCCCCCCGGGACGTTTCATCGCTCTCTCCCCTACTAGAAAAGGAGGGGAGTTAAAAAAATGTAATTAATTCCCTCCATTTCTGAGCTGGCCCTCAGGGCCTGTGGCCGCGGAAGCTGCAGCGGGGGAAATGTGCACCCTTTATGATAAAGGGAGGCGGCTTTGGGGAGGGAAGCGCAATTAGGACCTTCCAGCTGGGCAATCAGGATCTGCTTTTGGGGCGCAGGGGGGCCAGAGGGGACCCCAGAGATGGGGACAGATAAGACAGGGACAAGGGAAGGGCAGCAGCCGAGTGTGGTAGCCAGGCCTGGCCCTGGCAGAGCCAGCGACTGCTCCTTGGTGGCTCCTGAGGACATGGGACATCCTGGAGTGACCATGGCTCCAGCCCTAATGCATCCCCAGACTGACCAGAACATCCCTACAGGTGACAGAGTGACCACAACTTCCCTACAACATCCCCAGAGTGACCACGGCTCCAGCCCTACAGGACATCCTGGAGTGACCACGGCTCCTTCCCTAAAACATTCCCAGAGAGACCACAGCTCCTTCCCTGTGGGACATCCCCAGAGTGACCACGGCTCCTTCCCTAAAACATTCCCAGAGTGACCACAGCTCCTTCTCTGTGGGACATCCCCAGAGTGACCATGGCTCCTTCCCTAAAACATTCCCAGAGAGACCACAGCTCCTTCCCTGTGGGACATCCCCAGAGTGACCACGGCTCCTTCCCTAAAACATTCCCAGAGAGACCACAGCTCCTTCTCTGTGGGACATCCCCAGAGTGACCACGGCTCCTTCCCTAAAACATTCCCAGAGAGACCACAGCTCCTTCCCTGTGGGACATCCCCAGAGTGACCACGGCTCCTTCCCTAAAACATTCCCAGAGTGACCACAGCTCCAGCCCTACAGGACATCCCCAGAGTGACCACGGCTCTTGCCCTGCCCCAGAAGCTCTCCAGGATCCCCAGGTGACCCCTGGGGTCGGCTCCTGGACACTATGGGGGTACATCCAGGGGCACCCAGGGACACACCCAGGGACATTGAGGCACATCCAGAGACATCCATAGACACATCCATAGGCACATCTGGGGACACACCAGGGACATCCAGTGACATATCTGGGGACATCCAGGGACACCCCAGGAAGGGCTCCTGCCATTGTGGTTCCTGGGGCTGTGGTGCTGCTTTCCTGGGAACGGGGACAAACCCTCCCTTGCTGGCAATGGGATCCCTTGGACTTTTTGGGACCACACCAGGCAAGAACCACCGGGAAATTCCCTGCAGGGGAGGCTGAAATCTCCCTGGGCTCCAGCTTCGGGTGTTCCCACTTCCCTTTCCTGGGCATGGCAAACATGCCTGCTGGGAAACCCACTGGATCCCCGGGATTTAGGGAGAACAAAGCTCTCCCAGCTCCTCCAGGGGGGAGCTCGGTCCCTGCCACCCCTAGCTGCCCCAGCTCCTCTCCAGGTCGTGCCCTGCCCTCCCAGGCAGTTTTGGGGGAGACCCAGCTCCATCCTCCCCATCTTTCTCTCTCACCCTGCTCCTGGCAGAAGGAAAAACCCTTCCCCACATTAATGCTTTTTGATCTCTGTGGATTCATTTCTACTTGGTGGGAAGAGGAAGAGTCGATTATTCCACACATACATTAAATGAGAACAAAATGAAGAGGCGACTGTAGGACAGCTGAAAGCCGAAGAAAGAGTTAGGATGAGATAAATACACTTTCCCCAAAGATCTCCACTTGAAAGGAGGATAAATATATGCAAATATGCCCCCAGGTAGGACTAAAATGACTTGTGTAGCAATCACTAACACTGCACTCACAAAACCAAGCAATTAATTTTGAATATTTTCTAAATCACCACAGCCAGCTGAGCTGGATCCCAGCGTTCCAAACCGAGCACCCATTAAATTCGCTTTGCAGATCCAGAGGGTGCTTCACCCTTCCTGCACCTGGAAAATCCCTGAGCCGGGTCACTGCAGCTCCTTGCGTGCAGCGGCACTGCCAGGCAGGGTTTGGAGCAAGCTGGAGCTCTGTGGTGGGGTTTGCTGGGCAGGGGGTGCTCCTGAGGACCCTGGGGGTGCTTTCCCAGCCCAGCAATTCCCTTCGGGGTGACCTCGCTGACCTCGAGCTCAGCCCTGCCTCTCTCGGGTGTGATCGAAGCCTCCACTCGGATTTTGGGGCGATTCAAGGTTGACAAACCCGGGGCTGTTCCCCGGCCTCACCCCCCCAGGGTGTTCATCCCCCCTCCAGGAGCTGAGGGGACGAGGAGCCCCCACAACCCCACAGCTCCTCCTGATATGGGCCAGCTCCAGGGCTGCTGCTGGGGAGCTGCGAAACACCAATTTCCAACCCCAAACCTCAGCTGGAAAACACGTGGAGAGCTGGGAACAGAACGCAACGTGCCTGAATCCTGCATTCCCTACACCCCCGGGCCACATCGCACCAGAGCCCTCCAGAGCAGCCCCAAACAGCAAAAACCAACCCCAGCATGCCAGCGGCGCCTTCCCGCGGCTCCAAAGCCCCGAGAGACGCTCCAGCACCGTGGGGAAGGGCTCTGGGACATGGCAGGTGACATGGAGATGAGCGCCTGTGCCCTAAAATGGCCCTGCTCCGCTGGATGGATGGGAAGCCACCACACACCGACGATGGAGAGGGCCCGGGGAGGTGCCGGGGGTGGGATGGAGCCGGGGATGTGATGGAGCTGTGGCACAGTGGAGCCACAGGGGCTGCGAGGGAGGAGGAGGAGGAGCAGGGGGAGGCAGTGGGAGGTTGTTACCTGATTGTTCAGGGCTATGGTGAGGTTCCAGCGGGAGCACTGCATCTTGTTTTGGGCACCCTGCTTCTGTAGGGATGTACAAATCACAGACAAGGTCTGAGGAAAAGGCTCTAAGCTACGCGGAAAGAGCGGGAAGGGCTCGGCCGGAGGGGGAGAGGAGAGGCTTCGGCGCGGGAAGGAGCAGTGGGGATCCCACGAGGGAATCGGGAGCACTGCGGGGTCAAACGTCCACTGAGGGCTCCGAGAAATCCCATGGGAGAAGTGGGATCGGGAGGGGAAGAGCAGGAATTACGTCAAAAGCTGCTTGGTCTGGGGACACAGGCCATGGTCCCTGCCCTCAGACACCGAACTCTGCTCTGGGACACCAAACTCTGCTCTGGGACACCAAACTCTGATGTGGGACACCAAACTCTGCTCTGGGTCACCAAAAATTGCTCTGGGACACCAAACTCTGTTCTGGGACACCAAACTGCAGTGGGACACCAAACTCTGCCCTGGGACACCAAACTCTGTTCTGGGTCACCAAAAATTGTTCTGGGACACCACACTCTGCTGTGGGACATCAAACACTGCTTTGGGACACCAAACTGCTTGGAAACATGAGCCATGGTCTCTGGCTCTGGGACACCAGACTCTGCCCTGGGACACCAAACTCTGCTTTGGGTCACCAAAAATTGCTCTGGGACATCAAACACTGCTTTGGGACACCAAACTCTGCTGTGGGACACCAAACTCTGCCCTGGGACACCAAACTCTGCTGTGGGACACCAAACTCTGCTCTGGACACCGAACTCTGCCCTGGACACCAAACTCTGCATTTCCCAGAGAAAAGCAGGAAGCAAAGGCCTGGCCAGCCTGGATCACCGGGGAGGAAACACAAAGATGTTTTGTGGAGTGGGGGCTGGGGAGGCCAGCGGGGTCCCAGGCTATGGACACCGATTTCAGCGACCAGGAAGAACCGGGAGAGAGGAGCTCCTCCCTCCCGGAACCGGGAGAGGCTCCAGCCAAGGGGCCAAGGAGCACCTCCACACCCTGAACTCCCACAGGGCTCCGATTTCCAGGCGCTGCTGGGCACGCAGCTCCCCTCGGGGAAGGGCTTTTTGTGCTTCACCACCCATCAACGCCGTACTTTGTCTCATGGCACATCAGCACCGAGCGTTTTCCCCGATTTCATTGGGATCCTGCGACGTTTTCTAGAGAAAACCCAGGCTGCCCCGATGCGCTCAGCAAACGGAGCTGCCCCAGCCTCCCGATTTCTGAGTCACCACAAACAAACTCCACCCTGGTGCTGCTTCCATCCTCCGCGAGTTTAAGCTTGCATTTCCCCGTGAATATTTCAGAAGGGAGAGTCTGGGTGGGAAAATCCGCCTGGTGGAATGGGAAGCGTCCTTGGGACACTTCACCCCGAGTATCCGGGGCAGGAATACCAATCCTTGCTCGTGGAGTTTTGGGACAAAGTCATCTGGGAGAGAAAGCAGGAAGGCAGAACCACGGAAAACTGGAATTCCCAAACGCTTCCAGACCAATGGAAGGACTGGGGGGAGATTTGAGTTTGGAAATGGGTCGGGCTTGTGGCTTTTGTTCTGCATTTTTGGGTCCATTTTTGAGTCAGCTCAGACCCGCTGGGGACAGGTGGGGAAGGAGAAGCTTTGGGGGTCTTGGTGAGGGATACAAAACGCCAAGAAAGGAATAAACACACCCCAAGGTTCCCCGTGAAACAGCCCGAAACCTGTGGCCGTGCTGCCAGAGCGGCATCGAGGGGTCTCAGCAAATTCCAGCTGCTTTAGGAACTTCTCTCATTCCTCTGACAAAGCCAGACCCGAATCCATGGCAAGGCCTCCTCTTCTCTTCCTCCCTTGTCCCTCCGCTCCCTCTCTCCATTCCCATTCCCGATCCCAGCAGTGCAGCCCCGCAGGGGGAGCTGATGGAGCTTCCAAAGGAGATTTCCTGGGATGCTCTGAGCCCGCTCCAGGGCCCACCGTGCCGGGGAGTGCGGGGGAGCCTCTGTCAGTGCCAAAGGAGCTGCACCACAAAGAATCCCCCGGGGGTCCCAGCGCCTGGCCCCGGGCGAGGCTGCTCCGTGAGCTGATAGCCTCGTGAGCTGATAGCCCCGTGGGCTGATAGCCCCGTGGGCTCATTGATAGCCCCGTGGGCTCATTGATAGCCCCGGCCCTGCGCCGGGCTCCCCGCGCTGAGGGTGATGCCTGAGGGTTTGAGCTTTTCTATTTTCCATGTGTTTGTAACCCTGCGGTTCTGTAGTGCAGAACTCCAATCTCCACACACAGCGTCAGCTGCTGCTCTCCCGTTTTGGGCAGACACAACAATTCCTCTCCAGGCCTGGCAATCGAGGACACCTCACTGCCTCAGCCCCGAGAAATTCAACAAAAGGGAGATGGGGGGAGCAAGCTTGGGGTAAAGACTTCATTACCTGAAGCTGGAATTGGAGGATTAACCCCCAATATCCAAATGGACCAAAGTTATCAAAGTGTGAAAACCTGTGAGCCCTGGTCCATTTTTGGGTGAGCCCTGGTCCATTTTTGGGTGTAGCCCCTGGGGAGCTTCATCTGCCCGAGATGTACCTGAAACCCCTTCAGTAAATACAAGCGCTTTTTCTTCCCTTAATTTTGTCTGGCTGTGTTTTAAGTAGCCCCAAAAGGCATCAATAGTCCCAGCCCCGCCCCGGGCTCCTCTGCCTCCCCCGCTCCCTCTGATCTATCGAGGGCTGTAATCAGTTAAGCCCGGCTTAAGCGCGGTGTAAGAGACACCCGCTCGGCCCGGCCGCTGCCCGCGGGGCTCCCAGCGCCGGCCGGGAGAGGTCAGGGCGATGAAATCGCGCTGATGAGCCCAGCAAGGGCAGCGCTGGCCGAGCACCGAGCAGCCCCGGCTGCCCAAGGAAAGGGAAAACCAGCGGCGCCGAGCTCCCTGCTCTCTCCCCTTCCCGATTCCCGGTTTTTAAGGGGAGCGTTTCTCTTCCCAGCCCTCCCCAAAGCCTGAGCAGGATCCCGGGGGATCCTGGCAGCGCCTCGGCTCCGGTTGGGTTTTCTGGGGCTGCCATAGTGGGGGGATTTTTAAAGTCAGGGCCTCTTTTTCCTTCACCCAAAGGAAAATTCCAGCTCCCGAATCCAAGGAAATGCCGCTCCCAGCCCTCCCGTCCCTCCGGAGCCCTCTCTGCTGCTGTGATTTCAGGAGCTGCTGGCTCGTCCCGAACGTGACCCTCCAAACCCTCCCAGAAAACCGGGAATCGGGGATGAAGGAGCCGCATCCTGCTGCGGGATCCGCGCTGAAATCCAGGAGAAAAGAGCACCGCCCTGGAGCTCAGACGTCCCAGCTCAAACACCTCTCCTGCCCCCGGCCAGGCTTTTCCCTTCTCTCCAGGAAGGGCCATTCCCGAAAACGCTCCAGGGAAAAGGAGTCCTTTGTGTCCCCCTGTTTGCCACCGCCCCCACGCTGCTCCCGCCGTGCCGGGTCCCAACAGCCGCAATTCCATCCCGAGCTTCCCCGAGGGAATCTCTGAGCACGACAGGCACAGCCCGAGGCGATTTCTGAAATCCCAGAGCTCATTCCTGCCCGTCCGGTGGGAGAAACCCGGCAGGAGTCACTGCCCTCACCCCAAATTCCGCCTGGCCCTAATCCCAAACTCCGGGGTCCGAACACCCCGGTCTGACCGGGCACTGCCCCACCAGGAATTGCCGATTTGGGGAATAAAACCCGACAGGATTGATTAAAAACGGCGCAGGCATACAAACATCAGAACAAAACCTTTCCCACGCAGCGCCACGAAAGGCCCGAGGGAGCGGGGTTTAGATCCCGTCCCTGCCCGGGCCCCCCCGCTCTCCAAAAGCCGCTCGGATGGAGTTTTCCTGCCGACTTCGAGGTTCTTACTTAAGCAGGGCATGAGATTAATCCCTCCCCGGGTATCAGGGCTCTGCCGTGCCTGGGGTGGCCGCGCAAACCCCGCTGAATTCCCGGTGATTGTTTATTTGTGTGCTCATCACAAACGGAAGCCTCGGAACAACGAGGGAGGAAAGCAGAAGCTCCTGGGTTAACGCCTCACTCGCCGCCCTTCCCGCTCCCTTGGGGGCACAGTTTGAGTTTTTGGCCACCTCTGAAGGTGCTCCGAATTAAAATATATATTAGAATGACAGAGCCAAGCCACCACGAAGCGATCTGGATCATTAGAGCAACAGAACGCCTCTTTTTTTTTTTCTCTCTCTCTTTTTTTTTTTTTTTTTTTTTTTTTTTTTTTTTTTTTTTTTTTTTTTTTTTTTAATCTCACGGATGCCACCGATGGCCTGGGACCAGGAGATGTTTTTGAGGGGAAGAAGATGCCCTGATGGAAGGCGGCCGGCTGCTGGCAGAGCCGCGCCTGTGCCGGGGCGCTGCTGCACTGAAATCAAACCTTTTCCAAGGAAAACAGCCCCGCATCGACCGCGCGGAATCCGCAGCGCATCCCTCGCCCTCCCGCACAGACGCGACAACTTCATTTCTTAACCCCACAACTCCCGGCCGAGCCACGAGATTTTTATGAGAATATCTTGGTCCAAAAGCTGCAAAAAACGGCAAATCCTCGCTCTGTGTCCGTCCTGGCTGCGGTGCCAGGGGCAGGACGGCTCGAGCGGAGTTTTGGAGGCATCTCCTGTCGCAGAAGTTTAAAAGCACACAAGGCGCTGCCGATCCCGAGATAAACACTGGAAAAGGGATTAGAGATACTTAGCGGAGGAGAGGGAAGACTCAGGAAGGGCTGATCATTTTCAAGATATGACTATTTAAAGATAATGATTGCATAAATTTAATTAATGCATTTTCATGCCGCAAATGGCCGTTTTGTAATTAATGTATCTGGCCTCGCTAAGCATGGGAGATCACATCTCCCGCCCCCTCCCCTCGCGAGCCCCCCTCCGCCTCCCGTTTAATGAAAGACAGAGAGCAGATGACAGAAACAATTTGTCAGCCCGCGCGGGTGTCAGATGCCTAATTGGTTGCGCTGAGTTAGTGGGAAGTGAAGGGGGAGAGGGTCGGCGCTGGGGGGGCTCTCTTCCCTCTCTTCATCCCGAGCTCCGGGCCCGGTGTCCGCGCCGGGGGCGGGGGGAGCGAGGGGCGAAAGTGTTTCGTGTTAATTGCTGGCGATTAGGACACAGATTGGCTGTGGCAGGCGCTGGGCAGTGACAAGCGGGGGACACCCGCGCACAGCTGGCACATGTCAGCGCTGCCGGCAGCGGGGACAGCGCCCGCGCTCCTGGCCCGGCTGCTCCTCCCGTCCCCATCCCGTCCCGCTTCCAGATCCCGTCCCGCTTCCAGATCCCGTCCCGCTTCCAGATCCCGTCCCGCTTCCAGATCCCGTCCCGCTCCCAGACCGATCCCCATCTGGATCCCATCCCGATACCACCTGGATCCTACATCGAACCCATCCCGATCCCATCTGGATCCCATCCCCATCCCATCCGGATCCTGTCTCGATCCTGTCCCGCTCCCATCCCGATCCCAGATCCCGATCCTATCTCGATCCCATCCTGCTCCCATCCAGATCCCAGATCCCTTCCCAATCCCATCCTGCTTCCATCCCGCTCCCATCCCAATCCCGTCCCAGTCCCACCCCGCTCCAGGCTCGGATCCCAGCTCTGCTCCTACCCTCTGGCTCAGCGAGGAACCAGGACCTTGGCACGGGGTTTGGGGCTCTGGGGAAAAGCTGAACCCCCAAATCCAGAGCCCAGCCCGGGTTTCATCTGCCCTGAGCCCTATAAGGGAAAATCTCCATGTCCCGCCTGGTCCTGTCCCTGCTTCACTACGAGCTGGTCTTAAACCCGAGATTTAGGCAGAGCGAAGTCAATGTATGGACCGGCTGCTGCCGGGGCTCTGCAGGTGCCTTTGCACAACGTTTGGAACTGCAGGGAAGAGCTGAACCCCAAAAAGCAGAGCCCAGCCCGGGCTTTACCTGCCCTGAGCCCTGCCAGCCTTTGCACCTGAGAGATCCCGGGAAAATATCCGTGTCCCGCCTGCTCCTGTTCCTGCCTCGCAACGAGCCGGTCTTAAACCCGAGATTAAGGCAGAGCGGAGTTAATGTATGGACCGGCTGCTGCCGGGGCTTTGCGGGTGCCCGAGGGTCAGCGGCAGTAAAGCCCCGCCTGATTAATTCTGCCCTGGTCATTATGCGGAGAAGAAAAACCTCCAGTCCACACAAAAATGGGGAATCTGGAGCTTCTGGAGGGGGAGCGACACCGAGCCCCGGCAGGACACAGCACACACGGTCCAAAGTCCCGCCAGGAGCAGGAATTGGCCTCGTTTCTGGAATATTCTGCCATTTTCCGGGGCTCTGAGCTGATCACAGCACTCAGCAGCAGCAGCAGGCACAGCAGGGCTCAGCTCGCCCCTGCCCCCAGGAAAACCAGCCCAGCAAGGCCAAAACTCCAGCCCAAGAAAGGCCAAAACTCAAGCCCAGGAAGGCCAAAACTCGACCCCAGTAAAAGATAAAACTCAAGCCCAAGAAAGGCTAAAACTCAAGCCCCAAAAAAGCTAAAACTCGAGTCACAAAAAACTTGAGCCCAAGAAAGGCCAAAACTTGAGCCAAATAAAAGCTAAAACCTGAGCCCAAGAAAGGCTGAAACACAAGTCCAAGAAAGGCCAAAACTTGAATGCAAGAAAGGCCAAAACTCAAGCCCTAAAAAGGTAAAACTCCAGCCCAAAAAAGATAGAACTTGAGCCCAAGAAAGGCTAAAACTCGAGTTGGAGCTGGGGTTTATCAGAGAGCAGGAATCTGAGCATCCCAAGTGCTGACAGGCTCATTCCAGCCAGCCTTGGGATAAGCCAAGCCTAGCAATGAGAACTTCAGACCGCAGGGTGGTTCGGGGTCTCTGTAGGCCCATCCCTGGAAGATGTAAGGCAGTTTTATAAGGTTTGATAAGGTTTGATAAGGTTTCATCAGTTTTGTTTCAGTGCCATGCACAGGAATGGGTTGGGGAGGAGGAGCTGAGAATAGAAAATGTGGGATTTCCATGCTGGGCCCTGATTTAAATCCACAAAGAGAGAAGCTCTGGCTTTAAATCCCAGGTCCTCCTGGAGAAGGTTGACAAAGGGTCAGCAGGTGAGGGATAAACGCTGTGGGAAGGATAAACAGCATTTTCTTCCAGAGGAAAAAAGCCTTTCCATCGGCATCCACGGAAGTGGGAACGGGTGAGGGATTCATGCAAACACAAATCGCCGAGGCACAGGCCAAAATGAGGTAAAACGCCATGATCTGGGGCAAAGCAGAAGGAAATGAACGATGCACTGGGGATAGCTTCTGTCCTTTTGTTTACAAAGAGGGAGAACCAAACTCTCCGGGCTGCGCTGACTGAAACGGCCCCGGTTTGCTGCGCCCATCAGCCCCAGCCCTGCCAGGATCCCTTTTCCTTCGGGATGGGGCTACAGGTGCACAGCAGGACCCCGCCGCTGTTTGTTTGTGTCACCTGCACACAAAGAGGAGCAAACCCCCCCAAAACCACTGGGTATTCCACATCTGGGGCCTGACCTCCTCCCCTCAGCCCGGCTCTCTGGCTGTGCCCTTCCCAAGGAAGCAAATCCGGAAGAAAAGAGGGAGAAAGCCCCAGATTCCAGAATCTTTCCCTGCAAAGCCAAGAGAGCACAAACCAAGTCTGGTCCAACCCTAAGAATGACAAAAAAAGGGCCTGAAAGCACTGTAGATAAACAGAGGGATCCTTACAATCCCTTCCAAAACTCCAGCAGGCACAAGCTCTGAGGAATACCCAGAATTTATGGGATTTTCTTCTTCCAAGAGCAGCCCTGACACACGCTGGCCTGGTCACCCACTCCTAAATTGTCCCTGAAGGATCCCAAATCCCTCCTGGCTGAGGGGACAGGCCGAGCTGTGCCTGTCACGTCCCCACCGCCCCGTGGCAAACAAGTCCTGATGCACAACCGAGATTTATTAAATGACATCCAACAACTGCCTCATTAAATCAGGGCTCCGGCGCGGGCCGGAAGTCTTAATTTAAAGTGTCACCAACAATCAGGTGGTTCGGGCAGGCAGAGAAGGGGAAAAACGGGGCTAAAGAAGTCGGAAGCGGCCCCCAGTTCTGGGGCGGGAGGTGATTTTTGCACTGCTCGGGCCAGAGGTTGGGAAAATCTTTGTTCTGCGTTTGCTTTGCCAGGGTCCCCGCCGTGAACGCTCGAGCACCTTTGGGGTGTTTGAGATGCAGCGGAGGTTGAGGCCGAGATTGCCTCGCAATTGAAAACGCGGCCAGCGGTAAATTCGGTTTGTTCGCACTGGGAACGCTTCGGCTGCCGGGCAGGGGCGGCGGGGGCCGGGCGGGGGCGGGAGCCGCTCCCCGTGCCCCGGCCAAAATTAAATTTCAAAGTTTAATGAGTTGCGAAGGGCGCGGGATTAAAGCAGCGCGGTGCCCGCAGCGGAGCGGGGCCGGGAGGAGGGAGCGGGAGAGAGAGGCAGCGGAAAAATCCCACCCAGCCCCGAACGTCAGGGAACAGAGCGAGTGAAAAATGTCAGGGCAAATTGCTCTTGACAGTGTTAATATCTGCACCTCATAGCAATAATTACATGTAAATAAATAGTGAAATAGCTCTCAGCTGGAGGCTGCGCTCCGCGCGCAGATGCCACTCACAGCCAGCTGGGGACCTTTCGCTCCTCCGCGGCCGCGTCCCCCCCACCTCCCTCCCTCCCTCCCTCCCTCCCTCCCTCTCCGGTTTCACCCGTGCCAGAGCCGCCACAGCGAGCGCTGCCGGCCGCAGCTCTGAGCTCAGCCCTGCCCCTCTCCCAGCGCTCCTTCCCTCCCCAAATCCCGGGAAAACGGCGCTGCTCCAGCCCCTCGCCAGGGAAAAGAGGCTCTGAATCCCCAGCCGTGGCGTGGGGGAAGCTCGGGGATGGGGATGGGATGGGGATGGGGATGGAGAATGGGAATGGTGTGGCCATCCCTTCCCTCTCTGCAGGCTCCTGGGAGTGCCAGGATGGCCGGAGCCATCCCAGTGCTGGAATTGTGCTGCCCTGACCACCAAGCCTGGCTCTGGCTCCGAAGGACACCGGGGAACATTGGGTTCGGCAGTGGGATCAGCGGGAAGAGGCCTCATTTCCCCAGGAGATCCATCCCAGGGGCATCCCCAGGGATTTAGCTGCCCATCCTTGTGCACCCCAATATGAGCTCCACAACCCCCGGCCCTGCCAAGGGGTCACTGCAGAACTGCCCAGCCACGAGGGGACAGGGCCACGTCCCTGTCAGCACCGGGGTTAGCTGGCCCCATTCCCGGCCCCCGTGGCAGGCTGGAAAATCCAGGAATGACACGGGAAGGGGGAAATGGGGTGGCTGCTCACCGTCTCTGCCAGGAGGAGCCCGGGATGGAGGAAAGGTGACACCAGGAGCAAACAGAGCGGCGCCACCATGGCCTGCTGAGTCCCTGCCAGGAAAGCCATGGATGCCGGGGCCAGGGGTGGAAGAGGAGATGGGATAAGAGCTTGGAGGAGTGGGATGGAACAGGAAATGTGATAAGAGATGGGATGAGATGGGATAAGAGCTTGGAAGAAAGGGATGGGACAGGAGATGGGATAAGAGCTTGGGAGAGCTGGATGGAACAAAGATGGGATATGGGCTTTGAACAGGAGATGGGATAAGAGCTTGGAACAGGAGATGGGATAAGAGCATGGAACGGCAGAATGAAACAGGAGAGCTTGGAACAGGAGATGGGATAAGAGCTTGGGAGAGCTGGATGGAACAAAGATGGGATAAGGGCTTTGAACAGGAGATGGGATAAGAGCTTGGAACAGGAGATGGGATAAGAGCTTGGAACAGCAGAATGGAACAGGAGAGCTTGGAACAGGAGATGGGATAAGAGCTTGGAACAGCAGAATGAAACAGGAGAGCTTGGAACAGGAGATGGGATAAGAGCTTGGAAGAACAGGATGGAACAGGAGCTTGGAGGAGTGGGGTGGAACAGGAGATGGGATAAGAGCTTGGAAGAACAGGATGGAACAGGAGATGGGATAAGAGCTTGGAAGAATGGCCCGGGCAGGATCAGCAGCAAAGCACCTTTGTTCCAGGACATTCCCTAAGCTGGACAGCAGGAAGCCAGGGGTATGCCTGGCTCCTGATCCTTGTGAAGGGACGGTCACTGCCACTGCCACTGTTCCCGGCAGCTCCAGGGGGAAAATTCCCATTCTTCCCACGGATTTGGCAAACACAGCCCAAGGCCTGTGGGTGCCTGAGTGGGGAGAGGGGAAGGGAGAGCTCCGAAGGACTGAACGCAAACACGTAACTGCAGAAATATGGAATTGCAGCGCTCCTGCAGAGAAGGGGTTTGGGGTCAGCACAGGCTCTTGGCAAAGCCTCGGGGCTCCAACCTTACATTTAAAGGGGACAAAATCCCTGTGCCCCCATTCCTGGCCTTGGAATCACAACCTTCCTCCGTGGCACCGTGAGGAGAGACACCCCGGGGATGGAGATCCTCGGATGGCACAGTGAAAGGTTTGGATAAAGTCGAGATTTCATTTCAGCCCCATTCTCCTCCTTTTGGACAAATTCTCCCTCTGCACCCTCAATCCCAGCCCTACAGCCCAGCTCTGACTGGGAGCTGTGGGGTTCTGACTGGGAATTGTGGGGTTCTGACTGGGAATTGTGGGGCTCTGCTGACACCCCTCAGAGGGGTCATTCCTAAATACATCCAGGTGTTATTCCCAAATAAACCCAAAGATGTTCTACACCACCAAACCCCTGCTCAGCAGCCAAACCCTGACCCCAAGACCCCAAACCCCGACAGGAGAGAGGTGCTCCTGCTGCACCACACCCCAAATCCTGACAGGAGAGGTGCTCCTGCTGCACCACACCCCAAATCCTGACAGGAGGGAGAGGTGCTCCTGCTGCACCACACCCCAAATCCTGACAGGAGGGAGAGGTGCTCCTGCTGCACCACACCCCAAATTCTGACAGGAGAGGTGCTCCTACTGCACCACACCCCAAATCCTGACAGGAGGGAGAGGTGCTCCTACTGCACCACACCCCAAATCCTGACAGGAGAGGTGCTCCTGCTGCACCACACCCCAAATTCTGACAGGAGAGGTGCTCCTGCTGCACCACACCCCAAATTCTGAGAGGAGAGGTGCTCCTGCTGCACCACACCCCAAATTCTGAGAGGAGAGGTGCTCCTGCTGCACCACACCCCAAATCCTGACAGGAGAGGTGCTCCTGCTGCACCACACCCCAAATCCTGACAGGAGAGGTGCTCCTGCTGCACCACACCCCAAATCCTGACAGGAGGGAGAGGCTCCTGCTGCACCACACCCCAAATCCTGACAGGAGAGGTGCTCCTGCTGCACCACATCCCCGTGCAAGGCAGGAGAGCTCGGAGGGCTCCGCTGCCGGGTAATGAAATTCCCCACAACGCACCCACACTGCACCGAGCAACAAACACAGCTCCATTCTTCGGAAAACAAATATGTTCTTTAGAGCTTCCTGCTTGTCAAACACCTTTTTGTTTAGCTCAACAACTAATCCACTTATCGGAGGATAAAGCTGCCAGTGAATCACCAGTATGATAAAAGCATGCACAAAATTAGCAAAAATTTGCCTATGGCTCCTGCACATTTAACAAACAGCAGCCAAGAGAAAAAAAATTATTCTTTTTTTTTTCTTTTTTTTTTTTCTTTTTTAATAACTGAGATCCCCAGGAGAGATTCTGTCAGATAGCAGCTTTTATTTTGCTTGCAGTTTTTCTCCCCCCCCCACCTCCTCTCTCTCTCTTCCCATATAACCCAAGCACTGAGGCTGGGAGATGCTGGGAGCTGATATGAGATCCACGGAAATTGGCACTGTTTGAATAAGCAGGAGATGCAGGCGGGCGAAATTTTAATAAGTTGATTTTTTTTTTTTTACGTAAATATTCAGGCATTGGCTGCTTCCCTCCAACCTCGGCGCTGCCGTGCTGCTCAGGAGGCTGCAGCACCTCTGAGGATCCTGGATTTGTCCTTCCCTACTCCTCGGGGTGCCCTTTGGGCTATTAATCTCCACATTCCTGCGGGGGGGATCCACCCTGATAAAGGGATGGGGAAAATCCCCCGGGGTTAGCCAGGGCTGGAGCTGGGAGTGAGGCACAGGAGCAGGAAATCACCTGCCCTGCCTCTCCTGAGCTCCTGGAACCTGTGCAGCTCCCTGGGGTAACTGGGATTTACCTCCCCTCCTGGGTAACTGGGATTCACCTCCCTGCTGGGATAACTGGGATTTACTTCCCATCTAAAACCCCCCAGCTCCCTGGGGTAACTGGGATTCACCTCCCTGCTGGGATAACTGGGATTTACTTCCCTTCTAAAACCCCCCAGCTCCCTGGGGTAACTGGGATTTACCTCCCTGCTGGGGTAACTGGGATTTACTTCCCTTCTAAAACCTCCCAGCTCCCTGGGGTAACTGGGATTTACCTCTCCTACTGGGGTAACTGGGATTTACCTCCCTGCTGGAACCCCCCAGCACCCTGGGGTAACTGGGATTTACCTCTCCTCTGAACCCCCCTCAGCTCCCTAAACCCCGGGAATTTCCCCGGTGTGGATGAGCAGAGAGGTTCTGGGGAGAAATCGGCAGCTTTTGGGCAGAGTTCTGAACCAGAGTGGGGATTTCTGGCATTTCTGCAGTTAGAGTGTGGAAAAGGGGGGCGAGAGAGAGGCAGAGAACTCCTGAGGCTTGGACTCCAGAGATGTGCCCAAAAAAGACAAACAACCCCAAATTTCCCCATGGGCTGAGGCAGCACCAGAGGGATTCAGTTTTCCTGGGCTCTGACTCATTCTCTGGGGCCTCTGGGGGTCTCAGAGGCTCTCTGGGGGTCTCTGGGGGCCTCAGGGGGGATCTCTGGGGCGATCTCTGGGGGTCTCTGGGGGTCTCAGGCTCAGCCCCCACACAGAGTCCCCGTGGGAGGGGCTGAGTTCAGGTTTGGCGCCGTTCTCTCTTTGGCCCCTCTAAGTGAGGTGACAATCCTGGTGTGGCCACCAAACCCAGGAGCCCACCCAGGCTCAGGGGTGCCCCTGGCAGCAGCCAGACCCCGCAGCAACCCCAGCAGAGCCCCCTGGATCCCAAATCCTCACTTTCCTGGGGCTCAGGAGGACATTGGCACCCCTGGGGACACGGTGAGGTCAGAACTGCACCAGAGCGGCCAAACTGGGAGAACTGGGAGCTTCTGGCTGTGCCTCCCACTCAAACCCCCGGACTGGGAAGTGCTGGAGGTGAAACTCGTCGCCCAGAGGGACAGAACCCCCCCGCCCCCATTCCCAGAGTTTCACCCCTAATTTTGGCTGGACTGGGGCGGGGCCGGGAGCTTTTGGGGGAGCTGGGGATTAATCAAGAGGCACCCACCTGTCAGGCTGGCATCTGGAACTAAACGGAAACACCCGCTGGGGCTTGACCTCCGGCCCCGCGCGGGCTCGGGGAAAACCTCCGCCAGCCCCGGGAGCGCCGCGGAACGGAACGGAGCCAGCGGGGCCCGGCCGGGAGGGACTGGGAGTGCTGGAAGGATTGGGAATGCTGGAAAGGCTGGGAATGCCAGAGGCACTGGGAATGCTGGAAGGACTGGGATTGTTGAAGGGGCTGGGAATGTGGGAGGGACTGGGAATGCCGGAGGCACTGGGAGTGCTGGAAAGGCTGGGGATGCCAGAGGCACTGGGAATGCCAGAGGGACTAGGAACGCTGGAAGGATTGGGAGCGCTGAAAGGGCTGAGAATGTGGGAGGGACTGGGAATGCTGGAAGAGTTGAGAATGCTGGAGGCATTGGGAATGCCGGAAGGACTAGGAATGCTGGAAGGGCTGGGAAAGCTGGAAGAATTGGGAGTGCTGAAAGGGCTGGGAATGTGGGAGGGACTGGGAATGCTGGAAAAATTGGGAATGCTGGAAAAATTGGGAATGCTGGAGGCACTGGGAATGCCGGAAGGACTAGGAATGCTGGAAGGGCTGGGAAAGCTGGAAGAATTGGGAGTGCTGAAAGGGCTGGGAATGTGGGAGGGACTGGGAATGCTGGAGGTACTGGGAATGCTGGAAGGACTGGGAGAGCAGCAGTGACCCCAGCAGGGATGTGGCTGGAGCTGCCGGGGCTCGGGGGAAGGAACGGCAGCAAAAGCCACCGGAGATTTCCGAGCCAGCCCCCGCAGGAGCTGCCCTGTTGGGGTTTGGGGTGGGTTTGACCCCCCGCAGGCCAGCACAGCCCTCGGGGGTGATTCAGCCTCTCCTGTGCGGTTTGGCTGCTCAGGGAGGGGTTTGGTGCTGCAGAACAGCTTTGGGCAGCGGGGCTGGATTGTTTTGGGAATTAGCCCTCGGCTCTGGGGGCGTCAGCAGAGCCCCACAACTCCCAGTCAGAGCCCAAAATTCTGCTGAGGGCACAAAGAGCGGCACCGAGGCACTACCAGCTGTGGCAAGCACATTCTTCTCTCTCTCAGGATTTTTTTCATAGAGGAGCACAGAAGGAAGAAAGAGAAAAAAAAGTTCTATTTCTGCTCCTTGTTTCTCCCATGTTTGGCGAATTGTTTACGTGGGGTGATTTCGTAATTGGATTCTGGTGAGGATTGTTTGAGCTGATGGCCAATCCAACCCACCTGTGGCTGGACTCTCAGAGAGGGTCACGAGTTGTGGGTTAGTTAAATATAGTGGTTAGAAAAAGTAGGTTTGTAGTTTTAGTATCTCTTTTAAATAGTGTATTAATGTATTATGGTATAGTTCTAATAAAGAAATCATTCAGCCTTCTGAGCTGGAGTCACACATCAGCATTTCTAACCACTGGCTTCACCTGCATTTACAATAGGCAGCTCTGCTCAGCACTCCCAAAAGGCCCTGCCTGAGCGCCAGGGGACCCCAAAGCACCAATCCTAAAGGAAGGCGCTGAGATCTTCATCTTGAACGAGATGTGGGGCTCTTTAAAACCGGTTCTAACCTGGCATGAAATAGCTCCGGTAGCGCCGAGCTCAGCCCCAGCTGTGGGAGCAGAGATCCCTCCCTGGCCTGACTCCCCGAATTTCAGTTTCAGGGCTCTGAGTGAGCACCTGGGAGAAGGGAAAGCTGAAATATTCCAGGAAAACCAGCCCTGCCCACCTGCCCCGTGAGGAGAGACAGCAGAACTGACAGGACCAGCAGCGCAGAGGGGTGGGACAATCCTGCAGCAGCAGCATCCCAGAAATTCCCAGATTTTAACTCGAGAATTCACTTTGCCAGCACAACTGGGATGCTTCCAAAGGCACCCGTTCCACACCTTCTTCCTCCTCACCCAAAATAAATCCCTCCTTTCCTCGGCAGCAGAACTCACTCCAGCACTGGAGTTCTGCAGAGCCTTAAGTCCTGCCTGGAAAAAAACCGAAATTTTGGGTTTCAGTTCCACCAACAGCCCCTGGATCTGCACGGAGGGATTGGGATTATACCAGAAACGTGCCCCGGCTGGAACAGACCCTAAAATTCCCTGCCCGAAAGATGCCGCTCTAAAGATGGGCATAGCAATGAGGGGGAAAGGGCAATGGGCATTCCTGGGAGCTGAGGGGGCAGCGCGGGGTGAGGAATTCCTTTGTGTTCTGAGCTTTAAGGAGCCGGTGATGGAGCAGGAGGAGGAACCAAGAAAACCTTTCCTGCAACTCGTCCCTGCTGCTTTTCCTTCTTTGCCCCAAGCAGAGCGGAGGAAAAGCCCCGGGGGGAGCCCGGAGCCTCCGGATTGCGCAGAGCCGCGGCCGGGCCGCATTCCCCAGGGCAAAACCCCGCGGATTCCAGCCCCGGGAGCCGCGGATCCTGCGGGGAACGGCGCCTTTGGGGAGTCCCTGGCGCAGGGAAGGTCAGGAGACAGAGCACCAAGGGTGCGGGAATGGCTGGGCCACGGCCAAACTGGATACTCTGGGAATTCCTGCTGCAGCTGGCGCTGGAACCACCTGGGGAGTGTTTCTGGGTCCACACCGGGATGGAGGAAACTCCTCCAGGGCAGGCGGACCCGCGGTACCGCTGAGCGCGGCCACTCCCGCACTGCCGACCCGCTCCGTCCCCGCTGCGGGTTTTTAGGGTTTCCCGTCCCCGTCCCGGAGGGGTTCCCCCTATCCTGAGCATCTGCCGACCCGCTCCGTCCCCGCTGCGGGTTTTTAGGGTTTCCCATCCCCGTCCCGGAGCGGTTCCCCCCGTCCCCGGCATGGCTCCTGCCCCGTGGGCCAGGCGGCAGTGGCCGAACCCGGGCTCGGCTTTTGGGCTCGGGAGGGCCCCACGTAGCTCCCGAGTCGGGCTCTGGGCTCAGCTGCGCTCTGGCATCGCTCATTAAGCGCTGCCAGCACCTCGGGCAGCTGCTGCCGGGGCTGCAGGTCCGACCCAGGGCGGCCGGAGCCGCCCTTTGGGACCCTCCTGGGATGGGCAGCGTCCCCAGCAGGCCCAGAGCCGTCCCCAGCGCTCCCCGGCACTCCCAGCTCCGTCCCCAGATCTCCCAGCCCGGTCCCCAGCTCTCCCTGGCATTCCCAGCCCTGTCCCCAGCTCTCCCAGCCCGGTCCCCAGCTCTCCCTGGCATTCCCAGCCCTGTCCCCAGCTCTCCCAGCCCTGTCCCCAGCTCTCCCAGCCCGGTCCCCAGCTCTCCCTGGCATTCCCAGCCCTGTCCCCAGCTCTCCCAGCCCTGTCCCCAGCTCTCCCTGGCATTCCCAGCCCCGTCCCAAGCTCTCCCCAGCTCTCCCAGCCCCTCCCCAGCGCTCCCGGGTGTTTCTCCCCTCAGCAGGAAGGGGCTGCAGCACCACACAATGCTCCTCTCAGCACCACCTCTCCTCCTCCCTCCCTCCAGGCAGCCCCCAAAGATTTCTTGCTTCTCCCTTCTCCTTCATTCTTTTTGCTTTCTTTTCTTTTCTCCTCTTCTTTTTTTAATTTTTTTTTTAAGGAAAAATGTTATTTTGTGCCTCCTGAGCCTTTGCCGGCTGGGCTCGGCGTCTGTGTCAGCTGGAGGAGCTTATGAGCTTCGTCTCCTCGGATTTAGACTGAAATTTTGATTTTCTGCCGCGCTCAGATAATGTGGAAATCCTGTTCCCCGATATTTGCTGTTTATCAGCGCGGTGCAGCGCGGTTCTGGGGGGAAGGGACCCTCGCCCCCCGCCGCCCCCCGGCCCCGCCGCTAATGGAGTTTCACTCCGGAGCGAACCCGCCACAAAAGGCTCATTACCGTGAGCCAGGGGCAGAGGAACTGCCCGGCCGAGGGTCCTGCGGGGCTGGGAGGGGCTCTGAGCCTGCAGCTCCGGGCCTGGGGGGCCCGCGGCCAGCTTGGAGCTGCCCGGGATGGCGGAAGGGGTCCGTGCCCACGGAAAAGGGTCCATGCCCACGGAAAGGGGCCCCTGCCCACGGGAAGGGGTCCATGGAGGGGTCCGTGCCCACGGAAAGGGGCCATGCCCACGGAAAGGGGTCCATGGAGGGGTCTATGACCACGGAAAAGGGTCCATGCCCACGGAAAGGGGTCCATGGAGGGGTCCATGGAGGGGTCCATGCCCACGGAAAGGGGTCCATGGAAGGGTCCGTGCCCACGGAAAGGGGCCCCTGCCCACGGGAAGGGTCCGTGCCCACGGGAGGGGCCCCTGCCCACGGAAAAGGGTCCATGCCCACGGAAAGGGGTCCATGGAGGGGCCCCTGCCCACGGAAAAGGGTCCATGCCCACGGAAAGGGGTCCATGGAGGGGTCCGTGCCCACGGGAGGGGTTTGTTCCCACGGGAGTGGTCCGTGCCCACGGAAACGGGTCCGTGCCCACGGGAGGGGCTGGAACGATGAGCGCTCCAATGCCCCTTCTATCCCAACCCTTCCATGATTCTCCGGTCCCGGTCCCCACTCCCTGAGCGTGGCTCTGTGCCGTGTCCTGCCAGGCGTGGTCACCCGAGGTCCCCTGCAGCTTTGCAGGGCTGGATGGAGCAGTCTGGGATCCATCGGGATCCATCCTGAATCCATCCGTTCGAGATCCATCCTGCATTTCCGCAGCTCCTCACGGCTGCAATGGCTCTGTCCCCCCGTGTCCCTCTGCTCCGCGGTCTGAGCCACCTCCCTGTCCCCTCCGTGTGCTCTTTGTCCCGGAGCGATCCCTGCCTTTGGGATCCCAACCCCAATCCCATTCCCTGTTCCTACATGCCCTGCACCCTCCAGTGTCACCCCTGGCAGAGGCAGGGGGGACATTCCCTGCGTGACACGAGTCTGGCAAAGCGAAATTAAAGAACCCTAAAGAAAATTCCAGGGCTCAGCAGCGGGGGAGCAGCTCCGAGGGCCGCTTAAGTGGCCAGCGGTGGGTAAAACCCGGCTCTTAATGAACCGCCTCTCTCTCCTGACAGGGCTGCTCATTGTCACATCCTGGCTCTCGGTGTCCCTCGCGGGGACAGCTGGCATCTCCCTGCGCTCGGAATAATGTCCTGGCCACCGCCACCGCGCCGGCATCGCCCAGCGTTACAGCGGCACCGGGGGAACGCCGCGTGCGGGAAGGAGGGCAGGGAAAACGGGGAATAAGAGGGGGTTTTAGGGTAAAAAGGAAAAAAAAAAAAAAAAAAAAAAGGAGTGGGAAAGGAGACAGGAAGCGCGATAAAGCTCGGCTCTGTGCTCGGCTCTTCTCCGCTGCTCCTCTGGTTTAAAGTGACTCCGCTTCTTATGGAAACGGAGAGGCGGTATTAGAAGAGGAGAAAAAAAAAAAAAAACCACCAAGACACAGAGAGCTTCCTTATCTCATGGAGACAGTTGTCAGGAATCACTTTGACTGAGTCGTTTTGTCTCCATGCTTTTTTTCGCTGTCAAGCAGGCCTCAGGACATGGATCAAAGGAGAGGCGCCGAGCGCTCGCTGAAACTTCTGATCCCTTCTCGGAAGAGACGCGCGAGTGGCAGACAGCTCCTCGGCACATCAATGGGGACGGGAGGGACGGGAGGCAGCGCCGGCACGGCCCAGGGACAGGGAAAGCTGCGAGAGGCTCGGGGAGGCGGCCACGGGCTCCCGGTGCCGCTGCGGAGCGCGGGGAAGGCTGGAACAGCGTCCCCTCCCTGTGTCCCCACGGGGAGTGTACCCGCTCTGTGTCCCCGTGGGGAGTGTCCCTTCTCTGTGTCCCCATCAGGAGTGTCCCCATGGGCAGCGTCCCCTCCCTGTGTCCCCATCGGGAATGTCCCTTCTCTGTGTCACCACGGGGAGTGTCCCCTTTTCTGTGTCCCCATCGGGAGTGTCCTCCCTGTGTCCCCACGGGGAACGTCCCCTCTCTGTGTCCCCATCAGGAGTGTTCCCATGGGCAACGTCCCCTCCCTGTGTCCCCACGGGGAGTGTACCCGCTCTGTGTCCCCATCGGGAGTGTCCCCCTCTCTGTGTCCCCATCAGGAGTGTCCCCATGGGCAGCGTCCCCTCCCTGTGTCCCCATCGGGAATTTCCCTTCTCTGTGTCACCACGGGGAGTGTCCCCTTTTCTGTGTCCCCATCGGGAGTGTCCTCCCTGTGTCCCCACGGGGAACGTCCCCTCTCTGTGTCCCCATCAGGAGTGTTCCCATGGGCAACGTCCCCTCCCTGTGTCCCCACGGGGAGTGTCCCCGTTGTGTTCCCATCAGCAGCGTCCCCTCTCTGCGTCCCCGTGGGCAGCGTCCCCTCCCTGTGTCCCCACGGGGAGTGTCCCCGTTGTGTTCCCATCAGCAGCGTCCCCTCTCTGCGTCCCCGTGGGCAGCGTCCCCTCTCTGTGTCCCCGCTGTGTCCCTCGGAGGGTCAGCCGGAGGGGCGGGGGTGGCTCTGCAGGGACAGAGCAGCGCCCCAGGGCTGCCCCGAGCCGGGCGGGAGAGCTGCGGCCCGCGGGGACAGCCCGGTGTCACCTCAGTGCTGGCCTGTGCGTGAATTCCCACCCAAAACTCATCGGTTTGGCCTCTTTCCCCTCAATCCCGCGAACCGCTCCTCATGATTTCCCAAAACAAGCCCTCCACGGCTGGATTCCCTCTTTCCCCTCAATCCCACAGCCGGGATAATCCCCCAAATTCCCCGTGATTTCCCCAAACAGCCCCTCCATGCCTGCATTCCCTCTTTCCCTTCAATCCTGCAAACCATTGATTTTCCCGTGATTTTCCTTATGACTCCTCAAAAAAAAACCCTCCATGCCAGCATTCCCTCTTCCCTCCCAACCCCACAGCCGGGGTAATTTCCCTAATTCCCTGTAATTTCCCAAAACAACTAATTCATTCCCTCTTTCCCCCGACCCCACGGCCAGCCCCATGATTTCCCTGCATGTGCCTGCCTGGGCTCCGCGCCCCGCGCGGCTCACGATCGCTCATTCCCTGAAATCAAATCCCCCTCATCTCCAAACTGGATGGGTTTAAGAGCAGCCCGGAGCTAAACGCGGCCAGCCGGGACCCTGCGCACCTTTGATCGCCGCTCCGCTCGCCCCCAGCCCCGCCGGCGTTTGTGATCCCCATTCCCGCCGGGGTTTGTGATCCCCATCCTCGCCGGAGTTTGTGATCCCCATCCTCGCCGGGGTTTGTGATCCCCATCCTCGCCGGGGTTTGTGATCCCCATCCCTGCCGGGGTTTGTGATCCCCATCCTCGCCGGGGTTTGTGATCCCCATCCCTGCCGGGGTTTGTGATCCCCATCCCTGCCAGGGTTTGTGATCGCCAGCCCCGCTGTAAACTGGTCCCGGGCACGGCTGGAGGAGGCAGCGGCGCCTTTAGGCAGCAGAGGCCCCGCAGTACCCAGAGATGTCCCCGCGCATCCCGCGCCACGCAAGGGGGGACCCCGGCGTGGAACGGACCCCACAACCGGGAGCTGCCCGGGCTTTCCCTGCGGCTCCCGGATCTCCTCCCTCTGCACTTCCCGGGGCACGCAGCGGCTCCTGCCTGGCCCTGGCACCCCAAACTGTCCGAGCCTACAGCACAGAGCCATTCCCTGGCACCCCGAACTGTCCGAGCCCACACAGCAGAGCCACTCCCTGCTCCTGCCCGGCCCTGGCACCCCAAACTCTCCCAGCCCACCCTGCAGAGCCATTCCCCAGCACCGAAAACTGTCCGAGCAATGTCCCTGCTTGGCCCTGGCACCCCAGACTGTCCGAGCCCACAGCACAGAGCCATTCCCTGGCACCCCAAACCCACGCAGCAGAGCCATTCCCTGCTCCTGCCCAACCCCAGCACCCCAAACTCTCCCAGCCCACCCTGCAGAGCCATTCCCCGGCACCCCAAACTCTCCAAGCCCACCCTGCAGAGCCATTCCCTGCTCCTGCTCCACCCTTGGGGCGGTGGGAGAGTCGCTCCGGATGCTCTGGAAGCTGACGCGACCCTAAGCTCTCCCCCACATCACACCAAAGCTCAGCCCAGCATCCTTTTGGGATTCATCTCAACCTCTCCTGAGGCTCTGGGACTGCACAGCCCTCCTGAGCAGCTCCCCGGGATGCTCCAGGGGTGGGCACAGCCCCCAAAGTCCTCCCTGTGCTGCAGCCTCTCCAACGGGGATCCCAGCTGGGACGGGAGGGAACGGGAGTTTCCCTCTTCCTTAGCGCACGGGAAAAAAGGGCACCAGATGGAGAAAGGGATTGGGGGCACTGAGGGAAGGGAGACAGCGCGGCCTCTGCAGAGCCAGGAGGATCCCTGGAAATCAGGGAAGGGATTCCCAGAGCCAGGAGAGATCCCTGGAAACCAGGGAAGGATGGGAAGCAAAAGGAAACCCCAGCCCACGGAGTCCTGCCCCTCTCAGACACCCCCGGCAGAGCTGCGCACACCGAGGGGACTCACGGCCCCTGTCCATCCTCCCCGGGCAGAGACCCCCGAGCTGGAATCTGGCCAGGAGAGCCCCGCGCCCGCCTGCGCTGCCCATCCCGGCTCCTCTCGCAGCGCGGCACCTCTGGAATTCACCCCAGCAGCCCTGCGAGGGGCAAACAGCGAGGGGCGCGAGGGGCTGGGTCCCGACCCGCGGCAGAACGCACCGCTGTGCGTTTTCCCTGCCCGGGACGGCTCTCCCCAGGCGGGGCACAGCTGGAGCACAGCTGGATTGAGCAGGCACAGCCGGAACGCGCGCCCCGGGAATGCGCACCCCGCCTCCCAGTCCCAATCATTTATTCCTTTCATTGCATTCCTCGCTTTTAAGCGTCGCCTCCATCTCGTTCCCCCCGCTCCGGGGCCACCTTTCCCCCGCGATCCCGGCTCCCTGGGACATCGCGGCACGGACGTGGCCGGAAACGCCGGGCAGCGGCTGCGCCGTTAATTGCTGATGGCTCATTTTCCCTCCATGCGCGGCGTTAATTGCTGATGGCTCATTTTCCCTCCATGCGCGGCGTTAATTGCTGATGGCTCATTTTCCCCCTGTGCCCTGCCCGAGCTCCCTCGGTAACCAGCGCTGGGATCCTCCTGGCCGAGTCCCTGTCCCCTCCCTGGAGCGGGGAACAGCCAGGACCCGGAGGAGGGGAGGTAAAGCCTCGCCAGTCCTGGTCGGATTGCGGCAGGAATTCGGGAATTCCCGTTCCACCCACCCTGCTCCGGCCGGCTCTGCCCGGGGACGGGGATTTGAAGATTTTGGGGACAGATTTCTGTGTCTCAGCCCCTAAATTCAACATCTGGGGGCATTTCAGGCACCTCCACACCCACCCCCCACCCCCACCTCCAGCGCTTCTCCTTCCCGCTGCCATCGCTCCTGGCGATGGAGGGAAGGAGGAGAAGGAGGAAACGTTTATTCCCCACGTTTCTTCTCCTATTTCTTCCTTTTTCCTCCCCAGTTTGTGTCCTGCTGCTCCCTGAGCTTGCAGTGCCTTGGGGGCCGATCCAGGGCCCACCAAAGGCAGCGCCAAAATTCCCATGGGATTCCAGCCTCGGGAATCGACTGTTCCCAAATCCTTCCGTGTTCCCAGTATTTTCCTGTCTCAGTAACACACGCAGGGAACAACCTCCAGAGTGGAAATCCCAAATCCTTCCGTGTTCCCAACATTTTCCTGTCTCAGTGACACACTCAGAGAACAGTCTCTAGAATGGGAATCCCAAATCCTTCCGTGCTCCCAGTGTTTTCCTGTCTCAGTGACACACACAGGGAGAAACCGCCAGAGTGGGAATCACAAATCCTTCCGTGTTCCCGATGTTTTCCTGTCTCAGTAACACAAAGAGGGAACAATCTCTGGAATGGGAATCACAAATCTTTCCGTGTTCCCGATGTTTTCATGTCTCAGTAACACAAAGAGGGAACAATCTCTGGAATGGGAATCACAAATCTTTCCGTGTTCCCAATGTTTTCCTATCAGTAACACATTCAGGGAGAAACCTCCTGAGTGGGAATCCCAAATCCTTCCGTGTTCCCAATGTTTTCCTCGTTCAGTAAAACACGCAGGGAACAACCTCCAGAGTGGAAATCCCAAATCCTTCCCCGTTCCCAACATTTTCCTGTCTCAGAAGGAACAACCTCTGGAGCCGTGTTCCCAATATTTTCCTCTCTCAGAAGGAACAACCTCTGGAATGGGAATCCCAAATCCTTCTGTGTTCCCAATGTTTTCCTCGTTCAGTAAAACACGCAGGGAACAACCTCCAGAGTGGAAATCCCAAATCCTTCCCTGTTCCCAACACTTTCCTCTCTCAGAGGGAACAGCCTCCGGAGTGGGAATCACACAGGGACGAACACAAAATTCGGGTTAAGGGAATGAAATCCTGCCTTTTTTTGTTCCCGATGGGTTTCCAGCGGGATCAGAGCACCCCAATCGATCGAGGGAACCCACAGAACCTCAGAGCGGAGAGGCCCCTGGGATATGAATTCCCCCTTCCCATCCTCCTCGGAGCCGGAGTCACCGGGAATCAGGCAAATAAGGACGGATCTGTTTTCACACGGGAAGAATGTTCCCTTCTCCCCTGCTCCCGGTGCCGGCAGCAGAGGCGTCAAACTGACAAGAGCAGATGGGCTTTGTTCGGTGAAATATATCCCAAAAAAATGCCAGAAACTTTCGTGGAAAGCCAGCCATGTGCAGGTTAAAAGTTTAGGGAGACCAAGCCAAGGTGGAGCCGCTTTTCCCAGAGGAACCTGGAGCTGCCGTGTCCCTTTCCCAAGCCCCGGCGAGGGAAGGAGGCGGATTTTGCAGGAATCCCGAGGCAAGGAGGCGGATTTTGCGGGAATCCCGAGGGAAGGAGGCAGATTTTGCGGGAATCCCGAGGGAAGGAGGCGGATTTTGCGGGAATCCCGAGGGAAGGAGGCGGATTTTGCGGGAATCCCGAGGGAAGGAGGCGGATTTTGCGGGAATCCCGAGGGAAGGAGGCGGATTTTGCGGGAATCCCGAGGGAAGGAGGCGGATTTTGCGGGAATCCCGAGGCAAGGAGGCGGATTTTGCGGGAATCCCGCGTTCTGGCCGCTCCAAGGGAAGAAGCGCGGCGTGAGGGATGCGGGGGACGCTCGGGAAGGGCACGGAGGAGAGATCAGGATCCTCTGGAGAAACGGGAATGCCGGGGATGCGCGGGAGGAGAAGCCTGGAGGGGCAAGGAGAGAGGGGAAGGGAAGGTCCCGGTGTGGGGAGTTAAGGGATGAGCGAGGAGCGCGGCCCTACACCCGGCTAAGCCGGGAAATGAATCCTGATCCGGCCAAAACCGAGCCCGGAAAATTCGAGCGGGAGAAGGGTCTCCTTTCAGGGAAACGGGGAATCCTTAATGCTTCCTCCCTCAGCAACTGTAATGCCAGGATGTTCCCAATCTGCTTTGAGGGATGGAAAGATTAAGAATAATAAAAAAATTGCAATAAAATATGTGTGAACGAGGGGGTAATTGTGGACAAATGCAGCATTCAAATTCATTTTTCAGCTCTTTTACACACCATTTCAATCTTATTTTCTGCTTGTTAATGAGATCTTGTTGGTTGGGGTGGGCACGGCTGCCCAGTATCGCTCGGGTAATTGCACATAATTTTCTCTCTACCAGTGATTTGCATCAGATTTTTTTTTCTAATTCTTTGCTATTTAAACCCCCTCCTCCTTTTCCCCCTTCCCCCCCTCCCCACCCCCCCCCCCCAAATCTCATCCTCTCCTCCCCTTCTTTCTTCCCCTCCCCTTTCTCCTGGCCCAGCAAGACTCATTTTGAATGCTTATTACAGGCACAGTGTCTCCGACAAAAAATAAAAAAACGGGGAAAAAAAAGGCACCAGACGGAGAAAGGGATTGGTGGCACTGAGGGAAGGGAGACAGCACGGCCTCTACAGAGCCAGGAGGATCCCTGGAAATCAGGGAAGGGATTCTCAGAGCCAGGAGGGATCCCTGGAAATCAGGGAAGGGATTCCCTGGAAATCAGGGAAGGAATTCCCGGGGCCAGGAGAGATCCCTGGAACCGAGGAAATGCATTTCCAGAGCCAGGAGGGATCTGTGGAAATCAGGGAAGGGATTCCCAGAGCCAGGAGAGATGCCCGGAACTGAGGGAAGGAATTCCCAGGGCCAGGAGGATCCCTGGAAATCAGGGAAGGAATTCCCAGGGCCAGGAGGATCCCTGGAAATCAGGGAAGGAATTCCCAGAGCCACGAGGGATCCAAACCTGGGGCTGGGAATCCCAAGCTCCAGACCTTGGGAATGAATTCACTCAGGGAGCACAAAGCCAAAGCCACTGCAAGCCCTGAGCAAATGAAAGCACAGCTCAGAGCAGGTGGACAAGTTTCTCTTGGCTCTTTGTGCTTCTGGAATTGTCCCAATCCCTGCAGATCCCCCGGGCTGTTCGGAGCTCCCGAGCTCTCAGGAATGACAAGTTCTGGAACTGCTGCCTCTTAAGCACATTATGAGCTGTTCCCCAGCCCCACCTGCACCAAGCTGAGCTTTTTTTGGCTCTGGAGAAGGGCTTGGAGACCCTGATGTGCTGCAGGGAATGGGCACACGGATTTAGGGCCGGGAGCGGATCTCAAACAGCAGCAGGAATTGTAGGAGGTGAAACGGTGCAACAAACCCTCTAAAACAAACCCTCTAAGACAAACCCCGCAACAAACCCTGCAACAAACCCTCTAAAACAAACCCCGCAACAAACCCTGCAACAAACCCTGTAACAAACCCTCTAAAACAAACCCTGCAACAAACCCTCTAAAACAAACCCTGCAACAAACCCTCTAAAACAAACCCCGCAACAAACCCTGCAACAAACCCTGTAACAAACCCTCTAAAACAAACCCTGCAACAAACCCCCCAAAACAAACACTCCAAAACAAACCCTGCAACAAACCCTGCAACAAACCCTCCAAAACAAGCCCCCAAAACAAACCCTCCAACAAAGCCCCCAACAAACCCTTTAACAAACCCTCTAAAACAAACCTCTAAAGCCAATCCCCCAAAACAAATCCTCCAAAACAACCCCCACAAAACAAACCCTCCAAAAACCCACAGAGACCTAGAAAAGGCAGAAAGGACATGGCAGAGGAGGCTGGGGATGAAAAGCAGCAGAAATACAGAAAAAAATTGATTTCTTTGCTGCTTCAGGGGATCTCCCAGCACCAGCCAAAGCCACTTCTGTCCTTTAATACTCAGTTTCATTCCCTAATTCCCCCCTCAGCACCCAGTGCAGCACACACAGCTCCTGAAGGGCTGGAGCATCCTGATTGAGACAGAACTGGACTTAAAACCGAGCTTAAAGCCAGGCTGGATGGGGTTTGGAGCACCCTGGCCTAGTGGAATGGGGTTGGGATCAGCAGAGCCTTAAGGTCCCTCCCAGGCCAAATTCCATGGGATGATTCTAGGATTGATTGGGATTTGGTTTGTCCCAGACCTAATCCCAGCTCAGGGAGGGCCAATTCTAGGCCAGGCGTGGCTTAGGTTGAGCTGGGTTTGAGCTCCAGCTGGGGGTTGGGTTTGTTTTCCTGGCCTAGGCCTGGCTCAGGGTGTCTCGGGGCCTGGCCTTGCTCTCCTGGGGCTTGGTGGGGATTCCCAAATAGCCGGGGATGATTCCTGTGGGGTGGAAATTTGGGAATATTTGCGGTGTGTTCATGGGATCCCGGGCAGGCACAGGCTTGGTTTCCAGCCCCCTCGGGGAGGAAGGACGAGGCCGAAGCTCCAGGGGCCCCACTCTGGTCATGGGGCTCCTCCCTCCTTGTGTTTAACGTTCCTGGGAGCTCTGCAGCTCCAGGGCTTCCAGAGAGCCCTCAGTGCCAGCCTGGGGACAGCTCTGGGCCAGCCTGGCTGGGCTGGGCACAGCTCTGGGCTGGGCTGGGGACAGCTCTGGGCTGGGCTGGGGACAGCTCTGGGCCAGTCTAGTTAGGCTGGGAACAGCTCTGGGCCAGTCTAGTTAGGCTGAGGACATCTCTGGGCTGGGGACAGCTCTGGGCCCGCCCAGCCTGGCTGGGGACAGCTCTGGGCCAGCCCAGCTGGGCTGGGGACAGCTCTGGGCCAGTCTAGTTAGGCTGGGGACAGCTCTGGGCCAGCCCAGCTGGGCTGGGGACAGCTCTGGGCCAGTCTAGTTAGGCTGGGGACAGCTCTGGGCCAGCCCAGCTGGGCTGGGAACAGCTCTGGGCCAGTCTAGTTAGGCTGGGGACATCTCTGGGCTGGGGACAGCTCTGGGCCCGCCCAACCTGGCTGGGGACAGCTCTGGGCCATTCTAGTTAGGCTGGGGACAGCTCTGGGCCAGTCTAGTTAGGCTGGGAACAGCTCTAGGCCAGCCCAACCTGGCTGGGGACAGCTCTGGGCTGAGGACAGCTCTGGGCCAGCTCAGCTGGGCTGGGGACAGAACAACCCCAGGTCCATCCCCAGTCCCTGCTCCATCCCAGAGGTCCTGGAAGGGGCAGGACCTGAGCCCCCATTCTGGATCCTGCTTTAATCCTTTGGGATTCTCTCCCGGTCACAGTTTGGGAAGGGAAAATTCCCTCCCAGATTTTGGGATTTGGGATGGGAACGGTGTTGAACACAGCCTGGTGGGTTGGTGGTTACCAAGTCCTGTTTATCCCATCCTCACTCAAGGAATGTTTTTCCCTCCTTGTCTCCTGTTCTGTCACTAGGGAGGGTCCCAAAGGGAACGGGGAGGGGGCAGAGCTGGGACAAAGGGACGTTCCCCACCATGGAATGTCCCCATTCCCAGGGTACGAACAGGGACAGTTACTGGGAAGGGGTTGGGAAGGGGGGGTCTGGCATTGGCCAACAACTGCAGTGAGCAGCACTTGGTTTTCCCTTTTAAATTTATTACTATTTATTATTATTATTATTATTATTATTATTATTATTATTACTACATAATCTATATAAGAAATATAAATAAAAATAAATTAAATAAGTATAATAAATAAATATAATAAATGCACATATTTATATATTGTTATTAATATAATAATAACTACTATTATCAGCATTATAATTATTAATATTTTTAATATATATTTTTATATTATTATAATAATTATACTTATTATAATTATCACTGTATTTACTTCATTCTCAATTACTGAACTCTCCTTATCTCAACACACAAGGTTTTACTTTGCTTCTCTTCCCATTCCAGGGCTGGAAGTGAGAAATGGGGGCTGGACAAGGAGCTGGGTCAGGCTTAATTTCCAGCTGGGCTTAACTCCCCCACGACCTCAGCCCAGCTGAGCTGGTGTTTTGGGGTGAAGTGTCACAAAATCCATTGGGGTTTTGTGACACTTTACCCGGGATGAAGTCATGGGAGCTAAAATTCCCAGCTAACCTCTGGGATTGAGCGGGACAGCCTGGGAAAGCCGGGAGGCTCCAGCAGCTGAGCCGGGCTTTGTGCGGCTGAAAAACGGGGCCTAAACAAATCCCACGTGAGCTTTGGGCAGAGCTCTGCCCCAGAGAGGGAGCACGGCCGGGGGATAAACCCGCAGTGACCATCCCAAATCCCTGTTTAGGAATGGGAACGCCCAAATCCCTGTTTTCTGTTTGGGAATGGGAACCACAGTGGCCATCCCAAATCCCCATTTTCTGTTTGGGAATGGGAATGTCACAGTGTCCATCCCAAATGCCCGTTTTCTGTTTGGGAATGGGAACACCATGATGGCCATGCCAAATCCCTGTTTTCTGTTTGGGAATGGGAACACCATGTTTGCCATCCCAAAACCCCATTTTCTCTTTGGGAATGGGAACACCCAAATTTCCATTTTCTGTTTGGGAACAGGAATACCACGGTGGCCACTCCAAATCCCTGTTTTCTCTTTGGGAACAGGAATGTCACAGTGGCCACACCAAATCCCCATTTTCTGTTTGGGAATAGGAAAGCCCAAATCCCCGTTTTCTCTTTGTGAACGGGAACACCATGATGGCCATCCAATATCCCCGTTTTCTGTTTGGGAATGGGAACACCCAAATCCCTGTTTTCTGTTTGGGAATGGGAACACCATGTCGGCCATCCCAAAACCCCATTTTCTCTTTGGGAATAGGAACAATGCAGTGGCCACACTAAATCCCCATTTTCTGTTTGGGAACAGGAACACCACAGTGGCCATCCCAAATCCCGATTTTCTGTTTGGGAACAAGAACACCACAGTGGCCATCCCAAATTCCGATTTTCTGTTTGGGAACAAGAACACCACAGTGGCCACTCCAAATCCCCATTTTCTCTTTGGGCACAGGAATGTCACCGTGGCCACACCAAATCCCCTTTTTCTCTCTGGGAACGGGAATGCCATGCTTCTCCTCCCGGACTCCAGCTGCCAGCAGAGCCCGTGGATTCCGGCTGGGACACCCAATCCTGGGGTAACCGGATAGGGAGCAAGAGCTGGGAGCTCCCGGCCCCCTCTCCTTGTCTGAAGTGCCAAGAAATCTCCTCCTGCTGCTGCTGCCGCCATGGGGGAACAAGAAACCCGGCCAGGGACAAATCACCATCACCCTCAGCTCCCAGTGTGGCTTTTCCCACCCCTTGAACACCCTTTTCCCCCCTTCCTGAATCCCCTCTTTCCCACCTCTTGAGCTCCTTCTTTCCCACCTCCTGAACCCCCTCTTTCCCCGCTTCTGAGGTCCCTGCTTCCCCTCTCCTGAACCCCCTCTTTCTTTCCCAGCCCTGAACCCCCTCTTTCCAACCTCCTGAACACCCTCTTTCTTTCCCATCTCCTGAACTCCCTTTTCCCCCCTCCTGGCCTCCCTCTTTCCCACCTGAACTCTTTCTTTCCCGGCTCTGAACCCCCTCTTTCCAACCTCCTGAACCCCCTCTTTCCCTCATTGTTGAATCCTCTCTTTCTCACCTCCTGAGCTCCCTCTTTTCCACCTCCTGAATCCCCTCTTTCCAACGTCCTGAACCCCCTCTTTCTTTCCCATCTCCTGAACCCCCTTTTCCCCCTTCCTGGCCTCCCTCTTTCCCACCTGAACTCTTTCTTTCCCCCCTCCGGAACCCCCTTTTTTCCACCCCCTGAACTCCCCCTTTTTTTCTCCTCTCCTGAACCCCCTCTTTCCCCCTTCCTGGGCTCCCTGTTTCCCACTTGAACTCTTTCTCTCCCTGTTCCTGCACCCCCTCTTTCCCTCTGGCCGTCCTTCCCCCTGCAGAAGAACCTCGGGCAGCTGAGGGTGGAATTTTCCTGGGATCTCCCCAGAATGCCAGACTGTGCTCAGCACAATTAATAAATTACAGAACACCCCATAAAGAGACCCCCCCAAAACTCCCCTAAAACAGGACAAATCCAGGAGCTCTTCATCCCGCTGGGAGCATTTCTCATCGCCTTCCACTAGGAACAGCAGAGGGCTTGGAAAGGCCGGAATTTTTGATCAGGGAATGCAAAGCAGTCAGGAAATAACCTGGGTTAGGCTCTCGGCACACAAAGGGAACAGACGAATTTCCACACCGATATCTTGGACCTCACATGATTAAAAGCGTCGGGAAAATGGGAATCTCCCCTTCCTGGGGGTGCAAAGCTCTCTTTTCTTCAGGCCTGCCAGATAAAGGATCCTCTCTTCCCCATACAAAAGGCTTATGGGCTCAGGGATATCTGTCCCCAGCCTGAGCCTGGGGGCAGGGGAATTTGGGATTGGGATAAGCAGAGGAAAAGCCTCGGTCTGGTCCTTTCAAGGAGCCCCTGATTCCGCGGGACTGGGCAGGAGAGGATGAAGGGAAATGGAAATTGCAGGATGGCCTTCTCTGTGCCTGGGGCTCATCCCAGCCATCTCATCCCTGCCTTATTCCGTGGGGATAAATTGCACTTGGGATCATCTGAGCTAATCCCGGGCCCTGGCCCAGCTAACCCAGGCCTGCCTTTGAATCCCAGGCTGTATCCTCTGAGCCTGAGCGCAGTGCTCTCAGAAATCCCTTGTCAGAGGAATATCTGCCCATTCCCCCACAAATTTCCTTGTTTGGAGCAATATCCATCCCCGTGCCAGTCAATATTTTAATATTTTCCCATCCAGCCCCATGCCAGTCAATATTTTAATATTTTCCTATTCAGCCCCATGCCAGTCAATATTTTAATATTTTCCCATCCAGAGGCATGCCAGTCATTTTAATATTTTCCCATCCAGAGCCATGCCAGTCAATATTTTAATATTTTCCCATCCAGCCCCGTGCAAGTCACATTTCAGTATTTTTCCATTCTGCCTTGTGCTAGACAATATTTCAATATTTTCCCATTCTTCCTCATGCCAGTCACATTTCAGTATTTTCCTGTCCAGCCCCATGCCGGTCAATATTTCAGTATTTTCCCATCCAGCCATGTGCCAGTCAATATTTTAATATTTTCTCATCCAGCCCCATGCCAGACAATATTTTAATATTTTCTCATTCTGCCTTGTGCCAGCCAATATTTCAATATTTTCCCATTCTGCCCCGTGCCAGCCAATATTTCAATATTTTCTCATCCAGTCACATTTCAGTATTTTCACATCCAGCCCCGTGCCAGTCAATATTTTAATATTTTCCCATCCAGCCCCGTGCCAGTCACATTGTAAGGTTTTCCCATTCCAAGCCAGACGTGGGGGGTTTGTCCCATTCCAGAGCAGCTGCGGAGTTTCCCTCTTTGCACCAACACTCCGTGTTTGTTTCCACACCCAGGCTGCTGGGCCTCAACCTCCACACCCCCCTGGTGTCCCTGTTGGTTGGACTCCTCTCCAAACCTTGGCAGCTTTTCCATTCCAGGTGCCCACCTTGCTTCTCCTCCTCATTCCAAATTATTTTGGTTTTCCATCCTAAAAAAACTGATCCCCCTGAAACAACTGCTGCCCTTCACACAACTCCATATCCCATGAGGGACTGGGAGTGGAAAAAACGGGATTTGGTGTCCCTGAGGAGAAGGACAAGTCCTGGCTGCTCATTTTCAGTTCCACTCAAAATCAAAGGTGAGCTTGGGAACTCCTTTCCTCCTCCACAGCTCAGCCACGCCTCGTGCGGGATCAGCAGGATTGTCTGCACGAGTTTCCCCAAATTAAACCCCAAATCTCCATCTCTGAGCTCAGCTCTGTGGTCCAGCCAGGCCTGGAGGAGCTCCAGGTTGTGCCTAAATGAGCCACCTGGGATGAGCTGTGGAGCCCACCCTCAGGTGTGCAGTCCTTGGGGTCACACCCAGCACCAGAGGGGCCCCCCTGCTCCAGGATGGTTTGTGGGGGTGCTCCAGGTGTTGGGGATCCCCTCACCCCAACCCGGCTGTGGGAATGACCAGCGCTGGGCTCAGGACAGAGCTGCTGCTCATTAACCAACGAACTAATTGCTCTCCTGGCAGGAATTCCTGACAACAACAACCACCAGAACAGCAAACCCCACCCCAACCCCAACCCCAACCCCAACCCCAACCCCAGCCCCAGCCCCAGCCAGCGCGGTCACTCCACGATGCCAGCTTGCCGCGATGTCCCAGAGGCGTCCGCGCTCCCGGAGCCCAGAGAAGGCTGGAAACGGGCACCCACCTGCGGGGAGAGGCCATTGCTGACAGGGTTCATGTGGTTGGCGGGGGCTGCGGCATTCATGAAGCTCTCGGAGTAGCTGGAGAAGCTGTGCCGGGCGCCGTAGGCAGAGCTGGAGTCGGCAGCAGCGGCCAGGCCGCCCTGGTGCATGGTGGAGGGCGGCAGCGGCTGTGGCCGGTGCACGGTGCTGCTGCCGTCTGCGGGGACACAGGGACACCAAAGGGCTGGGATCCCCCCGGGATACCCCCGGAACACCCCCAGGACACCACCGGGAAACCCCCGGGAGACCCCTGGGACACACCTGGGAAACTTCCAGAACACACCTGGGAGACCCCTGGGACACACCTGGGATGACCCTGGGAGACCCCCTGGAAACCTTTGGGACACACCTGGGAAACCCCCGGAAACCCCCGGGAAACCCAGGAATGGCAGCTTGGCCATCCTGGGACCCAGCCGCTCCACGCTTGGCGAAGCTGGGGGGAACCTCTGGGGTTTCACTTAATTTTCCCCCCCAGAAAAGCCACAAATTCCTTGGTTAAAGCCAAAAGCAGCTGGAATGAACAATATTCCTTCCACTGGAATATTCCTGCTGCTAAACCCTGGAACAGAGATTTACCCACAATGAGGTAAATCCCACACAACCCCCAATTTACAAGGTAACTAATGAATTAATAATATTCCTTCCACTGGAATATTTTCTCTGCTGAACCCTGGAATGGAGATTGACCCACAATGAGGGCAAATGAGGCTGCTGGAATGAGCAATATTCCTTCCACTGGAATATTCCTGCTGCTGAACCCCGGAATGGAGATTGACCCACAATGAGGTAAATCTCACACAACCCCCAATTTACTGGGATGTGCTCCATGTCCAAAACGCCAGCCACAGGACGCAGCAGAAGGGTTGTGGGATGGAGGGGAAAAGGGAAGAATTTCCATTGACTTGAGTAAAAAACCCCAATTCTTCCAACTAAACGAAGACCATTAGAGCCTCCCCGCTGCCGCAGGGTGTGGCGGAGCAGAAGGGCCCAGCCAGAGAATCCCGGGATGGTTGGGCCAGGACCCCAAAGCCCTCAGCAGGCCCAGGCCGGGGAGGGGAGGCGGGGAAGGGCAGCAGGGCTCACCTTGGGAGATGGTGGTGCTGGGGTACGAGGAGTCGGGCAGCTGGTACGGGGGCAGCGCCGGCATGCCCGTGGGTGGGAAGCCCCCCGGCAGCAGGTGGTTGAAGGCCGCCAGCTGGTTGGCTCCTGCCTGCTTGCGCCAGCGTGCCCGCCGGTTGCTGAACCACACCTGGGGGGACAGAGAACACCCCGTGGGTGACACCTGAGCAATGCCTGTCACACCTGAGTGACAGAGAACACCCAGTGCGTGACACCTGAGCAATGCCTGTCACACCTGGGGGACAGGAAACACCCTGCAGGTGACACCTGAGCAATGCCTGTCACACCTGGAGAACAAGAAAAGCCCCCAGGTGACACCTGAGCTATGCCTGTCACACCTGAGTGACGGGAAAAGCCCCATAAGTGACACCCGAGCTGTGCCTGTCACACCTGGGAGACAGAGAGCACCCCATGGGTGACACCTTGAGCTGTGCCTGTCACACCTGGAGAACAAGAAAAGCCCCATAAGTGACACCCGAGCTGTGCCTGTCACAGCTGGGGGACAGAGAACACCCTGCAGGTGACACCTGAGCAATGCCTGTCACAGCTGAGGGACAGAGAACACCCTGCAGGTGACACCTGAGCAATGCCTGTCACACCTGGGGGACAGAGAACACCCAATGGGTGACACCTGAGCAATTCCTGTCACACCTGGGGGACAGAGAACACCCCGTGGGTCACACCTGAGCTGTGCCTGTCACACCTGGGGGACAGAGAACACCCTGTGGGTCACACCTGAGCTGTTCCTGTCACACCTGAGTGACAGAGAACACCCAATGGGTGACACCTGAGCAATGCCTGTCACACCTGGGGGACAGAGAACACCCCGTGGGTGACACCTGAGCAATTCTTGTCACACCTGGGGGACAGAGAACACCCCGTGGGTCACACCTGAGCTGTGCCTGTCACACCTGGGGGACAGAGAACACCCTGTGGGTCACACCTGAGCTGTTCCTGTCACACCTGAGTGACAGAGAACACCCAATGGGTGACACCTGAGCAATGCCTGTCACACCTGGGGGACAGAGAACACCCTGTGGGTCACACCTGAGCTGTTCCTGTCACACCTGAGTGACAGAGAACACCCAATGGGTGACACCTGAGCAATGCCTGTCACACCTGGGGGACAGAGAACACCCCGTGGGTCACACCTGAGCTGTGCCTGTCACACCTGGGGGACAGAGAACACCCCGTGGGTCACACCTGAGCTGTGCCTGTCACACCTGGGGGACAGAGAACACCCCGTGGGTCACACCTGAGCTGTGCCTGTCACACCTGAGTGACAGAGAACACCCAATGGGTGACACCTGAGCAATTCTTGTCACACCTGGGGGACAGAGAACACCCCGTGGGTCACACCTGAGCTGTGCCTGTCACACCTGGGGGACAGGAAACACCCTGCACGTGACACCTGAGCTGTGCCAGCCATACCTGTGGGACTGGAAGAGCCCCACAGGTGACACCCGAGCTGTGCCTGTCACACCTGTCACAGCCCCGATTTATGGGATGTGCTCCTAGGGGTATGGCTGCCCCAGTGTGTTTTACTGGGGGAAATCCCATTTCTGTAGGGCAAAAAGAGATCCATGAGTGTTTTATCGGTGGAAGTCTCCTTTCTACAGGGTAAAAATAGATTCCCAAGTGTTTTATCAGGGGAAATCTCCTTTCTGCAGGGTAAAAAGAGATTCCCAAGTGTTTTATCAGGGAAAATCTCCTTCTGAAGGGTAAAAAGGGCTGCCCAAGCTGTCTCCCGGGCTGGCTTTGCTCCGTGTCACCACAGAGGGCTCTCAGGCCTGGTTCTGTTTGGGGTTCATGAGGATAAGCTTTCAAGCCAGATGAGAACGCAGCTGCTGGGCTTTGGGAGGCCTCGAGAGCTGCAAAACATGATTGAATTTCACAGCAATGGGAAAAAACGGAGCAAAAATCAGGAGTGGGGGAAACTCCCCCCTCCATCAGGCTCCCAAGCTGCTCAGCCTCAGAGCAGGAGCTGGGCTTACAAAAGGGCTTCCACACCTTGGGGGCCAACCCCAAACTCCCTTCTCCAAATTCTGCAGAACCAACCCCAAACTCTCTTCTCCAAATGGTGCAGAGCCAACCCCAAACTTCCACAAATCCTGCAGAACCAACCCCAAACTCCCCCAAATCCTACTGAAAAAAACCCCAAATCCCTTCCCCAAATCCTGAGGAGCCAACCCCAATCTCCTTTCCCCAGATCCTGCAGAACCAACCCCAAACTCCCTTCCCAGACACCGCAGAACCGTGGTCCCACAAGCCCCAAACAGGATCCCAATCTCAAACTGGGCACCTTTCTGTCGAGTTCCCTATAAATGATTCCCCATTCCTGGGTGTTTTTCCCACTGGAAAAGGCAATTTTCAGTCAGGGGGTTCTGCCTCCCCTTCGTGCCGGCTGGGAAGGGTCCCCTGAGCTTCCCCTCGGGGTTGGTTTGGGGTTCCTGGATCTGTTCCCCATTTCTGGGGTGCTGTGGGGGCCTTTTGATCAAACCCTGTTTGTGGGGTCGTTCTGGAGTTGCTCTTGGGTCCTCTGGATCTGCTCCCCGTTTGTGGGGTCACGCTGGGGCTGCTCTGGGGTTCCCTGGATCTGCTCTCCATTTGTGGGGTTGCTCTGGGGTTGCTCTGAGGTTCCCTGGATCTGTTCCCCATTCCTGGGGTTGCTCTGGGCTTGCTGTGGGGTCGCTCTGGGTTTCCCTGGATCTGTTCCCTGTTCCTGGGGTTGCTCTGGGATCACTCTGAGGCTGCTCCCTGTTTCTGGGGTTCCCTGGATCTGTTCCCCATTCCTGGGGTTGCTCTAGGGTAACTCTGGGGTTCCCTGGATCTGTTCCCTGTTCCTGGAGTTGCGCTGGGGTTTCTGGATCTATTCCCCATTCCTGGGGTGCTCTGGGTTTGCTGTGGGGTCATTCTGTGGTTCCCTGGATCTGTTCCCTGTTCCTGGAGTTGCGCTGGGGTTTCTGGATCTATTCCCCATTCCTGGGGTGCTCTGGGTTTGCTGTGGGGTCATTCTGTGGTTCCCTGGATCTGTTCCCTGTTCCTGGGTTTGCTCTGGGGTTGCTCTGGGTTTCCCTGGATCTGTTCCCTGTTCCTGGGGTTGCTCTGGAGTTGCTCTGGGGTTGCTCTGGGGTTGCTCTGGTGTTGCTCTGGGGTTGCTTTGGGGTTTCTGGATCTCTTTCCCATTCCTGGGGTTGCTCTGGGGTTGCTCTAGGGTAACTCTGGGGTTCCCTGGATCTGTTCCCTGTTCCTGGGGTTGCTCTGGGGTTTCTGGATCTAGTCCCCCTTCCTGGGGTGCTCTGGGGTTTCTGTGGGGTCGCTCTGGCGTTCCCCATTCCCGGGGTGCTCTGGGGTCTGTCTGACCAAGCCCCGCTCCCAGGGGCCGTGGTGGCTCCGCAGGGCCCAGGCCTGGCCAGGCCCTGGTTTCCCGCTGGTTTTTATGCCACGAGCACCAGAAACCCCCGTTCCCCCCGTGGCCCCGGTGCCAGTGAGGTCTGGGAGGTTTGTGGGGCCCTGGCAGGTCCTTGGCACCGAGCCCTCAGCAGGGTGACAGAAATGGGTCACCTCACATCCCCTGAGCTCCGAGCCACCGGGGCCAGCGGGGCCGCGGCTCCTGGCACCCAAATCTGGGACAGGGCTGAGGGGAGAGCCCTGAATGGACCCTGAGCACTTTGCATTCATCCAGCCCTGTCCATGGAAGGTTCTGGGAGCGGGGAGCAGCACAAAGGAATAAAGAAATAACCTAAATAACCTTCTGTGTGCCCTGGTCATGCAAAGAGGATCCCCCGGGACGTTGTTCGTCCTGCACGGGTGCAAATTCCAGTCTGGAACTGGGGCTGTGGGACTGCTCTGTCCTGTCACTCCCTTCCACTCCCACAGCTTGGGCATTTCTGGTGCTTAAGGAGAGAGATAAACCTTGTCTTTGCAGAGGAAAAGGAGAGAAAGAAACCTCTTTGAAGGGGAAAAGGAGAGGAATAAACCTTGTCTTTGTAGAGGAAAAGGAGAGGAATAAACCTTCTCCTTGCAGAGGAAACGGAGAGAAATAAACCCTGTCTCTGCAGAGGAAAAGGAGAGAAATAAACCTTGTCTTTGCAGAGGAAATGGAGAAAAAGAAACCTCTTTGAAGAGGAGAAGGAGAGAAACAAACTTTGCAGAGGAAAAGGAGAGAAAGGAACCTCCTTGCAGAGGAAAAGAGAGGAATAAACCTTGTCCTTGAAGAGAAAAAGGAGAGACATAAACCTTGTCTTTGCAGAGGAAAATAGAGAAATAAACCTTTCTTTGCAGAGGAAAAGGAGAGGAATCTTCTCTTTGCAGAGGACGAGGAGAGGAATAAACCTTTCTTTGCAGAGGAAAGGGCTGGGGCTGGAAGAGCTCCCACCCCAAAAAGTTCAAGATCCCAGTGCAGAGATCAGCACATCAAATTCCAACACTTGAAGCAAAACCATCGCCAAGATCCAAACCCAGGCATGGAGAGAGAAAAGAAACAGAACCCCAGGAATGTCAAAGCCACCCCAGCGATTCCTGACCTCCCCAAGGATGGGAAAGGTCTTTTTCTTTTCCCAGGCAAGAGCCAGAGGCAGAAAATCCACCTGGGATGAGGCGCTCGGGAGGAAGATGTGGAGTGAGATGTTCCAGGGTGGGACAGGAGGACGTGGCTGCCCTGGGGTCTGGTTCCGTGATCAGAACACAGCTCGGAACAGATTTGAGCCGTTTCATGCCCCATGTGAGGGGATTTTTGTCTCATTTACACTTTAAATCTGTTCAGGATTAAAATCCACCTGTGTGAGAGCGGCACCTCCCCTCCCACTCCCCCCGGTGCTGCAATTCCTTTGTTTTATATGGAGATAAAAGGATCCTCCGGATCCTTTTACAGCCAGGTAGAGCCACCCTGGGGATGAGCCTTTTTGGTGTGCAGTGCTGGAGAAGAAAGGGAAGATAAACTCCAAGGGAGAGGATTATCAGCCAGGAAATCCAGTTCCTAATTACGCTCCTCCCGTGACTCCAGGAAAACTGTTGCTTTTGGGATTGAAATCAACCAATTTGAGTCCTTACACAGCACATGCATGGGGTTAAACTGAGCATAAACCCCTGTTTTTCACATTTTGGGCCGTTTCCACACTCAGCCAGCTGAGATTGAGCCTCTTGCACTCCGGAAGGTGCCGGAGCCAGCATGAGATCTTGGTGTTTGTTGGAGCCAAAAAAATGAGAAATGGTAACCCTAAAAATTCCACCTGCACCAAAAGAGGTTCCCAGGAGTTTAAAGCAGCACTTCCCACCGAGCCTGGCTGGAGGCTGCAGCAGGATGTGCCACATTGGTAATCAATTATTTTAATATATTATTTTAGTCTATATTATTATATTATATTCTATATTATTCTATACTATAAATATATTACGATGTATTATAAAGATATTGTTTCATTATTTTGTTTATTGTTCATATTTTTTCACTTTTTTTTTTCATTTTTCCATTTTTCCATTTTTCCATTTTCCCTTTTTTTCATTTTTCCATTTTTCCATTTTTTCATTTTCCCTTTTTTTCTTTTTTTCATTTTTACATTTATCTTTTTTTAAATTTTTTTCATGTTTCCATTTTTTTCATTTTTCCATTTTTCCATTTTCCCATTTTCCCATTTTTTCATTTTTTCCCATTTTTTCATTTCATGGCCCAAACAGGTCGATTCTGCCCCTCATTTGTAACCCCGAGAAGAAAAAGCAGAGCCTCTGCAGCTAAGGACGTTTGCAATTCCTCCCCTTCCCCCAGCTCAAAGGTGGCTGGGGCCTTTTATGCTCATAAATCATTTTATTGGTGGTTGAAATCCTGAGGCTGGAGCAGCTCGCTGTAATGCGAGGTGCACTTCAAAGGGAACCTGCCTTCGGTTCCGCCTGCTCGGGGTTTATCAGCCCCGAAAGATTCCCCTGCCACGGGATCCTGTTACAGCATGGCGAGCCCGGCCCGCTCCAGCCGCCCTGCAGGAGGGAGAGGAGGGAGAGGAGGAAGGCTGGGAGCTGCTGGGGAGGTTTCTCCGAGGCTGGGCGTAAAAAAGGGTTCCCACACCTTGAGGGCCAACCCCAAACTCCTTTCCTCAAATCCTGCAGAACCAACACCAAACTCTCTTCCTGAAACCCTGCAGAGTCAACGCCAAAATCTCTTCCCAGACGTGGCAGAACCAACCCCAATCTCCCCCAAATCCTGCAGAGCCAACCCCAAACTCCTTTCCCCAGATGCTGCAGAACCAACCCTGAACTCCCCCAAATCCTGCAGAACCAACCCTAAAATATCTTCTCAGATGCTGCAGAATCAACCCCAAACTCCTTTCCCTAATCTTGCAGGGCCAACCCCAAACTCCTTCCTCAAATCCTTCAGAACCAGCCCCAAACTCGCTTCCCCAAATCTTGCAGAGTCAACCTCAAAATCCCTTCCCAAATTGTGTAGAGGCAACCCCAAAATCCCTTCCCCAAATCCTGCAGAGCCAACCTCAAACTCCCTCTCCAGACACTGCAGAGGCAATTCCAAACTCCTTTCCCCAAATCCTGCAGAACCAAACACAAACTCCCTTCCCAAATCTTGCAGGGCCAACCCCAAACTCCCTTCTCCAAATCCTGCAGAGGCAACCCCAAAATCCCTTCTCCAAATCCTGCAGTGCCAACCCCAAACTCCTTCTCCAGACACTGCAGAGCTAATTCCAAACTCCCTTCCCAAATCCTGCAGGACCAAACCCAAAATCCCTTCTCAAATCCTGCTGAAGAAACCCCAAAATCCCTTCCCCAATTGCTGCAGAGCCAACCCCAAAATTCCTTCCCCAAATCCTGCAGAGCCAACCCTAAACTCCCTCCCCAGACACCACAGAACCAACCCAGAATTTGGGGCTGGCCCTTGGGGACAGGGAAGGATCTGCAGCAGGAAAATCAGCAGCTGCTGGTTCTTCCCAAGAGCAGAGCTGTACCTGCTGATTTTGGGGTTTTCTCCGTGGATCAGCTCCCAAATCATGGCTTAAATAAAGAAATGTGCCCTAAAAACCACCTGGCATTGCTGAGGGGGAACAGAGAGGGGATGAAAAAATCTGGGAAGGAAATACCCAAGGAGTCCTTGTGCCCTGCACCTTGCTCAGCCCCGCTTCTGGATGTCCTGAATATCCTGAATATCCTGAATATCCTGAATACCCTGGATATTCTGGATATCCTGAATATCCTGGGTATCCCTCAGGCCTCCAAAGGATGCAAGAGGGAGCTGGGAACGCTCCCAGCTCATCCCAGTGTCCCGGTGTCATTTCCAGGAAATCCCAGTGGATTTCCTGGAAATGGGGGTGTGAATTCTATTCCAGTCTGTCAGAGGTGGGGCAGTTGTCTTCTGTTCATTGGGCAGTTTTCTTTATCTCTTCCACAAATCTTCCCTCCAGGAGATATCTCCTGTTAATAGGCCATTAGTTATTAATTATCTTCTGTTCATGGGCCATTGAGTGTCCTTGCATGGCTGAGAAAATTCCATCATCCCAGTGGGAGATGCTCCACCGAGGGGGAGGAGCCAAACATTCCTACCTGGATACAATCTGAGATTTTGGGACACCAGGGCAGCCTTCTCCACTGCATTCCCAGAGGAGCAGTTCTTTCCCACTGCATTCCCAGAGGAGCAGCTGTCTTCTCCACTGCATTCCCAGAGGAGCAGCTCTTTCCCACTGCATTCCCAGAGGAGCAGCTGTCTTCTCCACTGCATTCCCAAAAGAGCAGCTCTTTCCCACTGCATTCCCAGAGGAAGCCCAGGCCCATCTCCACCACCACTGGATCTTCAGAGGAAAACTCCACCCTTCCCCAGGATCCCTGCTCCAGCAGAGGCACAGCTGGCACTGCAGGAGGGCTGAGCCACCATGGGATGGGACTACTGCCACCACCCTGAGCCACAGGCTGCCAGGGCCTGCTCTGACTCCGGCAGTGTTGTTTTGTATTACTGCATTGTTTATTTTAAAATTTTCTTCCCGAATAAAGAACTGTTATTCCTATTCCCATATCTTTGCCTGAGAGCACCTTAATCTCAAAATGATAACAATTCAGAGGGAGGGGGTTTACATTTCCCATTTCAGGGGAGGCTCCTGCCTTCCTCAGCAGACACCTGTCTGTTCAAACCGAGACACCCTGCCAGAGCAGCTGCCTGCTAGAATGGGGCTGGAGCGAATTATCCCAGCTCTGGGTCAGCTCCCACAATTTGTCAGACAAGGAGAGGAAAGGAAGGTCAAAAAGAGCCTCCTGTGGGAGGGAAAAAAAAAAAAAAAAAAAGCCTGTTGAGCTCCTGCTCAGCCTAATCAGGACTTGATGTGGGAGAAAGATGGATGGGGTGGATGAGGAAATAAATGGAAACAGGGCTGGGAAAGCCAAGGGGGCTGCAGCACCTGTTTGTGCTCAGGGGCTGCAGGAACCAGGTGGGAAAGGCTCTTTTATGGCCTCAGCACACCCAGAATGTTCCACGAGGTCAGCTGAGGGCTCTTTCCAGCTGGGGAAAGGGGATTTTGCTGGGTCAGGGCCTCAGCACACCCCAAATATTCCATAGGGTCAGGTGAGAACCCTTCCCAGCAGGGGAAAAGGGATTCTCCTGGGTCAGGGGCTCAGGACACCCCAAATATTCCAAAAGATCAGCTGAGGGCCCTTCCCAGGTGGAGAAAAGGGATTCTTCCAGGTCAGGGCCTCAGGACACCCTAAATATTCCATAGGGCTGGCTGAGAGCCCTTCCCAGCTGGAAAAAGGGAATTTTGCTGGGTCAGGGGATCAGGACACCCCAAATATTCCTTAGGGTCAACTGAGAACCCTTCCCAGCTGGGAAAAGGGGATTTTGATGGGTCAGGGCCTCAGCACACCCCAGATATTCCCTGTTCCACCCTTCCAGGTGGGATCCCCTAAATCCACAAACACCACTGTGGGGACATTTCCTCTGCTGCCTGTGACACCAGGGACGTGGGAGCATCACTGAGGCCACTGAGAGAATTCCTGAGAGAACAGGGAGAAAAATCCCAGCAGGACACGCAGATCTGGGGCCCTTTTGGGGTTTTTTCCTGCTGTCCCTGCTCTTCCTCTGATGTGGTGGAGATAAATACGAAATATTCCATTTTAAACCAGGTTAGTGGAGCAGAACAAATGGCTCCTCACAAATGAGATTATCCAGGGAATTCAGCCTGAATTTCTGCCGGCACATCCCAGTTCCCGGAGGTGGCAGCTGTTTGTAGGATTTCAATGAACAGGTGAGGAGGGTTTTTTGGGGGGGAAACCACCTGGTTTTGGTTAAACAAGCCCTTGTGAGCAGGGAAATATTTCACTGGGACATTGGTTCCTCCAGGGCTGCAACGTTTCTGAAAAACTTCCTCAAGGGAATGGGATGGGGGGAATGGGATAGAGTGGAAATGGGATAGAGGGGAATGGGATAGAGGGAATGAGATTGCGGGGGAGTGGGATAGGGGGGAATGGGATTGGGGGGAATGGTATAAAGGAGAATGGGACAAAGGGGAATGGGACTGGGGGCTAGTGGGATTTTGGGGAACGGGATGCGGGGAGTGGGATAGGGGGAATGGGGTAGAGGGAATGGGATGGGGGAATGTGATGGGGGGAATGGGATAGAGGGAAAATATGATAGAGGGGAATGGGATAGAGGGGATTGGGATAGAGGGGAGTGGGGTAGGGGGAATGGGATAGGGTGGAAATGGATAGAGGGGAATAGGATGGAGGGAATGGGATGGAGGGAATGGGATAGGGGGGAATGGGATTGGAGGGGAGTGAGATAGAGGGAATGAGACTGGGAGAATGGGATGGAGCGAATGGGATGGGGGGACTGGGATAGAGGGGAATGGGATAGAAGGAATGGGATAGGGGGGAGTGGGATAGGGGAGAATGGGATAGGGGGGAGTGGGATAGGGGAGAATGGGATAGGGGGAATGGGATGGGGAGAAAATAGAATAGAGGGGAATGGGATAGAGGGAATGAGATTGAGGGAATGGGGTAGAGGGGGAATGGGATGGGGGAGTGGGATAGAGGGACTGGGATAGGGGGAATGGGATAGAGAGAATGGGATAGAGGGAATGGGATGGGGGAATGGTTTAGGGGGAATGGGATAGGGGGAATGGGTTAGAGGGGAGTGAGATAAGGGGAATGGGATGGAGGGAATGGGATAAAGGGGAGTGGGATAGAGGGAATGGGATAAAGAGAAATGGGATAGGGGGGATGGTTTAGAGGGGAATGGCACAGAGGTTCCACTTCCCCGTGAGAGTTCCTAAAGCCAGGCTGAAGCTCCCAGCCCCACGCCCTGCCCTGCCCAGTGCCACAGCTTTACACCTCCACACAGAATTAATAATAATTATAAATAAAATAATATTCCCATGGAACAAAACAGCTTTTGGCTGCTGTTTGCCATCAGTGTTTTCCAGCTCCATGTTTTACAAGTTCTGCTTGCCAGGGGTGATTTCAGCTGGCAGAGGAGATGCTGCTAAAATCAAATGTAAACTTTATATAAATTATTATAATTATGTGAAATATAATTAAATATAAACTTTAAACCCATCCCTGTGTTTTTCTTCCTCGATTATCCCTGTCTAACCCTAGGTTTGAGCACAGCTCAGATCATGTAATGTAAAGAAACAAAAAAGTATTGTAAAAATTTTACTCAAATTCTTATTACTCTTTCTTTTAATTACTGTTAATAATTTTTTTCTTGATACCCTTTAAAAATTTTAAACCTACTTTACCTTTCTCCTAATCCTACCTCACAACAAAAAAATAAATACATTGATCACCCCCTTGCCCGGGGTGATTCCAGCTGCCAGAGAAGGTGTTGCTAAAATCAAATATAAACTTTAAATAAAGTAAAATCAAATGTAAACTTTATATAAATTATTATAATTTCTATTAAATATAATTAAATATAAACGTTAAACCCATCCCTGTGTTTTGCTTCCTTGATTATCCCTGTCTGACCCTGGGTCTGAGCTGGGGCTTGGGTAAGGTGCCAAACACCAGGAAGGGCTGGGTGCAGTGAGGAAGCTGCAATATTTTATAAATATTTTATAATTATAAAATATTTATAAATTATAAGAAATTCTATATTATAACAAATTATTATATATTTATATGAAATTAAATAATTTATAAATTATGTATAAATTATAATTTAGAAATTATTTTCTATTTATATAAATTTATATAATATATAGATTATATATATTATAATTTTTTTTTTTAATATTTTATAAATATTTTTCTCCTGGCAGCCAAACCTCGACGCTTTAAGAGCTGCACCGAAACATTCTGGGGCCAGCTTTGATGCTGGCACCCCTGGGACGTGTGGGAGGGGCAGATTTCCTGCTGCTGCCTGGCTCAGCCAGGCCGGGTTTAGCAGAGCCTCCATGGAGATCTCCCCTGCCAAGAAAAGCTCTTGGGAAAAGCCTCAGTGGCTCAAGGGTTAAAACCTGGCCCAGCAAAGCCTGCTGTGATTGTGGTCAACACTCCCCAGTGCTGACCCCACGAACCCCGATGTTGGGGAAGATGAAGTAGGAAAGCCGTATAAATATGATTGCCTGGCAAAAGATTTGGAAAATACAGGAATTATAAACGAGATTGAGATGAGAATAAGCTTTGAGACACCAAACCTTAGCTACTGAACAACTAGAAAACAACAGCACAGCCAGCTGTAGGCAATCCCCCGTGTGATTAAACAATGCCCTCTACCTACAGACGGGTCCAAGGGTCAGAGGGAATGTCCTGTCTCACCCCCCAAAACGTGTGGCTCATCCCACACCTGTAACCCTCCCCTGAAGCATCAGGCGTCTGTGATCCCATTGGCCCCAGTCTTGTTCCGTGCCCACTCTGAAGCCCCTGATAAGGTGGGCCCGGGGGACCGGACGCCCTTTTGGCACCCTCTCTTGGCACCCTCTCTTGGCACCCTCTCCTGCCCCTGCTATGTCTGTCTCTCTCTCTCTCCCTGTCTCTCCCTGACCCCGCTCCTTGCTGCCTGCCACAAGCTGCGGCTGGCAGCTCCAAGCAGGGCCCCACACCCAAGCCCTTTACAATATTCCAAGACCTGACTTCAGAGATCTCTCATCTCCATCCATCCCGACCGTCCAGGAGTCCGGTGCTCCCTACACCTCACGGTGTCCCTGGGGAGACTGGCACCGTGAAGCTTTGGCCACCCTCCTTACTGGGCTTTACTGAGCTGGAACTGGAGCCTTGGGATTGGGAGCACTAAGGTTTTGGTCCTTGCCCTGGCTGGGGAGGAAGTTTTGGGGTAGAAGTTCTGCTCCTGAAAGCCCCGGGAGGCCCTGTTTGTTTTGGGGCCAATGGGACAGACCCTGCTGCCCTAAATGGGTGCAGCCCAGTGGGTTTGGTGTGGGGCAGCCGAGAAACACAAACAGGGCCTGGGGCTCCTCCACGGCTTCGGCCTCTGGAAAACCCAACCATTCCCATGCCTGCAGGGCACCAGGGGCTCAAGGACTCAACCAGGGGCTCCCCTGGGCTCAAGGAAAGGCAGGACAGCACAAACAGCTCCAAGGTTCCCATCCCAGCACAAAATCTGTGACTTGATCCAAAATCCGGTTTTCCTGATCCCAGAGGATCTCGTTCTGTGGATGGAGGGATCCTCTGGGATCAGTAAAATGATCCTCCATCCCTCAAAGGAGGGGAACCAGGCCCCAGGGAGCACTTCCTACTGTGGAATTCTCCCCTTGGGTCACACATTCCCTGCCCTACACATCCTAAAGAAGCTGGCCCTACAGACCCTGACGCCGACCCCATTCCCACTTCGACACCTCCCACCATTCCAGGGCGCTCCAAGCTGGCCTTGGCCACTTCCAGGGATCTCCAGCTGCTCTCCAGGGCCTCCCCAGCTCACAGCCAGGAACCTCCTCCCAAAATCGCTCCTAGATCCTCCCTCGTCCAGGGAATTCCCGTTCCCCATTCCCGTCCCACTGTCCTCGCACTCCAGGCCCTTCACAAAGTCTCTCTTCAGCCCTCTCTGCTCAGATGCTGGAGCTTGGAATTCAAATTCAGGCAATTCTTCCTTGCCTGAAGCTCAGGTGGGGAAAGATTTTCTGCTGGATTTTGCAGCTCCTTCCCATGGAAAAGGGAATTTCTCGGTGTGGTAAATGTAAATGCAAATGTAATGTAAAGAAACAAAAAAGTATCCTAAAAATTTAATTCTAATTATTATTACTCTTTCTTTTAATTACTAAATAATTAATTTATTAATTTATTAATTTAAAAACAATATATTAATTTATTAACAAATAATTTTATAATTTATTAATAAATTATTTTATAATTTATGAATTTTTAAAAAATTAAACCTGCTTTACCTTTCTCCTAACCCTACCTCACAACAAAAAATAACTACATTAATAATTTACCAACACTGAATCCACCCATGGGATTCCTTTTGTGGGGCCGAGGTGCTGCAGCCCTGAACAAAATATCCCCGAAAATCCACATTTCTGTTGAATGCTCCCAGATCCCAGAATTGCTCCGAGGCTTTTTATCACCCCCAGGTGATGCTGAGGAGCCAAAAACACCCTCTGGGGTTTTTTGGGGGAAATCTTGGCTGATTTTTAAGATGTTAAATTTCACAGTCTCCAATCCCTGGTTCAACCACAGCACCGGGAAAAGAAGGAAAAGATTTGGAAATATTTCCACTGCACCAGGGAATATTTGTGGAAAGCACTCCCAGTGGAGAAATTTCCAAGTTGGAAGAGGATAATTTGGGCAGTTTTGTTTTATTTCCCGTTTTTTCCTGCTGATGAAATAACAGAAATAAGCAGCGAGAGTTGTTGGTAACCCGCCCTTAAAACGGAACAGCTTTGGGAAAACCAGTCCACAACTGGGATTGTCCAGGACAAGGATTAATTCCAGCTCCCTAGCCCCATGGCTTCTGGCCCCGGTGGCTTTTGTGACACCAACATCGCTTGGAGAGGTCATTTCTACACCTACAGAAGAATCTCCTGGCAAAAGGATTTTGCTGCTGAAAACCACCCCACAAAGAAATTCCCCATTGTTTATGGGAAATGGATTGTTCTGGGGAAAGGTCCCTCCACCAGGAATGCCAGGCAGAAAAGCTTCAAAGTTGTCACAAAATCCCTTTTAAGGCTTTTTTTTTTTTTTTTTTTTTTTTTTTTCCACATCAAAACTTTGACATCATCCGTGAGATAATTACAAGAACGGGTGAAAAATCCCAGAGAACATCCAAGATCAAAATCAACGCTCGCGCTAAGTGAACGGAGTGAATTCCTGTTAATTCCCTAATGCCGGGACACTCACGGATTGTTTTCTGGGAGGGAGGGAAGGGCAGCTCACAGACGGGTGAGAATTCCTTCAGGCCATTCCCTGAGTCAGGACAGGGACGAATACCTGGAATTCCCACGGAAATCCACGCGGGCTCATCCCTGGCTCGGCTCAGCCTGGGATTAACCCGTTATCACTCATCCCCCGGGAAGCCCGAGCATCCCGAACACCCAAAGGCCGCCGTGACCCGGCCAGATCCCCGCTCGGCCTCCCGGGATCTGCGGGAAAGCGGAGCCGGAGCGGCCCCGGTCCCGTCCGGCCCGTGGGGTTTGTGAGCTGCCGGGCTATCAGAGCTTATCGCGACAGCCGCGAGCGCTTATCGCGACAGCCGCGGGCCCGGCCGCGCCTCGCGCCCGCCGCGGGGACCGACAGAGCCGGCGGCTCCCCGCAGGCAGCAGGGCACGGAGCGGGAACGGGAACAGGAACGGGAGCGGGAACAGGAATGGGAACGAGAAGGGGAACGGGAGCCCCGGGACGGGAACGGGAACGGGAGCGGGAACAGGGATGGGAACGAGAAGGGGAACGGGAGCCCCGGGACGGGAATGGGAACGGGAGCGGGAGCGGGAACAGGAATGGGAACGAGAAGGGGAACGGGAGCAGGAACGGGAACGGGAACGGGAGTGGGAGCCCCGGGACAGGAGAGGGAGCAGGAATGGGAACGGGAGCGGGAACGGGAATGGGAATGGCAACGGGAGAGGGAGCAGGAATGGGAATGGGAACGGGAACGGGAGCCCGAAAGGGAATGGGAACGGGAATGGGAACGGGAGCAGGACCAGGAACAGGAGTGGGAACGGGAGTGGGAGTGGGAACAGGAACGGGAACGGGAAGGGGAATGGGAACGGGAAGGGGAACGGGAGCCCTGGGATGTGGGAGAGGGAGCAGCGCTCGGTACATTGCCTTCTGTCAAGAGAGGAGCAGAGAGAGATGGAAAATAAATTCCCTTGGAATTGTCCTGGAGTGTCAAAGGGGCATTCCAGCACAGGAATGGGAATGGGAATGGGAATGGAAATGGGAATAGTATGCAGGAATAGTAATAGTAATGGGAATAGAAATTAGATGCAGGAACAGGAATGGGAACAGGAATGGGAATAGAAATAGGAATGGGAATAGAATGCAGGAATAAGAATAGGAATAGGATGCAGGAATTGGATGCAGGAAGAAAGCCACCCCTGAGCTGTGATCCAGGGGATGAGTGGAACAAGGACCAGATGTGGGGCAGCTGTTCTCCAGTCCCTCTTTGGGGTCACAAACCCCTCCATGCCTCTGCCCCCACCCCACACGTGGAGCTCAGGGATGAGGAAGATGGGCAGACATTGGTGAGGCCCTTCATGGAATGATGGAATGAACCATGGAATGAGTCATGGAATGAACCATGGAATGAATCATTGAATGAATCATGGAATGAGTCCCAGGGTGGTTTGGGTTGGAGGGACCTCAAAGCCCACCCAGTGTCACCCCTGCCATGGGCAGGGACATCTCCTGCTATCCCAGGGGGCTCCAAGCCCTGTCCAGCCTGGCCTTGGGCACTGCCAGGGATCCCGGGGCAGCCACAGATTCCCTGGGCACCCTGTGCCAGGGCCTCACCCCATCACAGGGAGGAATTTCTCCCAGATATCCCATCTGAACTGCCCCTCTTTTGGTTCAGAGCCATTCCCTGACCCTCCAAACCTCATGAACACCCCCAGAACCCCCACTCTGAGCTGACCCTGCTGCCTTAGAGCCATTTTTAACCCCAAACCCAACTCTTGGCTTAAAAACTCAGTCAAGACAGCAGAGAGCCCCCGAGGTGGGGGAAGATTCCCTGCTGGATGCACCCATGTGGGCTTATCTGTGTGTGGGGGTATTTTTTTTTTTTTTTTTCACAAGATCTTGACTGAGTGATGCTTGCAGATCCCGAGAGCCGGCGGAAGATCAGCCCTGATATGCAGAAAATCAGGTGGTGGGAAGGAGCCGCCCGTGCCAGGCTGCTGGGATGGGAAAGGCAGCAGGAATGTGCCTCTGAGAGCAGCTGCTGCACAGCCCTGGCAGGAGCCTCCTCACCCAGGGTCTGGGAGCAGGGAGGGATTGGGAGCCTGGGACAAGGGAAAAGGGATTTTTAAATATAATTAATTCATTAATTAATTTATTTTTTCCCTTTTTTTGGCTTGTCCTTCCTCCCTCCGTTCTCACAGATCCTTGGGAAAAGGTTTGTGCTCTCCCGGGCATTTTGGGGCTCTTCCCTTCCTCCTCAGCGTCCCTCATGCCCATCCCACAGTGTTCCCCAAACTCTGCTCTCCCTCAAAATTCTGGTTTTTTTTCCATTATTTACCACAGGAACATCCATTTTCTATCCCCTGCTTGACAGCTTGTGCCCACCTACACAATTAGGGCAAAACCATGCAAAACAAAACGGGGGAATTCACACATTCCAACCCTGGGTGGCTTCATTCCCTTAATGAGCCACTTTCCCAGGCTCCAAATATCCCTGATCCTACACGGCCACCAAATCTGCACTTCTGAACTCCCTGGGCCGAGATCAAAGCCAGGCCAGGCTAAGTTGTGCTGGATTTCGTTCTCCAGTCTCCACAGCCAAATCTAGAGGGACGATGGCTCTAGGGAAATCCAGGATTTCCCAGGAGGAAGCTGAAGGGAGGTGACAGCACCTGCTGGGAGTGCTGGACAATTCTTTGGGGAAAATCTTTAACCAGGAGTGGGGGACACCCCATTTCCATGAGGGAACACCCCCATTCCCATGAGGGAAAAACCCCAAAACCTCAAAACATCAGTGGGGAAAACCCCAAAACTCTCGGGCAGTTCCTGGGTGAGCACATCCTCATCCCAACACCCCCAGGCAAACCCAGCCCGGTTCCCTTTGGAAATGGTCTTTTTCCTCTGGAAAAGCTCATTTTCCTCTGGAAAAGCTCATTTTCCTTTGGAAAAGCTAATTCCAGGAGTGTTTCTCCAGCAGGAGAGAGCCCAGAGAGCCCTTCCCCTGCTCCCACAGCACCCGGGATTCCTGCTGGGAGCATGGACTGCGGGGGTCCCCATTTCACTGCTGTAACCCTCCCAGTCCCCAGTCCCCATTCCCCAATCCCTCCCCCTTCCCGAGGGATTCCATTATCCTGGGATCTGCCGATCCCGGTGCTGTTTGCACACGCCGCTGGCCCAGCCTTTATGTGGGACACATAAGGGGCTCTGTGTGCCGCTCCTGCCAGGGCCATTAATCGTGTCCATGTCAGAATTCCCGGCTCCAAACCCTCCCTTCCCTCTCCTCCCCTCTCCCGCCCTCCCCCCTGCCCTTGTTGTGCTCTCTGGAGATCCAAGGGGGGAAAAAAAAACCCCAAAACTTGTCTGGAAATTCACACGCGGTACTTGCAAACATCGCAAAATCCGATCTGCTCTGTGGGGCCGGGCTGGGAAATGTGGGATTGCTCCAGCCGGGAATAAAACCCCTGGGCAGGAGGAGGGATGGCCTCCAAGAAAAAATGCCAAACTCTGGCTGCTGGTCCCACCGGGGATGCAAACCCTGCAGCTGGTACCGCTGGAGAGGCCAAACGTAGAGGGCCTCTCTGAATCCGTGGGAATGTGGACAAGCTGGACGGGACCCGAGGCAGAGCTGGGTTTGACCTCGGCTCCCACCTTGGAGTTGCCTCATTCCCAGCTCCTCTCCAAGGGGAGGTGATGCCTAAATATCTTTGTGTTTTCCCCTAGCTCTGTGGGACGCCATCCCAGAGTTACGTAGCTCCTGATGGTTTTCCTACATTTCCCCAAGACATCGGGACAAGAATTAACCTCCTAACGCATCCCTGAAGCGCTGCCAAGCCGTATTGCCAAGGAGAAGAACGTTTTGTTTTCCAACCACAATCTGAGAAGAAAACAGGGCCAAGAAACCCTTGGGGCTGACATGGGGTGAGCTCCTGGGACAACTGACCACCCCATTGTACCAGTCAGAAATCCTAATTAACCACCCTTATCAAGTGATAGGAATGCCATGACTGGCTGTGCCCATCCCAGCTGGAGTTTCCAGTATGGATCTGCTTTGATTGGATTGTCTGAACCTCGTTCAAGCAAAGGTTTTGCTCTGGGAAGAAGAGGCAGTGAAGGAGCAGCCGCATTCCGGGTGGGGAGTGTGGGGTTAGGCCAGGCTGAGCAGGGTTAGGCCAGGCAGAGCAGGGTTAGGCTGGGCTGAGCAGGATTAGGCCAGGCAGAGCAGGGTTAGGCTGGGCTGAGCAGGGTTATGCCAGGCAGAGCAGGGTTAGGCTGGGCTGAGCAAGGTTAGGCCGGGGAGTGCAGGATTAGGCTGGGGTGCGTAGGGTTAGGCCAGAGAGAGTGGGGTTAGGCTGGGGTGAGCAGGGTTAGGCCGGGGAGCATGGGGTTAGGCTGGGCTGTGTGAGGTTCGGCAGGGGAGCCTGGGGTTAGGTCAAGATGCATGGGGTTAGGCTGGGCTGTACAGGGTTAGGCTGGGGTGCACAGGGTTAGGCTGGAGTGTGAGGGGTTAGGCTGGGCTATGCAGGGTTAGGCTGGGGTGCACAGGGTTAGGCTGAGCTATGCAGGGTAAGCCAGAACATGCAGGGTTAAGCTGGGGCTGCACGGGCTTACTCTGTGGAGTGTGGGCTTAGACTGGGCCGCGTGCGGTTAGGCCAGGCCTTACCTGCACGCGGGCCTCGGTGAGCTTGGTGCGCTGGGCCAGCTCCTCGCGGGTGTAGATGTCGGGGTAGTGGGTCCTCTCGAAGGCCTTCTCCAGCTCCTCCAGCTGCTCCGCCGTGAACGTGGTGCGGCTGCGCCGCTGCTTCCTCTTCAGCGGCAGGTCCGGCTCCGACTCCACGTCTGAGCCCTCGTCCAGGCGGTTCCCTGTGGAGAGGGACATCAGGAGAGGGGGTTCAGTCCCACGGGGAAAAATATTGGAGGGGGAAAGAGCCTGGAAAAGTCAGCAAAATAAAGCTTGGAATCGTGAACCTTCCCGCGTGGGAATCGGAAAAACAGGAACTTCCACAAGCACTGAAGGGTTTGATCTGCAGCCTTAGAGAAGGCTGCACCTTAGATTAGTGTAAAAATAGATTAATTAGATTAATGCAAATTGGACCAATGTAAAAAGGCTGTACACTGGATTAATGTAAAAATATAATACACAGACATTAGGCAGAAAAATCATAAATTTATGTTTCTACAGTTGTAAGAATATGCCTTAAGTAAGTGAGAAACTGTATCAATAAGATGGTGAAGGGTTTTTAACGTAGGAGTGTAGTTAAATAGAATAAGCTAAGAGTTTAGAAGTTCTAATAGAATATTAGAACTATATAACTATATTCTATATATTAGAATGTAACTGTAAATATATTCCATATATTAGAATGTAGCTATAACTATATTCTATACATTAGAATATGTGTATATGTGTGACAACAGCCTATTAGGTAAAAGTATCTGCAGTGCAGCAAAATTAAGTAAAAGTGGTAAGTTAGGAAAACAAAATAAACTTTGTGACATCTGTCCATTAGATTAAAAAGTTATAGATTGTCTTGTAAGAAAGAACTCGTGGCTACTCTTGAGCTATAACTGGCTACTTACTCTCATAAATCTCACACCTGCTAATGTTGATCCGATAATAAATCAGCCCAAAAATGGTCCCATTCCTTCATTAGTTGAGGTGATAATAATATTCCAGTTTAGGTTGGAAAGGCCTCGAATCCATCCAGTGCCACCCCCTGCCATGGGCACAGACACCTCCCACCACCCCAGGGCACCTCCAGGGAGCCGGGGCAGCCACAGCTTCTCTGGGAAATTCATTCCAGGGAGGAATTCCTTCCCAATATCTAAGGAAAGGAGTCCCTCAATTCCCCAGCCATGGGAATCCTGGAATCCCAGTGCCTCAATTCCCCAGCCATGGGAATCCTGGAATCCCAGTGCCTCAATTCCCCAGCCATGGGAATCCTGGAATCTCTCCCAGTGCCTCAATTCCCCAGCCATGGCAATCCTGGAATCTCTCCCAGTGCCTCAATTCCCCAGCCATGGCAATCCTGGAATCCCAGTGCTTCAATTCCCCAGCCATGGCAATCCTGGAATCCCAGTCTCTTTCTCTGCAGCCATGGGAATCTGGAAAAAAGGAACAACTGGGAATTTTCACATATGGGAAAAACCTTTCCAGCTCGGCATTGCTGGAGGTTGGGCTGCCCAGAGGAGACAGCTCAGCTCTTCAACTCCCAAATTTCCTATGGAATTCAGACGCCATCCAGCCTTTCCCAATGTTTAATCAGTCATTTATTCCTCCACCTGGACTTTTCCCTTTCCCTTCTCCCTGTCTTGATCCCAGCACCAGGCACGGCCTCCCGAGGCTCTGGTGACCCCACAGGAGTGCAGCTGGAATAAATAAACCCGGGTTTGTTCCATGTTTTTAGGCTGGAGATGAAGCAGAAAGCCCCACATGGATATCCCCCAACTCCTCAGCGGCTTTCGGAGGAGCTGGAACTCCAGTGTTGTCTCTCTTGGAGCAATCCTGGCTCCAGAGATCTTCCATGGGGGGGTTATGGGTTCCCTACGGGGTGCAGATGTTGATTTTGGAGGGTTTCAGCCAGGCCACAAAATGTGCCCCCAGTCCAGGGCAGCAGAGAAGGGACAATGGGACACAGGAAACCTCTGAGCTGGGGACAGCTCTGGCCCTGCCACCTTTTCCTTCTTTCCCAAGAAAACAGGGGATTCACTGGATTAACTGATTTTTTCCCTTCCCGAGCCTGGCTGTTGTTTTCCACAGGAACCACCCAGCCTCGCTGAGAGCCAGAACCAAATCGTGCTCACAGCAAAGTCCTTTTTCTTTTGGGCCAACCTTTGCTAATTTAGGATTAAAGCAGGGCTTACATAAGCTCAGCTTGACCATAAAGTTCCCTGAAGTCTCTAACCGTGTTTTCCAGCCTATTTTTTCCCCTATTTTTTGTTCAACTCCTATATTATCATCACCCAAAAATCTGCTTTTTTTTCTTGGCAGTGCTGGGAGCTGCAGCTGTGGCTCCCGACAGCTGCTGGGGGGTTTGAGGGGTGGGAGGCACAGATTCCCCTGGAGCCGCCTCGTTTGTACTGAGATCACCACAAAAAGCCTCTGCATTCCTGACAAAATTCCTTTTATGTCCCGGGGCTTGTGGGACTTCGGAGAAGGTGCTGGATTCAGGGGAGCTGTACTCCAGGGGTTGTTTTTTGGGGAAAAAGCATTCTTTGGAGAGGTTTTCCCTCTTGTGGGCTCTGCCATCCCATTAAATGCTTAAACACGTTCAGCTTTTAGATCCAAACCCTTTGATTTCTGAATTTCTCCCCCCAAATCAGTGAGAAATTCCCTGATGGCTTCAGAGGGGCAGCACCCGCCCCACAGGTCAGATCCTAAAAAGAAATCCTAAAAAATTTCCAAGTTCTCCTGCATGTGGCCAGAATTTGTTTCTAAATTAGATTTTTGGGATTTGTCCTCCCTCCTAGCAGGACAAGGCAGGGAACGGGAAAACTAAAGGGAAAAGGGAAAACTGACAAGAAAAGGGAAAACCAGGAGAGAAAGGAAAACCAGGAGAGAAGGGACAGCCAGGAGAGAAGGGAAAACTAAAGGGGAAAGGGGAAACTAAAGGGGAAAGGGAAAACCAGAAGAGAAGGGAAAGCCAGGAGAGAAGCATGTGGGTCACAGGACTCATGCTCATCCCGTTGTATTTGGATTTTTTAGGATCTTCCAAGGAAGGTCTGGGGTCTCCAGGAGAAGGCACATCTGTGCTTGAGAACAGCAGGGCTGCACATCTGGGCCCCAGATGATGCAGGGCAGGTAGAAGCCCACACATCTGGGCCTTGGAGGAGCCAAGGCACATCTGGAAAACTCCAGCACATTCCCTGAAGCTCCTCGCCGGAGCTGCTCCATCACGAATGAGTTCGGCTGCTCGTCCCATCCCTCTCTGGGATCCAGAGCTCCTCAGGGGCAGGGAAAACCACCCAGGAAAGGATGTGTGCCAAATTTCACCTGGGCAGGGAACCCTCCCAGCTCCCTTCCCCAGCTCCCACTAAAGGATCCCTGATTTGTCCAGGAAGTTTCGGGAGAGGACGAGGGATTGTCACCCTCTGTCCCCAACGCGGTGCTGATTCTGGGGTGAAAAGGGTCGAGATAACCAATACCAGTACCAGGATAAACCTCTCCATTCCCAAGCTTCCTGACGGCTCCCGCCAGGCGCAATCCCCATTTTCCAGCCGTGCCAGAGCCAGCGGGAGCCACCCCCCACCCCCAGTGACCCCGGGGGCCGGGAAGGGCTGGGAACAGCAGCCACAGCTCCCGGTGCCAAGTGCCCGGCTCCAAGAGCCCGACCTCAAAGCTGGAATGGAGGAAAACTCCCAGGGAATGCCTGGGAGCAGCTGCTCCCACCCGGAGCAGCTGCTGCTGTCAGGCAGGGATGTGGGGAAGGACAGGGAATGCTTTCCAGCTGGGCTGGGATCCCGGCACATCCAGCACGCCCCACGAGCAGCTCCCTCACCTCCCAGCCCCACAGGTCGTTGCCATTCCCAACCAGCTGGAATACCCCAGACAATCCATTCCCACATTCCCCCTAAAGCTCCTGTGCCATTGGTTTTCTGAAGATGTGGAGAATCCCAAAGCTGGGGCTTCACCCCAAACTCAAACCCTTCATTTTTCCCTGTGTGAGCAATGGCTGCCAGCATTGGACGCACTAATTTTTCACCCAAATTTCCAGGGAATTTTCCAGCAGGAATGACCTGGTGATGTTTTAGCCTTGCTCAGCATGGGCAGCCTGCAAAGGGGAAGGTGCAGAAATTTCCAGCAGCACCTTGCTGGGTGGGAAGGATGAAGGATGGGAAGCTGCAGGCTGGCTGGCAGCAGATCCATCAGGAGCTCATCCCGGGAAAATTGACGGGAAAAGCAGAGCCGGGAGTGAACGGAGGGGAAAACCTCCCAGCAGGACAAGGCAGAGAACGGGAAAACTAAAGGGAAAAGAGAAAACTGATGAGAAAAGGGAAGACCAGGAGAGAAGGGAAAATCGGGAGAGAAGGGAAAGCCAGAAGAGAAGGGAAAACTAAAGGGAAAAGGGAAAACCAGAAGAGAAGGGAAAGCCAGGAGAGAAGGGAAAGCCAGGAGAGAAGCATGTGGGTTACAGGACTTGTGCTTATCCTGCTGTATTTGGTTTTTTTTAGGAGCAATCCCATTGTTTTTTCATCTCTTTTTCAGAGTAACTGCTGTGCAGCTCAGAATGAAAAGCTCAAACTGCCCAAATTTCTTTGCTTTTTAGAAAGAAATGGTAATTTCAGGAATAAAAAGGCAGAGGCTTCATCCTGGGAGTGGCAGCAGGGATGCAGTGGGGAAGCTCTTCCCCCTGTTCCGAGGGAGATATTCCAATGTATGGGCAATTTTTGGGAGCCAAGGGGAGAAGTGGCCCATGGAGGGACCTGCTGAGGGTTTGTGTGGGGCAGTGCCAAGTCCTGCACCTTCAGGAAGAGCTGGGAGAGGGAATAAACCCCCCTGGAGCAGCCGGAGCAGTGCAGGGAAAGCCTTGTCCCGGGGCTCATTCCAGCATCAGGAAATGTGGGAATTACGGCCCCATTCCTGAGCAAAGCTGTGGGTTCAGCTTGGGGAACAGCGAGCAGGAGCCCTTTGGAGGGGTTTGGAAGGAGCAGGAGGAGGCTGGAACTGGAGGAGGCGACCAGGAAAAGCCATCTTCAGTCAGGGCCTGGCCGTGTCCCCCGTCCCCATTCCTGTTTCCTCCGCCTCCCTCCTCCCCAGCCACAGCTTCTGGGCTCCTCTTGGCCCCGGAGTTAAATTAATCAACAGGATTAGGAGGGAGCGGCCCCAGCGAGACCCTCCAGGCTCAGCCTGAGCCCGGGATGCTCCTCAAGGAGCCGCAGCCGGTGCAGGAGCCGCTGGGAGCCGGGATGGGCAGCGTGGGAGCGCATTCATTATGGGGGATAGATGGGGGCGAGGGGACCGGGAGCTGCTCGCCAGCCCTCGGCTCTTCCCTCCCTTCTCTTCCCTCTCCCTGCCAGCCGCACCACCCTAAAAACGGACTGGGAGTGGTGGGGAGGGAGCAGGACTGGGGAGGGAGAGGAATTGGGGACAAAATGGGATTGGGGAGGGAGCGGGATTGGGGATGAAATGGGATTGGGGAGGGAGCGGGATTGGGGATGAAATGGGATTGGGGAGGGAGCGGGATTGGGGATGAAATGGGATTGGGGAGGGAGCAGAACTGGGGAGGAAGCGGGACTGGGGACAAAAGGGGATTGGGGAGGGAGAGGGATTGGGGACGGAATGGCTTTGGGGATGGTTTAGGATTGGGGTCAGCTGGGCCATGGCCACACCTTTTCTGCTGCACTTGGCTGCAGCAAACTCCCCCCAAAGCTGCTGCAGCCACGGGGATGCTCCATAAACCCCACCCGGAGGTGGCTGCCTGGGATTTAATGGGATGAGAGAAGGAAAGAAGGAAAACCCACTCGGAAGGCGCTGGCAAGATCTGAGCAGCCCCAGGTGAGAGCTCCACAGAGGATCCCCTGTTCCAGGCCTCTCCATCCAGCCCAGCCCTGGTGCCCGTGGATCAGTGGGATGGAGCAGTTCTCCTGGTGGGAAAGGCCAAGGGATTTGGGATAGTTCAGACTGGAGAGGGGGCTGAACCATCCCAAAGCTCCAGAGTGCCTTCACTGTGGCCTTCACCAGCCTGAAGGAGCCACAGGAAAGATGGAAAGAGACAATTCCCAAGGGCTGGAGGGACAGGACACAGGGAATGGCTTCCCACTGCCAGAGAGGGGTTTAGGTGGGATACTGGGAAGGAATTCCCAGCTGTGAGGGTGAGCAGGCCCTGGCACAGGTTGCCCAGAGTAGCTGTGGCTGCCCCTGGATCCCTGGAAGTGCCCAAGGCCAGGCTGGATGGGGCTGGGAGCACCCTGGGATGGTGGAAGGAGTCGCTGTCCATGGCAGGAGGATGGACCTGGATCAATTTTAAGCTGCTCCCAACTCAATCCAGCTCAACACAAATCAACTCAACACAACCCAATGCAACCCAACTCAGCCCAACCCAACACAACCCAACCAAACTCGACCCAACTCAACACAACCCAATGCAACCCAACTCAACCCAATTCAACCCAACCCAACACAACGCAACTCAACCCAACTAAACACAACCCAAACCAACACAATGCAGCCCAACCCAACTCAACACAATGCAGCCCAACCCAACACAACCCATCCCATGATTACGGCTGAGATCCTGCCTTGGCCCTCGCCTGCAGGGCAGGAAGGAGGAATCTTTGGGATTCAGGCACGGAGGAATCCTGGGATCCACCATCCCAAGCCATGCCTGTGGGGCAGGAGATGTGGGATGGCACAGCCCGAGCTTCCTTCTGCCCCAGGAGGACACAGAACGAGCCAGGATCAGCGGGACATTGGGATTTACCCTCTCCTGAGCTGCACCTGCCACCAGCAGCTCAGGAAGCCGGAGCTGGAGCTCTCCCGGCCTTCCCAGCTCCTCTTTCCTGGGCAGGAGCAAACCGACCCCATCCAGGCGCAAACAGGGCCTCAAGGAGCCCGAAAAGGCGGCACAGAATTGTCCTGCTGTGACTTTGTTTTTGCCAGCACTGTTATAGATACATATTGTAATATTGGCTTTTCACAAATATTAAAATAGATTTTATACGTGTAGTGTTGAAGTAACCTTGCTATAAAGATATAGTTTTTATTTCTGTTGTTAATTAAGCTTAATGAAATAGCTGATATAAGTAGATTTATATTAAAATACCTGCTTAGATAAGATAACATCCAATAAACATATAAAAGGATTCCAGACAGAACTGTCCTTTGGTTAAAGGCTCAGTTTGGGATCCACAGGGTTCCACAGGGATCTGATCCCAGATGGGACCCCAGAGCGTCCCTGTGGGAACAGTGGGATCCACGGGGCTGATCTGATCCCAGATCAGATCCCAGAGTCTCCCTGTGGGAACAACGGGATCCATGGGGCTGATCTGATTCCAAAAGCTCCCTATGGGAAACATGGGATCCATGGGGCTGATCTGGTCCCAGATGGGATCCTTTGGGAACAGCAGGATCCACAGGGCCGATCCTGAGGATCTGCCCTGTCCCCACACCCGTCACAAACCCCAAAACTTTCCGCTCCTTCCAGAGTGAACAAACCCGACCCATCCCGACCGTTCGGCGGCAGCCGGGGAGGGAGGGAGGGCGGACAAGGAGCCACGTCCTTTGTGAATGCCCTGGACACAAACAGATGGAATATCCATCAACTCCAGCCCTCTTTTCTTCGCTTTCAACTTTTTCCTGCTCCTCGCCTCCCTGCCCCCTCCGCCCCTCGCCCTCTCTCTTCGGGCTTTTGTTCGGCCTTTTCAAGCGGCCCGAGGTGATGGGGCCGGCCCCGAGTCCCGGCACATCTGTGGGGTCCATAAAAGGCCCCTCTGGCACTTCAATATTCATGGCCTCGTGCCTGTGGCAGGCGCAGGATCCAGCCCGGGAGAGAGGGAGGTGTTATAATATATTATAAGATAATATAACATATTACAATATAGTGTAATGTAATGTAATATAATATAATATAATATAATAATACTATAATTTATAATTATATTATTTAGATAATAATATAAAAGTATATATTCTTTATAATTATACTATTTATATAATTATATTAAATTCTATAATAATGTTATAATAGAATATTGCATATTATAATATTGGCTTTTTGCAAATATTAATGGGTTTTATATGTGTGATGTCAGAGTAAATTTGTCATAAAGATACAGGTTTTATTTCTGTTGTTAGTCAAGCTCAGTGCAATAGCTGATATCAGTGTGCTTGTGTCAAAATGCCTACTGGGATGGGATCACACCCAATGAACACAGGATGAGCACACCTGTACAGATATTCCAATTATCAGCCCTCACCATGTAAACCCAGTGCAGACCAAGGCCCAAAGACTGGAGGTGATGAGAATGGACTGAAAGCACAACCAGGGAAAACTCATGCTCTAAAAACCAGACCCAAGGAGGAGCCAGGCTAAACAATTCTGAAAACACATAAAGTGGTTCAGAGGAAAAGTTCACCCTGCAGAAAGGTCTATGAATATACAACAGACGGATGATAGAAAAGAATACTTAACGAGTATCCCAAAGATAACAGCGTGGTTTCGGCATTTGTAATAACCTTTGCTCTCCTATTGTCCTTTATTAAACTTTTTACATTTTCACAGGAGAGTGAACGTGTTTTTCAGGGAGGGAGGGAGGGAGGAAGAGAGGGAGGGAGGAAGGGAGGAAGGGAGGAAGGGAGGAAGGGAGGGGGGAAGGAAGGGAGGAAGGGAGGGAGGAAGGGAGGGAGGAAGGGAGGGAGGAAGGGAGGGAGGAAGGGAGGGAGGGAGGAAGGGAGGGAGGAAGGGAGGGAGGGAGGAAGGGAGGGAGGGAGGAAGGAAGGAAGGAAGGAAGGAAGGAAGGAAGGAAGGAAGGAAGGAAGGAAGGAAGGAAGGAAGGAAGGAAGGAAGGAAGGAAGGAAGGAAGGAAGGAAGGAAGGAAGGAAGGAAGGAAGGAAGGAAGGAAGGAAGGAAGGAAGGAAGGAAGGAAGGAAGGAAGGAAGGAAGGAAGGAAGGAAGGAAGGAAGGAAGGAAGGAAGGAAGGAAGGAAGGAAGGAAGGAAGGAAGGAAGGAAGGAAGGAAGGAAGGAAGGAAGGAAGGAAGGAAGGAAGGAAGGAAGGAAGGAAGGAAGGAAGGAAGGAAGGAAGGAAGGAAGGAAGGAAGGAAGGAAGGAAGGAAGGAAGGAAGGAAGGAAGGAAGGAAGGAAGGAAGGAAGGAAGGAAGGAAGGAAGGAAGGAAGGAAGGAAGGAAGGAAGGAAGGAAGGAAGGAAGGAAGGAAGGAAGGAAGGAAGGAAGGAAGGAGGGAAGGAAGGATGGCTGTTCCTCCAGCCTGGACCCCAGAGCTTCCCAGCTCTCCCACTTGAAGAGCGGCACCACCAGTGCTCCCCAAAGTGGGAGGCAAAAGGAAACCAGGAACAACAACAAGGAGAAAAGCTCTGCTGGGTTTCTCTGGAGTTTCCCCCTATTTTTGTTTTGCTTTCTTCCCTTCCCAGCTCTAGCCCGCTGGTCCCTCACAAGGATTCCTTGTGGAGCAGCACAAACACATCCCATGGACTGGGAGGGATGGGCATGGGGAGTGGGGGGCCAGGAGCCCAGTGGATCAGGGGTGGGAGAACTTATCCTGGAAAACCCCTGGATTTACAGGGATCCAATCCCAGTTACCCCAGGGATCTGATCCCAGATGAACCGTGGATTTACTGGGATCCAATCCCGAATAACCCCTGGATTTATCTGATCCTGGAGAATCCCTGGATTTACAGGGTAGGGATGAGGGATGGGAGAGCCCATCCCAGACAATCCCTGGATTTCCAGGGTAGGGCATAGGGATCCCAGCCCGGCTCCCCGGCCTGCAGGGGACACTGCCAGGCTCAAGGGACTGGCGTGGCTGTGGCACCAGAGGTTGGGACATCAGCGGGGAAGGACCAGAGGGGAACATTCCCTGTCCATGTTTGTCCTGGCACAGCTCCCCTGGGCCCTGGGGCAGCTCCGTGGGCTGGGCACGGCTGCTTCTCCTCACGCTCAGCCCCACTTTGGGGCTGGGATTCACCCAGTCCATGCCACTCCTGGCAGGGCCAGGGACAGGGCCAGGGTCAGGGTCAGGGTCAGGGTCAGGGTCAGGATCACCCTCGGGGTGCCCAGCTCCAGTTTGGGGCTGGGATCCATCAATTTGTGCCACTCCTGGACTGGGATTTGGCTCCAGCCAGGGCCAGGGCCAGGGCCAGGGACACCCTGGGGGTGCCCAGCTCCAGTTTGGGGCTGGCATCCATCAATTTGTGCCACTCCTGGCAGGGACAGGGACAGAGACAGGGCCAGGGCCAGGGACACCCTGGGGTGCCCAGCTCGCTGGGATCCTACCCTGAGCTGCCAGAAACTAGTCCTTCTTTATAAGTTTAATTAAGATTGTGTAATATTCCCATCCTAAACCCTGGCACAGGTCTGCCAGAAGCCCTAACCAACCCTAAAATTAAGCCTAAGCCTAAGCCTAAGCCCAACCTAATCCTTTCCTGTGCCCCCCCTGCTGCTCCGGCTCTGCCTGGACACCTCCAGACCTCTCTGTTTCAGGCTCTTTCAGGGAAGAGGAACCAGTTTCACAAAAATGTGAAGTTCTGGTGGCACCAGGAGCACGGCGGGCACGGATGGGGGAGGGCAATGATCACCCCGCAGGAGGAGGAGCATTTGCCACCATGCCTGAAGATTCCCAGAGATTCCAATCCTGGAGAGAGATCCCAGTGCCAGGGACAGATCCCAGTGCCAGGGACAGATCCCAGTGCCAGGGACAGATCCAAATGCCATGGAGAGATCTCAGTGCCAGGGACAGATCCCAGTGCCATGGAGAGATCCCAGTGCCAGGGACAGATCCAAATGCCATGGAGAGATCTCAGTGCCAGGGACAGATCCAAATGCCATGGAGAGATCCCAGTGCCAGGGACAGATCCCTGATCCAGGGACAGATGCCACTGCTAGGGACAGATCCCGGTGCCAGGGACAGATCCCAGTGCCAGGGACAAATCCCGGTGGCCCTGAGCCACCTCTTCCCCTCCCTTGCTTTCGAGCTCCAGCTGGGAAATCAGGGATGCAGCAAAACTCACGGAGGATTTTTTGAATATGTGATTTTCTGTCCCCTGCCCACTCACTGAGCCCTGTTGCTTTTAATTTGGATATTAATTCTCTACACTATTAATTTTCTATACACTTGCCATATATTTCTATATTAATATGTATATTTCCATGTATTTCTATATAGAATTATATTTATATGTGGATATTCACATCCTCCTGCCTCTCTGCAAGCTCCACTTTTCCTCCCGCGTTTCTCCCACCTCCTCTCTCCTTTCTCTCCACATTTCCCCCCCCCCCTCCCCTGCCCATTTCCCCCCCAAAAATCGCTCCCAGCTCTCCATTCATGTCAGGAAGCCCCGGGACGCGTTCGGGATGCGCCGGGAGCGGGGCTGTGACATCGCCCGCGATTGAACCCCCGGGCCCGGCCCTGCCGCGGCCGCCAGAAGAAAGAGAAGAAAGGGAAACGCAGGGAGGAGAGAATGCGAGTGACAGAAAGAAGGATTGAATGAAGGAGCGCGAAGAAAGGAAGATATCCCTGCGCCGCGCTCCTTTATCAGCGCTGTCATCTGGAGCAGGGCCCTGCCCGCATTGTCTCACCTTGGGCCGAACAAAAAAAGGGATTTTTTTTTTGTGCGGATTCCTTTAGAGCTGCCAGGACCCGCACCTTAGGGGGTCGCGGGAGGCTGAATGTGCAGCTGACAGCCCCGCGCGGCCCCGGGTGATATCAATAAACCCCGACACCCGGCTCTTCAGCACTGCTCATGTGGAAGGTACGGCCTGAATATTAAAACCCCCGGGAAGGAGCCCGGGATGCCGCGGGGGGAGGGAGGGAGGGAGGCGCGGGGCCGGGAGGGGTCGGGCCGGGGGATGCGGCGGCGCCGGCCCGGGCAGGGCAGCGGAACGAGGGGAGGGACAGAGCGGCTCCTGGGGCTGCTCGGGGACACCAGCTGATGCCTGAGGGTTTGAGCTTTTCTATTTTCCATGTGTTTGTAACCCTGCGGTTCTGTAGTGCAGAACTCCAATCTCCACACACAGCGTCAGCTGCTGCTCTCCCGTTTTGGGCAGACACAACAATTCCTCTCCAGGCCTGGCAATCGAGGACACCTCACTGCCTCAGCCCAAGAAATTCAACAAAAGGGAGATGGGGGGAGCAAGCTTGGGGTAAAGACTTCATTACCTGAAGCTGGAATTGGAGGATTAACCCCCAATATGCAAATGGACCAAAGTTATCAAAGTGTGAAAACTCGTGAGCCCTGGTCCATTTTTGGGTGTAGCCCCTGCCTGAGATGTACCTGAAGGCCCTTCAGCAAAAACAAGCACTTTATATTCCCCTAATTTTGTCCGGCCTCTATTTTTAGGCAGCCCCAAAAAGCATCACATCCAGGGCAGGAGAAATAAAGGACGGGGTGGCAGCTTCTCCCATAGGTGCTGGAATTGGGATTCTCCTCCAGGAGCCCGACAACAACCCTAAAATCACATCCCGCTCCCATGGAACCGCTCCCACCCTGCTCTGCCCCAAAATCATCTCCGTCAGGTCACAAAAAATTAGATTTTTTATCCAAAAAAGGGTTTCCATCCATGGAAAAGGCCTGGTTTCCTCATGGGATGGAGCTCTGTTTCCTCATGGGATGGAGCTCCCATTTCTCATGGGATGGGGCCCCATTCTTCATGGGATGGAATCCCAAATTCCTCCTGCTCAGGGGCCAGCAGGGAATTCCTAGTGGCCACACCGAGCTCCTTCAGCGGAGAGCAGGCATGGCACTGCGAGGTAAGCACCGCGTGTTTTTCCTGGATTTTGGCACAAAATATTCCCTTCCCAGCTCGGATCTTGCAGGAGCAACGGCGGGAGCGGCTCATCCATGGGAACCCTGAACCCTCCGAGCCCCCACGCAGGCCAGCCCTGCAGCCCCATTTCCACAGGAAATTGCCCCAATTTATCCCTGGTGGTCTTGGACACCAATTCCCCTAAAGGACAGGGGGGACAGGCCCACCCCAGGCTGTCCTGGGCCAGCGGGGGACACAGCTGTCCCCAAGGCCACCATCCAGGAGGGAACTCCCAAGGAGTTTCCCAGGACACGGGACATGGCTGTCCCCAAGGTGGGAGCTCCCGAGGAGTTTCCAAGGACACAGGCACGGATGTCCCCAAGGCCATCAGCTAGGAGGAGTTTCCAGGACACAGGACACAGGACCTGGGAATGGCTGGGAATGGGCAGGAATGGGTGGGAATGGTTGGGAATGGGTGGGAATGAGCAGGAATGGGTGGGAATGGTTGGGAATGGGTGGGAATGGTTGGGAATGAGTGGAAATGGTTGAGAATGGGTGGGAATGACTGGAAATGGTTGGGAATGGGTGGGAATGGGCTGGGAATGTCTGGGAATGGTTGGGAATGGGTGGGAATGGGCTGGGAATGTCTGGGAATGGTTGGGAATGAGTGGGAATGTCTGGGAATTACGGAATTCCCTGCCATTCCATTCCCAGCCATTCCAGAGTCATGGAAACCCCTGGAAGTTCCCAATCCACTGGCGAAGAAACCGAAATCCACCTCAATTCCAACACCTGGCTCCAAACCCTCCCCACTCGGGCTCCGTCCTGTTCACCACAACCACAAATCCCTAAATTATCCTTATCATGATAAATCCATAAATTATCCCAGAAATCCCACGGGAATTCCCTCCAAGAAGCCAAATTCCACCTTTCTATCCTTTCCCATTCCCGTGGAACAGCACTTGGATCCATTTCTTTCCCACGGCAACAAAAGTTCCCCTTCCAAACCCTCGAAATTTCATCAGAACCATGGGAAAGGTTGCATTGGATTCTTTGTTTTACGTATTTTTTAAAAATTCAGTGGTATTCTTAAAATCTGGAATTTTTAGCACAGGACTGAGGTTTAGATCTAAAATATTCCCACAGCAAACGCATGAAAGGAATTCCCTATTATCCCAAATCCCTTTTCTTGGAACCCAACGAGCTACCTTGGAATTTCAGGCCATTCCTTAGAATTCTTAGGCCTCTTTAGAGGCTCCCAAGTTTTTGCTGGTGGCATTCCGGATATTCCCCAATATTCCCCAATCCTGCACAACGTCACCCTCTGCTGACGCCTTCCCAGAGGAGCTTCCACACCAAAAAGTGCAAATTTTATCCCAAATCCTGCCCCTGACAGCTCCCAGGGCCAGGCACTTCCCGATGGAAATTCGGGAAACTCTGGGATCACCCAGGGGGATCTTCCCAGGGCTGGGAATTCCCGGCTGCTGCTGCTGCTGCTGCCAAAAGCTGGGAGGTTTTTTTCCCCATTAAAATCTGATATTTGATCCGTGGGATCAAATTGTGCAGGGGCTGGAAAAGCATCCAAGGAAACACTGGGAGTGGGATTGGAATGATGTTTGTGCACAGAAAGAGGAGGGGAAAGCCCCAGAATTTCATTTTTTTGCCAGCAAAATTCTGCTCTGGGATCTGCAAGTCTGGGAGGAGGCAAAAATCATCTCAGTCAGGTCATGAAAAATCAGATTTTTTTATCCAAAAATGGGTTTTTATCCATGGAAAATCCTGATTTGCTCAAGACCTCCATCACCTCATAGAATTGTTTCTCATTAAAAAGCCTGGATTTGGCCCTTTTGAGCCTTTCCTTGAGTTTTAAGAGGGGAAACAAATCCAGCTGGGATTTATTGTATCCCAAAGAAATGGGAAATGGAAATAAATGGGAATAAATTGGAATAAATCTGAAAAAATGTAAATAAATGGAAATAAATTGGAATAAATATTAATAAATGTAAATAAACGGAAATAAATTGGAATAAATTGAAATCCAGGTGAATTCCTGGCAAGGTTCACACCTGGATGTAGGTGGGGAGAATCCCAGGAAAGACAAACATCCCTATAAAAATAATATCTGGGATTTAGCGGTTTATAAAAATCCCTGTGATGCCAAAATCATGGAGGGGATGGAGAACAGACTCGGGAAAAATGAGATAAATATCAATGAATGAATTAATCAATTAATTAATGTATCGGTTGTTCAATAGAAATGTGCATTATTGCATCTAAATATCAGTTATTAAATAGAAATGTGAATTGTTAAATCTGAATTACAGCCCTGGGAATGGCGGGGTCGGGGGGATGGAGCAGGGAAGTGGAATTTTATCTGGATCAATAAATATTGGTCGGGATCAATAAAGGGGGAAAAAGGGAGGGAAAGGGAAAAAAGGGAGGGGGAAGGGGTGGGGAAATGGGAAGAAAGAGGGGAAAAGAGGGGAAAAAGGGTGAGAGGATAAAAGGGGGGAAGGGGGAAAAGAGGGGGAAATAGGGGAAAAGAGGAAAAAGGGGGAAAAGGAGGAAAAATGGGGGAAAAGAGGGGAAAAGGGGAGGAAAGTGAGGAAAAGGGGAAAAGAGGGAAAGGGGGGAAAGGGGAGGGAAAAAGAGGGGGAAAGGGGGAAAAGGAGGGAAAACGGGGGAAAAGAGGGGGGAAAGGGGAGAAAAGAGAGGAAAAGGGGGGAAAGAGGGGGAAAGGGGGGAAAGGGGAGGAAAAATAGTGGGAAAAGGGGAAAATGGGGAAAGGGGGCAAAAAGGGAGGAAAAAGGGGGGAAAGGGGGAAAATTGGAAAAGGGAAAAAAGAGGGGAAAGGGAAAAAAAGGAGGGAAAAGGGGCAGAAAAAGGTGAGAAAAAGGGTGAGGGGAAGGGAAGGGAAGGGAAGGGAAGGGAAGGGAAGGGAAGGGAAGGGAAGGGAAGGGAAGGGAAGGGAAGGGAAGGGAAGGGAAGGGAAGGGAAGGGAAGGGAAGGGAAGTGACTCAGGCTGCCCTTTTGATTAATTAATGGCCCTAATTGGGGCTGGCTAAACCTGGCCTGGCCCCGTAGAGGGACAGACAGGGAGACAGAGGAATGGACAGAGGGACACTGGCAATTTTCACACCTTCCTTCTGTTTTGGCCCCCAAACCCACACTGGATATTCCAGGAGAGGGTCTGGGAATGTTTTGGCAGGGAGGGATAAACTCCAGCAGGAAGGGTTTTTAGGGAAAGGTGTTTTCCAGCATCAGCCCCTGAAATTTGGGGAACAAGTGGTGAGAGAGGGAATGACAGGATTTGAGACAAAAGAGGGGAGGTTTGGATTGGATATTTGGGATAAATTCTTCCCTGTGAAGGCGGAGAGGCCCTGGATGAAATTCCTAGAGAAGTTCTCCACCCAAGACCGGGTAGGACGGGGCTTGGAGCTGCCTGGGATCCCTGGGGTGGAGCAGGATGCGCTCCAAGTTCCCTTCAACCCATCCCACGATGCCAGGAAAAGCAGGACAGGGAGAGGACAGAGGGTGGCAGCTGGGGCGGATCCCACAGGGAGAGAAGGGTTTGCATGGCTTGGAAAGGGCGGCGCTCACACGGGGACAGAGAGGACAGATTTGAGCAGAACAACTCCCAATATCCCCACGGCGGCAGGGAATACAAACCCCTTAGGAATAGAAACCCCTTAGGAATAGCAACCCTTTAGGAATAGAAACCCCTTAGGATGAGCCCTTAGGAGGGCACCCCTGCCCCCGCAGCCACAGCAGGCTGCTCCTGCCAGCAGGAATTTTCCTCTTTAAATCCCAGCCATTTCTTTCTCCAGTGTCCAAATGCCAGAGAGGGAAATCCGGACAGGCCACGGCTAAGTCCTAAAAATCTCTTTTAAATTTTTTTTTCCCCTTCTCCCTGTTCTTATTTCTTTTGGATTTTGACAAAGCTCCCCAGGAAGGGTGCAAAGCACGAGGCTGTGCTCAGAGGTCACCGGGGGTGGCTGTCCCTGCTCCAGCTGGCCCCGGCCAGCGCTCCCTGCTCGGGGACAGCTGGGATGGGCCCCTGGGATGGGAACAGGGATGAGCCCCGCGGGGGAGGTGGGGTTGGGCTTCAATTCGGGATGAGCTGCTTGGCCCCGAGGTCCTCGGAAAGGCTCTTGGTGCCCCAGAACAGCTTGGCCCTAAAATTGTCCCCACAGGGACAGCCCGGGCAGTGTCACATGAACTGGGAGCTGTCCCCAGCTCTGCAGACAGCTGGGAGCTGATTTCAGGGCTGATCTCCAAAACTGTCCCCACAGGGAGAGCCCAGGTGGTGTCACAGTGAGGGGACATGAACTGGGAGCTCTGCAGAGAGCCCTGGCCCAGATTTACGGGACTGATCCCTGAAATTGTCCCAGCTGGTGTCACAGTGAGGGGACACGGCCTGGGAGCTGTCCCCAGCTCTGCAGAGAGCCCGAGCCTGGATTTTTTCCCCAAATCAGCACTCAGCTGCCGAAACCCCAAAACCCCTCCCAGGCTGCGAGGGACAGAACAAAACCTCCTCAGATCTTTTCCTCACTCCACCTTGAGTGGTTCTTTCTCCCAGTTTAACCAGTACAGGCCACTTTAAACCCCCAAAAAACCCCAAATCCAAACCCTTGGAGAGGGGGGGGAATTCAGGAAAACTCCCTGAAGGCTCCACACTTTCCCCAGGAGCTCCTGCCCACCACGAGCTGCCTTTTCAGGGCAGAATTCCCGCTGCTCCCTCTCTCCCCGGCCCAATCCCGCTGACTTCCGAGGGCTCCGATCAATCTGCGGCCCCTTCCCCCGCCCGCTCCTGGCCGTTCCCAGGGAAAAAGGCGCCTTCGCCCGGGAAGGTGGTGGAAAAAATGTGGACAAATTTCTGATTTGCAACACTCTGGGCACGGGCTGATTGCCATTGTTGGAGTGCAAATGTAGAAATAAAGCAAAACGAAGATTCCGGGGTGAGGCCGATGAAAAGCAGAAAACGAGGAATTTTATGGCCATAAGTGGCGTGGGCTAATGGGGATTTTTGAGGCACTGGACCATGGTGGTTCCTTAGCTCCGGGATTGCTGGGAAAGGCGCTCAGTTCTTAATTGCTGCCACGTCTCGTGGCGGCTGCTGCTGCCAGGGGTGTGCGGGCACCGGGAGCAGCCCCCAAAACCCCAAATCAGCCCCAAAAATCCCAAACCAGCCTCAAAAATCCCAAATCAGTCCCAAAACCCCCTAACAGTCCCTGAAAAACCCAAACAGGCCCTGAAAACCCCAAACCAGCCCTAAAAATACCAATCCACCACTGAAAAATCCAAACCAGCCCCCAAAAATATAAACCAGCTCCAAAAAACCCAAACCAGCCCTGAAAAACCCAAACCAACCCCTTAAAAACCCAATCCAGGCCTGAAAAACCCAAACCAGCCTCAAAAAAACCCAAACCAGCCCTGAAAATCCCAATCCAGCTCTGAAAATCCCTATCCAGCTCTGAAAAGCCCAACTCTTGAAAATGCCAAATCAGTCCTGAAAATCCCAAACTGGCCCTGAAAATCCCAACTCAGCCCTGAAAAGCCCAAACCGGTCCCAAATATCCCAAAAAATCCCAAACCAATCCTAAAAAACCCAAACCAGCCCTGGAAATCCCAAACCAGCTCTGAAAATCCCAACTCAGCCCTGAAAATCCTGAACTGGTCCTGAAAACACCAAACCACCACTGAGCAAACAAAACCACCCCCAAAAACCTCAAACCACCCCTTAAAAGTCCATACCAGCCCCAAAAATCCCAATCCAACCCTAAAAGTCCCAGTCCAGCCCAGTTTCCCCAGTGCCAGGGGCTGGGATTTTAGGTTTTTTCTTGGGGGGCTCTAGGAAACTGCAAAGGTGATCCCAAAAGGATTTAAATTCCTTCCTTCCATGCAGATCCAGGAAATCCAACCCCTCCCTCCCCAGCACATCCCGATATTCCAGCTCCATGCCCCGGAACAGTTCCCAGTGTTCTCAGATCCGTTTATCCGTCCCCCATTCCCCAATCCCCAGAATTCCCTTGGATGTGGCTCCGTGTGAGAACAGCCCCACAGGCTGCACTTCCACAACTGAAATCCTGATAAAATCCCCCAAATATCAACTTCTCCCTTCCCAGGAAGTTCAGGAATCCTAAAAGGATTCCCTGTGCTAAAATCCCAAACCTGAGCTCAGAATTTTTTCAGGAATTTTCTTCCCAGTGGAGACCAGGCAAGGGGAATGACACATTTTTAAATGGACGCCATAAGGAGCTCGATAAAAATTCCCAAACATTTGGAAATATGGGGCTAAGCAAGCCCACAGTATCCCAAGAACCCCTGCATTTAATTTGATTTAATCAGTGCCTCCCTCTCCATGGGATCCTTCCCGTTTTGGCAGGAAAAGCCCAAATTCTGGATGTGCAGCCAGGTCACTTCTGCTCTGTGGAAGCTGATTATTCCCAACATTCCAAGAAAACCCAATCCCAAACCTCCCTGTGCAGGAATTCTCCCAGCAAAATCCCTTCCCAGTTTATTTCCCAAATGGAATTGCAATGAGGGATCTCCTCCTGATATTTTTGGGAGCGGAAAATTTCCCCTTCCCTGCGAAAAAAGAGAAGGGAAAATCAAAAATTCCTCACCGAGGAGCTGGAAAATTTCATTCCCTGGGAATGGATTTGCCTTCTGGACTGCCAGCAACAAACGGAATTATTAGGAAATCCCAAACGCCCGCCTGGCCACGCTCCCGAACAACTCAGGGCACTCTTTCCAAACTTTGGGAAAAGCCACAAAACCAACAAGAAAACAACAAAAAGAATAGAAAATCCAGGCTCCTTTCTTTTCCGTTTCCTTTGAACCCTTTGGGATAATTTCCCTTCCAGGGGCCTGGATCTGCTCCAGGGTTTGGAGGTGGGAAGCACTCGGGGGTTCTGCTGTGGTACTGGGGCTCAAATCCCAACCAAACGGCCCCAAAGGGTTTCCAGAGCCTCCGGAAGTGCTGCCCAGGTGGCTGCAACCCCCGTTCCCAAAATTCCTGCCCATCCCTCCCATCCCAGCCAGAATCCCCAGCTGGGCCCCGAATGCAGAGCTCGGGGACGCCTGGGGGGATTTGGGGTCCCAAAGAGGATTCGGGAGAAGGAATGGGAGTGGATTTGGGGTCTGTCCCTCCTGTCCTGGTTCAACTCTCCTGGTGCCTTGGCAGATTTGGGACACTGAGTCACAACAGCTCTGGGGACACTGAGAGAACTTTGGGGACACTGAGAGAACTTTGGGGACACTGAGAGCCCTTTGGGGACACTGAAAACTTTGGGGACACTGAGAGCCCTTTGGGGACACTGAGAGCCCTTTGGGGACACTGAGGACTTTGGGGACACTGAGAGCCCGTTGGGGACACTGAGAGCCCTTTGGGGACACTGAGAACTTTGGGGACACTGAGAGAACTTTGGGGACACTGAGAACTTTGGTGACACTGAGAGTACTTCGGGGACACTGAGAGAACTTTGGGGACACTGAGAGCACTTTGGGGACACTGAGAGCCCTTTGGGGACACTGAGGACTTTGGGGACACTGAGAGCACTCTGGGGACACTGAGAACCCTTTGGGGACACTGAGAGAACTTTGGGGACACTGAGAGAACTTTGGGGACACTGAGTCCCCTGGCCACAGCCCAGGCAGGGTTGGGGTTTGGGGTCACCTCCCCTGGGGACAGGAGCTGCCACCACCGGCTCTGGTGTCACACTGGGACTGGGAAGGGAAGGAAGGAAAATTGCCAAGGTCATGGAATCACAGGTTTGGGATGGATCACACAAACCCCAAAGGTTTGGGATGGATCATGCAAATCCCATAGGTTTGGGATGGATCACGCAAATCCCAAAGGTTTGGGATGGATTGTGCAAATTCCATAGGTTTGGGATGGATCATGCAAATCCCAAACGTTTGGGATGGATCATGCAAATCCCAAATGTTTGGGATGGATTGTGCAAATTCCATAGGTTTGGATCACACAAACTTCATGGGTTTGGGATGGATTGTGCAAATCCCAAAGGTTTGGGATGGGTTGCACAAATCCTGTAGGTTTGGGATGGATCACACAAATCCCATAGGTTTGGATTGCACAAATTCCATAGGTTTGGGATGGGTTGCACGAATCCCAAAGGTTTGGATTGCACAAATTCTGTAGGTTTGTGATGGATCACACAAATCCCAAAGTTTTGAGATGAGTTGCACAAATTCCGTAAGTTTGGGACGGATCACACAACTTCCATAGGTTTGGGATGGACCCCACAAAAATCCCAGAGGTTTGGGACAGATTGTGCAAATTCCATAGGTTTGGGGTGGGTCACCCAAATTCCATAGGTTTGGATCACACAGCTTCCACAGGTTTGGGCTGGATTGTGCAAATCCCAAAGGTTTGGATCCCACAAGTCCCCTCAGCCTGGGCTGGATCCCACAGCTCCCATTGGGGTTCCCGGGAGGAGCAGGGACGGTGACCCCACTGTCCCATGGGGCCGATGCTGCCCCATTCCCCATTCCCAGAATGGACCAGTGAATGGGGGAATTCTGGGATCACAGCCAGGGGATCCCCCAAAGCTGAGTTTTCCCTGGATATCCTGTTTGGGATGAGCTTTCACCACATTCCATGGCATTAACGAGGCCCTTTCCCAATTAACACTGAAATTCCAGCTCTTCTGCACAGGCCCTGGAAGGGGATTTGGGATATGGAACCACTCACATGAAATATGGGATAAATCATGGTGGATTTGGGATATGGGACAACTCAGATGAAATATGGGATAAATCATGGCGGATTTGGGGTATGGGACTACAAGGACCAAAGCCTATGAATCAGATTTAAGGGGTGATAATTAAGGGGGATCTCCAACCCCATCCCCATTTCTGGGCCATGGTGAAGAATTCCCGGTTTCCAGTTCCTTGTCACCATGAAGGCCCCTTCCAGCCCAAAGCATTCCCTGATTTTCCAGTCCCACCCCCGGGACATTCCTGCTATTCCAGGCTGCTCCAAGTCCATCCAGCCCAGCCTTGGACTCAGGAATTGTGGAATATTCCAGATTTTCAGCCCTCAAAGCCATGACTCCATTTGTATTTTTTAGGGAAAATAGACAGAATGGAGGGAGCAAGATGGGGTCCGGAGTTGGGGATTGGATTTGGGATGAAATAACCCATTAATGGGGGAAAATCGGGGAATTTAAAATCCGTATCTGGAGTGAAGAGATGAAATTCCTTAAATTCCATAAATCCCCTACTTATGGCAAAATCCCTCCTGGGTGACCTCTGCTCCAGGAGTATCCAAGGAGATCCCAAATCCAGGAAAAGGCCAATTCCCGCGGAGGCAACGCTCCCAGTTTGTCCCAGCTGTTCCCAGTTTTCCAGGAGGTGGGAGTGGAAGGATCTCCTGGTTCTCCCACCGTGGGGCCGCTCAGATGGAGGGAATTAAAGCCGGGCCTAAGCGGTTGCAGGTTTGGGAGCTGAGACAATCGGGAGCAAATTTCCAGTGGGGAATTCCCGGCCCCCAGGAGCGCATGGATTAATCGGGAGATGCGGTTGTGAGTGCTGGCCTTTTCCTGTGCCCCAGGAAAACACAAACCCATTTTCCATGGATCGACCCCAATGAATCCCAGACCAGAAACGTGGGGATGTGGGAAGGGGGGCAGGAACTGATCCCTGCTCTGATCCATGGAATTCTCCCATGGAATATCCCCCACTCCCTGCAGGGAATTCCGCGATTTCTCCACCATCCACGAGACATTTAGAGATGGGAAAGGAAGGGAATCACTTCCCAAATAAAATCCCATACACAGGAACACAGGAAAACCCAGGAGGAGCAGGAATCATGGATTCCAGATCCCAAATCCCTCCAGCTCCTCCTCAAATTCCCCCTCAGCTTCCAGAACTCCCCAAAGCCAAACTGAACCTGTTTCTCGCCCTTTAATCCCTGAGAATCCACTCAAAGTTGGTTTGGGAATGTGAAGGAATTCTAGGAGACACAAAATTCCTTCCAGGAGACACAAAATTCCTTCTGGAACTAGGAGCTCCCAGTGGGACATGAGGTGGCACCTTCGGGCTTTCATTCCCGCCCATATAAAAATCCCAATTATTTTTCCCTTTTTCTGGGGTGCAGAACCCCAAACCCCAGTGAGGATGTGCTGCTGACATTCCCAGATTTTCCAGCTACTCCCATTTCCCTGGAACCCTTCCCAAAGCCTTTCCTTTCTGCCCCAAACAGCAAACTGCCCATTCCTGGGTGGAATAAACTCAGGAACCTCTGCCCCACCCTCAATACCCCCAAGAGATTCCCAGTGGTGCCAGCAGCCTTTAATCCCGGTTTTTTGGGTTAACTGGGATGTGGCCTGGAGCTCTCTGGGGCCCTTTTCCAGCATCAAAGCTCACATTTGTGATGCTGAACCTGGAAAGCTTCAAAACGTTTGTGTGAATTAAACTTTTTGGGGGGGGAAATGAGAAAAAAAGCAGATACCAAAAGCTCTGAAGTTTTTGAGGCATTTTTTTGGGGAATGTGCTTTGGTGTCAGGGTTTAATGGGAATAAAATTCCCTCCTCCTCCTCCTTCTCCTCCTCCTCTCTGCACCCCCAATGGAATTTTTGCTGCCAACAGGAGCTGGGAGAAACAAATTTGGCATAAATTGTCCCGGGAAACAAGTAAATAATGGCCCTTTGCTCTCCCCATTGGGAATGCTGGCTTGAGCTGGGAATGGCTTTATGGCAGGGCCCCGTCCCCTCCCTGGGAACAGAGGTGAGCCCCCAATTGTGTCTTTAATTAATTAATTAAGGGCAGAGTGAGCCGAGCTTTGCTTGGAGCACTGGAACCCAGCTGGGGGCAGCAGCCTCTTGTTTGTTGCCAGGATATTCAGGAATGAGCTCCAGGCCCTGTTTTAAAACCCCAAAATCATCCCAAAAAATCCCAGTTTTGGGGGGTTCGGCACCTTCCAACACCTCCGGGGGGGGGTCCCTCAGCTTTTCCCGGGATTTTGGCTCTTCCTGGTGCCACGAGAGGAGGCTTTGGGAGCTGATTCCTGGAATTCTTCTTAGTGGCCCGCCCCAATCCCTAAAACATCGCTTACACCAGGAATCCTCTCAGGGATGGGATGGGGCTCCTCAGGATAAAGATGCCTACAGAGCTAAGCCTTGGCAGGCCAGGCTTTATTCCCGGGCTTTCCCTGTGAGCTGATTTTCCTCCCAAATCTCCAGGCTCACGTTCCACCGTTGGGTAAAACCCCCATGGATGACACAGGAATTTGGGAATTTGGGAGTTTGCTGCTCTAAACATGTCAGGTTTTGGAAAGGAATGAAAAGCCAGGGATGGGGCAGCGCTTCAGGGATTCCTGCATGAGGGCCTGGCCTTGGCTTTGCTGCTGGAATTCCAGGAAAACCTTGGGAAAGCCACTTCCCTTGGGTCATCCCCGAGTCTTCCCTGCTCCGGGGCATCCCATAAACCTTGGGCACAAAATCCAGGGAATTTCCATCCATCCATCCATCCATGGATTCCATCCATCATCCATCCATCCATCCGTGGATCCATCCATCATCCATCCATCCATCCCTCTATCCATCCATGCATGGATCCACCCATCATCGATCCATCCATCCATCCATGGATCCATCCATCATCCGTCCATCCATCCATCCATCCATCCATCCATCCATCCATCCATCCCTCCATCCTCCTCTCCCAGCTCAATACCATGGATTTATTCCCTCTGCTTTTCCGCTAAAATGGGAATTTCCAAGCCAAAGGCAGCAGGATTCAATGCCAAGAGATTCCATGATTTCTGTGGATTGGAACTTCTCTTTCCTCCCTCATTCCTGGGATTTTTCCACAGCCGGGATTTTTCCATAACCAGAGAATTTAATGGATCTATGTTGCTTGTGCTTAATAAGGAATTCCATCTGCTAACTCCAGATACTAATTTTTTTTAAATGAAAAATCCTGACTTTTTTTGCCCATTCCTGGGCTATGTAATCTGTAATTTAGTCCGGGATCTCCCAGCCTAGCCGGGATTCCAGGCGCATGGGGCGGCTCTGGATAAATCCCATCCATCAACACCTGCTGGGCTGGGATCTGCAACAAGTGATAATCCCTGGAGCAGCAAAACGGGATCCAGGATCAGGAAATCAGCTTGGAAAACACTCCTTGGCTTTGTGGGGAGTTCCTCTTTCCTTTTTTGGGGTTTTTTTCCCTCTGGGAGTAAGAACAATCCCAAATCTGGGGTTTTTTTTGTCACCTCGGCCCTGCAGCTGTTTCTGTTTCCCCCACTTATTTGCGACGCTCTCAGGAAAAGGCACCTCCTGGAAACCCTAGAAGGAAATAATCCGAATATTCCTGCTCTGGAATTCCAAATATTCCTGCTTGGGAGGGCTGGAAAGGATCCCGTATTCTGCCAAAACTGGGAAGATCAGGTGAGTAAAGCCAGCGGGATCCTACAGATCCCAGAAAATCCAGGATGCTTTTGCTCAAAGGGTTAATAGTGGATTAATTAATTAATTAATGAGGTTTTCCCGTTCCTCCCCAAACAAGGGGTTGGGAATGTGCTCGGCCTTATCCCGGAGCAATCCAACCTTGGCGTTGTCCCTATGGGGAGGCGGCATCGCTTCCAGAGCCCCGCTGAGGATGGGAATTCCATCCCAAAGCTCACCTTGGGATAGGGATTGGGACGGCGGGGCTGACCCCAGACCCAGCTCCCCGCATTCCCCGGAGAGCTGATCCCTGAGGGATTCCCCAGTTCCCAACATTTCCCTTTGCCTGGCATTTTTTCCCCCTTGGGTTGGTATTTTTCCCTTTGGTTGGTGTTTTTCCCCCTTTTCCGGGTGTTTTTCTCCTCCCAGCAGCCATTTTGGGGGGTTTTTTTGGGTTTTTTTTGGGTTGTTAAATCCATTGGTTCTGCCCCTGCGGCTCCAGCCCCACTCATGGCCCCTTTCCAGGAGCTCCTTTGGGAAGTTCCAAGCCCAGGTTTGGAGGGTCAGGAGTGGGATCAGCCCCTCAAGGGGGCCCTGGCACAGCGGCTCCAGGTCTGGTGGGGCTAAAAAAGGGGGAATTTGGGGATTTTTGGCATTCCTTGACCCCCCCAGGCACAGCACTCGGAGCTGTCTCTGGTTAAGGACTCTGAGGATCCATCCCTGGGAAATTATCCCAAAAATTCCTCCCCGTGGGGAGGTGTCCCAAAAAATGATCCCAAACATCCCTCCCCATGGGGAGGTGACACCTCCCAAGTGCCAACAGGGCTGGATAGGATCTGATCCATGGGATGGGATCCATGGGATGGGATCAATGGGATGGGATCGATGGGATCCATGGGATGGGATTAATGGGATCCATGGGATCCATGGGATGGGATCAGTAGGATGGAATGGGAACATGGGGACTGAGGGACTTGGCCATGGGAATTGCACTGGGAATTCTCTGCCCTCACCTTCACAATTCCCTCCCTGCCTGGGTGTTTTTTGGGATCTGCACCCCTGGAAGTTGTTCCAAGGGACAAAAAGGTGATAAAGTCACCTTTTCCCTGCTTTCCCACTCTCCAGACACCAAAACCACCCCAAATCCCAAATCTGAGCAACCCCCCACTGCAAACACTCATAAAACGCCTCTCCCGCCAAAGCCTGGTCATTTTTGTCTGAATTAAATCAATTTAATTAAATTTTGTCTGAGGTGCTCACGCAGCTCCTGGGAGTTTTCTGGGAGAAGCCAAAGCTGCTCAATTCCATCCAAATTTGTTCCCTCCATCGGGGACAGGGTCTGGAGGGGCAAAATGAGGGGAACCAAGCAGGGTTTGGACACAGATTTGGGGACTTTTCCAGGTTTTCCATCCCCTGCCCCTCTCCATGAGATGCTCAGGGAGTTTCCCACCCCCCCTTTCCCTCATCCTGGCAGCACAGGGCTGAGATCCAGGGAAAGGAGAGGGAAAAGTAAAATAAAATAAATCCTAACATAAAATAAATCCATCAAAGCCTATTAAAAGAAATTGCTCTGTGCAAACCTAATTGACCACGAGGGATGTCCAGGACAGGCAGGGCCAGAAACTGTGAAATGGGAAAAGGGAAAGGGGGAAAGGGAAAGAGAGAGAGGGGGAAAAGTGAGAGAGGGGAAAAGAAAAGGGAAAAGTGGGGAGGAAAAGGGACAGGGGAAGGAAAAAGGGGGAATGAAAATGGTCATGGGGAAGGAAAAGGGAAAAGGGAGAGGGGATAAGAAAATGAGAGAGAAAAATGAAAAGGAAGACGGAGAAGGAAAAGGAGGGAGGGGAAGGAAAAGGGAAAAGGGGGAAGGAAAAGGAGAGGAGGGAAGGAAAAGGAGAAGGAGAGAGGGGAAGGAAAAGGGGGAGGAAAAGGAATAGGGGAAAAGAAGAGGAGAGAGAAGAAGGAAAAGGAGAGAGGGAAAGGAAATGGACAGGATGAAGGAAAAGGAGAGGGGGAAGAAAAAGGAGAGAAGGAAGGAAAAGAAGAGAAGTGAAGGAAAAGGAGAGAAGTGAAGGAAAGGGAGACGGGAAAGGAAAAGGGAGAGGGGGAAAGGAAAATGAGAGAGGGAAGGAAATGGAGAGGGGGAAGGAGAAGGAGAGAAGGAAGGAAAAGGAGCGGGGAAAGGAGAAGGAGAGAAGGAAGGGAAGTTTGGGGTTTGTGGGGCTCGCTCGCTGCCCAGAAGGAGCCGAGCGCAGCATATGGCGCAGAGAGCCGGGCCGGGGGGGCCACAGCAGCCCCCCCGAGCGCCGGTGCTGTAAGCAGCTATTTATTCCTCCCCCTGCAGATGTCCGTGAATGCGGCAGGAGCAGGGGGAGCAGATCTTTGGGCTCGGGGAGGGAGAAGCAGCGCTCCTTCCTTTTACCATGCTGTTGTCTGGCTTGATCTTGTCACTCCAAAGGGCCCCATTCAGAGGTATTCATGCATCTGCCTCGGGGGGACAATGGCAGCTCAGTTTATAAACTGTCTGTCCAGTTGCCTGCGGCCTTTAGTCCTTTTGTTTTCGCCCCTCTTAATAAACTTTTTGGGGGAGTTCATCAATACGCTTGAATAGCTGATGTTCTCATTCTCAGGGAGGGGAAGAACAGAAGGGCTCGGAGGTTTTTTTTTTTTTTTTTTTTTTAACAGAGGTGGGGGTGGCGGTTTTTTGCCCCTTAAAGGAGAAGTGAGGCTTGAAAAGCATCAGAATAAACCCGTAAAAAAAAAAAAAAAAAAAAAAAAAAAAAAAAAAAAAAAAAATCGGAGTCCACCCCAAACAAAACCGCAATTGAAAAGGGACGGGGAAGTGCGCAACATTTAATTGCCCCCCAAACCCCACCCCAAAGCAATTTTCGTCCTGCCGGCAGAATTGAGACGATCCCCGACTAATTTTACAGCTCTGCCAATATCGCGGGCAGGGGGATTGGGAAGGAATTTCGGAGAGCAGCCTCATTTCCAGGGGATTTAGGGCCGGGAGCTGCCTCTAACCTTTCCCCCTCCCGTCTCCCCTTCCCCCGACACTCGCAGGAATCGCTGCCCGGCGGATCCATTCCCCCCCCCCGCCAACGCCCCCAAATCGCCGGGAAGATCCCAAAGCCCGAGTCCCCTCCGGAGCCCTCCCCTCGCCCGGCGCCTCCTTTGTAGCCGAGCCCGGGGTAGGGGGGGCGCGGGGCCGCCCCCATTTCCAAGGCACGGCCCCCTCCCCGTGCCGGCTCCCTCTGTCCTCCCTTGATTTCTCTTTTAAGGCGCTGATTTTCCTGGCAGCGCCGTCTCCCTCCCCGCGGAGCCCGCTCGGAGCGGGGCCGAGCCGCCCCCTCCCCAGCGCTGCCTCCCCGGGCAGCCCCCGGCGGCTCCCGCTCAGCGCTTCAAGGCCCTAATGAGTGTTGACAAGTTTAATGAGTTTGTTTTAAAGAGGAAAAAACTGGTCAAGTCGAGATTTCCGAGTCAAATCCATTAGGGGATCCCATTGAAACCTCTCAAGGCGGCCCCGGCCAGTGCAGGGGCAGCGCCCCAAAACGGAGACCCCCCCCCCGGCCCCGGCCTCCCCCGGTAGGGACCCCGAGGAGGAGGAGGGGAGGGGGGAAACTCATCCCCTAAAACCCCAAAGCCAGCCTGGCGGCCGAAGGGGAGCGTCCAGCGCCGCCAGAACCTGGCGGAACCTCCTCCTTCTCTGGAGGAAATTTCATTAAAGCGCCCGCTGCGCCCCCCGCCCCCTTTTTCCCCCCGTTCCCCCCGGTTCCCCCCGCGCTCCCCGTGCGCGAGCAGCCCCGCGGAGGTCACGGCGAGTCAGGCAGTCTGACTCGGTGAACTCTGAGCCGGGCGAGCAGGGGAGGGAGGGGGGGGTTCTCCTTTTTCAATTTCGCCACTTCCTAGGTCTCTCCATTGTTCCAATTCCAAACAGCTGCTGGTGCTAATCTTGCGCTTATTTGCAATCGGGGAGGAAGAAATACCCGCGCCCCGGAGCGCGCCGAGATTGGCGCTGCCCGCCGAGCCCCAAGCCCGGGGAGGGCCGGGGGGGACAAAGGGGAGCCGGGTGATTGAACTCGGTTTGACTCTGAGCCCTTCGGGTCCCGCTCAGCCCCAAAGCCGGGGCAGAAATCCAAAAACCGGGCTCGCAGGTAGCACCGCGCCCCTCAAAGCCGGACCCGTGGCGGGGGGAGGTTTATTCTTCCCGAAGGTTAAACTCCTCCGTGCGCTCCAAGTCTGGGGGGAAAAGCCGAGCGGGGGCGAGCTGGGAGCGAAAGGAGCGGCCACAAAAGCCCGGTTGGAGGCGAACCCGGGGAGCTGCGCCCGCCGGGGTTTGGCTCGAGCTGGCTCCGGAGGATTTTATTATTTTTAAGCTGTTATTAAGAGGGGATGGAGAAATTAAAGGGCTGCAGGAACCTCGTGCCAGAGGAACCATCCCGCTGGCACGTGTGGAGGTGGGGGAGTCCTGCCCCGCTCGGGCGGCGGGAGATCCTCTTTAACTCATTTATTGCCCTAATTAACAGGGCCAGAGGTGCCGGGAAACCATTCCAGGCCCCTGGGCACTCCGAGGGAGGGCAGGGAATCACCCCTGACCAGCAGAACCCCCCAGAAACCCAAACCTCTGCCAAGAACCTTCAAAGCCGGACTCCCCAAATTGCCGGGGGCGGTCCCACGCGTGTCGGGGCCGCTTTCTGGGGGGGTTCCTGACGTGCCGGGGGGAGCCCGTCAGCCGCGGCTGGTCCTGCCTGGCCCGCAGCCTCTCGGGGCCTTTATTGGTTTACCGAGGTGTTAATCCCCTCACAATCGAAATGTCTGACCACGGAGCCCCGTCTCTATTCTTGTTTACATCTAATTACGGCGCTGGAACGCCACTTCCCTTCCCACCCTCCCTCTCCTGCAGATGCCAGCTCCAGCTCCCATTCCAGCCCTTTCCAGCAGGTAAAGCCCCCTCGGAGGATCATTCCGGCCGGCTGGAATTTCCCAGGGCTGGGAAAAGGGACTTTGGCAAAGCACGAAGGGGTTCGAGCACCCAAGAAAATTCTCAGCACCCCCCAGCGGAGCCGGGTTTGGGGGCACCTCGGGGCTCCGGTGTCAGCGGCATCCCCGAGTTCCCCTTAATTTAATTAATTCAATTAAAGGCCATCACCCCGGGAAGCGGCCGGAGCTGCGGCCGGGCTCTAACAAAGAGCTTTTGAGCTCGGAGGGCGCGGGGACCCCTCGGCCCCGCGTGTCCCCCGCACCGGCGGCTCCGGGGTTAAACCCGCAGCGAGCTCCGCGCCTTGGCTGCGATAGCGTCTCAGCCCTGGGGCCATTCCTCTAAATCAATTTTCAAAACAATCAGTTTAGGGGCTTTTAATTAAGCTTTAAACCGGCGGTTAAAAATAGCAGTTTACTTCTTTGGGATGCAAACGAGGCGAGCGTAAAAATAAATCAGAGAGACGGGGCCCGCTGCCTTTTGGGATTCGGGGAGACGCAGATTAAACACGTCCCAAGATTACAAGGATTTTTTTTCTCCCCCCCTTTTCTTTTAACACTTATTCTCCGTCGCAGCAGCTGCTCTTTCCCCGCCAGGCACCGAACTGTCCGCGGCACCGGGAACGCGGCGGCTTTTCCCAAAGCAAAGGTGGAAAACCCAAAGCTCCGCGGCCCCATCCCAGCTCAGCGTCCCGCTGCCAGCAGCAGGTTCAGCACCTTCCCCTCCACATCACGAAACGCAAATAAGATTAAGAAAAATAATAATTGAAATAATTAAACTCGGCTCTCCGGCTGCGTTTATGGCAAGGAGGAAAATCCTCCGAGCGCGGAGATGCGAGCGCCGCAAACCCAGCCCGCTCCCCGCCAGGATGAATTCCGCTCAAAAAGCTGAATTTAGGCTCCTTTGTAGCTTCAAGCGGATCCTGCAGGTTCTGCCTACCTCCCCGCCGGCCTCTCCCTTTGTCTCGGACCCTCCTGCCCGCAGGCCCGGCCCGGCTCCAGCACCCTTAAATCCCTCCAGCCGGAGCGGGTTTGGGGAGCGGCTGGACAGCGGCTGCTCGCCCCAAAAGCGGCTCTTTCGCGGCCGCCTTGATTAAAGAGTAATTAAGGGCGGCAGGATTCCTCTGGTGCGGGTTTCTCCGCAGGTGACCCCGGGAGGTGACGGACGGGGCCGGGATGGCTCCGGGCCGGGCTGAGCGGGGCAGCCGCGCCCAGAGCGCCCCGTTGGGCCTGGAAACAGCGCTGTGGGGCGGCTTCTCCTCCCTGCCGGCCCCACTGGAGGTCTCAGCCCTTCCCCACCCTCCAAACCCCCAATTCCCATTCCCAATTCCCCTGCAGTGAGTGCGGCCCCGCGGCCGAGAACTTGACCCGGTTTGGGGACAAAATCGGGGTCCGGGAGTGCTCCAGCAGCGAAGATGGGGCGGGGATTTCCCCCGGCCCCCCAAAATTTGGGGTGAGGCTCTCTTGGGGTCACAGCATGCGCAGGACGGCGGGGTGGGGACTCCCGCACCCTCCCCGCGCTCCCAAGGAGCGCGGTTTGGGGTTTTCCTCCTTTTCCCCCCCTCTCCCAGCGGAAGGAAAGCGCCGAATAACCCATGGGGACGGGTGAAGATCTTTAAAAAATTTAAATGCCATCATCAGGGGGATTTTTTTTTAATTAAATATGAACGGGGGATGAGGGAGAGAGGGAGACGAGAAGGGAGACAAACCTTTCCCAGATGGATCCGACCCTCCCCAACCTCTCTCCCCTCCCTTCCGCGCTACTTTCAGGGACTTTCCGCCGCTTTTTTCCGCCGTCGCTTCCCCGAGCATCCCCCCTCTGCTCCCGGAGCGCCTTCCCCCCCTTCAGATCTCAGCGTGTTTGCTCTTGACTTCATCCACTAAGTCAATAGTTTGGAGATGCCCTCATCCTCAGAGGCCCGAGCCCCCCGTGTCCCCTCCCTGTTTTCTGCGGCGGATAATGGCAGCCTTTTGTCGTGTAATCAAGCTCCCGAGGGGTTGGGAGACAGATATAGATTCTTGGCATTTGTCGGTGAAAATGAAAGCTGGATTAGGCAGAGGCGGCTGCACACTCCATGGTAAAGGACAACAACTATTCCCCCATTGAAAGTCCCATTCTGGTTTGGTTATTTTATCTCTAAAAGTTGTTTGTATTTCTAAAGTGGCCATTGAGGCACTTAGAAAGTGTAGCAAGCTGTAAAGCCGCGCTCGCCGTGAAAGGCGGGCGCACAAAAAGGAGCGGGGTTAAGGGGAGAAAACAGAGCGGGGAGGGGAAAAAATAAAATAAAATAGAGGGGACAGAGGAGGGGAGGAGGCAAAAGAGTTAAAAAAGATCAAATTCGACCGGGGGAAAGTTTAAAATCGCCCAGAAAACTCGCGGGTCTCCGGCAGCCCCAGAGGAGCGAGGCTGCGGCTCCGCTTTTTCCCTTCCCACCCGGGCAGGGGGAAAAATCACCCCAATATTTGGGGTTCCCTGCGGATTTGGCGGTGCGGGGGTTGTTTTGGCTCCCCGCGGTTGAGCCCTGAGCCCGGCGCTGGCGTTGTTTTATCCCTTGGGGCTGATCCCAAGCGAGGAATCCCCGCTTTCCTCCCTGGCAGGGCTCGGCCGAGCCGCGCAAAAATTGGGGAATTTCTCCCTCCCTGCTCCGTGAACCTGGGAGCGTTTTCCCTCGGGAATGGCGGAGATTTGGGAGCTACTTTTGAGTTATTTTTATATCATTTTCCTCCAAAAAAACATCCCTTGGGTTTCACCACCCGAGGTTGCGCCGGCTCTTCGTCGTCTTTCCAACCCCCCCGCGGTGAATTTGGGATGGCAAAAACCGCCTGGTTGGGTTTGTTTATTTAAACAACCAAAAAAAGAAACCAACAACAAACCGGCACAACAAACCGCCTGTCAAAGCCTGCAAACTTTCCTCCTCCTTTTGCTGAAGTTTTCGGGCGTGGAAATCGCCGCGATCCCGCTGCGAGCGCAGCGAGCCCCGCGCGGGGGAGGGTTTGCGGCTGGAAGGAGATTAAGGGAAAAAAACTCCGGGAAAAAAAGCAACGGAGCAGCCAGGTACAGCCCAAATATCCGCATTCCCAGGGAAGGAAAGGGGGGAAAAAAGCTTCAAATAGCTCAATTTGCTGCTTTTCAGCATCAAACAGCATCTTCTGCGGGAGTGGGGACGGAATTTCAAAATAATTAAGTCGCCGCACGGGGAAAAAAAAATCACGAATCTCTCTGGAAAACGCCAGCCTGGCGCTGAAGGCGAGATAAAAATGTATAAATAAATAGAAATATCCCTAAAATCAGCACGGCAGCGCTCCCCGGATCATTTAGGGCCGTGCAGAGGTTGGTGGTCATTAATTGAGGCACCCCCGGGCCCTTCAGGGCAGCGGCGTTTTCTTGTCCCCGTCCCATGTGCAGGGCCCGATTGAAACATCGCTGTCCCCTGGGTGTCCCTTGGGTGTCCCCCGACACCGAGGTGTCCTTTGCACCCCCACTTTCTCCTTCCTGCCTTTAAAAAACGCCAACACACCCCCCGCCAATTAATCGCGATTGAAGCAAACACGCGCGGGTGGATTTTTCTCCGGGAAAAAGCAAAACCCTGGCTGTCCCTGCGGAGCTGCGGGGGTTCCCGGGTGCTTTCAGGAGCTTTCTCCCAACTCTGAGCCAGCCCGGCACCACCCAGCTGCTTCCAGCTCCTCTCCGAAAGGAGCCGCTCCAAAAACGGCTGCTGGAATCAACTTTCGCCCCTTAATTCCCAATAAAAATGCAAATCGGCGCGTCCTGGCCGCGGGAATAAAAATAAATGAAATAAATTAAATAAAGGCCGGGGTCGCCCTGCCCTGGCGAGCTGGAGAGGGCAGCGGGGCCGGGGCGGTTTGGAAAATCGGAAAATCGCTTTTTTTCCCCCTCGGGTTTGGGCACGGCAGTTCCACCCCCGCCCCCTCGCCCGGAGATGTCCCCGGGTCGCTTTGATCCGGGGCTGGGGACAAAGGCAGCTCTGAGGGTCGGGGCCGGGGCTCCCCCGGGGCCGGGCAGTGCTGCCCGGGGTCAGCCGGGGGCTCCTTCCAATTTTAGCAGCAAAAACCCCCGAGGGGAGCGCGGGGAAAACCAAGAAGGCCTTTTCCTTTTCCTTTTCCTTTTCCTTTTCCTTTTCCTTTTCCTTTTCCTTTTCCTTTTCCTTTTCCTTTTCCTTTTCCTTTTCCTTTTCCTTTTCCTTTTCCTTTTCCTCCCTCAGCCGGGGCAGGGGGCAGCAGGAAGGGGGAGGGAAGGGGGGTTAAAAATAGCACAGAGCCCCCCGGAAACATCCCTGGGGAGACGGAGCGCCCTTTGGGATCAGGGAGTGCCCTTTGGGATCAAGGAGCATCCTTAGGGATCGAGGAGCCCTTTGGGATCGAGGAGCACCCTTTGGGATCAGGGAGTGTCCTTTGGGATCAGGGAGTGTCCTTTGGGATCAAGGAGCATCCTTAGGGATCGAGGAGCCCTTTGGGATCGAGGAGCGCCCTTTGGGATCAGGGAGTGTCCTTTGGGATCACGGAGTGTCCTTTGGGATCAAGGAGCGTCCTTTGGGATCGAGGAGCCCTTTGGGATCGAGGAGCGCCCTTTGGGATCGAGGAGCGCCCTTTGGGATCAGGGCCTGTTCTTGGAGGGCCAAAGCAGAATCCCTCCGTGGGGCACAGGAGGATCCTTTTGGGGCAAAGGACGAGCACTCAGTGGGGCAAGGGAGCATCAGCTTGTGGGGCAGCGGGACGAGCCCAGTGGGGCAGGGGACACCCCATATGGGACAGGGGACAGCCCTCTATAGGGCAGAGGACACCCCAGTATGGGGCAGGGGTCATCTCTCTATGGGGCAGGACAGAGACAGGGGACACCTCTCCCTATGGGACAGAGGACAATTCTATGGGGCAGGGGACACTTCTGTGGGGCAGGACAGGGACAGGGGACACCCCTCTCTCTATGGGAGAGGGGACACCTCTCTCTATGGGGCAGGTGACAGCCCCTATTGGGAGGGGACAGCCCTTATGGGGCAGGGGACCCCTCTATGGGAAGGGGACAGCACTTATGGGGCAGGGGACAGCCCTTATGGGGCAGGGGACAGCCCTTATGGGGCAGGGGAACCCTCTATGGGCAGGGGACAGCACTTATGGGGCAGGGGACCCCTCTATGGGCAGGGGACCCCCCCAATGGGGCGGGGACACTCCCGTTCCGCCCCCGTGGAACCCCAGTTTTCCCTCGGCTCCCAAAGCCCCCGGGGATCTCTGCGGGCCTGGGGGAGGCGGAGGAGCCCCCGGGGCCGGGCCGTTCCCACAGCTCCGTCCTTCCCTCCCTCCCCCCGCCTCCTCCCCTCTCCCGAGGAAAACCTGGCTGCGCTTTTTGGGAATTCTTTCCCAACATTTCCCTGGGTAAAGCCACACTCCCAAAACCTCCGCGAGCCCAAAAGCTCTGGGTGGCCACGGACTTCTTCAGCCAGCGAGCTCCGCCCTGCCCCGCCCTGTCCTGCCCCACCCCAGAGAAGCAGAGATACAGGAATTCCAAATGACATCCCAAATTATATTCCAAATTATAACCCAAATGATATCCCAAATGGCATCCCAAATGCTATCCCAATGCTATCCCTAATGCTATCCCAGTCTTATCCCAATGCTATCCCAGTGCTATCCCAATCCTTTTCCCAGTGCTATCTCAATGCTCTTCCCAATTCTATCCCAATACAATCCCAATGCTATCCCAATGCTATCCCAGTTATATTCCACTTATATCCCAGTCCTCTTCCCAATGCTATCTCAATGCTATCCCAATCTTATCCCAATGTTACGCCAGTGCTATCCCAATCCTATTCCCAATGCGATCTCAATGCTATCCCAGTCATATCCCAGTGCTATCCCAATGCTCTTCCCAATTCTATCCCAATGCTCTTCCCAGTGCTATCCCAGTTATATCCACTTATATCCCAATCCTCTTCCCAATGCTATCCCAGTCATATCCCAGTGCTATCTAATGCTGTTCCCAATTCTATCCCAAAGCTATCCCAGTTATATCCCAATGCTATCCCAGTTATATTCCACTGCTATCCCAATCCTATTCCCAATGCTATCCCAGTCATATCCCAATGCTATCCCAGTTATATTCCACTGCTATCCCAATCCTATTCCCAACGCTATCCCAGTCATATCCCAAAGCTACCCCAATGTTAACCCAACGCTATTCCCACTGCTATCCCAATCCTATTCCCACTGCCATCCCAATTCTCTCCCAATGCTACCCCAGCGCTATTCCCAGCGGTGTTCCCAAGGGAGGAGCCGCTCCCCCGGCCGGCAGCCGCTCCCGCTCCCGCTCCCGTTTCTTTTCCCGTTCCCGTTCCCACTCCCGTTCCCGCTCCCGTTCCCATTTTCGTTCCCGCTCCCGTTCCCGGAGCCAGCCAAGCACGAAACGCGGCCTCAGATCGCGCGGTCCCGCCAGAGCCGCGGCCGCTAATTAACGGCGCGAGCCGCTGTAATGTGATGAACTTCCCTTTGTGGGGGAGCGCTCCCGATAAGGGAGAGCAGCCGGGATCAAAGGCTCGCAGCGGCTCCATTTCCTAATTTCCCGCCGCTGCTTCCCTCACCCACCTCGGCTTTCCCTCCCCGCTGGGATTTTGTTCCCAGCCCCCGCTCGCTCTCCCCTCGCCAGAGCGTCCCGAGGGGCTGCAGCTCCCCACGAGGAGCTCCAACCCTCCCCGAGGAGCTCCAACCCTCCCCGAGGAGCTCCAACCCTCCCCGAGGAGCTCCAACCCTCCCCGAGGAGCTCCAAACTACCGCGAGGAGCTCCCAAAGCCTGCTAGAGGAGCTCCAAACCCTCCCGAGGAGCTCCACATCCCTTCTGAGGAGTTCCAAGGGGTTGCAGCTCCCCACGAGGAGTTCCAACCCTCCCCAGAGAGCTCCAAACCCTCCCTGAGGAGCTCCAAACCCCCTCCAAGGGGATGCAGCTCCCCCCGAAGAGTTCCAAACCCTCTCCGAGGACCTCCAAGCCCCTTCCGAGAAGTTCCAAACCCTCTCCAAAGAGCTCCAAACCCCCTCCAAACAGCTCCAAACCCCCAGAAACAGCTCCAAACCCTCTCCAAAGAGCTCCAAACCCACTCCGAGGAGCTCCCAGCCCCACCCCGAGGAGCTCCCAGCCTCCCTGTCCCTCCCCACAGCCTCGAGGACCGTTCAAGTGCACGGGTCAGCCCCTAAACTATCGCCACCACCACCACCACCACCACCATCATCATCCTCTCCATCATCCCCTGCCCCTCTCAAAGGCCGCTCCGCTGTCGGCTCCCGCCCTCCCCGCGCCCCCCCGGCCCTTCCTTCCCCCCTTGTCCCCAACTGCGGGTGACAAATGTCTTTATAAAGTGGCATTAGTGACATCCAACTCCTTTTGTGGCGCGGCCCCGCCGAGCGCCAGCCTCGGGATGAGCCGGGAATGAGGAGGAGGAGGAGCAGGAGGAGTTTTGGGGAGGGGGATACCCCGACCCTCCCTCTCCCCAGCAAAGCCGCATCCTCATCCCAAGCTCTGCTCGCTCCCGGAGCTGCACCTGCGCTTCCCAGCTCCTTCATTCCTGCTTTTTCCTGGGATGAGGGGGCAGGAGGGGAGCAGGAGCCCCCCCAAAAGCCCAATTCGGGGGGGTCTGGCCCCTGCCCTGCCCCTTCAGCGCTCCCGCTCCCCTTTCCCCGCTCGGATCCCTCCTTTCCCGACCCTCTCAGCAGCTCCTCGCCCCTCAGAAACCCCAGAGCCCAAACCAGGCTGAAGTTCCGACTGAATAAAAAATAAAATAAAATTCATTTAAAGAGCGACTGAAACCGCGTGGGGAAGAGGAGAGAAAACTGGCAGCAGATTGAAACGGGCTTTTTTCCCCACTTCTTTTTTAAGAATAATGCCCATAAATACGGAATATCCGCAAAGCCAGGTCTGCAGAGGAGCCTTGATTCGGTTTTTTTTTTTTTTTTCTTTTTTCCTCTTTTGTGGCAAACGCAATTTCCCCAAAGATCCTTCACCCTAATGCCGGAGCGAGTCCCTCCCCGCTGTTATGTGTGCTTTAAAACCCCGCCGCGGAAATTCCCCTGAAAAATTTGGAAAAAGCTTCTCGTGGGGGTGGAATTTGGGGAGTGGGGGGGGTGTGAAACGGCGGCGGGGGAGGGGGAGGAAGGGGAGGTTAATCCGGGTTTAACGCCGTGATGCAGTCGCAGGACCAGGGCTCGGCTGATTGTGTTATCTCTCCCCAACATTTGGGTCTCCCATATTTCACCCAGCCAAATAGCTGCGAGGGAAAAGTGCGTATGGAGGCACTCCTGACGCCTCAGGAAAATATGTTATTAATATCTAAATAACTTCCCAATACTGTCTCTAAATCTCCCCTTCGCCACTCCAGATGATGAATTCGTTTGAAGTGTTCTCCCGTCTCATCTTCGCTCTCTCTCTCTCTCCCCCCTCCCTTTTTTTTCCTTTTTTTTTTTTTTTTTCCCATACCCAGGCTTATTTCAAACTGGTAAATATCTAATTCCTTTAACCACGCTGCAGACACGTCTCTCCCCTCTCCCGCGCGCAGTTCCCGCTTGGAAAAATTCTCCACGGGAGAGCGAGACCCAGCGCGGCCTGCGGCTGCTCCTTGAGATGATTTCGGGTTAAAAGCGGGGTTTTTTGGGGGGAGATCTGTTTGTTTGCAGCAGCCCCTGGATCACGCGTTCCCCTCTCAGCCTCTCCTGCCTTCATTCCGGCTCTGCCCCCTCCCTGCCGGCCCAATTAGGGCCCAAACCTGGGATTAGGACGAGACCTCCCCGCTTCCTTCCTGCGTGGCTCTATCGCGGCTCCATCTCCTCCCTTCGCCCCAAATCTGCTTCCTCCCCGCCCCAGGTAATGAAATCACCTCCAAATTCCACAGCAAAACGTCTCGGACGCGTTTCCTCTCCCGGCCGGGGCTCCCTCACCTGCCTCTGACCCCGAGGCTTCCCTCCCCAGGGATGGATCCAGGATGGATCCTTTTCTTCTCCCCCAAAAAGCGGGGGAAGAGGGAAAAAACCCAACCCGACCGAGCCCCGGATCTCAAACATCTCCCCCCTATTCCTTCGCTCCCTGGCGTACAACCGAGCCCTGCTCGCCGCATCCTTGTCTCAAGTTTGTTTTTTCAAACGCCTCGTGTTCGATGATTCCCGTTTATTCCCCTCTCCAGCCTTATCTCTCCTCCTCTCTTCTCTCCTCCCCGTCACACTCGATTTAGGCAGGAGTTTATCTTGCGAACATTTGCCGACTTTGTTTATGTAGCCCAGGTTCCCGTTCCCAAAAGCCACTGTTTGCCTTTGTAATTGTTATCTGTGTTTATTGTTGTACCTCATTTGTCTCAGCTTTTTTTGTGACATGTAAGCTCCGTGTGCGCCCGCATCCAGCCCCCCTCCTCCCTCTCCCTCTCCCTTCTCCCTGCATTTTTTTTTATTCCTCTTTCCCTCTCTTCCCTCTCCTCTCGGCCTGAAATATGCACAGAATAACTCAGCCTAAAGCCAATGAATTGCTTGACACCTCCCTATCTCTTCTCCTGCCCCCCATTATTAGAGCTGATCCCGCTCGCAACACTCACAAATCCCGCCTGGGCTCTGTTTGATTAGATTGCCAACCTTTGGTAATCCCTTGATTTGATGAAGTGTCTGCTCGCGGCCCCCCCGCGCTTCTAAACACACATTTACCGAGGAGCCGCGTGTTGGTTTTTAAACCCGCGCCGATTGTTCGCTGATAAATCGGCCCCGCAGCCCCGCTCCCCTCTCCCGACTCGGGGAACAAAGCCCCTACCCATCTCTGGGGGTCCCCCCTTCTCTTTCTGCTCCTCCCGAGCTCCCTCAAATCGGGCAGGACCCTCCGAACCATCCCCCGCTCGCTGCGGGCCCCCAAAATCCGGGTGGGAGGGGCGCTGGCAGCTCCTGGCTGGAATTGTCCCTGTCCCCCCTCCCGCACTGTCCCCAGCCCCAGGGAACCCCGATCCCTCCGCTGTTCCCTCAAAATCGGAACCCCGATCCCGCCTTTCTCCCAAAATCGGAACCCCGATCCCGCCTTTCTCCCAAAATCGGAACCCCGATCCCGCCTTTCCCCCAAAATCGGAACCCCGATCCCGCCTTTCCCCCAGAATCGGAACCCCGATCCCGGCGTTGCTCCCCCAAAATCAGCCGAGGGCACAAACTTGGGGGGCACAGAGCAGAGTGCGGAGAGAGGAGAAGATTCCCTAAAAATCCGTGTTTTCACCCCAAAAATAAAACCCGGGTGTCCCTGCGAGCACCCCCCGCACCCCGCGGGGCTCCGGGGGGGGCAGCGCCGCCAGGGCTCGCTGCTGCCCGGGGGGGACAGGCCAGGGCTGGGGGGACACGCCGGGGACCCCCGGGGTCTGGTGTCAATTAATTCCACCCGCCCCTCCCGAGCGGCGCCCCCAGAAATTTGGGGGTGCCCAAATTCCCCCCTGCCCCCCACCCAGCGAAGGGGAGAGCGGCGCATGCCCTCCCTAATAAATAACAGCAACCCCAAAATAATAATAACAGTAATAATAATAATAATAAATAGTAACAACTACTCGCTGTTAACAAGGATATATATATATATATATATATATATATATATATATATATATATATATATAAAATAAACATATATTTTAAAAAATTTTAAAAAAACCCAAAGTGAAGCCTCATGAATATCCGCCCAGGGCTAGCTGGAGTGAGCCGTTTAAAGATGAAAGTGCAAAGAAATAAAGGCTCAATTTAATCTGCCTTAAAACCCTTCAACTTAACGTTTGTGCTGGGAACTCAGAGAGTGAGTACTGATTGGGGATAAATACATTTCTTAGCATGCCTTGGAGCTATTACACCCTTCTCCAACACAGCTCCCTATTCAACAGCCACAGTTTTCATTACCAGCTCTAATAAGTCTTAACATTATTAAATGCCAAGCAGACGATAGAAAGAAACAGGCGCAGGGTGGAAGCTTTCTTTCCCACTTAAAAAGAGAGAGCATTTAGGGCTGTCTTCCCCCGGCTCCCCGCGAGGAGAACCCGCCACGGAGCGCTTGGCAGCGACGGGGAAAAAAAAAAAGATTAAAAATTAAAAAAAAAAAAAGCAAAAGCAAAGTTTTTTCGCCCCTTTCTCCCCGCAGCTCTCGAAAGGAGAAGTCGCGTTGGGCGCAGAAATTGATAAAAAAATAGAAAAAAAAATCCCCCCTCCCTCCTCAAGCCGTGCGAGGCTGGGTTTGTTTTGGTGGGAGCCACCTGGAAATGAGAATTGGGTGGGGGGAGAAACAGCTCTGAGGAGATTTTAATTGAGGGATGTAAATCGCGGTGTTTTCCGGCAGAAACTGCGTTTTTTTCGAGCAGAACCTGCGTTTTTTTCGTGCAGAAATGCAGTTTTTTCCCGAGCAGAAATGCAGTTTTTTCCCGAGCAGAAATGCGGTTTTTTCGTGCAGAAACTGCGGCGTTTCCCAGCGCGCAGCCGCCGCCCGCCAGTGCTTTACAAGCGGGCTCATCAATTATCTTAATTGGGGCCATTAAAACTTTCCCAGGCGTTAAAACCCGCCGGGGCAGCGGGAAATTCGCAATTTCGGACGCTCCTTTTGGAGATGCGCAGGACCCCAAAAAATCCCCGAATCCACGAGCTTTTTCGGGGGGATTTCTCCTCGGCGCGGCCGTAAAAAGCCGGGAATTGCGGAGAAATTGGGATTTCTCCGCGGGGCCGGGGGTTGTGCGCGCTCGGAGGGAGCGCGGCGCTCCACAGGCTCCGGCCGCGGGAATTTGCCCAAATTAGCCCCCTTTCATCCAGGAACGGGGGCTCGTGTTTGATTTGTCCGCGGCCTCACCCATGAAGGCAGAAGGGAGCGTTTTGTTTTGCCTCTTGACACGCACTTCTTGCGTGCTAATCAGGGATAAAAAGCTCCCCGCTCCTTCATTCTTATTTTTTTTTAATTTTTTTTTTTCTGTTCTTTTGGGGGTGGCGACGGGGAAAACGCGAGGACGGGGGTGAAAAAAAAAAACCCAACCCGCGCTTTCAAAAATAAAGATATTTTTCCGAGCGGCGAGCCTGGCTGAAAACACAACTTAAACCCCCCCAAATCTCCTTTCCCTCCCTCTAATAAAATTAAAAACACCCCGAAAGCGAGCGGGGGGAGCTTCTGGCGGACACAATGGCCCCGATTTGCAAATGAGCATCGCCCCTCTCCCAAATCACAGCAACATTTTGCAGCGTCCAACGGCTCGGCCTTTCTGCAGCAGCCGCTCCGATAATATTACAAAACTATCTAACAGCAGGGAGTTTTGAATAATTTATCTCCCTTTCTTCCCGTCCTCGGCCCTTTGTCCAAAAGTTTTTCTCCTCCTCGCGGAATTTTGAATGAGAATGGACGCGCCCTCCCTCCCCCATCCCTTTACTCCATTTTTAAGGCAGCCTCGGGTTTTTCCCCCTTTCCCCCCCTTTCTTTTTTTTTCCCCTTTTTCTTTCTTTTTTCTATTCTTTTTTTTTTTTTTTTTTTTTTCCTCCACTGTTTGCTTTTGTGGTCAGGAATCTTTTCCTTATAAAGCTTCAATAGACTCCAAGGTCTTTGTAAGTGAAGTTCATCCTCAAGGTTGGGAAAAGAGGTGGGGGGGGGAAGGATCGGATCCTTAAAAAAAAAAAAATCCAAGTAAAATCCCTTTTGTCACCTTCATTTCCAACTCCCGTGATGGGGGCTCGAGGGAGCCTTTTCTGCCTCAAAATTCCCCCCACGTGTCCCAAACTGGGAGAAATTTGGGACTGGGGAGAATCCCTCTCACCCCGGCAGCGGTGATGCCACAAATTCCCCAAAATCCCAACGCCGGCTCAAACCCAGCCCGTCCTCGCTTTGCACCAGTTCCGGAGAAAACCAGAAAATCCCAACTCCCCTCTGCCCGGGACTCCCAAAATCGCCGGTTTCCCCCCAAAAAATCGGCGGTTTCCCCAAAAAAAATCGCCTTTCCCTCCAAAAAAAAGGCGATCGTTTTGTGCCCGAACCGAGCTGCTCCAACTCCCCCTTTCACCCTGACGGATCTCACGGATGCTCCCTCAAAATCCCACTTTTTTTGTTTTTTTTTTTTTTGGAACCACGGCGCTGCCCTCACTTCAGTTCCCACCCCCAACCCCGCATTCCCAGCTGGGAAAAGTTGGAATTTTCCTGCCAGCGGGAGAAAACGCCGCGTTTGGGAGGCGATAACAGAGCCCGGCCACCGGCCTGGCTCGGAGCCTTTCCCCGCCTGCGCCGGGATCATTTTCCCTGGATCATTTCCCCTGGATGGTTTCTCCTGGATCGTTTTCCCTGGGTAATTTTTCCCAGGATAATTGGGGGGTGCAGCGCCGCTCCGGGGAACCCCCCCCCCGCCGTGTCCCCTCGTCCCTAATTGATATTGATCGGCGCCATCGGTCACCTGTCAGCCCCGGTTCCAGGGGACCACTTAGGCGAAATCTGTTTAAACAAATTCATTTACGGCCTCCGAGATGCCTCTCCCCCCCTCCGGGCCATTCCCGGCCCTTTTTATGGATAATTGATCCCGAGCAAAGCGCCGACAGCTCTTCCTCCTCCTGGCAGCCCCGCCTCCCTGCAGGGATTTTTTGGGAAGAGCCAAACTCGGCGGCTCTGGAGCCACCCCCGGCGGGCAGGGCCGTGTCCCCGCTGTCCCCCCCCGGTGCGGCGCGGCGCGGGGACGCGCGGTACCTTTGTCGCCCAGGATGCCGTCGATGCTGTGCTTGGCCCTTCTTGTCGCCGTCCTCCTCCTTCTTGTCGCAGTCCTCGTCCTCCTCCTTCTTGCCGAATTTGATGCGGAGCACGCGGCTAATCGAACTCACTAAACCTCGGACAGGCAAAGGCAGAAAGGCGAGTATAAGCTGCCTGGGAAAAGAGCCGGGAACGCCGCTCCTCCCGTGGAATGCACCTGCCGAGCCCCCGCGATTCCCACAGCGGGATCCGCTGACACCGGCATGTCCCAAAGGCCCGGCACGAGCCATCACCACGCGCCCTGTCACCCCACGAGTCCCAGATTCCCCCCAGCTCCCAAGCCGGGATGGAGCTCCGGACATGCTCTGGTCCTACAGAGCCGCCCCAAAACCCGCAGGGACCTCAGAGCAGAGCCCCGCGGAGACCCCCACCCCAAACACATCCCTCCACGCCGAACTTCGGGGGGCAGCCCCCTCCCCATGGATCTCGGGATCTTTCAGGATCGCACGGATCCCTGAATCCCAGTGGACCTCTGGGGATCTCATGGGATCTCTGGATCTCAGGACCTCGTGGATCTCTGGAGCCATGGATCTAATGGATGTCCTGGGATCTCCTGCATCTCTGAATCTCATGGATTTCTGAATGTCCTGGGATCTCCTGGATCTCTGAGTCTGATGGATCTCTGGATCCCTGGGATCTCCTGGGTCTCTGGATCTCATGGATCTCCAGATCCCTTGGATGTCCGGATCCCTCGGGATCTCTACCCCCATGGGGACGTTGCTGTGCAGCCCCCACATCGCAAATCCCAGCGGGACAAACCGGGCTCCCCTTTCCCCCTGGATTTGGGGGGAGACTCTGGGGGTCTCCCCCTGCCCCAGCATCCCCCCCGGCTTCCCAGGGAGCTGGAAAAATGTGGGAAAAGGGCTTGGTTTGGGTTCGGTTGTGCAGCCGCCGGGGCACAAATCCCCGCCAATCCCGGGCTTTGCTCGGGATGATTCCCCCCCGCTCCATCCAAGCAAAGCCAGGAGAGTGTTTGGATCCTCTGGGAAACCTTTCCCGCGGGATAACCATTCCCCGGAGCGGGGGAGTGTGGCCAAGCTGCCTTCTCACCTGAGGGCACCGTGCTGCGGTCGCAGTGGCCGTCCTTGAGCAGCCGGTCCCGGATCTCCCAGCTGAACATCCCGGGGTTCTCCCGCTTGTATTCCTCGATTTTCTTCTCCACGTCGGGAGTCGCGACCTGCTTTTGTGCCCAAGGGGCGCCGGGGTGTCCCCGCGGGGCGGCCACACGGGAAGGAAGGGAGGGAGAGCAGGGGGAAAGCGCTTTTAATTCAAAAGAAGCAGCGCAGCTCAGCCCTGACCGGCCGGGCTGCGGGGTTTGGGGTGGAAAATGGGGATTGGGAGCAGGGAAAGGAGGGAAATGAAGCTGGCGAAAGGCCCTGCTCCCCAAATCCTAAAAGCGGGTTCTCTGGGAACCGGGAGAGCCGGCAGGGTGGGATTACCCTGAGCTCCGGGAAGGCGGTGCAGAGGACAATTTTTGGGGTGTTTATGGCATTTCTGATTCCCAAAGAATCCGAATTCCCTGCTCCCCACACCCCCGCCGGGATCGCTCCAACGCGCACCACTTGTTGCACGTGGAAGCCACAAAAAAGAAACCATTTGAATCCATTCAGCACCTCCAGCTCGGGCCTCGCTTTCTCCCCAATCAGAGGCCAAAAACCGCAACTTTATCAAAATCCTTTCCCCCACTAGAAAAAAAAAAAAAAGGCGGGGAAAGCTCGCACTGCTCCCCCAAAAAGAGGCGGAATTTTGGGGCGCGGTGCCCGTAGCGCACTCACCCTGGGCTTGCTGCCGCCGATGGCCCCAGGCCGGATGGATCCCGTCTCCTGGTAGCGGCAGAGGATTTTGGAGACGCAGCCGTGGGAGACGCGCAGCTGCCGGGAGATCACGCAGGGCCGGATGCCGTGGTGCGCCATCTCCACGATCTTGTGGCGGATGTGGTTGGGCAGCGGGCGCCCGTTGATGAAAACCCCTCCGAGCTGGTTCACCCTGCCCTGGCCCAGCGGCGTGGACACTGCGAGGGACAGAGCGGGGAAAAGCAGACCCAAAAAAAAAACACCGGGGAAAAGTTAAAATACGGGGGAAAATCCGGCGTGTCCTTCCCCGCACCTCCCGCTTCTCTCCCGGGATTTGGAGGTTTGAAAGAAGGGGGAAACTCTCTCCTGTGCCCCGCGCTCCGTGTTTATGCCGGTGTTTATTTATCCATCTCGGTGTTTGTTTATGCCGGCACCACGCGTGAGATTTTCCCATGGAAAGTGGGAAAATAAAAATCCCCCCCCGAGCCGCGCGCCTATCCCCGAGACACCCCCGGTGTGTCCATCCCTGGAAATTTGTCCCGATTTGGGATTTCACACCTTGGTCTGAAACCATTCCAGGCGTTTAAAACGCGAAGAGATCCAAACCCGCACAACAAAACGCTCCCAAAACTTCCACTTTCTCCCCCAAAAAATCTCCTCTCAATTAACAGAGCTTCGCTTTCAAACAAACTTTTGGAAATCACCCCTGAAACACCTTCGGGGAGCTTTTTTTGGGTGGTTTTGGTGGTTTTTTGGGTGTGTTTGTGGGGATTTTACCCCGCGGCCCCGCCTCAGCGGGCGCGGGGGCAGCGGCGGCTCCTTCGCCCCCTCCCCAATTTATCGAACACCTCGCGCCGCAGATCTCGCAGATTAATACGATTTCACAGGCTGGAAATTAAAGTGAAAAGGAGGGGAGGCAGGACGGGAGGGGGCAGAACTCAGCTGGGTAATTTGCGCGAGGCTGGAGGGGGCGAGAGCCAGGCGAGGAGAGGGGGGCGGATTTTTAGTTCTTTTTCTTTTTTTTTTTTTTTTTTTAATATATATGTATTTTTCCCTCCCCCTCCCCTCTCTCGCTACAAAGAAAAGTCGATTCCAGAAATTGCCTGGCGATTTAGCGAGAATCATGCACCGCTAATTCCGAGTCACTTTGGCCGGCGCTCCCTGGATGTATCATTATCGACAGATAACACTCGAGTGGCCAATTTTACATTCAAGAGCCGCTAAAAGCGCCGGCCGCTCTCTCCTTTCATTATTCCCAGTCATGTTGTGCAAATATTGTTGTAATCCTTTGATCCTTTCCCTTGCCGTCTGTTTTACTTCATTTGCTACAGAAAAGCACTTCAGCAAATCCCGCGCCCTGTGTGTTTTGCAGCCTGCGTGGTTTTCCGCGGGTTTGCGATTCGCCACTTGAGCACGGGCGGGATGAAATTTTCCCCGCTTTTAATAAATGCGGCCAGAGGGGTCCCGGCTAGAAATTTGCTTTTTTTTTTTTTTTTTTTTCCCTTTCTTTTTTTTTTTTTTTTTTTTTTTTTTTGGGAACGTGTGTGCCTGGAAATAATCGCCCCCCGCGTGACAAAGGCACGGCGGAGGGAGGATGGGTGATACTCGGCGAGGTGACAGCTCCCGAGTCCCGGCCAAGGACATCATCCCGGCTTCCCGCTGCTCCCCGGACCAAGGTTTTTATTCCTATTTCCCCTTCCGAAAAGTTAAATCCATCAGTTTCGTTGTTTCCCCACCCCCCCATCCCCCCCCCCCGCTTTGACGCGGAGGTGAAATTGTCGGGACGTTAAAAACCAACCCGCCAGGAAAAAAAACAAACCCAAAACCCCAAAAAAAAAACCCCAAAAGCAGGAGAAGCTGCCCCATAACCCCTTCGGGATACTCGGAATGCTCGAACCACGGGAAAAACAGCAAAGCAAATCCCGGCAATTCGCGGGGAGCGCGGCGAGAAGGGGCTGGGTACGGGGTGAGAAGTTGGGAGAATTTCAGGGAAACCCCCGAGAGCGGAGCTCAGCCGCAACCCCCGCCCAAGGGCCCCGCGGGTGATTCCAGAGGGATGGAGCGGCGCTTTTCGGGATGGAGCGGCGCTTTTCCAGACCTAAGAGTCCCCCCCGCCCCGGTTATTCCAGAGGGATGGAGCGGGGCTTTTCCAGACCTAAAGCCTCCCCCCGGGTAATTCCAGAGGGATGGAGCGGCGCTTTTAGGGATGGAGCGGGACTTTTCCAGACCAAACCCCCCCACCCCCGGTTATTCCAGAGGGATGGAGAAGGGTTTTTCCGGAGCTAAGAGTCCCCCCCGGGTAATCCCAGAGGGAAGGAGCGGCGTTTTTCCAGACCTAGCCCCCCACCGGGTGATTGCAGAGCGCTTCTCCAGGTTTTCCAGACCTACCTTCCAGCGGGAAGCCGGTGCGGGGGTAGTTCTGCCCCGGCGCCGGGCGCATCATCCGCGGCACCGTCCCGGGCAGCGCTGCCATGGTCGGGGGGCGGCGGCGGCCAAGGGGCTCCGGTGCGGACCGGGGCTGGGGGGGACACCGGGCACAACCGGGGGGGCTGCGGGGCCGCCTCCTCCGACCTTCCCAGCCCTTCCAGCGGCTGCAAAACAAGGGAGAAATCTGGACTCCGAGCGCGGAGAAAAATAAAAAAATAATAATTAAAAAAAAAAAAACCAAACCCGACAACGATTCAAAAAATCAGCGGAAAAATCAAAATGCTGAAACGCTCGGGATGAAACGGGTGGGGATAGAGGGGGGATCACCCACCAGAAATTCCCGGGAAAGTTTGGGGGCTGTGTCCCGAGCGGCCGCTCCGCTGGAATGTCACCCGGGAAGAGCAGGCACAGCCAAAGTTGCCTGGGAGCTGGGCTGGGCTTAGGGCTGGCTCAGGGCTGGTTTAGGGCTGGCTCGGGGCTGGTTTAGGGCTGGCTCGGGGCTGGCTCGGGGGGCAGAGCGGGGGGAGCCGCGGCCCCCCGGATTCGCTCGGTGCGCTGCGGTTCTTCCTCCTCGCGGCGCGGTTGTGGCAGCGCTGGAGGAGGAGGAGGAGGAGGAGGAGGAGGCTGGAAGTTGCTCCGGCGGGGAAGTTGGGGCGGTGGGAAGGACGGGCCGGCTCTGATAGGCTCCGGCTCCTTTCTTTTATGGGAAGGGGGATCCGCGCCCAGCCCCGGCACCAATGGGAGCGGAGCCCCGCGCTCCTTCCCAGAGGTTTTTTTGGGATGTTTTTGGTCATTCTCAGGCGCCTCATGGAAAGCTGGGGTGTCCCTCGAGAGGCTGGGAAAGATTTGGGGTGAACCAGAGCAGGAAAATTCAGGAATTGCGGGGTTGTGGGTGTTTGGGGTATTTTTGGTGTGTTTTTTTTTTTATTATTTTTTAGGGTTTTTCCCCGCTAAGCGGATTCCAGGAGGGGAAAAGCGGGCGGGACGTGAGCTGAGCCCGGCTCGTGGTGGGGAAATTGCGGTGTGGATTGAAAAATAAAATAAACTAAAATACTAAAATAATGAAAAAAAAAAAAAAAAAAAAAGGTAAAACAGGATTGAAATAAAATAATAAAAAAAATAAATTAAAATTAGAAGCAATTAAAATAAGTAAAATTAAAGTAAGTAACCATTAAGATGTTAAAGTTAAAAATTAAAAATTTTCACAAATATTGCGAGAAATTAAAAAGAAACCCCAATTAAATAAGAAATAAATGGAATATCAAAAAAATAAATGCGATAAATAAATTAATTGATTAATTAAATGTCCCCCTAAGATGCCCACCCGAGCTTGGCGCTCCCTCCGCGGGGTTTGGAGCCGCTTTTCCCCCTTTTCTCACCCCTCCCTAGGGGGCTGTGAAAAGCTCACCCCGACCCCCTCCAGCTTTGTGGGACCGGCCCAGCGCCCCCACACCTTCCCCAGCCCAGAGGCCGCCCTCATTAATTAACAGCCGCGTTAATTACGGGGCGGGCTCAGGGCCGGCCCCGGCGGAGAATTCCCGATTTTCCCCAAAAGCTGCGGGAGCTTTGGGAATGAGCGCGCAGCGGGACGTGACGCCGGCGCCAGCGCTGCCTTTTGTTCGCAGCTGTAAAAGGGACTCAGCCCCGCCGCCTCCGCCGCCCCCTCCCCAAAAACCCCCCCAGGAGCGCCAGCGCCGCCCCCGGCCCCAAACCCCGGCCCCAAACCCCGTCCCCACCCTCAAACTCTGTCCCGGCCCCCTCTGCCACCCCCAAAACCCCGTCCTGGCCACCCCAAAACCCCATCCTGCCCCCCCCCCCCCCATTCCGTCCTGGCCGCCCCCAAATTCCGTCCTGGCTACCCCAAACTCCGTCCTGGCCACCTCCAGCCCCCGTCCTGGCCACCTCTGCCACCCCCAAACCCCGTCCTGGCCACCCCCAACCCCGTCCTGGCCACCCTAAAACTCCATCCTGCCCCCCCCTGCCCAGCCACCCCAAACTCCGTCCTGGCCGCCCCGAAATCCCGTCCTGGCCACCCCAAAATCCCGTCCTGGCCACGTTTGCCACCCCAAACTCCGTCCTGGCCACCCCAAACTCCATCCTGGCCACCTCCAGCCCCATTCTGGCCACCTCTGCCACCTCCATATCCCGTCCTGGCCACCTCTGCCACCCCAAACTCCGTCCTGGCCGCCCCAAACTTCATCCTGGCCACCCCCAACCCCGTCCTGGCCACCCCTCGCCACTCCCAAATCCCGTCCTGGCCCCCCCCAGCCGCCCCCAAACTCCGTCCCGGCCCCCTCTCCCACCCCAAACCCCGTCCTGGCCACTCCCAACCCCGTCCTGACCACCCCAAACCCCGTCCCGTCTCCCCCCGCCCGCCCCGCTCCTTCCTCGGCCTTGCTTTGGGGTTAAACCCGGCCCGGAGCCCAATCTTCAGCCTCAGCTCGGCCTAAAGCCGCGCCTAAACCTGCGCTCTTTGGGGTTTTCTGCCTTTCCATCCTCAAATCAGCCCAATCCCCCTCCAAAATAAATTTTAAAGGGGGACAGTGTGGGGAGGGGAAAAAGCGATTTCAAAATCTTCCCGAGGTGTCAAATTGCGCCTAACTCTGAGCTCGGCTCAGGCGTGACTTTGGCAAAGGAAAATAAATCTCGCTCCTTCCCAAAAAAAACGCCAATTCCCGGAGTTTTCGGGGGGAAAAGCCCCGGCCCCGTCCCCGCCGCATTCCTGCCGCCGTAATTCAATTATTTCCCGGGTTGGGGGGGAAGGAGCCTGGGAATAAAGTTGAAAATTAAATATTTCTGCTCTCCCGGCGCTGGGGGAAGGTGAAACGCCGGGAGCCGAGCCCGAGCCCTCCTTCCCCACCGCTCTGGGGTCACCTCGCCGGCAGGAAAATCCCGCACTTCAAACGCCGCGTTTGTTTTCCCTCCTTCCCCCGCCCCGTTCTGCTGGAATCGGGGGAAGATTCGGCACTTTCAGGTCAAAAAAAAAAAAAAAAAAAAGGGAAAAATTCACTTTCTCCTTCACTTTCCTCCGGGCAGTGGCCACGCAAAGAGCTCCATTTATTCGTGTCATTATTCGTGTCATTATTATTATTATTATTGGTTTAAAAAAAATTATTGTTATAATTTTGAGGGGAGTCAGGCGGCTGCACCCCGGGGTCTGTCCGAGGGGGGTCAGGGGGTGACAGGGACTGTCCCCACCGGGAGAGGGGACAGCCATGTCCCCATCCATCACCCCAAAAATCCGCTCCAGGAGGGGTCACCTGCGCCAAATAATTTTTGGGGTTAAATTTGATTTTTTTTCTTTTTTCTTTTTTTTTTTTTTTTTTTTCAGTTTTCCCATCTTCTCCCGGCTCTGCCTCGTCGACAAAAGCCGAGTTCGGTTCTCTGGATTAGAGCCGGCATCCATCGGGATGCGGAGCGCGGAATTCCCGGAGCTTTCCCGGCGGGAATTGCGCTCCCGGCGCATCTCCATGGTTTCCTAAGGTATGTTCCTGCTCGATAAATGCCGCGATTCCCGCGGGAGCGCGCGCTGGGATCGGGCTGGGATGATTTGGGATTTTTTAGGAGCATCCCGTTATCCCCCGCATCCCTCGCGGGAGGGTTTCCAGCTCGGGAAGGCGGATTTTTGGGATGAAAGGGCTCCACATCCCATTTTCTCCATAGAAAAGACGCTCTCAGGTTGATTAAACCCGTCCGGAAAATCTCCTCAATCAGCGATTTTATTTATTACAATTTTCCTCAAAAAGCCCTTTTAAAAAATTACTTCTATTAATTAGGATTCTCCTCAAAAAGTCCTTCTCTTTTTTTTTTTTTTTTTTAAATTATTTTTTAGGGATGTCATCCCATTTCTGGGGTGGGGCGCATCCAGGGAGGAGAAATTCCCTTGGAAAAATCACTCGGAGGCTGCTCGGGAGGAAAACCTGAAGGATTCGATCCCGATTTTCAACATAAGGACCGAGAAAGAAAAACCAAACGGAGCCCAAAAGCGCTCGGGGATGAATTCTTTAATGAAAAGTTGGTTCCTCGCGCAATCCCAGGAAGATTGTGGGTGGAAGAAGGTTTTCCAGGGGAGATCCCGCGGATGGTTATTTCCCCAAGGAGCGTTGTTTTCCCAAGAGATTATCCCAGAAATCTCCCTTTAAAGGGAGAGAAATCCGCCTTGGAAAAGGGGGATGGAAAGGGAATCGTTTCCGCGGGAGTTCCGCCTTTTCCCGGAGTCAGCGCCGGGGAAGAGCCGGGACAGGTGGGGCCGGAGGGCTCCTTGTCCCGGGAAAGGCAGGAACGGGGAACAGCCGAGGGAAAATCGGGGGAAAAGGGTCTGGGAGGGGAAAGAGCAATTAATGAATGAATAAATGAATGAATTTAATGAATTCTCCTTTTCCAGGAGCGGGCAATCCAGCAGTGTCCCCAGGAGATCCCAGGTGTCCCCAGGAGTGTCCCAGGAGATCCTGGGCGTCCCCGGGAATGTCCTCAGGAGTGTGCTAGGAGTGTCCCCAGGAGATTCTGGGTGTCCCCAGCAGTGTCCCCAGGAGACCCCGAGTGTCCCCAGCAGATCCAGGGTGATCCCAGAAGCACCCCCAGGTGATCCCAAATGTCCCCAGGAGATTCTGGGTGTCCCCAGGAGATCCCAGGTGTCCTGAGGAGTGCCCCCAGCAGACCCCGGGTGTCCCCAGGTGATCCCAAGTGTCCCCAGGAGATTTTGGGTGCCCCCAGAAGTGTCCCCAGCAGACCCCGGGTGTCCCCAGGAGGTCCCAGATGTCCCCAGCACATCCAGAATGTCCCTGGAATGTCCCCAGGAGTGCCCCCAGCACATCCAGGGTGTCCCCCAGGAGATCCCAAATGTCCCCAGGAGTGTCCCCAGGAGTGTCCCCAGGAGATTCAGAGTCTCCCTGAGGGTGTCCCCAGGAATGTCCCCAGGGTTGTCCCCAGCAGATCCCGAGTGTCCCCGAGGGTGTCCCCAGGAATGTCCCCAGGGTTGTCCCCAGCAGATCCCGAGTGTCCCAGCAGTGTCCCCAGGAATGTCCCCAGGGTTGTCCCCGGCAGATCCCGGGTGTCCCAGCAATGTCCCCAGGAATGTCCCCAGGGTTGTCCCCGGCAGATCCCGGGTGTGCCAGCAGAGTCCCCGGTTTGTTTTTCCCAGACCCCAAACCCGAGGATCAAAGTCCCGGGCGGGGCTCATAGGGCGGAGCGGCCCCGCCCTGGGCCGGGTTTAACTCGGCCTGGAACCGATCCCTGATCCAAGCCCGACATCTCCGGGATGAGCCGGGAACTTTCATGGGATAAATCCCAACCGCGAGGCTGCAGCGGCCCCATTCCCGCTTTGCACCCCGATATTCCCCGATCCCACAGAATTCCCGTCCCAGGTTCCGGGAGCGGGATTAAATCCCCTTTTCCCGAGGCTCGCCCCGCTCCGGGCGCCGATGGGGTTTTCCCGGATTTCCCGGGATCCCAAGGCTCTTCCCGGCGGTCCCGCCCGGATCTGCCTCTGGAATAACGCCTGGAATCCGGAGCCGAGGGATCCCAAGGGAATCTGAGATTCCCAAGAGATCCCAAGGGGCTGTGGAGAAGGGACAAAGCTGGGAAAACCTGGGGCGGGGGAAATTGGGATTGGGATTTGTGGGGAGTTCTCTCCTGGAGATCTCCCTGGGATGGGATGGGATCCATAAAAATCCACAATTCCCTAAATTCCCACACCAGCTGCATCCGTGTGGGATTCCCATCCCGATCACCTCCATGGGACTGGGGCCTCTCCTGCTTTTTGGGAGCATCTCCATGGGTTTTTGGGAAGCACTTCCATGGGATTAGGGATCTGTCCTGCTTTTTGGGGACATCTCCATGGGGTTTAGGATCTCTCCTGCATTTTGAGGAGAATTTCCATGGGATTGGGTCCTATTCTACCTTTAGGGAGACTCTCCATGGGATTGGGTTGTGTCCTGCTTTCTGGGAGGAGACGTCTCTGTGGGTTTTTGGGAAGCATTTCCATGAGATTGGGGTCTGTCCTCTTTTTTAGGGGGACATTTCCATAGGTTTTAGGATCTTTCCTGCTTTTAGGGAGAATCTCCATGGGTTTGGGGCCTGTCCTGATTTTTGGGAGCATCTCCACGGGTTTTTGGGAAGCATTACCATGGGATTTGGGTCTGTCCTGCATTTCTGGGGGACATCTCCATGGGTTTTAGGATCTGTCCTGCTTTTTGAGGAGAATTTCCATGGGACTGGGGCCTGTCCTTATTTTTGGAAGCATCTCTGTGGGTTTTTGGGAAGCACTTCCATGGGTTTTAGGATCTGTGCTGCTTTTCTGGGAGACATCTCCATGGGTTTTAGGATCTGTGCTACTTTTTGAGGAGAATTTCCATGGGATTGGAATCTGTGCTACTTTTTGAGGAGAATTTCCATGAGATTTGGGATCTGTGCTGCTTTTTGAGGAGAATTTCCATGGGTTTGGGGCCTATCCCTCTTTTTGGGGAGCATCTCTCTGCGTCTGGCTTTTCCGGGGATCGCGGGATCCGCCAGATCTCCGCTTGCTGGGGTGAATTAGCAGCAAAATTCCCCGTTCCCAATTTGTCTCCCAGGTGGAAAATCCCACACTTTGTGCTTCCCGAGCCATTTTTCCCCCATTTGAATTCCAAGGGAATTCGTTCCCTCCTCTGGATTCTGCTCTCTCCCACTGGAGCTCCGCATTCCCATTAATTCCCTCATTTCATTCTCCACGCCGAGCAGGAAAAAAGGGAATTACAGAACTCCCTTCCCTTTCTCCCTCGGAATTCCGGGCTCAGCGTGGGCTGGAATGGCCTGGAATGGCCCAGGGAACAGGATGGGAAACGGAAAAAGCATTCCCAGATGGAATCCCTTGCTGGGATTAATGAGGATAATTATTGATATTTAATATTATATATGAAATTTAATATTATATATATAAACATAAAAATATTTTATATGATATAAAAATTATATATTATATTATATTATATTATATTATATTATATTAATAAAACTATATATAATAAAAATATAAAATGATATAATATAATATATAAAATATAATACTTATGTATATATTATATTTAAAATATTATATATTTGATATATATTATACACATAATATATAATATATAATATATAATATATTATGTATTATATATTATATATTATATATTATATATTATATTGGATATTGTATATTAAATATTGGATATTGTATATTAAATATTTAATATACATATTACATTGTTTATATATAATATTATATTTAATAAATATTAAAGATAATATTATATATAAACTATGTAAATATATAAAATTATAAAATAATAATGATCTATAATTATGTAAAAGATATAAATATAAAAAGTATATATACTTTTATATGTTTATATTAAATATAAATACAAACACACACATAATTATTGATAATTATTGATCCCGGGTCTAACAAAGCCTCACCTGTTGCACCAGGTGAGGTAAAGCCAGGTCTAAATCCCACTGGAAATCCAAGAAACTCCAGCGGCAATTCCAGCGGAGGAGCATGAAGGTTAAAATACCCGGCTGGAACAAGTCAGTGATCCCAAATAATGATCAAAATCAGAAATTATCAATAAGAAACTCACCCAAATTGATAAAAATCAGGACTAATAATAATAATAAAATTATTATTATAATTGTTATTATAATTGTTATTATAACAACAACAACAATAATAATAATAATAATAATAATAATTATTATTATTATTATTATAGCTACTGTTACTATAATTACTACTAATAGTAATAATACTGTCAACTCTAAATCACACAAATAAATTGATAAAATAATAAAGAAAAGGATAATAATAGAGGATATATTATATAATAATATATATTATATATTATTATAAAATATAATATATATATATAAATAATAAATGATATAATAATAATAATTATTATTATTGCTACTGTTACTATAATTACTACTAATAGTAATAATACTGTCAACTCTAAATCACACAAATAAATTGATAAAACAATAAAGAAAAGGAGAAATAAAATAATTTGGGACACCTTTTGTTGTAGGATTGAGACTTCAACAGGAATTATCTTAATATTCACACTTCATTAGTATTATTTATTTATCTTATTTATTTACATTAATTATTACTTATTTTATATTCACACATGAGTATTTGTTAATATTTTATTAATATTTTAAAGCCCAAACCTTTGAGGTCGTACAGAATTCAATGGGAAAATAAAGGGATTTTCCATGGAAAATAAGGCACATTCCAGGGGTTTAGACCAGGAAGAGGAATTTAGGGAATTTTAATGGGATTTTTATGGATCCCATCCCTCTCTCCCACCATCCTCATCCCGGCATTCCCAGCCCAAAATCCGTATCCTGGCTGCACCCCAAGGAAGGAGGGCAGCAGGGAAGGGAAGGGAGGAGCTCTCCTGAGATCCCACCTGGAATTCTCTGCTCCAACACGGAACTGTTGGAGAAGGTCCAGAGGAGGCCATGGAGATGCCGAAGAGATTGGAGCAGCTTGGAGGGATGGATGATGGATGGATGGATGATGGATGGATGGATGATGGATGGATGGATGGATGATGGATGGATGATGGATGGATGGATGATGGAAGGATGGATGCAATGGAGGGAGGGAGTGATGTGTGCAATGGATGGAGGGATGGAGGGATGGATGATGGAGGGATGGATGATGGATGGATGGATGATGGAGGGATGGATGGATGATGGAGGGATGATGGAGGGATAGATGGATGGATGAGTGATGGATGCAATGGAGGGAGGGAGGGAGGGATGTGTGCGATGGATGGAGGGATGGATGGATGGATGGATGGATGGATGATTGATGGATGGATGGATTATTGATGGATGGATGGATGATGGATGGATGATGGATGGATGGATGGATGGATGGAGGGATGATGGATGGATGGATGCAATGGAGGGAGGGAGGGATGGAGGGATGGATGGATGGATGGATGGATGATGGAGGGATGGATGGATGGATGATGGATGGATGATGGAGGGATGGATGGATGGATGATGGATGGATGGATGCAATGGAGGGAGGGAGGGATGTGTGCGATGGATGGAGGGATGGAGGGATGGAGGATGGATGGATGGAGGGATGGATGGATGATGGAGGGATGGATGATGGAGGGATGATGGAGGGATAGATGGATGGATGAGGGATGGATGCAATGGAGGGAGGGAGGGAGGGATGTGTGCGATGGATGGAGGGATGGAGGGATGGATGGATGAGGGATGGATGGATGGATGATGGATAGATGGATGGATGATGGAGGGATGGATGGATGGAGGGATGGATGATGGATGGAGGAATGGATGATGGATGGATGATGGAGGGATGGATGGATGGATGGATGGATGAGGGATGGATGGATGAGTGATGGATGGAATGGAGGGAGGGAGGGATGTGTGCGATGGATGGAGGGATGGAGGCATGGATGGATGTTTGATGGATGGATGGATGATGGATGGATGGAAGGATGGATGGATGGATGAGGGATGGATGGAATGGAGGGAGGGAGGGATGTGTGCGATGGATGGAGGGATGGAGGCATGGATGGATGTTTGATGGATGGATGGATGATGGATGGATGGATGGAAGGATGGATGGATGGATGATGGATGGATGGAGGGATGGATGGATGGATGATGGATGGCTGGATGATGGATGGATGGAGGGATGGATGGCTGGATGATGGATGGCTGGATGATGGATGGATGGAGGGATGGATGGAGGGATGGATGGATGGAGGGATGGATGGATGGAGGGATGGATGGATGCAATGGAGGGAGTGAGGGATGTATGCGATGGATGGATGGCTGGATGATGGACAGAGGGAGGGAGGGATGGATGGGGAGACCTTGGAGCTGGTCACTTCCAGTGTCTGCAGGGAAGCTGGAGAGTGAATGTTTCTCAGGAAGTGGAGTGCCAGGACAAGCAGGAATGGGTCACACTGAAAGAGGGGTAATTTGGGTGGAATTTGGGAAGAAATTCACCCCTGGGAAGGAGGCGGGGCCCTGGCTCTGTTTCCCAGACAAGCTGTGGCTGCCTCTGGATCTCTGGAATGTCCCAGGCCGGGCTGGGTGGGGCTGGAGGCACCTGGGACCAGGGAAGGTGTCCAGAGATGGAATGGGTTGGGCTCGAAGGTCCCTCCAACCCAAGCTGAACCAGTCCAGGATTCCAGGATCCCTTTCTCTATCTCAGGGTGCCACCTGAGGGGGGAATTCCTAGAGTCCCTGCAGGAAACTCCAGCTCCGGAGGGGTCAGCATATCCTGGGACCGATGTGCTCGGACACGGCTTGGACACAGCCTGGGCACAGGTCAGACACGGCCTGGACTCGGCTCGAACACAGCTCAGGGACGTTTCCCTCCCTCCCTGTGAGCGGAATTCCCTTGGGATCTCCCCGGGGACCTCTGAACCCCTCCCATGGAGCGGTTCCTCGGCTCCCGTCCCTGTTTTTTTTGGGATAAGCAGCGCGGCAGCTCCCGGCGCTCCATCGGCAGATCCCTGCTGCCACCGTGTGGATCCGGCCGGGAAGGTTTGGGAAAAGATTCCCTGCTTTTCCCGGTTATCCCTCCGTTCATCCATCCATCCATCCATCCATCCATCCATCCATCCATCCATCCATCCCTCCCTCCCTCCCTCCCTCCCTCCCTCCCTCCCTCCTTCGGATAATGGATGGGGGGTGCATGGATGGATGATTTTATATAAAATTTTATTTTCTCTATAGAAGATTTTTCTCTTTCAATTCTATTTTCTATAAAATGATATTTTCTATTAAAATGACACCTCCAAAACTCCTCTGAGGAGGTTCCAGTGGCCCTGGAGACTTGGGAATGCTGGGCTGGATGGAATGAGCAGGATTGGAATGTCGGATCCTCCTTCCTAGAGCCCTGGATCAGACGGGGAGAATTTCATGGAATCCTGAGCCCTTCCACCGGACTTGTTTGGGGACCTGGATGAGATCCCAGCTCCTCACAGTTCCTGGTGGGGATAAAAATCCTGGATGTCAAGGATGGGGAATTCCAGGCAGCTCCAAGTGGGACCTGGAGCAGGGGGAGCTGGGATTGGGAAGAACCTGCTGGAATTGTCCCCCTCTCCTGAGGAAGGAATTGTCCTGGGACTGGGAAGGACCCAACGTCTGCAGGGCCGGGACTGGGAGGAGTTGTGGGATGAGCTCCCTCAGCCTTCCCAGCGTTTTACCCGCAGTTCCCACCAAGGAGCCATGGAGAGGCCTTGGGAAAGATGTCAGGAATCTGTCCCTGGGTGTGGGGCTGGATCTGTCTTTGGAGGACACCAAGACAATCCCGACAATCCCTTTGTTCCCAGTGTTCCCAAACCCTTGCCTGCACTGGAATATGGAGCTGGATCCATCTGTGGAGAACACCGGGACAATCCCTTCATTCCAGGTGATCCCAAATCCCTGCCTGCACTGGGATGTAGGCCTGGATCTGGCTTTGGAGGAGACTGGGACAACCCCACACCTTCATCCTGGACAATCCCATGTGTTCATTCCAGGTGATCCCAAATCTCCACCTGCCCTGAAATGGGCTGGATCCATCTTTGGAGGATGGCGGGAAAACTCTTCATTCCAGGTGATCCCAAATCCCTGCCTGTACTCAGATGTAGGGTTGGATGTGACTTTGGAGGACACTGGGACAATCCCATGTGTTTATTCCCGGTGATCCAAAATCTCCACCTGCTCTGAAATGTGGGGCTGGAACTAGCTCTGGAGAACACCGGGACAATCCCTTCATTCCAGGTGATCCCAAATCCCCTCCTGCACTGGGATGTAGGCCTGGATCTGGCTTTGGAGGAGACCGGGACAACCCCACACCTTCATCCTGGACAATCCCATGTGTTCATTCCAGGTGATCCCAAATCTCCACCTGCCCTGAAATGGGCTGGATCCATCTTTGGAGGATGGCGGGAAAACTCTTCATTCCAGGTGATCCCAAATCCCTGCCTGCACCAGGATCTGGAAATTCAGGGCTGGAAAAACTGGGAAACTGAATTCATAGGGATCATTTCCATTGGAATTGGGGTCATTTCCATTGGAATTGAGGGGTGGGAAGGGCTGGGGGATGGACGTTCCTGAGATTTATAGGGAATATCCTTTCCTGGAATCCCCCCGTGGAAAGAGGTGGGAATGGGATGGGATTTAAAGCCCTTCCAGCCCAAATATTTCCAGGATTGTGCTGAGGAATATTCCAGATGACCATCCAGGCCAGGAGCTGGGAATTTCAGGACTGGAAAAACGGGGAATCTGAGTTAATTCAGATAATTTCCATTGGAATTGAGATTATTTCCACTGGAATTGGGATAATTTCGTTGGAATTGGGATTATTTCCACTGGAATTGGGATAATTTTCATTGGAATAGTTTTCATTGGAATAGTTTTCATTGGAATTCAGATTATTTCCACTGGAATTTGGATAATTTCCTCTGGAATCTGGATAATTTCATTGGAATTGGGATAATTTCCACAGGAATTATGATAATTTAATTGGAATTAGGATAATTTCCATTGGAAGTTGGATTATTTAATGGAATTTGAATTATTTCATTGGAATTTGGATTAGTCCATTGGAATTGAGAGGTGGAAAGGGCTGGGGATGGATGTTCCTGGGTTTTTTAGGGATTGTTCTTCCCCTGGAATTGCAGGGGATGCCTGGGGGCCAGAATTTGGGATTCCCTTGTGCTCCAGGGCTTTCCAGGAGGTCAGAGCTGGATATGGATCCCAAGGGAACTCCATGGGATGAGGAGAAATGGGAGAAATGTTCCCATGGGAAAAGATTCCTTTGGTTACTCTGGGCTGTAAAACTGCCCTGATCCCAGTTTTCCCTTGGATTTTTCCAAAGGCTGCTGGAATTCCCACTTTCCCCTCTTGCTTTCCTCTCCCTGTCCTGCAGGAATTTGGGATGAAACCTGGACTGAGCCCTTCCCATGGGGAAAAAACCCAGCACAGCCTGGATAAATCCCTAAAATTCCAATATCCCCCAAATGTGGCCTCCGGAAAATTCAGGAATCCCAATTTTCTTCTTTCCAAGGTGATTTTTCCAAAGGCTGCTGGAATTCCCACTTTTCCCTCCCCCTTTGGCATTCCCTGGGCACGGAGCTATTCCCAGAGTGATCCAGCAGGATCCTCGTGCTCGGAGCCCTCGGGATGAGCTCGGGGGAAGTTCAAAAGGAAAACCTCCAGGAAAATCTGGGAAAATCGGGAATAAATCCCATTTTTCCTTAAAAATTCCAGGAATTCCTTTGAATTCTCATTTCTTTGGCTGCTCCTTGATCATTCTCTGAGCTCCTTTTTTCTTGGGAATTCCCATTCCTCGATTTCAACTTGATTTCAAAACCATGGAATTTTTTTTCCATGCCTGCTTTGCCCCATTTGGACGAGGAGGACCGGGAATTAAAGGAATCCAGGATTCCTGGGAATGAAAATATTTTGGGAAAACTGCATCCGGGTGGATCCCAGGGAGGAGTGGGAGGAGAATTCCCACTTTTCCCTGGATGTTCCCTCATTCCGAAAATGCTTTTGGGTGGCTGAGAGGGAGAAGTAGCAGAAATTGGGGAAAAAATTCCAAAATTATGGAATTTTCAGCCTTTCCCTACAGAAATGGGCGGAATAAGGATCCTGCTCCATGTCCCTGTGAGAATGAGGAATTTGCTGGGATGAGGAGCTGGGAATTCCCACATTCCTGCGATTTTGGGGAATTTACCCCAGCTGAGGCCCGAAGATGTTTTGTGCCTTCCAAGATTTTTCTGGGAAGCATCCAAGCCTTTGCCAGGATTTCTCCAGGGGTAAATCTTGATCTTCGCTGGGATGAAAATTCTTGGAAAAAACACTGGATGTAATCTAGGAACAAAAATTCCAGGGAGATCCCAGCCGCAAATAAAGCAGGAAAAAACCGCTGGAAAAGCCAAAGGAATCGCGATGCTGAAAGTTGGGAATAGCACTGGGAAATTAGGAATAAATCCCAGTTTTCCATGTTTTCAGCCAGGAGCCCCTAGATGGCAGCAACGCCCCGGGAAAAGCTCGGGAAAGGGAATTTTGACGATTTGGGAATTTTGAGGCTCCATTGGGCTCCGCTTCCATTGAAAATTCCCGAATTTTAAAATCCCTGTGGATCCTTGCGCTCCTGGATTTTTCCTCTTCTCCTCATACCTGGATTTTTCCCATTTTAGGGAAAATCCTCCATTGAAATCCCAAAATTCGGGATCGAGACAATCCCAAATTCTGTTTTAGGGTCCCTATGATCTTCAGGAAATTCCTGGAATTTTCTATCCCCTTCTCCAGCCGTTTTGGGAAATCTGGATCCCCCAGGAAAAGAAAATCCCAGAATTCCATTCTCATTCTCCAGCTCCAAAATTCCCAGTGTGCAAAAAACAAAAACAAAAACAATAACAACCAAAAAAAAAAACCCAAACAAAAAAAACCAAAAAAAACCAAAAACCCAACCAACCTGGAATTTGGTTAGAACACCTCAGCCTGGGTGGATTTTTATGGAATTTCTGCCGGATCGGGATTTCCAGCGCCTCTGGAAGCGCCGCTGCTTTAGGGAAGTGAAACTCTGGAAGTCAAATCCAAAAAGCAGGACAGATCCTAAAACCTATGGAGATGTCCCCCAAAAAAAGCAGGACAGACCCCAATCCCATGGAGGTGATCAGGGTGGGAATCCCACACGGATGCAGCTGGAATGGTTTGGGAATTACATGGGAAAGGAGATTGGTGTGGGAATCCCACATGGATGCAGCTGGAACGGCGTTGGAATTTAGGGAACTGTGGATTTTTATGGATCCCATCCCATCCCAGGGAGCTGGAGATCTCCAGGAGAGAACTCCCCAGAAATCCCAATCCCAGTTTCCCCCTCCAGGCAGGGCCCACCGTGGGTTTTCCCAGCCCTGTCCCCTTGGAATCTCTTGGGAATCTCAGATTCCCTTGGGATCCCTTGGGGGGGGCACAGCCTGGGACAATCCTCTCTCCTCGCTGGCTGCAGATCCCAGGCGTTATTCCAGGAATTTCTCTGGATTGGACCATTCCTGGTCCCTGTGCGGTTCTGGAATTCCTGGAGGATGGAGATGGAAATTCCCGGATTCCCTGGATCCTGGTGTCACCTGGAGATTCAGGTTGGATTTCAGGAAAAGTTTCTTCTTCCAGAGGGTTCGGGGCTGATCCGGCTCCCCACGGAATGGGAACATTCCCAAGGCTGCCAGAGCTCTGGCAGCATTTGGAAATGTGAAATTTTGGGATGTCTGAGCAGGACCTGGAGCTGGATCTGATCCCTGGGGGTCCTGTGATCCCGTGATCCTTTGGGATACTCCTTGATCTTTCGGGAACACCTCATCCCATTCCCATCCCGCTCCCCTTCCAGCAGGATTTAGGATCAGGGATAACAATCCCAGGGATGGCTCCAGCTCCAGGACTGGCATGGAGCTCCAGGAATGGGATGAGATGGCTACAGCAGTGCCTGGGGATCCCAGCCCTTTCCCAGCCCTTTTCCAGAACTTTCCCAGAGTTCCAGGTTCCCCTGGAATTCTGGCGGGTTCCCCGGAGCTAGCTCAGCTTTTCTTCCACTCCCTAGGCTCAGCTCTGCTGATGCTTCCCGGGAGCAAATCCAGAGAAAACAGAGCGGAAAGAGCTGAGGAAGCAGGATGGGGAAAAAACTAGGAAGCAGAAATGACGGGAATGCTGAGGCAGTTCCAGATGCCTGGGATGTGCCAGGAATTCTGCTGGAGCTGCGAAAATTATCCCAGAATTAACTTCTTCTGCTCCTTGGATTCAGGGATGGGAACAGGGAGAGCTCCCAGAATTCCAGGGATTCCCAGAATTTCTAGAGTTCCAGCTGCAGAGCCCCAGCAATTCCAGGGATTCAAGGATTTTCAGGAGTCTCAGCTGCTGTCCCCATTGGATCCAGGAGCTCTCCCGGATCCCATCCATGGATCCATGGATTAAAGGGAAAATCCCATTCCCACAGGATCCACAGTGACCTCTGGTTGTTCATCCCTGGATATGCCCTGAAAGGTCCCTGGGGGAATGGGTGGAATTTATTGGGATTCTCCACGTGTGTTCCCAATCCCTTTCCCAGGAAATTGTGGCAGCTTTTCCAAACTTTCCATGAAAATCCAGGACATCCCGATGAAAGGAAAGGACCAAACCTTTGGGATTTGAGAGCAGGGAACAAATCAGACCTCCTGGATTTGGGATCAGGGAACGATCCAAACCCTTGGGATGTGGGAGAGAAGGAACCAAGCCTTTGGGATTTGAGAGGAGAGAACTAATCAAGCCTCCTGGATTTGGGATCAGGGAACGATCCAAACCTTTGGGATTTGGGAGCAGGGGAAGAACCAAACCTTCGGGATTTGGGAGACTTCCAGAGGCCTCTCCCTGCACTGGGATTTGGGAGCAGGGAATGAACCAAACCTTCAGGATTTGGGAGCAGGTCACGATCCAAACCTTTGGGATTTGGGATAGGGGAATGAACCACACCTTCGGGATTCAGGAGCAGGGAAAGAATCCAAACCTTTGGGGTTTGGGACCAGATCACGATCCAAACCTTCGGGATTTGGGAGCAGGGAACGAAACCTCCAGTTCTGAGCATGGGTTTGGATTTGTCCTGTTCCCTTTATTTTCCCTTTCCCTGATCCCAAAGTCATTCCTGCGCACTCCCAGCCTGTGTGTCCTTCCCGGCAGGACAAGGCCGGGATGTCCCCGGGCGTTTTTAATCTCCCAAATGCTTCCCAAAATTAATCTTGGAGAGTGCAGGAGCGGGGGAGGGAGCGCTGCCCGCGCCCCGTCCTTGGCGCTCATCCCTCGGGAATGCGGGCTCGGCGGGCAGGAAGGGGTTAACCGGGAGGTGAAACACGAATCGGCGCCGGGAGAAAGGCGGGATCTGGGAAAGCTTTCCTGGGATGGAAAACAATCCAATGTCCTCTGGAAGGGCTCCAGGGCCTCGTTCCCACCTGCCGGGAGCTCTCCTCTGCAGCGGTCACAGGGAAAGGGCAAAAATCGGGCTTTGGGATGGGGACGGGAGGGGCTCGCACGTTCCAAAGGGCTGGAACGCTCCAACGCCTGGAATTCGCCGTGGGAAAAGCAGAAACGAATGGGAGCACGAGCGAGAGGTGACTTCGGAGCAAGGAGTTAAATAATGACGGGAAAGATAAGGAGTTTTTGGGATTCACGGAATTTCTCGGCTGAAACACCCCAAAAAGAGAGTCTGGGATGTGCGAGGGAATTCCAGCCCGGCAGCAGTGGGATGATCCCTCTGGAATGGCCCCGGGGTGGGAGAATGAGGCTGGAGGTGGCCAGGGATCAAACCTTCAGGATTTGGGAGCTGAGAACCATCCAAAACTTTGGGATTTGGGAGCGAGGAAAGGACCAAAACTTCGGGATTCAGGAGCAGGGAACCATCCAAAACTTCCTGATTTGGGAGCAGAGAAAGGACCAGAACTTCGGGATTCAGGAACAAGGAACGAACCAAACCTTTGGGATTCGGGAGTGGGGAAAGGACCAAACCTTTGGGGTTTGGGAGAGAATGAACCAAACCTTCGGGATTTTCCCTCACCCACCCCGGGGCCATTCCAGAGGGATCATCCTGCTGCTGCCGGGCTGGAATTGCCACTTCGCACATCCCAGAGCCTCTTTTTTAGGATGTTTCAGCTGGGAAATTCCATGAATCCCAAAAAATTGTCGTGCTCCAACATATTCCTGCTTTTCCCATGACAGGGAGGGGGTCCCTTACCCAGCCCCCGCACCCCCGCCAGCAGAGGCAGCCTGGGGAGGTTCGTTAATTAACGCAGCCCCGGGTTAATTAATTACCGCGGCCCCAGGTTCATTAATTAACGCAGCCTCCCAAGGTTCCCTGCCCTCTGTCCGGAGGCTCCAGGCAGGACGGAGAATCCTTCCTGCTAGGAATCCTTCCGGGAGCGTTTGGGAGAGAACGTTAACCCAGGCTCTCCTAAACCGCTCCGAGCAGCACCAAAATTCCAAAAAAAAACTGGAATCCCCATCCCTGGAAGTGTCCAAGGCCAGGTTGCAGCAGCCTGGGGTAGCGGGAGGTGGAACTGAGGGGGATTTAAGCTCCTTTCCCCCAGCCCTTCTGGAACTGTGGGATAAACAGTGAGTTCCTGGAAAAGCTGGGAAAAGGGGATGAGGGAATGTCTGAGCTGGGAAAAGCTGGGAAAAGGGGATGAGGGAGCGCTGCTCCCGTGCTCGACCCCGCGGAGCCGCCGGCCGTGCCTAATTAGCGATGTCGAACATGCAGCGCGCTCTTGCCTCCAATTAGGCTCGGCTTAAAACGAGGCACGGGGTTCATTTCACCGAATGTTCGCTTTAATTTAGGTCCAGCTGTGCCTAAACCCCCGGCGCCGCTTTACACAGAGATTAACAACAGACAACTGCGCTCTGAGGAGGAGGAGCCGGTGAGAAATAACGAGATAAGAGATAACGAGACCAGCCCCGAACTCTGTCCCTGAAAGGGGGTGAAATGTCTGAGCGATGCTGGTGGAGCTTTTGGCGACCTCCACCCTAAACCACTCCCCATCCGTGTCCGGGTCAATGTTCCCCATCTGGAGCCTAAGTCAGGTCTAAGTCAGCTCCCGAAGGGCGGCCGGACAGCTGGAGCCCACGGAGATCCGTGATTTGCTGCCACCCGAACAAACACGGCCCTGTTTAAACTCTCCCGAGCAAACGAGTCCGCCCAGCTCCTCCCGGCTCTTCCGGGAGCCTCCGGGCTGCGATCCCGGCAGCGTCCGAGGGTTTGATCCTTTCCTGCATCCCGCGGTGGGAAGAGGCCAGATCCAAGGGTTTGATCCCTTCCTGATCCTGGGAATGGGAAAGGATCAAATCCAAGGGTTTGATCCCTTCCTGATCCTGGGGAATGGGAAAGGATCAAATCCAAGGGTTTGATCCCTTCCTGCATCCCGGGCAGTGGGAAGAAGCGGGATCCAAGGGTTTGATCCCTTCCTGCATCCCGGGCAGTGGGAAGAAGCCGGGTCCATGGAGGGCTCGGATTGCACAGCTCGGGCTGAGGGCTCCTTCTCCGGCTGCCACCGCTCCGTGGGGACCCCTCAGGGCCGCGGTGGCTCCGTGCCCCCCTCGGGCAGCGCCAGGACCGCGGGCAGGAGGCTCCCGTGGGGCGCCGGGAAGGGCCGCAGCTCCTTGGCCCCAAAGCGCGGCGAGACGGGGTCGGCGAGGAAGCGGAGGTGGAACCCGCGGCCGAGGCAGTGGACGAGGCCGCCCAGGGCGGCGCAGCGCAGCCCGGCCGGCTCGGGCAGGGGGTGGCTGCCGCAGCGGTACCACAGCCTGGCGCTGGCGCTGCACCGCGACACGGCCACCTCGGTGCCGCCGGCGCCGCGCCGCAGCTGGAAGCGGTACAGGAACCCGTGGGCGCTCACCAGCTCGGCCGTCCTGTCCTTGTCGCCGACGGCCGGGCTGGTGGCCCAGCTGTCCCCGCGGGCGTCGTAGCGCAGCAGCAGCGAGCGCAGGGTGCCCCCGGTGACGTAAATGTCCCCGTGGCACGCGGCGGCCGCGTGGGCCACGGCGAAGGTGTCCCCGGGCAGGGCGGCGGCGAAGGCCCAGCGGTCCCGCCGGGGGTCGTAGCGCTCCACGGTGGCCAAGCACTCGCCCCCGATGGCGTAGAGGTGGCCGTCCAGGGCCAGCAGCTGGCAGTGCGGCCGCGCCTGGCGCAGGGGACAGATGTCGCGCCAGCTGTCGCTCAGGGGGTCGTAGCAGAGCACGCGGCGGGACGGGCTCCGCGCCCGGCCCGCGCCCTCCCAGCCGGGCACCATGAACAGGTAATTGAACATGGAGCACACGGCACAGCCCCGCCCGGCCACCTCGGCCGGCAGCTGGCACAGCTGGCACCAGCGGTCCCCGTCCTCGTCGTAGTAGCAGAGGCGGCCGCGGCGGTGGCCGGGCTCGGCCGGGGGGACATCGGCCACCACCAGGCGCGGCCGCCCGCGGCTCCGGAGCGCCGGGAGCAGCTCCCGCTCGCCGGCGTTGAGGCGGCCGTAGATGGCCGGGGAGCGCAGCACCTGCAGGAGGTGGGCGCTCATCACCTGGAGCGCCGCGTCCCGCAGGGCCCGCAGCTGCCGCGCCTTGGCCGCGCGCAGAACCTCGGAGCAGTTCCCCAGGTGCACCGGGCCGGGCGGTGACACCTGGGACGGCTCAGGAGCCGTAGATGGAACTCCACCGGGCAGCGGGAGCCGGGGGGCGATCCCCGGGGTGCTGCCTTTCCAGCCGGGAGAAGGTGGCTCTGGCGGGCTCTCCGTGCCCTCCTGTGGAGCTGAGGAGGTGTCGGGATCAGGAATTTCCAAAGCTGGGTTATCCCCCTGGGTTCCGGAGCTCTGCGGCTCTGCCTGGCTCCGCTCCCCGCGGTGCTGGGATGTCCCCGCAGGGACGAAGGGCAGGGACGTCCGCCTGGACACCGACTCGGAGGTGGACTGCACGAGGTAGTCGTAGACTTTGCCCCGCAGGCCAGGCCTGGGCGGGCTGTCCTTGTCCTTGTCCCGGCGCTCCGGGATGAAGTTCTCCTCCACCTGGATCTTGGCCACCGAGGAGAAGCAGTAGGAGGTGTCCGAGCCCGCCTCGCTCGCCGTCAGCAGCAGCCCCAGGCTGGAGGTGACGCTGAGGGTCCGGACTGTCCCCGTGCTGCCCGCCCTGCTCCTCCCGGCTCCAGCCGGGTCCTGCTCCGTGCTCTGGGCACATCCATCCCCCTCTGTCCGGGCATCGCCAATCCCTGGAGAACGCCCGGAGCTCGGGGCAGCTGCGTCCGTCCCCGCGGGGCTGCTCCGGGCTCCGGCCATGGCCCCGGGGTCGTGAGAGCCCAGCTTGCTTCCCAGCAAAATTCCTGGCTCGCTTCCCAGCAAAATTCCCGGCTCACTTCCCACCTCGACTCCTGCCTTGCTTCCAAGATCACTTCCCAGCTCACTTCCCTCTTCAAATCCTGCCTTGTTTCCCAGCTTGCTTTCTGGTTCGCTTCCCTGCTCACTTCCCAGCTCGATTCCTGACTTAATTCCCAATTTATTTCCCAGCTCGTTTGCCTGCTCACTTCCCGACTCATTTCCTGGCTTCGTTATCAATATACTTCTTGGCTCACTTCCTGGCTTTCTTCCTGGATTATTTTCCGGCTTGATTCCCAGCCTGTTTCCCGACTTGCTTCCTGGCTGACTTCCCGGCTCTTTTCCCAGCTCACTTCCCAGGTCTCCCGTCCTGCCTCCGGGATCACTCCCCAGCTCAACCCCTGCTTCGCTTTCTGATTTCATTCCCAACTTCCTTCCCAGTTTCCTTCCCAAATCCCTTTCCATTCTGGCCGGACCCAGGGGGTCTTCCGTGGGAATCAGCCCCAGCTCGAAACCCACCTCCTCTCCTTCCTCCTCCTCCTCCTCCTCATTCCTTAGAAAGCTCTGCTCCCCCCGGAGAGCCGCGTGCCGCATCGCGGGGCCGTTCCCAGATTTGTCCCCCCCATCCCTCCTCCTCCTCCTCAGAGCCCCATCCCCATCCCGGTTTTCCCGCTGCTCTCCCGGCGGGATTTTCCCCGGGGGAGGCGAGCGGTTCCTATAAAACCTGAAGGCCAGGGACAGGAACAGCAGCGCGGCCGCCGACAGGAGCAGCTTCCCGGGCAGCTGCATGTCCGAGTGCCAGGCCGAGGGCACCCGCTGGGGCATTTTTCCATGCGGGAATGCCGAGGAGCCGATTAATGATTTGCCGGGAGAGGCCGGAGCGCGGCGGGCTGGGACAAGGTGACTTTGAGCGGGCAGAGCTGGCAGGAGGCTTCCGGAGGAGCCGCGAATGTTTGGGATGGGCTGGGCTCCAGGGAAAGGTGCAGCCCAAGGCCGGCTCTGTTGGCCTGGGAAACGGAGAGAGAGGCTCGGGGAAGGGCACAAAGGCAGCAAAAATATCCCCGGGGAGCTGCTTCTCCGCTGTGGTGCTTTAAAAAGGGTCACGCAACGAAAAAAGGGGAAAAAGAAAAAAGTTCTTGAGCCCAGCGAAGGCTCCTCATCCCTCGGTGCTCCCGGAAAAGGGAGGGAGCAGCAGCCGGGAGCCCTTTGGGCTGATGCCGAGCAGCTGCTCCGCGGCACGGCCGGGCGACGAATTCAGCGGCTGATTCAGTGATTAATTAATTCAGTGATTAATTAATTCAGCGGCCCTCGTTTGCCGCGCGCTGCCTAACGAGGGCTGACGGGAAAGAGCCCCGGAGCTTGTGGGGTCTCTCGGAGACCGCCGTGGAAGTGTCGGGGAAGGAGGAGCTGGTGGAAAAGGAGCTGGGGGTGTCGGGAAGGGGGGAAAATCCCGGAGGTGGGCAGGAAATCGAGGCTGGAGTTCAGCTGCGGGCACGAGGAGAGGAGTGAAGGAAGGAATAAAAGCAGGGAGAAATTCGGCATGAGAAGGGTTGGGAGTTGTCATTCCTGAGGGACGCCGCACGGATCGGAGTCACCGTGGGGAAACTGAGGCACGGCAGGGCTGCGTTCTCCTCCTGGGAAGGTGCTGGTGGTGGATCTGCTCCTGGCCTGAATTCCAAAGATTAAGGGGAATTCTTGTCCCCACGACAACAGAGCTGGGACCACGGTGGGGGGGGGGAAGGCGGGAGCCTGGGGAATGGCATCGCTTCTGCCACTGCCACGGGAGCGGAACTCAAAGGGATCCGACCCTCGGGAACACCCGAGAGAGGCGGAAAAAAACGAGGGAAGAACAGAACCGGGGGTGGGTGGAAGCTCTTGCTTTCACTCAGGGATTCGATCCCTGCTGGCTCCATCCCAATCCGGTGGGATTTTCCCCAGGGATGGACCCAGGGGATGTGTGTGTGTAGGGGGGTGCGGGTGACGTGTCCCAGCCCGTGGGTGGCTGCGGTGGGAGCCTTGCCAGGGGTCTCCAGTGGGAGGTGGGAGCTCAGGAATTCATTCCCGGTGTTCTCAACTTCCCAAAGCTCATCCCAACGGAGCAGCCGATCCTCACCAGCCGCTTCCCGAGATTTTGGGATGGGGAGGAGCCTCCAAACCCCCTCGGGACAGGTTCTCCACCATCCCTGGCATCCCTGAGCGCGGAGGTGTCCCCCTGCCCATGCTGGGATGCTGAAATTCCTGGCAAGCCTGAAATTCCCGTGGTGGAGGGGGGATGGGGCTGGCTCCCCAGACCCTCCAGGGCTGCTTTCAGCTGGAGGATCGCGTCCTAAACACCGAAAATGTTTTTGTATCCCTGAAAAGGATGGAAAGGGAGCACAGGAATGACCTCCCCGGGCTGGTTCGGCACTCAGGGATCCCTGTGTTCATCCCTGCTGGGAACGCGGGTCCACCAATAGAGGATCTTTTATTTAGGATTAATTTAGGATATTTAGGAATTTAGGATATTTAGGGGAATATTTGGGATGCTGACCCCTCGTGTGGGAAAACACAGCATAGAAGAGCTTGGGGGAATTAAGATATTTCACTTTAAAGCTGGGTTTTGGAGCACGGGCGGTGTCGTGCGTCCAAACCAGCACCAGCCAAGCCCACCCAGCCTCTCTCCTCTATCCTGCCGGGGTCAGAGCCCCAAAATCCATCCCTGGGGGGCTCGGTTTGGCCAAAACCTTGGGAAAAGGAGAATTTCTCCTGCCTGGAAAGCCGGGCGTTGCCGGAGCTGAGGGAGGAGGGCCGCGTGTGGAGTCTGGGCACGCGTTCCAGGGCTCGGCTAATTGGGAAAGGGTCTGGCAGCCGCGACCTCCCGGGCCCTTCACCGCTGCTGCCGGGGCTTTCATCCCGCGGCTGGATCGACAATGATCCCGGCGCTTGGGAGCCGGGTAGGAGGAGGATGAATTATTCATGTGCTCGGCAGCCCCGTGGACCCAGCCGGCAATGAGGGGGGAGGCGGGGGGGCACCGAGCGAAGCTCCCGCTGACTTTCCTGCAGGGCCGGAGCACCCCCGGTTCCTGCTATCCCAAAGAATCCACGGATTCCGCTGCATAAATCCCCGTTTATCCTTGCCTGCGGTGTGAGGGGAGCGAGAGAAGCAGCGCTGACGTCTCGGCGCTTGTGACTCTAATTGAGCGTAATTACCTCTTCCAAATCTGCTAGAACCTTTTTCAAAGTCCCCTGGAATTCGGGAAGGTCGATCACGCCGCTCCTTTGGGGTTTTCAGCTGCCGTCAGCCCCTCGCGAAGGCGCTGCGGTTTCGGTGGGTTTTTTTTTTCCGAGCTAATCAGATCTCCTCGGAAGGTTGTCAGGAGCGGATCTGTCAGCTCTCATCAATAATGGAACAACCTGCGCCGCTCCTTTCCCCTCCAGCCTCCTCCTGCATTATTCACTGCCGGCGCCTCAAACAGCGGGATCGGGAATGGGGGGAAAGGGGGATAAATTGGGGTCCTCTGCGATCATCTGGAGGGAGAGGATGGGGAGGGGGCAGGAGGTGAAGGTGGGTCCAGCACAGCGTGGAGGGTTCCCTTCGGTGGGGCTGTGGGATGGAATCCCTTTGTGACCCTCGTTTCGGCAGGAATTCAGGAAAACATGCAGCAGCTCTGCCCCAAAATGGGGAGAAACTCCCAAATCCCCTCGCTCCTCTGTCTGTGCTGGCACTCGGAAGGTCCCAGCCTCTGGTCGATCCATCCACGCCAGGAGATCCATCCCTTTCCCCAGGGATTTTTCCCAGAGCATCCCGAATTAGGGTGGGTTTGGGATGCAGGCCCACCGAGCCCGGCATTCCTGTCCCAGCCGCTGGCTGGGGACATCCCGGCGCTCCCGGGGTGGCACCGAGCGGAGCTGGTGGTGGCCCCGCCGCTGGAATTGCTCCTCGTTTCCACGGGAATGCTCCTCATTTCCACGGTTCTGGGCTAAACCCGCCACATTTGCATTTAAATGGAGCTTCGGGCGGCTGGAAATGCTCGTTTTTCCAAGCTGGGAGGCCTAATGGCTGTTTCATCCTGGCGGTTGTTTAATTAGGGCGGGATGAGGCCGCTGGAGCGGCTCCGATCCATGCGGAAGGCCAGAAAAATCCATGGGAGGGGCTCTCCAGAGCGTGGGGGGAAACTGAGGCAGGGAGAATTCCTGAAGAAACGATGCTTCGTCTGAAAAAATGAAGATTTTCTTCTCATCCGTGGAGTGGAAGCACAGATGCGATGGGATTGGGCTGCTTGGGTGCCATTCCTACAGGATGGAATGGGAGCTGCTGATCCTCCCACACATCCCAGCCAGTCCTGATCCAACTGCTCCCAATCCAAAGGGTAAAACTCTGGGATTTCGTATGGGAAGGAGCTCTGGAGCTGCCGTGGGTTCGTTCGGCTCCTCTGAGGCTGGGAAAGCAGCGAGGCTGGCAACGGAGCGGGGAAGGGCTTGAAATCTGCTTAATAATAATAATTAATCATCACGGTGATAATGATGCTCAGCGCTCGTGCGGGGCTTTGGGAAGATGAGGCGCCACACAGCTGCCGAATAATCCTCTAGGATTACGAATTCCCAGAGGAAAACGCTTGGGAGCATCCCTTCCTTGGGATCCTTTCCCCACGGGACATGCCGGCCCACAGCCGGGTGCTCCACAACGAGAAAAAGCAGCAGGACCGGGGCAAAGCCACCTGGATTTTGCCAGGAACTGTCGTGTTGTGGGATTGCCACCATCCCGGGATGGGGCACCACGGGAATGGCCAGATCCGGGCCAGATCCGGCCCGTTTCCATGGGGACAGCTGGCCACGAGGGGCCGGGTGCCGACGGGACACACTGCCTGCTCAAGTGTGAGCGCTGACATTTGGGGTCGGGAGCCGCCTGTCACTTGTCATTCCTCAGCCAGCCCGGGACGAGTGGCGCGCACAGGCCCTGGCTCCCAGCACTACTGCAATCCCACTGGATAAACCCAGTGATCCACAACTTCTGGGCTCCCGGCGCCGCCTCCACGGCCTTGGGAGGGCTGGGGACGTGTGCGGGTCCTCACCCTGGGGAGACGAGGCCTGGAGCATCGCGGGGCCCTGGGAATGCGGCACTTGGGTTTTTCCAGGGAAAATTTGGTCCTTGAATCCTCAAATCCTCCTGCTCCCCTTTCCAAGACCTTGCCAAGCCCCCAAGATGGAGCTGGGACCCCCAGGATTGTGCTGAGAACCCCAGGATGATGCTGGGAACTCCAAGATGGAGCTGGGAACTCTGAGACGGAGCTGGGAACCCCAACATGGAGCTGGGAACACTGAGATGGATTTGGGAACCTCAACATGGAGCTGGGAACCCTGAGACAGAGCTGGGAACCCCAAGATGCAGCTGGAAACCTCGAGATGGAGCTTGGAATCCCAGCACAGGTAAAACATGAATTACAACCTTCTCCCAGAAGAGGTTTTCCTTTTTCCCTTTAATTCAATTTTCTGAGGAAGCCAAGACACGGAAAGAGACCGAGACTGTCGAGAGTATAGAAAAAAAAAGAGTGGGAGACCCGATGGCTGGAGGCAGGAATGCCGGGAGGAGCCAGACAGAGGCAGAGAAGGAGGAGGAGGAAGAAGAGGTGAAGCTTCACGTGAGCTCCAGGATCACTGTCAGGGTGAGCGCCAAAATGAATCTAAAGCCGCAGTGGCCGGGAAGTGAACCTGGAGAGGAGGAAAAAGGGATCAGGAGTTCATGGAGCCACATCCCAACACTGGGGTTCAGAGCAGGAGGGGGCACCACTGCTTAGGAGGAATTCCCCCCTGACAAAACTTGGCCTGGGCGTTGGGTGGGGTCGGGTGGAGATGGGGAATGGGATGGGAGCGTCTGCAGGGTCCCTTTTGGTGTGAGGATGCTCCTGAGGACATGGGAGAGGGCTGGGAATGTGGCAAGGAGCTGGGAAACAGCTGGGAATGAGGCTAGGAGATGGGAAAGGGCCTGGGATGAGGTGAGGAGAGATGGGAAAGGGCCTGGGATGAGGAGAGGAGATGGGAAAGGGCCTGGGATGAGGAGAGGAGATGGGAAAGGGCCTGGGATGAGGAGAGGAGATGGGAAAGCGCCTGGAATGGGGTGAGGAGAGATGGGAAAGGGCCTGGAATGAGGTGAGGAGAGATGGGAAAGGGCCTGGGATGAGGAGAGGAGATGGGAAAGGGCCTGGAATGAGGCAAGGAGAGATGGGTGAGGGCTTGGAGTGAGACAAGGAGAGGTGGCCCAGGGTCGGGGCCAAGGCAAGGCCAGGCCCTCTCCGCACGGCCCTTCCCTCCCCAAGCATCTCCATGGAAATCCCGGCGCCACCAGCACCACTCACCGTTGGAGTCTTCTGGTCCTCTGGGAATATTTGGATTTTCTAACAGGAAACAAAGAGCAGAGAGACAGTTTTAGAGGGGAGGAGCCACGCGAGGACCTGCAGAGGGCACGGCAGGGCCGTGGTGTGGCCGTACCGAAGACGATGAGGCGGGTGTGGGTGTCGGTGGAGCCCAGCGGGTTCTGGGCGGTGCAGCGGTACATGGAGCCGTTGAGCTCGGCCGGGACCCGCTCCAGCACCAGCTCCTTCCCGTCGTGCTCCGCGCTGCCGTCCAGGAGCCGGCTCCCCACCCGTGTCCACGTGAACAGTGGCTCTGGGAACACCTCGTTCTGCAGGGAGAGGGGTGGGGGCAGAGGGGAGAGGCAATGAGCAAAGCTGGAGATGAGATCGAGCAAAGCTGGAGATGAAATCATCATATCCGGCTTGAGTTAGGCTTGGGGTTGAGGTTGGGGTTGGGTTTGAGTCTGAGCTTGAGTTTGGGTCTGGGTCTGAGTTTGAGTTTGGGTTTAGGTTTGAGTCTGAGCTTGAGTTTGGGTCTGGGTCTGAGTTTGAGTTTGGGTTTAGGTTTGAGTCTGAGCTTGAGTTTGGGTCTGGGTCTGAGTTTGAGTTTGGGTTTAGGTTTGAGTCTGAGCTTGAGTTTGGGTCTGGGTCTGAGTTTGAGTTTGGGTTTAGGTTTGAGTCTGAGCTTGAGTTTGGGTCTGGATCTGGGTTTGGGTTTGAGTCTGGGTTTGAGCTTGAGCTTTGGTCTAAGTTTGGGTCTGGGTTTGACTTTGGGTTTGAGTCTGGAACTGAGTCTGGGTTTGGGTTTGATTCTGAGTTTGGGTCTGGGCTTGAGTTTAGCTCTGAGTTTGGGTTTGGGTCTGAGTTTGGGTTAGGATTTGGGTTTGGGTTTGAATACAGTCTGGGTTTAGGTTTGAGTTTGGGTTAGAAAGGACCTTTAAGCTCCTCCTATCCCACCCTGTGCCATGGGCAGGGACACCTCCCACTATCCCAGATTGCTCCAAGCCCCACCCCACCTGTCCTTGGACACTTCCAGGGTGGAACAGCCGCAACTTTGGCCAACCCATCCCAACATAGGGACCGTGATGGCACCAAGGTCACCGAGTCAAGCCCATATCCACATCCTTGGATCAAGGATGTCCGTTGGCCTCTGCAGCCATGGGAACGCTGACCTGGAAGCCCTGCACCAGGATCCGCACGGTGTCCCCCACGCGCGCCCTCGTCGGGGTCATCGTGATCTTCGGACCCTTGGGAGCAACTGCACGGGAAGGGGACAAGAGGACCCGTCAGCGCTGCGCGACATTCCCGGTGCCGGGGCCGCCGTTGGAGGGGTTAACGAGGCTTTGATGGATGATCCCAGTGAGGGGTGGCAGCCCGGGGGGGTGACAGCACCGTGATTGATGGCCGGGCTGAGTGACACCGGAATGACGGATGGACAGGCAGGGAAGGACCCCCTGGGCAGGAAAACGGGAAAAGTGTGAGGCTGATGGATGGCTGGGATGGGATGGATTGATGGGAAGGAGTTATTTCCCAACACAGCCTTTCTCCACTCGAAAAAATGGCCAAGAAGGATCAGGTTGGTTTGAAGCCACAGAGATTAACACCTCAGAGGAGCATTCCCAAAAATGTGGCCCTGGTGGGTCTCACCCAGGTGCCGCTAGCACAGGAGACAACCCCAAAGCCTGGCTGGCACAAAATCCCAAGGACAGCGCAGAAAAAAATGGGAATGCCTTTTCCTCTGCCAGGCTAAGGATGCTCCTCCACTGGGATGGAGGGACACCACACAGGATCTGCCCCTGCTTCCACCTGGGGCTGTGTGGATGTCCCTGCTGGGCCAGAAGTGGGATGGCACATCCCAGGAGCTTCCTGAACTTTCATGGAAGGAGAAGGGGAAATGGGCAGCAGCGAGGTTGCACTTTGGGTGTGCCACCATTGTCCATCTAAGCTGCATCATGGATGGGACAAAATGGACCTGGACACGACCCCGGCAGGACACAGAGGGACAAAGAGCCACCAGAGAGCTGTGGAGGACACTGGAAGCCCTTGGAATGGCCATCCCTGCCCCAGGATGCTCTGCCTGGGCACCCTGAGACCATGGACTGCTCCTTCCATGTGGGATGTGGCCCTCCAGAGCAGGACCAGGCAGGATGTGCTGAAGGTGATCCCACCATGCCCTGAATGGGACCAAAAGGCAGCTTTGGGGCTGGTGTTGGGTTCAATGCAGCTTTTACTGGGAATATCTTCTCTTTTATTAGGAATATCTTCTCTTTTATGAGGAACCTATATTTTATATCTATTTATAGTGTGTATTTATACTATGGATGTAGGGAAAGAGTTAACAGGATCTGCTGGGATGGTGCCCAAAAATCGTGAGTGGATGAGCACCCAAGGAGCTTCAGGGACATCTCTGGGGATGAGGAGAGCCCTGGATTTGGGGACTGGGGACAAAGTGGGCTGAGATTTGCTGATCTGGGTCTTAGACCTCCTGGGCAAGAGCAGCAAAGCCATGAGGTCTTGACCTTGGATCTAAACCCGAAGAGCTCCAGGAAGTGGGAAAATGCAGGATTTCTGTACATTTTGGCTGCTGGGGAAAAGATTTAATGCGAAGACATCAGGAAGCCAAGGAGAAGCTCTCCAGGAGATGATGAGGAGCCAAGTGCTCCACTTGGCCTGGAGCGAAGCCCAGGCTGCTCCACCTGGCTCGAGGCTGGGATAGCCTTTTCAGAGGAGTGTCCTGAGGCTGGAAAACGCCATGGAGAGCTCAGCTTCTTCCAGCAGGAGCCAGGAGAGGGGAGGTGAGCCCCAGGTAGGGTGAGAGATGGTGAAGGACCTGTGGATGCCACGGTCACCTGAGGAGCTTCTGCTCTTCCAGGGGCCTGGGAATGTGGGGAGCCAAATTCCCTGGCTTCAATCCCATCAGCCTGTCACAGCTTCACGGGCAGGAGCCAACTCGGGAATTCCCTCTCTGGCAATTCCCACTGGGATCAGCTTTGTGGCAGCCAATAAGGGTGATGGGATGTCTTCGGATCTCCTGGGATTGGGATGGAGGCGACAGCTCCATCCCCAGCTCCAACACACTCTTCCTGCTCATTCCAACACAGATTCCCCAAAAATCCTTTTTATCCCAGTAAATCTCACCCTCTACCCTACCCATGGCTGGGGGTGGGTGGCAGAAACACCTAGAAAATCCCTTCTCTTGCCTGATAGATATCTCAGATTCCCTCCTCTCATCCCAGGTTTTGTGGAGCCTTGGCATTACCACCTCTATCCCAATGCAGCCCCATGGGATCCCTGAAAACCCGCAAAAGAAAAGGAAAAGGACAAAAGGAGAGAGAAAATGGGTGAAAGGAAAGCAAAACATGTGGAATTAAAACTAACAAAACCAAAAAACCCTGGGGAAAAGCCCAGAAAAATGGAGGGGAAAGTGCTAAGAAAAGAAAAAAATAAGAGAAAAATGGGAAAAAATTAAAAAAGAAGCCAAAAATGGGGGGAAAATATGGGGGAGAAAATGGAAAAAAAAAAACCAAAAAATTGAGAAAAAAAAAAGGTAAAAAAATGAAAAGGAAAAAACAAGAAAAGAAAACAGGCCAAAAATGGCGAAAAAAGAAAAAAAAAAAAACCAAAAAACAGGTCAGCAGTGGGTGAAAAAGGCAAAAAGTGGGAGGAAGAGGCCAAAAAATGGAGAGAAAAAAAAAAAAAAAAGTGCAGAGAAAAGTGAAAACATTGAGAGAAAAGCCAAAAGCTGGAGAGAAAATCCAAAAAACGAAAAGAGAAAAGCAAAAAAAAAAGAAAAAAAAAATCCCCCAAAATGGACAAAAGTGCCTAAAACCCAGGAGAAGCCCCAAATCTGCTGGCTTACCTAGCGTGACCTCAGACTGCATGGGCATGGAGAGCGCCGGGTGCTTGACCTCGCAGCTGAACAGGGCCTCATTGTCGATTTGGGGGTTCAGGGTCCACGTGAGGGTGGCCCGGGCCTCGACGGTGCCGTCGCTGACGGGCGCGTGCGTGTGCCGGAAGTAATAGATGGGCTCGGCCATGTGCACCCAGCGCGGGAATTCCCGGCTCACCACCGTCTCAGGAATGCTTTCCGTCACCGAATCCCGCTCGGCCGCCAGCCCCCGCGGCGGATCCGCCGTGGGAAAGGGGTTTCCCATTCCCAGCTCACCCTCAGCCGCCAGGGATTTCGGCACCTTGGTGTCGTCCAGGTCGCGGTGCAGGAGGTTTCGGGGGGCCCAGCTGCTGGCGCCGGCCGGCGGCTCTGGCAGCGGGGTGGCCTCGATGGGCTCCCCGTCCCGCTTGAAGTACACCTGGAGGGGACAAAGGGGACACCGAGTGTGGCATGGCTGTCCCCAGCATCCATCTGGATGGAACCCACGGTCCTTTCCTCATCCCAAATCCTGAAGGTTTGGTTCATTCTCTCCCAGATCCCGAAAATTTGGTTCATTCTCTCCCAGATCCTGAAAGTTTGGTTCATTCTCTCCCAAATCCCAGAAGTTTGGTTCATTCTCTTCCAAATCCTGAAAGTTTGGTCCTTTCCCCACTCCCCTATCCCAAAGGTTTGGTTCATTCTCTCCCAAATCCTGAAAGTTTGGTCCTTTCTCTGCTCCTGAATCCCAAAGGTTTGGTTCATTCTGTGCTCCCAAATCCCAAAGGACTGGTTGGCTCCCTGCACCTGAATCCTGAAGGTTTGTTCTTTTTCCCACTCCCAAATCCCACAGTCTCCATGGAAAGATGAGATTTGGGGAGCAGGTTTGGCCTGATGGAAGAGCACAAGGATCTGGTGGATTTTATGGAAGAGGTGTTGGGTTATTCCATATGCCAGTGGGAGGGATGATCCCGCTGGAAGCTCACCAGTGGCGCGGGCTTCCCGCCGGACACCACGCACACCAGAGTGAAGTTCTGCGCCTGGTAGCGGCTGAAGGGTGCAGGGGTGTCCGCAGCCAGCACCGAGATGGACGTTGGGGGAGCTGCAGGGGCAGAGCCAGGAGCTCAGCACAGAGTTCTCAACAACCCCCATCCCATCCTCATCCTTCATCTTCATGCCCGTCCTCATCCCCATCCCCATCCTCATCCTTGTTCCTATTCCCATGCCCATCTCGCTCCCATCCCATCCATTCCCTGTCCTAATCCCTGTCCCTATCCTTTTCCATGTCCCATCCCCATCTTCATATCCATTCCCATTCCCATCCCCATGGGCATCCTCATCCCTCTCCCCACACCATCCTCACCCTCATTCCCATCCCTGCCCTTGTCCCTATCCCTGTCCCTGTCCATGTCCCTTTGTCCCCATCCCTATCCCCATCCCTGTCCTTGTCCATGTCCCTGTCCTTGTCCCCGTCCCATCCTCATCCTATCCCCATCCCCATCTCCATTCCCATCCCCATCCTTATCCCTGTCCTTGTCCATGTCCCTGTCCTTGTCCCCATCCCCATCTCCATTCCCATCCTCATCCCTGTCCCTGTCCCATCCTTATCCCTGTCCCCATCCCCATCCCATCCCCACCCCCCGAGGATGGCAGAACGATCCCAATCCCTGCTGTTCCCACACCCTGAGACCCCGCAGTGGTTTTCCTTGATCCCGATCCCAGAACTTACCCATCACATTCAGGAACACATTCCCGGAGGCCAGGACCACCTTCTCCCGCGTGGCTCGGTCGTAGATCCCCACATGGCACTCGTAGGGACCGTTGTCCGAAATCCGGACCTCAGGAAGGCTGCGGAGGAGGGACAGCGCTCACCACTCCATCCCTATCCCAGTTTCCCATGGGATTCATCAGTCAGCACCCGGATAGCACCGTGTTGGACAGGGATCAATAAACTCTTAATAACTCCAAAGGCTGAGGGAGGAGCTTGGGAATGCTTTAGCAGACGGAGCTCCCTGGCACTGACAGCTCCTCCGAGGGGAAGGAATTGTTATTGGAAGGAGACGTGGATGGAGCACAGATCCATGACCACAGACATCGCCTTCCCCCCGGAGTGCCAATGGAAAACCTTGACACCAGCCCTGCCAGACCACCCCAGCACAGCAAATCCCAAATTCCAAGTGAACCCAGAGCCCTCATTGATCCAGCTTTTATCTGGAGGCTTTAGATAGACTTGGAAAAAACAGGAGAGGAAGAGTTGTGCCAAAGGATCCGTGCTGCAGGAGCTGGGATTGCTTGGGAGGCTGCACGGGGGTCACTTGGCTGATGGGCGGCAGCTGGGCTCCCTGGCCAGCAGCATCCCACCTTTCTGGTCCTCAGAATCCCACCTTTCTGCTCCCCAGAATCCCATCTTTCTGTTCCTCAGCATCCCACCTTTCTGCTCCTTTGTATCCCACTTTTCTGATCCTCAGCATCCCACAATTCTAATCCCCAGAATCCCACCTTTCTGCTCCCCAGCATCCCACAGTTCTGATCCCCAGAATTCCACTTTTCCCGTCCTCACTGTCCCACCATTCTTATCCTCACCATCCCACTTTCTTGGTCCACGGCATCCCACCTTATTGATCCTCAGCATCCCACTTTTCTGGTCCTCAGAATCCCACTTTTCTGGCTGGCAGCATCCCACTTTTCCATTCAGCAGCACCATCCCGCCTCACCAGCCGGCACCATCCCATCCCACCGTGCCAGTTGGCACCACCCCACCTTCCCAGATGGCAGCACCATCCTACCTCTCCAGCTGGGAGCATCCTGCCTTTCCAGCCAATATCCCATCCCACATTTCCAGCTGGGAGCATCCTGCCTTTCCAGCCAATATCCCATCCCACATTTCCAGCTGGGAGCATCCCACATTTCCAGCCAATATCCCATCCCACATCTCCAGCTGGGAGCATCCCACATTTCCAGGCAACATCATCCTGCCTCTCCAGCTGGTCCCATCCCTCCTTGCTGGTCTGTGACTTCCTACCTCCCTGGCCAGAAGTATCATCCCAACTTCTCCAGCCAGAAACATCCCACATTTCCAGCCGGCAGCATTATCCCACCTCCCTGGATGGGCATCCTGCCTCTCCAGCTGGAAGCATCCAACCTTTCCAGTTGGCATCATCCCACCTCACCACCTGGAACCATCCTGGTTTTCCGGTCAGAAGCATTATCCCACCTCTCCAGTTGGCATCATCCCACCTCACTGCCTGGAAGCATCCCGCCTTTCCAGTCAGCAGCATTATCCCACCTCACTGGCCAGAAGCATCATCCCATTTTTTCCAGCTGGAAACATCCCACCTTTCCAGTCAGAAGTGCTATCGCACCTCTCCAGCTGGAAGCATCCCATCTTTCCAGTCGGAAGCGTTATCCCACCTCACTGGAGGGTGGCATCCCTCCTTTCCTGTTGGCGTCATCCCACTTCACCTCCTGGGAACGTCTGGCCTTTCCAGTCAGGACCATTATCCCACTTCTCCAGCTGGAAACATCCCGCCTTTCCAGTTGGAACCACTATCCCACCCCACCATCCAGAAGCCTCACCCCGCTTTTCCAGCAACATTCCACCTTTCCAGCTGGCACAGCCATCCCACCGTTGTGGAGAAGTACATCCCAGCACTATCCCTCCTCTCTGGCTGGTAGCATTCCCTCTTCCAGGAGATCCATCCCTCCTCTCCGGCAGCCTCATCCTACCTCACCCATCCCATGTGGACGGGAGCGATTCCCTCACGGAGCACTCCGGTTAAAAATCCCACTTAGGAGAATTTTCCCTTCCGGGGGAATTCCAGCTCCGCTTTTCCCTTCTCCCAGCCCCTGGCTGCCTTCCTGCTCCAAGGATCCCCCTGGAAGTGAACATTCCCTCCTTTCCATGGATACAACGCTTCCAACTGAGCCTTCACCATCTGTTTCAGCAATGATTATCCACGCACAGATCAGGAATCTCCCATTAGCTGCACTTTGGAGCGGCTCCGATCCCACTCCAGCCCTTTTGGAAGGATTCCTTTGGATTTGCACGTGGATTTTGAGGCCTGACTGGCTCTGTTCGGTGTTCCCAAGGGTGGGAGATAGGGAACAAGCGGCCCTGGAAAGGCAAACGCCCTCCCTGGTGCGTCCTCGAGTTGGGAATACAGGAAAAAAAGGGATTTGGGAATTCCTAAAGCAGCGCCATAGAACCAGGGTGGGATTTTAATCAAGGGAAAGGAAAAAAAAAACGGGATTGGAGGGATTGGATCTCTCCCAGCTTTGATCTTCACAGCACAGAGCCAGAATGGAAAGAGGCAGCGCCGGAGCCCCTGGGCCGCGCTGATAAGGCCGGGAAAACGCTGATAAGGAGCGGGAAAAGGCTGATAAGGAGGAAAACGCAGATATGGACAGTTTCTCCCGGGATAACGTTCTCTGGGACGTTTCCACCTGGGATAACCCTGATCATGAGCAGGAAAACGTTGATAAAGCTGGCTCCACCCGGGAAAAAGCTGATAAGAAACCGGGAAAACACTGATGTGGCCGGCTTCTCCCAGGATAATGCCCCTGGGACGGTTCTGCCTGGGAAAACAGTGATAAGGGCCGGGATAATGCTGATAAGGACTGAGGGCCAGGATAGCTCTTATAAGGGCCGGCATTACGTTGATAAGGACCAGGATAACGCTGATAAGGACCAAGGACTGGAATAATGATGATAAAGACTGAGATAACGCTGAAAAGGCCAGCTCCTCCTGGGATAAAGCTCCTTGGGATGGCTCCAGCTGTGCCTGAACCACGGCAAAGATTCCCAAAAAAAAGAGAGAATAAATAGATGGAAAAAGAAAGGGAGAATGAACAGGAGCAAACACCTGGATTGGGAAATGCTTCCTCCAGCCCCAAACCCTTTCTGGGCTTGCCCCAATTTTTTGGGAGAGCCCAAAATCAGGCAAGACCTTCCCAAAAAAAGCCAATGACTGGGAAAAGCGGCTCTGGGAATGATCTCCTCAGGCTGGTTCCTGTTTTCCTTGGAAAAAAAAGGCCATGCCGTGAAAACCATTTTCCTGCCGACATCTCCCGGCTCCACGCCCGATTTGCTGGCCATTCCCGAGGCTTTCAAGTGCCTGTTGCTGGGGCGGGGGAATTTTCTGCTCCCAAATTCCATTCGTTCTACAACATGTGGAGAAAGGGAGGAAAACAGAGCCCTAGATCCAGGAAAGGGAGAGCTTTTCCTCGCCAGGTACAGGAAATATTCCATGAGCAGGGAATGGATGATTCCCTGTTCTCCTTCTCCAGGGATGCTTGTGAACCCCGTTCTGTCCAAAGGGAATGTTTGATCCTTGTTCCTGCTTCTCCCAGTCCCTCATTCCATGCGCAGGGAATGTTTGATTCCTCATCCCATGAATTCCTACCATGGGTACAGGGAATGTTTTAATCCAGTTTATTTCCCTTATTTTCCCAGCTGGAGGTAAGTGACGGCCAAATCCCGAGGGAATCACTGGATTTGCAGCTGGATTTACAGCCCCGAGTCAGGGATGTGAAATTCCTGTCTGGATCTGCCAAAACATTCTCCACACAGGAATTGGGAATTTGTTCAACATCCGAGGAGCAGCTCCTTGGATCCAGGGAGACCAAACGCAGGGATGGAGCAACTCCGGAGCATCCCCAGAATCCCTAGAGTATCCCTGGAGCATCTCCTGAACATCCCTGGAGTATCTCTGAAGCATCTCCTGAGCATCACCGGAGCACCCCCAGAGCATCCCCGGATTGTCCCTGGAGCATCCCTTGAGCATTCCTGGAATATCTCCAGGACACCCTCTGAGCATCCTCTGAGTAACCCTCGAGTATCCCAAGCATCCTCTGACATTCCTGAGTAACCCTGGAGTATCTCCCAACCTACCTGTACATCCCTGTGAGCATCCCAAACTTCTCCTGAATATCCCTGGAATATCCTCTGAGTAACCCTGGAGTATCCTCTAAGTAACCTTTGAGTATCTTCTAAGTAACCCCAGAGTATCCTCTGAGTAACCCCTGAGTATCCTCTGAGTTGCCCCCAGGCACTCTGAGCATTCCCAGAGCAATCCCAGAGCAATCCCTGAGCATCTCCTGACCCCCCCTGATCATCCCAAACTTCTCCCGAGCCTCTCCTGAGTAGGGCCTGAGGCTCCTCCTGATCCATCCCATAATATTGCCTCCCCAGCCCTATTTTCCCACCCTTTCCCTGCCCTAAATCCACATTCATTCCCACGCAGCCGCACATTTCCTTAAGGGTAAAAAACAACTCCAAAGGTAGCAGGGAGAATCAGCAAAAACACCCCAAGAATTCCCAAATTCCAAAGGACTGGGAAGAATTTCCCACTTCCCACCAGCTCATCCCACGGGATGCGCCAGGCCCAGCCCTTCCCAGGCCATTCCGGATATTTCCGGGTGGAAAACCGCCCGTGACTGGAGGAAATCCTGTTTTTTCTTACCCCCACACCAGGAAAAACCATCAGGAAATTCTCATTTCCCAAGGAAACGAGGCCGGAAAGAAACCGGGAGGAAGGGAAATCTCATCCCAGTTTTTTACCCCTTGAATGAAGCCTCTCCTGACCTTTTTTCCAAGCTCCAGTGTCGGTTTTAGAGCAGCGGGAATTGAGCAGGTGTGGAATCAGGAATAAACCTGGAATTCTGGAAGTGATTCCCACTTGGAATAAAAGCAAGGAGACGCTCTGTGCCTGTTTTATAAATATATATGGATCTGTTTACCCAATTTTCCCAAGCTTCGGATTTCTCTGCCCATTCCCACCTCTAAAAATCCCCATTTCCCCCCACCTTTTCCCTGAGGATCATCAGGAAAACGGGAACACCTCTTGGATGGGGGCAGGTTCTGCTGGAATTCTTTCAATGGGGTCAAAAATAGGGGAAAAAATTCCTAAAAATTTGCATTAATAGGGAAAAAAGACTCACCGCACGGTGGATTGGTAAACGAGGTCTTCCCGCTTCCGGTAATTTTCCATCTGGGAAAAGTTGGTGGAAAACATGGCATCGAAGGTGAAGATCTTCTGCTTGATGGTGCCGCCGTCAGTGACCTGCGGGAAACAACCCCAGTGTCCCGAATTTGGGAATTTTGGGCCCTTTTTGGAATATTTCAAAGGGTTTTCATTCAGAGAATTTGAATAAGTTGATTTAGATTTGGATAGATTTGTTTAAATTTGCATGTATTTATTTAGATTTTAATAGGTTTATTTGCATTTTAATATAATTTTTTAAAATTTTGGTATTTATTTAGATTTGAATAAATTTATTTGAATTTTAATCTCCATCAAATTCTGTAAATACATTAATTTTAATATTTTATGTGGTGCATTTAAATACTTACATTCGAATTTTATTTTTATTTTGGTTTTTATTATATAATGATTTCCATATTTATCCATAGAATGCCAGAATCTTTGAGCTTGGAATTTATGGATTTATGATGCCCTTGCTGAGATGAAATCGAAATCCAAGTTTTCCATCCCGTTATTCCATTTTCCAGCTGGGAATTGTCATTTTTGAATGGAAAATGGCTTTTTTTAGAACTCTATTCCCTGTGCCTCCCAGCGCCTCTGGATTTATCTTCCCTGCTTTTGAGGAGTTTCAGTGGAAAAATATGGAGGAAAATGGGAATTTTGGGGCTAAACCAGTTCCCAGCAGAGAGTGAAAATTCCCATTTTTTAAAATAAACCAGGAACAGCAGAAGAAGATCTTGGGATTCAACCCTCAAACCCAACATTTCCCGAGGACAAAACCCCAAATCTTCACCCAGCACTTGGCCAAAATTCAGCCGTTATTCCCCATTTCTTCTTTTCCCACTTTTTTTATGGCAAAAAGAGGTGGAAAAGGGGGGAAAAGGATCCATCACTAAAAAACCTCTTCCAATTTATTATCCCGGGCTGAGGCTTTTATGGGAAAGAAATTCCATCCTGGCACGGATGTGGAATAAAGATAAGCGGGAAAAATCACAGGAGTTGTAAATCTCCAGCGTTGGGAAGTTTCCAGGGAGGTTTCCAAGGATTTTTCCGGCCTTTTCTTTGGATTTGAGGAGAAACCTGGGAGCTGCACTGGGATGGAGAAGGGATCCCAATCCAGAGGGATTTTAGGGATTCTTTTAGGGTGGGAAGTGCTGGGAATGGTGGAGGTGGCACCCATGGATTGGGAATTTGCAGCCTCGGGATTTTCGGGGAGCTGGAATCACCCTCGGGAATCCCCACATTCCCTGAGCATTGGGAGTGCTGGGAAGAGCTGCTTCCAATCCTGAGAGACTTCCAGGGAATTCTAGGAAAAAGCCTATCAGGAATTCTCTCTCTCCAGGGATCAGCCCTAATTCCAGCCTTTTATCCATGCTCAGTGGAATTTTTTTGGGAAGAAAAGCTCCATTGGAATTTGCAGCCCAACTGGGAATCAAAAAATGAGGATAATTGGGCAGCATCCCCTGGTTTCTGTCCCAGTGGATGTCTCCACATCCAGGAATTTTGGGAAAAGTGGCACAGGAACACATTTCCAGGTGCTGCTCCCTTCATTATTCATAAATCCCAGGAAAAATCCCATTCCGGACAAAACTCAGCTGTTCCAGTGGCAGCTCCCACTGAAGCTCCCAAAATCCATTAAAATGACATTTGCTGTTCCCAAAATCCATTAAAATCTCTGGAACCTCCCATCTGGATGCCCAAAGGACCCAAAATCATGGGGAAGTGATGGATGCAGGATGAAGGGAGCAGTCGGAAAGGGCCGAAATTGGGATCTGATCCAGATTCCATGTCCCAAGGATGGATCGATGGATTCTCATTCTCCAAACAAATGGAAATTGCTCTGGAAAGAGGGAAAATTCCCTGGAGTGGCTGCAGTGCTCCTAGTGTTTGGGGGTGGAGGAGGGGGGACGGAGTGTCCACGTCCGAGCCACCGGGAAGAACTCCTTATCCTGGAAAACTCCGGATTTAGGATCTTCCTGCCCATTCCCTGGAGAATCACAACAACGGGAAGAACTTGTTATCCTGGAAAACTCCAGATTTAGGTTTTTTCCTACCCGTTCCCTGGAGAATCATCCAGGAAAACTCTTTATCCTGGAAAACTCCAGATTTAGGATATTCCTGGCCATTCCCTGGAGAATCACGACACTGGGGAAAACTTATTATCCTGGAAAATTCTGGATTTAGGTTTTTTCCACACTCCACGGATACTACATGGAGCAATTCCCATACTCCAGGGATACTACCAGGAGCAATGCCAGGGCCCTGTTCCCAGCAATGCCAGCTCCAGTTCATTCCCTTCCCACTAATTACCCTGAGCACCAAACACTAATTAATGGAGACAGAGCTCCGTGGACTCCCCTCCGATCCAGCCCTTCATTCCCGGCCATCCCAGGAATCCTGCTCAGCCCTGCGGAATGGTGCCTGGCCCTGGTCTGACACCCCAGATCCACCAAACCCCATTTGCAATTCCCAAATTCCCATGCTCCGAGCCCAGCCCAACCCAGCTCCGCTTCCCTTCCCACTGCAGGGAGCCAGATTGGGGCCTCCAAGGATTTTCCCTCCCTCTCCTACTTCCCTGTTATTTTCCCTGGGAAAAGAAGTCATTTTCCCAATTCCCATCCTGGCACCGATCACACAAAGCCAGGATCCGGTACAACCCTGGAGACGCCGGCACCGAGAGCCAAGGAACAGCTCCGGGTGTTCCCAGCCTCATTCCAAGCGGATTCCGCCACGCCTGTCTCCTGCCAAGGCTTTTTCGGGAGCTCTCCAGGTGCAGATCTGTGTTCACACCTGTTCCCAGGAACATCACACCTTGCGGAGGTGTTGGGATTGTTGGATGTTAATTAACGCCTCCGCCTGTGGGATGTGCTCCTGTTTATTCTGTGAAAAATTCCCTTTGCTCGTCCCGGGAATGCTGAAATTGGCGGCATTCCAGCAGCTGAGGGGTTTCCCAGTGGGAGGAAAGGGCTGTCCCTGTCTGTCCCTCATCCCTGGGGAATCCAGGGGAATTGCTGGAATTCTGGGTGCTGGTTGTAGTGTGGAGTTTCTCCGTGGGGTTTCACCCATGGGATGAGGCTCCTTGGCCTCAGAGTGCACAGATCCCGAGGGGATTGCCCGCCCAGGAGTTATGGATCCATCCCGGGGTTATGGATCCATGCCAGGGGTTATGAATGTACCCCACAGGTTATGGATCCATCCCATGAGTTATGGATCCATCCCAGGGTTATGGATCCATCCCATGAGTTATGGATCCATCCCAGGGTTATGGATCCATCCCAGGGATTACAGATCTATCCCATGAGTTACAGATCCATCCTGTGGGTTATGGATCCCGGGGGTTATGGATCCATCCCAAGGGTTACGGATCCATCCCAAGGATGCTGGATCCATCCTATGGGTTACAGATCCATCCCAGGGTTATGGATCCATCCCACAGGTTGTTCCCAACTCCATTCCCCATCAAAGCTCTGCCACTGACTTTTCCACCTCTCTCCCCCTTTTCCCTGCCCCTTCCCGCCCCTGGAGCAGCTCAGATCCCTCAGACTCCAGGAGCTCCCTCTGCTCCCTGTCCAATAAATCACGGGAACGAGGAGCCAGGCGTGACCCCAATTCTGCGCTCCAGAGCCACATTCCCATGATTTACGGGTGGAGTAAACGGAACCCCAGAGCTCCCCCCCAACTCTCCCGGATGCATCCATCACCTCCAACACCCCGGAGCTGCCACTGGAGCTTTGGGAAGCTGCAAAAGTCCAGGAGTAAGGCAAGGCAGGAAGAAAAACGTGAGAAAAACCTTAAAATCAGGATGGAATTCGGCAAATCCTGAGACGCTCCACGAAAAAACCCGTCTTCCCAAACCTGGGAAGCTCCCTGGGAAAGGAGCAAGAGGGAAGGAGGGGTAAAAACCCCTGGAAGAAAGAGGGGGATTTGTGGGGATAAAAATCAAAGCTGGGATATTTCTGCCCTTCCCTTTCCCTCCGAGGTTTCTCGGAGTTTGCTCCGGAGCAGCAGCCGCTCCCACATCCCTCCTGGCAGGGGGGATTATGTAAATCCAGCTCCCGGGAAAGTGGGTTAATCCAATATTACCGAGTGGAAAAGGGAAGGAAAAACCTGGTGGAGACGGCGGAGCCAGCAGAAAAAAAAAAAAAAATCCTCCCTGAAAAAGCGGGGAGGTGGAGCCAATTCCAAGGTGGAATTTTGGATTCGAGGCAGGTTTGGGGTTCTGTTCCCTGTCTGTCCAGCATTTAGGGGTCCATCCATAAATAATTATAGGAAAATCCATCTCGGATTCCATAGAGATGCTCCTGTGCACACACCACATTCCAACAGCCGGATTTGCACCCATCCTTTCCCTGTTTATAAACCTGGGAATGGAGAAGAGCATTAGGGAAAGGCAGCGCCTTCTTCGGGAGCAGGAACAGGATGGGAAATCCAAGGAAAAATATTCCCAGCTGCTCCATCTGATGCCACCACCACCACTCACCCTCTCTTTGCCTCCTGCAGGAGTTTTCCCTGGAAAACTTCAGGTTTTCTTGGATAAAACCATTTGTGGTTGGCAGCTTATCCCAAATTTCCCTGGAGAAAGCTGAGGATTGGTGAACCTGAGGCTGGATCAAGGCTTGGGAACAATGATCCAGGGGCAGCTCCGGCCTCCAAATCCCCCTTCCCCAAATAAAACCAGGCTCCAAATTCCCCCCTCCCCAAATAAAACCAGGCTCCAAATCCTTAATTTCCCAAATAAAACCAGGCTCCAAATCCTTCCTTTCCCAAATAAGATCAGTCTCAAAATTCCCCTTTCCCAAATAAAATCCAAGTTCTCCTTTCCCAAATAAAACTGGCCCCCAAATTCACCTTTCCAAAATAAATCCAACATCCAAATTCTTCCTTTCCCAAAAAACCCCCTGCCTCCAAATCCTTCCTTTCCCAAAACAATCCTGCCTCCAAATCCTTCCTTTCCCAAATAAAACCAGGCTCCAGATTTCCCTTCCTGAAATAAAACAAGGAACTTCCCTCCCATTCAACATCTCAAATTGCCAAACATTTTGGCAACAGGGATTTTTTTTTCCCCTAAAAGCTCTACATGAAGAGCCCCAAACTTCTCCCCAAATCCAAATATCCCAAGTTTTCCCGACTCCTCCCTTTCCCCCATCATTTTCCACCCGCCAATCTTTTGGCAGAGCGGTGCCAACCTCAGCTCCGACCTCCAAATCCCAACCCAATCCCGAGCCATCCCTAAACCCACCTGGCAGCCACTCCAAAAAAAAAAAGGAGGAGGGGTTCCATGCAGAGCCCAAATCACACGATGATCCCAAATCCTGATGATCCCAAATCCATCCCGCATCCCTCCCAGCCACATTTTCCTAGGCCAGCCCGGCTGCCTCCCTCCTCCTCCTCCTCCCTGGAATTGAGATTCCCATCAGCCGGAGAGCTCCTGGTTTTATTTCCTGCCTCATCCAGCCCTGACCTTCTGTTCCCGAGCCGGCTCCGCATTCCCATTCCCGAGGCGTCGGAGCTCACCCGGTACCAGACGATCTCCCGCATTTTCCCGTCAGTTTTGAAGTTGCATTTCAGGGTCACGGCGTCTCCCACCACCACCGGAGGCAGGGGCTCGATGCTGACGGTCAGATAAGCTGGAAAAGTGGGAGGAAAAGGGCAGGGAAAGAGAGCTGAGCTCCAGGGAAGTTTGAAATTGCTGTTTTCCAGGAATCATGTGGATTAATGGCACTGGTGGATGCCCTGACCCCTCGCAGGGATGCATTTGAGCCACCCCCAACGATCCCAAAAAAGTCAAATTGAAGGAAATCCTTCCTGAATTTGGGAAAATCCCAGCGGCCACCATTCCCAATGCAAATTCCCGTCCTGGGCTCCATCGTCTCTCCCCATTCCCTGCCCCGTGCTTCCACAAAACTTCCCAAATTCTTCATTCCCAATGGGAATTCCCAAGCAGCTTTGGCCGAGGATGCATAGTCCCCACCCGGCGGTTTTCCAGCTCCTTGCCCATCTCCCCACAGCCGGATTCCGGATCCATCCTCACTCCCAAGGGAAAATCAGAGCCCGGGCAGCTCCATCTGTCCCTTTTTCCCTCTTTCCCCTCGATTTGTTGGGAAATCGGGAGCGGGGAGCAGCCAGGAGGCAGCAGGGACGGGAATTGCATTCCCGGTTTATTTTCCTGCCTTTCCTGCGGCTGTTGGGAATCGATGGATTGGCAGCCTGGCAAATCCTCAGCATCCTTCCCTGTTTAACACTGGGACGTCCCCAAAAAAACCCCTCACCCACTCCAAATTCCTTCTTTTTTAATCCCTCTTCGCACCAGGTGGGAAAAGAGCCAAGCAAAAGTCCGGGAAACAGGAGCAGGTTTGGAAATGGGGCTGGAAACCAGAGATTCCTTTGTGGAAGATGCCCTGGGAGAGGAGAAGGTGAATTCCCGGGATTTTCTGTGCCTCCCAGGCAGTGATCCTGAGGCTCAGCATTCCTTGTAAAACAACGTGGAGGTGTTTGTGCCATAAATCCCAGGCACGACCTGCGGGAGAACACGCTCCGGGAACACGTGCCGGCTGCGGCAGCAGGGCAGCGTGGCCTGGAATATTGAACACCGGGAAAAAGCCGGAAAATCCCGTTTTGTGCTGCTTTCGGGGGGCTGCGGGAGCAGCTCTGCACAAGGAAACTTGGGGAAAAAAGCGGGGTTTTGGGAATGTTCGGGGGTAGGGATGAGGATTAAATCCCTTTTCAGCCCCAAATGATGCTTGGAATGAGGGGATTTTGATGTTGCATCCCGGAATCCTGGTTTTCCTGGCTGGGAGTGACCCACATCCTGGCCAAATTTCCCTGCCTGCCTGGGGCCGGTGCCTTTCCAGCCTCTCCCTGCCTGCCCAGGGTTTATTTTTGTTCCTAAAGCGGGGATTAAATCCCTGCGATTGCCAAGGCTGCACAAGGGCCCCTTGGATTCGGGGCTGTGCGGATGGAAAAGGCAGGAATGGGAGGAGGAGGAGGAGGAGGGAGGGAGGAAGGGCAGCCGAGGGCTCTCCGGCTGCCCCAATTCCCCTCGCTCGGCTTTTGACATTTCCGAACGCCGCAATGAGCAACAGGCATGGAAAAGCGGCGGGGGGGATGAGCAAATCCTTGGCAGCGCGGCAGGATCCGCCCCAAGGAATTTGGGATGGAGCCTCTGTGCGTGCGGAAGAGCGCTGCCTTTCCATGGAGCCCCGGGTGGGATCGCGGCTCCTACCTGCCCCCGGATCAGACGGAGATTAAAGGGAGCCAGGGACGAACTGGCAAAGCTGGAGCAAAGATTGGATTTTCCCTCCTGTCTCTGGGATGTGGAGATCCAGGAGCTCCCAGCTCAATATTTCCGGATCTTTTCCATCCCTCTTCCCACGTTATTCCCTTCCAGACCCATGCACTGCCATGGGAAGAGAAACCATCCCCATCCCAGTCCAGAGCAAAGATTGGATTTTCCCTCCTGTCCATGGGATATGGAGATCCAGGAGCTCCTACCTCGGCATTTCCGGATGTTTTCCATCCCTCTTCCCAAGCTATTCCCTTCCAGACCTGCACACTTCCATGGGAAAGGGATCCATCCCCATCCCAGCCCACATGTAGTGGGAATTGGATTTTCCCTCTGGTCCATGGCATCCAGGAGTTCCAAGCTCGGCATTTCCAGATGTTTTCCATCCCTCTTCCCAAACTATTCCCTTCCAGACCCATGGATTTCCATGGGAAAAGGATCCATCTCCATCCCAGTCCAGCCAAGGCTTTTGGTGGTGTTTGGACCATTCCCTGATTTTTGGTGGATTTTTAAAGTCAAAAAGAACCACGTTTGGGATGGCCCCAGCCACTCCCATGCAGCAAATCCACCCATCCAAACATTTTTCCAAGGAAATCCCCCTCCAAACCCATCCCTGACCTGCATCTTCTGGGTGGCCAAAAAAAAGAAAACAAAAATGGGAATTTTTGCCTTCTCTGCTCCCTCCACGTGCTGGAAAACCACTCAGAGCTGGCATTGGGAGCAGCTTCCACCCCTGTTCCTGGGAATTCTGGCTTGGCTGGGCCTTAAATCCAGACATTTCATCCCTAAAAACACCAGGGTGGGGCCACAGGATGCTCTCAAGCTTTTCCTGCATGGAAAAGACGAAGCTCTGGACCTCCAGGATTTATTTATCTGGTGCTGTGGAATCAGGATCCCACTGAGAGCTGATTCCAGAGCCCCAGCTGGGCCTGGAAGGGGCAGGAAGGGGAAAATTCCAACGTTCCAAAAGACTCCTTCCCCAAATCCAGAGCAAAACCAGCCCAGAAGTTTTTGAAATGAAGGAGAGAAGAGGGAGAGGGAAACAGATGCCAAGTCCCCACAGGAGCCGGCCAAGGATGTGTGGAGGGGAGGGGGAAAAGCGGGAAAACAAAGGAAAATAAAGCAGGAATCCAGATGGAGCCATCCAGACCCCGCTGCTTGGCTGTGGCTGACGCGCGAATCCCATCCCTCATCCTCCCCTTCCCTTCGCCTCCCGACAGGGAACAACTGCCAGGTGTCAGAGCTGCTCCGAAGCCTCCCTCGGCTCCCTCTTTTTTTGGGATTTACTGAGGAGAACAAAGCGGTGGTGACGGGAATGGCTGGGTGGGAAGAGCTCTTCCAAAAGGAAGAGCCCATCCCAAATTTCTGTCATCCCTTGTTTTATCGGCATCCCTTTATCAGCGTCCCCTTCTCAGCCTCGCTCCGCTTCCCCTTTGCTCTTTTCAATCCGAGATTTTCCAGCGAATGCTGGGCCGGGCCTCCCCCGGATTGGATTCAGCCCTCTGGAAATTCATCCCTCTGATTAGATGGCAGCCCTGGGGAGGAGAGGATATTTTTGCTGGCAATCGCTGGGAATTCTGGCACCGTCCAGTTTAAGGGGGATTAAAAAAAAAAGGGTAAAGGGAAGGGGGGAGGAGAGGGGGAAGGGAGAGATAAAGGAAATGTCCTTTGAAATCGGGAGTGACGCGTTCATAAAGGAGAACATCGGAACAAGCTCGGTGCTTCCAATTACAAAAGAGCTCCCAGGGATGAGGCAGGAATTGCTCCAGCTCTGGAAGTGCGGGATGCTGGATAAAAACCCCATTTCCAGTCCTTTCCAGCATTGCCTGGGGATTTCTGCCCACAAACGCAGCCAGACACTCCATGGGAATGGCCAGGGATGAAGCACAAGCAGCTGGAATCCCTCCGAGGTTCCTGGGGAGGTGGGGAGGGAGGGGATGGAATGGGTGGGAATGTCCCAAGGAAAGGCCTTGGAGCAATGGAGCCTTCCAAGGAATCCCAGCACCACAGGGAGCCCCTTCCACATCTTCCCTGGGCGCCTGATTCCTTCCATCTCACATGGCAATCCAAGATTTATTTATGGAGTGTTCCTATTCCCAGATTTCCTATTTCCCAGTGTTCCTATTCCCAGATTTCTCATCTCCCACTGCTTCCCAAAAATCCGGCCTAAAACCAATGGAATTCTGGAACTGGATTGGATGGGACCTTAAAGCTCAACCATTCCATGGGCAGGGACTCTTCCCACTATCCCAGGTTGCTCCAAGTCCCATCCAAGCTTGGACAAATCCCGGGATGGGGCAGCCCCAGCTGAAGATGGATTTCCCTATTTCCATGTCCCCAAAGTCCAACCTGTCCCAATCCTTTGAGGAATGGTCCTTGGAAGCAGCAGTGGATCTGAGGGAGTGGGAGCTCGGGATGGAGCCAGAGGAGGCGATTCTTGGGATCCAGTGGCTCCATCCCCCTCTGGAACACCCCCGGCATCCTCGAGGAGCCGGTGACAACATGAACACCTCATCATTTTAACTTGCCAGTGATTAACGGGGCTTATCCATAATTCCCTCCCTTTCCTCCACCTCTCTTTTCCAAGTCAGGGCCGGGATGGGATGGGAAAACCAGGAGTGAACAGGAAAACAGACCCCAGCACTCCCTTAACCGGCGGATATCCCACAATTCCCAGGATTTAAGGAGAGCAGGAGACATTTTGCCCCTTTTGGTGGGATCTAAAGGGGAGCAAACCCCCCTGGAAAAAGCTGGGAGTGCTCCTGTAAATTCTCGACCTCGGAATGTCCATGGCCATGGCGGATGTGGGGACGGAACCTCCTGATCAGCAAGAACTGAATGCGCCCCGACCGGCGGCGCTTCGCAACATCTTGTCCATAAAAAATTCAGCAGGTCCAGTTGTTCCTGGGAATGCAGCAAATTCCTTTCCACTCCCTTCCCAGCTCCAGCCATGCCTTATTTATGACATTCCAGGACAATATGCAGTTGGAATATGATGCTGCCTCTCATTGTTAACCTGGGAGGGCTCCAAGGGCAAAGAATTCCCAGCTGGCCCCAACTGGAGAGGTGGAATTTTGCTGAATCCAGAGCTTTTCCTCCTGGAAAGCTGTGCTGGGGTTTTTATTTCTCATTTAAGTGGGAATAAGTGTCTGGCACAGGTTTAACACCAGCCAGGGAATGGGACGTGACAGCCGGAGTCGGCGCCGTGCTCCCAAGGAAAATGGGCCTTTGGGAAGTGGGAAAAATGGACTGGGGGAGCCTTGTGCTGAGTTTTCCTTGGATATTCAGCTTCGCTTCCCAAAAATCCACCAGCTCAGCACCAGCGGGGTTAAAGCCCCCCAGGCCCTCCACTGCTTTCCCAAAAGTCATCCTGGCTTTTGGAAAACGGGCATATTCCCTAAATTAAACCCGGGAAAGTTGGCATCACCCCCAGGCAAGGAGAAGCCCGGCTGGCAGGGAGCGAATGGCATTAATCCCAGGAAAATGGGATATTAACGGGTGAGCAGACAATTAAGAGCCGGTAATTAAAATTCCTCTTCCCTCACAAACATCTCATTAGGCGCCGCTTCCCTCCCTCATTTCCATAAGTGGGAGGGAACGATTCCGCAGCTGGATCTGGAATTATTCCTTAGGCGGGGCTGCTGGACCAAACCAGCTCCTAAATTTTTAGGGATCAGGAGAAAATGTATGGAATGAACAGGGGGATGTCCAGCCCATGCTTTGGGTCCATTTTTCTCCAGTTAATAGGATGCAGAACCTGACGGATCCCATGGATGTGTCCCGAGCCTCTTTGTGATGGTAATCAATGGTTTGGATCAATCCTTTGGATCAATCCATGGATTGAGCGCGGCCCCTTCCGCCTCTCAGCCCCTTTCAAATGAAGACAAAGCAAGGGAATCACTTCAAGCTGGGTCCCGGGGGCTGCTTCCGGTCACATTCCGTGGACAAACTTTGTCGGAATTACAGAACGATGGAATTTTATGGATCAATTCAGCCCAGAGAAGTTGAGGCTGCTCCATCCCTGGAAGTGTCCGAGGCCTGGTTGGGCTTGGACCATCCTGAGATAGGGGAAGGTGTCCTTGCCCTGGGATCCCTGGGATGGGATTTAAGGTCCCTCCAATCCAACCCATTCCATGATTCCCCATATTTATAAAATATGGATGAAACCAACCCCCAAACCCAGCTTCCAAGGATTTCAACACCTAAATCCCATTGAGATGGAATTTTTAACCACTGTCCAGCTTCCCCTTTTCCTTAAATCCCAGATTCCTCCTAAGCAAAATATCTCAAAGAAAAGATATCCCAAAATATCCCAGCCCAAAATAAATAGGATGAATTCCTGATTTGCTCCGTGCCGTGATTCCCAGTATCCTTGTGTCCATGGGAAGCATCTCCAATACCACCTGAGGGCTTCCCAAGCATCAAAGCTGATGGATCTTCTGGAAAAATCCTTTTTTGGGCAGGTTTTCTCCTCACAATGAGCTCCGGTGTCACTTTTATGTCCTGGCGGGGTGGGATTGGCTCTGAGATTCCAGCGGCTCCAGAAGCAGCAGAAAAATGAGGAACGAGATCCAAATGGATCCTGCTGGGCTAGAAATATTCCAAACATTCTGGCTCCATTGGATTTTCATCCCCATCAGCACAACCTCAGCACAATAAAGGATTTCAGATGGAAAGGGAGAGTTTGGGCACTTTGGGAGCGGAAAGACCACAGGAAATTTGGGATTTGGAAGCCTCACAGTGCTGCCGTGTTCCATCTCTCCAATTCCAATCTCCATCCTCTTTCCATCTCCTCCTTCCCACATTTCCACCTTTCCCTGTCCAGTTTCCTTCCCATGACTCATGTCCAGCTCTCTCCATGCCCAATAAATCCCAGAAAAACTCCAGCATTTTCCACCTTTGCCACACGCCTCCTGACAAACAAATCTGGGTGGGATTGACCCGTCGGAATCAGCTCCGTGGCTTGGGCACGGGCTGGAATAAATCCTCAAACATCTTCATCCAGCTTTTCCCAAGCTCCTTGGAGCTGTTCCGGCTCATTGGAGCACGGGATGAGGGAGCCCGTTCCCGGCTTGGCTTTGGCTCGCGGCGTCGATTTTGTGCTTGTTCGACATCTCCGGCACAAATCCACAGGGAATGCGGCGTTCCAGGAAAAGATGGATGTTTGGAGGGAAAACCGTGACGGCTTTGGATGGAGGAAGACCAGGCCCTGCTACAAGCCCCTGAAATGACTTTAGAATAATTGTTTGTGTGTTCAGGAAGTCCCTCATCCCAAAATCCGGGGATTTCCTGGATGCTCAGAGATGTAATTCCGTGGTGGATCTAAGGGCTGCATCTTGCCCATCCCGGGAGATAAATCCAGTGGCTACAAAATCAGGGATGCTGAAAAAGTGAGGATTTCAGGATGAATGCAGGAAAAGCAGGGTTGGAGGGAAGCAACAACCACCAGAAAATCAGGGTCAGTTTGATTTGGGAAGTATGTCCTTGGGATAGATGGAACAAAACCAGGGATGCTGGAAAAGTGAGGATTTGGGGGTGAACACAAGAAAAACAGGATTGGAGGGAAGTAACATCCATCAGAAAACCAGGATCTGTCAGATTTGGGAAGTATTTCCCTGGGATGGATGGGAATTATCTTCTGTTCGGGACAAAATTCCAACACCCCCAAAACTGAACCCCCACCCGGAAGAGAATCCCTCTCCATGAAACACACAAAGAAGGATCCAAGACCCTTCCAAGGCTTGGGAAACCCCTCCCAATCCCAAAACTCCTTAAATCAACTCCATCAAGGCGCAGCCAGCACAGAAAAGATGGATTTTCCTGGCCCACATCGCTTATCAGCAGGAATGTGGTGGCTGCATTGATATTCCCGGAGATTTATGGGATTTTATCCCCCTGCCCACACAGCCTGGGAATGCAGGGCCGTAAATCACACATGGAATATTTATCTCCGGATGGGAAGGATGTTTAGGAGCATTTACCGAAGTGCTGGGAAGTTTTATTTATAACTTTTCCCCCCCTTTCCACTTCCAATATTTCCATAAAATCCCTTGGCCTCCCAGCAGTGCTGGAGGGGGGAACATTTTATGTCCACATCTTCATCCCACTGAAATTCCCATAAAATAAAATAAAACAAAACATTGGACATCCCTCTGGAGCTCCCACAGCTGCTCAAAGTGGCAGCTTGGGATGGGTCAAGGGGATTTTAGGATGAGCTGTTGGAGCTTTGTGGATTTTGGGAAGAGCTTGAAAGGGGTTGTGGGGTTGGAATTTCAGGAAGAGTTCAGGATGGGTCATTGGGTTGGGATTTTGGGAAGAGCTCCTGGTGGGTTGTTGGATCAGGATTTTGGCAAGAGCCAGATGTTTGTCATCATTCCACTACCATTTCTCCTGCCCCTTTAGCCCTATTTCCTCATTATCTAAGGATTTTTCCAGATTTTTCATTTTGTTTGGATCATTTTGGGTGCTTTCAGAATCCAAAACGATGCCTCATCTCAGGAAAGGTGGGAAGGTGAATCCAAATTCCCTCAAAAACCTGGCACCATCCCTAATTTGGAGCAATGGCTCTGCCGGCACCTCGTGGCCTCTTCCCAGATGTTGGAACAGCTGAAGGAGCCAAAATGGAGCCAAAAATTCTGCAAGGCCAGGCTGGGTCTGAGACGCCTCGTTTGATAAATGGAGATCGTGACCCTCATTTGCATCTATGCAAATATGCAAATCAGGGCTGATTCCTGGCTGCCAACCAACCCCCCAAGCTAATTAAGGCAGAATCCCTCAAATTGGTCGCTCCCCAATTTTATTCCCATTCCATAGGGTGAAACCAACAGATTTTGGTCAAATGAGGCCCAACAGGTGGGAGGTGTCACCTCTCATCCCAGATTTTCCCTTTTCCCTATAAAAAACCCCGTTTCTGCAGGATTTCCTGTTTGCCCATGGGTTTCCTCCACATCAGCTGAATTTTCCCCAGAGTTTTCAACCTGAAGTGCTTCCACCCCCAGTCTGGGCTGCAGGGCAGGAATTCCCTCCTGCTGGTAAATCCCAGGAGGGAGTTCCTCCCTCCCTTTTCCAGCAGATCCCAATGAAACCTGAGAACTGTAAAAAAATCCAATTTTTCCTTCTTTTCCCCCATTTTATCCAGCTCCCCCCAGCTGCCCCATGGATCACTTTCCAATCCATTTCCATGGATTTTTGTCTTTCCCCAGCAAATCCCAAGCTCCCCAGACGGGGAATTTTCCTACAATCCCAATTTTGCCAAGCAGGAGCGACCACCGACCACCAAATCCAATGGAATGCCTCTGGAATGCTTTAACATTCCCTAAAATCCTTCCAGCGGAGCATGGTGCCTCCTCAACACCTGGATTAACCTGGATTAATGCTCCAAACCAGAATGTCCAGGTGTCCCAGGGCTAAAAACTCCCCCTGCTCTGCTCTTCCCTGGTTTTTAATCAAGCAGCTCCACGGAAAACACAGCGGGATCTGATCTCCATGTGCAGATGCGGAATTAATCCCGAATTAAGTGTGGCAGGAGAAGGAGAGGCCGTATCCTAATCCCACACTGAAAAAGATTGGAAACGGGATTTTTCCCCACACCAGCAAATTCCCAGCCCTCCTTTTCCAGTGGCTCAGCTCTGCATCCCAACAAGGAAGAGATTCCCTCCAGCTGGATACTCCTGGACTTTCCCAGGAAGCTGCACCCTCTGAATGCTGCCCCTGGGCACCGGGATTATGGAAAACCTCACCTGAAATAAAGGATTTTATCCCCCAGATGGTGTTGCTGTACAAAATCCATTCCAGGAATGCAATTCCAGAGTAAAAAATAGAATTATTGTACCTGGTGCTCATTTTAGAGCCCCAAACTGGAGCTGAGGGATTGAAAAATTGGGAAAAAAATCCCAAACCCCTGGCAGAGCTCAGTCGGTGGCTGGTGGGGCGGGGGTTTGCCAACAGCATCTGAGGATTTTCCCGCTGTTCCAGCTCCATCGGGATGGGGATTATGGCACTGGCAGCCAATTCCGGGAAGCCGTGGCTCAGGGTGTTAATCCTGGCTGGAGTTAATCCCAGTGGGAATAATTAACAGAGCAGGAAGGAGCCAGGAGCTGCTCCCTGTCCCTGTAAATGCTCAAGTCCTGGTTGGAACAACGACCTGTGGAAAATGTCCCTGTCCATCCCAACCAAAGCATTCCATGGTTCCAGGCCTTTCCATGCCTCAGTTTCCCCAGCTGGGAAGGGGAAAGCAAGATCCTTTCCAGCTCATCCAAGATCCAGGAAAATCCCATCCCGGAGTAACTGCAAGGTGTTATTAGAGATCCAAAAAAATGCCATTCTGGAGTAACAGCAAGGGGTTTTTAGAGATCCAAAAAAATCCAGAATGAACAGCAAGGGGTTTTTGGAGATCCCAGAAAATCCTGGAATAACAGCAAGGGGATAATTTGAGATCCCAAAAAATCCTGGAATAACAGCTAGAGGATATTGGAGATCCCAAAAAATCCCATTCTGGAATAACAGCAAGGGGTTTTTAGAGATCCCAGAGTAACAGCAAGGGGATAATTAGAGATCCCAAAAAATCCTGGAAGAACAGCCAGGGTATATTAAAGATCCCAAAAAATCCCATCCAGGAAGAACAGCAGGGGGTTATCAGAGGTGCTCCTGCTCCCAAAAATACCCAGGAAGGAATTTTCCCACCCAAAACACCCCAATCCTTCCTAAAACTCCTCTTCTTCCAGCTTTAGCAGGAGATCCACAGGTTTGGGATGGGAAAAAGAGGGAAAATCATTCATTCCATTCAGGAAAGTCGGCGGGTTTTGGTTTGGAAGACCCCACTGGGTTTCCCATCAATTCCAAGCAGCTTTTCCCAAGCCCCAGTGGCCCTGGAGCAGGGGTGACCCTGACCCGGGTGATGAATTCCCTGATTTATTTCTCCACTTGCAGGAAATCCAATTATCCCAGACTTTTGATTGGTGACAAATGAGGAGCCATCGATCCCCCCTCCCTCCCAGCTGTTAGCTCCGGGTGATCTCCACTCCTTCCATCGATTCCTGCACAGAGGAACTGGGAAGGGATCATCAGTACTGATTTTTTGGGATTTTTACTTCTGAACTCCTTCTCCAGAGGCACGACCTCAGGCACAAGAAGAGGGAGAACAAACCCAGTCCATGCAGGAATCCCAGGAGCTCCAAAATCCACTTTATTTTTGAAATTCTGGGTGTGATGTGCATATTTTTCCCCAAAAAAATGACCTGGGGGATGCCTGGGGCATCTGGATCAGCCCCAAAGGGTCCCAGCTCTGCTGGAAACCCTCGGTATTCCCAAGGGAATGTTCTAGAGGTTTTTAGGGAGGCAGGAAGGCAGGAAGGCAGGAAGGCAGGAAGGCAGGAAGGAAGGCAGGCAGGCAGGCAGGCAGGCAGGCAGGAAGGCAGGCAGGCAGGAAGGCAGGAAGGCAGGAAGGCAGGAAGGCAGGCAGGAAGGCAGGCAGGAAGGAAGGCAGGAAGGAAGGCAGGAAGGAAGGCAGGAAGGCAGGCAGGCAGGCAGGAAGGCAGGAAGGCAGGAAGGCAGGAAGGCAGGAAGGCAGGCAGGAAGGCAGGAAGGAAGGCAGGAAGGCAGGAAGGCAGGAAGGCAGGAAGGCAGGAAGGCAGGCAGGAAGGCAGGCAGGCAGGCAGGCAGGAAGGAAGGAAGGAAGGAAGGAAGGAAGGAAGGAAGGAAGGAAGGAAGGAAGGAAGGGTGGGTTAGATTTTTGGGACAGAGTCCTCCAGACTCTCCATGGCAACAGCCAAAATTCCCACCAGGATTCCCAGCTCCAGGATTCAGCGCTGGTCTGGAGATGCTTCCCAAACTCTCCCTCATCCATCAGGACAGCTGTGATCCCATCCCTTGGGAAAGCCATGATCCCAACCCTCGGGAATGCTGTGATCCCATCCCTCGGGATCTCCCTGGCCCAACCTCATCCAGCCCCATCTTTCCCGTCCTCTCCAGACCCATTCCCTGGACAAAGCAGGATTGTGATCACCGCTCCCTCTCCTCTGGATTCACACTCCATGACTGATAATCCATCTGCTCTCCGGGTAATTCCACATCCCTAATGGGATTAACGGATATCTCCCTCTTCCAGCCCCAATTCCAGGTGCTGATTCCCAACACTTCCCCACTCCCACTGAGAAGATGTGCGGGGCTCTTCCCTTAATCCTGATCCATCTCCTTGGGGCTGTTCCCTTAATCCCGTTCCATCCCCGCTCCACTGGGAAATCACTGCTAATTAACACCTTTCCTTCTCCCAGCACTTCCATAGCTGTCCCATTATCCATGTTTGGCTTTTCCCACTGATCCCAAAGGCTGACAGAGCAAAATCCCGGCCCTGATTCCTCCTGTAGCTCTGCTCCTGGAATGTTGGCATTTTTTGGGATCTTTTCCCTCAAATCCGGCATTCCGGGGGTTCTCCCACCCCTGAGATGGAGTAAAGCTGGAAAATCAGGAGGAGATTTTTCCATGGCTCCACATGGTGTCCATGACTCCACTTTCCCAAATCCGTCCCTATTTCTGCATCCATCCCTATTCCTGATGCAAAACTCCCATCCCAAAGCCTGTCAGGACATAGTGAATCCTCAGACAAATCACACATTCCCAAATTTCCCTCCTCTTCCTGAAGACCCCAGCCTGACCTCCCAGCCAAGCCAAGGAGGGGGATTGGGAATAACAGCAGCAGCCAGACCTCGGAAAAGGTGGGAAAACGCCCGACAGAGCCTCATATCCTCTGGATGTGCCGGAAGGCCGAAGCTCTGCGTTAATAAAACATAACCAAGCGTGGGATCATCCAATATTCCTTTAATTCAGTGCTCCCGGGAGGGCGGGAAGAGAGGCCAGGAATGCTGGAGGTTTTCCTGCTCAGCGGGGCGGAGAGGAGTGCCCAGGATGTTAAACAGCTGGAAAAGCCCTCCCTTCCCATTCCCATTCTCTTTCTCCAGGCTGGAAGTGCTCTTCATTCCCATTCCCCAGGCTGGACATGCTCCCTATTCCCATTCCCACTCCCATTTTCCAGGCTGGAAATGCTCTCCATTCTCATTCTCATTCCCATTCCCATTCCCAACCTATTTTCCAGGCTGGAAGTGCTCCCCATTCCCATTCCCATTCTCATTCTCCAGGTTGGAAGTGCTCTCCATTCCCAGTCCCATTTCTGTTCCCATTCCCATTTCCTCCCTCCTCCTGAGCTAAAATAATTCCAATCAAATCCTAACAGCCCAAAAATTCTGGGATTTTTTCTCCTGCTTTTTTCCCCTCCCAGTGGGAAACATGGAGCAGATCCGGAGCATGATCCATGCAAACCAAGAGTGGTGGGAGCATCCTGACCATCCCATTGCCCAAAGCCTTTCTCTCCCTCCATGGAATCTCCCAGATTTTCCTGCCCTAAATTAAACAACCCCACAAATTCCAAGGGATGGGAAGGTTTCATTTGGGATGCGCTTCCCGGAGCTCCTCTTGCCTCCCACTCCCCACGCTACAGCAGAAATTCAGGAGGAATCCAAACAATCTCCACTCCTCACAAAGCGCCTCCCTATGGAAAAAAAAAGCCGTAATAACACAGGGAGATGCAAACAAAACTTCAAAAGCGTCACCAGGAGCTAGCGTTCATGGAAAACATCTCATTATCCAATTCCAAAGGGAAGGACTCTGAGTGGAGCCCGAGCACTGGAGGAGTTTCCATGCAGGATGGGCTCTCTGGGACCCTTGTTCCTGGGAATTGCATCCTTTGGATCTTTTCTGCAACAGGATCTGCCCAATTGCCTGGTGCTTTTCCAGCAGCGGATCCAGCCTCGTATCCTGCATGGAAAATCCTGTTCCTCAGCAGAACAAGCGTTTCTGTCCCCAGTGGAAATTCACACTCCCCAATGGATCCAACCTGTTATCCTGCATGGAAAATCCCACAGTGGATCTATTTTTATCCATCCATCCATCCATCCATCCATCCATCCATCCATCCATCCATCCATCCCCCCCATGGAAAATCCCATTCCCCAGCAGCTCCCTGGGAATATTTTGGGCTCGTTGGCCTTTCCCAGCCCCCCAAACCCTCCCACTCCTCTCCAAGTCACGGGGTTCTCCCACAATCCAACATTCCCTGGTTTATTTTTAGGAGGAAAGCCATGAAAGCAGCCAAATTCCACCCCCGGTTCTTGGGATGCTCCCGGAGCTGCGGAGGGTGGAATGGCAGAGCCCGGGCACGCGGATCCCATGTTCCCACGTGGATCCCGTGTTCCCACGTGGATCCCGTGTTCCCACACTTTGTGTGGCTTCATCCACAGGGAACGGGGGTGGCTGGGCCTAAAAAAAGGATGAAGATTTTCCATGGAGCAGCGGGAGGATCCCAAATCCTGGTCCAGGAATCCAGGCTTGGAATCTTCCAAAGCCTTGGAACCAGAGCTTTGGAATGCTCTCTCCAGAGGGGCAAAGCTGGGCTGGGAATTTCCATCCCATCAGAATCCCTTCCCAGGCAATTCCCATCCAATCCATGGGGTTTTTCCAAAGGAAAGACGCAGCCACAGAGAACTCGGGATGAGGAAAGGGAACATGTCCATAAGAGGCTCACAGGGAGCTCATCCTCATCCCCCTTATCCCAAAATCAGGATGATCCCAAGGATTTTGCTGGAATTTGCTGAGCTGGATTCTTTGTGCCCCTCTCCTGCTGTCCCAGTCCTGCTGGGAAGAGCCAGAGATTCCCAAATTCATGCCAGGACATCCCCTGGTGACAATCACTGGCCAAAAATGTCCCTTCCGTCACTTCCCTCTTTTCCAGGTCCCAGCTCCAGGACCGATTCCCACCTTGGGACCAGCCTGGCATGAGCAGCCTCCAAAGCAACATTCTACCCATAAATCCAGGCTTATCCTTGGAATTCATCCCAAACAAAAGCATTTCCATGGACAAGAGATCACGAGGAAGCAGATCCCTCATCACCCTTCATCCCACCCATCCCTCTGATTGCAAACTCCCCTCATGAACCCTCTCCCTGGATCCAGCCCTTCCCAGGGGCTGCAGATCCTTGGAAAAGGAACAAAGAGGAGGAAAAGCAGGAGGTGCATCCCAAAGGAAGATTCCCAGCTCCTGCTTTCCCTGCCCTGGCTGGATGGGAAGTGGCTCCGGGATTTATCCTTGAGCACAGGGAGGTGGAGAGGGGCTCTTAATCCCCTCTGCCTGGTGAATATTGATCAAAAAATCATAGTAATGGAAAATTATTCCAGAATCTTGGGCAGGAGACAAAAAAATTCCCTGCCTCCCCTGCTCCAGGTGGGATTTTCCAGATGGAGAAGCACTCTCGGCACTGGAGGAACCAAAATGTGAGGCTTGGAGGCCAGGAAGGGCCCAGCAGAGCCACATTCCCACCTCCATTCCCACCACTGGGAATTGTGGGGTTTCCTGACATTTCCCCAATCTTCTCGGAGCTGAATCCCAGCTGGGAGTGGGAATGAGGCACCTTCCCTGATCCAAAGGCTTTGGAGAGCCCCCAGTCCCTAATTAGATAAAATCAACAGTTCCAAAGAGGGAACAACAGCCGCGGGTTGTTGTCCCTGCCTTTGGAATCCGCCCGCCCTTGGTGCTCCTGCCGGATCTGGGCCCCAACACACTGAAAACAAGCCCGTGATTGACGGGTTATTTTGGGGAAAAAAAGAGGGGAAAAGTGGGAAGCAGAGAATGGAACGGGAGCGCCAGACACAAGCTCGGAACGAGCCCGGCAGCTCCGCGCAAGCAAACAAAAGGGCACAGAGAGCAGCTGGATCGGGAAGGATTCCAGCCCCATCCGTCAGCTGCATCCCTCCCGCCGGGATTTGCCAGCTGGGAATTCGCACAGCTGGTGCTGCCTCCCAAAATTAAGGATTTGGGAACCCCTTCCCTCGTTTTTCCTCTCTGTGGGGTCTGAGCGCAGAGCTGGACGTGGTGTGGCTGAAGTCGAGGATTTGTCTTGGAAAATTGGTAAAAATCAAAAAAAATCCCAAAAAATCCCATCACTGGGAGTTGCGAGGGGGTGATGCTACTTCATCTGCCCCACACCTGTTCCAGGTAGGAATTTGTGTCCCTTCCCAGCCATCCAGGGTGAGCTTCCAGATCCATTTCCAGCTCCCTGTGGAGCTTTTCCATCAGCAAGTGCTGCTGGAGCCTCAGGAAGATCCTGGGCTCTGCCTCAGCTGGATTCCCACTAAAACCCCACTCTTATCCCAGGAGCTTTTCCTCAGCAGATCCCGGAGCATGAGGTGAGAGCTGGTCAAGCATTCCCAAGCCAAGGAATTCCCAGCAGGAAAGAGCGTTTTTGTGGGAAAAAACCATCCTAGGAAACACCTCCATGGGAAGGGGAAGCTGGCGGGATCATCTGGGTGCTCCAGGAGCATCCATGGATTTGGGATGCAAGGTCCAGGCAAGGCCTGGAAGTGTTTGGAGGTACCTGAGGAGCCTCCAGGCTTCCAGACCTGGAAAAGTCCCAGAGTCGCCCATGGGAATCTCCTGAAGTTTAACAAGAGCAGGAGCGGGGCAATCCCAGCATGGATCCAGGCTGGGATGAGGACAAGGAGAGCTCTGGGAGAAGGACCTGAAATGGGGCAGTTCCAGGATGGATCCAGGCTGGGATAAGGACCTGGAGCAGGACAATCCCCAGGATGGATCCAGACTGGGATGAGCACATGGAGCAGTCCTTGGAGAAGGGACCGGGGGGTGCTGGTGGGGGAGAGCTGGACGTGGAAACCTCCCAAGTCTAGGGCTGATCCCAGAGCAGGAAAATGGGGAATTCTGCCCTCTGGAGATTCTGGAGCAAGTCCAGAGAAAGCTCCAGGATGATCCAAGGAAAGGCTGGGAGAGCTGGGAATGTCCAGCCTGGAGAAAAGAGAAGCTTTGGGTTGACCCAATTTGGCCTTTCAGGACCTGAAGGAGCTGACAGAAAAGATGGAAAAAATCTCTTCAGAAGAGCCTGGAGTGACAGGACAGGGAATGGCTCTGCAATTCCAGAGGGGAAATTGAAGTGAGCTATTGGGAAGGAATTCCTGGCTGTGAGGGAGGTGAGGCCCTAGCACAGCTTTCCCAGAGAAGCTGGTAATGTCCAAGGCCAGGCTGGAGGGGGCTGGGAGTCACCTGGGATAGAGGGATCTGTCCCTGCCCATGGAATTCCCTCCCAAAGCATCCCAGGATTCCAAGGCTGAGCCCATGGATGGAGCTGGGAATATCTGACAGCCTGCACAGGGCAGGGGCTGCTCAGCTCCAGGCTCCCAGCACCTGGATCAGAATTCCTTATCCCAGACCAAGGGGCATCGACATTCCCAAGCCAAACCCTACAACATTCCCGGGGTTTGGTTTTGGGGGATGCCAATAATCCCAAGGGAATTTTGAGGTCCCCCAAACTGAGCTTGGGGGACTTTGGAAATGCTCTGGGAGCAGTCACAGGAGCTTTTCCAGGCAGAAATAAAGCTGGGAATATCTCCCCATCTCAAAGATTATCCTGATTATCCTGGAGAGGCACAAGGAGAGAGAGGATCTTCGCCGGAGCCGTGGCTTTTTCCAGAGCTCTTGGTTGGAAGTGGCAGCTCCGAAACGCAGCTGGTGGGAGGAGGGAAATTGGGCTAATTGGGAAAGGGCAATTAGCACAGCGAGGGGGGTTTTCCGAAGGGGCTGCGCAGCCTGGATTTACCTGGAGAGGCTCTGTGGGAACGCGGGATTCGTGGGAACAGGAGGGAAAACTTCCAGAAAAGAGCTGAACACGGGATTTGATGGGAAAAGAGTGAACATGAAAGGACGGCGGGAATGTGGGGTGGATTTTTGGCACCTGCAGGTGAATTAAAGCAGGATCTTATCCCCACTGCTCCTTTTCCCTCATTCCCCCAGGACACAGTTCCCACCAAATTCCTCCTTCCATTAAAAAGAAATACGAGCAGGTGTCTCCCACCGCCCTGGGAAAAGTCCCCCGCTGGGTTTTCCCTCCAAAAACGAGGGAAAATCTTCTTTTCCAGGTTGGAGAAGGGTCCACCCGGGGGGCTCCGTGTCAGCTGGGAAAAGCCCTGCCAGAAAAACCTCCGGGGGGAATGCAGAGGGGAGAGAATTCCAGGTAAAATCCCAGCTGCAAAGGGCTTTTCCCAAGCTGGGTTTTTCAGGAATATCCCCAAGGACAGCTCCCTGCAAAGCCCAGGAGCTTCAAACACTCGAATTTTCCTTTCTTTTTTTTTTTTCCCCTGGCTGGTGTTGGGAATTAGAAGCCGAAGCGAATCCCAGCGGGATAAAGCCGCTGGAAATCTCCAGGAACGCGACACTTTCATCCCTCCCACGGCGCTAAAACAGCCCAGGACGAGCCCTTTATGGGGCCGTATTTCAGGCGGGGGCTCAACGAGCCAGCCCTGATCCCAGAATCCACGGATCAGGGAAAAAGGGGGCTTTTCCAGCTTTTCCATTCCCTTTTCCAGGCGCTCCTCTCCTTTTCCATGGTCCAGCGCTGCCTCCTCCGCGTGGCCTCGTTTTTCCCTCGTGATGGCTCCTTAACCCACTTAGCCCCGGCCCCGGCGGCTTTTTTTTTGGCAAAAGGCAGAGGTTGATCCGGGGACAAAAGGGGAAAAAAGGCTGGAATGCCAGGGGTGGTGCTCCCGGAGGGCTGGAAAACACCTCGGGAATGACCCCGGCCGTGCTTGGGGTCACAAAAGGCTTTTCCTGAGCAGGGGAAGGATGCAGAGCAGGGCTGGAAACCCCCCCAAGAAAAGCTTCCCACGGATGATTTGTGGGGTGGGAAGTGGTTCCAGCGGATTCCTGAGGGATCCTCCGGGATGCGGATGAGGGGACAATAAAAGCAGACAAAATTCCCCCAAAAAAAGGTTTTGGGGACACACGGCAGATGTAGGGATGAACAGCGGGAAGCGGGGATGTGCCCGCCTGGATCTTCCCGGGGTCTGGATCCCTTGGATTCCTCTCCAGCCGGGATGGGGAGGGCACGGCGGCGGCTACAGCCAAGGATGCCGTCAGCCAGGAAAAAGCCATCTGCCCTCAGAAATTCGGGAATGGCGAGCTCTCTGCCCCCCGAAATTCGGGAACAACGCTCTGCTCCCCTCACCACCCCCTCCCCCGAAATTCGGGAGGAGCTCAGCCCCGCTGCCCCGAGCAAAGGGAGGCGCCCCAAAACCGGGATTTGGCCGGGATTTGTGGCTAGCTGATGGAAAAACAGAGCTCGGGCTGGGTTTTTTGGGACAGCCGAGGTGGGGGGGACACAGAATTCCGAGGTGGTTTGGGTTGGGAACCCCAAAATGACCACAGGGACAGCTTCCATTGGGAAGGAGATGCCAAACACGGCGGATCCTCGGGTTGCAGCCAAGTTCCAGTGGGGTTTAGGAGCCCAAATCCAGCTCGTGGATGCCCAAACCCAAACAATTCCCCACGTCGGATCCATCACTTCCTAACCCCAACCCCTCCGGGCTCCCCGAGCTCCTCCAACCCCTTCACAAACCAACTTTGATCCCATTTTTCTCCCCTCCACCAAAAAAAAAAACCCCTCACGAACAGAGATTCCCCCGCAGCCGCTCTCAGGAAATCAACAGCACGAGAGCAACGGCCCGATCTGCGGCGAGAAAAAGCAGGAGAGAGGGAGGAAAAATGATCCCTGCGCCAGTGACAGACAGCTGGAGCTCCGGGAAAGCCGGGGGGATGCGTTGTTCCTTGGAAATTGTCTATCCATGACCTTAAAACGGCGGCGGAGGAGAGCGGGGAGGGGAGGGGAGGGAGCCGGGGCTGGCTTTGGCATAAGTTCCCCCCTTTTTCCCGAGCGGGTTTTATTCCCGATGCTGGGATGGCGGGATGCTCGGGATGCTCGGGAAGGGGGCTCGGAGCAGCAGCCGCAGCCCGCCAGGACCCGAACCCCGCCGCGAAGGGAAAAGAGGGGTTGGGGAATTCTTTTCCCGAGCCCAAAGCCCGGCTGGGCTCGGGCTGCGCCGTGCCCGAGGGATGGATCGGGAGCAGGCGGGGAAGAATCGGCTCCTTTGTGTGGAGCTGGCCCCGCGCAGCCCCGCAGAGCCGCGGCTCCCCCGCCCCGCGCCCTGCAGCGCTCGCCGGCGCTTCCCGGAGAGGAGAAAGTCCATTAAAAATAAAAAAAAAAAAATAAAAAAATAAAAATAAAAAAAACCCCACAAAAATAGCCCAAAAAACGGGGAGATGCGGAGCAGGTTGCGCTCTTGCCTCCATCTCCCGGCGCCTGGAAAAGCTCCCGTTCCCGGGCACTCGGCAAGGAGCGGCCACCTGAGACCCCCCCCTACCCCCGAGCGGGAATTGGGGGGAAAAAGGAGGGAATTGGCCTCAAATGGACACGGAATGAAATCCCACGGGTGGCCCTATGGGGTGTGAGGAGTGGAAAGTTTCCCTGCCCGGGCGGTTTTCCCTCCCCGGAGCCCCGGGTTTGGGGCTGGCGTGGGGAGTCCCGGGGTTTTTGGGAGCTCGGGAGCTGCAATCCCCCAGGACAGCGGGAATTTGGGGGATGCTGCTCCTTACTTGGGATTTGAGCATGCCAAAGGGGCAGGAGGGGCTGCGAGCCCCCAAAAACTGAGCTCGTGGGGGTCCCCAAAGCACAGCCCCCCCTCCGTGGCTGGAGCAGGGCTGGGATGCGCAGCCGGAGCTCGGCAGCGGCGGGGAAAGGGGACACGGGGGTGGCCTCGTGAACGAGACCCCCGGCCCCCCGCACCCCATGAACGGCCCCACCCCAGTGCCCAACAGCAGTGCCCAGTTAGGGGGTGCCCCATTAAAATCCCCCTCTTTACAGGATGCCCCATTAACGGCTCCCACACCAGTACCGGGTTATGGGGTGCCCCATTAACGGATCCCACACCAGTTCCCGGTTATGGGGTGCCCCATTAACAGCTTCCACACCAGTTCCCGGTTATGGGGTGCCCCATTAACGGATCCCACACCAGTTCCCGGTTATGGGGTGCCCCAGTAACACCTCCAGACCTCGTTCCCCAATACCAAACCCCAATGCCCCACTCCAAACCCATTCTCCTCTCCATGGGTGCCCCCCCCACCCCAGCACCCCAAACCTCATGGCGGGGGCGCCGAGCCCCGAGCCCGCCCCGTGACCGGGGGGATGCAGGGGTCACCCCATCCCTCCCGCGGCCCCGGGGGGTCCCTGTCCCCTCGGGGGGTGGCACTCACCCAGCGCCGGGTGCCGCAGGTGCCAGAGCAGGAGCCACAGGGGCAGGGGGCTCATGGCGCGCATGGTGCCCGCGGGGGCGGCTCAGCGGGGCCCCCGCGCCGGGCGGCGGGCGGGCATCGCGCCGGGCACCGGGAGGGGCTCGGCCCGGTCCGGTCCGGGAGGGGATGGGATGGGAGGGGGCTCGGCCCGGTCCAGGAGGGTCCCGGAGGGGAGGGGGCTCGGCCCGGTTCGGTCCGGGAGGGGAGGGGGCTCGGGCCGGTTCGGGGGGTCCAGGAGGGGGCTCGGCCCGGCTCGGCGCTGCCCCCCCGGTGCAGCAGCTCCTCCGCCGCCGCCGCTGCCGCCCTTAAGCCGATTTGGAGCAGCCGGAGCCGAGCGGGGCTGGAGCGGCCGCCCCCGGCCCCCCCGGGCTGAGCCCGCCCCCGGCCCGGCCCCCGGGAGGGGCTGAGCGGGGCGGGGAGGAGAGCGGGGGGCGGGGAGGGAGAGGGAGAGAGGGGGGGACTGGGGGGGATTGGGGGGATGGAGCGGGGGGGGATTCACGGAGGGATGCGGGGGGATGGATCCAGGGGGGAATGCGGGGGGGGAATGCGAGGGGGGGATACGGGGGATGGATGGGGGATGGATCGGGGGGTTCGTGCCGAGATGCGGGGGGGGATTCACGGAGGGATCGGGGGATGGATCCAGGGGGGAATTCACCGGGGGGGGATGGATTGAGTGGGGGTGCAGGGGGGGATTGGATTGAGGGGGATGGATTGAGGGGGATGGATTGAGGGGGGATACCGGGGGGGGGATTCACGGAGGGATCGGGGGGATGGATCCAAGAGGGATGCAGGGGGGGAGGGATTGAGAGGGGAATTCACGGGGGGGATGGATTGAGGGGGGTGCAAGGGAAGATTGACGGAGGGATCGGAGGGATGGATCCAGGGGGGAATTCACGGGGGAGGTGGATCCAGGGGGGATGGATTGAGGGGGGATACTGGGGGGGATTCACGGAAGGATCGCGTGGATGGATTGGGGGAGTGGGGGGTGGGGGGATGCAGGGATGGATTTGGGGGCCGGGGGATGCTGGGGGCTGTGGGGGATGGGGGGGGAGGGGTCACGGGGGTGCCGGGGGGGGGGCGGGAGGGGCACAGGACGGGCTGGGGGATGGGCGGTGACAGGAGGGGGGACACGGCGGGGTGGGGGTGGCACGGATGCAGGAGGGGTTGGATGCAGGCAGGGATGTGGGAAGGGGGATTGGGATGCAGGCAGGGATTTAGGATGCAGGATGGGGTTGGGATGCAGGGTTGGGATCTGGAAAGCAGGATTGGGGTGCAGGGTTGGGATGCAGGCAGGGATGTGGGATACTGCATGGGGTTGGAATACGGGGTTGGGATTTGGGATGCAGGGTTGGGATGCAGGGTTGGGATGTGGGGTTGGGATGCAGGCAGGGATGTGGGATACTGCATGGGGTTGGGGATGCAGGGTTGGGATGTGGGGTTGGGATGCAGGGTTGGGATGCAGGCAGGGATGTAGGATGCAGGGTTGGGATATGATCAGGGATGTGGGATACGGGATAGGGAGTAGGATCCAGACAGGGATGTAGGATACACGATGGGTTGGGATGCAGGAGGGGCTGGGATGCAAGATGGGGTTGGGATCCAGGATAAGGAGCAGAATGCAGGCAGGGATGTGGAGTCCAGGATGGGGTTGGGATGCAGGCAGGGATGCAGGATGCAGGATCCAGGAGCAGGGATCCACAGGGACCCACAGGGATAGACAGGGATCTGCAGGCATCCACGTTTTCTCCCTGCCCCCTCTTCCCTCAGCAATTCCCATCTCCCTGAACCCCCAGATCCAGCCTGGAGTGATCCCAGACTCCCCAAAATCCCCCCCTGGCTGGGATCCCAACCGCTTCAGGGCCCTGCCCCACAGCTTTTCCTGATTTTCCTGCAGCTCTCAGACTTCAGGAAAATGCCAGGATTCCTTGGGAAGAGGGATTGGGATGCCTGGGGCTTCCTGAGGGCAGAAGAGCTGGAGATCCACACCCCTTTTCTTACAAAACCCCACATTTTTATCCCTTATTCCTGCTTCCAGGTGGTCTCCCTGCCTTCCCAAATCCTTTCCTTCCAGCCCTCCACCCCCACCCATTCCCAAAATCCCAGGGTAACACTCCCTGATTTCCAGCTGGACAAAGCCATCCCATGGAAAAAAAACCCAAACCCACTCAGAATCCTCTTTGGGGGCTCAAATTTGGGAAAAAACACCGGGACAAAAGTTTTCCCTGGGGTGGGGATGGGAAACAGCTGGAATTCCAGCCCAGTAACACTGAGGGGAAAAGTCCTGGATTGGGTCAGCCCATGGCGATGGATTTGGACATTTTTGGCTCCTGGTGGTTCCTGTCAGGGAGGTTTTTTGGGAATCAAGTCCTACCAGTTTGGATCAGACTGGTGTTACCAGTTGGGCTGGAATTCCAGCTGTTCCCAATCCCCCTGAAAGCAAATTCCATGGAAAATCCCTCAATTTTCCCTCCCGGGATCCTCTTTTGAGGCTCTGCTTGGGCAAAAACACTGGGACAAAATTTTGGAGTCACCCATCCTCAATGCCTGGATATCTGGGATAAACCCAAATCCAACCCCATATTCCCAAGTTCCAATCTTTCATTTTCCCCCACATGAGGAGTTTTCCATGAAAAGCGGAACCACCAGGAGTCAAAAATTCCCAAATCCATCACCACGGGATGCCCCAATCCAGGATGCCCTCAGCTGCCAGAGCCCAAAGTCTGGCTCTTCCCGTCTTTTTTTCCATGGAAAACACGACATTCCCAACATTCTGCTCTCCCAGCATTCCCACTTTCCCCAGACAGGGCTGTTTCCATGGCTGGAACATTCCTTTGGATGGGAGTCACCCCTGGATGAGGTGGGTGGAGATTTTCAGGGAGCTGGGAATTGCTTCCCAAAGACTCGACAGCTCCAATACCTCCTTGGAAAACAAAAATAAACCGGGATTTAAAAAATTCCCACAATTCCACAGCTTCCCAATGGGAACTTCAGCCCCTTTCAGCACAACCTCACCCCAGAGCCAAACCCATGATCAGGTGGGGAAGGATAAAGGGGAATAACCCGGAATGTTAGGAGCAGAATTTGTTTTCCGAGGGCAAAGCTTCCTCGTCGGCCTCCAGATTCCGCGGGGAATTCCCAGGAGTGGCTCCCAGGACATCGGAACCCCGGGAATGGTGGTACACCAACCCCGCCATGTCCACATCGCTCCCATTTCCCCCAGCTTTGAATTCCCTGTGAATCCATCACTGGTGGGATCTCCCTTGGAATGCCCCGGGGAATTCCTGGCCTCGGGAAGGGAGGGAATGCATGGGGAATGCTGCTCCTGCCTCATCCAGACACGTCCAGCAGGGTGATTATTCCCAGTTTTTTCTGTAAATACGGATTTTCCCATGCTACCTTCCAAAGCTGGATCCCTTCACTCCCTAAAAAAAACCAATCCCTGTCTTTGGATGGAGCTGGCGCCCTCCTGTCCTTCCCAGATTCCCAAGGGATGGATCCAGCCTGGAAAACCAGGCCCAAGCCTCATTCCGTGCGTCCCTTGGGAACAGCCAGAACCCAGGGCAGCGCATTCCAGGCGAGGCTCCTCCATCCGCCCTCGGAGGTGGGAATTTGGGCCAAAAAAAATTCCCAAGGGGAAAAATTTCCAGTTTCTCTTTTTTTCCCCATCACCTTTCCAGAACAAATCCAGGGGCTAAATCCCAAATTAGAGAAGAAAACCCCAAATTTAGGGAAAAAGTCCAAAATTTTGGGGAGAAAGCCCTAAATTTAGGGAGAAAGTACCAATTTGGAAGACAAAGTCCCAAATTCAGGGGTAAAGTCACAAATTTAGAGAGAAAATGCCAGACTGGAAGAGAAAACCCCAAATTTAGGGAGAAAGTTCCAAATTTGGAATAATCAGGAATTTATTCCAGAGAATCATCCTGGGGAACAAATCCCAGGGAGGATGTTTTGATGGAACTTCGCCTCGGACAAATTCCAGGAATTTTGGTGCAGGAATGGGGTTTGGAAAGGAGGAATAAAGGAAAAATGGGAGGATTGGGATGAAAAATTCCCTGGTGACCAAAAATGGGGAAGGGCACCTGGAAATACCAAGAGTGGGAACGAGGAAAAGCCGGGAATATCCGGTGCTCCCGGAGCTGAGCCAGTCACCGGCTCAACCACTGGTAAAAATCCAAGGAGATGGAAAAAATCAGGGAATAGGGAGAGGAAAGAAGGGAAAACTCGAGGCTCTCAATGAATTTGGAATTTTGACTGGAATTTCCTTGGAACTGAGGGGATGAAGGATGGAGTTGGGTTCCCTGTGAAGTCCCATGGGATTTTTTGGGATTGATCCTGTTCTCTAGTGGAAAAGCCTGGAAAAAATGGAAAAAGGGGGAATATTCCCCATTCCAAACAAGGCTTGGTGAAGGGTGAGGAGTTGGAGCTGAGCCCCAAAATTCCTGCCTGGGTGAGGGAAGTGGATTTGGGATTTCAGTGGGATTTGGGGTTTGATCCCACAGCTTGGGGAGTGAGAAATAATTGGAATTTATCCTGGAGGGATCCAGGAAGACAAATAGGAACAGGGGTTTGGTTTTTTGGGAAGAAGGACTGGAAGTGCTGGTTTGGGGATATTTAGAGATAAAATAGGATCAGTGCCTGGATGTGGAATTTTTGGGATAGAGGGGAAGGATGGGGGGTCCTAAGCCCGGTTCTGTAGCGCTGGCACTTGGCAGCTCCTAAAAATTCCCAAAATTTCCCAAAAAATCCTTAGTTTCCTCATTCCATGCTCCCCCACTCCCAAGGGGGAATTTTCCAGTGCAAATCCCCAAAAAAATTGGCTGCGGCTCCAGCCAACAGGAAAAATCCCTCTGAGTATTTTCCAGCCCCAAATCCCATCCATGGAATGCTCTCTCATCCTGACGGACACAGGGACAGAGGGAAAACCCCTTGGAAAAGCGGGAACAGTTCCACATCAGCCTGAGGCTGCTCCCCCAAAAAGCTGGGATTTTAGGAAATTTTAGGGTATTTTGGCCATTTTTTGGGAGCATCCCTGGCTTTTCACAGTTCCCTCCTTCCTGCCACTTGTTTTTCCCAGTTTTTCATGGAATTTTTTCCCTGCAGGTGACACGAGGTCCCGGAACCCAGCCCCACTGCGGTCTCATCCCAGAGATTTCCAGGATTTTTTTCCAGATGTCCATCCCAATCCTTCCCTTCCTGAGGCCTCTTGGGTCCTCTTTGTTTCCAGGAGCTTCCAGGTGCTGATCCCAGGTTTATCCCGGATATTCCCATAGGTAACAGGACAATATATTCATTTTTCCTGGAAAATCAGTCATTAAGGGGATTTTCCTTGGGAATTCGGAGATTCTTTCCTTGGGAATTTGGAGTGCTGGGATATCCCCAAACTGGGAATGTTGCTGGAGCTTTTCCAGCTCCACCTCCACCCCCAAACCTTGGGAAGAGCCAAGGCTGGGAAGGCTCGGCGGGATCAACGGGATGGGACAGGTCCCCGGAGCCTCCGGGAACGTGGCAGGAGCAGATCCAGTGGGATTCCCACACCTGGCACCGGGATGAGCGGTTTTTCCAAACATTTCCCACCCCAAAGGCTCGAGAGCAAACAGAGCCAGGGCTGTGCAAGCAGAGATGCCACGGGATGGATCCTGGGATATTGACACTCCTGGAAAACCAATCCCGCATTCCCAGCTGGCGCCTCCGGCACAGCTCATCCCTGATTCCCAAATTCTGCCCCATCCTGCATTCCTGGCTTGGCTTCCCATTGGGGAAATCCTGCTGCATCCATAGCCCAGAGGAATCGCTCCACTTCCTTTGGGAATTCCATATCCTGGAGGGATTTCTCCACTTCCTTTGGTAATTCCACAGCCTGAAGGGATTTCTCCACTTCCTATGGGAATTCCACAGCCTGGAGGGATGGCTCTGCTTCCTTTGGGAATTCCTCCCTGGAGGAGGTGTGGTGCCACTGTGGCTGCTCTGGAATTTGGGAGTCACTGTCCAATCCTGCCCTGATCCTTCCATCCCGGGGCCTTCCCATATTCCCATCTCCCATCTTCCCGTATTCCCATCTTCCCATCACTGCAGGAGCATCTGGAGCAGGAGCTGGGATAGGAACCCTCCACGTGGAAATGTCAAAATTCCAGCAGGATAAATTCTGCTCCTGTCTCCAGGAGAATCCCGGCACCTCCTTCTTCATGAACTCCATGGAAAGCAGCGTTTGGATCCCAGCACGAGACCCTTGGAGCTGGAAAATCCCACCTGGATTTTCCCATTCTGCCTGCTCTCTTGGGAGCGGGGATGGTTTGGCTGCTCCAGGCTGAGGAGGAAGCAGGAATACGGTAGGAAAACCAGGATCCTGAATCCCGCCGGTTTTCCCTTCTGTCTCTTCCCACTCCTCCCCTCCCTGCTCCACCTCCCGGCCCTGGGAGTGGGATGAGCCAGGGGATTGTGGATCCCGGGAAAGGAATTTAATAAATATGGAAATGGCTGCTCCTCGGGTGGGAGAGGGACACGGGAAGAGGCTGGAATGAGGGAATGAATCCATCCAAGTACCTGGAAAAGAGGTGGAGGAAGAAGGGCTGGGAAAAACAGGGGAAAATGGATCTGAGGGCAACAAGGACGATTTTCTTGGAAGATGAATCCAAACTGTTGCACACAGGAAGGGAAAGTACCTTAATCCAGACAAGAGATCCCAAATCCACAAAACTGATCCCAAATCCACAAAATATATCTCAAATCTGGAAAACAGACCTGAAACCCACTAAATATATCCCAAATCCAAAAAATACATCCCAAATCCACAAAATATATCCCCAATTCACAAAATAGATCCTAGATCCATAAAATTGATCCAAAATCCAGAAAATATATCCCAAGTCTGCAAAATATATGCCAAATCCAGAAAATACTCCCCAAATCCACAAAATAGATCCCAAATCCGGAAAATAGAAATCCCAAATCCACAGAATACAGTCACATCCCAGCTTTTTACCAAGTAAGTTTCCCCCAGGGATTTTTCCAGCATTTCTGACTCCTCCTCCAGGACCTCCTGATTCTTCAGCTTTCCCCTATCCCACATTTCCCAGGTTCCGAATTCTCGAGCTCCAGGGTCTGCTCCTGGATCAATAAATCCAATCTTGGCCACGGCCCTTTGGAGAGGAGTTTTTGCAGGACAAGGAGCTTTGGGAATGTTTCGCCCATGGAATAAATCCCAATTTTCCCTTCAGGGCAACCAGGAAAATTCCTTGGGAATTTCCCTGCCACCAACAATTTCCCAGCTTTCCCTGCAGCCAGCATTCCAAAGAATTCCTGGAATATCCCACCACCACCACCAAGTGGCACTGGCAAATTCCATGGGTGACTCCCGGATCCAGCCACTCCACATCGCATGGGATCATCTTTTCCAAGAGATGGGAAGGAGCTGAGGAGATCCTGGATTTCCCAGGACCCAATCCTGGGAAACACCTAGGAGCTCCAAAAGGATGGAAAAGAGGGCAGGAAGAGGAGGAAGGAGCCATTTTTTGGTGGAAAGTCGCCTGGAATTTCCAACTTTGGAGCTTCACCAGAGGACAGGACTCGCCTTGGATGGATTTTAGGAGGAATTTGTCCATCCTGGGAATGTTCGGCTGTTGGGAAGCTCCAGAGTCGTTATCTCCACACAATTTAATTAAAGTCTGGCGTTAATGACACAATGGCCACTAATTAATTTAATTAATTTAATTAATTTTTAATTAATTTAATTAATTCTCGCTCCTGCCCAGGAGATTGGGGGCGGGGGGGAATGGGGATTTTTTTGGTTGGGAAGCAAAATTGAATTCCAGCCCTGGAAGTGTGGGGGGACCTCAGGAAACAAAGGGATTTGGGAATGCATGGGGGGCATCCAGGACAGGGAACTGGGAAAGTTTCTGGGAATATTGACTGGGAACCAGGAAAATCAATTGGGAACCAGGAATATTGGCTGGGTATTGGGAATATTGACTGGGAACTGGGAATGTTGACTGGGAACCAGGAATATTGGCTGGGAATTGGGAATATTGACTGGGAACTGGGAATGTTGAGTGGGAACTGGGAATATTGGCTGGAAGCTGGGAATACTGGCTGGGAACTGGGAATACTGGCTGGGAACAGGAATGTTGATGGGACAAAGCAGCACCAGGCAGGGTCAAGCAATGGGGACATCTCCAACTGGTTCCATTCCCATTTGGTCATGGAAAGATGGGAACAGGCTGTGACAAATCTGGAATTTTTAGGATGCCTTGGAAAGGACCTGGAAGCTGATCCCATTCCAATCCACTTCCCACGATCGCAGGCTGCTCCAGGGCCCATCCAGCCTGGCCTTGGGCACTTCCAGGGATCCAGGGGCAGCCACAGCTGCTCTGGAATTCCATCCCAGGGCCTTGCCACCCTCCCAGGAAGGATTTATCCCAATTATCCCATCTAACCCAGCTCATGGATTCCTGGAATGCTTCGGGTGCATGTAGGGTGCTCCAAGCCCTGTCCTTGGACACTCCAGGGATGGAGCAGCCCCAGATTCCCTGGATAAGCTGTGCCAGGGCCTCCCCATCCCGCTTATTCCTACAGCATCAAGCAGGAATTTTGGGATGAAGCAGAACTTCGGGATACAAACAATTTTGGCTGCTCCAATCGTGGCACAAAATCCAGGGATGGAGTTTGCCGACGGGAGATGAAACTCCTTGGAATGACACCGAAATCCGCTTTTCCTCCCTAAATAACTTCCCACACCGCAGCCCATCTCTGAGCTGTCACTTCTTTGGGAAAAATCCCTCTCCGCCTCAATCTGGCTCTTTCAAGCGGAATTATTCCCGCTCGGAGCCGCCGTGGCTCCGAACGCTCCGCGGCAATTTCAGCTCCACTCTTTCACCTCATCAGCAGAGTAGGGATTTGGGAATTCTGCTTTCCTTCCCTCCCTCCTGCCCAGCTTTATGCTGCTGAGAGATTTCCCAGCTTTCAGCCTCAGCTTCCCTGGAATTTGGAGATAACGAAGCCCAAATTCCTTTGATCTTTGAATTCCAGCACCCTCAGCTCTGCTGCCCCTCCTAAATCCATGGGGCGGAATTAAACATGGAATTTTCTCATCCCAGGGTGGAGTCTGGAAGTTCTCCAGGGGTCTGGGGAAGTTCTGCAACTTTGAGAAAATCCCCGGAATTTTTGGGTCCATTTTTGATGGATTCCCCCCACCTTGATATGAAAAAAAATCTCCACATTCCAAAGGGTTTCTTGTAGGGAATCTCCATTTTCCCACCAGACTTGGGAAATCTGGGAATGGTTGTTTCATGGAGATGTCGGAAACACCCGGCAATTCTGGCTGCTCCAAACACGAAATTGCCATCCCAGGATCCTGGACATCCCTAAAAATCCAGGTTTGTCCCAGCTGATGGATGGGGAATCCTCACTTGAAGGCTTCAAATATCCATGAAATATCCCAAAGTTTGGTGGACTGGGGGAAAAATCCTGCAGGATGCTTTTCCCAGCAGCATGACCTTGACTGGGAATTTTGCAAAGACATCCCAGAGAATTTGCATCCATGATTTTCCTCCTCCTCCTCCTCCTCCTCCTCAGCCATCTGCTCCCCTGGAATGGCTCCTGCTCCTCGGGGAGAAGTTTTCCGAGGTTGGAAGGAGCTGGAAAAGCTGGGATGGGAGCAGGAAGAGCCCTGGGAGGGGTTGGGAAGGGAGGGACGGAGCCACCTCAATGGCCTTTTCCACAGGGATTGTCTTGAGCTTTGAACACGGAGAAAAGACTTAAAAAATGAGGGAAAGGGGAGAAAAAAACGGGAAAAAAAGGAGGGGAAAAAGGAGCAGGAAAAAAGTGGCCAAAAAAAAATAGTGGGAAAAAGGAGGAAAAAGGAGGGAAGAAAGGACAAAAAAGAAAAAAGCAAAAAAAAAAAAGAGGAAAATAGGAAAGGAATATGAAAAAAGGAGGGAAAAGGGGGAAGAAAAGGAGGGAAAAGAGGGAGGAAAAAGGAGGAGGGAAAAGGAGGAAAATGAAAAAAAAAGGAGGGAGAAAATGAGGAATGTGCTCATTGCACATTCCAAGTTTTTTTCCCAGCTATGGGTAGCTCCATAAAAAGTTGAAATCCTCAGGAACAAATCAAAATAACAATGAAAAAATCCCAACGGGAGTGGCCAAGCTGGAGCATCCTGAGGGCTGGAAGTGGAGCCATTCCAAATCCATCCCTTTGGAAGCCTCCAGAGTTTTCCTTCTCCTCCAGAGCTCTGGGAATTCAGGAGAAGGGACCTCGGGGGTGGCTGAGCTGATCCCTCGTGCTCTGAGTCATTCCCAGTCGGATTTAGGCGCTCTCCCACGCGTGTTCCGGGTGTCCCAGCCCACCTGGAATTGCTGAGTCAGGATGACTTCCAGTCCCACACAGCCAATTCCAGGGCATCGGGAGCAGCCCGGATTCCCTGGAAAAGTTGGGGTCCAAGGATGCTCCCAGTCCACTCTGGCTGCATCCTGGGCAGAGGAATCCCAAGGGATTTTCCCACCCCTGCCCACAAGCCCAACCCCAAATTCCCAGGAACATGAATCCCATCGTCCTCCCAGCACAACTTTTGATGCTTTCCTACTGCAAATCCCAAAAAAACCCCCCAAATTCCCAGGAACACAAGTCCTGGCACCACCCAGCACAACTGTTGATTATTTGCTCCTGAAAAATCAAAAAAAACCCCACCCAAATTCCCACCAAAACATCTCCTGGCTGCTCTCAAAGCTGCATCCTGGGCAGAGGAATCCCGTGGGATTTTCCCACTGCTTCCCACCTGCCCAACCCCAAATTCCCAGGAACACTAATCCCATCATGCTCCCAGCACATCTTCTGATGTTTTGCTCCTGCAAATCCCAAAAAAACCCTAAATTCCCAAGAATGTGAATCCCATTGTCATATCAGCACAGCTTCACTGCTTTGCTCCTGCAAAATCCCAAAAAAACCCAAAATTCCCAGGAACATGAATCCCGTTGCCCCCACCAAGCACAACTTCACTTCTTTCCTCCTGAAAACCCCAAAAATCCCTGAATTCCCACCAAAACCTCTCCTCTCCTGCTTTTCCAGCAGCTCCTTCCTTTGGCTTGGCTGGGAACAGATCCAACGGGATCATCCCACACTGGGAAAACCAACCCGACCCCACAACAGGCCCGGAATCGGCAGAAATTCCCCCAAATCCCGCTTGCCGCATTCCAGCTGCTCCCTGTATTCCCAGGAGCTTCCCACTCCCACCGTGACTCCCTGGCACCGGTGGGTGCAGCTGTTCCCACCTTCCCAAAAAACCCTGAAATTATGTATTCCCACAAAACAGAGCTTTTTTCCAGCCCCTGTAGGATTCCTAGAAATAATAAAAAAAAAAAGGTGGAAAATATTCCCAGTGCGAGGTGGTGATGAAAAAACCCAGCCCCCAGCTCCCATTCCCAGGGGAAGAGCGGGAGGCTCCCCTTCCGCTGGAATAATTCCCGCTGGGAATTCTCACCCCTGGATTGGGAAAGGAGCTGCTCCCGAAATTCTGGGGGATGGGGGGGAGCAGGTGCTCTGCTTCCCAAGGTGAGGAACTCTTCCCGATCCCAAAAATCCATGGGGAGAGGTCAGGGGAGGTTTCCCTAAAAATCCAATTTTTTTTCACTGCTGGCGCATTCGAGGCTGCATTTTTCCTGGGAAAAGGGAGCTCAAGAAAAAGGGGAGAAAGGGGGAAAAGGGGAAAAAAGGGAAAAAAGAGGGTGTGCTGGTTTTGCATTAGAGCTACCAACAAAAGTAATTTTCTCTGAGAAGCAAAAAAAAAAGGGGGGGGGAAGAGGGAAAAAGGTAAAAAAGGGGAAAAAGGCGAAAAAGCTCAGAGGAAAAAGAGGAAAATCTCCCTCCATGAGGCCGGATCAACAGGCAATGGAAAATTCCTGTGGAAGGTGGAAAATCCAAGCTGGAAAACCAAAGGAAAGGGCAAAAAATGCTTCAGTTTCCCCCAGAGTGCTACAAAAGAGGAGAAAATCCAGGAAAAAACCCTGGAAATATTCCAAACCTCATTCCCGAAGGACATCCAGTTAAAGTGGGATGGGGAAAGGCTGGGAGATCAAAGCTGGATCCAAGTTGGAAGCTGAGGAAGGGCCTGAGCAGGCAACAAAGCCCCAATTCCAGGGATTTGTCTTTGCCTGAGGTCATTCCAGAGGAGAAAATGGGATTTTGGCAGAATTGAACCAAAAAATGGCTCGGATGTGACACAAACTGACTTCCTGGGAATTTCTCCCTCTCTGGGATGAACAGATGAACTCCCATAAGAACTCGTCAAATCCAGGAATTTAGTCCAGCTCTTTCCCACCTTCTCCATCCTCAAAACCAGCTTGAATACAGGAACCAGAACTTGGGAATGGCTGGAAAAAACCTGGATTTAATTCCAACTTCAGGATGATCTAGATCCCGGAGCCCAGGGTGGGATCCAGTGGGACCACACACCTTTGCCATCCTCCAGAATTCCATAAATCATTCATGATTCCCTCAAATCCCAGGATGGGATCCAATGGGAGCACGAGCCTAGACTGGCGTCATCGTAACTCATCCATAATTCCTGGAAATCTCGGGAATCCCATGTCACTTCCAGGCACCTGTCCCTCACTCTGACAGGGATAACGAAATCCAAGGGATCCATCCATAATGTGTGAAAGGAATGGGAAGAGAAAGGGTTTGAGCCCCAAAAACCTGGAAATGGCTCCCTCTGGGCATTCCCTTCCCAAAAAAACGCCAGATTTTGGCCATGGATTGAGGGATCATTTTCTCCTTGGGAATGGAAAATCCTCAGAGCTGGGTTTGTTTCCAAACAAAAACCAGGAAAACATCCCAAAAGTGTGAGAGAGGATGACATTTGGGATTTGAGGCCGTGGTCAATCCCCATCCTTGGATGTTGGATCATGGAAATATCCAGGTGGGAAAAGGCCATTGAGGTCACGGATTCCAACCATTCCCACAGGAATTCCAAGCCCCAAGGGCCACATCCAGGGATTTTTGAACAATTCCAGGGATGGGAAGCTCACACCAGAGCTTCCCCACCTTTTCCACAAAGGAATTTTCCCTATATCCAACCTAAACCCCTCCTGCTTCACCTTGAGGCCATTCCCTTTTTTCCCGCCCTTTATTCCCTGGGAAAAAGGATGGATCCCTGGAAATGCAGCCAGTAACCTCAGAGAGACTCCAAGAGGTGAGGAAAAGCCTCATTCAAACATCTCCTTAGTCCCTCAATCCCTGGTTTTCATCCCTAGAAACCTCCATCAGGAGGAAAACCACCCCAAAAACTCATGATTTTCCACAAAAAATCAGGAAAATCCCATCCAGGCAACAACTGGGAATAATTTTGACGATCCCGATGGAGCAGCTTTGGGATTCAGCCTCTCCAGCCTGTCCAAACTTGGGAATTCTGACATTTTTGTCCCATATATGGATAATTCCCACATCTGGATCTCCATGCTCCTCTCCCAGCTGGATGATGCTCCCATGGATTGGCCTTTCCTTAAATCCCAAGAAAAGCCAAACCCGAAGAAAACCTAACTTCCAAATCCTGGATTTTATCCCGTCCCATCCTCCAAGCTCGGCCTCAGAGGTCCCAAAGGCCCTTCCCCCACCTGGAAGCTCGCAACCAACATTTCCATCATGGAAAAGATGGAAAATTCCGGATCCCTCCCAGGAAAACCACAAAACCTCTGGAATTAGGGGCTACCCTGTGGATCCTTTTTCAGGGGTTTTGCGTCTGGATAAACCAGGAATTCTGGCTCCCTGCCAAGCTTGGGAAAGTTTTCCTCTCCCAAAAAAAAACCACAGGATCCTTCCCACCCCTTCCTGCCTTTTCCCTCCTCCAGCCGGGGCTCCTTGCTTCGGAGCAAGCTCAGCACCGGAAAATCTCATTTTCCCAGCTTTTTTTCTCTCCCCTCCTCCTTTCTCCCCCCAATTCCTGATGCAAATTTATGGAAATCAAGCGGTGCCTGCTCCCAGCCAGGGATAATAAAGGAGAAGGATGAAAAGAGGGAGGAATCCCAGCACGGGAAGGCTGGAAAAATCCATTGTTCCATGGAAAGGGGCGGATTTATTTTCCTGGTAAAGGCAAGGTTGGCTTTAATTAAATTTGTGTTTTCCACGCTTTTAATGAGCCCTGCTGTTGGGTGGTTCCTTCCTGAGGGATCGTTGGGGAATGGGAAAAGGGGGACCCAGCAGCCGGATCTGGCTCACCCGATCCCAGCAGTGTTTGGATGAGGATGGAAAAGGGCCAAACTGGGGGAAAATCCATTGGAAACTCATTTTTTCCAGGGAAATTTGAGCATGATCCCATTTAAACCTCATATTCCCAAAACTGCAACTTTGGGAGGATGCAAATGTTCCCATTTCCCTCATATTTCCAAATTTGTCACATTTGGAGGATGCAAACACATCCAAAGAGTTCTTGGAAAGAACCACGGAGCCAAATCCAGTTGGGAATTGTGGCTGGAAGGGAAAAGGGGGACCCGGCAGCCAGATCCGGCTCATCCCATTCACAGCAGTGCTTGGCAGAGGATGGGAAGGGGCCAAATTGGGGAAAAATCCATTGGAAATGGGTTTTTTTTTCCTGAGAAATTTGACCATGATCCCAACTTGAGCCTGTATTCCCAAACATCCCATGTTTGGAGGATGCAAACATTCCTGTATCTCTCAAATTCCCAAAAATGCTGCATTTGGAGGATGCAAACATTCCCATATCCCTAAAAACACCACATTTGAAGGATGCAAACATTCCCATATCTCTCATATTCCCAAAAACGCCACTTTTGAGGATGCAAACATTCCTATATCCCACAAATCCCCAAAACCCCCGCATCTGGAGGATTCCATCATTCCCATATCCTCCACATTCCCAAATGTGCCACCTTTGGAGGATGCACTCATCCAAGGAAAGGAGCACGGAGCCAAATTCAGCTGGGAATCGGAGGAAAATCTCCTTTGCAAAGGAGCCAGATCCAGCCAGGAATGGGATCAGAAGCAAATCTGGGGAGATGTAGCCCATGGAAAGCTGGGGATGCTCCGGAGAACCCCATTCCCACATCCCATTCCCGCTCCAGTCGGCATCGCCACCGGAGAGGCCAATCCCTTCCCTCCCCTCCTGGCCTGATCAAGGTTTTGGGAGGGGTTTCCATCCTTCCTCCCCTTCCAGCCCTTCCCACCAGCTCCGATACCATCTCGGGTCCTTCCATTCTCACTGCTCCAATAATCCCGATCTAATTTGCCGGGAGCCAGCGCCGACTTCCTTCGGCACTTCATTAGGGAGCGTGAGCAGCATCTCATTATCCCAACCCCGCCACCATTCCTGGCAAATTCCCTGCTGGAAAAACCCAAAGTCCAAGCCGGATTTGCCGTCCCCGCCATCCCCTGGGATGGGGGATCCCAGATCCATCCTTGATAGTACACAGAGCAGTTTCCACTCTCCAGACCTGGATTTATCCTTCAGGATTCCCCGGGTTGAGCTCAGTTTTAGCTTTTCCCAAAATTTCAGGCGCTTTCATCGGGATAATTTTGACTTTTTGGAGCTTTGTGTTCATACCAACCTTGGAATTATTTCTGGAATTCCACATTCCCATGGGCCAAGGGACCCTGGTCCTAATCCACATGCAGTCATTCCCTCCCAATCCACTCCAAACCCATCGTACCCAAAACAGGCTGGGAAGCATCATCACCAACATTTTCCTTTGGGAAATGTGCAGATTTAGGGATATTTTTGGGGTGGAAACCTAATGGCATCCTTGGGGGGAATGTTTAGGAAGCAGCTGCCTGGATTTGGGACTATCAGGAAGGATAAAAGGAAATCCAGGAATTATTTATGGGGGGATTGGGGATGAAATTGGTGTGTGGGGGGGAGGTTTGCATAAATCCAATTAAAAATTCCCCCACGTGCTTTGGATGCGGCTGATTCCAGGGATGAGGGGGCCATGGATGAGCTCAACCCCCACTCCTGGATTTTCCGGCGGCTCCTCCCGGCAGGAGAAGGGACAGACAAGGAGAAAGGAAGACGGATCCGAGGGAAGCAGGGAGGGGGAGCGAGCACGAGCCGCAGTTATTTATAGGAGCTGCGTTTGTGCCGGAGGAGGGAGCGCTGCCAAAAAGGGATGGGAAAAATAATCCCGGAGCCAGGTGCCGCCGCCTCGGGAAGAGCCAGGGGGGAGCTCAAGGTGAGACAGAAAATGAGGGAAGGAAGGGAGAGAAGGAAATCATAAAAATTGGGATTTGTCCGGGTTTCTCTGTCAGCTCTCACCTAGCTGAGAGCAGCTCCGACCTCTGCAAGCCCCGCATGCCACAGGATTGGAGGTTGGACATGAAGGATTTTCCTTCTGGCTGAGAATTTGGGATGCGGCCACGTCTCCGGATCAGGGTCTGGGGAGAGGAGATCCCTAAAATCCAAAGGAAGGGCCTGGGATGGGATTAGAGCCAGGGCACAGCTGACAACCAATTCCCAAGGGAACCGTAGGGAAAACAACCCCTGGATCCCACCATGAATCCCAGCCCACTTTGCCCCCATGGATGGAAACCCTCATCCCAAAAAACCCTTCTCCACAGCCGGCTTCCGGCCCAAACTGCACATGAATTAAAAATTATTTAACTCAGCCTGCAAGGTCTTACCCCCACCTTGGGGGAAAAAGGAGGAAATCTCCACATTATTTTAGGGAAAAGACCCATCCTGTCTTAATTTCGGGGTCACCCTGGAGTTCTTCATGCTCCAGGTGGAACATGGGAAGGGACAATCCCAGATCCACATGGACCATTCCACGTCCTCACACCACACAACACTGGGATGGCTCCTGATTTATTTATGGAAAAGTATAAATATAAAAGATACAAAATCTATAAAAATAACCTCGGGAAAAGCCAGGAGAAGCGGGGGAGGACACGAGTCCCATCTCCCAGGGAAGGGGGAGGCGAATCCGGCTCCAAGGAGCTGGGATGGGATAATCACGGCGAGTGCGAGCAGCGAAGTGGCATCTCCACATCTCCTCACTCCCTCCCAACCTCCTTCTCTGCCTCCCTCCCTCCTCTTCCCTGTTTTTCTCCCCCCCTGCACAAATCCATCGCCTCCCCCTCTTTTCGGAGCCGCTGTCATCACGTTGTCACCCGGCAATGCCGAGCAGGGCTCTGAGTGAGATGGAAAAAAATCTGGAGGAAAAAGAAGGGAAAAAAACCCATCAGAATGTTCCAACCCCGCCCCAAACTCGATTTGCCATCCCAATAACACAAAACCTGGGAATTTATTCCTAAACTGGAGGCGTTTTTGGCAGGAGGAGCTGACAGCGGCACCCGAGCCAGCAAAGGGAAGAGGGACCATGGAACTGGGGAGGTTGGGAAAGGTCTCCAAGGTCGTGGAGTCCAACCCTGAGCCCAGCGCTGAACACGGCCCCGAGCACCACGTCCACGGGGTGTGAACGCTGCCAGGGATGGGAACTCCATCGTCTCCTTGGGAAAAGAAGGAGAAGGAAGCAAGGAGACGGGCCAAGCCTTGCTGGGGGCTTTGGGAAGGAAAGGGCAAGTTGGGTTTTGGGAAGGAGAAGGCCAAGTCAGGCTTTGGAAAGAAAGAGCTGAGCTGGGTTTGGGAAAGAAAGACCCAAGTGGGGCTTTAGAAAGACATGGTCAAGTGGGCCTTTAGGAAGGAAAAGTCAAGTCAGGCTCTGGAAAGAAAAAGTCAAGTCGGGCTTTAGGAGGAAAAGGCCAAGTCAGGCTTTGGAAAGGAAGAAACAAGCGGGAATTTAGAAAGGAAGGAGTCAAGACAGGCTTTAGGAAGAAAGGGCCAAGTCGGGCTCTAGGAAGGAGAAGGCCAAGTCAGGCTCTGGAGAGGAAGAGGTAAATTGGGATTTAGAAAGGAAGAAAGAGCTAAGCTGGGCTTTAGGAAGGAAAGGCCAAAATGGGCTCTGGGAAACAAAGGTCAAGTCGGGCTTTAGGAAGGAAGAGCCAAGCAGGGCTTAGGAAAAAAAAAAAGGCCAAGTCAGGCTCTAGGAATGAAGGGCCAAGCCAGGCTTTAGCCCGTGATGGGCTGGGGTTAAATCTCTTTGCGAAGCAGAAACACAAAGCCCCTCGGGATTATGGCTTTTCTCGCCTTCGCTCCAGCCTGTGGAATGCGGAGGAGGAGGCCGAGCGGGATCTCCCCGGGCCGGGCTGACAAGGGCAGGACAAATGAGAGCGTTTAGGCGCTAATTAGGCACTAATGACCTGCTCGGAGGTCTCGGGAAAGCAGCGCAGCCGGGCGGCAGCTCAGCAATTTGTCAGGTTCTTGCCAAGCCCGGGGGAAGCGCGGCCGAGTCATTGACCCCATTACGAACTCGGCCTCTTCCAGACACCGGCTGGGAATAAAACCCCGCTTTATTCCCGAGTTTTTTCCAAATCGAGCTCCTTGAGGCTCTCGGAGCAGAGCCAAGAGGCTTTTCTGGGGTGCTCGAGGGTGCGCCGCTGCCTTTGCTGAGCCAACATGGGGAAAAAAAGGAGTTTAGCCCAAATTTTCCCTCTTTTCTACCCCCAGAAGAGCCTTTGGAAATATTAAAACCTCTTCCCGTCGCTATTTATAGAGGATATTTATAGACGAAAGGAATTGATTGTACTTTGGGGGGAGAAAACCGCGGTTTTGTCCAAGTTTCAGATTTAAACTCTGCCAAGCTCCTTCAAATTTAACGAGAGCTTTGGTGCTCAGCTCGGCTGGAGCGAAACCTCATCGGCCCTCTCTGCTCTGAGAGACCCCAAATCCGACCGGCAGGGCCTGGATGGGATCCCAGCCTCCCAGGAAGGAGCTGGATCCAAGCGGAGCCGCCCCAGGGTGGTTTTGGCAGGGAAAGCTGCGAAGACGAACCCTCACCGTGATGGGAGCAGACAGCTCCAGGCCTGGCACCAGCAGGGCTTGGTTTCTGCTTCGGATCCAAGTCCAAGCTTTTCCTCCCTTCCGGCTGACTTCCTCCATGCAGACGCCAGTGGGATCCAGGCATTTCACAGGAAAAGGATGGAAAAAAAGGTGGGAATTGGCTTTTTGGGCAGCCCTGGTGCCCAACCAAAGGAGAAACCCAAGGTGGGTTCACCTTCACCTTCAGCATCCAAGGCGGGGTTTGGATAATCCCAACTCATCCGTGATCATCACACTCTGAAGGAGGAAAGGGGGAGGTTTCAGTAGGAAGGGGGAGGAAAAGGACGTTGATTTGAGATAACAGCGCCCCAAAGGCTCAGATCTCGCGGTGGGAACGCGCACAATGCTCCAGCATCAGGATCATTCCCACAGACACCAAACCCTGGGAAAACTCATCCCTCTCCTGCCTTATCCCCACCCCGCAAGCTCCAGGGATAGCCTGGATTCGGCCATCAGGGCTGAAATCCTCATTAAATCCTCATTAATTATCTCTTAGCTCTATGGACCAGGATCATCTGCAGGCTGGGATCATCTGCGAGCTGGGATCTTCTGCAGGCCAGTATCATCTCCTGGCTGGGATCATCTCTGGGCTGGGATCATCTGCGGGCCAGGATCATCTCACAGCCGGCATCATTTCTCAACTGGGATCTTCTGTGGGCCGGGATCATTTGCTGGCTGGAATCATCTGCAGGCTGGGATCATCTCCCAGGTGGGATCATCTGCGGGCCGGGATCATCTCTGGGCTGGGATCATCTGCAGGCCAGGATCGTCTCACAGCCGGCATCATTTCTCATCTGGGATCTTCTGTGGGCTGGGATCATCTGCTGGCTGGGATCATCTGCAGGCTGAGATCATCTCTGGGCTGGGATCATCTCCCAGGTGGGATCATCTGCGGGCCGGGATCATCTGCAGGCCGGGATCATCTCCTGGCTGGGATCATCTCCCAGCCGGGATCATCTCCTGGCTGGGATCATGTCCCAGCCGGGATCATCTCCCAGCTGGGATCATGTCCCAGCTGGGATCATCTGCAGGCTGGGATCATCATGTCCTGTGCCACCATGGGGACTTCTCACACCCTTAATGCGTTGTGACTTCCGCAGCTCCAGCGCCGGCTCCGCAGCAATCCCAGGATCGACGCCACTGATCCAGTCCCCAACCTGTCACGGAGCCTTAAATTCAGCCAGGCACAGCTCTCGGGGACTCGGCAGCACCCGCGAAGCGCAGGAAGAATTCATGGAAGTGACAGCGCGGGAGCGGATCCCGGGGGAATGAGCTGAGCGGAGTGGGGAGTGCTCAGCAGATCCGTTGGAAAAGGGGAAAGGTGGGAAAGGCTCGATGCTGATCAATTAAGTAATTAAGAGAAGAACGAGGGGCTTGGTGTTGCTGTGGTGCAGCGTGACCTTGTCTTCAGCCTTTGCTTCCCATAAGGAAAATTCCCATGTTTTTTGTGGGATTATGAGCATTATGTGCAACAAAATCCCCACAACAAATCCCAAAGGGAGGAGAGACCCAGCACACAATGGGGTGGGACCAGTCCTTATCCAGGGATTATTCCCAAAAAACGCAACATTTCATCCCAAATCTTCCCTTTCCCCAAAGCCCTCTAAATCTAGGAAAAGCCATGAAAATCCTACTTGGAACAGGAGGAAAACGGCCTCAAACGAGGCTTTACTTCTACTCAAGAGCTTCCCAAGCTCACTGGAATTTATTTTTCCCATTTTCCCAGCAAATACAACCAGGAATGGCACAAAACCCATCCCAATCCCAGTTTGGGACATGGAGATGGAACAAAACCCATTCCAGCCAGGAAAATTCCCAGGATGTTGTCCAGGAAGTGTCATTGATGATCTCAGGTTGGGATGGGGCCTGCATCACATTCCAGGAGCATCCCACGGGATAATTGGCTCCTCCTGATGCTTCAATCCTATTGTTTGGTTTATTTCCAAATTATTTTCCCCTTTTTTCCCTTCCCAGAAACAAAATCCAAGGCTGAGCAGGAGAGGGAGACACCCAAGGTCATCCCAGAGCTTTTCTAAGGGTTGGACATGGAATTGATGCTCCGGAGCTTTTTTGGGATAAACACAAGCTGGAGGAGGAACTCATAATTTCTGGGACCTGGAGCATCCCAAACAAGGTCATTCCAAGGTCATTCCCAGTGGGAATCCACCAGAAGCCGCTGGTCCATGCTCAGGGATGTGGATTTCCAGCTCTGGAGAGGGATTTTTAAGGTTAAACCCAAAACATTCCTCTTCACTCTGATCATTGAATCCAAAAGTTTTGTGGCTCATTCCATGGGGTCAAATCCCACTCCCAGAGATCCAGATCCCAATTTTTCCATCCACATGGACAGAGGGCCAAGGAGTGGTGTCCAGCCCTGGGAGCTGGCCCCTCCATCCCATGAATTCTTTATTCCTTCTGCAAAATTCCTTATTATTTTCCAAAATTCCTTTTTCCTTTGCAGAATTCCTTATTCCCTCCACAAAATTCCTTTTTCCCTCCACAAAATTCCCTCATTCCCTCTGCAAAAATTCCTTTTTCATTTACAAAATTATTTATTCCCTCTGCAAACCCCCAGGAAAACCCCATGGTGGGGGTCCAGTGCTATAAAAATTCCCATATTTTCCCAAACTTGATGGTTTTGGAGACCTTTTCCAAGCTTGACGGCTCCTGCAGGGAGCAATTCCCAGTTCCCAATTCCCAGCGCCTGGCACACGTGGAATTGCAGATAAGGACATTTCCCTATTCCCAAGGCTCCTTGGCTGTGTTTTTTCCGCTGATAATGGGAATGGAGAAATTTAATTTAATGGAACAACTCCTGATCCCTGCGTTTATTGCCTGCCAGCACCTGGAAACACCTGGAATGAGCAATTCCATGAGAGAGAGAGGGGGAGAAAAAAAGATGGAAAATAAGAGAGGATCGCAAGTTTATGGTTGGAGCAAAGGATGTTCTGGGTCAAGGAAAATCGGAAATTTCTGGACAGAAATCAGCTCCACCTGGACCTAAACTTCCCTGTGATGATCCAGCAGCCAGGAGGGAACACAACATTCCCAGGAAATCAAAGAGGATGAGGAGGGAAAAGCACAGGGGGGATAAACAGGATGGGAACGGGGCTGGAAGTGATTCCGACGCCTTTTCCCAGCATCTGCCGGGGGTTGGTGGAAGAATGGGAAATGAGGAAAAATATGGAAAAATTCAGCTCCTGGATGTGGATTTGTGGATTGAGTAGGAAAATGCTCCGGGAACAAGAGGGAGAAGGATTCCCAAAGTAACAAAATTCCATCCATCCCAGAGAATCTATGATTTCCCTGCAGAGACAGGATTTGGGGAGGTGAAATTCCAGTCTTGGAAGTGGGAAGCTCAAGGATGCTCATCCCATTCCTTGCAGGAGTTGGAAAATTGGAGCCAAGGCCAAGTTGGGACACTCTGGAATGCGAGGGAAAGGACAATGCCAAAACTGATGATTATCCTTCAAAAAACGGGGATTTATCCCAAAATATCCCAAAAATATCCTAAAAACCAGGCTTGAATGGGAGGACAGGGAAGGACAATGCCAAAACTGATGATTATCCTTCAAAAAACAGGGATTTATCCCAAAATATCCCCAAAACCAGGCTGGAACGGCAGGACATGGAAGGACAATGACAAAACTAATGAATTTCCTTCCAAAAAATGAGGATTTATCCCAAAATCTCCCAAAATATCCCAAAATATCCCAAAATATCCCAAAAGCAGGCTGGTATGGGAGGGCAGGGAAGGACAATGCCAAAAATTATGATTATCCTTCCAAAACCAGGGATTTATCCCAAATTATCCCCCCATGCCAAGACCTGGAGCTCAGGTGGATCCAATCCCAGTTTTCCCAGTTCCTCCTGCTGTTCCATGTGCCAACTCCATCGATTTTTAAGGAAAAATAAACCAGATTTCCCTCCAATCCCAAGGGAACCCTAACTCCTCCATTATCCAGCTCCCAAATCCCTCCAAATGATCCCATTAATTGCTCTTCCCTCCCTTTTCACCGGAGCTTTTCTGCTCCCAGCTCATCCCATTACGGCTCCCAGCTCATCCCATTATGTCGCTTCCCATTTTCCTCCCGGCCCATTAAAAGCTGGAATTAGGCTTTTAGTCCCTGTTCCAAATGCAACAACTCCATCGATTCCCTGGAATGTTCTGCCCCTAAAAGGTTCCCAAACGTGCTGAGAATGCGGCGTTTTCCTCCTCTCCAGCCCCACCCGAGCCTTATTCCCTATTCCTTGTGCAAAATTCCTTTTTTTCCCTTTACAAAATTCCTTATTCCTTTGCAAAATTATTTATTCCCACTGCAGAATTCCCTATTCTCTCCACAAAGTCCCTTATTCCCTCTGCAAACACCCAGGAAAACCCCATGGAGGGGGTCCAGAATCCCTTATTCCCTCCACAAAAATTCCTTTGTCCCTTTGCACATTTCCTTATTCCTTTCCAAAATTCCTTTTTCCTTTGCAGAATTCCTTATTCCCTCCACAAAAATCACTTATTCCTTCAAAAAAATTCCTTATTCCCTCTTCAAAATTCCTTTTTACTTTGCAAAATTCATTATTCCCCCCATAAAATTCCTTATTCCCCCCACAAAAAATTCTTTTTCCCTTGTAAAATTCGTTATTCCCTCTGCAAAATCCCTTATTCCTTGAGCAAAAATTCCTTTTTCTTTTACAAAATTATTTATTGCCTCTGCAAACCCCCAGGAAAACTCCATGGAGGGGATCCAGCACTGTGAAAATTCCCATATTTTCCCAAACTTGATGGTTTTGGAGGCCGTTTCCAAGCTTGACGGCTCCTGCAGGGAGAAATTCCCAATCCTAAAAGGTTCCCAAATGTGCTGGGAATGTGGCGTTTCCCTCCTTTCCTCCTCCATCCAAGCTGGAATTTCAATCAATGTCAGATTCCACGGAATTTTTGTTCCCTTTCCTCAGGAAAAGCTCGGCTGGGCTTCCCCCACCTTCAGGGTTTCCACTACAGCAGGGAATAAATGAAGGAAAAAAGGCAGATTTTTGGGTTTTTCCCCCAAAATTCCCAACTTTTTTTTTGTTTTGCAGCCGTGGTTGGTGCAATGCAGCACAAGGGACACAGAGCAATTCCTGCTTCCCAAATTACTGCCCTAATTCCAGGCCCTGCTAATTAAAGTCCTTCCCAGGCCTGAGGACAGAGGAAGTGGAGCAGATCCCCAAATCCAGGACGCTGCTGGCACCTGGGCGACCCCAAAAAGGAGGTTGGGACGTCAAAGGTGCCCTCAGGGAGGCGTCCCCCATTCCAGAGGCTTGGAAAAGCTCCAGGGCAGGCTGGGATTTATGGAGCAGCTCAAGGAGAGGATGAAATCCCAGTGTGGAGGATGGGGAGGGCACAAATCCCACCCCCATCCCAGTTTGGGACACAGGGATGGCACAAATCCCATCCCAATCCCAGTTTGGATCATGGGGATGGCAGAAATCCCATCCCAGTCAGGAAAACTCAAAAAAGAGGGAAATTGGGAAAAAATAAAGGGATGTTGTAAAAATAATGGGGAAATTTAAGGAGGAAAAAAAGGGATAAAAAGTGGGGAGGGGAATTAGGGAGAGGGAAAAAGGGGAATTTCATAAATAATGGGAAAATTTTTAAAAAAAGGAAAAAAAGGAGATAAATGAGAAAAATATAAAAGGAAATTCAAAAAATTATTGGAAAATTTTCAAAATAAGGGGAAAAAGGGGAGAATTGGGAAAATAAAGGGAATTCCAAAAATAATGGGGAAATTTTGGGAAGAAAGGGGGGAAATCGGAAAAGATAAAAGGAAATTCCAAAAATAATGGGGAAACTGCAAAATTTAAGGAAAAACTTGAAAATTTAAATGGAAACTGCCCAAAGCAGCTGCTTCCTGCAGGAAAAATCCTCTTTTTTGGCTCCTTTGGGAAGGATTTGTGGCTCCTGCTGAGGTCAAAGCTGGGCTTAAACCCAGCCTAGGCCGAGCTTTACTCCCTGTCCTCAGTTCCCACTGCCAAACTCTTCTCCTTTGTTTTCTTTGGAAAAGGTTTGAGTTGAAATAGTTTGGGGGCACCTCCAGCATCCTAAAAACCTCTGGATTATAAAAATCTCCCCATGATGAGAACATCGTCATCCCAAAAACCCCCTGGGGGTGAAGAAAAGTGGGAAAACACAGAATTCCCCGGGGATAAATGGAATTTTCTCCCTGAGTTCCCTCCTCTCACAGAGGAGAATTTGCAATATTTTCCTGGAATTAAGGGAAGGGGCTCAGCAGAGCCTGGATTTTCCTGGACACATCCAGAGGGAATTTTTTCCCATTTTTCCCAGACTGGCTCCGACTACTGGATGCAAGTGGGAGAAAAACGGGAACAAATCGGCCGCGCTGTAAAACAAGGAGTGGGATTTCCTCCCATAGCTCTTCCCTCCTCCCTGCGTGGCTCCAAAATCCCAGATCCGTCCCTAATCCAGGCGTTTATTCCTTATTAATCACCGTGGAGATGTTTAAGTGCTCCACTGGCTGGGATTCAGTGGGAATTTTTAGCTTTTTGGGGCTTTTGGAAATCTTTTGCGGGAGAGGTTTTTTTATGCTTGGATGCAGAACAGGAACATCGAGGATGGGGGAAATCCAGGGAGGATCTCAAGGGAGTCCTGGAGAAGGAAAGTCCTTGGAATGAGGAAATCCAGGGCAGGAATATTTGAATTATACATCGAGATTTAAATACGGATGGGAATAAATCCAGCGGGAAATGGGAGGGGAAGGAAAGGGGGATAAAACCAAAGTTTTTAGGGAGTGGAGACACCCCCCCCCCCCCAGATACCCAACAACATCCCAAAATTCCTTCTTTTATCCCAATCCATTGGGATTTTAGCCCCATCTTGGAGCCTTCAAAAAAGAGAAATTCCTTTTTTTGCCATTATTTTCCCATATTAATTTTTCCAATTATTTGCAGCTTTTCCTTTTCTCCCTTTCCCCGTAAAGTCCTGGTTCCCAAATTTTCCCAGAAAAGGGGGGAAAAGGTGCAGGAGCTGTTCCCAAATGAAGAGACAACGTGGAGTGGAAAATCTCACCATTCCCTCTTTTTTCCCTCCCACAAAAGGGTTAATCCAGCTAAGAAAGCGAGAAGGGAATAAAAACCCACTCGAGCCATTCCATCCCATCCCTCCCGGCGGATAAATGCAGGAAAATTACCCGGAGCAGCTCCACGACCCCGAGATATTTTCAGGCAATTTGGAGGGATAACAGTGATTTGTGGACAAGAACAAGGAAGGGCAAACGATCCTGGATCCCGGATCCTGGAACTTGGGTCTCGGATCCTGGATCTTGGATCTTGGAACTTGGATCTGGGGCGCTGAATCCTGGATCTTGGACCATGAATCCTGGATCTTGGATCCTGGAACTTGGATCTTGGACTCTGAATCCTGGATCTTGGATTTTGGATTTTGGATCCTGGATCTTGGGTCTTGGATCCTGGACCCTGAATACTGGATCTTGGATCCTGGATCTTGGACCCTGAATACTGGATCTTGGATCCTGGATCCTGGATCCTGGATCCTGAATCCTTGATCCTGATTATTGGATCCTGGCAAGACACAGAGGAGCTGTGTGCTGGGCCTGGAGCTGAGCTGCTCCTTCCACAGGGAATTCCGAACCTCTGGAATTATCCCCTCCATTTAGAAACTTGGTAGAAAAACCGAGCCTGGGCCATGGAAGGGGGAATTTCTGGAATTTGGGGGGTTTGGAGCACTGGGAATGTGTTCCCATGGATTGATGCTCCACTCAGCATTCCCTGAGCATTCCTTAGCCTCTGCTCTAGACCCAATTCCCACTTCCCATAAAAATCAGCATTTATTTCAAATATTCCTAGAGAACTGAAGATATCAGGGTTTGGAGGTTTTTTTTCCCCTGGAAAACCCTGCTGTATCCAAGCCCAAGGGAATGGGAGAACGCTGGGATGGGATGGGAATACAGGAAGCCAAGAAAAACCCGGAATTTTGGAGCACTTCCCCCTCCCCACTCCTGCTTCCTTCATGTCCCCCACAGGGCCTCTCCTTTGGATGGCAAAATTCCCTCATCTCCCTATCCGAAGAATAATTTAATTAACTTGGAGAAACGTAATTAATTTTAATTGTGGGTGATAATTCATTGTTTCATGGGATATTAATAATTATATTTGGGAAATCTGAGTGCCTGGGAAGTGCCCTGGAACGTCCTAATTAACGGCTCGGATGGGAAGCATTTAATTGGAAACGTTGGGAAATTGGTTCTGCTCCCCAGGGCCGGAATCTGTGACCTGAGGACATGGAAAAGGAGGAAGGGAGGGAGATTGGGATTCTCCTGCTGCTTCCCAAATCCCAAATCCACCTGGGCTGGGTAATGATACACCTGGATATTAATTTTTCCTGGGATTTTTTGCTCCCAGCCTGCTGCCCCCTGGGAGTTTTGCAGGTGGGAAAAGCACTTTTTCCATGTTTTCCACCATTCTCGTGGCCATCTCAAGTACCTGAATATCCCATTTCCATCAAGGAATTACTGGCTCGGAATTTCCAGCAGCCTCAGAAAGCCAGGAAAGGACCCCCTGTGGAAGTGTCTGCGTTCCTGGAGTGGGATCAGCCCCGGGAAGGATTTGTTCTCTAATTGCTCCGTCTGTGCCTCAGGAAGACACGATCCCATCCTGGCCTTGGGTCCGGTTTTCCCATTTCTCCTTCATTTTTCTCCTGCCTGGGAGGAAAACTCGGCAATGTCAGGTCCTGATGTCCCCCCTGATCCAGGACTGGGATGCTCAGAATGCCCAAATCCTGATGTCCTTTAATGCAGGAATTGGATACTGGGACAACTCCACATCCCAGTATCCCCCCAGGCCAGGACTGGGATGCTCAGAGTTCCCTGACCCAATATCCCTGCAAAATCCCACTGTCCCCACAATCCAGGACCTGGATGTTTGGACAACTCAAATCCCACAATCCCCCCCCAGACTGGGATTTCGATGCTCAGAGACTCCTGATCCAATGTCCCCCCAAATCCCAGTGTTCACCCAGTCCAGGACTTGGATGCTCAGATCCCCCAGTCCCAATGTTTACCCTCAATTCCAGGACAAGGATGCTCAGACCCCCATGTCCCAGTGTCCCCCCAAAATCCCAATGTCCCCACAATCCAGGGGTCTGGATTTTTGGACAACCCAGATCCCAGAATCCCCCCCACACACACACACCATGCTGGGATTTGGATGTTCAGATCCCCCAGGTCCCAATATTCCCCCAAATCCCAATGACCCCCAAATCCCAATGTTCCCCCAAATCCCAATGTCCCCCCCATCCCAGGACATGGAAGATCAGACTCCCCAATCCCAATTTTTCCCCCATCCCAGGACATGGATGTTCAGACCTAAATGTTTGAATTTTAGTGGCTCCACCTGCTGGAAGAGGCTCATGGACATCTCCCAAATCCTCATCCCTGAGCAGGAGGGGTGGGAATGGTCCAAATCCATGGAATATTGCAGGGATGGGGTTAAGGAAGGGGGAAAATCCCTTAAAATCTAGTGACTCTGAAATAATGCGAGGGATTTTTTTTCCCTAGGAAATGGGAAGAAATTGGGGGCAACTGGACACTGAAGGGACTCAAGCCTTGTCCTCAAGCTCCTTGAGGAATTCCGACATCCGCGGTGGGGATTGATGGATCTGCCAGCATCCAGACAGGCTGATTGATGCAGGACCAAACAGTGGCTCCCAACCCTTGGGAATTCATCAAGGAAATCTGGGAATTGCTCCATAAACTCTTGGAGCACGCAATAAAAAAAATTAATCACAGACGGGTCTGCTGTGTAAACACGGCCAAGAAAACCGGGATTGGGAATGGGGAGGGGGCAATGATCCCACAATGCTTTTGTTTCCCTGTTTTTTCCCAGCAAACAGTACCAAGAAACCCAGGAAAAGAGCGACGCCTTCCAGCCGCATTCCAGACTCATCCAAGGACCGGTGGCTCCGTCTCCCGCAGGAGAAGGGCGAGGGGGGTTTATTTTAAATCCCTTTCCTGCCCTAATCCATGTGACGCTAATCAGGGATCCGGCCCCTTGGGAATCAATGATTAATGGAGTTAAATTTAGCGGGAGCTTGCCGGAGTAAAATTAGGTGCTATGCATAAAACATCACAGCTCCTCGTTAGCACGGCTAATTACGCTAATGGGGGGCGCTCATGCGGGCCTGGAATTAGGGATGGACCTCCCGACCTCCTCCCAGCTGCCCAATTCCGTGGTGGAGCTGGGAAAGAGCCCGGCCTGGAGCCTTAATGAGAAGGCAATTAGCACACAATTAACACTCAAGGGTGGGGGTGAAGGGGGGCTCGGGCATCCTGGAGGTCCAGGGTGTCCTGGGGATGGGTTTGTCCCACCCCAGGGGCTTGGGGGACTGAAGGTCCCTGTGGACCAACATTCCCAAGGGTTGGGATGAGGGGTTGGTGCGGCACATGGCCCCTTATCCCAATGGGGTGGCTGGGATTGACATTGTTAGGGGTTTCCTCCACCGTGGGTTTGCCATGGGGTCAGGCACCATGATGGGCTGGGGTCTGGTCACGGATCCAGCATTCCCAAGGATTGGGATGAGCATCTGCTGCAGCACGTGGCTCCTTATCCCAACGGAATACTTGGGATCAGCATCACTTTGGTTTGCCATGGGGCCACCATCATTATGGGTTGGATTTACCCAGTGGCATGGCCATGATTCCAACATCAACTTCCATCATGGCTGTAATTCCAGCATCCCCTTCCAGAGTGGCCATCATTCCAACATCCGTCATTCCACCATGGCCGTAATTCCAATATCTGTCATTCCACCATGGCCATGATTCCAGCATCTCCTTCCACCGTGGTTGTAATTCCAACATCCCGTTCCAGAGTGGTCATCATTCCAACATCCGTCATTCCACCATGGCCACCATTCCAACATGGCCACCATTCCAACATCTGTCATTCCAACATGGCCACCATTCCAACATCCATCATTCCAACATGGCCACCATTCCAACATCCCTTTGTTGCGCGGCCATTGCTGTTTCCCAGCTTCCCAAAATCCCCAGAATCCCGCAGCTGCTTCCCCATCATCTCCCAGCCTCCTGGTCACTCACCAGCTCCAAGGGAAGCAATTCCAGAGCCCAAATCCAGCAGGAGAAGGAGGGAGAAGGCGAAGCCGTCATCATTTCTGAGAGGTTCCTCCAAACCGGGCGCAGGGAGCACAAATCCAGCTGTAATTAATCCCATTATCTTGGGAAGAGGGAGCTGCTGAGCGCTGAGAGGGCTGTCAAAAACCAGGAATTTGGCCAGGATAAGCCTCTGGGGGAGTTTAAGCTCGGACAGGCACCAGCTCTAATCTGGTTTTGGGGGAGATCAGAGTGACAGGGAAATAAAGACGGCAGGACTCCGGCCTGGAGTGGGAAAATCCAGGAATGATTAATCCAACGCCCATTTCCTTAAGGAATGAGACGAAAATAACCCAAAAAGGTCTCAGCAGCAGCTCCATTGAATTCCCTGCAAAGCCCAAGCCAGCGGGTGGGAGTGGGATGGAATGTGGGATATCCAATGGAGTGCGGGATGTCCGATGGAAGGTGGGATATCCAATGGAATGTGGGATATCCAATGGATGTCCATGTGTTTCCCACCCGAGGATCTGCATCCTGCCCCACGGAGCTGCTCCAGACCCAGAAGATATTTCAGGAGAGGCGTTTTGGGGCAGGAAAGGTTTTTCCAGCGAGTCCGGGGGATGAGGTCGGATTCCAGATCCGGAGCAGAGTCTGGAATGTTCCCAGCTCCCTCAGCTTCTCCCTTTGGCAGCCTTTGCTGGCAGAGCCCAACTCCCAGGAAGAGCAGGGAACAATGATCCCTGATTGAGGCAGCTGCCTCGGACCCGGAAACTTGGAAAACTTTTTCCAGGAGCTCCAGGTCCCAGGAACAAAACGTGGAATGTCCCATGTCCATCTTTTCTGTCCCCAACCCCCACCACACCTGGAGTATTCCATGTCCATCTTTTCCATCCTCAGTTCCCACCACACCTGGAATGTTGCATGTCCATCTTTTACATTCCTAATTCCCACCAACACATGGATGGAGCCAGAGAGGAATTTGCATGTAAGTGCTTCCTTGGGAAGAGCAGCCAGGAGGAAAACACCTGGAATTTTTTCTGCATCCCTATTTTTAGCCCAGAAGAGCAAGGAGAGCTGGAGGTGAGTTGGGATAAATGGGACATGGACCTCCTCAGTAGGGACTGGAAAACTTGGGAAGGGCAAATCCAGCTCAAGGAGGGGAAAGAACACCAAGGGCAAAATATTCCTGGATTTCTACCCTGGAATTGCCTCTGGTCCCAAGGAACCCATACTGGAAATCCTGGGAAGGTTTTCCAAATGGGATGAGCCCACACGAGTCTCTGAGGTTTCCAACCTCTCTTTGTATGGAAGCCATGCAAGTTCTTCTGTAGCCCATTTTGGGGGTGAAATATTCCCAGAATTCTCCCCTAAAATTGGCTCTGCTCCCTGTTTACCCATCCTGGAAATCCAGGGAAGGTTTTCCAAAGGGGATGAGCCCCCATGAGTCGCAAATTCCAGCCCCTCCTTGCATGGAAGGCAGGGAAGCTCTGCCCACCTTGAGGGTGAAATATTTCCAGATTTCTCCTCTCAAACTGGCTTTGCCTCCGGTGAACCCACACGGGAAATCCTGGGAAGGTTTTCCAAAGGGGATGAGCTCCTACAAGTCATGGACACTCTGGTTTCCAACCTGTCCATGCATGGAAAGTATGGAATTGCCCCTCCTTCCATGGAATATTCAGAAGCTCTGCCCACCTTGGGGGTGAAATATTCCTGGATTTCTCCCCTAGAATTGACTTTGCTCCCTAGCTACTCATATTGGAAATCCTGGGAAGGTTTTCCAAATGGGATGAGCCCTCACGAGTCCCATTTCCAACTCCTCATCCCACGGAATTCCCAGGAGCCGCTGCCGCCTGCGGAGCTCGTCAATCAGCCCTGAATGCAGCCAACGTTGATTATTTTTAGCCGGGGCTGCTGCGGTGTTTGTGCGCAGGAATCAGACCATGAAATCCCTGGATCCGGAGCATTCCCAGCTCTCCGGCGCCTGGAGCAGCTGAGCCGTGCTGGGGTGAGGCGTTAAAAGCCTCCGAGTATCACTCGATGCCACCTGATGTCCCCAAGGCGGGCGACGCAGCCGGTGTCGAACACGGGACCCCCGGGGCAGGCAGGAGCGGGGCCTGCCCTGGAATCAACCCCCTGACCCGAATTCCCAGCCTGGAATGGGAAATGGGGGAAATGCACCGCTGGCCTTGGACAATCCAGCTCGGTGCCTGGCTCAGAGAGAGTGGGAGCAGCAAATCCGCTTTTCTTTGGGATCATTTCGGCCCCCAGAGCTGGATTGGCCCTGCAGGGGTGGCGGATGCTCTGTGGATTGCAAGGATGCAGCGAGAGCTGGGACAAGGAGAGGGGAATATTCCTGAGAGGGTTGGGATGAGGAGAGAGTATCGGTTGGGATGAGGATGGAATATCCCCGAGAGGGTTGGGATGAGGAGGGAATATCCATCAGCAGCTCCGATTCCAGGGCTCGGGAATATCCATCCCATCACTGGGATGCTCCCCATGGAATTCCCGTTACAGGTGGGAATGGATCCAGTCCTGGGATGAGCTCCCCACTCCCTGGGCTGGGATTTCTCCGGTCCAAATGGAAAGAGCAGAAGTAGAGGAACGAGGGGTGGATTTTCCCTCCATCCCATCCCATTCCCAGTGGGAAAAGAGGATATTTTGGGGGTTTTTACCTGATTTTTAGGATGTGCGGCTCCAGGGGGGTGCATCAGAATCCCAGAATTCCAGGATGGGCTAGAATCATCTTGAAGCTCATCCCATTCCATTGGAAACCTGCATTCCCAGGCTGCTCCAAGCCCCATCCCAGAGCATTCCCAGGGAAGCAGAACCCTTGGAATGCTGCCCCCAAATCCCAGAAAAGCCCCGAAGCCACAAACCAAGGAAACCACGGCCATTCCTATGGGATTTATTTCCACGCTCCCCATTTTCCTTTCCTCGGGAAGCCGAGCGGGCTCGGCTCCCAAATCCAGAGGATTTCAGTACCTCAAATTCCCAGTCGGGAACAGTAGTGGATATTGCAGCCGGAGCCGCTTTTTCGGGAGCTGCTCCCACTCTTCCCGGCATTCCCAATATATACAGATTCCTTCTTTTTACAGGTAATAATTTACAGCCTATTTATAATCCAGGGATTTCTATCTCTAGGGATTACCCACACACACACACACACACACACGCAGGGAAACCGGGAAAACCCCAACGCTCCCAACTCCAGATCCGCTGGATCTGGGGGAGAATCCCGCATTTTTCCCAGTTTTTATCCTCGCAGCGGCTCAAGTGCCCAGGGCGGCGCCACTTCTGGGAATTTGGGGGACTCCTGAGGTAGGAAATTCGGGAATTCCGGGCAGGCTCACAGCGCCAGCGGGAGCTGCCAGATGAGCAGGGAGCTGTCGGCGGCTCCGGAGCGGCGTGTGGATTCCGCCCGGAAATCCCGGTACCCGCGGCCTCCGGAGACGATGGCCACGGAGGAGATTTCCTTGCGGGAAGAATCCCGGGAGCAGGGCCGGCTCCGCACCCACACGTCGGGATCGTCGGCCAGCTCGTAGATGGATCCGTCCTCCTCAGCGTGTCCTGGCGTTCCCGGCGTTCCTGGCGCCGCTTCCCGCACGGAGAGCAGCTGGCCGGGCAGGTGGGCCGTGGAGCGCAGCCGGTATTGTAACAAAATCCCTTTTTTCCGCATTTCCCGCGGCTGGAGCCCCTCCGTATCCGGGGATTTCTCCTCCTCGGCCTCGTCGGGCTCGTCCTGCTCGGCCCGGAGGGCGTCGGGGGCCAAAGTGCTCAGAGCCAGCGCCAGGAACTGCACAGGGCCGGCGTGGCCATTCAGGGACACCATCCCCTTCCCTGGAAAACAGAGGGATCAGCTGGGAACGGGCCGGGAACGGGAACGGAAACAGCAGGATAGGAACAGAAACAGCGGGATTGGGATGGGAATGAGCCTGGGAATGGGCTAGGAATGGAAACAGCGGGACGGGAACAGAAACAGTGGGATTGGGATGGGAATGAGCCTGGGAATGGGCTAGGAATGGAAACAGCGGGACGGGAACAGAAACAGTGGGATTGGGATGGGAATGAGCCTGGGAACAGGCTGGGAATGGAAACAGCAGGATCAGGACGGGAATGAAACTGGGAATGGGAATGGAAACATCAGGATGGGAATAGAAACAGCCTAGGAATGGGGTGGGAATAGGAACAGTGGGATCGGGATGGGAATGAGCCCAGGAATGGGCTGGGAATAGCAACAGTAGAATTGGGATGGGAATGAGCTGGGAATAAGCTGGGAATGGTTGGGAACGGGCTGTGAATGGAAAGAGAGGGATTTGGATGGGAACAAGCCGGGAATGGGCTAGAAACAGACTGGGAACAGGCTGGGAATGGCATGTTCTTTGGGAACAGTGCTGTTTTTGGGGAACAACGTTGTTTTGTGGTAACGGCGTCATTTCTCCAGGAACGTTGCCATTTTCCCAGAAACTTCGCCATTTTCCTGGGAAGGCTGCAGGGCTCACCGGTGATTTTTGGGATGCCTTCCAGGCGCGGCACAGGCAGCAGGACGATGATTCCCAGATCCGTCCCCACCCAGAGCGAGCCCTGGCACAGCAGGAGGCTGGTGACGCGCACGAGCTTCTGCCCTGCAGTGGAAAAAGCCAGGAAAAGCCGGGATCAGGGAGAACCCCGCGGCCCAAATCCCGGCCGGCATCAGGGCTTCCGTAGGGATCGGCCTCGGGAAGATCCCAGCAGATCTGCACCAAGAGGGAGGCACTGGGAACAGAAAGGAATTAAAAAAGGGGAAAGAAAAAGTTGGAGAAAAGTGAGATTCCAACAGGAAATAAGGATTTTACAGGAAGGAGTTAACAGGAGTTGGGAAAGCGATAAATCCAGGGAAAGAGAGAAATCCAGGGAAATCGATAAATCCACGGCGTTGCGGCTCATGAAGGAGCTGCGGCTCATGAAGGAGCTGCCACATTCCAGAGGGTTTGGGAGCAGGAGTTCAAATGGATTTAATCCCAACGCTCCTGCCCGGGAATGCAGGGATGGGAGGGATATCGGGATATTGGGTTAGGGACATGCCCAGAAAAAGACGGAAAAGGGGAAAAAACAGGGAATGACACAAGTCTGGTGCTCGGAACTAATGAAGGGATTATGGAGCTGTGGAGTGGGAATGGGGCTTGGGATAACCCCGAGAGAGAGCGTGAATGAGGCTGGATAACCTGGAGTGGGAATGGGAATGGGAATGAGGCTGGGATAACCCGGAGTGGGACAGGGATGGGGGACAGGCATGGGATCACGGAACAAATTTGGGATCCAGGGATGGGATCATGGGACACAATTCCTAACCAGCTCCATCCCTGCCCCGTTCCTCGGGAAAGGTGCGGATCCTGGTGGGACCCCCTGGGCTGCCGCATTCGCTAATTCCCCCTGCATCCTTTAATTAACCCCCCACATTAGCTGTTAATTAGGATCCCGCTGGGCAGCAGGAAGATCCCATTCCCTAATCCCCCCTGAATCCATTAATTAATTGCTCTCATTAGTTATTAATTAGGATCTCACCGTGCAGCAGCAGGGTGGTCCCATTCCCCGATTCCTCATGGATCCATTAATTAATGACCCTAATTAATGGTTAATTGCTCACCGGGCAGCAGCAGGGTGGTCCTGGTGGCCACGTTGATCTCCTGGAGGTGCTCCTGGGTCTCCGTGTGGAACAGGCGGATGGAGGAGCCCTCGGCGAAGGCCATCCACACCCCGCTGCCCGCCCGCACCATCAGCGTCACCGCCGCCGCGGGGTCGGGGTGCGCCTCGAAACAGTGCTGGGGGATTCCCAGCATTCCCAGGATTACCGACATTCCCAGAATTCCCAACATTCCCAGAATTCCCAGGAACAGGCGGATGGAGGCCATCCAGACCCCGCTGCCCACCCACACCACCAGGGTGACAGCTGCTGCAAAACAGTGCTGGGGGATTCCCAACATTCTTGGATTACCAACATTCCCGGAATTCCCGGAATTCCTGCTCTTGGAGTGCAGAGCTCCACCAGGCATTCAGCCCCCAGCCCTCCCTGCCAGAATCCAGCCCTACTCCAAGCCCCTTCCAGGGCATTTTCCTATTCCTCTTCCCATTCCCCATTCCCCTTCCCCTTCCCATTCCTGTACCTGTTCCCAATCCCACTTCCATTCCCATTCCTGTACCCTTTCCCAATCCCATTCCCATTTCTGTACCCGTTCCTGATCCCATTCCCCTTCCCATTCCCACCCCCACTCCTGTACCTGTTCCCAATCCCATTCCCATTCTTATTCCTCCTCCCCTCCCTGCTCCCATTCCCGTTCCTGTTCCCATTCCTGATCCCGATCCCCATTCCCATTCCCGTTGTTCCCGCTCCCATCCCTATCCCCATTCCTGATGCCGGTCCCACTCCCGTTGTTCCCGTACCTGGCTCTGCAGCTCGGGTGTCCCCAGGACGCTGACGAGGTTCTGGGAGCTGGCCCAGAGTGACTCCTCCAGCGCCAGCAGCGCCCGCACGGGGCCCGGCCCCACCCGCAGCACCCGCACCGAGCCCGCGTCCCACAGACCCTCTGGAACGGGATCACCGGGAATGGGGTCAGGAATGGGGTCAGGGAAGGGCCCCGACCCCATCCGGAGCACCCGCACCGAGCCCGCGTCCCACAGACCCTCTGGAATGGGATCACCGGGAATGGGGTCAGGAATGGGGTCAGGGAAGGGCCCCGACCCCATCCGGAGCACCCGCACCGAGCCCGCGTCCCACAGACCCTCTGGAATGGGATCACCGGGAATGGGGTCAGGAATGGGGTCAGGGAAGGGCCCGGCCCCACCCGCAGCACCCGCACCGAGCCCGCATCCCACAGACCCTCTGGAACGGGATCACCGGGAATGGGGTCAGGAATGGGGTCAGGGAAGGGCCCCGACCCCATCCGGAGCACCCGCACTGAACCCGCATCCCACAGACCCTCTGGAACGGGATCACCGGGAATGGGGTCAGGAATGGGGTCAGGGAAGGGCCCCGACCCCATCCGGAGCACCCGCACTGAACCCGCATCCCACAGACCCTCTGGAATGTAACCACCGGGAATGGGGTCAGGAATGGGGTCAGGGAAGGGCCCGGCCCCACCCAGAGCATCCACACCAAGCCCACGCCCCACAGACCCTCTGGAATGGGATCATCAGGAATGGGGTCAGGAATGGGGTCAGGGAAGGGCCCCGACCCCATCCGGAGCATCCGCACCAAGCCCATGTCCCATAGACCCTCTGGAATGGGATCATCGGGAATGGGGTCAGGAATGGGATAACAGGGAACTCGAAAACATGGAACAGGATAATGGCAACAGAATAACAGGGAATGGGATAATGGGGAATGGGATAACAAGAGGGAAGGGGGATTGGGATAAAAGGGAATGGGATAACTGGGAAAACAGGGAATGCTGAGCACACATGGAACAGGATAAAAGGGAATGATCAGCACACATGCAACAGGATACCAGGGAATGCTGAGCACACATGGAATGGGGTACCAGGGAAATCAGGGAATGCTGAGCACACATGGAAAAGGGGGATACCAGGGAAAAGAAGGAACTCAGCAGACCCGGGAAGCTCCAGGTGCAGCTGAGCCCCACAGGGTCACCAGGAGGGTCATTCCCACTTCCCAACATTCCCAAAATTTCTTTTCAGGGATGGAGTGGCCACCTCCACCCTGAGGGCGTCTTGGAAAAGCCCTAATTCCCTTTTTTTTAACGGATTCACTCCACTCCAGGCCAATCCCAAGGATCCAGGAGCAGCTGGATCGGGATGAATCCACGGCCAGAGGCTCCGATCCATCAGCCTTTCCTTCTTTTTATTCCCAATTCATGTTTTGTATCCAAACCCTCGGATCCCAGGAATTTTGAGCCTTTGGATGCTCCTAGCAAATCCCAGTTTCCAGAGAAAAGGAGTGATTCCAGGGAAGCTCATTCCTCCCAAAAAATCGGGATGAGGTTAAGAACTCCCCCTCATGGCTGCTGTTTAATCAATTAAAATTAATTAAATCCCTTTAATTGGCTCCCAGTGTTGCCATCATTTGGGAAAGGGGATGGGCACAATCCCAAAAATCCGTGTTTAGGGGGATTCAGTGGCTCGGTATTGAGCCAGGTGCTGCTTCCTGGAGACAACCTGGAATCATGTCCAAAAATCCCGCATGATTCCCGGCTCTTCCCAACCCCCTAGCGATGAGAACGGGGAATTTCCCAAGCCAGGAATTCCTGCAGAACAGGGGTCACAGCAAGATGGGACCTCAGCCTGAGCCAAATCCCAGGAAAACGACCCCAAAATCCCGGGAATAAAGGGAATTTTCCACCGGGGCGGGGGGGGGGGGGGGGGGGGGGGGGGGTTGGAAGGGACCAATGCCATTTCCAGCCCCAACATCGGGAATTTTGGGAAGGCAAAAATTCCCATTCCTTGTGATCCCACCCTGGATCCTGCAGCAGCCCCTCTCCACAACCATTTCCCCAAGGATTTCCCCCAAAACGAGTTTGTTTGGATCCACCACGAGAAAATGGGATTTTCCTGCTCTGGGGCTGCCAAGGGAAAGGGAAAATATTGGGAAAATAAAGGAAAAATGGGGATTTATCCTAAATGGGATTTATCCTAAATGGGATTTATCCAGAGGGGACATCCTAAATGGGAATTTATCCCAATCCCAATGGGATATCCTAAATATAGATCCTAAATATGGATGTATCCCAATGGAATAGCCTAAATTTGGATCCTAAATACAAATTTATCCTAATGGGATATCCTAAATGAGGAATTACCCCAATGGGATATCCTAAGTGGGGATATATCCCAATCCCAACAGGATATCCTACATATTGATCCTACTAAATATGGATTCACCCTGATGGGATATCCTAAATGGGGATTTATCCTACATGGAGATTTATCCTAAATGGGGATTGATCCCAATCCCGGTGGAATATCCTAAAGGGGGATTTATCCTACACAGAGATTTATCCTAAAGGGGGAATCGATCCCAATCCTGATAGGATATCCTAAAGGGGAATTTATCGTAAATAGAGATTTATCCTAAATGGGGATTGATCCCAATCCTGATAGGATATCCTAAAGGGGGATTCATCCCAATCCCGATGGGATATCCTAAAGGGGGATTTATCCTACATGGAGATTTATTCTAAAGGGGGATTTATCCTAAACAAGGATCCATCCCAATCCTGACGGGATATCCTAAAGGGGGATTTATCCTAAACTGGGATCCATCCCAATCCTGATGGGATCCTAAAGGGATCCTAAATGGATCCTAAAGGGGGATTTATCCTAAATGGGTATTGATCCCAATCCTGATGGGATATCCTAAAAGGGGATTTATCCTACATGGAGATTTATCCTAAATAGGGATTGATCCCAATCCTGACGGGATATCCTAAAGGGGGATTTATCCTCCACAGAGATTTATCCTAAAGGGGGATTTATCCTAAACCGGATCCATCCCAATACCGACGGGATATCCTAAAGGGGGATTTATCCTACACAGAAATTGATCCTAAATGGGGATTGATCCCAATCCTGATGGGATATCCTAAAGGGGGATTTATCCTAAATGGAGATTCATCCTAAAGGGGGATTGATCCCAATCCTGACAGGATATCCTAAAGGGGGATTTATCCTAAACTGGGATCCATCCCAATCCCAACAGGATTTCCTAAAGGGGATTGATCCCAGTCCTGACAGGATATCCTAAAGGGGGATTTATCCTAAACCAGGATCCATCCCAATCCCGATGGGATATCCTAAAGGGGGATTTATCCTAAATGGATATTCATCCTAAAGGAGGATTTATCCCAAAGGGGAATTTATCCTAAACCGGGATCCATCCCAATCCCGACGGGATTTCCTAAAAGGGGGATTGATCCCAGTCCCTCGGGGATCCGGGCGCGCGCTCCCCGGGTGCTCACCGTGGTTGCGGGGGAAGGCGGCCACGCTCCCGTCCTGCAGCCCGGCCAGCAGGAAGCCGGGGCTGTTCCGCAGGCACAGCACGGGCACCGCGCCCGGCACGCGGCAGCGCTGCAGCACCGGCGTCCCCGCCGCCACCGCCCCGAACACCAGCAGGCTGCGGGACAGCGGGACAGCGGGGTCAGCGGGATCGGCCCCGCAGCGCGGGGACAGAACGGGATCGGGATCATCGGGATCGGCCCCGGAGTGCAGGGAGAGAACGGGATTGGGATCATCGAGATCGGCCCCGCAGCACGGGGAGAGAACGGGATCAGGATCATCGGGATCAGCCCCGGAGTGCAGGGAGAGAACGGGATCAGGATAGGGATTGGGATCGGCCCCGGAGTGCAGGGAGAGAACGGGATCGGGATCATTGAGATCAGCCCTGGAGTGCAGGGAGAGAACGGGATCAGGATGATCGGGATCGGCCCCACAGCGCAGGGAGAGAACGGGATCGGGATCATCGAGATCAGCCCCGGAGTGCAGGGAGAGAACGGGATCAGGATGATCGGGATCGGCCCCACAGCGCAGGGAGAGAACGGGATCGGGATCATCGAGATCAGCCCCGGAGTGCAGGGAGAGAACGGGATCGGGATCATCAGGATCGGCCCCACAGCACGGGGAGAGAACGGGATTGGGATCATCCGAGATCGGCCCCGGAGTGCAGGATTTGGGATCAGGGCTGGGATTTGGGATCGGGGCTGGGATTTGGGACGGGAGCCGGGATTTGGGACGGGAGCTGGGATTTGGGATCAGATTCAGATGGGACCTGGGATTTGGGATTGGAGCTGGGATTCGGGATCAGGGCTGGGATCTGGGATCAGAGCTGGGATTCAGGACAGGAACTGGGATTTGGGATCGGGGCCGGCATTTGGGACAGGAGCTGAGATTCAGGATCAGAGCTGGGATTCGGGATGGGATTCAGATGGGACCTGGGATTCGGGATTGGAGCTGGGATTCAGGATCAGGGCTGGGATTTGGGATCGAGGCTGGGATTCGGGATCTCACCTCCCGTCCTGCAGCCCCAGGCACACTGCGGGGTGGGGGGCATTGGGGGCCGGGTCCGAGGCCATTCCCTGCTCCGCGGGATCCTCGGGGTGCGGCTCTGGGATGAATTCCATGCACAGCACCGGGGCCGGCACCGGGAAGGATTTGACGGTTCGGGGCACAGAGCGGTTCAGGGAGAAGATCTCCACCTGCCCCCCCGCTCCCTCCTGCCCCCCTCCCACCTGGAGGAAAATGGGAAAAGCAGGAATGAGCATCTTGGGATTCCAGCAGAGCCATCCCAAATCCCAGCTGCAGATCCCAAATCCCAAATAACCCGAAATCCCGGGATCCATTGGGGTTGTGCTCACCCAGAGAGCTCCATCTGCACCCCACACCCTCCTGCCCCCCTCCCACCTGTGGGGCAGGAAAACCAGGAATGAGCATTCCGGCATTCCAGCCAGAGTCTCCCCAAATCCCAAATAACCCCAAATCCCAAATCCTGGGATCTGTTTGGGGTTTTCCTCACCCAGAGATCTCCACCTATCCCCCTGCCCCCACCTGGCCTCCTCCCACTGGCAGGAAAAGCGGGAAGAGGATTCCAGCCAGAGCCATCCCATATGCCAAACCCCAAACAACCTCAAATCCCAAACAGCCCCAAACCCCAAACTCCAAATAACCCAAACCCCAAATAACCCCAAATCCCAAACAGCCCCAAATAACCACAAACCATAAATAATCCCAGATCCCAAATAACCCCAAATCCCAGATCCCACACAACCCCAAATAACCCCAGATCCCAAATAACACCAAGTCCCAATCCCCAAATAACCTCAAACCCCAAATAACCCCAAATCCCAAATAACCCCAAATAACCCCAAATCCCAAACCCCAAATAACCCCAAACCCCAAAACTACCCCAAACCTCAAATCACAAATAACCCCAAACCCCAAACAACCCCAAATAACCCCAAATCACAAACCCCAAATAACCCCAAATCACAAATCACAAATCCCAAATAACCCCAAATCCCAAACCCCGAACTACCCCAAACTCCAAATCACAACTCCAAATCCTAAATAACCCCAAATCCCAAACCCCAAATAACCCCAAACCCCAAACCACAAATAATCCCAGGTCCCAAATCCCCCCAAATCCCAAATCCCCAACGCCGCAGTCTGGGCTCTGCTCACCCACAGGAAGCCCTGGGGCAGGGAGGTGCTGACGGCCGAGAACCCCAGGAGCGAGGAATGGACGGGATTGTGGACAGCGGCTCCGAGCTGGGGACAGAGGTGGGAACCAAAACATTGGGATTGGGACCCAGCCCGGCTGCAATTCCCCGATTTCCCCCTCGGAATGCCCCAATTACTGCTTTTTCCAGCCCCTCCACCGGGGGATTTGTGCTTTTCCACCCCAGAATCATGGATATGAAGGGTAAGGGGATGGAGAACCCAAATCATGCCAAGCAGGCAAGGGATCAGTCAGAACCCCAAAATTTGGGATGCGGCTGTCATTCCCAATTTTCCCCCTTAGATTCCATCAATTCCAGCCTTTCCCAGCCCCTCCACCATGGGATTTGTGCTTTTCCTCCCAAAAATCATGGATATGAAGGGTAAAGGGATAGAGAACCCAAATCATCCCAAACAGGCACAGAATGAGTGGGAATCCCAAAACTTGGGATCCAGCTGCCATTCCCGATTTCCCCCTTGGAATGCCCCAGTTCCTGCCTTTTCCAGCCCCTCCACTGGGAGATTTGTGGGATTTGTGCTTTTCCACCCCAAAATCACGGATATGAAGAGAAAGGAGATGGAAAACCCAAATCACCCCAAGCAGGCAGAATGTCAGTACATTCCCCAAAATTTGGGATCTACCTGCCATTCCCAACTTTCCCCCTTAGATTCCATCAATTCCTGCCTTTTCCAGCCCCTCCACTGTGGGATTTGTGCCTTTCCTCCCAAAAATGCTGGATCAGAGGGGAAGGGGATGGAGAACCCAAGTTATCCCAAGCAGGCAGCATGTCACTGCAGATCCCAAAATTTGGGATCCAGCTGCTATTCCCAACTTTCCAGGCTGGATTGCCCCATTTCCTGAATTTTCCATCCCCTCCAGGGTGGGATTTGTGCCTTTCCTGGCCAGATCCAAGGGATTTCCAGCTGCTCCGGAGTGGGATTTGTGCCTTTCTCACCCAGATTTGGGGCTTTCCATCCCCTCAGGAATGGGATTTGTGCCTTTCCCGTCTGGATCCGGGGTTTTCCATCCCCTCCAGAGTGGGATTTGTGCCTTTCCCGGCTGGATCCAGCGTTTTCCATCCCCTCCAGAGTGGGATTTGTGCCATTCCCACCCAGATTTGGGGTTTTCCATCCCCTCCAGGGTGGGATTTGTGCCTTTCCCAGCTGGATCCGGGGTTTTTCCGGCTCTCACCTGCAGATCCAAGGCTTTGGAGGAGAAGGCTGGAATGTGGCAGGAGAGGATGGGGCACCAGAAGGGAGCTCGGCTCTTCCTGTCCTCGTCGGGGCAGAGCCAGCCCGGCTGGTTCTCCTCCCCTGCGGAAAACCAGGAGCACCGGGATCACCCCAAACTCCTCCTCCAGGATCCATCCCCACCCCAATCAACCGTTTTCCACGGATTTGGGATGAGTCTCATCCCCTTTTCAGAATTACTGCAGTGTGGAGGAGAAAAAAATCCCAAAAAATCAAATTTACAGGAAAAAATTCCATCTTAAGGCATTCCCTCACATCAGCCTGGGATGGGATGTGGGTTCTGGCTCGTGGATAAAGGGTTATCCCAGATTTCAAAAAAAAAAAAAAATAGGGAAAAGCAAACAGGACTACCCTAGATTTTTTAAAAATGGGGAAAACCAAATGGGATTATACCAGATTAAAAAAAAAAAAAGGGGAAAACCAAACCCAAAGTGCTAAAATTCGGAGAATCCCCGAAGATTCCAGCCCAGCGCTCCAAGGGAATTACAGATTTTTTTCCAACATTCCCCAAACTTCCCAAACCTCCAGAACCTCCCCAGCCTTCTCAGAACATTCCCAAACCTTCTCCATGAGCTTCCCCAAAGCCTCCCCAAAACCTTCTCCAGAACCTCCACAAACCCCAAGAACCTCTCCAACATTCCCCAAACTTTCCCAAACCTTCGCCAAAAACCTTCCAAACTTTCTCCAGAACCTCCCAAAACCTTCTCCAGAACCTCCCCAGCCTTCTCAGAACATTCCCAAACCTTCTCCACGAGCTTCTCCAAAGCTTCCCAAACCTTCTCCAGAACCTCCCAAAACCTTCTCCAGAACCTCCCCAACCTTCCCAGAAAATTCCCAAACCTTCTCCACGAGCTTCCCCAAAGCTTCCCAAACCTTCTCCAGAACCTCCCCGTCCCCCTCCATCCCCTGGCTCCCGGATTTCCCGCCTTTCCCGCTCCGGGATCTGCGGGAAGAGCAGGACTCACGCAGGCCGATCTTGGCCAGGTGCAGCCGGTTCACCCAGGAGATCTTGCTCAGGGGGCTGGGGGTGATGAACACCACCATGACACTGATGGGGCGCCCGGACCTGCGGGACACGGCGGCCTTCAGCCTCGTCTTCATCCTCACCCCCGTCATCAGCGTTATCATCCTCGTCTTTGTCCTCCTCCTCATCATTGTTGTCCTCATCCCCATCCTCCTCCTCATCCCCATCATCCTCCTCCTCATCTTCTTCCTCATCCCCATCATCCTCATCCCCATCACCATTCTCCTTCTCATCTTCATCCTCATCCCCATCACCATCCTCCTTCTCATCTTCATCCTCATCCCCATTATCCTCCTCCTCCTCTTCATCTCCATCATCCTCCTCCTCCTCTTCATCCCCATCATCCTCCTCCTCCTCTTCCTCATCCTCTTCCTCATCCTCCTGATCTTCTTCTTCCTCATGCCCATCTTCTTCCTCCTCCTCCTCCCCTTCCTCCCCATCTTCTTCCTCCTCCTCTTCTTCATTTTCATCCTCATCATCTTCATCCTGCTCTTTTTCCTCCTCCTTCCTCCTCCTTTCTCCTCTTCTTCTTCCTTATCCTCATCTTCCACATCCTCTTCTTCCTCATCATCACCCTCATCATCTTCATCCTGCTCTTCATCCTGCTCCTCCTCTTCTTCTTCATCCTTCCCCTCATCCTCAGCATATTCCTCCTCCCCCTCTTCCTCTTCTTCCTCCTCCTCCCCATCTTCTTCTTCCTCATCCCCATCTTCTTCCTCCTCATCCCCATCTAATTCCTCCTCCTCCTCCTCCATCCCAGATTCCCGGCCTCACTTGTCCGGTTTCCCAGGCAGCAGCAGCCGCAGGCGGCACTTGTTGGCCGAGTGGATCTCCTCCTCCTTGACCTTCATCATCCTCTGCAGGGCCAGGCACCAGTCCTGTGCCACCGTCATGTTCAGGTTCTGGAGGACATTGGGAACGCTCCCTCAGAGCCGGGATCACCCCAGATCCCAGATCCCGCCCCGGGCGGCTCCCGGGAGCGCAGGTGGTACCTGGTAGGTGCCGTGCAGGGTGCTGACGAGCAGCGTGATCTGCTCCACCACCGCCAGGTCCTTCTGCAGGTCCTGCAGCTCCTGGAAGAGCCGCGGGGGGCCCAGGTAGACCTTATCTTTGGGGGGTAAAAATGGGATTTCAGGCACACGGAGAGCCACGGGATCCACCGGGTTGGAGATGACTCCGAGATGGACCCCAGCCCCCGACCCAACACCACCAGGGATGGCCCCACGGCTGCTGTTCCTCAAACATCTCCATGGGTGGTGAGTCCCAGAGTGGTGAAATCCCCTAAATCCAGCCCAGGGAGGTTCTCCTGCCAGGAATGAGGCTGGAGCTCTGCATCCGTGACTCCACCACCTCCCAGAGCAGTGAAATCCCCATAACCCCTCAAATCGCATCCCACCAAAGTCATCCCGTCAGGAAGGAGGCCCTGACCACCTCCCAGAATGGTGGAATCTGCCTAAAATCCCCCAAATCCCAGCCCAGAGAGGATCTCCTGCCAGGAATTCATCTGGAGCACCACATCTCTGACTCCACCAACTCCCAGAGTGGTGAAATCCCCTAAAACCCCCCCAAATCCCAGCCCAGGGAGGTTCTCCCACCAGGAATGAGGCCCCGAGTGCTGCATTGGTGACTCCACTACCCCTCAGAGCCATGAAATCCCCTAAAACACCCCAAATCCCCTAAAACCCCCCTAAATCCCAGCCCAGGGAGGTTCTCCCACCAGGAATGAGGCCCCGAGTGTTGTGTCCATGACTCCATCACCCATCAGAGCGGTGAAATCCCCTAAACACCCCCAAATCCCCTAACCCCCCCCCAAATCCCCTAAAACCCCCCAAATCCCAGCCCAGGGAGGTTCTCCCACCAGGAATGAGGCCCCGAGTGTTGTGTCCATGACTCCATCACCCATCAGAGAGGTGAAATCACCTAAAACACCCCAAATCCCCTAAACCCCCCCAAATCCCCTAAAACCCCCCAAATCCCAGCCCAGGGAGGTTCTCCCACCAGGAATGAGGCCCCGAGTGCTGTGTCCATGACTCCCCCACCCCTCAGAGCGCTGGAATCCCCTGGCAGGCCCCAGCCCCACCCCGGGAGCTCACTGTGTGCAGCCTGGCCGGCGGGCGCGTGCCGGCGGGCGCCGGCGTTGGCCACGGCCACGGCGCTGTCCTTGTCGCCGGTGCCGCTCTCCTGGCCCACCTCCACCACCTGCACCTGCGGGAGGGCCGTGCTCCACTTCAGCACATACTTGGGGCCCAGGGGCACCAGGCTGCTGATTTCCAGCTGGCCTCTGCCAAGGCAAGAATTCCAGGTCAAGAAAACCCCCGGGTTTTCCCAAAATCCCCAGATTTCCCCCCCCCACCCCAAAAAACACACCGCTGGTTTTTCCCCCAAAAATAAGTGTCCTCCAAGCTGAACACTCCACACCATGCAGGAACCCCCGAATGTGGGGCTGCTGATTTCCTGCTGGACTCTGCCAAGCCAAGAGCTCCAGGTCAAGAAAACCCCAGATTTTCCCAAAAAACATGGATTTCCCCCCAGAAAAGGCGTCCCACAGGTCGAGCACCCCACACCGTGCGGGAACCCCCAAAGGTGGGGCACACAACACAGCACAGCACACCTGGCACCTACCCTGCAGGCACTGGCCTGGAGAGGGGAAAAAGGAGGGATTCAGTGGGATTTGTGGAATTTCGGGAGGTTTTCCCACTTGGCGCCATCAAATTCTGCCAACTCCACCCCATTCCCAGATCCCACAGCAGCTCTGAGACCCCACAGCACCAGGGAGGGAGACCGGTCAAAGGTGGGCAGGTAAACCCCAAACTCGATGGTATTTCCCAAAAAAAAACCAAACTTGATGGGATACCCCTCAAAAACCCCAAACTGGATGGGACTCCCCCCAGAAACCTCGAACTCCATGTGAAATCTCCAAAAAACCCCAAACTCAATGGGATTCTCACCAAAAACCCTAGACTTGATGGGATTTCCCCCAAAAACCCCAAACTCGATAGGAACCCCCCATAAAAATCCCAGACTCAATGGGATTCACCTAAAAACCCGAAATTAGATGGGATTCCCCCCAAAAACCTCAAACCCGATGGGAAGCCCCAATAAAACCCCAAACTCAATGGGGAACCCCCCAAAAACCCCAAACTGGATGGGATTCCCCCAAAAATGAGGATAAGGAGGATAAGGAGGACAAGGAGGAGGATGAAGAGGACAAGGAGGAGGACGAGGAGGACGAGGAGGACAAGGAGGACGAGGAGGAGGATGAGGAGGACGAAGAGGATGGGAATGAGGAGGAGGAGGAGGTCGAGGAAGATGTGAATGAGGAGGAGGATGAGAAGGAAGAGGAGGACAAGGAGGATGATGAGGAAGACTAAGAAGATGGGAATGAGGAGGAGGATGAAGAGGAAGAGGAGGACGAGGAGGAAAACAAGGATGAGGAGGAAGAAGGCAAGGATGACGAGGTTGAGGAAGAGGATGAGGAGATCTCCCGAGGGTTCTGGGGTCAGGAGGTGCCCAGCACGTACTTGAAGTTGACGTTGGCACAGACCAGGAGGTCGCTGAGCAGGAACACCTTCCTCTCCTTGGACTTGAGCAGCTGCCCGCGGTCCCCGTACACCGTCTCGGTCAACGTCTCGCACAGCAGCAGCTGCCGCTGCCCCGAGCTCAGCAGCTGCAGGACAACCCCCAGATGGTGACTGCAGGCTGGAGACGCCACCCCGGAGCGGCCAGTCTCACCACGGAGACGGAATTGCCAATTCCCAGCATTGTCAAAATATAAAGCTTCTCCAAAAAGTCCCAAATCTCCTCCAGAACCTCCCAAAAACTTTCTCAAGAACCTCTCCAAACCTTCTCCACTGCTCCCCAGAACTTCTCCAAAAGCTCCTCAACCTCCTCCAGAACCTCCCAAAACCTTCTCCAGAGTCTCCCAAAAACCTTCTCCAGATCGTCCCAAAAACCTTCTCCAGAACGTCCCAAAAAACGTCTCCAGATTCTCCAAAAAAACGTCTCCAGATCCTCCCAAAAACCTTCTCCAAAAGCTCCCAAACCTCCTCCAGGAATTCCCAAAAAACCTTCTCCAGAACTCCCCAAAACTCCAAAAGCTCCCAAACCTCCTCCAGGAATTCCCAAAAAACCTTCTCCAGAACTCCCCAAAACTCCAAAAGCTCCCAAACCTCCTCCAGAATGTCCCTAAAACCTTCTCCAGAACCTGGAGACACCCTGACATGGAGTGGGACCTCCAAACCCAAACCTAGCAGATCCCTGGGGAGGAATTCCCAAATTCCACCTTCAGGGCTCAGTTTGGATCAAGATCTTCTGGGACCTAACAGGGATCCTGCTTCCCAAAAACCCCAATGTGGAGAGGGACCCACAAATCCCACCCAGCAGCTCCAAACCCCGCTGAGGATGAGGATGGGGATGAGGTGGAGGACAAGGAAGATGAGGAAGAGAAGGATGAGGAGGAGGATGAGGAGGATGAGGACAAGGAGGATGAGGAGGACGAGGAGGAGGACAAGGATGATGATGATGAGAGTAAGGATGAAGAAAATGAGGATGAGGAAGATGAGGTGAGGATGAGGAGGATGATGAAGATGAAGAAAAGGAGGATGAGGAAAATGAGGTGAGGAGGACGAGGAGGAGGATGAAGATGAACAGGAGAATGAGGATGAAGACGAGGATGATGAGGAGTCCCCACCTTGTTGAAGCTGCTGCGGTCGCTGATGCTCTTGCTGAGCTGCTGCATCTCGGCCACCTGGTCGGCCAAGCGCTTCTGCTCGTTGAGCTTCTCGGCCAGCGTCTCCAGCTCGGTCAGCGCCAGCTGCAGGGACAGGCGGTCGGCATGGCCGCGCGGGGTGTTCTTCAGCATGTCCTGGGACACGGAAACACCGGGAATGGCCCTGAGGAACCGCCACGGCAACGCTTACGGAGCCTCCACCACTGAGGTTTGGAGGATGATCCTTGGGTGGATCCAAAAATCCAACCAGGGTGTTTGCTCCAAAGTGCGTCCCTGTCCTGCAGCTCACAAAAAGGTGCTTCTCCAGAACCTCCCAAAAACCTTCTCCAGAACCTCCTCAAAACCTTGCCCAAAACCTCTCCAAAACCTTCTACAGAACCTCTCAAAAACCTCCTTCAAAAGCTCCCCAAATCCTTCTCCAGAACCTCCAAAAAACCTTCTCCAAAAGCTCCCCAAAATCTCCCCAAGACCTTTTCCAGAACCTCCCCAAAGTCGTCCAGAACCTCCCTTCTCTCACCTGCAGGAGAAGGATGGACTGAGGGAATTGGGAGCACTTTGGGCACCTCCAAATTCAAAGCTTAGGAGACAATCCTTGGGACGGATCCAAAAATCAAAAAAATCCAAAAAGTCAAAAAAAAAATCTGGCCCTGCCCTGTAGCACCAAAAAAGCTGCTTCTCCAGAACCTCCCAAAAACCTTCTCCAAAAGCTTCCCAAAACCTTCTCCAGAACCTCCCAAAAACCTTCTCCAAAAGCTCCCCAAAACCTTCTCCAGAACCTCCCAGATGTCCTCCAGAACCTCTCCCTCCTCTCACCTGCAGGAGGAGGATGAACTGAGGGAACCTCTGGATGGGCTTCACCATCAGCCCGTAGAGCGTGACGCGGTCGGCGCTGGCCATCTGCCGCTTCTGCCGCGGGGGAAACGCCACAAAAACGGGGATTTTGGGGAAATGCCATAAAAACGGGATTTTTGGGAAAAGCGGAGCCCGGAGGGGCCGCGCTGACCTTGAGGAAGTCCAGGAAGGCGGGTTTGGTCAGACAGGCCTTCTTGATCAGGGACATGGCCGTGGTGAAGTTGTTGACGTAGTCGCTGTAGACGTCCAGCACCATGGACTTGGAGAACTGGGAGAGGACGGGAGAGCAGGAATGGCGTGGGGCTTTCCAAAAAATGGGATGGGGCTTCCAAAAAACAGGGTGGGGCTTCTCAAAAAACAGAGTGGGTGAAGTGCTGGGGGTGTCCCAGCGCTCCAATCCTCCACCCATCCCTGGTGGGATCCCAAGGCATGTTTGGGGCTGATTCCCAGTTTTTCTTCCTACTGAGGCTGCAAGTCCAGCACCATGGACTTGGAGAACTGGGAGAGGATGGGAGAGCGGGAATGGTGTAGGGCTTCCCAAAAAACAGGGTGGGCAAAGTCTGGGGTGCTGGGGGTGTCCTAGATTGGGCTCCATCACTCCACCCATCCCTGGTGGGATCCAAAGAGGATTTTGGGGGTGATTCCCAACTGATGAGATCCCAGGGGGGTTTGGGGAGCAATTCCCAATCTCTAATGGGATATCAGGGGAGGTTTGGGGGTGATTCCCAATTCCTGTTTTTTTATGGGATCTCAGGGAGGTCTGGGAGAGATTCCCTGTCTCTGATCCCGGGGCGGGGGGGGAGTTTGGGGGAGATTCCCAGTCCTTGGGGAGGTTTGGGGGCACTTCCAGGTTTTTGATGAGATTTCAGGGAAAACTCCCTGGGGGAATTTTGGAGGCAATTTCTAGTTTTTGATGAGACCCCAGGGAGTTTTGGGGGTGATTCCCAATCGCTGATCCCAGCGGGATTTGGGGCCATTCCTGGTTTTTGCTGGAATTCACGCAGGATTTAGGGCCATTTCCAGTGTTTGCTGGGATCCCTGGGGAATTCTGGGGCCATTCCTGGCTTTTTATGAGATCCCAGGGGAGGTTTGGGGGTGATTCCCAATCTCTGATTCCAGGGGGATTATGGAGGTCGTTCCCAGTTTCTGCTGGGACCCCAGCGAGATGTGGGGCCGTTCCTGTTTTTTTATAGGATTTTGGGGGCCGTTTCCAGTTTTTGCTGGGACTCCAGTGGGATTTGTGGCCATTCCCAGTTGTTGCTGGGACCCCAGTGGGATTTGGGGCCATTCCCAGTTTTTGCTGGAACCCCAGCGGGATTTGGGGCCATTCCCAGTTGTTGCTGGGACCCCAGTGGGATTTGTGGCCATTCCCAGTTGTTGCTGGGACCCCAGTGGGATTTGGGGCCATTCCCGGTTTTTGCTGGGACCCCAGCGGGATTTGGGGCCATTCCCAGTTGTTGCTGGGACCCCAGTGGAATTTGGGGCCATTCCCGGTTTCCCCCGCACCGAGGCCACGAAGAGGTCCCCGATCTTCTCGTTGGAGTCCCACTCGGCCACGCGCGAGGCCAGGGCGATCTGGAACATGGAGTGGCACTGCAGGATCTCCTTCAGCCGGAAGAACACCACCTGGCACTTGCGGGCGCTCAGCACCTTGGGCTCCATCTCCAGCAGCGGGTTCCGGTAATCCTGCGGGAATTGCGGCGCTGGGATCCCGGGATCCGCACCGGGGGATCCCCATCCCGCCCAAACGGGGCCCCCACCTGCAGGATGCGCTTCAGGGAGTCCACGTAGCTGCGCTCGCTCTGCACGATGGAGCCCAGGATGTGCCGGCGGAGCACCTGCAGGGCACGGGAACGGGTCCTCATCCCAAAATTCCCTATCCTGGGATCAGGAAATGCAGGCACAGCCCTGATCCCAAAATCCCCAATCCCAGGATCCAGAAATGCAGGCACAGCCCTGATCCCTGAGTCCTGAATTCCGGGATCGGGGAAAGGCAGGCACAGCCCTGATCCCAAAATCCCCAATCCCAGGATCGGGAAATGCAATCACAGCCCTGATCCCAAAATCCCCAATCCCAGGATCGGGGAAATGCAGGCACAGCCCTGATCCTACAAATCCCAAATCCCAGGATCAGGGAAAGGCAAGCACAGTCCTGATCCCAAAATCCCCAATCCCAAAATCGGGAAACGCAGGAACGGCCATGATCCCCAAATCTTAAACGCCAGGATAGGGGAAAGGCAGGCCCAACTTGTGGGGTTCAGCCGTGATCCCCCAACCCCAAATCCCAGGAAAAGGGAACCAGCCCCAGCCCTGCGGAAGCGCTGACTCAGCCATGCCATTTTTGCTGACTCAGCCTTTCCTTGTTGCTCAACCACAGGGCCCAGGGGACACCGTGAGCCCCCAGATCCCAGGAAAGCCCTGATCCCAGTCCCAGGAAAGCCCCAGTCCCGGGAGATCCCAGGAAAGCCTCAATCCCCAGACATCCCAGGAAAGCCCTGATCCCAGGAGATCCCGGGAAAGCCCTGATCCCAATCCCAGGAAAGCCTCAATCCCCGGGGATCCCAGGAAAGCCCTGATCCCAATCCTAGGAAAGCCCCAATCCCCGGAGATCCCAGGAAAGCCCCGATCCCGGTGGATCTCGGACCTGCTGCGGGCTCAGCCCCTCGGGCGCGGGGCCCAGCTCGGGCGGGGGGTGCCTCATGTCGGACACGGTGACCTCCAGGAAGCCGGTGTCCTCCTCCTCCGAGTCCCCTGCCACACGGGAACACCAAAAATCCCAAACTGACCCCAAACTGAGCCTTCCGGGGCCAGAGGCGTAGCCCAGTTCTCCCGGTTTTCCTGGTTCCCGTGTCCTTCCAGAGCGGACACCGGGATGAGCCGGGCAGGAGCGGGGATGGGACTGAGAGGGGACAGGGAAGGTTCCCATCCCAAAAATCCGCCCGGAAACAGCGGGAACAGCGCCTCGTCCTCGCTCCGAGACAGCGGGAAACGGGAAAAGGAGCCGGGAAAAGGAGCTGGGAAAAGGGGAAGTGCCGCAGTGGGAACCAGGACAGCGCCACGGGGAGGGGACAGGGAGGGTCCCCATCCCAAAAATCCGCCCAGAAACAGCGGAAACATCGCCTCGTCCTCGCTCCGAGACAGCGGGATACGGGAAAAGGAGCCGGGAGCGCAGGAAAAGCGGGAAGCGCCGGAGCGAGCAGCCCTTACCCGAGGCGGAAGCAGCCGAGGAGGAGGAGGGCGAGCGAGCCAAGGAAAGCTCGGAATAAACCAAGGAAAACTTGGGATGGGAGCGCGGCCGTCGCCTCCACATGGCCCCGGCCCCATCCCGGGCCAGAAATCCCGGGAAAGGGAAGGGCTGGGGGGAGGGAAGGAGGAAGGGAAGGGAAGGGCTGCGGGGACCTTTTTCCTTCCCTAATTTCGGCTCCTCCTCCCCGGGGATGCTCTCCCGGGATTGCCGCGCCCCAAAGCCGCGCGGGCCATGCGGGAACGATCCCACGGGAATGGTGGGAATGGCAGGATACACTCAGCCAACCCCACAGGAATGGCAGGAACACACAGCCGATCCCATGGGAAGCTTTGGGAATGCCAGGAACACACGCTGCTAATCTAATCCCATGGAAAGCTGCAGGAAAGCTGGGAACACACAGCCAATCCCATGGGAACCTTTGGGAATGCTCAGGGAATGGCATGACACATGCAGCCGATCCCATCCCATGGGAGGCTTCGGGAATGTTGGGAACACACACGGCTGATCCCATCCCAAGAGAAACTGCAGGAAAGCCAGGAACACGCAGCCAATCTGATGGGAAGGCCGGGAACACACAGCTGATCCCATGGGAATGCTCTGGGAACATGCGTGGCTGATCCCATGGGAATGCCAGGAACACGCAGCTGATCCCATGGGAATGTTCTGGGAACACGCAGCTGATCCCATGGGAATGCCAGGAACACATGCAGTCAATCCCATGGGAATGCTGGGAACACACATGGTTGATCCCATGGGAATGATAGGAATACACGCAGCCGATCCCATGGGAATACTCTGGGAGTACGTGGCCGATCCCACGGGAATACTGGGAACACACGCAGCTGATCCCACAGGAATGCTCTGGGAATGCTCTGGGAACACACAGCCAATCCCACGGGAATGCTCTGGGAATGCTCTGGGAACACACAGCCAATCCCACAGGAATGCTCTGGGAATGCTCTGGGAACACACAGCCAATCCTACGGGAATGCTCTGGGAACACACGCAGCCGATCCCCCAGGAAGCTCCAGGCGCTGGGATCCAGCGGGATCGAGCCTACCTCCCCTGGATCCTACCTGCCCTCGGCTGCTCCAGGGAAACCCGGGAGCTCCGGCGGGAGCGCGGCGGCTTCTCCGCCTCGGCCACGCTCCTCCTGCGCTCCCCATCCCCTGCGGGACAGGGAAAAGCCCCGGGAATTGGGAATTCAGGGGAAAACCCGCAGGGAAAACCCAAGGACGGCTCTGGCACTGCAGTGGCTGTTTTATCCCAAAATTGTGAGGAGCAAGTTAGAGTTTGCAAGGAGTGGGAACAGCTGAAGGAAAGCCTCAAATGCAGGGAATAATCCAGGAAAAATGGGAAAGGGGAGCGGGATGAGGATTCCCTAAAAACCATCCTCTCCCAGGGCTTTGCTGGGCTGAGGGGTTTGGGTTTCCTGCTCCCCGTTCCCTACAGGACAGGGAAGGGTCAGGAAAAACCCCTGGGAACTGGGATTTAGGGAGAAATCCTGAGGGAAAAATCCACGGGAAACCCCCTGGGGAATTGGGAGTTCAGGGAAAAAATCCTCAAAGGAAAATCCAAGAACACCTCGTGGGAATTGGGAATTCAGGGGAAAAATCCTCAAGAAAAAACCCTGAGGGAAAAATTCAAGGGAAACCCCCTGGGAACTGGGATTTAGGGGAAAGTCCTGAGGGAAAAATCTAAGGGAAACCTCCTGGGAATGGGGATTTAGGGAAAAATCCTGAGGGAAAAATCCAAGGGAAACCCCAGTGCTGCTGGGTGGAGTGGCTGTTTTATCCCAAACGGATAAAAGGAGAGAGCTGGGAATGGGAACAAAGGAAAGCTCCAAATGCAGGGAATAATGCAGGAGAAAACTGGGAAAGGTGAGAGGGATCAGGATTCCCAAAATTTGCCCTCTCCAAAGGCTTCTCCCGGCTCCGAGCTTGGTTTTCCCACTCCCCATTCCCTACGAGACAAGGCTGGGCCAGGAAAAGCCCCAGGAATTAGGAATTCAAGGGGAAAAATCCCAAAGGAAGAATCCACAGGAAAGCCCCTGGGAATTGGGAGTTCAGGGAAAGAAATTATTAAAGAAAAATCCAAGAAAAACACCTGAGGAACTGGGAATTCAGGGAAAAAAGGCTGAAGGAAAAATCCAAGGGAAAGCTCCTGGGAATTGGGAATTCAGGGAAAGAAATTCTGAAGGGACAAAATCCTGAAGGAAAAGGGCAAGGACAAGGCCGGGTGCTGCTGTTTTATCCCCGAAGGACAAAAGGAGGGAGGTGGAGCCTGCAGAGATCCCAGGAAGCTCCAGATCCATGGAATGAGGTGGGAGAAGGGGAAGGAGATTCCATAGAGATGGGATCCCCAGGGTTCCGGAGGGACATCCTGGGATGGGATTCCCAGGGTTCCATAGGGATGGGATTCTCTGGGGATGGGATCCCTGGGTTCCCTGGGGATGGGATTCCCAGGGTTCCATAGGAATGGGATCCCTGGGTTCCCTGGGGATGGGATTCCCAGGGTTCCATAGAGATGGGATCCCCAGGGTTCCAGAGGGACGCGATTCCCTGGGGATGGGATCCTGGAGGTTCCCCGGGTATGGGATTCCCAGGGCTCCATAGGGATGGGATTCCCAGGGTTCCATGGGGATGGGATCCCCAGGGTTCCAGAGGGACGCGATTCCCTGGGGATGGGATCCCAGAGGTTCCCCGGGTATGGGATCCCAGGTTCCCTGAGGATGAGAACCTGGGAGGTTCCATGGGGATGGGATCCCCAGGGTTCCAGAGGGACGGGATTCCCTGGGGATGGGATCCTGGAGGTTCCCCAGGTATGGGATTCCCAGGGTTCCATAGAGATGGGATCCCCAGGGTTCCGGAGGGACATCCTGGGATGGGATTCCCAGGGTTCCATAGGGATGGGATTCTCTGGGGATGGGATCCTGGAGGTTCCCTGGGGATGGGATTCCCAGGGTTCCATAGGAATGGGATCCCTGGGTTCCCTGGGGATGGGATTCCTGGGGTTCCATAGAGATGGGATCCCCAGGGTTCCAGAGGGACGCGATTCCCTGGGGATGGGATCCTGGAGGTTCCCCGGGTATGGGATTCCCAGGGCTCCATAGGGATGGGATTCCCAGGGTTCCATGGGGATGGGATCCCCAGGGTTCCAGAGGGACGCGATTCCCTGGGGATGGGATCCCAGAGGTTCCCCGGGTATGGGATCCCAAGGGATGGGATCCCAGGTTCCCTGAGGATGAGAACCTGGGAGGTTCCATGGGGATGGGATCCCCAGGGTTCCAGAGGGACGGGATTCCCTGGGGATGGGATCCTGGAGGTTCCCCAGGTATGGGATTCCCAGGGTTCCATAGGGATGGGATCCCCAGGGTTCCGGAGGGACGGGATCCCCTGGGGATGGGATCCCGGAGCCTCACCTGGGCCGTCGCGGCGCTGCAGGAAGGTGACCCTGCGCAGCACGGCCATGCGCGTGCGCTCCAGCCCGTCCTTGGTGCCGCTGCGCGCCGCCCGCATCAGCTGCGACACCTGCAACGGGAACCGGGATCGGCGCTGGGATCACGGGGATTGCAGGGGTCAACAGGATCACAGGGATCATCACCGGGGTTTCAGGGAGCACGGGGATCACAAGGATCAGCGGGATCATCACTGGGATCGCAGGGATCACCAGGATCACTGGGATTGTAGGGATTCGCTGGGATTACAGGTGTCACCAGGATCTCAGGGAGCACAGGGATCACAAGGATCAACGGGATCATTGCAGGGATCATCGCCAGGATCACTGGGATCGCAGGGATCACCAGGATCATCACCGGGATTACAGGATCTCAGGGATCACAAGAACCAGTGGGATCATCACTGGGATCACAGGGGTCACTGGGATCATCACAAAGACCACAGGAATCATCAGGAACACCAGGATCAGAGGAATAACAGGAATAACATGGATCTCAGGGATCATCACCAGGATCACAGGGATCAGCACAGGGATCTCAGGGATCAGCACAGGGATCTCAGGGATCAGAAAGCTCCAGGCTGCCCCAGGATCCCTCCTGGATCCAGCCCCTCAGGAAGATCCCTGGAGTGCCATTCCCTGTTTTTCCATGCAGCTGGGAGCAGCATGCACACGGCCAGTGTTCCGGGATCCCCCTGGATCCCTCCCATGGATCTCCCCGGATCCCTCCCGTGGATGTGCAGCAGCCGGAGCGGGATCGGGCAGCGCAGCCAAGCAGGGACACCTCCGGCCCTTCCTGAGCCCGGGTGGGATGTGTGGGGCAGGGAAAGGGGGATCAGCCTTTCCAACCCCAAATCCTGGGCTTTTATCCCAAATCCCAGAGTTCTACCCCAAATCCTGGCATTTCTACTCCAAATCCCAGAGTTTCTACCCCAAATCCCAGCATTTCTAACCCAAATCTGACAGTTCAGTCCTACCCCAAATCCCAGCAGTTCAACCCCAAATAGTATCAGCCAGGATGGGATGGGGTGGGAAAGGCTTTGCCCTGAGGTTCCACAATTCCCAAAATTCTCCTTCCTGAATTCCTGAATTCCTTCCCTCCTGAATTCTTTCCCTCCTGAATTCCTCCCGAATTCCTGAATTCCTTCCTTTGTGAATTCCTTCCTGAACTCCTGCTGTTCTTCCTGAATTCTTGAATTCCTTCCTGAATTCCTTTCTTTGTGAATTCCTTCCTGAATCCCCGAATCCCTGAATTCCGATGGCTTGGGAAGGCCCAGGAGCTGCAACACGAGCGGCACCTCAGCAGCTCCAGGCTGATTTTCTGGGACAGGAATGGGATGGGCCCAGCCTGGATCCACTCCACGGGGGAATTTTATCCCCTCAGGCCGAGAATTTTGGGAATTTCGGGATGCGGGATGGGATTGGTACCTTCCAATCGGATTTGTGCTTCAGCTCCTGCATTTCCTTCCCCCCAACTCTCAGAGCCAGGAGCTCCCGCTTAGTCCTGGCGCATTTTTCCTTGAGTTTATGGAGGTCTGGAGAGAGCTGAGCCCAAAGCAAAGCGGGAGAGCAGCAGAGCAGAGATCCCGGGAAGCAGCAAATGCAAAAAAACAGGAGAGATCATCCCAAAGGAGCAGGGAACAGCAGCAGCAGCCCGGAATTCCGGCTGGGAGCAGGCAGGGAGTGCAGGAACAACAAGGAGAGGCTCAGAAATGGGAGGAATAATCCCAAAAATCCTGAAATGCTGGCTGGGATGGAGCAGGGAGTGCACCAGGAGTAGGGAAAAGCAGGGAGAGGCTCAAAACCAGAAGAAATCATCTGAAAAATCACAAAATTCCATCTGGGATGGTGCAGGGAGTGCAGGAACAACAGGGAAAGGCAGCGAGAGGCTCAAAAACAGGAGAAATCACCCTGGAATTCTGGTTGGGATGGAGCAGGGAATGCAGCAGGAGCAGGGAAAGCAGCAAAGAACAGGCAGCAGCATCCCAGAATTTCAGATGGGCACAGGCAGGGAGTGCAGGAGCAGCAGGGAAAGGCTCAGAAACAGAAAAAATCATCCCAAAAATCCCATCTGGGAGCAAGCAGGGAGGGCAGAAGCAGGGAAAGACAGGGAAAGGATCAAAACCAGGAAGAATCATCCCAAAAATCCCAAAATTCCAGCTGGGAGTGAGCAGGCAGTGCAGGAGCAGCAGGGAGAGCCCCAAAAGCAGGAGGAATCATCTCAAAGTGGCAGGAACGGGCAGCAGCATCCCAAAATTCCAGCTGGGATGGAGGAGGGAGTGCACCAGGAGCAGGGAAAGGCAGGGAGAGGCTCCAGCAGGAGGAAAATTAAAAGGGGAGGAGGAAACCGGAAAGAAAATTCCAGGAAAAACGCAGCAGCATCTGCAGGATGCTCCGGTGCCTCCACGCAGGAGAATCCCAGGAAAAGCCAGGATGAGGATTCCAAGGGAGGGATGAGGATTCTAAGGAGGGATGGATGAGGATTCTAAGGAGGGTTCTAAGGAGGGATGAGGATTCCAAGGAATGGGTACCTTGGGCTGGAACGCCGCGCGGAGCTTGGCCGGCTCCGCGTCCCGCCGGGATTCCGGCCGGGATTCCTCTCCAGAATCGCCCTCGCTGTAGCTCTCGAACTCGCTGGAGCTCCAGCCCAGGTCCTGGCCCAGGCGCGTCCCCTCCCCGCGCTGCACCTCGGCGTAGATCAGCCCTGCGCCTGCCAAGCCGGGAATTCCCACTCCATCCCCCATTCCCACTCCATCCCCCATCCCTACTCCATCCCCCATTCCCACTCCATCCCCATTCCCACTCCATCCCTATCCCCACTCCATCCCCATTCCCACTCCATCCCCATTCCCACTCCATCCCCCATTCCCACTCCATCCCCATTCCCACTCCATCCCCCATCCCTACTCCATCCCCATTCCCACTCCATCCCCATTCCCACTCCATCCCCATTCCCACTCCATTCCCATTCCCACTCCATCCCCCATTCCCACTCCATCCCCCATTCCCACTCCATCCCCCATTCCCACTCCATCCCCATCCCTACTCCATCCCCCATTCCCACTCCATCCCCGCTCCATCCTCGTGCTCCCAAGCCATGGGAGTTCTGGGTTTTGCTTGTTTGGAAGGGAGCTGGGAGCACACCAGGATGCATGGATGGATCCAAGGGGATTGATCCCCTGGGAGTGGTGGGAATGAAGGGGATAAGGGAAGGGAAAAGGGAATGGGAAAAGGGAAATTTTGGGAATTGGGGAACCCTAGTGTAGAACTCCAGAATTCCCATTTTCCGGAACCCTCAGGGTCCTGCAGCCCCTCTGGGAGCGGCTCCATCCCTCCCAGATCCCGGGATTTCCCCGGTTATTCCCACCCACAGCCTCCTGGAGGATAGGACTCTCCTTCTTGATGGAAAATGGGAAGGGGGGCCCTGGAAAACTGGGAAGAGGCAGTTTCCTTATAGAAAATGGGATTGGGAGCCCTGGAAAAATAGGAAGAGGTGATTCCTGCTAGAAAATGGGATGGGGGCTCTGGAAAACCAGGAAGAGGCAGCTCCCAGCTGGAAAAGCAGGAAGAGCACTCCCGTACCGTCCTGCTCCACATCCAGGCCCTCGCAGGGAACGTCGTCGTAGATGACCTCATCCTCCACCTCCGGGAAGGAGAAACGTTCCCCTGGAAACCCAGGATCAGAACTGGGATCAGGACTGGGATCGAGATCAGCAGCCCAGGATCCCAACGGGATGTGGAAACCTTCCCGAACCCAGCTGGGGCTTTCCCGGAGTCATCCCGGCTTTTCCCCACCTTGGCAGATGCTCTCCCTCTTCCAGGTGCGGGTCCGGATCTGGGAATCTCCTCCAGCCTCGCCATTGCTCACCTGTGGCAGGATCCTGCAGGAGCATTCCAGGGAAAAATCCCTCAGGATTGGGTGCAAATCCCCCAGGATCAGGGGATCCCAAAGCTCCCACCCGCTGTCACCCCCTTCCCAAGTCAGGAACAAAATAAGGAATTTTTTTAAGGATTTTCCCCCCTCATCTGCTCCTTGGGATCCCAGGATTTAGGGTCATCCAAGATTTTTAGGGATGTCTTGCCAGGATTCTCAGGGATGATGAAAAAGATCCCAAAATCCCAGAGTTCTCCTGCTTGGAGCTCTCTGAAATGCAGAGAAGTTGGGGGAAACTGAGGCACGGCAGCAGCTGTGACACCAAACGGAGGGGACAGATCCCAAAGATCCAGCACAGGACCTAAAATCCCATCAGAACTCCCGGAATTCCCACCAAAACCTCCTGAAGCCCCCCGAAATCCCAGGAAACTCCCTGAAATCCCACCAGAACCCCCAGATTCCCTGGAAATCCCACTAAATGCCCCAAATCCCAGCAGAACCCCCCAAATTCCCTGGAAATCCCACTAAATGCCCCAAATCCCACTCACCCTTCCTTGGTCTCTGGCTCCAGCCCCTCTGCGAGGAAGGAAATCAAAGAGAAACGGTGTCGGCACCCCCGGGATGCACCGGGAATACCGGGAATTCCACACCAGGAATGAGTGGGAATTCCACACCTAATGAGCAGGAATTCCACACAGGGAATGAGCAGGAATTCCACACCAGAAATGAGCGGGAATTCCACACCTAATGAGCAGGAATTCCACACCAGGAATGGGAATTCCACACCAGGAATGAGCGGGAATTCCACATGGGCAACGAGCAGGAATTCCACACCGAGTGGGAATTCCACACCGGGAATGAGCAGGAGCTCCACACTGGCAATGAGCGGGAATTCCACACCGGGAACGGGAATTCCACACCGGGAATGAGCAGGAGTTCCACACTGGGAACAAGCGGGAATTCCACATCGGGAATGAGTGGGAATTCCACACCAGGAATGAGCCGGAATTCCACACGGAATGAGCAGAACGCTCCTCACCGGAGCTGGGCGGGCGCCGCCGGCGCGGAGGCGCCTGGAGAGCAACATCGGCACCGGGATCGGATCCAGGATCGGCTCCGGGATCGGGGCAGGGATCAGCTCCTGAATCCGAGTCCTCGTCCTCCCCCTCCTCCTCTTCCTCCTCCTCGCTGTCCTCAAAGGCAAAGGCCTGGCCCAGCTCCTCCATCCCCGCGGGGCCAGGGGGATCCGGGGGAGATCCTGAGCGGGAACAGGCACGGAAAACATGGAGTGGGGCACAGAAGAGTGGGAAACAGGGACGGGGTGGGGAAAAGGGGGATAGAGGAAAAAAAGGGATGGAGGAAAAAAAGGGATGGAGATGGGAGATGTAGACAAAGGAGGGAGAAGGAGGATGCAGGAGATGGAAAAGGGAGATGGAGAAAATGGAGGAAAAAGGGGTGGAGATGGAATAGAAGGGGGACGGAGAGTGGGAGGGAGAAGGGGATGGGGGTGGAGGAGGAGGATGAAGGGAAAGGGGAAGGAAGAGATGGAGGAGATGGAAAAGGGAGATGGAGGAGGAGAGTGGGGATGGAGCAAAAGAGGGATGGAGATGGAGGGAGAAGAGGGATGGAAATGGAGGATGGAAAAGGGGAGAGAGGAGAGGGAAGAGGAAGGGGATGGAGGAGGAAAAGGGGGATGGAGGTGGAGGAGGGGAAAAAAAAAGGGAATGGAGGAGGAGAAGGGGGATGGAGAAACCAGGGAAGGGGGATGGAGGGGAAAAGGGGATTGTCACCCAGGAGTCAGGAATGACATGGACTCTGGGCCAGAAGTTAAGAGGCCCAAAGCCCCATTTTTATTGGAACCCCAAAGCCCCGTTTCCACTGGAACCCCAAAGCCCCGTTTCCATTGGAACCCCAAAGGCCCGTTTCCACTGGAACCCCAAAGCCCCGTTTCCATTGGAACCCCAAAGCCCCGTTTCCACTGGAACCCCAAAGCCCCGTTTCCACTGGAACCCCAAAGACCCGTTTCCATTGGAACCCCAAAGCCCCGTTTCCACTGGAACCCCAAAGCCCTGTTTATACTGGAACCCCAAAGCCCCGTTTCCATTGGAACCCCAAAGCCCTGCATCCATTGGAACCCCAAAGCCCCGTTTCCATTGGAACCCCAAAGCCCCGTTTCCACTGGAACCCCAAAGCCCTGTTTCCATTGGAACCCCAAAGCCCTGTTTTTACTGGAACCCCAAAGCCTCGTTTCCATTGGAACCCCAAAGCCCTGTTTCCACTGGAACCCCAAAGGCCCGTTTCCATTGGAACCCCAAAGCCCCGTTTCCACTGGAACCCCAAAGCCCTGTTTATACTGGAACCCCAAAGCCCCGTTTCCATTGGAACCCCAAAGCCCTGCATCCATTGGAACCCCAAAGCCCCGTTTCCATTGGAACCCCAAAGCCCCGTTTCCACTGGAACCCCAAAGCCCTGTGTTCACTGGAACCCCAAAGCCCCGTTTCCATTGGAACCCCAAAGCCCCGTTTCCACTGGAACCCCAAAGGCCCGTTTCCATTGGAACCCCAAAGCCCCGTTTCCACTGGAACCCCAAAGCCCTGTTTATACTGGAACCCCAAAGCCCCGTTTCCATTGGAACCCCAAAGCCCTGCATCCATTGGAACCCCAAAGCCCCGTTTCCATTGGAACCCCAAAGCCCCGTTTCCATTGGAACCCCAAAGCCCTGCATCCATTGGAACCCCAAAGCCCCGTTTCCATTGGAACCCCAAAGCCCCGTTTCCACTGGAACCCCAAAGCCCTGTTTATACTGGAACCCCAAAGCCCCGTTTCCATTGGAACCCCAAAGCCCTGCATCCATTGGAATCCCAAAGCCCCGTTTCCATTGGAACCCCAAAGCCCCGTTTCCACTGGAACCCCAAAGCCCTGTTTCCATTGGAACCCCAAAGCCCTGTTTTTACTGGAACCCCAAAGCCTCGTTTCCATTGGAACCCCAAAGCCCTGTTTCCACTGGAACCCCAAAGGCCCGTTTCCATTGGAACCTCAAAGCCCCGTTTCCACTGGAACCCCAAAGCCCTGTTTATACTGGAACCCCAAAGCCCCGTTTCCATTGGAACCCCAAAGCCTCGTTTCCATTGGAACCCCAAAGCCCTGTTTCCATTGGAACCCCAAAGCCCCGTTTCCATTGGAACCCCAAAGCCCTGTGTTCACTGGAACCCCAAAGCCCCGTTTCCATTGGAACCCCAAAGCCCCGTCTCCACTGGAACCCCAAAGCCCTGTTTCCATTGGAACCCCAAAGCCCTGTTTTTACTGGAACCCCAAAGCCTCGTTTCCATTGGAACCCCAAAGCCCTGTTTCCATTGGAACCCCAAAGCCCCGTTTCCATTGGAACCCCAAAGCCCTGTGTTCTTTGGAACCCCAAAGCCCTGTTTCCATTGGAACCCCAAAGCCCTGTTTCCACTGGAACCCCAAAGCCCTGTTTATACTGGAACCCCAAAGCCTCGTTTCCATTGGAACCCCAAAGCCCTGTTTCCATTGGAACCCCAAACCCCTGCTTCCATTGGAACCCCAAAGCCCTGTGTTCACTGGAACCCCAAAGCCCCGTTTCCATTGGAACCCCAAAGCCCCGTTTCCATTGGAACCCCAAAGCCCTGTTTCCATTGGAACCCCAAAGCCCCGTTTCCACTGGACCCCCAAAGCCCCGTTTCCACTGAAACCCCAAAGCCCCATTTCCACTGGAACCCCAAAGCCCCGTTTCCATTGGAACCCCAAAGCCCCATTTCCATTGGAAACCCTTCTCCTATTCCCTGGTCCGCTCCAGGTGCACCGGGCTGGTCATTTAATCAGCACGATTCACCTGAGCGGCTAATTAAGGCGGCACCCTCGGGGGTAAGGATCTAGTGAGGAAGAGAGCTTGTTAAAACTCCACCTGCAGACAGTTCACCACTGCTGCAAACAAACAAACTCCACCTGCAATTTTTCACCCTTCATTTATCATTCCTTCTCTCTGGCTCCCTAAAACTTCCCAGACCAATCCATGGGAAAGCTCGCCTGGCTTTCTCTCGCTCTGACCAGACTGTGACATCCACAGGGGATGGAGGAGGAGGGGATGGAGATGGAGAAGGGAAGGGGGAGGGAGAGGGATGGGAACAGGAACGGAGTCCAGGAATGGAGGGAGGGAGCCAGAGAACCTGGGAACAGGGAAATAGGGAATCAGGAAAACAGGGAAATAGGGAATCAGGGGACCAGGAAAAGAGGGAACCAGGGAAATAGGGATTCAGGGAGAGGGAATCAGGGAACCAAGGAAAGAGGGAACCAGGGATAGGGAACCAGGGAAATAGGGAACCAGGGACAGGGAAGTAGGGAATCAGGGTACCAGGAATATAGGCAATCAGGGAACCAGGGAAATAGGGGAAATAGGGAATCGGGGAACCAGGGAAATACAGAATCAGGGAACCAGGGAAATAGGGGAAATAGGGAATCAGGGAACCAGGGAAATACAGAATCAGGGAACCAGGGAAATACAGAATCAGGGAAATAGGAAACAGGGAACCAGGGAATCAGGTACACAGAAGTAGGGAACCAGGGGACAGGGAAATAGGGAACCAGGGACAGAGAACGGGACCAGCACCCCCAGCCCCCAGGATCCAAGAGCCCTCCATGTTTTCCCAATCCCAAAAGGTTCCATCTGGGATATCCAGGCTCCCCAGGGCTCCCTCCTTCCCACCCTGGGCTGGCTGTCCCCTTCCCAAAATTCTCCAAATCCCCAAATTCCCGAAGCTGAGGCTGACAGTACCTACTGCGGCTGGGGGGGGCGAGGCCATGGCGGGGGGGGCTCAGCTGCTCCAGGGGCGTTCCTGCAGAAAACAGGGAATGAAGGGTTGGGAAGGGGGGGGGAAATGGTTGGAAAAGGGATGGGAAAGGTGGGAAAAGGGTTGGGAAAGGCTTGGGAAAAAGGGTTGGGAAAAAGGATTGGAAAAGGGGGAAAAACAGTTGGAAAAAAGAGTTGGGAAAGGGGCAAAAAGGGTTGGAAAAGGCTTGAGAAAAAGGGCTGGAAAAGGGGAAAAAAGGGGTGGGAAAGGGGGATCAGCCCCAGTCCCAGCCCTGGAAAGCACCGGGAGGCTCCAGCGGGATGGATCCAACTCTGGCTCCAGCTCAGCCAGGGAGCTGGGAATGGCTCAGTGAGAATTTATCCCGGGAATTGCAGCTCCCTCTCCCAGGGAAGGGCGGGAAGCGCTGGGATCTGGCCAGGATCGATGCAGGGATCGATGGAGCATCCGCCCGGAAAGCAGAGAGTGCCTGGAAGGCACCTGGAAGGGCAGCAAGGTCGGAGCCGTGGGATGGTCTCAAGGGATGATCCCGGAAAAGGCTGGGATCTTTCCTCCTGGAATTCTTTCCCTGGAGTGGGAACCTCTCCTGGGTCACCCAACCTGGGAATTTTCCCTGTGGATGCGACGCCGAGCGAGCCAGAAATCCAGGACAAGAATCCACCAGAAACCAGGAGATCAATTCCCAAAAACTGGAAGAAGGATCCCCAAAAACCAGGAGGTGAATCTCCCAGAATCGGGAGACAGATCCTCAAAAACTGGGAGAAAAATCCCCAAAAAACCAGATGAATCCACAAAAAACCAAGGAGATCAATCCCCAAAAACCAGGAGATGAATCCACAAAAAAAAAAAAAAAAAAGAGATCAATCCAGAAAAAAATGGGAGATGAATCCCCAAAAACCAGGACAAGAATTTCCAAAATCCCAAGAGAAGAATCTCCAAAATCCTGGGAGAAGAATCCCCCAAAAACCCAGGGAAGCTCTGGAGCCGGGTGTTCCCAGGACACCGAGAAGTCCCAGTTTCTGCAGCGCCAGCTCCAGAAAAAGCCTCAAAGTTGGGAATCCTCAGGAAAAACAACCCCAGGATTGGGACTGGGATCAGGATCCGGCCCCTTCCCGCTCTGGGTCCCTCTCCCGGCGGGAATTGCGGCCCATCCCAAATTTATCCTGGGAAAAGGTCATTCCCCTTTGGAGCGCTGAGCTCAGCCTAGCCCAGCCCAGATTTATCCCAGGCCTCCAAAATAATCCTGGGATTGGGATGGATCCAAGCAAAAAAAGGATTTTTCCCGAAGTTTCCTGCGCAGTGAGGGGTGGGAACATCCCAGGAGCGAAACGGATCCCATGGGATGAGGGAAAAACGGGATCTGTGGGAATGCACAGGGAGAGAAAGAGTGGGAAGTGGGAAAATGCAGGGGTGGGGGAGGGGAGATCATCCCTGGGAATGGGGAGTCCCAGGAGCTGCTGGGGATCCATGGAAATGAAGTGGGAGAGGAAAACTGGGAAGCAGGAATCCATGGAAATAAAGTGGGAGAGGAAAATCAGGATTCAGGATAATCCAGGGATGTGGGGATGGGGAATCAGCCCTGGGAATGTGGAACTTTGGGAGCTGCAGGGGATCCATGGAAATAAATAAGGAGACAAAAAACGGGAAGTGGGAGAGGAAAACTGGGACTCAGGGATCCATGGAAATGAAGTGGGGCAGGAAAACGGGGAGGCAGGAGAACCCAGGGATGTTGGGATGGGAAGACCCCTGGGAATGGGGATTCCCAAGGAGGCCCCAGCCCCGGGAGAAGCCGGATCCAAACCCCGGCCCAGGCCGGCCTCTCCCATCCCGGGGTATTTTTATCCTGGGATATTTTTATCCCTGGCACTGGAGCTGCTGCATAGGGGAGCTGCTGCTGGATCTGCCCCGGGATCCAAAACCATCCCAGGATAACCCCAGGGATCTGGATCCATCCTGGGATCCTCTCAGGGATCTGGATCCATCTGGGATCATCCCAGGACCATCCCAAGGATCCAAATCCATCCTGGGATCCACCCAGGGATCCAGATCCATCCCAGGATCATCCCAGGATCATCCCGGGGACCCAAATCCATCCTGGGATCCTCTCAGGGATCCGGATCCATCCCAGGGACCCAGATCCATCCCAGGATCCCTCCCAGGATCATCCTAGGGATCCAGATCCATCCCAGGATCATCCGGGGATGATCCCAGGGTTCTGAATCCCTCCTGGGATCCTCTCAGGGATCTGGATCCATCCTGGGACCATCCCAAGCCCTTCCAATGGATCCTGATCCACCCCAGGATCATCCCAACCCATGAGGATTGGATCAGGGATTGGGAACAGCGGGGGAAAATCCAGGATCAGTACCAGCGGGGAATCTGGGATCCATCCCAGTGGGAAATCCAGGATCCATCCCAGCGGGAAATCCGGGATCCCTTCCAGCAGGGAATCCAGGATCCATTCCAGCGGGAAATCCGGGATCCCTTCTAGCAGGGAATCCAGGATCCATCCCAGTAGGATCGGCAGGGAATTGGCCCTGCCCCACTGCTGATCCCAGGAGTAAATGACTGGGAATAAACAACTGGGAATAAATAAATAATCTTTAAAAAAATCCCCTTCATTTGCCCCAAATTCCCTTCATTTGTCCCAAAATTCCTCTTTAATTGGCTCTGTAATCCCGTTTATTTTTCCCCAAAACTCCCTTTCATTGGGCCCCAAAATTCCATTTATTGACCCCAAAAAATTCCCTTTATTTGCCAAAAAATCCCCCTTCTCTTCCTCAAATTCCCCTTCATTTGGCCCCCAAGATTCCCTTTATTTTTCCCCAAAATTCCCCTAATCTTCCCCAAAACTCCCTTTCATTAGGCACCAAAACTCCTTTTATTTACAAAAAAAAAAATCCTTTCATTTGTCCCAAAATTCCCTTTATTTGTCCCAAAATTCCCTTTATTTTTGTCACCGATGGGAACTTCCCATTCCCAGCTTTTTGGGAGTTTGAAATCCAATCCTTAGAGAAAAACTGGGAATTCTCGAGCAGGAACAGCCGGGGCAGCGGGGAGGGAAGGGAAGGGCTCATGCCAATGGGAAAACCTCTGGATACTGGGATTTGGGGGTGGGAATGGGGATTTGGGGGTGGATTTTTGGGAAGCGGGAGCATGAAAAGAATGAATGCTCAGGAAAACCTCTGGAATATCGGGATCTGGGGTTGGAAATGGGAATGTGGGGGTGGATCCGGGGAGTTTTTGGAAGTGGGAGAAGGAAAAGCAGGAATCTCCTGACCTGGGCAGAGGGAGAGAAGGGTGGGCTCTTCCCACCGGGTAAACCTCGGGATCCAGAGATTTTGGGGTGGGAATGGGGATTTCCAGGGGGATCCAGGGATTTTGGGGTGGGAATGGGGATTTCCGGGGGGATCCAGGGATTTTGGGGTGGGAAGGGGATTTCCGGGTGGATCCATGGATTTAGGGCTGGATTTTTGGGAAGCAGGTGCAGCAAGAAACCGGGAATAGCTGTGACAGCAGAGAGCACCGGGAAGGCTCTTCCCGCCGGGAATTTGGGGGCGGATAAGGGGATCTGGGGCTGGATCCGGGGATCTGGGGCTGGATTCGGGGATCTGGGGCTGGATCCGAGGATTTGGGGCTGGATCCGGGGATTTGGGGCTGGATTCGGGGATCTGGGGCTGGATCCGGGGCTGGATCCGGGGATCTGGGGCTGAATCCGGGGATTTGGGGCTGGATCCAGGGATCTGGGGGTGGATCCAGGGATCTGGGGCTGGATTCGGGGATCTGGGGCTGGATCCGAGGATTTGGGACTGGATCCGGGGATTTGGGGCTGGATTCGGGGATCTGGGGCTGGATCCGGGGCTGGATCCGGGGATCTGGGGCTGAATCCGGGGATCTGGGGGTGGATCCAGGGATCTAGGGGTGGATCCAGGGATCTGGGGCTGGATCCGGGGCTGGATCCAGGGATCTGGGGCTGGGTTTTTGGGAAGCAGGAGCGGCAGGAAAAACCAGCAGGGAACGGCTGGGGCTGAGGACAGCCGGGAAAAGCGCTGGAAGTTTGGGAATGCGGGCGGTCCCGGGCTCCGGGGGTGGATCCCGGCCGGATCCAGGGATTTTGGGGAACCGGGAATGCGCTGACCTGGGCAGGCCGCGGCCGCCGCTCGGTGTCCGCATGGGCCGCGGGCCGGGAATCGCCGATCCCGGCGGGATCCGCTGTCCCCGGGATCCCGGGATCCTCCCGGGGCCCTCCCGGCTCCCGGAGCTGGGCCCGCAATTCCCAAATCCCGGCGGGGAGCGCCGGGCCCGGCCCGGAGCCGCTTCCAGCGGAGCGAGGGATGCCGGGATTTGGGAATCATCGCCGCTCCTCCTCCCCTTCCTCCTCCTCCTCCTCCTCCTTTTCCTCTTCCTGCTTTTCCAGCTTTTCCTGCTTCTCCTGTTTTTCCTTCTCCTGCTTTTCCTCCTCCCGCTTCTTCTGCTTTTCCTGCTTTTCCTTCTCCTTTTTCCCACTTTTCCTCCACCTCCTTCTCCTTTTCCTGCTTTCCCTCCTTTTTCCTGCTTTTCCTCCTTTTCCCTGCTTTTCCTGCTTTTCCTTCTCCTTTTTCCTCCTTTCCCTCCTCCTCCTCCTTTTCCTGCTTTTCCTCTTTTTCCTCCTTTTCCTTTTCCTTTTTCTTTTCCTTTTCCTTTTCCTCCTTTTCCCTCTTTTTCCTCCTTTTCCTTTTCCTCCTTTTCCTTTTCCTCCTTTTCCTTTTCCTCCTTTTCCCTCTTTTTCCTCCTTTTCCTTTTCCTCCCCCCCTCTTCCCGGGATTCCCAGCCCCAGGAATTCGGGATTTCTCCCTTCAACCCCAGCCCAGAATTCCCGGGCAAATCGGATTTTTCTCTGGAAAATTCCTTTTAAAACTCCCAAAATCCGGCCGGGAGCCGAAAACCCCCCGGATTTAAAGCGTCCCATGTATGGATTCCATATTTTTCCCAAAAAAATCCCTTTCATTTGGCCCCAAAATTCCCTTTCTTTTCCCAAAATTCCCCTTTAATTTGCCCCAAATTTCCCTTTACTTTGCCCCAAAAATCCCTTTCATTCGGCCCAAAAATTCCATTTATTTGCCAAAAAACCCCTTTATTTTCAAAAAAAAAAAAACCCTTCCTCTTCTCCAAATATCCCTTTATTTTGCCCCAGAAATCTCTTTCACTGGGCCCCAAAATTCCCTTTATTTGGCAAAAAAAAAAAATCCCTTTATTTTCTCAAAAATATCCATTTAATTTGTCCCAAAATTCCATTTATTTGTCCTAAAAAAATCCCTTTATTTTCCAAAAAAAAAATTCCCTTTCTCTTCCCCAAATTTCCCTGTGTTTGGATCCCTCCCATCCCGGTTTTTGGGAGGGAAAACCTTTCCCGGATTATTTTTGGGAAGTGGCAAAAGCATCTGCGGGGCTTTGTGAAACAAAGGGAATTTTCCTGGGGTTTTTTTTGGGGATTAAAGTGAATTTTTATGGGAATTCAAGTGATTTCTCCTATTTTTTTTTTTTCTTCCAAGAATTAAAGGGATTTTTCTGGATTTTTTTTTTCCCTGGGATTAAAGTGAAATTAAAGTGATTTTTCTGGAGGTTTTTCCTGGGATTTACAGTGATTTTCCCTTGGATTTACAGTGATTTTTCCTGGGAATTACACAGATTATCCCTGAGATTTTTGGGAATTAAAGTCATTTTTCTAGAGTTTTTTTTGCTGGGATTTACAGTTAATTATTCTGGAATTTACATTGATTTTTCCTGGGGTTTACAGCAATTTTCTAAGAGTTTTTTGGGAATTAAAGTGATTTTTCTGGAGTTTTTTCCTGGGATTTACAGTGATTTTTCTTGGGAATTACAGTGATTTATCCTGGCGTTTACAGTGATTTTCCCAGAGTTTTTTGGGAATTAAAGTGTTTTTCCCAGGTTTTCACAGACCTTCTTCCCAGCCCAAAGGCCGGGAATGGCTCCTGGGCTCTGGGAACGCTCATCCCAAAACTCCTCCTCGGGAAAGGGCCAGGACTTTTTGGGATCAGCCCCAATTTTGGGATGGCTCATGCCCCTTGGGAAAATCCCGGAATTCCAGACCTTGGATCCTCCAGCCCAAGGGATCAGCCTTGGGATCCAACCCTTGCCCAGTGCTTTTTTGGGGTTTTTTTTGGGATCCAACCCTTTCCCACAGGTTTGGGGTTTTTTTTTTTTTGGGGGGGGGATCCAACCCTTTCCCTGGTGGTTTGGGTTTTTTTTTTGAGATTCAACCCTTTCCTGCACCTTTTTTGGGGGGGATCCAACCCTTTCCCACAGTTTTCTTGGGATCCAACCCTTTCCCACAGGTGTTCTTTTGGGATCCAACCCTTTCCCACAGGTGGGGTTTTTTTTGGATCCAACCCTTTCCTGGTTGCTTGGGGGTTTTTTGGGGCTCCAACCCTTGCCTGCAGCTTTTTTTGGGGGGATCCAACCCTTTCCCACAGGTGTTTTTAGGGGATCCAACCCTTTCCCACAGGTGTTTTTAGGATCCAACCCTTTCCCGCAGTTTTTTTTTGGGATCCAACCCTTTCCCACAGGTGTTCTTTTGGGATCCAACCTTTTCCCACAGGTGGGGTTTTTTTTTGGATCCAACCCTTTCCTGGTTGCTTGGGGGTTTTTTGGGGCTCCAACCCTTGCCTGCAGCTTTTTTTGGGGTGATCCAACCCTTTCCCACAGGTGTTTTTAGGGGATCCAACCCTTTCCCACAGGTGTTTTTAGGGGATCCAACCCTTTCCCACAGGTGTTTTTAGGGGATCCAACCCTTTCCCACAGGTGTTTTTAGGATCCAACCCTTTCCCGCAGTTTTTTTTTTTGGGATCCAACCCTTTCCCACAGGTTTGGGTTTTTTTTTGGGGGGGGATCCAACCCTTTCCCTGGTGGTTTGGGGGTTTTTTTTGAGATTCAACCCTTTCCTGCACCTTTTTGGGGGGGGATCCAACCCTTTCCCACAGTTTTCTTGGGATCCAACCCTTTCCCACAGGTGTTCTTTTGGGATCCAACCCTTTCCCACAGGTGGGGTTTTTTTTTGGATCCAACCCTTTCCTGGTTGCTTGGGGGAATTTGGGGCTCCAACCCTTGCCTGCAGCTTTTTTTGGAGGGATCCAACCCTTTCCCACAGGTGTTTTTAGGGGATCCAACCCTTTCCCATAGGTGTTTTTAGGGGATCCAACCCTTTCCCATAGGTGTTTTTAGGGGATCCAACCCTTTCCCATAGGTGTTTTTAGGGGATCCAACCCTTTCCCATAGGTGTTTTTAGGGGATCCAACCCTTTCCCACAGGTGTTTTTAGGGGATCCAACCCTTTCCCACAGGTGTTTTTAGGATCCAACCCTTTCCCGCAGTTTTTTTTTGGGATCCAACCCTTTCCCACAGGTTTGGGTTTTTTTTTTTTTTTTTTGGGGATCCAACCCTTTCCCTGGTGGTTTGGGGGTTTTTTTTGAGATTCAACCCTTTCCTGCACCTTTTTGGGGGGGATCCAACCCTTTCCCACGGTTTTCTTGGGATCCAACCCTTTCCCACAGGTGTTCTTTTGGGATCCAACCCTTTCCCACAGGTGGGGTTTTTTTTTGGATCCAACCCTTTCCTGGTTGCTTGGGGGTTTTTTGGGGCTCCAACCCTTGCCTGCAGCTTTTTTTGGGGGGATCCAACCTTTTCCCACAGGTGTTTTTAGGGGATCCAACCCTTTCCCACAGGTGTTTTTAGGGGATCCAACCCTTTCCCACAGGTGTTTTTAGGATCCAACCCTTTCCCGCAGTTTTTTCTTGGGATCCAACCCTTTCCCACAGGTGCTTTTTTTGATCCAACCCTTTCCCGGTGTTTGTTTTTTTTTTTTAGGATCAGGGATGTGCACACCCCAAATCCGCCCCTCCAGAGCCCCCTCGGGCACGCATTCCCGAGCCATTCCCGGTTTTCCAGCCTCCCCCATCCCAAAGAAGCTCACCTGGGCTGGGAGAAGCGGGAGCGTGCTGGGAATGTCCCCGGGGAGCGGCCGCGGGGCCGCCGGGCCGGGCCGGGCTCGGGCGGGGCCGGGCGGGAGCGGGGCCGGGCTCCAGCCGAGCCTGAAATTCCAGGGGATCGTTCCGGGGGATCGTTCCAGGGAATCATTCCAGGGGATCGTTCCGGGGGATCGTTCCGGGGGATCGTTCTGGGGGATCGTTCTGGGGGATCGTTCCAGGGGTTTGGCCAGGTGTGCGGGGATCCACACCGGGAATTGTCCAGCTGGGATTCCGGGATGGGGAATTCATGGGAATTGTCCAACCTGGAATTTCGGGACGGGGAATTGTCCAGCTGGGATTTCAGGATATGGGAATTGTCCAGCCGGGATTTCGGGATGGGGAATTCATGGGAATTGTCCAGACTGGGATTTTGGGATGGGGAATTCACAGGGAATTGTCCAGCTGGGATTTTGGGATGGGGAATTCATGGGAATTGTCCAGCTGGGATTTCTGGATGTGGGATCCCCCCAAAGAGCAGCTCCGTGGCCGGGGCAGGGCAGAACCAGGAAATGATCCCAAAAAAAACCCCAGGAGTGATTTTCCAGGTGGGTCAGGGGGGTTTGATGGCTCCTGGCTTGGGAAAAAAATCCCAAAATGCTCAACAAGGTTGGATCAGCCTGGAAAAATTTGGGACGGAGAGCTTGGAATGGGGTCAGGCCACAGGGGTTGGATCCAGCTGGTGCATCCTGGATCCAGGGAAAACTGGGAACGCTCAGCCCGGCATGAGGTCACAGGGGTTGGATCCTTGATCCAGGGAAAACTGGGATTGGATCCAGGAAAAAACTGGGGATGGAGAGCTTGGAATGGGGTCAGGTCACAGGGGCTGGACCCCACCCATGGATCTTGGATCCAGGGAAAATTTGGGATGTGAAGTTTGGAGTAGATCCAGGAGAAATTTGGGATGCTCAGCCTGGGATGGGGTCACAGGGGTTGGATCCCACCTATGGATCCTGGATCCAGGGAAAATTTGGGATGCAGAGCCTGGGATTGGATCCAGGAACAAACTGGGGATAGAGAGCTTGGAATGGGGTCAGGTCACAGGGGCTGGATCCAGCCCGTGGATCCCGGATCCAAGGAAAACTAGGAATTCTCAGGCCGGGATGGGGTCACAGGGGTTGGATCCCACCTATGGATCCTGGATCCAGGGAAAATTTGGGATGCACAGCTCAGGATGGGGTCATTCCACAGGGATTGGATCCAGGGAAATGGGGGATATGGAGCTCGGGATGAACTCAGCCCCCATGGACACGGCTGTGGATCCTGGATCCAGGGAAAGCCAGGAATGCTCAGGCTGGGATGGAATCACAGGGGGTGGATCCCACCCATGGATCCTGGATCCAGGGAAAACTGGGAATAGGGCCCCAGGGGCTGGATCCCACCAGTGGATCCTGGAACTCCCTGGGACGTTGGGAATGTGGAGTTCCCCAGGATGTTGGGAATGTGGAATTCTCGGGATGCTGGGAATGTGGAACTCCCCAGCACGTTGGGAACAGGGTCCCAGGGCTGGGATCCTGGAGTTCCCCGGATGTTGGGAAGGGGGAATTCCCTGGATTTTGGGAATGTGGAATTCCCTGGGATGTTGGAATGTGGAACTCTCCGAGATGTTGGGAACGGGATCCAAGGGCTGGGATCCCAGAACTCCCCGGGATGTTGGGATGTGGAATTCCTGGGAATTGTTGGGAATGTGCAGTTCCCCAGGATGTTGTGAATGTGGAATTCTTTGGGATGTTGGGATGTGGAATTCTTTGGGACGTTGGGATGTGGAATTCTTTGGGACGTTGGGATGTGGAACTCTTTGGGACGTTGGGAAGGGGGAATTCTTTGGGACGTTGGGAAGGGGGAATTCTTTGGGACATTGGGATGTGGAATTCTTTGGGACATTGGGATGTGGAACTCTTTGGGATGTTGGGAAGGGGGAATTCCCAGGATTTTGGGAATGTGGAATTCTCGGGATGCTGGGAATGTGGAACTCCCCAGCACGTTGGGAACAGGGTCCCAGGGCTGGGATCCCGGAACTCCCCAGGATTTTGGGTTCCCATCCCTGCCCGGCCCTCTCGCTCTCCCAGGGAGCCAACCCATGCAGATGAATGCAAATATATGCAAAAGAGGGGCGGGGACCGCTCGGACCGGTCTGGGCGGGATCTGGGCGGAGCCGGGAATGGGAAACATCCGGGCGGGACCGGGCAGGACCCGAGCCGCGCCCCGGCTGACCCGGGACTCGCCCGGACTCACCGGGAGTCACCCGGGACTCGCCCGGACTCACCGGGACTCGCCCGGGACTCGCCCGGACTCACCGGGAGTCACCCGGGACTCGCCCGGACGCACCGGGACTCACCCGGGACTCGCCCGGGACTCACCGGGATTCGCTCGGGACTCACCGGGATTCGCCCGGGACTCACCGGGATTCGCTCGGGACTCACCCGGGACTCGCCCGGGACTCGCCCGGGACTCGCCCCGGCTCCCGCCCCGCGTTTGTGCTCCTGCGTTCGGTTTTTCCCTTTCCATTTCTGCATTCCTGCTGCGTTTCTCTCCAAATTTATCTTTGTGTTCTGATTTTTATATTTACACGTATAAATTTACAGTTATAGCTATAGGTGTATTTATATTTGTTTTTATTTAGTTTTTATTTTTACTTTTATTTTTATTCTTATTTTTTTATTTTTTATTCCTATATGTACTTACTTTTATATTTATATTCGCATTTGCATTAGTTTATATTTATAGTTGTATGTTGATTTGTATGTATACACTTATGTTTATTATTTATATTTGTAATTTATATTTTATGTTCTTATTTGTACTGTTACCTTTATAATTTATATTTGTATTTTATTTATATTTATATTTGTATTTGTGTTTATATTCAAATTTATCTTTGTATTTTTAATTTTTAAAATGTTTATATTGGCATGTATAAGGTTATATCTATTATTCATATTAATATATTCCTAATTATACTTACTGTTACCTTTATATTAATATTTGTATTTTATTTGTAATTATATTTATATTTGTGTTTATGTTCAAATTCATCTTTGAATTTTGATTTTTTGTGTTTATATTTGTATGAATACATGTATATTTATATTTATATTTGTATTTTTATTTACATTTGTGTTCCTATTTACACTTACTGTTATATTTATTTTCCTATTTGTGTTTATATTCAAACTTATCTTTGTATTTTGATTTTGCATTTAAGTTTACCATCATACATTCGTATTTATATTTATTTTAAAAATTATATTTACAACTTTACATTTATCTTAAAGATTATGTTTGTTGTTTATGTTCACATTTGTATTTGTATTTCTGTATTTTTGTTACACTTTTGGTTTATTTTTCTATTTATACTTTCATATTTACATTTACCTTTATATTTCCATTTTCATTTGTATTTATATTTATATTCCTGTTTAAATTCATATTTATATTTCTATTTATTTTAGAATTTATGTTTACATTTATTTTAAAATCTCTATTTCTGTATTTATGAACATTTAAATATGTTAATATTCAAATTTCCTCATTTAAATACCCATTTTAATTAATGCTCCTGATCCATCCAGAACTTTCACAGTTATTAACGCTAATCGTTAATATTAATTACCCGTGTTAATAATTATTAATAATTAATGTTCATAATTACACGGAATGTTCTCCATTCCCAGAAATACCTGGATTTTCCCGGGATTCCCGGGATCGGAGCCTGCCCCCTGCTGGATCCCTTTCCCAGGAATATTCCAGTTTTTCCAGAGGGTTTGGGGTTATTCCCTAATTAAACACTGGGATTTGGACAGAAATCCATGGAATTGTGGGGTTTTAACGGCGTCATTCTCACTTTTCCCAAGGAATAGCCCAAATTTTCCAGAGGGTTTGGAATTATTCTCGAGTTAAACACTGGGATTTTGACAGAAATCCATGGAATTTTGGCATCATTCCCACCCGTCCCAAGGAATATCCCAGATTTTCCAAAAGTTTTGGGATTATTCCCTGATTAAACACTGGGATTTTCACAGAAATCCATGGAATTCTGCGCCATTCCCACCCTTCCCAAGGAATATCCCAACTTTTCCAGAGGTTTTTTGGCAGTGCATTTGAATTAAACACTTGGATTTGGGCAGAAATCCATGGAATTCTGGAGCTTTAACGGCATCATTTCCACCTTTCCCAATGAATATCCCAGCTTTTCCAAAGGGTTTGGGATTATTCTCAATACTGGGATTTGGGCAGAAATCCATGGAATTGTGGGGTTTTAACAGTGTCATTCCCACTTTTCACAAGGAATATCCCAATTTTTCCAGAGGTTTTTTGGCAGTGTATTTGAATTAAACACCTGGATCTGGGCAGAAATACATGCAATTCTGGGGCTTTAACAGCATAATTCCCACCTTTCCCAATGAATATCCCTGTTTTTCCAGAGGGTTTGGGATTATTCTCTAATTAAACACCGGTATTTGGGCAGAAATCCATGGAATTTAACAGCATTATTCTCACTTTTCCCAAAGAATATCCCAGCTTTTCCAGAGGGTTTGGGATTATTCTCAAGTTAAATACTGGGATTTGGGCAGAAATCCATGGAATTGTGGGGCTTTAACAGCGTCATTCCCACTTTTCCCAAGGAATAGCCCAAATTTGCCAGAGGGTTTGGGATTATTCTCGAGTTAAATACTGGGATTTGGGCAGAAATCCATGGAATTGTGGGGCTGGAGCCACTCCAGGGATGCCCTTTTCTGCCATCATTCCCTGGAAAGTTTCGGAGCAGCTTTCCCAAGGAATATCCCAACTTTTCCCAAGGGTTGTGGGCCATTGAACACCTGGAATTTGGGCCTGGAGCCCCCCTTTTCTCCATCATTCGCTGGAAATCCCTGGAGCCCCTTTCCCAAGGGGGTTTTCTGGAATGGCTCCCATGGAGTGCCTGGGATCTGCTCCCCGGGAATTCCCGGCCTGGAGGGAACCTGGGGTGGATCCATGGGATGAGGGATGAGGGAGAGGGGCAGGGCCGGGCCTGATCCCCGATCCCTGATCCCCAATCCCTGATCCTGCTTTTCCAGCCCCAAATCCCTCAGCACAGCTCAGAAGTTGTGTGGATCCAGAATCCCAGCTCAGCCCTTGCTCCTTCCAAAGAAATTCCCAGCAAATTCCCAGCAGAACCCTACAAATTCCCAGGCAATTCACACCCAACTCCCAGCCAGGCCTTGGATCCGCCCCATCCCAAATGAAATCCCGGGAAAATCCCGTGTTTGTGTAGCCGGAGCCTCTGCAGTTCCTGGAAAACCTCTGGCAGGGAAAGAAGCCTGGGAAGGGCCTGGCATGGATCCCATCCCTGAATCCCACAGATCCCATCCTGATCCCATGGATCCCGTCCCTGAATCCCACAGATCCTGCTCCAGCCCCATCCCGATCCCAGCCCCCATTTCCAGGCTGTTCCCAAGGTCTCTGTTTTCCCACAATTTCCACACAGGGTCCTGCTGCAAATCCCCCTTTCCCGAGGATTCCCACCCCTGGGGATGCAAATCCCAGAATCCCAGAGATGCCAATCCCATGGATATCCCAAATCCCATGGATATCCCAAATCCCTGAACGTGAGAGATGCCAATCACATGGGTATCCCAAATCCCTGAATCCCAGAGATCCCAATCCCATTGATTTCCCAAATCCCCTTTCCCAGAGATGCCAATCCCATGGATATCCCAAATCCCTGGATCCGAGAGATCCCAATCCCATGGATATCCCAAAACCCTGAATCCCAGGGATCCCAAATCCATGGCTATTCCAAAACCCTGAATCCCAGGGATCCCAATTCCATGGATATCCCAAATCCCTGAATCCCAGGGATCCCAATCCCATGGATATCCCAAATCCCCGAGTCCCAGAGATGCCAATCCCATGGGTATCCCAAATCACTGAATCCCAGAGATCCCAATTCCATGGATATCCCAAATCCCTGAATCCCAGAGATCCCAATCCCATGGATATCCCAAATCCCTGAATCCCAGAGATCCCAATCCCATGGATATCCCAAATCCCTGAATCCCAGAGATCCCAATCCCATGGATATCCCAAATCCCTGAATCCCAGAGATCCCAATCCCATGGATATCCCAAATCCCTGAATCCCAGAGATCCCAATCCCATGGATATCCCAAATCCCTGAGTCCCAGAGATCCCAATCCCACGGGTATCCCAAATCCCTGAATCCCAGAGATCCCAATCCCGTGGTTATCCCAAATCCCCTTTCCCAGAGACGCCAATCCCATGGGTCCATCCCAGCCCGGGCAGCTCCGGGGTTATCCTGGGTGAGCCGTTCCCGCTCCCTGGGAGCGCAGCAATTCCAGTTTTTCCGTATCCCGGTAGAACCAGTTCCAGCCGGCCTGCCCCGGCCTGCCCCGACATTCCCGGCTCCCTATAAATCCCGGCCGGCCTTTTGGGGGAAAATCCCCTTTTTAGGGAGCCCGTTCCCATGGAAATGCTGGAAAATCCCTGAACAGGCCCTGGAAGTGCTCCCGGGATAATTCCGTGAGTAAGGAATTCACCTGGGGGGTTTGAACCCTTTTCCTTTCCTTCCAAGGCTTTTTTTGGGATTTTGGGGGTTTTTCCATCGGAATTCCGCGAGCTCGGGGCCCATCCCAAAACTGCAATAAATTCAGAGACATACCAAATCTATCCCGGTGAAATATCTATCCCACATATATCCCAAATTTAATCCCAAATATCCCAAATTTAATCCCACATTTATCCCAGCGAAATATCCAAAATTTATCCCAGTGAAATATCTCAAATTTTCCAAATTTAATCCCAATTATTCCAAATTTATCCCAGTGAAATATCCCAAATTTTCCAAACTTAGTCTCAATTATCCCAAATTTGTCCCAGTGAAATATCCCAAATTTATGCCAAATATCTACAATTTATCCTAGAGAAATACTCCAAATTTATCCCAGAGAAATATCTATCCCAAGTTTTCCAAATTTAATCCAAATTATCCCAAATTTAATTCCAAATTTATCCCATTGAAATATCATGAGTTTCTCCCAAATTTAATCCAAATCATCCCAAATTTATCCCAGAGAAATATTCCGCATTTATCTCAGTGAAACATCCCAAATTTATCCCAAATTCCCAAGGCACCACAAATTCCCCTCCTTGCTATCACGGAAATTTTCTCCTGGTTAAAAAAAAAAAACCTGGAATAAGGGGAGGGAGCAAAAAAATCCCCACCTGGAATGAAGGGAGTATTTCAATTTATTTCCTGGAAAAATCCACTTTTTAATGTGTGCATTCCGTTTTGGAGTGGGAAAAACCTTTGGAATAAAAGCAGTACATTGATTTCTTGGGGAATTTTTGCAAGATGAGCTTTTGTTTTGGGGGAAAATATCCTTGGTTAAATAGGACTTATTTTTTGGGGAAAAAAAAAATCCTTGGAATAAGTGAATTTAATTTGGGGGGGGAAATCCCTTTGAAATATGTGCATTTATTTTGGGGGGGGGGAAATCCATTCGGAATAAGTGAAATTATTTTTTTTTTTGAGGGGAGAAGCCATTGGAATAAGTGGATTTAATTCTGGGGAGGAAAAAAACCTTGGCTAAATACACATTTATTTTTTGGGGAAGAAACCCCATTGAATCCGTGCATTTTTTATTTTTGGGAAGAAACCCCATGGAATCCATACATTTATCATTTTTAGGAACAACCCCAATGGAATCCATACATTTATTATTATTTTTTGGGGAGCCAGACTTTTGGAATCCATGCATTTCTTATTTATTATTTTTGGGGAATAAACCCCATGGAATCCATACATTTATTATTTTTTGGGAACACACCTTTTGGAATAAGTGCATTTATTATTTTTTTGGGAAGAAACCCCATGGAATCCATACATTTATTATTATTTTTTAGGAACAACCCCAATGGAATCCATTTTTTTTTTTTGGGGGGGAGCCAACCTTTTGGAATCCATGCATTTATTATTATTTTTGGGAACAAATGTTTTGGAATCCGTGCATTTATTACTATTTTTTAGGAACAAACCCCATGGAATCCATGCATTTATTATTTATTAATTTTTGGGAATAAACCACATGAAATCCATACATTTATTATTATTTTTTGGGGAGCCAACCTTTTGGAATCCGTGCATTTATTATTATTTTTTGGGAACACACCTTTTGGAATCTGTGCATTTATTATTTATTACTTTTGGGGAATAAACCTTTTGGAATCCATACATTTATTATTTTTTGGGAAACACACCCCATGGAATCCATATATTTATCATTTTTTGGGAACAAATCCCATGGAATCCGTGCATTTATTATTTATTAATTTTTGGGAATAAACCACATGAAATCCATACATTTATTATTATTCTTTGGGGAGCCAACCTTTTGGAATCCGTGCATTTATTATTATTTTTTGGGAACACACCTTTTGGAATCCGCGCATTTATTATTTATTACTTTTGGGGAATAAACGTTTTGGAATCCATACATTTATTATTATTTTATGGGAAACACACCCCATGGAATCCATATATTTATCATTTTTTGGGAACACACCTTTTGGAACCCGTGCATTTATTATTTATATGTTTTTAGGAACAACCCCCATGGAATCCATACATTTATTATTATTTTTTGGGAACACACCTTTTGGAATCCATGTAATTATTATTTATTATTTTTTGGGAACAACCCCCATGGAATCCATACATTTATTATTATTTTTTTGGGAGCCAACCTTTCGGAATCCATACATTTATTATTTTTTTGGGAACAAACCCCATGGAATCCATATATTTATCATTTTTTGGGAACACACCTTTTGGAATCCGCGCATTTATTATTTATTATTTTTTTAGGAACAACCCCCATGGAATCCATACATTTATTATTATTTTTTGGGGAGCCAACCTTTTGGAATTCATGCATTTATTATTTATTATTTTTTGGGAATAAACCCCATGGAATCCGTGCATTTATTATTTATTATTTTTGGGAATAAACCCCATGGAATCCGTGCATTTATTATTTACTATTTTTGGGAATAAACCCCATGGAATCCATACATTTATTATTATTTTTTTGGGAGCCAACCTTTTGGAATCCGTGCATTTATTATTTATTATTTTTTGGGAATAAACCCCATGGAATCCATACATTTATTATTTTTTTGGGGAACACACCTTTTGGAATCCGTGCATTTATTATTTTTTTGGGAACACACCCCATGGAATCCATACATTTATTATTTTTTTGGGAACAAACCCCATGGAATCCATACATTTATCATTTTTTGGGAACACACCTTTTGGAATCCGTGCATTTATTATTGATTAATATTTGGGAATAAACCACATGGAATCCATATATTTATTATTATTTTTTGGGAACAAACCTTTTGGAATCTGTGCATTTATTATTTTTTTTGGAAACACACCCCATGGAATCCATATATTTATTATTTTTTTGGGAACACACCCCATGGAATCCATACATTTATTATTTTTTTGGGAACAAACCCCATGGAATCCATATATTTATCATTTTTTGGGAACACACCTTTTGGAACCCATGCATTTATTATTTATTATTTTTTGGGAATAAACCCTTTGGAATCTATGCATTTATTATTATTTTTTGGGAACAAACCTTTCGGAATCCATACATTTATTATTTTTTTGGGAACACACCCCATGGAATCCATACATTTATTATTATTTTTTGGGAAACACACCCCATGGAATCCATATCTTTATCATTTTTTGGGAACACACCTTTTGGAACCCATACATTTATTATTTATTATTTTTTGGGAATAAACCACATGGAATCCATACATTTATTATTATTTTTTGGGAACACACCTTTTGGAATCTGTGCATTTATTATTTTTTTGGGAACACACCCCATGGAATCCATACATTTATTATTATTTTTTGGGAAACACACCCCATGGAATCCATATATTTATCATTTTTTGGGAACACACCTTTTGGAACCCATGCATTTATTATTTATCATTTTTTGGGAACAAACCTTTCGGAATCCATACATTTATTATTATTTTTTGGGAACAAACCTTTTGGAATCTGTGCATTTATTTTTTTTTTTTTTGGGAAACACACCCCATGGAATCCATATATTTATTATTTTTTTGGGAACACACCCCATGGAATCCATACATTTATTATTTTTTTGGGAACAAACCCCATGGAATCCATATCTTTATCATTTTTTGGGAACACACCTTTTGGAACCCGTGCATTTATTATTTTTTTTTATTTATTTTTGGGGAACACACCCCATGGAATCCCTGCATTAACCCTACACCCACTTTTCTTCGGGGGTGGGGAGGACAAAAAAGAAAAAATAATAATTAAAAAAAAATATAAAAATCAATCCCATTTCCTCCCAAAGCCCCCAGATCCGCGGATTCCCCTCGCCCAGCGCCTCGGGGACGCTGCGGGGGCAGGACCCGCGGGGCGCGGCGCTGGCGCGGAGTCTTCCAGCCCTAAAGATGGAGCTGCTCGGCTCCGGAGCCGCTCCCTCGCGGCCGCCGCGATCCGGGCTCTTCTCCCTTTCCCCCTTTTCCTGCCCATCCATGTGGTTCTGTTTTGTATTGTCCCGCTCGCCCGCACTCCCGCTTCCAGGGGATTCGGTGGGTGGGATTTGAGGAGGGAAAAGGGGAAAAGAATAAAGGGGGGAGAAGGGGGGGGGAAAAAAAAAAAAACAAAAAAACAATCGAGGAGGAGGGGAAAAAAAGCGAGAAAAAAATCCCCCAAAATTACCTTTTTTTTTTTTTTTTTTTCTCTTTTCCTGCAACAGGAACCGCCACCAAAAATAGTGCAAAGGCCCCGCGCCGCCGCTTTCTTTATGCTGCACCTCTCGCCCTAAAATCAGGTTTGGAATTGGGGGGCTCAAAAAAAGTGGGATTTGGGGGGAGGGGGAGAGGGATTTGGGGAGGGACGGAGTGGGGGGGGGGCGGAAAAATGGTTTAAAAAAAAAAAAAAGGCCAAAAAAAAAAAAAAAGGCGGATCCACGTGGTGCGAGGGGGGCAGACAGAGATCCCATTGTTCCAGGGAAATCTGGGAATGGGAACGCGGGGGGGGGGCGGGGGGATGGACACGGGGGAGACCCCCGGAGGGGCTCTGCCCCCTCCCCAATCCACAAAATCGCCCCCACCCCAAAATCCAGCGGCAGCGCCCCGAGAGCGGCGGGGCTTTGGGGTTTTGGGGGTTCCGGGCGGTTTGGGGTGGGGATAAAGGAGGGGGGACCCCAAAATCCCACCGGTGCTCCCCTTGCCTTTTGTCTCCGGGCCCTTTTCCTGCCCCGGATCTCCTTTGGGAATCCCCCGGCACCCCAAAGCCCCGGGATCTCTCCGTACACCCCCAAATCTTCCCGAGACCCCCCCATGTGCCCCCCTTTACACCCCCGGGCCCCCCTTTTCCAAACTGTCCCTTTGCACCTTCTCCTTGCACCCCCCTTTGAAGCCTCCTTTTCCAGCCCCCCTTTTCCAGCTCCTCCTTTTCCAGCCCCCTTCTCTCCCCCCCAGCCAGGAGTCCCCTCTCTCCCCTCCCCCCGTGTCCCCCCCATCCCGTGTGCCTCAAATCCCCCCGTGTCCCCTCACTGGGGGTCACCCGTGCCCCTTGTCCCATGTCCCCCAAATCCCCCCATTTTCCCCATCCCATGTCCCCCAAATCCCCCCATTTTCCCCATCCCATGTCCCCCAAATCCCCCTATTTTCCCCATCCCATGTCCCCCAAATCCCCCCATTTTCCCCATCCCGTGTCCCCCAAATCTCCCCTTGTCCCCTTGCTGGGGGTCACCCATGTGCACTTGTCCCATGTCCCCCAAATCCCCCCATTTCCCCCATCCTGTGTCCCCAAATCCCATTTGTCCCATCCCATGTCCCCCAAATCACCCCCCTTTTCCCTATCCTGTGTCCCCCAAAACTCCTGAATCCCCTCACTGGGGGTCACCCATGTCCCCCTGTCCCGTGTCCCCCCAAACCCCCCATGTCCCCTGGCTGGGGGTCACCCTTGTCCCCATGTCCCCCCAAACCCCCCATGTCCCCTGGCTGGGGGTCACCCTTGTCCCCATGTCCCCCCAAACCCCCCATGTCCCCTGGCTGGGATTCACCCTTGTCCCCATGTCCCCCCAAACCCCCCATGTCCCCTGGCTGGGGGTCACCCTTATCCCCCTGTCCTCCCAAATCCCCCCATGTCCCCTGGCTGAGGGTCACCCTTGTCCCCCTGTCCCCCCAGATCCCCCCATGTCCCCTGGCTGGGGGTCACCCTTGTCCCCACATCCCCCCAGTTTTCCCACACTGAGGTCTCCCCGTGTGCCCCTCTCTGTCCCCATCCCAGGTCCCCCCATATCGCCCCCACAGGGTGTCCCCCATTTCTCCCCCATGTCCCCCCGGTGTCCCTGTCACCGGAGGGTCCCACCTTCTATCTCCCCATGGCCACCATCGTGGGTCCCCCTTTCGCCCCATTCCGTGCCCCCATGTCCCCTCACCCCTGTCCCCCACAGCCCCATGTCCCCTCACCCCATGTCCCCCCGTGTCCCCTCTCACCCCCTCCACACTCCCCCCACAGCAGCTCCCTCTCCGTCCCCATTTCCCCTCACTGTCCCCCCTTACCCCACATCCCCCAATTCCCCCTCTGTCCCCATCTCACCTTACCCCATCTCCCCTCACTGTGTCCCCTCACCCCATTTCCTTGTGTCCCCATCTCCCCTTCCTGTGTCCCCTCACCCCATTTCCCTGTGTCCCCATCTCCCCTCACTGTGTCCCCTCACCCCATTTCCCCCTCTGTCCCCATTTCCCTGTGTCCCCATCTCCCCACACTGTGTCCCCTCACCCCATTTCCCTGTGTCCCCATCTCCCCTCACTGTGTCCCCTCACCCCATTTCCCCCTCTGTCCCCATTTCCCCTCACCCCATTTCCCTGTGTCCCCATCTCCCCTCACTGTGTCCCCTCACCCCATTTCCCCCTCTGTCCCCATTTCCCCTCACCCCATTTCCCTGTGTCCCCATCTCCCCTCACCCCATCTCCCCTCACTGTGTGCCCTCACCCCACATCCCCCATTTCCCCTCACTGTGTCCCCCCTCACGCCGTGTCCCCATCTCCCCTCACCGCGTGTCCCGGTGTCTGTGGGTGTCTGTCTGTGTGTCTGTCTGTCGCTGTCTGTCTGTGTGTCGCTGTCGGTGCGGCGGCTGACGCGGCCCCGCAGCCATGCCCCGCAGGAAGGCGGCGGGGCCGCCCTGGGACGCTGCGGGCCCGGGCCCTCAGGGCGGCGGGCGGCGGCGGCCGGGCCCTCAGGGCGGCGGGCGGCGGCGGCCCCGGCCCAGCGGCGGCAGCAGCGGCGGCAGCAGCGAGGAGGAGGCGCCCCGGGAGCGGCGGCCGCGGGACGGCAGCCCCGGGGCCCGCAGGCCCGGCAGGCCCGGCGGGGCGGCGGCGGCGGCGGCGGCGGCGGCGGGGCCCGGAGGCCCCGGGGCCCGCGGGCAGAACGTGGTGATCTGCGAGCCCGAGCACAGCAAGGAGCGCATCGTGAGCTCGGGGGGGAGGGCAGCGGCACCCCCGGGAGCCCCTGGGACCCTGGTGTACCCCCGTGCCCCACTGTGCCCCACGAGACACCCCCACTGTGCCCCACTGTGCCCCATGAAACACCCCCATTGTGTCCCACTGTGCCCCATGAGACACCCCCACTGTGCCCCACTGCGCCCCATGAGACACCCCCACTGCGCCCCATGAAACACCCCCATTGTGTCCCACTGTGCCCCATGAGACACCCCCATTGTGCCCCACTGTGCCCCATGAGACGCCCCCACTGTGCCCCATGAGACACCCCCACTGTGCCCCACTGCGCCCCATGAGACACCCCCACTGTGCCCCATGAAACACCCCCATTGTGTCCCACTGTGCCCCATTGCACACCCCCACTGTGCCCCACTGTGCCCCATGAGACACCCCCATTGTGTCCCACTGTGCCCCATTGCACACCCCCCTGTGCCCCACTGTGCCCCATGAGACACCCCCACTGTGCCCCACTGTGCCCCATGAGACACCCCCACTGTGCCCCATGAGACACCCCCACTGTGCCCCACTGTGCCCCATGAGACACCCCCACTGTGCCCCACTGTGCCCCATGAAACACCCCCATTGTGTCCCACTGTGCCCCATTGCACACACCCCTGTGCCCCACTGTGCCCCATGAGACACCTCCACTGTGCCCCACTGTGCCCCACGAGACACCCCCACTGTGCCCCATGAGACACCCCCCCGTGCCCCACTGTGCCCCATGAAACGCCCCCACTGTGCCCCACTGTGCCCCACGAGACACCCCCTGTGCCCCATTGCACACTCCCCCCGTGCCCCACTGCGCCCCATGAGACATCCCCACCGCACCCCTTGGCCCCACTGTCCCCCACAGTGCCCCATTACATTCCCCCAATGCCCCCATTGTGCCCCATTACATTCCCCCACTGTGCCCCCATTGTGCCCCTTTATCCCCCCCTCACTGCACCCCCAGGACCCCCTTGTACCCCCTGCACCCCCACACTGCACCCCTCACCCCATCCTGTCCCACTGCACCCCAAATTCCACCCCACTGCACCCCAAACCCACTGCACCCCCTGACCCCATCCCACCCCACTGCACCCCAAATTCCACTCCACTGCACCCCAAACCCACTGCACCCCAAATTCCACCCCACTGCACCCCAAACCCACTGCACCCCCTGACGCCCATCCCACCCCACTGCAGCCCTTCAAGCACCCTGTCACTGCCCCATGTCCCTGATGTCCCCGTGTCTCCTCATTTCCCCGATGTCTCCCTGCCCCTGATGTCCCCCATGTCCCTGATGTCCCCAATATCCCCATGTCCCTGATGTCCATGATGTCCCCATGTCCCTGATATCCCCCTGCCCCTGATGTCCCCCTGCCTCTGATGTCCCCGATGTCCCCATGTCCCTGATGTCCCCATGCCCCTGATGTCCCCAATGCCGTCCATGTCCCTGATGTCCTTAATGTCCCTAATGTCTCTGTGTCTTTGATGTCCCTGATGTCCCCATGTCCCCGATATCCTCATGTCCCTGATGTCCCCTGATGTCCCCCTGCCCCTGATGTCCCCAATGCCCCCCATGTCCCTGATGTCCCCTGATATCCCTGATGTCCCCATGTCCCTAATGTCTCTGTGTCTTTGATGTCCCCAATATCCCCATGTCCCTGATATCCCCATGTCCCTGATGATGTCCCCATGTCCCTAATGTCCCTAATGTCTCTGTGTCTTTGATGTCCCCGATATCCCCATGTCCCCGATATCCCCATGTCCCTAATGACCCTAATGTCTCCATGTCTTTGATGTCCCCGATATCCCCATGTCCCCGATATCCCCATGTCCCCGATATCCCCATGTCCCTGATGTCCCCTGATGTCCCCATGTCCCTAATGTCCCTAATGTCTCTGTGTCTTTGATGTCCCCAATATCCCCATGTCCCTGATGTCCCCAATGCCCCTGATGATGTCCCCGATGTCCCCCATGTCCCTAATGTCTCTGTGTCCTTGATGTCCCCGATATCCCCATGTCCTCAGTGTCCTCATGTCCCTGATGTCCCCAATGCCCCCCGTGTCCCCAGTGCCATCCATGTCCCTGGTGTCCCCCAATGTTCCCTGGTGTCCCCTGATGTCCCTGGTGTCCCCCAATGTTCCCTGGTGTCCCTGATGTCCCCAGTGCCCCCCATGTCCCTGGTGTCCCCCAATGTTCCCTGGTGTCCCCTGATGTCCCTGGTGTCCCCCAATGTTCCCTGGTGTCCCCTGATGTCCCTGGTGTCCCCCAATGTTCCCTGGTGTCCCTGATGTCCCCAGTGCCCCCCATGTCCCTGGTGTCCCCCAATGTTCCCTGGTGTCCCCTGATGTCCCTGGTGTCCCCCAATGTTCCCTGGTGTCCCCTGATGTCCCCAGTGCCCCCCATGTCCCTGGTGTCCCCTGATGTCCCCGTGTCCCCGCAGAAGCTCGAGGGCTCCAAGAGCCGGGGGCAGCTCCTGATCTTCGGTGCCACCAACTGGGACCTGATCGGCCGCAAGGAGGTGCCCAAGCAGCAGGGTAGGACTGCTAATTAACGGCTGTTAATTAGTCATTAATGAGCGGTGTGGGGCAGGGTAGGGCTGCTTAATTAACTGGTTAATTAGTCATTAATGAATGTGTGGGACAGGGCAGGGGCTCATTAATGGCTGTGATTAATTGCTATTAATTAGTAATCAATGAATGGTTTGTGGCGGGGTAGGGGCCCATTAATAGCTCATTAATTAATTGGTATTAATTAGTAATTAGTGAATGGTTTGGGGCAGGGTAGGGGCTCATTAATGGCTGTGATTATTTACTATTAATTAGTAATCAATGAATGGTTTGGGGTAGGGTAGGGGCTCATTAATGGCTGATTAATTTGGGTTAATTAGTAATCAATTAATGTTTTGTAGCAGTGTTAATGGCTGGGATTAATTGGTATAATTAGTAATCAGTGTATGTATTGGGGCAGAGCAGGGCCCTCATTAATGGCGGTGTGATTAATTGGTGTTAATTTGTAATTAACTTTGGGTCTCCAGCAGAGCCCAAAAACCAGGGCTTGCCTTGGCTTTAATGGATTTATAGTTTATTAATCTTCCTGTTTATTTTATATGCTTCTATTTTATTTAATTAATTAACTAATTAATTAATAACTGGCGATGGAGGCACAGTTTTATCGCCCATTTTGGGGTGCACTGGGTCTCCAGCAGAGCCAAATTAGGGCTTTGTTTATTTCTGATGTATTTATAGTTTGTTAATTTCGCTGATTGTTTTTGTGTAGATCTAATTAATTAATCAATTAGCTGGGGGAGGAGCCAGAGGTTCAACCCTTAATTGGGGCAGGTTTGAGGGGCACCAGCTCTGCTGCAAAGCCAAATTAAGATTTTGCTCATTTTAGATGCATTTCTATTTCATCAATTGATCTGCTTTTCATGTGTTTATGTTAATTAATATTAACATCTAATTAATTTTAAAGTTGGCTAATTGGGGAGGAGCCACAGTCTGATACACTAATTTGGGGTGCACCAGGCCTGTGGCAAAGCAAAACGAAGGCTCGCTTTAATTGGAGCGCTTTGATAGTTCATTCATTTTCCTGATTATTTTTAGCTATTCCTAATTAATTATTTTCATTAATTACTGGGGAGAAGCCCCAGTTTCACCCCTTAATTGGGGCAGGTCTGAGGGGCGCCAGCTCTGCTGCAAAGCCAAATTAAGCCTCTGCTTCATTTATAGTTCATCGATTATCTTCTTCTTTTATGGGATATATTTAACTAATATTAAAATTAGTGTTTCAGCTAATTGATGTTTAAAATTAACGAGCTGGGGGAGGAGTCACAGTTTTAGGTCTGCATGGGGGGGCGCCAGCTCTGCTGCGCGGCCTCTGCTCGTTTGGGATGCCTGAAAAGTTCGTTAATTTGTCTGCTCTCAGCGGAACAGGTTCGTTAATTAATGTTTTGTTAATTGGGGCAGCAGGCAGGGCTGGCCACGCTCATTGGGGCAGGTTTGGAGTGCTCATTATTTTCCTGGTATTCCCTGATTTCCCAGATGATTTTCCCAGATTTTCCAGGATGATTTTCCCACATGATTTCCCTGATGATTTTCCCAGTATTCCCGGTTTTCCCAGATGATTTTCCCAGATTTTCTGGGATGATTTTCCTGGATTTTCTTGGATATTCCACAGTGATTTTCCCAGTATTCCCAGATGATTTTTCCTAGTTGATTTTCCCAGATTTTCCTGCATTTTCCTGGATTGTTTTCCTGAAGTTTCCTGGATTATTTTCCCAGAAGATTTTCCTGGATTATTTTCCTGGATGATTGTCCTGGATTTTCCTGGATGATTTTCCCAGTATTCCCAGATGATTTCCCAGATCCTCACATATTATTTTCCTGGATTTTCCAGGATGATTTTTCTGGATAATTTTCCTGGATTTTCCCAGATGATTTTGCTGGCTGTTTTTCCAGATTATTTTCCTGGATTTTCTCAGACGATTTTCCCAGATGATTTTCCTGGATTTTCCCAGATTATTTTCCTGGATGATTTTCCCAGATGATTTTTCCAGATGATTTTTCCGGATTATTTTTCCAGTACTCCCAGATGATTTTCCTGGATTATTTTCCTGTACTTTCCCGGATTATTTTCCTGAATTTTCCTGGATTCTCCAAGATGATTCTCCTCGATGATTTCCCTGGATTTTCCAGGATTATTTTCCCGGTATTCCCAGACGTTTTTCCTGGCAGATTTTCCGGGATGATTTTCCTGTATCTCCCAGATTATTTTCCTGTATTTCCTGGATTGTTTTCCCAGCTGTTTTCCCCAGCTGCTTTTCCCTGCCCGTTCTTTTCCCGGTGCTGACCCGGGTTCGATCCCGGTGTTTTCCAGCGGCGTACCGGAACCTGGGCCAGAACCTGTGGGGGCCGCACCGCTACGGCAGCCTGGGGGCGCTGCGCGTGCGCTCGGTGGTGTCGGGGCCCTGCGCCGCGCACAGCCTGCTCATCACGGCCGAGGGCCGCCTCTGGAGCTGGGGTGAGCCCGGGGACTCCGGAGAGCGGGAGCCAAACTGGGAACCACCCCGGAGAGCGGGATCCGTCCTGGGAACCCAACCGGGAGAGCGGGATCCGTCCTGGGAACCCAGCCGGGAGAGCGGGATCCGTCCTGGGAACCCAACCGGGAGAGCGGGATCCGTCCTCGGAACCCAACTGGGAGAGCGGGATCCGTCCTGGGAACCCAGCTGGGAGAGCGGGATCCGTCCTGGGAACCCAACTGGGAGAGCGGGATCCGTCCTGGGAACCCAACCGGGAGAGCGGGATCCGTCCTGGGAACAGAACCGGGAGAGTGGGATCCGTCCTGGGAACAGAACCGGGAGAGCGGGATCCGTCCTGGGAACCCAACCGGGAGAGCGGGAACCGTCCTGGGAACCCAACCGGGAGAGTGGGATCCGTCCTGGGAACAGAACCGGGAGAGTGGGATCCGTCCTGGGAACCCAACCGGGAGAGTGGGAACCGTCCTGGGAACCCAACCGGGAGAGCGGGAGCCGTCCTGGGAACCCAACCGGGAGAGCGGGATCCGTCCTGGGAACCCAACCGGGAGAGCGGGAACCGTCCTGGGAACCCAACCGGGAGAGTGGGATCCGTCCTGGGAACCCAACCGGGAGAGTGGGATCTGTCCTGGGAATCCAACTGGGATCCATCCCGTGAACCCCCCGGGATAGCGGGATCCGTCCTGGGAACCCAACCGGGAGAGCGGGATCCGTCCTGGGAACAGAACCAGGATGGAGGGATCCGTCCTGGGAACTAAACTGGGATAGTGGGATCTGTTCTGAGAACCCAACTGGGAGAGCCAGATCCGTCCTGGGAACCAAACTGGGATCTGTCCTGGGAACCCCCCGGGACAGCAGGATCCATCCTAGGAACCTCCCCTGGGATAGAGGGATCCATCCTGGGAACCAAACTGGGATCCATCCTGGGAACCTCCCGGGATAGCAGGATCTGTCCTGGGAACCCCCCTGGGATAGCGAGATCTGTCCTGGGAACCTCCCCTGGGAGAGCGAGATCTGTCCTGGGAACTGGGCTGGGATAGCGGGATCAGAGGGAACCCCTGGGATAGGATCCATCTGAGAAACCCCTGGGATAACGGGATCAGCCAGAAATGCCCCAGGACAGCAGGATCAGTGGGAACCCCTGGGATAGCGGGATCAGTGGGAACCCCTGGGATAGCGGGATCAGCGGGAAGCCCTGGGATAATGGGATCAGCGGGAAGCCCTGGGATAGCAGGATCAGTGGGAAGCCCTGGGATAGCAGGATCAGCGGGAAGCCCTGGGATAGCGGGATCAGCAGGAAGCCCTGGGATAATGGGATCAGCGGGAAGCCCTGGGATAGCAGGATCAGCGGGAAGCCCTGGGATAATGGGATCAGCGGGAAGCCCTGGGATAGCAGGATCAGCGGGAAGCCCTGGGATATCAGGATCAGCAGGAAGCCCTGGGATAACGGGACCAGCAGGAACCCCTGGGAGAGCAGGCTCAGCCAGAAACCCCCCTGGGACAGTGAGGTCAATGGGAACCCCTGGGATAGCGGGATCAGAGGGAACCCCTGGGATAGCGGGATCAGCGGGGCTCCCACGGATGCCGGGATTTCGGGGGTCTCCCGCAGGGCGGAACGAGAAGGGGCAGCTGGGCCACGGCGACACGAAGCGCGTGGAGGCGCCGCGGCCGATCGAGGCCCTGGGCAGCGAGGCCATCGTGGCAGCCGCCTGCGGCCGGAACCACACCCTGGCACTGACCGGTACGGAGCGACGGGACACGGGGCTGGATCCTGGGACATGGCCGGAGCCCAGGACATGGCCAGAGCCTGGGACACGGGGCTGGATCCTGGGACACGGGGCAGATCCCAGGACACGGCCAGATCCCGGGACACAGCTGGAGCCTGGGACACAGCCAGATCCTGGGACATGGGGCCGGATCCTGGGACACGGGGCTGGAACCCAAGACACAGTTGGATCCTGGGACACAGCTGGATCCTGGGACACAGCTGGATCCCGGGACACGGCTGGATCGCGGGACATGGCTGGAGCCCAGGACATGGGGCTGGATCCCGGGACACAGCCAGATCCCGGGACACAGGGCCAGATACCAGGACATGGGGCTGGATCCCAAGACACAGCTGGATCCTGGGACACGGCTGGATCCCGGGACACAGCTGGAGCCTGGGAAACAGGGCTGGATCCCGGGACACGGGGCTGAATCCTGGGAAACAGGGCTGGATCCTGGGAATGGGGTTGGATCCCAGGAAACGGGGCTGGGTCCCGGGAAACTGCACTGAATCCCAGGAAAACTGCACCAAATCCAACCCTTTACCCCAAAATCCGTCCCTTGCCCCAAAATCCTGGGAAAACAGCCCCAAATCTGTCCCTTTTGCCCCAAATTCTGGGAAAACTGCCCCAAAATCCTCCCCTTTTGCCCTCAAATCCACCCCTTTTTCCCCAAATCCATCCCTTTTGGCCCCAAATTCTGGGAGATCGGTCCCAAAATCCTGGTCTTCCCCCCCAAAATTCCCGTTTTCCCCGCAGAGAGCGGCTCCGTGTTCGCCTTCGGGGAGAACAAGCTGGGCCAGCTGGGGCTGGGGAACCAGACGGATGCCGTGCCCAGCCCCACCCAGGTACGGACCCCAAACCCCGGGATTTGGGGGGAATCTGGGGATTTTGGGGCTTTTAGTGACATATTCCCTAAAAATCCCTTGGGGTGCACGATTCCCTCTCAGCCGGGAGCCATTCCCAGCTGCGGTGGGGAGAGGAAAAGCCAGGATTTAGAAATGGAATTTTTGAGGATTTTTAGGGATTTCCTGATGGAAATTCCTTTTTTTTCCCTTGTTTCCCAGATTTTTTGATCCTGTTTTTGCAGCTTTTCATGCAGGTCAGGGATTTCCTGTGGAAAATTCCCCTTTTTTTCCTTTTTCCTGTGTTTTCTGATCCAGTTTTTCCCGCTTTTCCCACAGATCAAGGGTTTCCCATGGAAATTTCCCTTTTTTTTTCCCCTTTTCCCAACTTTTTTCAATCCTAATTTTTTTGCTTTTCCCATAGATCAGGGATTTCCCATGGAAATTTCCCATTTTTACCTTTTCCTGTGTTTTTAGATCTCGTTTTTCCTGCTTTTCCTGTGTTTTTTCAATCCTGTTTTTCCAGCTTATCCCACAGATCAGGGATTTCCCCTAGAAATTCACCTTTTTACCCTTTTGCTGCATTTCTGATCCAGTTTTTCACTTTTCCCCGTGTTTTCAAACCCATTTTTCCTACTTTTCCAGATCAATGATATCCCATGGAAATATCCCTTTTTTTCCTTTTTCCCAATTTTTTTCAATCCAACTTTTCCTGCTTTTCCCACAGATCAGGGCTTTCCTCTGGAAATCTCCCATTTTTCCTTTTTCCAATTCTGTTTTTCCTGCTTTTCCTGTTTTTTTCTCATCCCTTTTTATCTGCTCTTCCCCTGTTCTTGATCCTATTTTTCCTGCCGATCAGGGATTTCGATGGAAATTCCCCATTTTTCCCTTTTTCCAGCTTTTCCTGATACCATTTTCCAGCTTTTCCTGTGATTCTGATCCCCATTTTTCCATCTTTTCCCATGTTTCTGATCCCCATTTTCCTCTTTTTCCTGGCTTTTCTAATCCTATTTTACTGGCTTTTCCCATATTTCTGATCCCCATTTTTCCTGGCTTTTCTGATCCTATTTTTCTGGCTTTTCCTCTGTTTCTTATCTCCATTTTCCTGGCTTTTCTGATCCCATTTTGCCAGCTTTTCCCATATTTCTGATCCCCATTTCCCCCTTTTTCCTGGCTTTTCTGATCCCATTTTTCTGGCTTTTCCTGTGTTTCTGATCCCCATTTTTCCCCTTCTCCTGCATTTCTGATCCCGTTTTCCCATTTTCCCGGTTTTTCTGGTCCCCTGTTCCCGCATTTCCTGACCCCATTCCCGGTTTTCCCCAGATCCTGTACAATGGGCAGCCGATCTCCAAGCTGGGCTGCGGGGCCGAGTTCAGCATGGTCATGGACTGCAAGGGGAACCTGTATTCCTTCGGGTGCCCCGAGTACGGCCAGCTGGGTACGGGATTTGGGAACACCCCATGGGAACGGGATTTGGGATCGCCCCATGGGAACCTGTATTCCTTCGGGTGCCCCGAGCACGGCCAGCTGGGTACAGGATTTGGGAACACCCCATGGGAAGGGGATTTGGGATCGCCCCATGGGAACCTGTATTCCTTCGGGTGCCCCGAGTACGGCCAGCTGGGTACGGGATTTGGGAACACCCCATGGGAACGGGATTTGGGATCACCCCATGGGAACCTGTATTCCTTCGGGTGCCCCGAGCACGGCCAGCTGGGTACAGGATTTGGGAACACCCCATAGGAACAGGATTTGGGATCACCCCATGGGAACCTGTATTCCTTCGGGTGCCCCGAGCACGGCCAGCTGGGTACAGGATTTGGGAACACCCCATAGGAACGGGATTTGGGATCACCCCATGGGAACCTGTATTCCTTCGGGTGCCCCGAGCACGGCCAGCTGGGTACAGGATTTGGGAACACCCCATAGGAACGGGATTTGGGATCACCCCATGGGAACCTGTATTCCTTCGGGTGCCCCGAGCACGGCCAGCTGGGTACAGGATTTGGGAACACCCCATGGGAACGGGATTTGGGATCGCCCCATGGGAACCTGTATTCCTTCGGGTGCCCCGAGCACAGCCAGCTGGGTACGGGATTTGGGAACACCCCATGGGAACGGGATTTGGGATCGCCCCATGGGAACCTGTATTCCTTCGGGTGCCCCGAGCACGGCCAGCTGGGTACGGGATTTGGGAACACCCCATGGGAACGGGATTTGGGATCGCCCCATGGGAACCTGTATTCCTTCGGGTGCCCCGAGCACGGCCAGCTGGGTACGGGGTTTGGGATCTATAGGATCACCCCATGGGATCACCCCATGGGAACCTGTATTCCTTCCGGTGCCCCAAGTGCGGCCAGCTGGGTATGGGATTTGGGATCTATGGGATCACCCCATGGGATCACCCCATGGGAACCTGTATTCCTTCGGGTGCCCCGAGTATGGCCAGCTGGGTATGGGATTTGGGATCACCCCATGGGAACGGGATTTGGGATCACCCCATGGGAACCTGTATTCCTTCAGGTGCCCCAAGTACGGCCTGCTGGGTATGGGATTTGGAATCACTCCATGGGATCACCCCATGGGAACGGGATTTGGGATCACCCCATGGGAACTTGTATTCCTTTGGGTGTCCCAAGTATGGCCAGCTGCGTATGGGATTTGGGATCACCCCTTGGGATATTGGCTGGTTTGCTATCACCCCGCGGGATGGGGCGGTTTGGGATGACCCCATGGGATGGAGTCAGTTTGGGATCACCCCGTGGGATGATGGGGGGCAGTTTGGGATCACCCTGCAGGGCTCAGGGCGGTTTGGGATGATCCCATGGGATCGGCGTAGTTCGGGATCACCCCGCAGGATGGGGTGGTTTGGGATGATCCTGCGGAATTGGGGCAGTTCAGGATGACCCCATGGGATCAGGGTAGTTCGGGATGGCCCAACGGGATGGGGCAGTTCGGGATCACCCTGTGGGATCAGAGTGGTTCGGGATGACCCCGCAGGACGCTCAGGCAGGCTGTGCCCCGTTCCCGTTCCAGGACACAATTCCGACGGGAAGTTCATCGCGCGGGCGCAGCGCATCGAGTACGACTGCGAGCTGCTGCCGCGGCGCGTGGCGCTCTTCGTGGAGCGCACCAAGGACGGCCAGGTGCTGCCCGTGCCCAACGTCGTGGTCAGGGACGTGGCCTGCGGGGCCAACCACACGGTACGGGAACGTGGGATTGGGGTAATGGGATCAGGAATGGGATCGGGATAACAGGAATGGGTCAGGGACGTGGCCTGCGGGGCCAACCACATGGTACGGGAACGTGGGATTGGGGTAATGGGATCAGGAATGGGATCGGGATAACAGGAGTGGGTCAGGGACATGGCCTGCGGGGCCAACCACACGGTACGGGAACGTGGGATTGGGGTAATGGGATCAGGAATGGGATCGGGATAACAGGAATGGGTCAGGGATGTGGCCTGCGGGGCCAACCACACGGTACGGGAACGTGGGATTGGGGTAATGGGATCAGGAATGGGATCGGGATAACAGGAATGGGTCAGGGACGTGGCCTGCGGGACCAACCACACAGTATGGGAACATGGGAATGGAATAATGGGATCAGGAATGAGATTGGGATAATGGGAATGGGTCAGGGATGTGGCCTGCGGGGCCAACCACATGGTACGGGAATGTGGGATTGGGATCATGGGATTGGTAATATGGGGTAATGGGAATATGGGATTGGGATAATGGGATCATGGGATCGGGATAACGGGAATGAGTCTGGGATGTGGCCTGCGGTGCCAACCACATGGTACAGAATGGGATTGGGAATGAGAATGGAAATGGGAATGGGAATATGGGATCGGGAATGGGAATGGGAACGGGTGCAGGAATTGGACACTGGAGAATGGAATGAGACAGCAGCAATGCAGTGGGAGAGGACAGCTCTCGGCCCCTGCTGCCCCATCCCAGCTGGGGCTGTATTCCCACTAATGTCTTTTCCTGGGATTTGGGGTCTCTGAGGCTGTTTTCCCCCATCCCAGCTAATGCTGGATTCCCAGAAGCGCGTCTTCTCTGGGATCTGGGGGTCTATGAAGCTGTTTTCCCTGTCCCAGCTGGTGCTGGATACCCAGGAATGTCTTCTTGTGGGAGTTGGGATCTGGGATCTGGGGTCTCTGAGGCTGTTTTCCCTGTCCCAGCTGGTGCTGGATTCTCAGGAATGTCTTCTCGTGGGATTTGGGATCTGGGATCTGGGGTCTCTGAGGCTGTTTTCCTGTCCCAGCTGGTGCTGGATTCCCAGAAGCGCGTCTTCTCCTGGGATTTTCGATTTGGGATCTGGGATCTGGGGTCTCTGAGGCTGTTTTCCTGTCCCAGCTGGTGCTGGATTCCCAGAAGCGCGTCTTCTCCTGGGGCTTCGGGGGCTACGGGCGCCTGGGCCACGCGGAGCAGAAGGACGAGATGGTTCCCAGGCTGGTGAAGCTCTTCGACTTCCCAGGACGCGGCGCTGCCCAGATCTACGCGGGATACACCTGCTCCTTCGCCGTCAGCGAGACGGGTGCGAGCTGGGATTCGGAAATGCTGGGAATGCCAGGGGGGCTGGCAGCGGGATGGGTGGGAATGCCGGGATCTGGGATTTGGGACTGGGGAATGCTGGGGGCGCCATCAGTGAGACAGGTGGGGATTCGGGATTTGGGAATGCTGGGGGAGATGGCAGCGGGACAGGTGGGGATTTGGGAATGCTGGGAATGCCAGTGGGGCCGTCAGCGGGACAGGTGGGAATGCTGGGATCTGGGATTTGGGAATGCTGGGGGAGATGGCAGCGAGTCAGGTGGGGATCTGGGATTTGGGAATGCTGGAAATGCCAGTGGGGCCATCAGCGGGACAGGTGGGAATGCTGGGATTTGGGAATGCTGGGGGAGATGGCAGCGGGACAGGTGGGGATCTGGGATTTGGGAATGCTGGGAATGCCAGTGGGGCCGTCAGCGGGACAGGTGGGAATGCTGGGATCCAGGATTTGGGAATGCTTGGGGAGATGGCAGCAGGACAGGTGGGAATCCAGGATTTGGGAATGCTGGGGGGCAACTGTCAGTGGGAGAGGTGGAATTCCCAGGATCCCAGGATTTGGGAATCTCAGGGGAGCCTTCAGCGAGACAGGTGGGATTCCTGGGATCTGGGATTTGGGAATGCTGGGCACGCTGTGGGATTCCCAGGATCCTGAGATCTGGGAATGCTGGGGGAGCCATAGACTGACAGCTGGGGATCCCAGGGATCCTGAGATTTGGGAATGCTGGGGGGAGCTGTTACCTGACAGGTGGGATTCCCAGGGATCCCTGACAGGTGGGATTCCCAGGAATGCTGGGATTTGGGAATTCTGGGGGGAGCTGTTACCTGACAGGTGGGATACCTGGGATGGGGAATTCCGGGATCCATGGAGGGTGGGATTCCCGTGGATCCAGGATTTGGGAATTCCGGGGGATCCGTGCCCTGACGGGTGGGATTCCCATGGATCTGGGATTTGGGAATTCTGGGGGTTCCCTTGCAGGTGGATTGTTCTTCTGGGGTGCCACCAACACCTCCCGGGAATCCACCATGTACCCCAAGGCCGTGCAGGACCTGTGCGGGTGGAAGATCCGCAGCCTGGCCTGCGGGTGAGTGCGGCTCCGGGAATTCCCACCCCATCCCGGGATTTGGGGCGCTGGGACACTCGGGGATCAGGGATCTCCTCCCTTGCAGGAAGAGCTCCGTCATCGTGGCGGCCGACGAGAGCACCATCAGCTGGGGGCCCTCGCCCACCTTCGGGGAGCTGGTACTGAATGACACCCCAAATAAAACCCCAAAAACCCCAAATAAAACCCCAAAAACCCCAAATAAAACCCCAAATTGGCACCCCAAACGCACCATCAGCTGGGGGCCATCGCCCACCTTTGGGGAGTTCATACTGAATGACACCCCTAAAACCCCAAATAAAACCCCAAATCCCCCAAACTGGCACCCCAAACCAAACCCACCATCAGCTGGGGGCCCTCGCCCACCTTCGGGGAGCTGGTACTGAATGACACCCCAAAAACCCCAAATCCCCCAAACTGGCACCCTAAATACCCCAAGGAATCCCAAACTGACACCCCAAACCCACCATCAGCTGGGGGCCATCACACACCTTTGGGGAGTTCATACTGAATGACACCCCAAAAACCCCAAATAAAACCCCAAATCCCCCAAACTGACACCCCTGAACCCACCATCAGCTGGGGGCCCTCACCCACCTTCAGGGAGCTGGTACCAACACCCCAAAAACCCCACATAAAATCCCAAAAACCCCAAATGGACACCCTAAATGCCCCAAGGAACCCCAAACTGACACCCCAAATCCCCCAAACTGGCACCCCAAACCCACCATCAGCTGGGGGCCCTCGCCCACCTTCAGGGAGCTGGTACTGAATGACACCCCAAATAAAACCCCAGATGACACCCCAAATACCCCAAAAGGTCACCTCAAATGCCCCTGGGAACCCCCGATGGACATCCCAAATCCCCCAAACCCTGGGGCCCCACTGAGTGTTCTGTACCTATGGGATGTTCCCACAGGGATTGGGGACCACAAACCCAAATCCCCCAAAGGGACACCCCAAAACCCCCAAACCCCAGTGACCAATCCCTGTCCATGGAATGTTCCTACAGGGATATGGGGACCACAAACCCAAATCCCCCAAAGGGACACCCCAAAACCCCCAAACCCCAGTGACCAATCCCTGTCCATGGGATGTTCCTACAGGGATATGGGGACCACAAACCCAAATCCCCCAAAGGGATACCCCAAAACCCCCAAACCCCAGTGACCAATCCCTGTCCATGGGATGTTCCCACATCCATGGACAGGGATTGGGGACCACAAACCCAAATCTCCCAAAGGGACACCCCAAAACCCCCAAACCCCAGTGACCAATCCCTGTCCATGGGATGTTCCTACAGGGATATGGGGACCACAAACCCAAATCCCCCAAAGGGACACCCCAAAACCCCCAAACTCCAGTGACCAATCCCTGTCCATGAGATGTTCCCACAGGGATATGGGGACCACAAACCCAAATCTCCCAAAGGGACACCCCAAAACCCCCAAACCCCAGTGACCAATCCCTGTCCATGGGATGTTCCTACAGGGATATGGGGACCACAAACCCAAATCGTCCACGGCAGCGCAGGAGGTGAAAACCCTGGATGGGATCTACACCGAGCAGGTGAGGGGACCCCACAGGGCTTGGGGTGGGGCTCACCACACCTGTGGGGTGAGGGGGGGACATATGGGGAATCATTTGGGGTGGCTGAGGCCGTGCCCAGCTCATCCCACCTGTGGGGTGAGGGAGGGCACCTATGGGGAATCCTTTGGGGTGGCTGAGGCCATACACGGCTCCTGACACCCATGGGGTGATGGAGAGGGCACCCCGATTGCCCTTAAATAATTTGGGGTGGCTGAGCTCATCACACCTGTGGGTTCACCACACCTGTGGGGCCCTTCCCCTAAAATGAGCAGGGACACTGAGGCCATACACAGCTCACCACACCTGTGGGGTGCGGGAGGGCACCTGTGGGGAATCATTTGGGGTGGCTGAGGCTGTGTGAACTCATCCCATCTGTGGGGTGAGGGAGGGAGGGAGCACCTGTGGGACCCTCCCCTAAAATAATTTGGGTTGGGTGAGGCCGTGCCCAGCTCATCACACCCATGGGGGGACCCTCCCCTTAGGTAAACCCAGGGGCTGAGGCCGTGCCCAGCTCGTGACACCCGTGGGGTGATGGAGAGAGGGCACCTGGGGGCTCTTCCCTAAAATAAGCAGGGAAACTGAGGCCGTGTCCAGCTCATCACATCCATGGGGTCATGGAGAGGGCACCTGGGGGCTCTTCCCTAAAATAAGCAGGGAAACTGAGGCCGTGTCCAGCTCATCACATCCATGGGGTCATGGAGAGGGCACCTGGGGGCTCTTCCCTAAAATAAGCAGGGAAACTGAGGCCGTGTCCAGCTCATCACATCCATGGGGTCATGGAGAGGGCACCTGGGGGCTCTTCCCTAAAATAAGCAGGGAAACTGAGGCCGTGCCCTGCTCGTGACACCCATGGGGCCCTCCCCTAAAATAAACAGGGAAACTGAGGCTGTGCACAACTCATCACATCCATAGGCCCTCCCCTAAAATAAACAGGGCAGCTGAGGCCGTGGCCAGCTCATCACACCAGGGTCCATTCCCTAAAATAAACAGGGAAACTGAGGCCGTGCACAACTCGTGACACCAGGGTGCATTCCCTAAAATAAACAGGGAAACTGAGGCCGTGCCCAGCTCATCACGCCAGGGTCCATTCCCTAAAACAAACGGGGAAACTGAGGCCATGCACAACTCATGGCACCAGGGTCCATTCTCAAAAATAAACGGGGAAACTGAGGCCGTGGCCAGCCCACGACACCGGGGTGCATTCCCTGAACCAAACGGGGACACTGAGGCCGTGCCCAGCCCAGCACCCCCGTGGGTGATGTGTTTGGACCCCCCTTTAAACAAACCCAGGGCCGAGGCCGTGCCCAGCTCGTGACCCCCGTGGGTGCCAGGCAGGGGGTGCGGGGCCCTTCCCTAAAACTTCCTTGGCGTGCTCCAGCCTGGACTGGATCCCAGCAGGTGGGAGGGATCCCGGGAGGGATCCCCAGGAAGGCTCCAGATCCCTTCAGCTCCCCCTTTCCCTTTTCCATGGGCAGTGTCCACTCCCGGGTGTCCCTTCCCAGTTCCATGGCCATTCCCAGTCCCAGCTGACCCATTCCCAGTTCCATGGGCCATTCAGACTCCATTCCAGGTGGCCGTGGGCTATTCCCAGCTGACCCATTCCCATTCCTGTCCCCATTCCCATTCCAGGTGGCCATGGGCTATTCCCAGCTGACCCATTCCCATTCCAGGTGGCCATGGGCTATTCCCAACTGACCCATTCCCATTCCAGGTGGCCATGGGCTATTCCCAGCTGACCCATTCCCATTCCAGGTGGCCATGGGCTATTCCCAGCTGACCCATTCCCATTCCTGTTCCCATTCCAGGTGGCCATGGGCTATTCTCAGCTGACCCATTCCCATTCCAGGTGGCCATGGGCTATTCCCAACTGACCCATTCCCATTCCAGGTGGCCATGGGCTATTCCCAGCTGACCCATTCCCATTCCAGGTGGCCATGGGCTATTCCCAACTGACCCATTCCCATTCCAGGTGGCCATGGGCTATTCCCAGCTGACCCATTCCCATTCCCATTCCAGGTGGCCATGGGCTATTCCCAGCTGACCTATTCCCATTCCAGGTGGCCATGGGCTATTCCCAGCTGACCCATTCCCATTCCTGTCCCCATTCCCATTCCAGATGGCCATGGGCTATTCCCAGCTGACCCATTCCCATTCCAGGTGGCCATGGGCTATTCCCAGCTGACCCATTCGCATTCCAGGTGGCCATGGGCTATTCTCAGCTGACCCATTCCCATTCCAGGTGGCCATGGGCTATTCCCAACTGACCCATTCCCATTCCAGGTGGCCATGGGCTATTCCCAGCTGACCCATTCCCATTCCTGTTCCCATTCCAGGTGGCCATGGGCTATTCCCAACTGACCCATTCCCATTCCAGGTGGCCATGGGCTATTCCCAGCTGACCCATTCCCATTCCCATTCCAGGTGGCCATGGGCTATTCCCAGCTGACCTATTCCCATTCCAGGTGGCCATGGGCTATTCCCAGCTGACCCATTCCCATTCCTGTCCCCATTCCCATTCCAGATGGCCATGGGCTATTCCCAGCTGACCCATTCCCATTCCAGGTGGCCATGGGCTATTCCCAGCTGACCCATTCGCATTCCAGGTGGCCATGGGCTATTCCCAGCTGACCCATTCCCATTCCAGGTGGCCATGGGCTATTCCCAACTGACCCATTCCCATTCCCATTCCAGGTGGCCATGGGCTATTCCCAGCTGACCCATTCCCATTCCCATTCCAGGTGGCCATGGGCTATTCCCAGCTGACCCATTCCAATTCCCATTCCAGGTGGCCATGGGCTATTCCCACTCGCTGGTGATCGCCCGGGACGAGTCGGAGGCGGAGCAGGAGAAGCTGCGGAAGCTCCCGGAGTACAACCCCCGCACCCTCTGAGGGGCCCCCATCCCAATCCCGATCCCCATCCCGACCCCGATCCCGCTTCTCCATCCCGGCCGCCGTGCTCCCTCCCCGTTCCTGCATTCCCAGCCCTCAGGGGGCTCATTCCCACCCCCGTTCCTGGCTTTTGGAATTCCCGACCGCAGCCGGGCCTTCCGGCACATCCCGCCCCGGCTTTTGTAGGGTCTGGCCTTGAATTGTTTTTTATTTTATTTGTATTTTTCCGCAGCTTTTTTTTACTGTTTCCCATTTTTCTAGCCCCAAATCTCCATGGCTGCAGGCTCGGGATCACTTTGGGGATCTGATCCCAGCTTGGGATCCCTTTAGGGATCTGGGATCCCTAAAGAGCAGCTGCCAATGCCTGGTTTTTCCCTATATTCCCATTTTTCCCCCCAGTATTCCCATTTTTTGCTGGTTTTCCCTACTTTGGGTGCTACAGTTTTCGGGATTTCCCCCCTCCCACCCCTCCAGCATCCGCAGGGATCCCGGATCCCATCCCAGCAGCATTCCTGGATCCCATCCCAGCAGCATTCCCGGGCTCCCCACCCTCGCCCACCCCGGGGACATCTCAGGGATCACGAGGGGAGTCCCAAAGGAATTTTTTTCCCGGGAATTCGGGGTTTTTTTCCTTCTGGCGGATGGTTTGGCCCGGGATCAGCCGGAATTCCCGCGTTCCCAGTTCCCTCCGTGCCAGGTCACTGTGCTGGAATCTCGAGGTGCCTTCAGGAGCAGAGCCCGGCTCTGCCCCGCGCCATTCCCGCTCCCTTCGGGCCGTTTTTAGGGATTCTCCTGGATTTTTCCATGGATTTTTGCTCCTTCCCATCTCCCCCGGGGCGGCGCTCGGGGAGTTTGCAGTAAAAAAAATGGGTTTTGGTCAATTTTTGGGATCGGGGGTCATTCTCCAGGGGGTTTGGAGAGGGGAGATCCCGGCCGGGGGGAGCAGCCGGTGGGAAAATCCCAAATCCCGCTTTTTTAGCAGGGTTTAGGATTTGGGGGTGGGGAATCGCCAAAACCCTGCTTGGAGCCTCGGAAGCTGCAGGAGGGTCATTCCCACATTCCAGAGGAATTCTCAGGTTCGGGAAGGATCCAAGGGTGCCATTCCCACATTTCCATGGGGTCATTCCTGAGGATTTCCCAGCTCGGGAAGGATCCAGCGGGGTCATTCCCACATTCCCGGGGAATTCCCGAGTTTGGGAAGGATTTAGGGGGGCCATTCCTGAATCCTCAAGGGTTATTCCCACATTCCCAAGGAATTCCCAAGTTCGGGAAGGATCTTGGATGGAGAGAGGGTCATTCCCACATTCCCATGGGGTCATTCCTGTATTCCTGAGGGGCTGTTCTCACATTCCCAAGGAATTCCCAGGTTCAGGAAGGATCCTGGATGGGGAAAGGGCCATTCCCACATTTCTGAGGGTCATTCCTACAATCCCAAGAAGTTCCCAGGTTCAGGAAGTTTCCTGGATGGGGACAGGATCATTCCCACAATCCCAAAGCGCCATTCCAGCATTTCCAAGGGTCATTCCTGAGGGGCCATTCTCACATTCCCAAGGAATTCCCAGGTTTGGGAAGGATCCTGGATGGGGGAGAGGGTCATTCCCACATTCCCATGGGGTCATTCCCACATTTCTGAGGGTCATTCCCGCAATCCCAAGAAGTTCCCAGGTTCAGGAAGTTTCCTGGATGGGGACAGGATCATTCCCACAATCCCAAAGCGCCATTCCCGCATTCCCATGGAGCTGTTCCTGCATTCCCATGAAGTCATTCCCACATTTCTGAGGGTCATTCCCGCACTCCCAAGGAATTCCCAGGTTCAGGAAGTTTCCTGGATGAGGACAGGGTCATTCCCGCAATCCCAAGGGGCCATTCCCGCATTTCCAAGGGTCGTTCCCGCATTCCCATGGGGCCATTCCTGCATTCTTGAGGAATTCCAGGTTTGGGAAGGATCCTGGATGGGGACAGGGTCATTCCCACATTCCCAACGGTCATTCCCACATTTCCAAGGGTCGTTCCCGCATTCCCAAGGAATTCCCAGCTCGGGAGGGCTCCAGGATGGGCCGGGGGAGGATCCTGGGATTTTTGTATCCTTAGGAGCCACCCTCACCTTCCACTGGTTGGAGTTTAAAAAATTCCCATTTTCCACTTTCAGTCCCTGATTTTTGGCATTTTTAGGCCTTTGCTTCTGCATTTTTCAATATTTAATTTTTATTTTTACTTTTTTGTTGTTTTTTTACCGTCAAGTTTCATTTTTAATTTTATTTTTCACTCCATTTTTTGTTTCATCAAAGTCTCCTCATTTCAATTCCTAATTTTTTATTTGGTTCTCGTTATGAATTCAACTTTGAACTTCCTATTTTATTCCATCAAAATCTCTTCATTTTAATTTCTACTTTTTAATTTGGCAAATCCAACTTTGAACTTCATCTTTTCCTTCCTATTTGTCCTTTTTCAATTCTGTCTTTTAATTCATCTTTTCATTTGTATTCCTAATTTTTAATTGCTTAAATTTCAAATTCTGCTTTTAATTTTTTTAATTTTAGTTCAATTTAAACATTTATTTGATGCTTCTTACTCTAATTTTCCATTTTAAATCAATTTTAACATTTATTTCTATTTCTTACTCTAATTTTCCATTTTAATCCAACTTTAATATTTATTTTATATTTCCCCTCTATTTTTAAAATTTTATTGCTCTTTTTATTCTACTTTCCATTTTCTATATTTAACTTTGCTATTTTATTTTACCTTCATTTTTTAACATTGGTATTTAAATTTGAAGTTCAATTTTTTTTCCTTTTTTTTTTCCTTATTTTTCCTTTTTTTTTCATTTGGAACATTTAATTTCTATTTTTTCACTCCATATTTTTCAATTCTCAGGATTTCCATCCCTTTTATTTTTTAATTCTTTTTGACTTGAAATTTTCATTTATTTAAATTTTTTATTCCATTTTTTACTTCCCCATTTTGTTCCCAAAGGTCCCCAGAGCTGATGCTGCCTTTTCCCAAATCCCAAATCCCAATCCAGACTCCATCCCAAAGCATTCCTGCTCCAATTTTCCCTCTGGAATTCCATGAGAACACAGCTCTGGGATCAGGGGTTCCTGTCCCATTTTCCCCCTGGAATTCTTTAAGGACACAGCTCTGGGACTGGGGTTCCTGTCTCATTTTCCCTCTGGAATTCTCTGGGGACACAGCTCTGGGATCAGGGGTTCCTGTCCCGTTTCTCCTCTGGAATTCTTTAGGGACACAGCTCTGGGATTGGGGGCTCCTGTCCCATTTCCCCTCTGGAATTCTTTAGGGACACAGCTCTGGGACTGGGGGTTTCTATCCCATTTTCCCCCTGGAATTCTGCAGGGACACAGCTCTGGGATCGGGGATTCCTGTCCTGTTTTCCCCGTGGAATTCTTTAGGGACACAGCTCTGGGATCAGGGGTTCCTGTCCCATTTTCCCCCTGGAATTCTTTAAGGACACAGCTCTGGGACTGGGGTTCCTGTCTCATTTTCCCTCTGGAATTCTCTGGGGACACAGCTCTGGGACTGGGGGTTCCTGTCCCGTTTTCCCTCTGGAATTCTGCAGGGACACTGCTCTGGGACTGGGGGTTACTGTCCCGTTTCCCCTCTGGAATTCTTTAGGGACACAGCTCTGGGATTGGGGGCTCCTGTCCCGTTTCCCCTCTGGAATTCTTTAGGGACACAGCTCTGGGATCGGGGATTCCTGTCCCATTTCCCCTCTGGAATTCTGCAGGGACACAGCTCTGGGACTGGGGGTTCCTATCCCATTTTCCCCCTGGAATTCTGCAGGGACACAGCTCTGGGATCGGGGGTTCCTGTCCCATTTTCCCCCTGGAATTCTGCAGGGACACAGCTCTGGGACTGGGGGTTCCTGTCCCGTTTTCCCCGTGGAATTCCAGGGGGACACAGCTCTGGGATCAGGGGTTCCTGTCCCATTTTCCCTCTGGAATTCTTTAGGGACACAGCTCTGGGACTGGGGGTTACTGTCCCGTTTTCCCTCTGGAATTCCTTAGGGACACAGCTCTGGGACTGGGGGTTACTGTCCCGTTTTCCCTCTGGAATTCCTTAGGGACACAGCTCTGGGATTGGGGGTTCCTGTCCCATTTTCCCTCTGGAATTCCAGGGGGACGCAGCTCTGGGATTGAGGGTTCCTGTCCCGTTTTCCCCCTGGAATTCTTTAGGGACACAGCTCTGGGACTGGGGGTTCCTATCCCATTTTCCCTCTGGAATTCTTTAGGGACACAGCTCTGGGATTGGGGATTCCTGTCCTGTTTTCCCCGTGGAATTCTTTAGGGACACAGCTATAGGATCAGGGGTTCCTGTCCCATTTTCCCTCTGGAATTCTTTAGGGACACAGCTCTGGGATCGGGGGTTCCTGTCCCATTTTCCCTCTGGAATTCTTTAGGGACACAGCTCTGGGACTGGGGTTCCTGTCCCGTTGTCCCTCTGGAATTCCAGGGGAATACAGCTCTGGGATTGGGGATTCCTGTCCTGTTTTCCCTCTGGAATTCCAGGGGGATACAGCTCTGGGATTGGGGGTTCCTGTCCCTGTGTGGGGTCGCTCCAGGGGAACAGCTGTGGATTCTGTCCCTCTGGAATTCCGGCAGGGCTTGGACATGGCCCTGTCTGTATCCCACTTGGACAGGGATGGATTCCAGGGGTGGAATGGGAATGGGAAATGGAAATGGAATGGGATCAGCTCCTGGGCTGGAGGTGCTGATTCCCACTGGGAATGAGCCAGGAACAGGGATGGGAATGGGAGTGGGAATGGGAATGGGAATGAGAAGGGGGGGGGGGTTGTGCCCCTCTGCCCACTCAGGTGAGTCCCCACCTGCAGAGCAGCCCCAGCCCTGGGCCCAGCACAGGGAGGAGCTGGAGCTGCTGCAGCCAGGCCAGAGGAGGCTCCAGGGGGATCAGAGGATGGAGCAGCTCTGCTGGGAGGAAAGGCTGGGAGAGCTGGGAATGTTCACCTGGAGAGGAGAGGGCTCCAGGGAGAGCTCAGAGCCCTTCCAGGAGAGCTGGAGAGGGACTGGGGACAAGGCAGGGAGGGACAGGACACAGGGAATGGCTTCAAAGTAAAGGGGGACAATTTGGATTGGGATATATGGGATAAATCCTTCCCTGTGAGGGTGGGAAGGGGCTGGGATGGAATTCCCAGAGCAGCTGTGGCTGCCCCTGGATCCCCTGGCAGTGCCCAAGGCCAGGCTGGATGGGGCTTGGAGCAGCCTGAGATAGTGGGAGGTGTCCCTGCCCCTGGGAATGGATGAGCTTGAAGGTCCCTCCATCCCAACCATCCCATGATTCTGTAATTCCATGTTTCTCTGATTCCATGATTCCATAATTCCCTGATCCCACGTGGATTTTGGCACGGGGACAGCGGCTCCAGCACCCCACCTGCCCCCATTCCCCACCAGTTTAACCAGTCCAGCGTTCTCCCAGTGCCGGGAGAGCCCCGCAGAGCCCCCGCGGCCGCAGCCCGGATTTATTTCCGCCACCGAAGGCACTTGGCAGGGACAGGGCGGGGATTGGGGCGGGAGGGGACGCGGAGGGGCCGGGGCCACCTCAGGGCACCACGTGCCACCACTTGAAGGCGAAGGGCTTGCGGCGCACGTTGGTGCCGCAGTGGACCTCGCCCAGCAGGACGTGGTAGGAGAAGAAGTCGTCGATGAAGGTGCAGGAGAGGCCCAGCGGCTCCAGCAGCTCCCGCACGCGCTGCTCCAGGCAGCAGCGCCCGCCCACCACGGGCCCGAAGGGCTTGGGGATGCCCAGGTGCCGGCCCAGCACCAGCATGTTCACCTGGAGCAGGGAGCAGCCAGGGACATCCCCATCCCATCAGGGGACATCCCAGCCCAGGGACATCCTGGCCCTGATCCCACTCCAGGGAGTATCCCGGCCCGGGGAATATCCCGGCCCCGATCCCATCAGGGGACATCCCGGCCTGGGGAATATCCCGGCCCCAATCCCATCAGGGGACATCCCAGCCTGAGGACAACCCAGCCCCGATCCCATCAGGGGACATCCCGGCCCCAATCCCACCCCAAGGAACCTCCTGGCCCTGATCCCATCAGGGCAGATCCTGGCCCAAGGATATCCCATCCCTGACCCCGATCCCTTCAGGGGACATCCCGGCCCCAATCCCACCCCAAGGAACCTCCTGGCCCTGATCCCATCAGGGCAGATCCTGGCCCAAGGATATCCCAGCCCTGACCCCGATCCCTTCAGGGGACATCCCGGCCCCAATCCCACCCCAAGGAACCTCCCGGCCCTGATCCCATCAGGGCAGATCCTGGCCCAAGGATATCCCAGCCCTGACCCCGGTCCCTTCAGGGGACATCCCGGCCCCATTCCTGGCCCAGGGACATCCCAGCCCCGATACCAGCCCCAATCCTGCCCTGGAGACATCCCAGCTCCAATCCCACCCCAGGGATGGGATCCGATCCCACCCAGCCCTGATCCCACCCCCAGCCCCGACCCCAGTCCCATCAAGAGGCATCCCAGCCCTGGATCCCGGCCCAGGGACATTCCAGCCCCAATTCCATGAGGGAATCCTGGCCCCGATCCCAGCCTGGGGACATCCCCACCTCAATTCCATCAGGGGACGTCCCAGCCCTGATCCCACCCTGGGGAAACCCCGATCCCACCAGGGGACACCCTGGCCCTGATCCTACCCCGGGGAGATCCTGGCCCAATCCCACCCCAGGGAGCTCAATTCCATCAGGAAACATCCTGATCCCATCAGGGGACATCCCAACCCCAATCCCAACCTGCGGATATTGCGGCCCCGATCCCATCAGGGAATGTCTCAGCCCCAGCCCTGATCCCATCAGGGGACATCCCGGCCCCAGTCCTTCCCCAGGGACATCCCAGCCCCAGTCCTGCCCTGGGGACATCCCGGCCCCGATCCCAGCCCGGGGAGGTCAGGGGTGCGACTACCATGTCCGGGAAGAAGGCCTCAGCCCCAGAGGCAGCGTTGCTCTGGAAGAGCTGCGGGATGTCCAGGATGTCCGGCTCGGCCAGGCCCAGCGAGCGCTTCAGGATGTCCCGGTTCCAGCTGATGCAGCTCTGGGAGCCGCCAGGGAGGGAAGGACAGCAGAGGGACAGTGGTATGGGGACATGGAGGGATAAAAGGATGGAGAAATGGAGGGACAACGTGGGGGAAAAGGGATGGAGGAATGAGGAGAGGGAGAGTGGGATAGAGGGATGGAGGGACAAAGAGATGGACATCGGGATGGGGAGATGGAGGGATGAGGGCATGGGAGAGAGGGATGGGGAGATGGACAAAGGGAGGGACAGAGGGATGGAATGCCCATTTAGGATGGGCAGGCGGCTGGAGGGATGGACAGAAGGGTGGGCAGAGAGATGGATGGATGGATGGATGGATGGATGGATGGATGGATGGATGGATGGATGGATGGATGCCCATTTAGGATGGGCAGGCGGCTGGAGGGATGGACAGAAGGGTGGGCAGAGAGATGGATGGATGAATGGATGGATCCATGGATGGATGGATCCATGGATGGATGGATGATGGATCCATGGATGGATGGATCCATGGATGAATCCATGGATAGACGGAAGGTTGGACAGAGGGAGGAATGGACGGAGGAGGGACAGAGCAGTGGGTAGATGGATGGAGAGGAGAGTGGTGGTGGAGGATGGGGGGAGGGATGGAGGAGAGGAAAGAGGGATGGGGGGGACAAAAGGACAGGGAGGGAGCGATGGGTCGGAGCCTCCTGCTCCCTGTCCTCACCTGGGCGTAGTCATTGAACTTGCGGAGCTCCTCGTTAGCCAGGATCTCGTTTATGGTCGGCTTGGGCACCCTGTCCAGCCCTGCCGAGAGGGAGCCAGGCTGGAATTCTGCCCCAGCTTGGCCGGGATCAGACTTCAGCTCTGACCTCGGAGCTCCATCCCAACCCAGAAATCCAACCCCTGCAGCTTTTAATTAATTAATCAATTCTGCTCCGTTCTACCCGCACTTCCCAGCTGGCTTTCAGGGTCCATCCACCTCCCCCATCACATTTTGCAGGAAAAAGGGGAAACCAACCGAGGGAGCCCCATCCTGCCCTACCCTGGAACATCGTGGCCTCGCCGAACCCCTCCTCCTGCTTCTCCTTCAGGAGCTGGTAGCAGGCGCTGGGGCTGGCCAGGAGCAGCCGGAATCCCTGTGTGGGAAGAGGACGAGGTCGGGGAGGGCTCTGAGGGTCTCATCCCGCTTTTTTCCTCTCCCGGGATCTGTTACCTTCCGGTCGGGCGCGGGGACGAAGCTCAGGAACTCGTCCACGTGCCCGACGTTGAGCCAGTCCGAGAAGAGCTCCACGGGCGCCTGCACCTTCTGGGCCACCAGGAAATCCCGCACGGCCTTGGCCATCCTGCGGCCGCCCACCCTGGGGGAGCGCCGGGGGTTGGGGGCCCCGGAGAGGCTCTGCTCGGAGCCCACCCCAAACGGGGCCGGGAAATCCTTTTTTTTTTTGGGGGGGGGGTTTTCCTGCTCCCAGCTCACCTGGGGAAGCTGCTGCCGATCAGGATGCGCCCCAAGGGGTATTCCTTGCCCTGCACAGTCACGGGCGGGCTCACTTCCAAATTCCCGAAGGAATCCAGGCTGGAAGCGCCCTCTGCAGCCTGTCGGGCCACGTAGCCAAAATCAGGGCCCTGGGCGGGGAGAAAATGCTTTAAAAAATGAAGCTGTCGGCACCGAATCCTCTGTGCTGGAGCTTCCCACGCCGAAAATAAAGGAAATAAAGGGATTTATCCCAGGTTTTAAGGGGATTTATCCCAGTTTTTAAAGGGATTTATCCCAGTTTTTAAGGGTATTTATCCCAATTTTTAAAGGGATTTATCCCAGTTTTTTAAGGGGATTTATCCCAGTTTTTAAAGGGATTTATCCCAGTTTTTAGGAGATTGCCAAGCTGGGCAAGGCAGGAGGAAGGGGTTGGATACCAGGATGCTCCTGACAGGAAAATCCTTCAGGCCACGGTCCCGGGGCGAGTCGAAGACCACGGGGAAGGTCTTGTGGGGAGCTTGGATGTAGCCGAACTCCACCTCATCCTGCAGGAGGGATGGAGAATTTTGGGACCCCCCCAAAAGCGCTGCTGCGGAGAGGAGGGGCCGGGCGCGCCCTGCTCCCACCTGGATCCAGCGGTCCTGGCGGTTCTGCGGCGCCGGGCACACGGTCAGCGGACACTGTGCCCGCTCAGCCAGCGCGCCCACGGCCGCCACGAACTCCTCGTTGCCGTCCACGCTGGGGGCAAAACGGGAAAATCGGGATTTGGGAGTGGATCCGGCAGCGAGGAGGGTGGGAGCACCCAGCAGCACCCACCTGCACACAAAGACCTCGAGCGGCGTGGCCGTGTTGGGCGTCATGATCCAGGGAGCCACGCGGAACACCACGGAGTCCGTGAAGATTGGTGACTCCAGGAGGCCCTGAGATGTCGGGGATGGAGTTTGGGATCTATCCCCATTGTCCCAGCCCCTCTGGGACGACGGGGATGGAGTTTGGGATCTATCCCCATTGTCCCAGCCCCTCTGGGATGACGGGGATGGAGCTTGGGATCTGTCCCTGCTGTACCAGCCCTCTCTGGGGGGAAAAATCGAGGGAAAAGTGGGAGAATGGGAATTCTGGGCAGTGGTAGAAAGGAAAAATTGAAGGGAAAGTGGCAAAATGGAGGTTCTGGGATGACAGGGATGGAGTTGTGGATCTGTCCCAGCCTCCCTGGGATTACGGGGATAGAGTTTGGGATCTGTCCCCGCTGTCCCACCCCCTGTGCCCCCCGGCCAGACCTTTTCGGAGCTCTCGAGCAGGGTGACGTGCAGGGACACGAGGCCAGAGAAGGCCACGTTGGGGAAGGCCAGGCCGTCCACGTAGAAGACGCTGTCGTGGTGGTGCCGGCTGGGCCGTACGGTATAGGCCAGCTTGGAGCCCCCCAGGACGGGCTTGAACTTCTCCAGCTCCGCGCCGTCTGCGGGACACGGGCACCTCAAACCCAAACCCCAGCCCCGTTCCCGCAGCGTTCCCCCTTTGTCCCTAAAGCCGCCCCAAACCCCGCGGGGAGCAAACCCCGCCTGGATCGGCTCAACCCCGCCCGGGGCGCTGGGGAAGCAGCGCAAGGATTTGGGGTTGATCCCGGTGAGCCGGGGGTCCCAAATCCCCCCAAATCCCCCAAATCCGGGCACTCACTGCCACCGTGGAAAACCCTGATCTTGTCGGCGTCGCCGAAGTCCAGGTGCAGCAGCAGGCGGTGCCCGGCGAAGGTGGCGCGGGGCCCGCGCGCCCGCAGCACCAGCTGCGCCATGTCCTGCAGGTCTGGGGAACGGGCACGGCTCAGGGGAAAGGGGGAAACCGGGAAAACTGGGGGGAAAAGGGGAACTGAGGGAAAAGGGGGAAATTGGAAGGAAAAGGGGAAACTGAGGAAAAAGGGGGAAACTGAGGGAAAACCAGGGAAAAGGGGGGAATTGGGGGGAAAGGGAAATGGGGGGAAACCAGGGAAAAGGGGGAAATTGGGGGAAAAGGGGAAAACCCAAGGAAAAGGAGGAAATTAGGGGGAAAGGGGAAAACCAGGGAAAAGGGGAAACTGAGGGGAAAGGGGAACCTGAGGGAAAAGGGGAAAACACAGGGAAAATTGGGGGGAAAGGGGGAAATTGGGGGGGAAAGGGGAAAACCGAGGGAAAGGGGAAAATTGCAGGGAAAAGGGGGAAACTGGGGGAAAAGGGGAAAACCAGGGAAAAGAGGAAAACTGGGGGACAAGGGGTAAACAGAGGGAGAAGAGGAAAAACTCAAGGGAAAAGGGAAAACTGAGGGAAAAGGCAGAAAATTGGGGCTTCTGGGCTGGGGTGGGAAGGGAAAACTGAGGTAGAAGTGGGAGAAAATTGAGGGAAAAGTGGGAGAATGGGGGTCCTGGGCTGTAGTAGGGAGGGAAAATTGAGGGGAAAGTGGGAAAATTGCAGGTTCTGGGCTGTGGAAGAATGAGAAAGTTGAGGGGGAAATGGGAGAATTGAGGGAAAAGTGGGAGAACAGGGGTTCTGGGCTGTGCTGGGAAGGGAAAACTCAGGGAAAAGTGGGAAAATTTGGATTCTGGACTGTGGAAGGAAGGGAAAATTGAGGGAAAAGGGGGAAAATTGAGGGAAAAGAGGGAAAATTGAGGGAAAAGGGGGGAAATTGAGGGAAAAGTGGGAAAAAACAGGATTTCTGGACTGTGATAGGAAGGAAAAATTGAGGGGAAAGTGGGAAAATTGGGGGTTCCAGGGTGTGGAAGAAAGGGAAAATTGAGGGGAAAGTGGGAAAATTTGGGCTCTGTGCTGTGGTAGGAATGGAAAATTGAGGGCAAAGTGGGGAAACTGAGGGAAAATGGAGGGAAAACACAGGGAAAAGTGGGAAAACTCAGGGAAAAGTGGTAAAATTGGGGGTTCTGGGCTGTGGAAGAAAGGGAAAATTGAGGGGAAAGTGGGAAAAGGGAGGGAAAAGCGGGAGCCGGGGGCTCGGGGCTGTCGGGACCGTTGTAGGAGCGCACGGCGCTGTCCTCGTTGTCCAGGCCCTCGGCATCAGGGTCGTCGCGGTCGCAGTTGACGAGCAGCACGGCCCCGTGGCCCTCGGGGCCCCACGTCCAGCTGGCCTGGGGCACGGAGCAGGACCGGGCTCAGCCGGGAATTCCCAATCCCATCGGGATCTGGGACTCAGACGGGAATTCCCAATCTCATTGGAATCTGGGTTCAACCAGGAATTCCCAATCTCATTGGGATCTGGGTTCAACCAGGAATTCCCAATCCCATTGGGATCTGGGGTTCAGCTGGGAATTCCCAATCCCATTGGGATCTGGGGCTCCCAGGAATTCCCAATCCCACTGGGGTCTGGGAGCTCATCCAGGAATTCCCAATCCCATTGGGGCCTGGGGGTCATCCAGGAATTCCCACTCCCGTGGCGTTCACGATCCCTCTGGATACCTTGTCCAGCAGTGTCCGGCTCACGGCCCCACTGCGGGTGACGTCAGCGTCCAGCGACACCTCTGTGGGACAGGGGTGAGATGGGAAAAAGGGAAATGCTGGGAATGGGGGAATTTGGAATGGGGGTTGGGAATGGGGTTTGAGAATGGGGTGTGGGAATGGGGGATTTGGGAATGGGGATTTGGGAATGGGGGTTGGGAATGGGGGTTGGGAATGGGGGTTCAGGAATGGGGGTTGGGAATGGGGGTTTGGGAATGGGGGTTCAGGAATGGGGGTTGGGAATGGGGGTTTGGGAACGGAGTTTCAGGAATGGGGGTTCGGGAACGGGGGTTCAGGAATGGGGTTTGGGAAAGGGGGTTCAGGAATGGGGGTTGGGGCCGTCCCCCCTTACCCACGCAGGTGAGGTAGAGCACGGCCCGGCCCATGGGAACCCCGCCAGCCTCGCGGAAATAGGAAATCCTGACCTGCAACGAGGAGCGGGGCTGGCACCGAGCCAGGCGGGCGGGATCCCGGTATCTGCTGGGAACCCCAGCACCCACCCCAGCACCCAGCGGGAATCCCGGGATCCAGCAGGGATCCCAACAACCGGGGGAATCCCAGCACCCAGCAGGAATCCCAGGATCCAGTGGGAATCCTGAGATCCAGCAGGACTCCTGGCATCCCCAGGACTCCCAACACCCAGTGAGAATCCCAGCATCCAGAGGGAATCCCGGCACCCATCCCAGCACCCAGTGAGAATCTCGGGATCCAGTGGGAATCCTGTCACCCATCCCAGCACCCAGTGAGGATCCCAACACCCACTGCAGGATCCAGTGGAATCTCGGGACCCAGATGAAATCCCAACACCCGGTTGGAATCCCAGCACCCAGTGGGAATCCTGGGATCCAGCAGGAATCCCAACACCCTACAATAATCCTGGGATCCAGAGGGAATCCTAACACCCAGCAGGATCCTGGGATCCAGAGGGAATCCCAACACCCAGGAGGATCCCAGCACCCAGCAGGAATCCCAACACCCAACAGGAATCCCGGGATCCGGCAGGAATCCCAACACCCTACAATAATCCTGGGATCCAGAGGGAATCCCAACACCGAGCAGGATCCCGGGATCCAGAGGGAATCCTAACACCCAGCAGGATCCTGGGATCCAGCAGGAATCCAGTCACCCATCCCGGCACCCAGCGGGAGCGCTGGGATCCCGCGGGATCCATCGCGCACCTTCTCGTCGCCCACGTCCTTGCTGGGGCGGTCCATGGCCAGCAGCAGCTCGGGGCCGGGGGCCAGGGGCCAGCGACAGACGCTCGAGGGCAACTTCACGCTCTGGGCCTCGTGCAGCACCCAGAGCTTCACCCCCGGCGTGGCCTGGGCCTGGAAGGAGGCGGCGCCGTGCGGGGCCGAGCTGGAACAGGGAGCGGGGTCAGGGCAACGGGAATTCTGCCAGGAGCGGGGCTAAACGCCAACATTCCCAGAAAACACCGCCTCAGCAAGGGCTGGGCTGTGGAACTGGGGCAAAGCCTTCAAAAGGGAACAAATCCTGGGGTTTGGAATATCAACGAGTAGTGGAAAACTCAAGTATTCCCAGAAAATTCAAATATTCCTGGAAAATTCAAATATTCCCAGAAAATGCGACCTCAGCAAGGGCTGGGCTGTGGAATTTGGGTAAAACCGTCAATGGGAACAAAGCCTGGGGTTTGGAATATCAACGAGTCGTGGACAATTCAGGTATTCCCAGAAAATTCAAATATTCCTGGAAAATTCAGACAGTCCCGGAAAATTCAAATATTCCCAGAAAATGTGACCTCAGCAAGGGCTGGGATGTAGAATTTGGATAAAACCTTCCACGGGAACAAATCCTGGGGTTTGGAATATCAACGAGTCATGGAAAATTCAGATATTCCCGGAAAATTCAAATATTCCCAGAAAATGTGACCTCAGCAAGGGCTGGGATGTAGAATTTGGATAAAACCTTCCACGGGAACAAATCCTGGGGTTTGGAATATCAACGAGTCATGGAAAATTCAAATGTTCCTGGAAAATGTGATTTCAACAAGGGCTGAGAAATGAAATTGGGATAAATCCTTCAATGGGAAAAAAAATCCTGCAATTTAGAATGACAGCAAGTGGTGCAAAACACAACAAATTCTGGGAAATGCAGCTGCAGTAAATCCTGCAATATTCCGTTACAGGAGATCCTTCAATATGGAACAAATCCTGAAACGTTGAATATCAACAAATCCTAAAAACTGCAAATAATACTGGAAAACACAAAGGCAACTAGCGCTGAGATGTGAAACTCTGATAAATCCTTCAATGTGGAACAAACCCTGAAATGTGGAATTGTGACAAGTCCTGGGACATGGAAATAATCCTGGAAAATGCAACTGCAGCAAGCCCTGAGATCTGAAATTGTTATAAAATCTTTAATATAAAGAAACCCTGAAATTCAGAATAGCAACAGGTGCTGAAAATTTGAATTAATCCTGAAAAATGCAACTGCAGCAAAAGTGCTGCAAGATGAAATGGGGAATAAATCCTTCAGAGAGGAACAAATCCCGCAGCAAATCCTGCAATTTGGAATTGCATCGATTCCCTGGAGGTGCAGCAAATCTTGCAACCTGGGAATGCATCGATTCCCGGGATATGCACCAATCCTGCAGCCTGGAATTGCATCAATTCCCAGGATAGGCAGAAGTCCTGCAACCTAGAATTGCATCAATTCCCAGGATAGGCAGAAATCCTGCAGCCTGGAATTGCATTGATTCCCGGGATATGCAGCAAATCCTGCAGCCTGGAATTGCATCGATTGCGGGGATAGGCACAAATCCCCCAAACGTGCGGGCAGCCGCTCCTGCAAGAGGCAATTCCCACAAATCCCCAAAGGCGATTAAAGCAAATCCCGCCGAAGGCTGCGAGCCCGGGGCAAGGCGGCGGCGCCAACCCCGCGGCAGGAATCCCTCCAAAAACCCCAAATCCGCGGATATTCGGGATGCAAAGCGCGCCCCGTCCTGCCACGGGAAACGGGAATAAACGGGAATAAATCCCACAAAAAGAACGGCGGTCATCGCTCCGAAACGCCCCAAATGCTGGGATAAAACCCGCGAACCTCCCGAGGGCAGCGGGGACGGGCCCGGCCGCGGTGCGATCGATCCCGGCGCTGCTCGGGAGGGGTTTGGGCACGGATCTCCCCAAAATCGGCATTTCCGAGCGCTGCGGGGCAGGCCGGAGCTCGTCCCGCCCCGCCCCCGCTCGGGAGGCCACGGGCGATGGGCCCGGAGAGGATCCGGGCCCGGGAGAAGGAAAGGCGGCTCCGTGCCCGGGGAACGGGGGAATCCCAGCTCGGGGCAGCGGGCGATGAACGCGGGGCGAGCGGGGGCAAAACCCCGGAGCTGCTGCGGAGCGAGATCCGGGAGCCGGGCCGGGGGCTCGCTCTCTGCCTGGCTCCGAAAGTGGGAAACATTCCTGATTTCATCCCACAGGGATGTGGGGCGGAGCGCTGAAACCCCAAAAAGGGCCTGTGGCACCCCAAACCCGGCAAAATCCCGCTGGGAATGTTGCAGTCCCACTGTTGCGGAGATGTTCGGAGCATCTGTGAGGGACAGCAGGATGGACAGAGGGATGGACAGAGGGATGGACACAGGGATGGACAGAGAGATGGACACAGGGATGGACAGAGAGATGGACAGCAGGATGGACAGAGGGATGGGCAGAGAGATGGACACAGGGATGGACAGAGAGATGGACACTAGGATGGACAGAGGGATGGACAGAGGGATGGACAGCAGGATGGACAGAGGGATGGACAGAAAGATGGACAGAGGGATGGACAGCAGGATGGACAGCAGGATGGACAGAGGGATGGACAGAGAGATGGACAGCAGGATGGACACTGGGATGGACAGAGGGATGGACAGCGGGGATGGACAGCAGAATGGACAGAGGGATGGACAGAGGGATGGACAGAGGGATGGACAGAGGGATGGACAGCAGGATGGACAGAGGGATGGACAGAGGGATGGACACAGGGATGGACAGCAGGATGGACAGAAGGATGGACAGAGAGATGGACACAGGGATGGGCAGAGAGATGGACAGCAGGATGGACAGAGGGATGGGCAGAGAGATGGACACAGGGATGGACAGAGAGATGGACACAGGGATGGACAGCAGGATGGACAGAGGGATGGGCAGAGAGATGGACACAGGGATGGACAGAGAGATGGACACAGGGATGGACAGCAGGATGGACAGAGGGATGGACACAGGGATGGACAGAGAGATGGACACAGGGATGGACAGCAGGATGGACAGAGGGATGGACACAGGGATGGACAGAGAGATGGACACTAGGATGGACAGAGGGATGGACAGAGAGACAGAGGGATGGACAGAGAGATGGACACAGGGATGGACAGAGGGATGGACAGCAGGATGGACAGAGAGATGGACAGAAAGATGGACACAGGGATGGACAGAGAGATGGACACAGGGATGGACACTAGGATGGACAGAGGGATGGACAGAGAGACAGAGGGATAGACAGAGAGATGGACACAGGGATGGACAGAGGGATGGACAGCAGGATGGACAGAGAGATGGACAGAAAGATGGACACAGGGATGGACAGAGAGATGGACACAGGGATGGACACAGGGATGGACACTAGGATGGACAGAGGGATGGACAGAGAGATGGACACAGGGATGGACAGAGAGATGGACAGCAGGATGGACACTGGGATGGACAGAGGGATGGACAGCGGGGATGGACAGCGGGATGGACAGCAGGATGGACAGAGGGATGGACAGCGGGATGGACAGCAGGATGGACAGTGGCATGAACAGTGGGGATGGACAGAGAGATGGACAGCGGGATGGACAGAAGGAAGGACAGTGGGGATAGACAGAGGGATGGACAGCGGCATGGACACTGGGAAGGGGCAGCAGGGATGGACACTGGGAGGGGGCACCGGGAGTCCCACCCCTCCCCCCTCCCGGGACAGCATCCCCTGGGAAAAGCCCCCGGAGCAGCAGCATCGCCCCCGCCCCACCGCGCGCTATTTTGGGGCTGTGGTTAATGGGATCAAGGGGGAAAAGCGGATTTGTGCCCCGCGCTCACCCGCACACGTCCAGGGCCAGCTCGGTGCCCAGCACGCACACGGTGCTGCCGGGGCGCTGCGTGGACAGCTGGACACGGCGCTGCTGCGCCATCGCGGCCGCCCCGGGCACCCTCGGGTGCCGCGCCCGGCGGCCGCGGGGGATTTATAAAGCCGGGCTGCTGGGAGGGGATCAGCCAAAGCCCGGCCTAATCCCACCTCCGGGTTGGGTGTGCGCGCGTCCAGCCGCGCTCCCGGCGGTCGGAGCGGCCTGGGACGCCCACGGGATGTTCGGGGTCCGGGGGGCTCCGGGGGGGTCCGGGCTCCGGTCAGAACAGAGGGACGCGGGGGGAGCGGTCACCGTCCGGCCCACGCCGTGAAACATTCACCGCGACACCCGAGCCACGCTGGGCCCGCGCCAGCGCCGGGCCCGGCCGGGTTTGATTTCTCCTTCTGCTGAAAGGTTTCATTTGTTCGGCCGGGACAATGCGCTGGAATTCTTCCTCCGGGGAGGGCCGGCGGTGCGGGGAGGGCGCTCGCCCGGCTCCGCGGGCGCTGCCGGGGGCTGTCACCTGCGCTGGGGACAGCGGACCCCCAGGGGCTTTAATCGCCTTTGTTTTAATTAAACCCTGGGCTGCGCGTGGGAGCGGAGAGCCCTTTGTCCCTGCAGCTGTTCCCAAACCCCCTCCCCGCGGGGTCACGCGCGGCACGGATTTAATGTCGCTCCTCGGGGCCCGGGAATATCAGCAGGGACACAGCCCCGGGGAATGGGGTTGGGAAATGGGTTTGGAAAGCCGCTTTTGGGGCAAAAAGAGGGCGGGGGAGTGGGATGTGTGGGAGCATCCCCCCGCCGGCTCTCCAGCGCCGCGGGAGCTCGAGCCGCAGGTGCAGCTGCACCTCAGAAACGCTGCCAGGAAAGCAAATTGCCCAAAATGAGCGTGTCCGGCCCCAGAACAGCAGCGGGGCTGCGCAGGGCCGGGCCGTGCCCGGGGCACGGGGCGGGTTTCGGTTCCCGGGGCGGTGCCAGGCGGGTGCCAGGCGGGCACGGGGAAGTGTCTCGCTCCGGTGGAGGTGAAGAGCGGAGGGAGGCGGAAATTCCCTCCTGGAGAATGCGTGAAAAGGTCCCGAGGAGAGCAGGAGGGGCTCCTGCAGCCTCAGAACCAGGTTCCCCAGCAGGAAGCGATTTTTATGCCGAAACAGGGAGTTTTGCGGGTGTTACCAGCTGCAAAGCCGCGGGCGGGGACTCCGTGACCCCGCGGCCGTGGGATGGGCCCGCACCCGCCAGAGCAGCCTCCCCACTCGCCCTGTCCCCACCAGCCCCAAACCAAAACCCCGTGCCCAAAACCAGGCTCCAAACGACATCTTCACGCCGGGAGCGGAGGAAGGAAGGACGAGGGACCGGGAAGCGCTGCCCCCTCAGTGTCCGTGAAGCTTTATTGGCCAAACCCGTGCTTTCGGTGCTTTTCCGGCGCAGGAAATGCACCTTCCCCTGGGCTGCAGGAAATGCACCTTCCCCGGGCTGCAGGAAATGCACCTTCCCCTGCAGGACCCGGCCCGGGGGGGTCAGGGCACCACGTGCCACCACTTGAAGGCGAAGGGCTTGCGGCGCACGTTGGTGCCGCAGTGGACATCCCCCGACAGGACGTGGTAGGAGAAGAAGTCGTCGATGAAGGTGCAGGAGAGGCCCAGCGGCTCCAGCAGCTCCCGCACGCGCTGCTCCAGGCAGCAGCGCCCGCCCACCACGGGCCCGAAGGGCTTGGGGATGCCCAGGTGCCGGCCCAGCACCAGCATGTTCACCTGGAGCACAGCGGGGAGTCCAGCAGGGATCGATCCCAGGGGAATCGGGGATCGGGCCAGGGTTTGCGGGGTCGGGGTCTCACCATGTCCGGGAACAGCGCGTCGGCGCGGGAGTTGGTCAGGATGAAGAGCTGCGGGATGTCCACGATGTCCTGCTCGCTCAGCCCCAGCTCCTGCTTCAGCAGGTCGCGGTTCCAGTCGATGCAGCGCTGCGGGAAGGACACGGAACTGCCATCCTGGCCCTCCACATCCCAGCCATGGGCCCTGCTGGATCCTGCCTGGATCCCACCTCTGTGCACAACCTCCCACCCCAACCCATCCCTATCCCACCAACTTCCCACCCCATCCCTGTGGACACCTCCCACCCCACCCCATCCTCTCTCTCCCTTCAGCTGCCCCCTCTGTGTCCTTTGGAACGTCTCCCTCTCCTCGCCCCCTCTAGCCATTCCCCAGGACCCCAAATCCTCTCGCTGCCCCCGGAACCCCCTGGAATGAGGAGGGGGAGCCCCCCGGGTCCCACCTGCACGTGGCGGTTGTCGCTGCGCAGGGACTCGTCCGCCAGGATCTCGTCGATGCTCTTCTTCTCAGTGCCCTTCAGCCCTGGGGTATGCGAGCGGTGAGGGACAGTGGGGGGACAGAGGGATGGACAGCGGGATGGACAGAGAGATGGACAGCGGGATGGACAGAGAGATGGACAGAGGGATGGACAGCAGGGATGGACAGAGAGATGGACAGTGGGATGGGACACTGGGAATGCCATTCCCTAGGGATGTCCTCAGCCAGCCCTCACCGATGAACTGTGTGGCCTCCCCGTGGCCCTGCTGCTGCTTCTCCTTGAAGAGTTTGTAGCAGGCGTTGGGACTGGCGAGGAGCAGCCGGAATCCCTGCGGGACAGAGACCGGGCGTCACCCCTGGTGTGGGGGGATAAACACCCCAGAGTCTGGCTGAGAGGCACCATGGCCATCCCAAACCCAGCCCTGGGCCATGGGATTCCCATGGAGATCCAAAACCCAGCCCCAGGCCATGGGATGCCCGTGGAGATCCCAAATACATCCCCAGGGCCATGGGATGGCCACAGCAATCCCAAATCCATCCCTGGGCCATGCAATGCCCATGGAGATCCCAAATACATCCCCAGGGCCATGAGATGCCCACACCAATCCCAAATCCATTCCCGGGCCATGGGATGCCAGCAGAGATCTCAAGTCCATCCCCAGGCCATGCGATGCCCATGGACATCCCAAGTCCATCCCCGGGCCATGAGATGCCAACACCAATCCCAAATCCATTCCCCTGGGCCGCCCCAAAGGGGCTCCATCCCCCAGAGCCCCCGGAAGGACAGACAGCTGGCAAAGGGGATTCTCGGGGCGCTGCGAAGAGCCCTGGGCAGGCTCCAGAGTCTGCACCTTCCTGTCCAGGGCAGGGACGAAGGTGAGGAACTCGTCCACGTGGCCCACGCTGAGCCACTCCGAGTAGACCTCGAGTGGCGCCTGCACCGTCTGCGCGAACAGGAAATCCCGCACGGCCCTGCACATCCTGCGGCCGGCCGCCCTGCGGGACACCACGGGTGGGCACCGCTCCCTGCCCCAAAACCTGCTCCCCAAAACCTGCTCCCCACCCCAAAACCTGCTCCCCAAAACCTGCTCCCTGCCCCAAAACCCCCATCCCAAAAACCGCTCTCCACTCCAAAACCTGCTCCCCAAAACCTGCTCCCCGCCCCAAAACCTGCTCCCCAAAACCTGCTCCCTGCCCCAAAACCCCCATCCCAAAAACCGCTCCCCACCCCAAAATCCGCTCCCCAAAACCTGCTCCCCGCCCCAAAACCTGCTCCCCAAAAGCCGCTCCTCGCCCCAAAACCCCCTCCCCAAAACCCACTCCCCACCCCAAAACCCCTCCCCAAAACCTGCTCCCCACCCCAAAACCCCCTCCCCAAAACCCACTCCCCACCCCAAAACCCCCTCCCCAAAACCCACTCCCTGCCCCAAAACCCCCATCCCAAAAACCGCTCCCCACCCCAAAACCCGCTCCCCAAAACCTGCTCCCCGCCCCAAAACCTGCTCCCCAAAACCCGCTCCTCGCCCCAAAACCCCCTCCCCAAAACCCGCTCCCCACCCCAAAACCCCCTCCCCAAAACCCACTCCCTGCCCCAAAACCCCCATCCCAAAACCTGCTCCCCACCCCAAAACCCCCTGCCCAAAACCTGCTCCCCGCCCCAAAACCTGCTCCCCAAAACCCGCTCTCCACCCCAAAACCCCCTCCCCAAAACCTGCTCCCCGCCCCAAAACCCCCTCCCCAAAACCCGCTCCTCGCCCCAAAACCCCCTCCCCAAAACCCCCCTCCCCAAAACCCACTCCCCTCCCCTATCTTATATAAATTTATATTACTAGATCCCTAACATTACATAAATATATCAGTTTATCTCCCTGTATTTTAGATAAATACATTGATACATCCCTATATTATATATAGTGTTAATATATACATGTTATATAAATATATACTGCTAAATCCCTGTATTATATAAATATACAATACTAGATATTATATACTATATATATCATATATATTTTATATATAATATATAAAAATATATATTATATAAAAATAATGATATATTATATATATTTATATATATAATAGATATTTATATAATATGTATTATATCTATATTATATCTATATTATAATATATAATATATAATATATAATGTATTACATATTAATATATTATATATTATACATATTATTACTATATAACAAATAATTTGTATATTATATTATATATATTATATATAAATTTATAAATTATACATAATGTATAATATATTATACATTATATATTAATATATAAATATATTAATATATTATATATTAATATATAAATATATTATATATTTTTTATAGTAAAATTACTATATTTCTGATATATTTATTGCATAAATATATCAGCGTATATCCCTGTATTTTTGATAAATACATCGATACATCCCTATATTATATACAGTGTTAATATATACATGTTATAAAAATATATATTGGTAAATCCCTATATTATCTAAATACATACTGCTAAATTCCTATCTTATATAAATATATATTACAAGATCCCTAATATTACATGTATATAGATGAACATATCTCCCTGTGTTTTGGATAAATACATGGATATATCCCCAGATTTTCCGTAAACACATCTCCAGGCCGGGTCTGTCCATAGGGATGGGATCATTCCGTGCCCGGTTCCGCTCGGGCACCTCTGGGTTGAGTTTCTCCCACCCCTGCGATTCCCAAATCCCGCCTCACTTGGATGCGAGGCCAAGTTTTCTTAGAGCGGGCTGGGAAGAGGTTAATTAAATTCCTGGTAATGAGGGACAATTCGGGCCGCAGTGGGGCTGGGAGAATCCCATTTCCCTGCCTCTGGAAGCAGCGCGAGCCCCGGGCTGGGACGGGAGCGTCCCGTGGGTTTTTTGGGATGGGAGCAGGCGGGATGGGGCGCGGGTGTTGTTTTTCCCGGAAAATGCCCTCCTTTGTGGAGGCTTGGCAGGGAGCTTTGTTCACGGGCTGCCAAGCACCGCCTGCCCTGGGCACAACAACCCCCGGCTGGTCGGGATTTCACCCTTTCCTGGGCTCCCCGCTCCTCTCCCAAAGAACAAACCCCAGCCCGGGTCTGCGGGACTGGAGCAAAAGGGGTGAAAACGGGAAAAAACGGGAAAAAGGGAAAATGGGAAAAGGGCAAAAGGGGAAAATGGGAAAAGGGGAAAATGGGAAAAAGGGGAAAAGGGAAAATGGGAAAAGGGGAAAATGGGAAAAAGGGAAAATGGGAAAAGGGGAAAAGGGGAAAAGGGGAAAATGGGAAAATGGGAAAAGGGGAAAAGGGGGAAAAGGGGAAAATGGGAAAAAGGGGAAAAGGGAAAATGGGAAAAGGGGAAAATGGGAAAAAGGGAAAATGGGAAAAGGGGAAAAGGGGAAAAGGGGAAAACAGGAAAATGGGAAAATGGGAAAAAGGGAAAAAGGGAAAAGGGGAAAAGGGGAAAACAGGAAAATGGGAAAACGGGAAAATGGAAAAAAGGGGAAAGGGGAAAATGGAAAAACAGCAGCCAGGTTTTGTGAGGGTCGGAGGAGCAGCTGTGGGGTTTGCCTGTAAAATCTGGGATTTGATGGGGATCGGGCCCGGGTTTTTTCTCTGACAGGCTCCCGAGGGAGGGTTTTGGGATCTCCGGAGGGAGGGTTTTGGGATCTTCCGAGGAAGGGATGCTCACCAGGGCAGGGGGCTGCCGATGAGGATCCGCCCCAGCGGGTACTCCTTGCCCCGCACCGTCACTGGCGGGCTCACGTCCAGGTTCCCAAAGGAATCCAGGCTGGTCACGCTCTTCCCGGGGGGCTCCCGGGTCACGTAGCCAAAATCTGGGCCCTGGGAAAGAGGAAAGAGGTGCCAAGGACCTCCCGTGAGGGGATTTTGGGGAGAAAAAGGGGGATTTCAACGCAAGAACACACCAGGATCTTCTTAAAAGCGAAATCCTTCAGGCCTCTGTTCCTGGGAGAGTCGAAGACCACGGGGAAGGTTTTGTGTGGAGCTTCCACGTAGCCGAACTCTATCTCATCCTGTGGGAAGGAGACGAGGAGGAGGAGGAGGAAGGCTCTGGGGAGTGATAGGAATCTCCGCCAGGGATGTGGGGAGGGTGGGGCAGGAAATGGGGCGAGCCTGGCAAAGCCCAGCCTAAACCACTAGGGAGGCTCCTGCACAGCCCCACGGGGTGACACTGCAGCCACGGTGTCCCCCTGGGGTCCCCCTGGCAGTGGGACCCTCCTGCACAGCCCCACGGGGTGACACTGCAGCCACGGTGTCCCCTGGGGTCCCCCTGGCAGTGGGACCCTCCTGCACAGCCCCACGGGGTGACACTGCAGCCACGGTGTCCCCTGGGGTCCCCATGGCAGTGGGACCCTCCTGCACAGCCCCACGGGGTGACACTGCAGCCACGGTGTCCCCCTGGGATCCCCCTGGCAGTGGGACCCTCCTGCACAGCCCCACGGGGCCCCCTTTCAATGGGATCCCCTCGTACAATGAGGTCACTCTCGAGGTGTCCCTTGGGTCCATCCCTCTTCCAAAGCACCCCGGGGACCCTTCTGCAAAAGGGGACCCCTTGCAATGTCCCACAGGGTCCCTTTTGCAGCAGGGACCCCTTGTAATGTCCCACGGGGTCCTTCTTGCAATGGGGTCCCCTTTACAACGTCCCATTGTGTCCCTTTTGCAGTGGGGTCCCCTTTGCAATGTCCCATGGGGTCCTTCTTGCAATGGGGTCACCACCAAAAGCCCCACGGGGTCCCTTTCGCAATGGGGTCCCTCCCACAGTGTCCCTCACTGGGATCCCCCTGCAGTGGGGCCCTTCTGGCACAGCCCCACGGGTGCCCCTCTGTGTCCCTGGTGCCAGGCCATTGTCCCCATCTGTGCCACCCTGGCAGCGTTCCCTGGGCCTCAGTGCCCGCTCCCATGCCCGTCCCTTGGCTCTCCCGTGCTGGGGGTCCGGGCGGGGCCGGGCGGGCTGACCTGGATCCAGCGGTCGCTGCGCGTGTCCTGCTCCCCACACACGGTCAGTTTGCAGTTGGCTTTCCGCAGCAGCGCCCGCAGCCCCTCCAGGAAGACCTCGTTGGAATCCGAGCCCTGCTTGATGCTGGGGGAACAGCGGGGGACTGGGGCTGCGAGGAGGAGCTCACGGGGAGACCCCAAAACCCCGACCCCGCAGCTCGCACCTCATTCCTGAACACCCTGAGCAACATTCCTGCATGGGATTGGAGCTGGAGAGGGAACTCCAGCCTTTGTGGGATTGGAGCTGGAGAGGGAGCTCCAGCCTTTGTGGGATTGGAGCTGGAGAGGGAACTCCAGCCTTTGTGGGATTGGAGCTGGAGAGGGAGCTCCAGCCTTTGTGGCATTGGAGCTGGAGAGGGAGCTCCAGCCTTTGTGGGATTGGAGCTGGAGAGGGAGCTCCAGCTTTTGTGGGATTGGAGCTGGAAAGGGAGTTCCAGCCTTTCTCCTTGGGATTTAAACACCCTGGGCAGCATTCCTGTATGGAATTGGAGCTGGAGAAGGTCTCCCAGCATTTCTCCTTGGGATTTAAATGCCCCAGGCAACATTCCTGCATGGGAATGGACCTGGAGAGGGAACTCCAGCCATTCTCCTTGAGATGGAAATGACTCCCACAGCAGCAGCTTCCCAAACATTCTCAGTCGGGAATGCCTAAGCCTGGCTCACTAGGGCCCCAGACAGCCAGGAAGGGTCGGGAACTCCTCTCTGGAGAGTGCCCCAGGGCAGGGGACACCCCTGTGCCACGGCGGGGGACACTCCTCCTACCTGCAGACAAACACCTCCAGGGGCTGCTGGGTGTTGGGCGTCATGATCCAGGGCGCCACGCGGAACACCACGGTGTCCGTGAAGATCGGTGTGCCCGGCGAATCCTGGTGGAGCCAAAATGGAGTTTGGGACCTCCACCATGGGGGGTTTGTTAGGGGAGGGGTGGGCCCGACCCCCCTGTACCTTATGGGGTACCTCCAGCAGGCTGGCGCTGAAGGACACGAGGCCGGTGAAGCCCCTGTCGGGGAACGCCAACCCCTCCACGTAGAAGGTGCTGTCCCCATGGCCAGCGTGGTCCAGCACGTAGGAGAGCTTGTCTGGGCCCAGCACGGGCTTGTAGAGCGGGTGGGCATCACCACCTGGAGAACCCCAGATCCCCACCCCGAGCTCAGCAGCCTGGAGAAGACTGGACTCCCACCTCAAACTCAGCAGCCTGGAGAGCCCACCCTGAGTTCAGCAGCCACCAAGTTCATTCCCACCCCGAGTTTAGCAGCCTGGAGAACCCCAGATCCCCACCCCAAACTCAGCAGCCTGAAGAGCCCTGGATTCCCACCCCAAACCCAGCAGCCTGGAGAACCCCAGATTCCCACGGGGGGACACGCCAGCAGCAGAAGGAGGAGATGGCTGGTGCCCAAGGGTGTCAGAGGAGCCTCCTCCTCCTCCTTCCTGGGGAACATGCTTGATCTTCCTGGGACAAAGAGGGCTCCATCCCCTCGGGTCCAGGCCTTTCAAGGTGTGTGCTCTGGCTGAGGATCTAATGACACCCTTGGCTCCCCGGACCTGATTTTCGGCGCGGAGCTGCCGGGGATCCAACCGTTCAAAGGCGAAGGGCGCTGCCCAACGGGATGGGCTGCTTGGCTGCTTGGCTCCCTGCCCGAGCCAAAACAGTGCTGGGAGCCACGTGGGGATTCCCGTGCCATGGGAATGTCAAAATTCCAGCCCTCGTTGGGAAAAGCCTCTTTGGAGCCTTCTCCCCCCTTTTTTTTTTCCCATATAGCCTCACCCTGTGCAACGGCAGAAAAGGTTTGGGGGTAAAAGGATGATTACAGCAAATAGGGGCGCTCCAATGAACTAAACCTGTGGGGTTGGCTCGCCTTGGGGTCACGCAGGGGTGCTGGGGGCAGGGGAAGGCAGAGGTACTCACGGACGGCGTGGAACACCCGCACTTTGTCCGCGTCGCTCTCGGGGACGTGCAGCACCACCGGGTACTCGGTGAAGATGGCGCTGGGGCCCTGGGTCCGCAGCAGCATCACCGACATGTCCTGGAGGTCTGGGGGACACAGGGGACACGGAGGGAGGGCATGGCAGTGGGGAAGCCCCCAGGGAGCCCCTCGGGGTCACAGCCCACCTGCCAGGGTCCGTATGTCCGCCTGGCCGCTGTCCGTGCCCCCCGCGCCGGGGCTGTCCCGGTCACAGTTGACCAGCAGCACGGCCCCTTGTCCGTCAGGGCCCCACGTCCACTTGGCCTGGAGGAGAAGCACTGAGAGGGGACAGGAGCAGGAATTCCCCCATCCTGGGCCGAGGGAAGCCCTGCGCTCGGAGGAGAACCCGACCACGCCTCAAGGAGACACCAGTGCTGCTCCAAACCGTCCCATCCCAACGGCAGCTCCAGCAGGGCCTGCACGGACTGCTCCAAGATTTTATCTCCCAGCCAGGCTGGAAGTGCCTCCAGCCTCGCCTGGACACGGCAGCAGCGCCTCTGGAAGCTCAGCCCATCTTGATACCAATTTGCGCCGCCAATCAGGCTGCGGTTAATTAGCCCGGCTGGGCTGTGGTTAATTAGCCTGGCTTAAGGACCAGGGCACAGGCAGATGTGTGGCTAAAGGGGGAAATCTCCTGCTCAACTCATACAGTGGCACCTTTAGGGCCCAAAAAGGAAAATAAAAAGAAAAAGAAGATGGAAGAGAAAGGCAGGAAAAAGGGAAGAAAAAGGGAAGAAAAAGTTGAAAGTTTTCTCCTACAAGATCCTCAGGACCAGGCTAGAGCCACAGGATGTTTGGCTGGGAATAGGAAAATAAATCCTTTTCCTGCTCAATTAGTAGGCTGAGGATCTGCTGGGCTGTTTGCCCTCATGCAGACACCACCCAGGTCCCTGTCCCTCCTGGAGATTTTCCAGGAAGAGGCCAGCGATGGATCCGCCCTCCCATGACGCTCTCCTCACCTTGTCCTTGCCCTTGCTCTTCACTCGGCCACTCCGGCTCCAGTCCACGTCCAGGGACACCTCTGGAACAGCGAAAGGGAAGGAAGCCACAGGCAGGGGATGAGCTCCCGGGGCCATTTTGGGCTCCTCCTTGGCACCCCACACCAACCCCACCTCATCCCCCCAAAACTGCTCCAGACCCAATGATTCCAACAAAGCAGGAGAAGAAAACCCAACCCGACAACTTTACCATGACTTTCCCTCTTTGATCTCCAGCTGTCTCCTCTCATTCTGGTTTCCCCCAGCAGGGACGTCTCCACTTCATGGTAGATTTTACATTTTCATAGCATTTTTCTCATGGCAATTTTGTTTTCGTGCCATTTTTTATCTTTTCATGGCAGATTTTATGTTTTTTTGGCAGATTTTATGTTTCCTTGGCATTTTTTGTTTTCACCCATTTCCTATTGACTGTTCTGTTTTCCATGAAGCCAAAACACAGTGGAGGCACAAAAATGCATTTTCACTGTGGTTGAGCAAACACCCAAATAACTTCTAGGAAATCTGGACTTCTCACAGAGCTCTTCTTGCCCCAAATTTCTGCCTCTGCTGCAGAGATTTACCGGTGACCTCATCCAAACCCCACCTCAGTCCTAACCCAAAACCTCCTCCAGATGGGACACACAAGGCATGGAAAACACAGGGATTGAAGCAGAGATTGTTCTCCTTGGGGCAGAGAGGACAACATGGAAAAGCCAGGAGGGAAACTTGAAATCCAGCCAAGAGAAGAACATTTGGAAGGCAAAATCCCTGTGGCCAGTGGTGGCCCCAGTTGGCTCCAGCGAGGCCCATCGGCCATGGGACACAGAAAACCTTTAGCCTCTCCAGGGGCAATTTTGGGAGGCATAGGCACGACTTGAGGACACAGGTCAGACTGTCATGTGAACGCTTCAGAAAATCCCAAATTTAGGGTAATTAATCCATCCAAGTGGAGACTTCTGCACCCAGACTGGTTGTCTAGACTCCCTTTGTAGTCAGCAGGGGAGAGCAGGCATTTGGAGGGAATGATTCACCGCACCCTAAACTCCTGAAATAGGTCAGGCACTGCTTCGGTGCCAATCCCTCTCCCCTCGCTGCCGAGGAGGAGGTGCTGGCCAGAGCTGGGTGAGGAGATCTCCCGTGGATCCTCTTTTCCCGAGGAATCACCTTGGCAGGCACAGGAGGATGCTCCTGGGTGGGGACACGGCCCGGCCTCCGTCTCTCCCACACCATATAAGGCAGTATTTAATTAATCATGGTTTAATTATTTCCCTCTTGCTCATCAGCATCAGTGAACACCCAAACCTTTATTGCTGGTGGCCCCCAAGGAATTCTGGCCTCGTGGATCCAGCCAGATCCCAAGAGATCAGGAATTCCTGGAGCCTTGGTGGGCACCTACCGACACAGGTGAGGTACAGCCAGGCCACCGCCAGCTCGCGGCCCCTCGCGGTCGTAGTAGGAGATCTTCACCTGCAGAGACATCCCGACACCGTGACCCACATCCCACCGGGCTGGCAGGATCTCCATCGCCACACCGTGACCCACATCCCACCAGGCCGACGGGATCTCCATCGCCACACCATGACCCACATCCCACCAGGCTGGAGGGATGTCCATCCCCACACCGTGACCCACACCCCACCGGGCTGGCAGGATCTCCATCGCCACACTGTGACCCACATCCCACCAGGCTGGCGGGATGTCCATCCCCACACCGTAACCCACATCCCACCAGGCTGGTAGGATCTCCATCCCCACACTGTGACCCACACCCCACCAGGCTGGTGGGATCTCCATCCCCACACTGTGACCCACATCCCACCAGGCTGGCAGGATCTCCATCCCCACACCGTGACCCACATCCCACCAGGCTGGCAGGATGTCCATCCCCACACCGTGACCCACATCCCACCAGGTGGGTGGGATCTCCATCCCCACACTGTGACCCACATCCCACCAGGCTGGCAGGATGTCCATCCCCACACCATGACCCACATCCCACCAGGTGGGTGGGATCTCCATCTCCACACCGTGACCCACACCCCACCAGGCTGGCGGGATCTCCATCCCCACACCGTGACCCACATCCCACCTGGCTGGTGGGATCTCCATCCCCACACCGTGACCCACATCCCACCAGGCTGGCAGGATCTCCATCCCCACACTGTGACCCACATCCCACCAGGTTGGTGGGATCTCCATCCACACACCGTGACCCACATCCCACCAGGCTGGCGGGATCTCCATCCCCACACCATAACCCACATCCCACCAGGCTGGTGGGATCTCCATCCCCACACCTTGACCCACATCCCACCAGGTTGGTGGGATCTCCATCCCCACACCGTGACCCGCATCCCACCAGGCTGGCGGGATCTCCATCCCCACACCATGACCCACATCCCACCAGGCTGGCAGGATCTCCATCCCCACACCGTGACCCACATCCCACCAGGTTGGTGGGATCTCCATCCCCACACCGTGACCCGCATCCCACCAGGTGGGTGGGATCTCCATCCCCACACTGTAACCCACATCCCACCAGGCTGGCAGGATCTCCATCCCCACACTGTAACCCACATCCCACCTGGCTGGTGGGATCTCCATCCCCACACTGTAACCCACATCCCACCAGGCTGGCAGGATCTCCATCCCCACACTGTAACCCACATCCCACCAGGCTGGCAGGATCTCCATCCCCACACTGTAACCCACATCCCACCAGGCTGGCATGATCTCCATCCCCACACCGTGACCCACATCCCACCAGGCCAACGGGATCTCCATCCCCACACCGTGACCCACACCCCACCGGGCTGGCAGGATCTCCATCGCCACACCGTGACCCACATCCCACCAGGCCAACGGGATCTCCATCCCCACACCGTGACCCACATCCCACCAGGCTGGAGGGATGTCCATCCCCACACTGTAACCCACATCCCACCAGGCTGGCGGGATCTCCATCCCCACACCGTGACCCACATCCCACCAGGCCAACGGGATCTCCATCCCCACACCGTGACCCACACCCCACCAGGCCGACGGGATATGCATCCCCACACCGTGACCCACATACCACCACACTGGCGGGATCTCCATCCCCGCACTGTCACCCACATCCCACCAGACTGGCGGGATCTCCATCCCCACATTGTGACCCCACTGGGCTGGTGGGATCTCCATCCCCACACTGTGACCCTGCCAGGCTGGTGGGATCTCTGCCCTCCCAGGATCGTGTGATGAGCTAGGAAGGGGCCCACAGGGATCTCCAACCCAACCCCTGCCTGCCCACCCAGCTGGGCCCCAGGTGGTCCATCCCAGCCTTTCTCTATTAATTACGCTTCATTGGAACACTGTGCCAGCTTCAGCCACAATTGGGCATGGAAAAAGCCAAACTTGGGGTATTTTTTGCTGCCTGGCATGGACTTTTGCAACTGCTGCGATGTCATTGTTAAGGCACTAAGTGGGACCTTCTCCTTCAGGGTTTCATTTCTCGTCAGTGCCAATTACCCAACTCTGCTGGAGCTTTTTAAAAACCACCCTGGTGTCAGCATTACTCACAAATCCTCGAGTTTTCCTAGGAAATTTCACTTATTTCCACCAGTTTGGGCACATGAACAGCACCTGACCTGGTTGTCATCGACGGTCCTGCTGGTGACGTCAATGGTCACCACCACCTCGATGTCGGGATCCAGGGGCCACCGGGAGTCCAGGGTGGGCTTTGTGGTGGGGCTGTGGATCATGTGCACCGTCACCGCTGGCGTGGCGTGCACGTCAAAGGACGCCGCACCTTTCGGGGTGGACCTGGAACGGAGCAACCTCGGGTCAGAGACCACGGGATCCAAATCCCCAAACCTGAAATTAAACCCAGCCACGACTGGGCGGGAGGGGCCCCGAGACCATCCCTGGGTGATGAAATGTCCCTGGAGTTCCACACGTGGGACCTCTGTGGCAGCATTGAGCAAGCCCAGCTCCCACTGCAGCTCCGGCAAGTCCGGCCGCTGTTTTTCCCTCTGCAGCCACGAGAAATTCCCTGAATTTCAGTGTCCCATGACAAAACCCCAAACAGGGAAGAATCAGGACGGTTTTCATGCCAACCACGCGTGGAGCTGGGGGTTGTGGGACCATCCTGTGACCTGAGGGATGCTGGGGCTGGAGCGGAGCCTGGATCCCGGCACGCAGCACCCGCGCCCAGCTCCGTGACATCCTCGGGAGCCTTTGAAGTGCTGCTCCCTGCTCATTACAGCCCCAGCCTCTCTATCCCGCTCTGACCTGCTCCCAGCTCCCCCAGCTGCATCCCAGGGGGAGCCAGGTGAGAACTTCAGCAGCGAGAACGTAAAAACCACAACATCAAAACCCCGCCACAGCAGGGATTTATCCCCATGTTGCTCTTGGCGCGGCATCCCCGGTGCCTCCAGCAGCTTGTGAGGAAATCAAGGCATTCCGTGGGCTTGGCATCCCCGTCTGGAACACCCCATGAAGCTGTGGATTCGGGGAATGCGGGATCCCATCCCAAGCACCCTGCTAAGCCGTGGATCCGAGGAATACTGGATCCCATCTGGAATACCCCACAAAGCTGTGGATCCAGGAAATGCAGGATCCCATCCCAAACACCCTGCGAAGCCGTGGATCCACGGGATGCTGGGATCCTGCAGATTTGGGGCTGTTTGCCGTGGGTTTGTGACCCTCCCACCTCAGCAGCACCGCCCGATTCCCAATGAGCTCCACGTTCTGCCCCAAACAGCCCAAAATTGGTGCATCCACCACTAAATTCTCCCCAGACAGTGCTCCCGGGAATAAAATTATTCCATTTGTCAGCTGGAAGAGCCTCCACCATCTGCTGTTTGGGGCCACGGCTCAAATTTGTTACCAAGAAGCCAAATTACCCCATTTGGGCGCTCTGGCTCCATATTTAAATAGGACTGAGAGGGCTCTGAGTCCAAAAGCAGGACAAAAAATTGCAGTTAATAGGTTTTATTCGTTCCCATCTGAATGAGGGAGGAAACGAGGCTGTTTTAAGGCAGCCAGAGCTCTCTGAGGGGATGGTGGCACATCCTGGCCCGGCTCCAGCACTCCATCCCAATAATTGCCTGGATGCGATGCCGACCGGCTGGGCCTGCGTTCTCTGTCATTATAAATGTGATTTATTAAATAATGACACTGTGACAGCAGGGCAGGGTCAGCCATCTATCTTCCCAATAAAGCCACCCCATATTTAATTCTGCAAAAATCCCTTTTCCTGACATTGCCCGTGCACGGCTGCCGCTGGATTTTTTTCTGCCTGAGCCACACATTTTATTCCTTCTCCCGTTTTAGCTCCGAGTTGCTTGTCTTGAATTGCTCTTGCCCAATGTTCTTAGAGCCAGAAATAGACTTGGGGTGTGTTCGGGCTTTGCCTCCAAACCATCCTGTCCCGGCTCCGCTGTGATGCCTCGAGCCAACATCCCACCTTTGGATGAGCTCCCTGTGGGATACTGTCCCCAAAAATGAGCTCCCTGTGGGATATTGTCCCCAAAAACAGAGTTTTGGGGTGAGGTCCCCATGGGACATCATCCCCTACAACACACACAGTGGGGCATCATTCCCTAAAAAACACCTTGGATGAGCTCCCCATGGACATCATCCCCTAAGGCACACCCAGCAGGACCTGTCCCTCCAAATCCTTGGGTGAACTCCTGATGAGCTCCGAGTCCCGAACCACCCGTTTATCCTCCAAACCCATCCCAAATCCCTGCAGCTCTGTGGAACATGCCAGGATGCCCCAATGCTGGGCAAACCCATCCCAAATCCCAGTGGCTCCATGAAAAACTGGGACCACTCAATGCTGAGCAAATCCATCCCAAATCCCAGTGGCTCCATGGAACAACCTGGGATGCCCCAATCCTGATCAAACCCATCCCAAATCCCTGGCTCAGGATATCCCAGTCATGATCAAACCCATCCCAAATCCCTGGCCAGGATGCCCCAATCCTGATCAAACCCATCCCAAATCCCTGGCTCAGGATATCCCAGTCATGATCAAACCTATCCCAAATCCCTGGCTCAGGATGCCCCAATCCTGATCAAACCCATCCCAAATCCCTGGCCAGGATGCCCCAATCCTGATCAAACCCATCCCAAATCCCTGGCTCAGGATGCCCCAATGCTGATCAAACCCATCCCAAATCCCTGGCTCAGGATGCCCCAATCCTGATCAAACCCATCCCAAATCCCTGGCCAGGATGCCCCAATGCTGATCAAACCCATCCCAAATCCCTGGCTCAGGATGCCCCAATCCTGATCAAACCCATCCCAAATCCCTGGCCAGGATGCCCCAATCCTGATCAAACCCATCCCAAATCCCTGGCCAGGATGCCCAATCCTGATCAAACCCATCCCAAATCCCTGGCTCAGGATGCCCCAATCCTGATGAAACCCATCCCAAATCCCTGGCTCAGGATGCCCCAGTGCTGATCAAACCCATCCCAAATCCCTGGCTCAGGATGCCCCAATCCTGATCAAACCCATCCCAAATCCCTTACCGCCGCGTGTCCAGGTAGACCTCGGTGCCCATCACGCAGACGCCGTGGGCGGCGTGGCTGGTGGACATGGGCACGATGTGACGCGGGGCCATGGTGAGCCGGGCACGGCTGCATGGGCAGGGAGCTCCAGGCTGTGCCGGGAAACCAGCAGGACTGGATTAAAAGGCTCGGGAAGGTAACTCCTCCTTCCCGGGATGACGGGGTTCGGCCAGGGGACCCTGGTTCCACCTCCATCCCAAGATGAAGGTGATAGGGCAGCCCTGGGGTGGCTCCAGCGGGGACAGCAGGTGACAGCCAGCCCTGCTGGATGCTCCTCAGCCAGGCTTTGGGGTTTATTCCCCTCTTTTTGTTCCTTCCCAGCTCCATCTCAAACCCCGCAGCTCATGCATTAAACATTCCCACTCCCCGGCAGCGCAGGGTGGTTGTTTGGGGTTATTACAATGCTGTCATTAAAACTGAGCATTTTCTTTAAAACACCCCAAATTTTCCAGCCGGCCTCTCTGGGCCGGGTGAGTCACGGCCCCGGCTGCAGCAGCAGGGCCATGCCTGAGTACAGCTGAACAAAAGGAAATGTTTGCTCAGGTCGGTCCTTCCCATCCCAACCATCCCGAGGACGGGAGGGACGGGCAGGGAGAACTGGTTATGGGGCAGGCGGGGAAGGGGAAAACACCAACAGCCAACAACCAGAGGCTTCCCAAGGAATCTCCAACTCCTCCGTGTCTCGCTTGGACCTCGAGCTTCAGGGGAGTGGAGGGTTTCCAGGCCGAGATCCCATGGGAAAGATCCCCTTTGCTGCAAGCTGTACCGCAGATATCCATCACTCTCCGGGCCATCCCATCCCGGAGGATTTGCCTGCCTGGGAGTGGGGAAACACGGCTGGAGCAGGATGGAGGCAGCACCTCCAGAGGGTCCCTTTTCTTTTACTTTATATATATTACTATATTTTAAAACTTAAAATTTAAGGTTTTCTGCTCTGTGGTATTATACACTTTTAATTAATTTCACAGGGTCCCTTTTCTTTTACTTTATATATATTACTATATTTTATAACTTAAAATTTAAGGTTTTCTGCTCTGTGGTAGTATACACTTTTAATTAATTTCACGCTTGTAATCTTAGTGTTATTAATCAATCTTGGAAGCTTTCTTTACGGCTTTAGGTTAAATGCAGTGTTTTCTTGAGTTACAGTTTTTTAGTACAAAAGTTTAAAATTCTCAGCATCTAGAACTCAAACATCTCATGGCTCATCCCCTGGGAACTGGGTGGGATGTGCCTGGAACAGGGAATGGGAAGGGCCAAACCCCTGTGGGGAGCACCAGGAGGAGGCCCAGGGGAGCCAGAGCCAGCACTGCACTGAGCTGCACGTCCTCAGCTGCGGGAGCAGGGAATTCCCTGTGGGATCAAACTGCTGGGATGAGCCCAGCCAGGCTCCAGGAAGGGGTTCTGGGAAAGGGATCCAGGAAAGTGATCTGGAAAAGGGATCCCTCCAACTTTAAGTGCAGCAACCACCCCCAGGTCCATGTCTCGTACCCCAGAACAGCTTCAGGAATTGGAGGAACCCAGAGGAGCAGCCAGGATGCTCCACAGGGAATGCTGGTGGCATTTCCAGGCTCTCCCCGGCCTCACTCACAAGAGATTTTGGATAAAAACACATTTTCCACAGCCCAGCACCACCCAAACTCCTGCTGGGAATGGTGTTGGCTCTCCAGGCCTTCCTGGGGAGCACAAGCCCTGATGGATCCCTGGACTGGGAGCCAGAATGGTAGAGTGGCCCTGGAGCAGCGTCCCCGCAGAGCCGCAGGCCGGGCTCCCCACTGGAGGCTGCAGGTTGCACTGGTTTGTACTGGGCAGGGGCTGGAGCTGTGCCCTGAGCCTGCTCGGCTGGTTTGGGTCGAGGGATGGACAGGAGCACACCTGGGCTGGACAGGAGCACACCTGGGCTGGACAGGAGCACACCTGGGGCCGGGACAGCGGGATTGGGGGGCTCTGTCATCTGCGGGGAGGGGAGCTCAGAGGGAGTTGGGACGGCTGTGCTCCCCAAAATCCAGCGGGATCGCACCCCTGGGCACGGAGGGCCCAAACCTTTCAGGGCCGGGTGGGTTTTGCAGCTCAGTCCCAGCCCGTTCTGAGCCGCTGCGGATCTCGCCCAGCCCCAAGCACCGGCAGGTTTTGGGTGGAACCTGCGCTCCCTCCTCTTCCTCCTGCAGCGGCCGCCAGCTCCGACGTGCCGTGCTCGGGGACAGGAGGGTTTGGAGCCACACGGCGCGGCCGGAGCTGATTCTCTCTAATTACAGCCTGTCCTGGGAAAGTGGCACATGACAGACGGATCCCGCCTGTCCATCACACCAGGGAGCTTGGGCAGCCTGCTCCGGGGGTGCCTTTGGTTTTCCCCCAATCCCGGACTCTTTCCTTCCCCAATCCCAGCCTTTCCCCAGTCCCAGACTCTTTTGCCCAATCCCAGCCTCTTTCCCCAGTCCCAGCCCATCCCAAGCCCCCCCGAACGCCCCAGGAACAGCCGGATCCCTCCGGGGCGTTGCTCCCCGCCCATCCTGCAGCACCACTCTGCCAAGGAAAGTTCGATAATCTCCCTAAGCCGATAATTACAGCTCGTTAATTACAGCTGGTTAATTACCCCGCATGCAGAATTGCAGGCAGGAACCTTTACGAGCCGTGTCAGCCTAATTACCTGAGCAGGGCGAGACATCGAACCAGTTATCAAACCCCGCCGGGCTCCGCAGGGCTTGGGCTTCCTGAAGGGTTTCTTTAGGGTTTCCTTCAGGTTTCTTTAGGTTTTCTTCAGGTTTTTTTGGGGTTTTTTTGTTTTTTTGTTTTTTTTTTCTTTTTTTTTTAGAGTTTCACTAGGTTTTCTTTTGGCTGCCGCACCCCAGGCAGGCAGGGAGGACTTGCATCCCCCATTCCCTATGAGCCAGGGGAAAAGGGCAGGAGGTAGGTTCGGGGCGGGAAAAAATTCTGGGAAAACCCAGACTTTGGGCTAGTATGGAGTGTGGAAAACAGCCGGACTGCCCAAGCACCCCAAATCCTCCTCCGTCCCTTCCTCTGCCGCAAACCAAGGCGGCGGCCCGCAGGGAGGCTCCGGAGCTGCCGATCCCAGAGCGAAGCGTCCCGGAAAAGCAGAACAGCGATTTTTCCCTGCGGCTGGAGCTGGGCACGGCCCCGCGCCCGCCCTGCCCCACACATCTCCCGCTCTAACCCAGCTCTGCCCCACACACCTCCCGCCCTGCCCCACACATCTCCCCCTCAGCCCCAGCACAGCCCCGGCTCTGCCCCAGAGCCTCCATCCCGAATTCCCGAATTCCGGGCAGGAACGGGCAGCGCCCGGCCGGGCACGGGCACGGGCACCTGTTGGCACCTCCTGAAGGCGAAAAGTCAGCCCGGAGCGCTCCCGGGAACATTCCCCTCCCACCCCCGGAATTCCGAGCCTGCAGCGCGGAGCCGGAACGACCCCCGGAGCCCCGAGCGGGCACCCGGGGAGAGCAAATCCCCGGGGAAACCCTCGGGAACGGAGCGCGGGGGCCGCTCCCAAACTCCAGGCTGGGATCTGCTCCCAGCTCCTGGGAATCCAGGCGGGCAGCGCTGCCCCGGCAGAGGGAGGTTCGGGCAGAGCAGCTCCCGGTCCGGTCTGGGCGTTAAAAACCACCGGGAATCCCCGGAGCGGCCCGGATTCACAGGGAAACCGCGAGACAGATCCAGGGATAAACCGGGATCCCTCCCAGTCCCGGCACAGCCGCGGGACATATCCATGGAAAAACCGAATTCCAGTTAAATGATCCCAATTCCAGTGGAAACGATCCCGATTAACTCAGATTCCCTACTTTCCCAGCCCTGAACGTCCCAGCTCCTGGCCCGGATGCTCATCCAGGATATTCCAGAATATCCCTGAATACTTGGGCTTTAAATCCCACCCCATTCCCACTTCATTCCATGGGGGGATTCCAGGGGGAGGATGATCCATAAAAAGTCCAGGAATATTTATCCCCCAGCCCTTCCCACCCCTCAATTCCAATGGAAATTATCCCAATTCTAGTGGAAATATTCTAAATTCCAGTGGAAATGATCCCGATTTAGGTCAGATTCCCTGAATCCATTCAGGATATTCCTCAGCACAATCCCGGAAATATTTGGGCTGGAAGGGCTTTAAATCCCATCCCATTCCCCGTTTTTCCATGGGGGAATGGCAGCGTGGAGATGATCCCTGTAAATCCCAGGGACTCCATCGCCACGGAGGGAAGCCGGGGCTGAAAAAGGGAAGCCCGAGAGGGATGGAAAGAAGGAACATCCACCTGAGCTCTGCTGCTGCTCGCTAATTGTTTGTGGCTTCCAGAATCTGGGGCAGCAGTTTGGGCTGGAAAATGAATATTTAGCTGGGTGTTAATAAACGATGCAAGCCCCGCGTGGGCGGGAACCGCTCCTGACGCGCTCCGGAGCGGCCCGGGGGGAAAAAACCAGCTCCGAGCTCCCTTCAGCAGCCACTGCTCCCCAGCTTCCCTTTGCAAATAAGCAGGGAACAAAAAAGGAGAGTTCTGCTCTTGCCTCAGGGCTGGGAAAGCGGCAGCAGGCAGGGATTTTCCCTAGAAAGCAGGAGAGGGCGAAATGCACCCCAGGGATGCGGCCAGGTCCCAAAATGCCGCAAATTCACGTTGGGGATCCCAGGCTGGGGTCAGGGGGGTGAGGAGGGACCGGGAGCTGGGGACAGCTGGGGGAGCTCCTTGCCCAGGGCTGGGGCCAGCTGCCCTCCTTCCCTCGCTGTCCATCCCTCCCTGTCCATCTCTGTCCATCCCCGTCCATCCCACCCTGTCCATCTCTGTCCATCCCTCCCTGTCCATCTCTGTCCATCCCCGTCCATCCCTCCCTGTCCATCTCTGTCCATCCCCGTCCATCCCACCCTGTCCATCTCTGTCCATCCCTCCCTGTCCATCTCTGTCCATCCCCGTCCATCCCACCCTGTCCATCTCTGTCCATCTCTGTCCATCCCTCCCTGTCCATCTCTGTCCATCCCCGTCCATCCCACCCTGTCCATCTCTGTCCATCCCTCCCTGTCCCCCGCTGTCCCCGCTGTCCCTCCCTCCCCCGGATCACTTTCCGAGCTCTCACAGGTCCAGCCCAGCCGCCCCCTCGCTCCCATTGCCATCCCAGCCCCGCGAGCCCCGCGAGGAGGAGGAGGGCGGCCGGGCCGGGGGAAGGAGCAGCAGCTGCCGTGAGGGCTCCGCGGGGCAGCTCCCGGTGCCGGTGCCGGTGCCCATGGCCGGGGAGATGCCGGGGGAGCCCCGCACGCTGCGGCTGCAGCACGGGAACCGCATCGAGGCCGTGTGCGTGCTGGGCGGCCACGTCCGCGCCGACGTCTTCGGGTGAGAGGGACCCCAAAACTTCCCTTCCTCCTCCTTCTCCTCCTCCTCCTCCTTCTCCTCCACTTCCACCTTCACCCCTGCTTTTCCTTCTGCAAATCCCTGCTCCTCATTTCTCCTCCTGCTTTTCCAAACCCCATGGCTGCTGGGCAGCCGCGTCCATGCCAATGTCCGTGGGGGAGAGGGACCCCCACAAAACCTCTTTTCCTCCTCCTCTTCCACCTTTCTGCTCACCTTTCAACCCTGTTTTGCCCTCTGGGAATCCTTGCTCCTCATTTTTCCTTCTGCAAATCCCTGCTCCTCCTTTTTCTTCCTGTTGTCCCAAACCCCACAGCTGCTGGGCAGCCACATCCATGCCAATGTCCATAGGTGACAAGGACCCCTACAATTTCCTTTCCTCCTCCACCTTTCTCCTTGCTCTTCCCTCTGTTTATCTCTCTGGGAATCCCTGCTCCTCTTTTTTCCTCCTGCTTTCCCAAACCCCACAGCTGCTGGGCAGCTACACTGATGTCCACAGATGAGTGGGACCCCCCAAAACTTCCTTTCCTCCTCCACCTTCACCTTCCTCCTCACCTTTCCCTCCTGTTTATCCCTCTGGGAATCCCTGCTCTTCATTTTTCCCTCTGCCTTCCCAAACCCCACAGCCCTGACACCGTTTTGATGCAATTTGTGGTTTTGTGGGCAAAACCCTCCCTGGGCTTTGCAGAGCTGCACGAATCCCTGGAAAGCTTTGAACATCCCTGTATTTACCCCAGCCCATGGTGGCTCTGACCCGCTGGGCTCAGCAGATCCAGGGGCACCTCGGGAAGGTGAGGAGAGCAGAGGGACGAGCAGGAGCCCGGGTAGGGACTGCAAAATAAGGGAAGAATACAAAACCTCTTGACCAAAACCTTGGGAAAGTGGGAGATCCCCACAGCGCCAACCCTGCTTCCCTAAAACAAACCCAATGCTGAATTTTGGGATAATCGTTCTCCCTAAGGGAAAAAGGTGAAAAGCTCATTCCAGGCTCAATTCTTGTCAGTGCTGCTGTTCCAAATCCCAGCCTCGATATTCAAGCCAAGCAGCGCAGTTCCAGCTCTCCTTGGACCTCTCCAGGCCAAATCCCTTCCCAGCGGGATCCCCAGATCCAAGGAACCAGGAAACCAAACCAGTTTTTCCATGTGTAATTAAAAGCAATTGAAGGATTTAAGGAACACCCAGGCAGGAGCAAAGGAGCGCTCGGATTTCCTTCCCCCTCGCCAAGGGTGCGGGTTTGGTGGGACCGGCGGCATCCAAGAAACCTGATCAACGTGAGGTCTCGGGTGTCGGGGCAAAGAGCCCAAAAATAATAACCAGGAAAGGCAGGGAAATTCGGGAAAAGGAGCCAGAAGAGGGGAAGAGCAAGGGCACATCGGACTGGGAGCAGGGCAGCACTGACAGCTTTGGGGCTGGATAAAATCCCCCAAAAATGAGAGTTTCCCACGGAAAACCCTCTCAGGGGGATGGCCACGGTGTTTTGAGGAGGTTAAACACCGTGCTGGAAAAAAAACAGGGATTTCCCCAGGGAAGTGCGAGCCCAGGTTATTTGGGATTATTACAGATCCTTACCCACAGCAATGGCTGCAAACACTCACAGGGCTAAGCTGGGCTTAAACCTGGGGTAATTCCAGTTCCCAGGCAGGAGCAGGGCAGGAAGGTGCCAGCGGTGAGCGTGGAGACGCTGGCGTGCCCAGTCTTGGCCATGCTCAGGGCAGTGGAATGAATCCTGGTGGGAACGCCGCGCTGGCCCTGCACATCCCTGAGAATTCCAGGTGTTTTTGGCAGGGCGGCCCCCGCCGGGGCCGTGGCCTTTGGCGTGAAGCACACAGAGGGGGTCAGCGTGGACGTGCTGTTCCGCGGCCGCGCCGAGCCCGAGGCCGTGTCCAGTGCTGGCGCACGGTGGCCGCTGGACGAGGGGACGGTGCTGAGGTTCAGCATGAGCCGGGCCAGCTCCGAGGTCAACGACAACAAGGTGAGGAGCGGGATCCCGGGATCGGGACCTCCACAGAGGGAGAATGTCCTGCCCCAACGTGCGGTTTGGGGATTGCAGGTCACCGTCAGCTTTTACGCAGAGGGAGGAAAGCCCATCAACCAAGCCGGGGTGTTCCTCACTGGCGTTGGTGAGTCCGGAGCTCCGGGAGTCCATCCCTGTCCCCTCATGCCTGGAGTGGGGGCAGGGATGGGGACAGCAGACCCAGGTCTGCTGGCTCTGGGGGTTTGGCACCCGATCCCCTCACCATGCCCGGGGATGAGGCGGCTCTGTCCCCGCAGGGATCTCCCTGGACGTGGACGCAGATCGGGATGGAGTGGTGGAAAAGAACAGCCCCAACAAGGTACCCGGCCTCCCCCATCCATGGAAAATCCACGGGCCCAGCGAGTCTCAAGCCCGCTGAGCCTCAGGGGTGCTTCAGGCAAGCTGGGCCTGGGGACCGGAGGGACACGGGGCCATCCTGCTGGTCAGCTGTGACAAGGAGTTCCCCTTCATCCCGCCCTCCGACTGCGACAGTGAGCAGGTGTTCAACAGGGAAGGTAACGGCTCCCCAAATCCCCTGTCCCCAAAATCCCTGTCATCCCCTCTCTGTGACCTTTCCTGAGAGGGACCCAGCCCAGGACCCAGCCCAGGACCCAGCTGCTCCCCACCAGCTGCTGAGCAAGCTTCCCACGTGGGAATTTCTGTGGAATTAATGCTGCGCCAACCCACTGGAGCCAGGCAGGGCATGGTGGCCAGCCCGGGGAAGGGCTGAGGTTCCAGGGCTGGCACGGCTGCCCGGCAGGCTGGCAGGGCTGTGTGGGCCGGGGATGCTCCACACAGGTGAGAGGAGCGCGGGGTGAGGCACGAGGCCGGCAGCCAGGAATCCACCCACCTGTTCCTGGAAAACCCAACCCACGCGGAGCCAGGCCCGGCGGCGCTCCGAGGTCACGGCCCGGCTGTGCCATGGCGGGCAGGGAGAAGGGATGTGAAAAGGGCATTTGGGTCACAGCCCACGAGGCAACAGCTCTGGTTTGCCAGTGTGCCTGGGCTGGAGGCGAGGGAGGAGCAGGTGTCTTGGGAAGGAGATCCAAACCCTGGGAGGGAACGTGGAGAACGCTGCCCGATTTGCTTTGCTTGCCCCCAGATTTGCTGGACATGGCTCAGATGGTGCTGAGGACAGAGGGGCCCCAGCGCCTGCCCCGGGGCTACGAAATCATCCTCTCTCTTTCTGTCAGTGATGCCGATAAAGTTGGGGTCTTCCATGTGCAGAGTAAGGCCTTCCTCACCTCCTGCTCTGCCTCTTCCTCCTCTCCCCCTTCCTCCTCTTCCCCTTCCTCCTCTCACTCTTCCTCCTGTTCCTCTTTCTTCTCTTCCCCATCCTTCTCTCCCCTTTCCTTTTCTACCCCATCTTCCTTTTCTCCTTTACTCCTCTCTCCTTTTCTCCTCTTCCCCTCTTCCTCTTCCTTCCTTTCCTCCTCTTCCTCTTCCTCTTCCTCCTTTTCCCCTCCTTCCTCTTCCCCTTCCTCCTCCTCCCTGATGATTTTGAGGTCCCCACAAGCCCTTTCCTTCCCATCTCTGACCTTGTCCTCTCCAGGCTCCTCAGACCATGCCCCAATGCTCCTTCCCCATTCCCCCCCATTCCCCCCCTCCATTTCTCCCCCATTTTCCCCACATTTTTCCCCCCATTTCCCCCCATTTTTCCTTCTTTTCCATCCTGTGGAAAACTCTGGGGATGGACAAGCAGAGGGAGGGAGACACAAAGCCATGCAGCAAAGGAGTGGCAGCCTGGTGTGGTTTTAAGAAAAAGGAGGATTTAAATACAAATAACATTTGTTTGGCTTCCTGAGAACCGAAATCCTCAGCTGCAGGAAATGGGAAGTGAAAATGGTGAAAGAGAGTGCTTTCACCCAGAGAATGGTGAATGCTTTTGGCTCATTTTCCTCCCGCTGGATGAGTTCAGCTCCATCTCCCAGCTCCAGGAGAGCACAGGGATGTAAGGCTGTCCCTGCCCAGGCAGGTCCAGCTGCTGGCTCTGTTTTAGGGTAAAAAGAGGGAGAATAAATCTCAGGAAGTGCTGGGACACAGAGCCCACTGCTGCAAACTTCATGTGGTTTGGGTTTCTTTCTTTTTTTCCTCTGTTTTTAAATTATTTCTCTTTCTGGTTCCTGCTTCCCCAGTGTTTCATACTCCTGGTGGGTTAAACAAAGAGGGGGTAAAGAGATTAATTGGGATGGTTTTTCAGAAAATTGAATAATTTCTATTAAAAATAAGGATAAATAGAGAGAAAAAAATGGGATGTTTTCAGAAAATGGAATAATTCCCAGCTGAAAGCAGGGCTGGAGTGTTAAACTAGGGGTCATTCAGCTGCTTTCTCTGTGCTGGCAGCACGCTCCAGAGCACATCCCCTCTTCATTCCTCACTGTGGCACCAGGATTTATTTTCTGGGAATGAGATCCCTCACCCAGCCAGGAATGTGCCATGGAGGAGCTCGGGCTCATCCCTCCGTGCAGGGGGAGCCTGGGGCATTGTCCTCCTGTGGAGGAGCAGAAACTCCATGAAAACACTTCCCAAGGCTGCTCCAGCCAAGGAAAGGCTGAGACGTTTTCCCTCATCCCTCTTGTCCATGACAAAATTCCAAGCCCCTCAACTCCTGCTTCAAGGTGCCTGTCACAGCTGGATCTCCTCTGAGATCTGAGGGATCTGATCCCGGCCATCCCCCAGAAATGCACCCCAAAAACGCATGGGAAGCCTCAGGGAAAGCTGTGCTCCCTCTCCCCCAGCATCTCCAAACACCCTCGGTTTAAAAAGAGAATTTCTGCGGGGAAGCACGCCCAGATTTCCCTGCTCACTTTTCAACCTGTGTATTTGGGTTATCCCCATGGAAACCCAGCCCTCTTTCCCCGGGCACAGCGGGAGCATGGGAGCTCCTTGCCAGAGGAAACAGGCAGGAATCCCAAGGAGGCAGGCGGGAATCCGGAGGAAACAGGCGGGAATCACGAGGAAACAGGTGGGAATCCCAAGGAAACAGGCGCAAATCCCGAAGAAAGAGGGAGGAATCCCGAGGAAACAGGCAAGAATATCTCGAGGAAAGAGATGGGAATCCCCAGGAAAGAGGCAGGAACCCCGAGGAAACAGGCGGGAATCACGAGGAAACAGGCGGGAATCCCAAGGAAACAGGCAGGAATCCCGATAAACGGGGCTTCTCCGTTTTCCCGTTCCCTGCAGATCCCTTCTTCGGGCAGCGCTATGTGCAGGTGCTGGGCCGCAGGAAGCTGTTCCATGCCGTGCCCTACCCCGGCGGGGCCGCCGAGCTCCACTTCTTCGTGGAGGGGCTGCGCTTCCCCGATGAGACCTTCTCCGGGCTGGTGTCCATCCATGTCAGCCTCCTGGAGCCACTGGCCGAGGTCGGGAACACCCAGGAATTCCAGGAACTCCCGGGAATGGGGAGACGGGAGGCTGCACCCAGCAGATTGGGATGGTGCCGGAATGGAGAGCGATCCCATTAACTGATCCCAAAAATGGCCTCAGGGGAAGTTGTTTGGGGGGAGTGGTGTGGGGAACATCCCTGATTTCTACTTGGCTCCCTCAGGGCATCCCCCACTCACCGATCTTCACGGACACCGTGGTGTTCCGGGTGGCACCGTGGATCATGACCCCCAGCACCCTGGCCCCGGTGAACCTCTTGGTGTGCAGGTACAGGTGGTGCTTCCCCAGCCCTGCCGGCCCTGGGGCTGGGCTGGGAACAGGGAATTTCCATCCTTTCCATCCTCTCCTTCCTTTCCATCCTTTCCTCCAGCATGAAGGACAACTACCTGTTCACCAAGGAGATCCAGAGCCTGGTGGCCAAGTCTGGCTGCAAGCTGAAGGTTTGCTTCGGCTACATCAGCCGTGGGGACCGCTGGATGCAGGTAGGGGGGGCTCCAAAAACCGGGAAAACCCTTCCCTGCCGGTGCCCCAGGCGGGATTTCCTCCCTTCCTCAGGATGAGATCGAGCTCGGCTACACCCAGGCTCCCCACAAGAGCTTCCCAGTGGTGCTGGACTCCCCTCGGGAGAGAGGGATGGAGCAACTCCCCGTCAAGGAGCTGCTGGTGAGAGAAGGTTCCCTGCGAAGCAGCTCCTGAGGTCATGCCCAGCCCACAGTCCCATTTCCCAAATCCTCCTTGCCCTTGGCTCAGTGCATGGAGTTATTGCCTGGGAAATGAAAGCAGAGCAGCTCCTCGTGGAGATTCCCTCCCACCCAGCTCCAGCCTCACTCCCTCAGCCCTCATCCAGCCGCACCCAATCCCAGCCCTCCGGGAACCCTCTGACCCAGGGGAAAGGAGGAGCTGGCACCCCTGGGAGTGAAAGGCTCCAGCTGAGCTCTGGGATGGGATTTCTGCCCCTCAAGCATCCCAGGACAGGCTGCTTTTTCCTTTCCTCCTCTGTGCCTGGGAATATCCGGCACCTTCCGAGCAGGAGAGGGAAGGGAAGCAGGAGAGGGTCAGTTTACTTCCTTGGAAGAGAATGGGATGCATCCAGTGCCCGGAACATCCCTGTGGGCTCCTTGGCCAAGGAAAAGGGCCAGGGCAGGCCTGAGATGGGGCGTTTTGGGAGAGTCCAGAATGGGGAAAAGCTGGATTGGGCGATCTCTTGGAGATTCCCCCACGGGAGAAGGGCAGGACACCCAGGCAGCCATGGAGTCGCTGTCCCCAACTCCCAGCCAGGCGCTGGAGCAGCCCCAGCCCCGGCAGGAATGGGAGACGAGGACAAAACCCAGCTTTTGTCCCTTTGGGGAAGGCTGGGGGCTTTGGGAAGGCTGAAATCCATAGTTTCTCATGCCTGGCATGGGAACATCCAGTCCCAGATTCATCCAGTGAATCCGCCAGGCAGCCGTGTGGATCTGCCCTCTTTAGGAATTGCTCTGCCTTGTATTTAGGGCAGCAGTCTCAGCCTTGGGAGCTGCTAACACATTATCCTTCAATTTCTGCTTTGAAGCCTGCCCTAATCCCCAGCCTGACCTTTCCAATCTCATTTTCCAGCTAGGAATACTTAGCCTGACGCCAAGGGCACAGGTCAAGCCCTGAGCCCCTGGAAGCCTATGCCAGGGAAAAAGGAGATGGGAGGGAATTATCCCCACAAAATCAGTGTGGAACTGATAGGACTTGGATGTGACCCGCAAACCTGGGATGAACCAGAGCCCTGACAGTTGAAACCAGGCGGGCTCCGTGGTTTTATTAAACTGAAATTAGTTGGGAGCAGGTGTTTGGTGCTCAGGCCCTCCCTCAGCATCCAGAGAAAAAAGGATCTGATCCCGGCCATCCCCCAGAAATGCACCCCAAAAAGCATGGGGAGCCTCAGGAAAAGCTGTGCTCCCTCTCCCCCAGCATCTCCAAACAGCCTCGGTTTAAAAAGGGAATTTCTGGGTGGAAGCACGCCCAGGTCCCCCCGCTCGCTTTTCCCGACCTGTATATTTGGGTTATCCCCATGGAAACCCAGCCCTGATAAGTGACTGGGATTTAACTCAAACCTCTCGGACACCTGATCTCATCCCAGGGGCTGCCGTACACTCCGGGCCTGTGTCGACTCCAAGCGGAGAGCGGGGAAAGTGGGAATTTGGTCCCATCCCTTCCAGTTTTGCCTTGTTTTTAACGCTTCCTCGGGCTTTGGCACACAGAGCCGAGCGCTAATTACCCCTGCACGAACAGCTCCTCCAATCCCAGATATGTAAGTCCTGGAAATGAAGCCCTAAGCAGGATTTAAGTGCCCTGCAGCCCTTGGGGTGGCTCTTAGCCCAGGGCAGAGTCACCCTCAGGGGCTGGAGTTCACCTCCCTCCCAGAGCCAGCCAGGAACTTGGCTCAGGGCTGCTTAATTAGCTTAATGTGGACACTTAAACCTTGGCTTAATGTGGATACTTAAATTTTGGCTTGGAAAAAGAGAGGAGATCTGGTCCTGCTAAATGTGGGCACTTAAACCTTGGCTTAATGTGGATACTTAAACCTTGGCTTAATGTGGATACTTAAACCTTGGCTGGGAAAAAGAGAGGAGATCTGGTCCTGCTAAATGTGGGCACTTAAACCTTGGCTTAATGTGGATACTTAAACCTTGGCTGGGAAGAACAGAGGAGATCTGGTCCTGCTTATCGTGGGCATTTAAACCTTGGCTTAGTGTGGACACTGGAACCTTGGCTGTGGGATGAGAGGAGATCTGGCCCTGGCTCCAGGCCTGGGCTCTGCTCCCGGCTTGTCCCGATTATTCCTGCACCTCCATGACCCCAAGACCTTTCTCCTGTCACTTTCCTGTCCCCTCGCTGTCACTGTCCTCACCCACCCTGCAGGAGGATAACACCGTGGCAGCAGTGGGGGCTCAGGGCATTTCCTCTTTCCCAGGACCCCAGTTTTGGCTACGTGCACAAGGAGCCCCTCTTCGAGGCCGCGGCCAGCCTGGACACCTTCGGGAACGTGGAGGTCAGCCCGCCCGTGTCCGTGGCTGGCAAGGAGTATCCCTTGGGAAGGATCCTCATTGGCAGCAGCTTCCCTGCGTAAGAGAGGGGGGAACACAGATTTGGGAAAAACACGGATTTGGGAGCAGAGCCTCAATAAGCGCCCTGAAATACCACCAAAATCAGGGTAATTGGGTCAATCAGACACTGCCTGAGCAGCTCCTCCACCTCAGCTCCTCCACCTCAGAGGCAATTTATATCCAAGGGTCCAGGCAGATGTTGATGGGAATTTTCTTCCATTCCCAGTGTCCAGACAGATATTGATGGAATATCCCCCCAGTCTGACTGTCCAGGCAGATGTTGATGGGAATGCCAGCCCCAGTCCCAGTGTCCAGGCAGATGTTCATGGAATATCCCCCCAATCTGACTGTCCAGGCAGATGTTGATGGGAATTTTCCCCCAGTCCCAGTGCCAGGCAGATGTTGATGGAATATCCCCCCCAGTCCAGGTGTCCAGGCAGATGTTGATGGGAATACTCCCCAGTCTGAGTGTCCAGGCAGATGTTGATGGGAATTCTCCCCCAGATCTGCGGGCCGCAGGATGACCAGGCTGGTGCGGGATTTCCTCTATGCCCAGCGTGTCCAGGCCCCTGTGGAGCTCTACTCTGACTGGCTGGCCATGGGCAACGTCAACGAGTTTGTCACCTTTGTCCCCACCTCTGACAAAAAGGTACCCCCGGATCCCTCGTGTTGCCCCAGGGTTCCTCCTCCAGGACACCGATCCCACTGGGAAAACCCTGGAACTCGTTCCTTTGGCACCCCCAGCCAGTGTTTGCTTGGGTTTCATTCCCCACCCCAAAATGAGGGATCTGAGCACAAAAAAAGGGATTTGCTGAGCTATTAATGAATGCAAATAGAAGGGAAAAAGTGCGTGCAAAGGTACCCAAGAAATTCCAGCTTTAAGTTTCCTGGAGGTTTGCAGCAGCTCAGCATCTCCCAGAGGTTTGCAGAACATTTCTTTTCCCTCTCTTGTAGATTTTCCTGGTTCTGATATGGATTTTTCCCTCAGGGAAACCAAGCCTTGACCAGGATGGCTCAAAAAAAACCCCCATATTTATGCCCACATGTTCTCAGATCATTTATCTTCACTCTATCATGGCTTTGGCTGCTTCTCACATAAGTTTTTCCCTTGGGGAAACCGAGCCTTGACCTGGATGGCTCACAAAAGGAATATTTAGGCCCACAAACCCTCCACGGGTTAAATGAAGCACTAGATAACAGCAAAGACTCCCAATTTTAAGAGTTTCAGCTCAGGTTTTTGCAGAAGTGAGTCCCTGGGGCGCTGCAGGGCTGCAGCTGAGCCGGCCGTGTTCCCGCAGCGATTCCGGATGCTGCTGGCCAGCCCGGCCGCCTGCTACCGGCTCTTCCGCGAGAAGCAGAAGGAGGGACAGGGAGAAGCCACCATGTTCAAAGGCAAGGGGACAGCGCTCGGTGGCACAGCCGGGGCCACGCGGGGACATTGCCCCGCTGGGTGTCCTTCAGCGGGATGCCTGCCCGCCGCCCCCAGCCTCCTCCGGCCCTATTTCAGGAAAGCGAGTGGGATGGGAGGGATAAGGGCCTCTGCGTGGAGGGGATGTTTGCTGCCAGGGATGGAGCCTCTGGAAATGCCAGCGGAGCTCCAGCACGGAGCTGGACAACTGGCAGCTCTCATGTCCCCCCAGATTAGCACCAGGTTTTCCTTTCATTGTGGTTTTGATCTGTGGCATGGTTGGGAGAAGGTTTCCATATCTCCAAGGATATGGAGCACCTGCACGGAGCAGGGAATCTGGCAGCTCTCCTGTCCAGATTAGAACCGTTTTTTTCCCTTTCATTGTGGTTTTGATGGCACGGTTGGGAGAAGGTCTCTGTATCTTCAAGGGTTCCTCTGGCTGTCCCCAGACCAAGGGTGACCCCATGGAGGGGGACACTCTGGAGAAATCCAGTGGATTCCCCTGGGCAGGAAGATGGATGACAGGACTTTTCCAATGGACAGAGATTTCCTTCACTCAGCTTCTCAAGCCTGCACCCCAGCCTCAGGAAATTGGGATTTGGGGCTTTTGGGGCTTTTTTTCTGGGCTTTCTGGGCTTTCTCCATCTCTATACCCCACCTCAAGCCAGGCTCCTGCCAGCACTGCTTCATTTTGAGGGCGTTTTGCGTGTTTAGGGTACTCGGGGACAGACACCAAGCGTGTCACCATCAACAAGGTGCTCTCCAACGACATCCTGGCGCAGCAGAACCAGTACGTGCAGGTAATCCCCACACTTGGGGTCACAGCCCCCATTTCTAGCAGCGACCACCCCGGCATGGCACAAACCCCACAGGGAGTGGTGGGATTTGGGCCCCTCTCTGCTCTGCTCCGTCCCCTGCAGCGCTGCATCGACTGGAACAGGGATATCCTCAAGAAGGAGCTGGGCTTGCTGGAGGAGGACATCATCGACCTGCCGGCCCTCTTCAAGCTGGACAAGCAGGGAAAAGCTGTTCCCTACTTCCCCAACACGGTAAGGGGGGGTTCCTACCCTGGGGTCCTCCCCAAAAAACAGTTCAGTCAGCCCGGATGAGTACCCAAAGTTTTCCTGAAAAAGAAAAATCAACACAAGTCTAACACAGCTTGGTGGATTTGGGGTTTTGAGGCAAAACCATTTCAAAGCAGTGAAATTGCAAGATTAGAGGCATGTTTACCCCAAAGTTTTCCCCAAAAAAACCCCAGCTGTCTAACAAAAGGAAATATATACAGGCAGGCATAGATAAACACAAGTCAAACACAGCTTGGTGGCTTTGTGGTACTTGCAGTGGGGTTTTTAAAAAAAGTGGTGAAATTGCAAGGATTGAGGCGTGTTTTAATGATAAAAAAGGGGGAGTTCTGTTGGTTTTGGAATCCTGAGGGAGGGCAGCTGCAAAAAGAGGTGCTGGGAAGGGCGGAGGAAGGTGATCAGTGTCTGTTCTCTGGTTTCATCCATCCCGACACTGCTGGTGTCACCCATAGGTCACCATGATCTGGGCATCCCCAAGTGTGTCATCCATTTTGATGCCAACATCCCCTTGGTGTCACCCCACAGGTCACCACGATCGTCCTGGCCAGGGACCCGGGCATCCCTAAGCCCTTCAGTGTCACCCATTCTGACGCCACTGTCCCCATTGGTGTCACACCACAGGTCACGAGGATCGACCTGGGCATCCCCAAGCCCTTGGGCATCACCCATTCTGATGCTGCTGTCCCCTGATGTCACCCCACACGTCACCATGATCAATCTGGGCATCCCCAAACCCTTTGATATCCCTTTTCTTATGCCAACATCCCCTGGTATCACCCTGCAGGTCACCATGATCGACCTGCGCATCCCCAAGCCCTTGGGCATCCCCCATTCTGACACCGCTGTCACCCTGCAGGTCACCATGATCGTGCTGACCAGGGACCTGGGCATCCCCAAGCCGTTTGGCCCGGTGGCAGGCGGCGAGTGCTGCCTGGAGCGGCGGATCCGCACGCTGCTGGAGCCGCTGGGGCTGTGCTGCCGCTTCCTGGAGGATGTGGCCTCGTACCACGGCAGCCTGGGTGAGGTGCGCTGCGGCACCAGCGTCCAGCGCCGGCCCTTCGCCTTCCAGTGGTGGCACTTCACGCCGTAGACGGGCCTCCTCTTCCTCCTCTTCATCCTCTTCCTCCTCTTCATCCATTTCCTCCTCTTCCCCCTTCTTCTCCCTCCACCTTTGCCCCCAGTGTGTGTTGCTTGCTATTCCCTTAATAAATGAATTTGCTGTGAGGAAAAAGTGGGGGAATTAAACAACCTAATAATTATTAATTATTAATTAATAATTTTGCTGGGAATAACTGGGAGGGAAAGAGAGGGAGTGCTCAGAGGGGTGGGGGAGTTACCAAAATCCTCCAAAATTGTCTCTACCACTGTTTCTGTGGTGTTGGCGAGCCAGGCGTCACTGTATTTAAACTCAGCCAGGGTTTGTGTGTGGCTGACAGAGCTCCAGCCTCCACATCAATACAAAATGTTTTCATTTATCTACACGTCTTTAACAAAGAAATTAGTGGTCATGGATTCTAATAATGCTCTTCATTGATTAGCATTCTGTCCACTATTGGTCACTGATTTCTTACTCTTCATGCTAAGCTGGGCCACTTTCCTTAGTTCTTTTATCATCCTTTTCTTGTCTTTTTCAGGCCTCAATCTCCTCTGTATCTTCTTCTTACTCCAGGGTCCTTAAAGGGCCATAAATTTGAGATCCCACATGTCCAATCTTCAATTCCCTTTGGCTTTAGTGAAGCTTGTCAGGGTCAGCTTTAACAAACTCAAGGTTTCAGTGATTCAATGATCAAAATGGAAGTAAGAGTCTGTGAAGAAGTTTTAACTTGTGCTAGCTAAAAGTCGGCACTGCTTACAAGTAATTATCACAATTAATTAAAAACTATTTAGGAAAGTTACATCATTTCTGTGAAAAGTGCCAATCACTTGTTTTAAAATTTTAGAAGTTTAATAGTAATAAAATAGTTATAAAAATATTAGTAAAACTTAGAGCAATAAGAATTTGGACAATCAGAGTTAGGATAATAAAGGACAATAAAAAGCAGAGAATTATGGACGTCCAGATGCTCTTGGGCACTAAGCCACAAAATCACACCTTGCTACACCTTAAAAGTAATAGCCTGTTGCATATTCATATATCTCATATGTGATTCAAACATTCTTTTTCAAACAAAGGATGTCTTCTGCTTAGTTTCTGCCCCTCCTTCACCTTGTAAATCATTTTTTGGCTCCTATAAGTCTGGAAGAAGTCTGAACAGTCCCGATACGGAGGCAATAATTCTCTGGATTTTGGTGTTTTGTTGCTGTTATCTGTATATGAAGAATTTCTTGGATATCTTATCCATTCCTTGAGCTAGTTATAAAAAGTATCTTACATCACATAGTTTCTATTTTAATATTCTGCTATAGCCTAAAAACCATATTTACGACACTACTTAAAAGAGATTAACACAGCATAACTTTCCAACATTACACATGCAGTATTCATTTCAATATTTGCAAAAAAGCCAGTCATATAATATGCATCTATAACAATTCCCAAGAGGGGGGCTTTTTTTTTGGCAGGGGCAGCCCAGGGAGGTTTGGAGTGCCCATCCCTGGAGGTGTCCAAGGCAGGGCTGGATGAGGCACTCAGTGCTCTGGGGGGACAAGGTGGGCATCAGTCACAGCTGGGACTTGAAGGTCCTGGAGGGACCTTGGAGGGCTTTTCCCAGTTTCATATCTCTGTGCCCACCATAATATCTGCAGCGCCCACCATTTGCCCCACTGGTGTCAGGGCAAGACCCCTTGGGGAGGGGAGAGGCAGCACAGGTACCTCCATGCAAAATAACGATGCTGAAAATTAACAGAGAGAAAACGAGGGGAAATTAGGAAAGAAAAAGGGAGGATTAGGAAAGAAAAAGGAGAAATTAGGCGTCCTGCCCCTGCCTCTCCGCCGTGTCCCACAGGGCGCGCCACACCCAACATGGCGCCTCTCCTGAGGGCGCCGCCACACTCAAGATGGCGGGCGCCCCCTTCCCGTCAGCGCAGCAACATGGCGGCGGCGGGGGCGCTTCCGGGGCGGGCGGAACTGCGCAGCGCCAAGATGGCGGCGGCCGCGGTCGGAGTCTCCTTGAGGAGCGGAGTCCCCGCGCGGCTCCTGCGGGCCGGGCCGCGGGCGGTGAGGGGCCGGGGCGGCCGCGGGGGCTGGCAATGGAGGGAGGGGAGGCGGGCAGAGGCGGCCGGGGGCGGCAGGGGTCCGGGATGGGCGTGGGAGAGAAGGGCGGTGAGCTGAGGGGGAGAGGGAGCTGTGGGGAGGGGGCAGGGACTGGAGTGCGGTGTCTGGAATTGGGAGTGCGGGGTTTGGAATTGGGAGTGCGGGGTTTGGAATTGGAGAGTGCAGGGTCTGGAATTGGAGTTCGGGGTCTGGAATTGGAGAGTGCGGGGTCTGGAATTGGAGAGTGCGGGGTCTGGAATTGGAGTGCGGGGTCTGGAATTGGAGTGCGGGGTCTGGAATTGGGAGTGCGGGGTTTGGAATTGGAGTGCGGGGTCTGGAATTGGAGCGTGGGGCCTGGAATTGGGAGTGCGGGGTCTGGAATTGGAGTGCGGGGTCTGGAATTGGGAGTGCGGGGTTTGGAATTGGAGAGTGCAGGGTCTGGAATTGGAGTGCGAGGCCTGGAATTGGAGTGCGGGGTCTGGAATTGGGAGTGCGGGGTTTGGAATTGGAGAGTGCAGGGTCTGGAATTGGAGTGCGGGGTCTGGAATTGGAGTGCGGGGTCTGGAATTGGGAGTGCGGGGTTTGGAATTGGAGAGTGCAGGGTCTGGAATTGGAGTGCGGGGTCTGGAATTGGGAGTGCGGGGTCTGGAATTGGGAGTGCGGGGTTTGGAATTGGAGAGTGCAGGGTCTGGAATTGGAGTGCGGGATCGGGAATTGGGAGTGCGGGGTCTGGAATTGGGAGTGCGGGGTCTGGAATTGGAGTGCGGGGTCTGGAATTGGGAGTGCGGGGTTTGGAATTGGAGAGTGCAGGGTCTGGAATTGGAGTGCGAGGCCTGGAATTGGAGTGCGGGGTCTGGAATTGGGAGTGCGGGGTTTGGAATTGGAGAGTGCAGGGTCTGGAATTGGAGTGCGGGGTCTGGAATTGGAGTGCGGGGTCTGGAATTGGGAGTGCGGGGTTTGGAATTGGAGAGTGCAGGGTCTGGAATTGGAGTTCGGGGTCTGGAATTGGAGAGTGCGGGGTCTGGAATTGGAGTGCGGGGTCTGGAATTGGAGTGCGGGGTCTGGAATTGGAGTGCGGGGTCTGGAATTGGAGAGTGCGGTGTCTGGAATTGGGAGTGCGGGGTCTGGAATTGGAGTGCGGGATCGGGAATTAGGAGTGCGGGGCCTGGAATTGGGAGTGCGGGGTCTGGAATTGGGAGTGCGGGGTCTGGAATTGGAGAGTGCAGGGTCTGGAATTGGAGTGCGGGGTCTGGAATTGGAGTGCGGGATCGGGAATTGGGAGTGTGGGGTCTGGAATTGGAGTGCGGGGCCTGGAATTGGAGTGCAGGGTCTGGAATTGGGAGTGTGGGGTCTGGAATTGGGAGTGCGGGGTCTGGAATTGGAGTGCAGGGCCTGGAATTGGAGTGCGGGGCCTGGAATTGGGAGTGCGGGGTCTGGAATTGAGTGCGGGGCCTGGAATTGGAGTGCGGGGCATGGAATTGGAGTGCAGGGTCTGGAATTGGAGTGCGGGATCGGGAATTGGGAGTGCGGGGCCTGGAATTGGAGTGCGGGATCGGGAATTGGGAGTTCGGGGTCTGGAATTGGGAGTGCGGGGTCTGGAATTGGGAGTGCGGGGTCTGGAATTGGAGTGCGGGGTCTGGAATTGGGAGTGTGGGGTTTGGAATTGGAGTGTAGGGTCTGGAATTGGGAGTGTGGGGTTTGGAATTGGAGTGTAGGGTCTGGAATTGGAGTTCGGGGTCTGGAATTGGAGTGCGGGGTCTGGAATTGGGAGTGTGGGGCCTGGAATTGGGAGTGCGGGGTCTGGAATTGGAGAGTGCGGGGTCTGGAATTGGGAGTGTGGGGTCTGGAATTGGGAATACGGGGCCTGGAATTGGAGAGTGTGGGGTCTGGAATTGAGTGCGGGGCCTGGAATTGGAGTGCGGGATCGGGAATTGGGAGTGCAGGGTCTGGAACTGGGAATTCGAGGTCTGGAATTGGAGTGCGGTGTCTGAAATTGGGAGTGCGGGGTCTGGAATTGGAGAGTGCGGGGTCTGGAATTGGAGAGTGCGGGGTTTGGAATTGGGAGTGCGGGGTTTGGAATTGGAGTGCGGGGCCTGCAATTGGGAGTGCGGGGTCTGGAATTGGAGTGCGGGATCGGGAATTGGGAGTTCGAGGTCTGGAATTGGGAGTTCGAGGTCTGGAATTGGGCGTTCGAGGTCTGGAATTGGGCGTTCGAGGTCTGGAATTGGGAGTGCGGGGCCTGGAATTGGGAGTGCGGGGCCTGGAATTGGGAGTGCGGGATCGGGAATTGGGAGTGCGGGGCCTGGAATTGGAGTGCGGCGTCTGGAATTGGGAGTGCGGGATCGGGAATTGGGAGTGCGGGGCCTGGAATTGGGAGTGCGGGATCGGGAATTGGAGTGCGGGGTCTGGAACTGGGAATTCGAGGTCTGGAATTGGAGTGCGGTGTCTGAAATTGGGAGTGCGGTGTCTGAAATTGGGAGTGCGGTGTCTGAAATTGGGAGTGCGGGGTCTGGAATTGGGAGTGTGGGGTCTGGAATTGGGAGTGCGGGGTCTGGAATTGGAGTGCGGGGCCTGGAATTGGAGTGCAGGGCCTGGAATTGGAGTGCGGGGTCTGGAATTGGAGTTCGGGGCCTGTAATTGGGAGTGCAGGAATTGGGGATGGACAGGAGGGCAGGGCTGGGGAGGAGGCTGGGGGCAGGAGGCGGTGAGGTAAAAGCTGGGAAGAGGGGGAAGGGGCTGTGGGGAGGGAGCTGGAGAGGGCCTGTGGGATGTGGAAGAAGGAATTGTGGTGGGCAGGGTGAAAGGGTGGGAGAGAGCGTGTTGTGGGATCTGGAAGAGGCTGTGCGGGATTTGGGGTGGGCAGGGGGAAAGTTCCAGAGGGGCCGGGGGGGCTGGAGGGGGACTGGAATGCAGTAAAATCTGGGAAGAGTGCGTGGGAAAATGGGGTGGGGTGTGAGGGAATAGGGTCAGCGGCTGAAGGGGTCTGTGGGATTTGGGAAGGAATAATGTCAGTGGGAGAGAGGCTGTGGGATTTGGGAAGGAATAGGGTCGGTGGCAGAGGAGCTGTGGGATTTGGGAAGGAATAGGGTCGGTGGCAGAGGAGCTGTGGGGGTTTGTGAGATTTGGGAGAGGGAAGGAGGAGCGGGAGAAGGGGATGGAGGGAGGGGCAGGAGGGGCTGGGGGCAGCAGAGGTCCAGGAGGAGGAGGTGAAATAGGGGAAGAATGGCCGGGAAAATGAGGGAGCTGGGGGCAGAGAGCAGCTGGAAGGGTCTGGGAAGGATTTGGGGGAGATAAAGGATAACAGGGAATTTGGTGAGTGGCTCAGGAAAAGGTTGGGAAGAGCAGGGAGGACATTCCAGGAAAAGGCTGGGAAGAGCAGAGGGAACAGGGGGAAGGTTCTAGGAGAAGAGTTGGGAAGAGCAGAGGGAAGATTCCAGGAGAAGGTTGGGAAGAGCAATGGGAACACTCCCAGAAAAGGTTGGGAAGAGCAGTGGGAAGATTCCAGGAGAAATTTGGGAAGAGCAGCAGAAACACTCCCGGAAAAGGTTGGGAAGAGCAGTGGGAATGGGAACATTCTAGGAGAAGGCTGGGAAGAGCAGAGGAAAGATTCCAGGAGAAGGCTAGGAAGAGCAGAGAGAAGATTCCAGGAGAAGGCTGGGAAGAGCAGCAGGAACAGGGGGAAGATTCCAGGAGAAGGTTGGGAAGAGCAGAGGGAAGATTCCAGGAGAAGGTTGGGAAGAGCAGAGGGAATAGGGGGAAGATTCCAGGAGAAGGTTGGGAAGAGCAGTGGGAACGGGAACATTCTAGGAGAAGGCTGGGAAGAGCAGGGGGAGCATTCCAGGAGAAGTTTGGGAAGAGCAGAGGGAAGATTCCAGGAGAAGGGTTGGGAAGAGCAGAGGGAACACTCCCGGAAAAGGTTGGGAAGAGCAGTGGGAACGGGAACATTCTAGGAAAAGGTTGGGAAGAGCAGGGGGAGCATTCCAGGAGAAGGCTGGGAAGAGCAGAGGGAAGATTCCAGGAGAAGGCTGGGAAGAGCAGAGGGAACAGGGGGAAGATTCCAGGAGAAGGTTGGGAAGAGCAGAGGGAAGATTCCAGGAGAAGGGTTGGGAAGAGCAGAGGGAATGGGAACATTCTAGGAGAAGGTTGGGAAGAGCAGGGGGAGCATTCCAGGAGAAGGCTGGGAAGAGCAGAGGGAAGATTCCAGGAGAAGGCTGGGAAGAGCAGCAGGAGCAGGCCTAGGGTGATCCCGGGAAGAGCAGGAGCTGCCCGGGAATTCCGGGAAAACTGGGCTGGGAGGAGCCACTGGGGTTTGATGGATCCAGGAGCAGCTGGGGGTCGGAATTTCAGGAATATCGATCTGGCTCCGGGCAGGGGGAGCCCCAGGCTAGATTTATATAAATTATTTATACAAATACATTTAATTTATCTATATATGTAATTATGTACATAATATTTATGTCCTTATGTAATTTTATGTATTTTTAAATGTTATATTTTTGTATTTATCTATAAATATATTAACGTAATGTGTATATACACATTTATCTGCAGACATTAAATATAGACATATATAGCTACAGACATTTTTTATTACTTATATATATAAGTAACGTATATAAAATGTGTACATGAAGGTATACAGATGTAAAATATAATTATATTATTGTAATTGCACATACAACACGGTATGCAAATACTTAAAATTTGCAAACACATCCATAAATGCATGTAATTTATAAATATACAGAGAATATATAAATTCATCCCATATAAATGGCATTGTGTACTTAGATTACGTATATGTCTACACATATAAATACAAATATGTGTTCTATGCAATATGTTATATACACTTTATAAATACGTGGAATATAGATAAAATCTATAAATATATAAACTATAAACCCAAAATATAAATAAATTAAGCACGTAATTGCATCATTGTAATGAGTCAGTAGAATATACAAATACATACATATAATTTATAAACACGTACATATAATTTATAAATGAAAATACACAATGTACAACGTGTTCGATAATATATAATGCAATATATACTATATAAATAGAAAGCAATAATAATAATAATAATAATAATAATAATAATGTGAGTACATGCAGCGTACAGTGTGCACATACATGTCCACACGTCATTCCAAACATAAATATCATGTTTATACGTAGAGGTGTGGGTAAATATATCTGCAGTTATTATTTTTTTGTGTCTTTTTATACATGTGTCTATTTATATATTTAATATATAACTCCTCCTGGATCCAGGGTGGGATGTGAGGCTGTTTTTCCCGGGATCCAGGATAGGATCCGAGGCTGTTTTTCCCTGGATCCAGGTTGGGATCTGAGGCTGTTTTTCCCTGGATCCAGGATGGGACCAAGGCTGTTTTTCCCAGGATCCCAGGCTGTTTTTGTAGGGAACCAAGGCTGTTTTTCCCAGGATCTGAGAGTATTTTTCCTGGGATCCTGGATGGGATCTGAGGCTGTTTTTCCCCGGATCTGGGATGGGATCTGAGGCTGTTTTTCTGGGGATCCGAGGCTGATTTTCCCTGGATCTGAGGCTGATTTTCTCAGGATCTGAAGCTGATTTCCCCAGATCCAGGGTGGGATCTGAGGCTGTTTTTCCCTGGATCCAGGGTGGGATCTGAGGCTGTTTTTCCATGGATCCAGGATGGGATCCGAGGCTGTTTTCTCCTGGTTCCAGGGTGGGATCCGAGGCTTTTTTTCCCTGGATCCAGGGTGGGATCTGAGGCTGTTTTTCCCTGGATCCAGGGTGGGATCTGAGGCTGTTTTTCCCTGGATCCAGGGTGGGATCTGAGGCTGTTTTTCCATGGATCCAGGATGGGATCCGAGGCTGTTTTCTCCTGGTTCCAGGGTGGGATCCGAGGCTGTTTTTCCCTGGATCCAGGGTGGGATCTGAGGCTGTTTTTCCCTGGATCCAGGGTGGGATCTGAGGCTGTTTTTCCCCAGATCTGGGATGGGATCTGAGGCTGTTTTTCTGGGGATCCGAGGCTGATTTTCCCTGGATCTGAGGCTGATTTTCTCAGGATCTGAAGCTGATTTCCCCAGATCCTGGTTGGGATCTGGGGCTGTTTTTCCCTGGATCCAGGGTGGGATCTGAGGCTGTTTTCTCCTGGATCCAGGATGGGATCTGAGGCTGTTTTTCCCTGGATCCAGGGTGGGATCTGAGGCTGTTTTTCCCTGGATGCAGGTGCTCCGGCAGGCACAGACAGCAGCGGCAGCACCGCGGCTGAAGAAATTCGCCATCTACAGATGGGACCCCGACAAGGCCGGGGACAAACCCCGCATGCAGACCTATGAGGTGGACCTGAACAAGTGGGTGTCCCTTGGGAATGGGGCTGGCAGCAATCCCAGCTCCAGGGAAGGGGTTGCTCACCTCTGGCACAGAGCAGCTCGTTGTGGGCACAGCCACCGTGGGTGTCATCCTAGGAAAAAGCAGATTTAAGCAGATTTTCCACAGGCACCGTGGGTGTTATCCCAGGAAAAAGCACGTTTTCCACCTTTCTGGACCATCCCTGGGAGGTGCTGGTGGCTTTAATAAACTTGATTTCTTTAGGAAGTTTGGGGGCTGCCAAAGATGGGGAAGAGCAGCTTTTCCCAAGGCCAGGTGGTGGCCTGGCAGGTGTCAGGAACAGTGACAAGGCACGGTTTGAACTGAAAGAGGAGAGGTTTGGGTGGGAGACTGGGAAGGAATTCTTCCGTGGGTGAGGTTTAGATGGGATGCTGGGAAGGAGTTCTTCCCCATGAGGCTGGCACAGAATTCCCAGATAAGCTGTGGCTTCCACATCCCTGGCAGTGTCCCAGGCCAGGCTAGACGGGGCTTGGAGCCACCTGGGATAGAGGAAGGTGTCCCTGCCTCTGGGAATGGAATGAGAAGGTCCCTCCAGCCCAGCCTGTTCTGTGAATGTGTATTCCAGACGGGAATTCCATGTGCAGCTCATGATTCCCAGGGAGAGATGGTGGGAGCTCTATCCACCCTTCCATGGTTTATCCACACCTGGCTGTGGTCTCCCAGAACAGCTCCTGCTTCCCTGGGATCCTGGGAAGGGGCCCAGAAACCTCCCTGTGGATGCTGGGCCTGCATTTCACCCCAAACCCTTCCCAAGGGCTCCTCCCGAGGGATCCACCCCAGACCCTTCCCAAGGGATCCACCTGAAGCCCTTCCAGGAGCCCCTCCCAAGGGATCCACTCCAGACCCTTCTCAAGGGATCCACCTGAAACTCTTCCAGAAGCTCCTCCCAAGGGATCCACTCCAGACCCATCCCAAGGGATCCACCCCAAACCCTTCCAGGAGCTCCTCCCGAGGGATCCACTCCAGACCCTTCCCAAGGGATCCACCCCAAACCCTTCCAGGAGCTCCCCCTCCCACCCAGCCCCTACTCAAACCCCTGAGGAGCCACAGCTCCGTTTTTGGGGTGTCTTTGCCCCAGTGAATAATCCCTGGGTGGTGCCCCGGGTGTAAAATGACAGAAATTGTCCCTGAGTGTTTGTCCCGTGTCCCTCGTGACTCACGGGGCCAGGCAGGGCTGTCTCAGCCTGGCCCAGAGAGGGGAAAAGGGGCCAGCACAGATCACTGGGCTTTGGGTTGGCTGAACCCTCAGTGCTCAGCACAAGAGGGTGACCCAGCCTGCCCCTGGGCTGCCCTGCTGGGCAGAGATCCCTGCTTGATCCCTGGGATTCACACAGAATTAGCGGGAATTGATGAAAACCCTTCTACGTGCTGCTGAGCGCGGGTGCAGGGGTCAAACCCTGCCTTTGGGGGCTCTGCAGGGTCGGTGATTTGGGATTTCTGCCACAGGTGTGGGCCCATGGTGCTCGATGCCCTGATCAAGATCAAGAACGAGATGGACTCCACGCTGACCTTCCGCAGGTCCTGCAGGGAGGGTAAGGACAGCACATTCCCACCTGGAATGCCCTTGGGATGCTCTGCATGCTGACTGTGGGACCCAGAGAGCTCAGAACCTCTCCTCTCCCACATCTGGGGATAAAACATCAAGGAGTCACGCTCCTCAGAACCCCTCCTCTCCCACCCACGAGGATAAAACACCCGAGTGAAGCAGGGAGTAAAACTCCTCAGAACCCCTCTCCTCTCACTTCTGGGGATAAAACACCCAAATGAACCAAGGAGTAAAGCTGGAGTTGGTGCTCCCAGGGTGTAATGACACAGTTCTGAGCTGCCAGCTCCAGTAATTCCTTCCACAGCTCCCAGTTGTTCCAGTTTCTCTCCCAGTCTGGTTCCTGTGCCGCCTCCCAGCGCGTGGGGAGATCAGGGAGAGATTCCAGCGGCGAGGCTGGGAGGGCAGGGCTGGAGTGGGAGCAGCGGGGGCTGTGCCAGTGCTGCTGTGGGAATCAGACTGGGTGAACTGGGAGAGAGAGCACTCAGGACTTCGAGGAACAGCTCCAGGAATCTTCTCCTTGGCCCTTTGGCCGAGGGCAGGGGTGGATTGAGGAAAAGAGCACTGGTGATTTGGGGTTGTGGCTGCTCCCAGATCTGGTCTGGGGCTGCTCTCAGATTTCCCCTGGGAAAAACTCCTGAGTCACGGGTCATGCTGGGCTGTGGGATTGCATTCCTGGCTGGAATGACTCTGGATTTAGGGTTGTGCTGAGCTGTGGGAGTGCATTCCTGGCTGGAATGACTCTGGATTAGGGTCCTGCTGGGTTGTGGGAGTGCATTCCTGGCTGGAATAGCTCTGGATTAACGAGGTGGGTCTGCAGGCAGGCCAGTCTCAGGGCAGGCAGTGCCTGGGGATGTTTTGTCTGGGGTGTGAATGGAAAACAGCACTCCCAAGGCACCTTTTCCTCTGGAATCTGCACAGCAGGGCAGGAATTCCACACGGAGTGGGGCTCCCAGACAGCCAGAACTTTGCCCTGAATATTCTCCCTGGACAGGACGGGTTTTCAGGCCGGGCTGGTTCCATCCTGCCCCTCTGTGGCTCCCCCGGTCCCACATTCCCGCTGTAGGCGCGTGCTCCCGGCCCTGCTGCCCTCCCCAGCTGGCTGGAAAATGCTTGGCAGCCTTTCTGCAGTGGGAGGAAAACCTCGTGGCAGTCCAGGGGCTGGGGCACCCTCAGAGGTGTCATTTCATCCCTTTGTTGGGCTATTTTTGTGGCCCTGCTGCCTCCTGTCACCTTTGGGAGGGCAGTTTGTCCCCTGGGAATGGGCACAAGGGGAGGGGGCTCCTGCCTGGGGGGACGGGGTTACATTCCTGAATTCCAGGATGCTTTGGGCTGTTTTATTCCCCTTTTGTGAGGAGAGGCTGTGGGAGCTGTGCCTGTTTGTTCCAGAGATGGGGAGGCCAAGAGGGGATACCATCAGTCCTTAAAAATATTTCCAGGGGGTGTCAGGGGATGGTGCCAGACCCTTGGCAGTGGTGCCCAGAGACAGGACAAGGAGCAGCAGCCACAAATTAAAACGCCAAAATTCCATTAAAACACAAAAATTCCATTAAAACACAAAAATTCCAGCTGAACCTTTGAAAAAAAGTTCTTTCCCTGGAGTGGAACTCCAGCTTTTAGAGGGAAAAAGGGTAGAGTGAGGTTTGTGAGTTTGCTGTCACTTGGATCCATCCTGTGACCTCCAAGGGTGTGGAAGGAAGAGCAATGTCAGCCTGGATTCCAGGTTTTAGGGAAAAAAGGGGGGATTAGCACCTCCTCTGACAGCTAATCCTATGAGTAGCAACATACTTGTGGGTTTACTACAGCTTGGATCTGTCCTGTGACCTCCCAGCACAGAAAGGAAGGACAAAACCAGGCTGAGTTGGGGCTTTTAGGGGCAGAAAAGGTTGGACAGTGCCCAGGGAGGTGCCAAATCCCCCTGGACACATTCCAGTGCCACCTGCTGCAGGCTTGGACTGGGTGATTCCCAGAGGTCCCTTCCATCCCTGCCAGCCCCGGGATTCTCTGGCTCAGGACGCTGCAGCAGTTTCCCATGTTTTAATGCCAATTTTTGTTGTGTTTTTTATTTTTTATTTATTTTATGCCTCTCTCAGCTCCCACCTCATGCCCCAGGCCCGAGAGTGAGGCTGGTTGTTCTCCCCTCCCCAAATCACACCCAAGCCCCCTTATTTGCTGCTGGGGAAGGAGCTGCCCCATGGAAAAAGGTGTTTTGGTGCTAATGGAAGCAGCTCCTGAGTTTGATCCTTGTTGAAGTTAAAAAAGGTCTGGCCCTGGCGGCGAATTCCAGCCTTCTTCTCGTTTGGGGCACTTGTGGGATGGATGAAGACCCTGGTAGAGCAGGAGGGGTTTTCTGGGGAGTCTGGTGGATTGGGAAGAGGTTTTTTGGGACCCTGGCAGGTTGGGAAGAGGTTTTCCAGGGCAGGTGAGGATGCTGATAGAACAAGTAGGGATTTTTGGGATTGGTGAGGCCTCTGGAGGAGTGGGAAGAGGCTTTTCCAAAACCTGTGACGAGGTTTTGTGGGATGGGTGAGCACCCTGGTGCGGTGAGAAGAGATTTTTTGGGGTAAGTGAGGATCCCAGAAGGTTGGGAAGAGCCTTTCCAGAAGGTTTTCTGGGATGGGTGAGGATCCTGATGTGTTGGGAAGGGGTTTTCCAAGACCTTGTCAGGTTGGGAAGAGGTTTTTTGGGATCCTGGTAGATTGGGAAGAGCCGAGTAGAGTTTCCCCAGGACATCCCAGGGGGATTTTTGGGGCCAGAAGGGAGAATCCCACACTTGGGTCCGCTTTTCCCCCTCAGGGATCTGCGGCTCTTGTGCCATGAACATTGCTGGCGGCAACACCCTGGCCTGCATCAAAAAAATCGACAGTGACCTCAGCAAAGTCACCAAAATCTACCCCCTGCCCCACATGTACGTGGTGAAGGACCTGGTTCCGGTGAGTGCAGGGCTGGCAGCAGCCAGGGGACACCCTGGGCTGGGACCAGGGCGTGGCAGCTGCCACCAAGGTCAGGGCTCACGTGTGCCTTGGGTGGGTCCCAGTGACTAAAGGTGTGCTGGCCTGGAATGTGGCAGGTCTGGGGAGGGAATGGCACCTCCTGATCGGGTTTTCAGCTGTGGATTTGGGGTGAAGCTGTGCCAGGAGGGGATTTGGGTGGGATTTTGGGAAGAGGCTCTGCCCCTGAGGGTGGGGCTGAAGGGGAGGGGTCAGGGCCCCAGGGCTTGGACAGCAGGGGTGGGATTTGGGGTGGATCCAGCTGGGGATGTTCCCTGATTCTCCTCAGCCCCATAACCAGATGCCTGTGCTTTCTTGCCCCAGGACCTGAGTAACTTCTACGCCCAGTACAAATCCATCCAGCCCTACCTGAAGAAGAAGGACGAGTCCCAGGAGGGCAAGCAGCAGTACCTGCAGTCCATAGAGGACCGCCAGAAACTGGTCACTGCAATTTCAGTGCTGAAACCCCTCCCAGAGCAGCCCGGGGTCACAGCTGAGCGCTCAGACCCAGCCCCACAGCTGGGGCTGCTGGCTCAGGGCAGGGAGCTGGGCTTGCCAGGGTGGGCTCTGATCCCATTCTCTCCCATCCCATACCCCTGTGGAATTCCTGCTGCTGGGAGCACTCTGCACCTTCCAGGCTGGAGCATTCCAGTGGGGAGAGGGTGTCTGGCTGTGCTCCCTGCTCGCTGGGGTTTTGCAGCCTAGCAATCTCCTGGGAGAAGCCAGAGTGCAAGATTTGGGGTGTCTGTCTTGAGCAGGGGGGATTTTGAGGAGAGCTTTTTGAGGGTGGCTGACGAACAGCTCTTTACAAGGCTGATGTTGTGGCCAAGGTTTGGGTGGATTTCCATGGCTGCTGCAGGGATTAGCAGCAGATCAGGAGGGGTTTTTCCCCTGCCAGGATGGATCCATCATTCCAGGATTCTGAGCTCAACCTGTCCTGGCTCCGCTGTGGAGGCACCAAATCTCCATTTTGGGGAGGGAGAGGTGGATGTGAACAGCAGGAAGGGAGGCTGAGCAAAGGGGATTCAGGGAAACACTGCAGGTATCTCCTGGGTGTCTGCAAGCTGACATCCCATAATAGCCCCTGGTGTGACACCTGAGCAGCCCCAGGGCTGGACAGGCTGCAGGAATCTCTGTCCAGAGGCTGCAGTTTCTTGTCCTGCACCACTTCCAGTTTCTGATCCCTCTGAGCTCTGAAGGGACTTTCCCTGCCCTCGGAGTCCCCTTCTCAGCCAGGTGGGAACCAGGAAACCCAAAAACCACACCTGGAAAACAGCTCTTGGTCCCTTTGCTGGAATTCCTCTCCCTTTGGGATCAGCCTGTGTGCAGGAGAAACTTGGATTTGGCTGAAGAATTCCTTTAAATCCTCGAGCGTTTGGAGTGGTGCAGTTAAAAATTAGATTTGGAGTGAGGAGAGGGAGCTCTGCCCTCAGGGCTGGCAGCTCTTCCTAAAGGCTTGTTAGGAGCTGCTGGGAGTTCTGGCACCAGGAATCTCCCTGAACTCAAACTTTTATCCCAGAATAACTTTCAGGAATGTGAATTAAGCCAGGTTGGGCTCTGTCTGGGAGAAGTTGCTGGGCCACGAGGAGGCTCAGGGGACCCTGAGCTGCTCAGTTTCCCATCCAGGATGAGGAATCAGCTCCTTGTTCCAGCAGGAATGAGCAGAGCTGCCTGGATCACTTCCATGTAGGACTAAATTCCTCCTGTGTCTGGAAAGAAATCTGCCCATAAAAAGGGGGAAGCAATTCAGGACCAGCCCTGTTCGAGTGCCAGGGTATCCCTCAAGGACAGGCTGCACCGGGGCTGCCAGGCAGTCTCTGCTCTCCCTTCCTGCTGAGCACACCTAGGATGGTCCACTGGGGACAAATCCCTGCCTGTCCTGGCTGGGATGGGCTGGGAGTGCAGGAGAACCCAAGGTGGGAGTGCAGGAGAACCCAAGGTGGGAGTGCAGGAGAACCCAAGGTGGGAGTGCAGGAGAACCCAAGGTGGGAGTGCAGGAGAACCCAAGGTGGGAGAGCAGGAGAACCCAAGGTGGGAGTGCAGGAGAATCCAGCAGCTTCCTCTTTCTCTCCAGGCCGTGCCCTTCCCCTGCTGTTGGAGATCCTGGTTCATTGTGTGGCTGCTGGAACCATGGAATACCCTGGGAGGGGAGGGGGCCACGAGGACCATAGGGGCAGCTCCTGGCCCTGGTCTAGAAGGGTTGGGATTGTTCCCCTCAGGAATTGCTGCCCCACAGCCTCACATGGGAGCTGCTCCATGGGGACAGGGGTGGATCCCCTGTGTCACCAGCCCCGCGGTGACAGCCTGCCGTGTCCCCTCCCTCGCAGGACGGGCTCTACGAGTGCATCCTGTGTGCCTGCTGCAGCACCAGCTGTCCCAGCTACTGGTGGAACGGGGACAAGTACCTGGGCCCCGCCGTGCTCATGCAGGTGAGGACGGACCCTTTGTCACCTGGCCAGTGTCACTTGGCCGGTGTCGATGCCTTGGGGTGGCTGCCTAGAGCATAGGCCAGGCAGGGTTAAGAGAATAAAGTGGGTGTTCATTGAAGGCCTTCCATGGATACACCTTGGGCAGTCTGGAGCCTCCGAGGATACACCTAAGATGGACAATGGGCACAAGTTTTTCAGACAATTATAAATTTTTAACCCCATTTACCTGTCAGGGGTTAATGCTCCAATTACAGCTTCAGGTAATGAAGTCATTTACCCCCAGTTTGCTGCCCCCCAGCTCATTTATTTATACTTTTCCGGGCCTGAGGCTGGGGGTTGTCTTTGAGTTCCAGGCCCAGAGGAACTGTTGTGTCTGCCCAGAACGGGAGAGCAGCAGCTGACAGGCTGTGTGGAGTTTAGAGTCAGGCACTAATGCAGCGCAGGATCTGAAAAATACAAAAGCTAAAATCCTCAGGCAGGGCCCGGCATCATCTGGCCCGACGCTCCTGGGCGGGTGTTGCTGTGGGATCCCCAGCTGCTGCCAGCAGTGTCCCTGTCCCCAGCAGAGTTTGTGGTGTCCCCAGCAGTGTCCCTGTCCCCAGCAGTGTGTGTGTGTCCCCAGCAGTGTCCCTGTCCCCAGCAGTGTCCCTGTCCCCAGCAGTGTCCCTGTCCCCAGCAGAGTTTGTGGTGTCCCCAGCAGAGTTCCTGTCCCCAGCAGTGTCCCAGCAGTGTGTGTGTGTCCCCAGCAGTGTCCCATTCCCCAGCAGTGTCCCTGTCCCCAGCAGTGTGTGTGTGTCCCCAGCAGTGTCCCAGCAGTGTCCCTGTCCCCAGCAGTGTCCCAATCCCAGCAGTGTGTGTGTGTCCCCAGCAGTGTCCCTGTCCCCAGCAGAGTTTGTGATGTCCCCAGCAGAGTTTGTGGTGTCCCCGACAGTGTCCCTGTCCCCAGCAGTGTGTGTGTGTCCCCAGCAGTGTCCCAGCAGTGTCCCTGTCCCCAGCAGTGTCCCAGCAGTGTCCCTGTCCCCAGCAGTGTCCCAGCAGTGTCCTTGTCCCCAGCAGTGTCCCTGTCCCCAGCAGTGTCCCAGCAGTGTCCCTGTCCCCAGCAGTGTCCCAGTCCCCAGCAGTGTGTGTGTGTCCCCAGCAGTGTCCCAGTCCCAGCAGTGTCCCAGCAGTGTCCTTGTCCCCAGCAGTGTCCCAGTCCCAGCAGTGTCCCAGCAGTGTCCCTGTCCCCAGCAGTGTCCCTGTCCCCAGCAGTGTGTGTGTGTCCCCAGCAGTGTCCCAGGCCCCAGCAGTGTCCCAGTCCCCAGCAGTGTCCCTGTCCCTAGCAGTGTCCCAGTCCCCAGCAGTGTGTGTGTGTCCCCAGCAGTGTCCCTGTCCCCAGCAGTGTCCCAGCAGTGTCCCTGTCCCCAGGCGTACCGCTGGATGATCGACTCCCGCGATGAGTTCACGGAGGAGCGCCTGGCGCAGCTGCAGGATCCCTTCTCGCTGTACCGCTGCCACACCATCATGAACTGCACCCGCACCTGCCCCAAGGTACGGGGGGACACGGGGCACGGGCTGCCATGGAGGGAGCAGCCAGGTCACGGCGGCAGTGCCAGCCCTGCCATGGAGGGAGCGGCCAGGTCACGGCGGCAGTGCCAGCCCTGCCATGGAGGGAGCAGCCAGGTCACGGCGGCAGTGCCAGCCCTGCCATGGAGGGAGCGGCCAGGTCACGGCAGCAGTGCCAGCCCTGCCATGGAGGGAGCGGCCAGGTCACGGCGGCAGTGCCAGCCCTGCCATGGCACCAGGACATGGCACTGCCCCAGGCTGCTCCAGCCAGGCCTGGGCACTGCCAGAGATCCAGGTGCAGGCACAGCCTCTCTGGGAATTCCAGCCCAGGGCACCTCTGTGCTCACAGGGAGGGGTTTACCCCAATTTCCCAGCTAAACCAGCACATGGAATACTGGAGTGGTTTGGATTGGAAGGGACCTGAAAGTTCATCTCATTCCATGGCAGGGTCACCCTCCACTGTCCCAGGGTGCTCCAACCATATCCAAGCTGGCCTTGGACACCTCCAGGGCTAGAGCAGCCACAGCTTCTCTGGGAATTCCAGCCCAGGGCCTCTCCATGCTCACAGGGAAGGATTTACCCCAATATCCCACCCAAACCTCCCCTCTGTCAGTTCAAACCATGTCCTCTTATACTGTCACTGACTGTCCCCATCCCTCCTTTTCCCAGGTTGCCTTGAGCTGGCAAGGCCACAGTGAGGTCTCCCCATCCGTTTCCCATGTCTTTTCTGGAATTCCTGGTGGTTTCCATAGAAGACCCTTTTAGGCCTCAGTTTCCCCAAACATGCCCTGTTCTGCTGAGCCTGGGGACACCTGGAGCTCCCGGAGCTCCCCGGTGCTGAGGTCAGCTTTTCCTCCTCTGACCCCAGGATTTGGGAGCAGGGCCCTGCCAGGAGAGCTCCAGGGAATTTCTGAGCCCTTCCTGTGGAGAGCAGAGGGAGCTTTCCCAGTGTGGCTGTGCCTCTTCCCAGCCTCGCTGCTGGGAGTGAGGAGCTGCGCCCTGTCAGGGCTCCAGCCCACAGCTCTCATCATCCCAGCGCAGGAAAACCCCACAGTCCTGGAGCCAGGCTTGTTCCCAGGCTGCCTGCTGCCTCTGGAAACCCAGACAGCCATAAAAACCTGGAATTGTGTCCTGTATCTCCCTTTGATCCCGATCAAAGCCCAGCTCCCGGGGAGAGTTTGGCTTCAGGGGCAGGAAGGGAGCTCCAGCCCCGCGTCCTGCTCCGGGCTGGGCCGCTCTTCCTGGGCAAACTGAGGCTGGGATGGGGCAGAGCTGCACCTGGAGCCCCTGGAATTCCCAGTCTGCCCCCAAAGTGAGGCTGGGATGGGGCAGAGCTGCACCTGGAGCCCCTGGAATTCCCAGTCTGCTCCCAAAGTGAGGCTGGGATGGGGCAGAGCTGCACCTGGAGCCCCTGGAATTCCCAGTCTGCCCCCAAAGTGAGGCTGGGATGGGGCAGAGCTGCACCTGGAGCCCCTGGAATTCCCAGTCTGCCCCAAAGTGAGGCTGGGATGGGGCAGAGCTGCACCTGGAGCCCCTGGAATTCCCAGTCTGCCCCCAAAGTGAGGCTGGGATGGGGCAGAGCTGCACCTGGAGCCCCTGGAATTCCCAGCCTGGCTGGAGTCAGAGCTGGCCCAGGTGTCCTGAGCCTCCCCAGGCTGGAAATGGGGATTCATGTCAGGCTGGGCTCAGACTTTTAGGGAAAAAAGAGATGTTGAGCAGCTCCTCTAACAAATATTTTTATGAGTAGCAGCACATCTGTGAGATTGCTACCACTTCAATCTGTTCTGCAGTCTCCCAGCACAGAAAGGAAGGACAATATCAGCCAAATTCCAGCTTTTAGGGGATAAAAAAGTGGGGTAGCAGCAGATTTGAGAGTTTGCTGTCACTTGGATCCAGCCTGTGACCTCCCAAGGTTTGGAAGAAGGGAGAATATATGGCTGAACTCGGGGTTTTTGGGAAAAGAGGGAGTGCTGAGCACCTCCTGTACTGAGTATTTCTATGAGTAGCAACTCCTTTGTGATTTTATTGTGACTGGGATCCCACCTGGGACCTCCCAGTGCTTGAGAGGAAGGACAGAATCAGCTCAGTTCCAGGTTTTAGGGGGAAAAGAGGTGCAGTAGCAGCAGATTTGTGAGTTTGCTGTGACTTGGATCCATCCTGTGACCTCCCAGCTTTTTTTAAAAAGGACAGAATTAGCTGAATTCCAGCTTTTAGGGGGAAAAAAGGTGGAATAGCAGCAGATTTGGGAGTTTATTACACCTGTAACCCATCCTGAGACCTCCCAGGGTTTGAAAGGAAGGAGAATATCAGCTGAATTCCAGCTTTTAGGGGGAAGAAGGTGGAATAGCAGCAGATTTGGGAGTTTATTACACCTGTAACCCATCCTGAGACCTCCCAGGGTTTGAAAGGAAGGAGAATATCAGCTGAATTCCAGCTTTTAGGGGGAAGAAGGTGGAATAGCAGCAGATTTGGGAGTTCAGTACGGCTGGGATGAGGAGGAGGGAGGGAGGGAGGGAAAAGGGATGGAGAGGGAAGGAAGGAGGGAGGGGAGGGAGGTGCTCCAGCCCCCCCAGGCTCTGACCAGCCCCTCCCACAGGGGCTGAACCCCGGCAAAGCCATCGCCGAGATCAAGAAGATGATGGCGACCTACAAGCAGAAGGCGGCGACTGCCTGAGGGCTGAGTGACCCCGGAGTAACCCCGGAGTAACCCCGGAGTGACCCCGAGGGACCCTCACACCTGGGCAGCTCCGGCAGGGCGTTACCTGTGCACCTGCAATAAAGGCTGTAAAGAACAGCTCGGGCTCCATCCTTTGTTATTTATTTATTATTCATTTATTTATTAAATCCCTTCATGGAGCGTTTTGCCATCCCAGAGCTCTCGGGGCTGGGAGCAGCTGGGAGGCTCTAGGAATCCTGGGATCAGCTGGGAACAGGGAATGGTGGAGGGATCCTGAGCCTGAAATCCCTGAGGATTTGGAGGGTTTGGAGCTCCTGGGGTGCAGGGTGGGGGCAGTTCCACCAGGAGCGAGGTGTCCTCTCCCACCCCGTGGGATCCTGGTTTGTATTCCTGTGTTCTACTCCAAATCCTAAGAAAATTGTGTTTCTTAGGGGTGGGTCTTCCTCTTTTCTCCAAAACAAGTGCATTTTTTTACCCCCTGATCCACCAGGAACAAGGTGTTCTCTTCCCACCCCATGGGACCCTGGTTTGTATTCCTGATTTCTACTCCAAATCCTAAGAAAATGGGATTTTTTTAGGGGTGAATCCTTCTCTTTTCTCTGATATTTTTACCTCCAGATCCCTGTTCCACCAGGAACAAGGTGTTCTCTTCCCACCCCGTGGGACCCTGGTTTGTATTCCTTTTATTCCAAATCCCAGGAAAATGGGATTTTTTAGGGGTAAATCTTCCTTTTTTCCCTGTTATTTTTACCTACATCTTTCTCCAGTTTGAGATGTTTGGAGCAGCTCCTGGGACTGAGAGAAAAGAGCTGCTCCAGCTTTGCTGATGAATTCATGCTTTTGGTCTGAATAATTCAAACCTCCCAGAAATGGGATGCTGCTCCGTTGAGGTCACAGGGACGGCACTCCCGGGGTGTCTCACTCAATTTTGGGGTGGGGCTCCAACTCCCGGCATCCCCTGGGGTGTCACACCCCGGTTTTGGGGTGCGGACTCCAATTCCCGGCATCCCCCAGTGTGTCACACCCTGGTTTTGGGGTGTCATACCCAGTTTTGGGGTGCGGACTCCAATTCCCGGCATCCCCTGGGATGTCTCACCCAATTTTGGGGTGTGGACTCCAATTCCCGGCATCCCCTGGGGTGTCACACCCCGGTTTTGGGGTGTCATACCCAGTTTTGGGGTGCGGACTCCAATTCCCGGCATCCCCTGGGGTGTCACACCCCGGTTTTGGGGTGCGGACTCCAATTCCCGGCATCCCCTGGGGTGTCACACCCCGGTTTTGGGGTGCGAACTCCCATTCCCGGCATCCCCTGGGGTGCCACACCCCGGTTTTCGGGTGTCACACCCCGGTTTTGGGGTGCGGACTCCAATTCCCGGCATCCCCTGGGGTGTCACACCCCGGTTTTGGGGTGCGGACTCCAATTCCCGGCATCCCCTGGGGTGTCACACCCCGGTTTTGGGGTGCGGACTCCAATTCCCGGCATCCCCTGGGGTGTCACACCCCGGTTTTGGGGTGCGGACTCCCATTCCCGGCATCCCCTGGGGTGCCACACCCCGGTTTTGGGGTGCGGACTCCAATTCCCGACATCCCCTGGAGTGTCACACCCCGGTTTTGGGGTGCGGACTCCAATTCCCGGCATCCCCTGGAGTGTCACACCCCGGTTTTGGGGTGCGGACTCCAATTCCTGGCATCCCCTGGAGTGTCACACCCCGGTTTTGGGGTGCGGACTCCAATTCCCGGCTTCCCCTGGGGTGTCACACCCCAGTTTTGGGGTGCGGACTCCAATTCCCGGCATCCCCTGGGATGTCTCACCCAATTTTGGGGAGCGGACTCCAATTCCCGGCATCCCCTGGGGTGTCACACCCCGGTTTTGGGGTGTGGACTCCAATTCCCGGCATCCCCTGGGGTGTCACACCCCGGTTTTGGGGTGTGGACTCCAATTCCCGGCATCCCCTGGGGTGTCACACCCCGGTTTTGGGGAGCGGACTCCAATTCCCGGCATCCCCTGGGGTGTCACACCCCGGTTTTGGGGTGCGGACTCCAATTCCCGGCATCCCCTGGGGTGTCACACCCCGGTTTTGGGGAGCGGACTCCCATTCCCGGCATCCCCTGGGGTGTCACACCCCGGTTTTGGGGTGTGGACTCCAATTCCCGGCATCCCCTGGGGTGTCACACCCCGGTTTTGGGGAGCGGACTCCAATTCCCGGCATCCCCTGGGGTGTCACACCCCGGTTTTGGGGTGCGGACTCCAATTCCCAGCATCCCCCGCCGTTCCGGGCCCGCCCCTTCCGGCGGCTCGCGGGGCCGCGCCATGAGCTCAGGTCAGGAACCGGCACCGGGATCGGGATCGGGATCGGGATCGGGATCCGGGAATGGGATCGGGAATGGGATGAGGGGTCGGGATCAGGGACCGGGATCCCCAGAGTGGCCGGAGCCTCTCGGGCCCCAAAAGCGCCGCCGGGGGCTCCCGGGGCCGCTCCAGCCCAGCCCGGGGGGGGCGGGACCGGTGCGGCTCCAGTCCCATTTATTCCCGTTTATTCCCATGCATTCCCATTTATTCCCGTTTGTCCCCATTTATTCCTGTTTATCCCCATTTATTCCCGTTTATTCCCATGCATTCCCATTCAGTCCCATTTATTCCCATTGATTTCGCTGTATTTTTTTGCCTTCTTAAATTTTGCTTTTTAAATTTGCACTATTATGCTTTAGTGTTTAAATTTTGCTTTATTCTGTTGCCATCTTTTGAAGTGTTGCATTTTTATTTTGCTTTTTTATTTTGCTTTAATTCTCTTTATTATTCCGCTTTATTTGACTTCATTTAATTTTATTTTGCTTTTTTGCTTCCTTATTTTGCTTTCTTTCGTGGCTTGATTTTTTACTTTCACCTTTTTATTTAACATTTGGCATCATTATTTTGCTGTAGTTTTGTTTCCTAACTTTGTTTTTCTACTTTTTAATTGTGCTTTATTTTGCTTTTTTCCTTTGCTTTGTCAGTTTTTTCACTTCATTTCTCTTTATTTTTTCCTTTATTTTGCTTTTTTATTTTCATTTTTCTCCTTTTTGTACCCCAATCCATTTTGCTTTTTCTCTTTTGTTTTATTTCACTTTTTATGTTCCATTTCTCTTTTATTTCACTTTATTTTGCTTTTTTATTTTGTTCCGTTTCTCTTCTATGTCGCTTTATTGGGCTCCACTTCCCTTTTTTATTTTGCTCCACTTCCCTTTATATTTCGCTTTATTTCCCTTTTTTTAGTTTGCTTCATTTCCCGCTTTTATCCCATTTTCTTTCCCGGTTTCCCGGCCCCTCTCCCATCCCAGGCCCTCCTGGCTCTGCATCCCTCGGGAATTTCGGCCCTGGGAACGCAGCCATGGATCCGAGGGGAAGGAATCACAGGAAGGGCTGTGGGGTGCTCCAAACCCCAAACCCTCCAAATCCCCCAAACCCCCCAAACCCCAAACCCTCCAAATCCCCCAAACCCTCCAAACCCTCCAAATCCCCCAAACCCCCCAAACCCTCCAAACCCCCCAAACCCTCCAAATCCCCCAAACCCCCCAAACCCCAAACCCTCCAAACCCCAAACCCTCCAAACCCCCCAAACCCCAAACCCTCAAATCCCCCAAACCCCCCAAACCCTCCAAATCCCCCAACCCCCCCAAACCCTCCAAATCCCCCAAACCCCAAACCCTCCAAATCCCCCAAACCCCAAACCCTCCAAATCCCCCAAACCCTCCAAACCCTCCAAATCCCCCAAACCCTCCAAATCCCCCAAACCCTCCAAACCCCAAACCCTCCAAATCCCCCAAACCCCCCAAACCCCAAACCCTCCAAATCCCCCAAACCCCCCAAACCCCAAAGCCTCCAAACTCCATAAACCCCCAAACCGACCAAACCCCAAAACTCTCAAACCCATCTAACCCCCCAAAACCTCCAAACCCCAACCCCCAAACTCTCCAAACCCCAAAATCCCCAAACTCCACAGCCGGATCCCCTTGGCCCTCCCAGAGCTGCTTCCCGCGGGTGGATCCCACCCAGAATTTGGGAACGCTCCCGTCCCTCTCCCATGGGGATCGTGGAGAACGGGGTGGGGTTTGGGGTCGGGAAGGACCCGTCACCCCTCAGATCCCATCCCAGAACGGTCCCAGGGTTTTTTTTCATGGATGAACAGCAGAACGTGGTGCTGGGTGGGAAAAGGGCACCTGGGGTTCCGGATCCTTCTAGGGCTCCCGGCCGGGATTCCCGTGCCCGGGAATGCGGGAGCGGTGCTGCCGAGTGACCTTCACCCCTTTCCTGCTCTAGAAAGAGCAGTGGGGCAGGGAGGGGCAGGGGGGACATCCCTGAATGCTCCGGGGCATCCGTCCCTGTGGGGATCCCGCTCGGATCCTCAGGGATCCCCCTCGCCAATCCCAATCCCAATCCCAATCCGCAGCCAATCAGTGCTCGGGGCTCAAAGCTCCCGCTTTTTTCCCTGAGTTCCTCATTGAAGGGTTGCAGGAGATGTTCCCACCCTGGTTCCTCACTTCCCGAGGGGAATGTGGGAGCACAGCTCCTCTTCCTAAGGGAGGGAGGAGCCCTCATTTACCCGGAACTGGGGGAAATGTGGGATTGGGATACGAAGCCCCTGTTTTCCCACTCGCAACACGATGTTCCCCAAGCCAGGATGTTCCTGGCACTTCCCTCCAGACTGGCAGCTGGGTTAGGGTGCCAGGGAGGATCCCCCTGTGCCAGAAGGGTTGGAATGCTGGGATCTTCGCCAGCGTCACCGGCACACGGCTCAGCCAGCACTGCCCCGCTCCTCGCAGAAGATCTCTCCCAAAAACCCAAGCCACAACTGCTGCAGGCAGACAGGGCTGCTGGGAATTCCCAGGAATTTGTTCCTCAGCTGTCTCAAGGGTTTGATGCCCAAGCATGGATTTCCCAGCACTGCAGAGTCCAAATCCCAGTTTTCCACGTCTCCACCTTGGATCAGGCCCTTCTCAGCCTTTGTGCCTCCAGCCCATTGTTCCGGGAGGACCCAACTGCCCGGTCAGACACCTTTGCTCCAGTGGCACAGGATCGGTGTGTGGGATCCATGGGAAGGGCAGAGTGTCCCTGTCCAGCTGGGATCAGTTCCTGTGGGATCCACAGGAAGGGCAGAGTGTCCCTGTCCAGCTGGGATCCATGTGTGGGATCCACGGGAAGGGCAGAGTGTCCCTGTCCAGCTGGGATCCATGTGTGGGATCCACGGGAAGGGCAGAGTGTCCCTGTCCAGCTGGGATCCATGTGTGGGATCCACGGGAAGGACAGAGTGTCCCTGTCCAGCTGGGATCCATGTGTGGGATCCACGGGAAGGGCAGAGTGTCCCTGTCCAGCTGGAATGGGTTCCTGTGGGATCCATGGGCAGGAGAATCGCCAGGATCTCAGCCCAGCGCCACGCTTGGCTGCAGGATCTCCCATCCCAGAGCCAAAGACTCTGGAAGATCCTCCTGGGTTCAGTCTCACCCTCCATGACCCAAGCACTTCCTTACGTTGTCTCTCCTTCCTGGCTTTTGCCTCATCCTGATTTTCCGTGTCCCCATTTTCCCGAGTTGGCCTTGGCAACCCCATCCCATCAAATTCAGTGGCTGGAACGGAAACTTCCAAGGATGGAGCTTCCTGATCTTGTGTACAGCTTCCAGCCAATGATGTGAAGGGATGGATGGAGGGGTGGAGGGATGGAGGGATGGATGGAGGGATGGATGGATGGAGGGATGGATGGAGGGATGGATGGAGGGATGGATGGATGGATGGAGGGATGGAGGGATGGAGGGATGGATGGATGGATGGATGGTGCTGCCCACGGGCGCAGGAGGTCTCCAGGCTGGCTTGGGGGTTGTTTGCAGCCAGAAAGGGGCTTGGGAAGGGCCAGGGCAGCCAGGGGAGCTGATGGAGAAGCCTCTGGGAGCAGTATCCATCTGTTTTCCATGTGCGCCTCCGCGGGGGAGGGGGCTGCCACTCGGATCCAAATCCTGGGACAAGGACCCGGCATTCCCAGCTGATCCCCAGCCAGGTCGTGGATCCCGAATCAAGATCTTGGATCTCTTCTGGCTCTGCATTCTGGAGTCCAAGGGTTCACCCCCCTGCCAGGATGTACAGTGGCTGTGGGAGCATCCAGAGCAGCCTCTTCCCAAATTTCCACCAGAGAGGACAGGGCAGGGCCTGGACTCGGAGCCAGGCAGCTGCAGGGAATTCCAGGTGGGATTTTGGCCATGCACATCCTTCATCAGTGTGGGATCTTGGCTCTCCTCTTCCCCGGACCAGCCGGGCCGGTGCATCCTGAGCCCTCTCCGGGATTCCAGCCTCTCCTGGCCCTTATCCTCCCTCCTAATCCCCGTATTAGTGGCGGAGAGGGAAGCAGAGAGCAGAGCTCTGTGCAGGGCTCCGGGGAAATTCCCGGGATCCGGAGGCGGAGAAGGGACATCCAGGAGCCCCCGCGCCGTGTTTGCCGACAAGGAGTGGCCTCGGCGCTGGGATTGCGGCGGCAGCGCGGCCGCTCCGCTCCGGATCTGCCCGGCCGCGGGGGCGCCGGGGATGGCGGCGCTGCCGGTCCCATCCCGACCGATCCCACCTTTTCCGACCCCATCCCGACCGATCCCACCTTTCCCAACCTCAGCCCGGCCGATCCCATCCTGACCGACCCCGTCCCGGCCAATCCCATCCTGACCGACCCCATCCCGGCCGATCCCACCTTTCCCGACCCCATCCCGACCGATCCCATCCTGACCGACCCTAACCCGACCGATCCCAGCCCGGCCGATCCCATCCTGACGGATCCCGCCCCCACCGGGAGCGGCTCCGCTGCGCTCCCGGCAGGATGAGGCGGGGTGAGTCTTTGCCGGGGCTTCTCCTCACCTGCCGAGCTTTGGGAACAGCCGGGATGGGAGCGGGAGGGGAGGAATCCCACAGGAACGGGGCTGGAATCCCACGAGGACGGGGCTGTGCGGAGCCACTTGGTTCCTCCCAAGGATTTGTTGCTTTAGGATCAAGAAAAGCCGGGATAGTTCCGTTCAGGAGAGGGGCGGGCCGGGCTTCCCATTGCCCAGAGGCTCCGGGAAGGGAACTGGGCTGATTTCAGGGTGTTTGGATACTTTTCCCCTCCTCCTGCAGATCCCGGGAAAAGCCCTTGTGCGAGACCCATCGCCCCCGCCCTGTCCTTTGTCCTATCCTTGGGAAGGGCTGCACTCCCGGTGTCCCTGCAGCTGGAATTCCCAATTTTTGCAGCATTTGAGGCTGGCACTGGGGACTGCTGACCCCTCCCTTCCTTTTCTTGGCTTCTGGGATAGCTTTTGTTTTACTGAACCGTCCCTCAGGCTCATCCCCCAGTTCCTCCCCTCCAAATTTATCCCGTGGAGCGACACCGGCTGTGCTGCGGGAGCTGGAGATGGATCCCCCCCCCCCCCCCCACCGGGATCATCAAAAACAGGGAATGGTTTTAATGAACGGCTTCTATCCCCTGCAGAGGACAGGGAGCTGCAGGAATCCAGCCGGGGTGGTTTTTCCAGTGTAAATCCTTGAGCTGGTCTCAGTGCCCTCCTGGAAACCCAGCCCCGGCCCAGGCAGGAAATATCCACGTGTTCCAGGAGTGGGAACAGCTCCCGGCTCCGGCTCCGTGCTTGTGCCACGTGTTGCCTTCCCACTGCTGTTCTGAGATCCCGGCCTTGGGAATGCCGTGATTGTAATCCATCCTGGATTTAGGGAATGAGCAGGCTCAGTGACTCTTAATCCATCCTGGATTTAGGGAATGAGCAGGCTCAGTGACTCGTGATCCATCCTGGATTTGGGGAATGAGCAAGTTCAGCTTCAGGCACGGAGGGTGATGGTAGATCCCACCTGGGGGGATCCCAGGGATAATCCCTGACCCAATTTCCAAGGCTGGGCTTTGGGGTGCAGCAGAGCCCGACGGGAATTGGAGCATGGTTAAAACTGGGAAATGCCAATTTTTTGGTGGCCAGGAGCAAACAAGGAGCAAATGAGCTGGAAAAGTGGCAGGGAGAGCTGTCCTGGCTCAGGGCCAGCCCTGCTCCCTTCCCGTGCCCACTGAGCTGCTGGGGTAACGCCAGAAATCCCGGGGCTGCTCCGGCGTCGTCCCAGTGACCGTCACGTGCCCGGGGGGATGAGGGGGCAGCGATCCCGGCTGGATGGGCCAGGAACCACCACCTCCTCCTGGGGATGGCATCGCCGGGAGCCCGGCTCCGGGGATAACCGGCCCCTCTCCTGACCCTTCTCCGTGTTTCTGGTGGATTTGCAGACAGCAGCCGGCTGCTGGGGGCCCAGCGCCCGGGCTACGGGACGCTGCAGCCGGACACGGACCCGGCCCACATGGTAGGTCCGGCCTGGGGGGTCCCCCACACCCATCCCGGTGCTCCCCACACCCATCCCGGTGCTGCTTTTCCAGCCCCGTGGTTTACCCTGCCTGGGGTTCGGTCACGCCGGGATTTTGGGAGTTCAGGGTTTAATGGTTGGTGATCGATTTCAGCTGATGTTATGGCTGAGCAGCCGGGTGCAGGTGATTGATTCCCAGTGATTCCCAGTGATTCCTGGGGATTCCCAATGATTGATTCCCAGTGATTGATTCCCATTGATTCCCTGTGATTGATTCTCAGTGATTCCCAGTGGTTGATTCCCCGTGATTGATTCTCAGTGATTCCCAATGATTGATTCCCAGTGGTTGATTCCCTGTGATTGATTCTCAGTGATTCCCAATGATTGATTCCCAGTGATTGAGTCCCAATGATTGATTCTCAGTGATTCCCAGTAATTGGTTCCCAGTGACTGATTCCCAGTGATTGATTCCTAGTGATTCCCAGTGATTGATTCCCAGTGATTCCCAATGATTGATTCCTGGTGATTCCTAGTAATTGATTCCCAGTGATTCCCAGTGATTGATTCCTGGTGATTGATTCCCAGTGACTGATTCCCAGTGATTCCTGGTGATTGATTCCCAGTGATTCCCAGTGACTCCCAGTGACTGATTCCCAGTGATTCCCAGTGACTCCCAGTGACTGATTCCCAGTGATTCCCAGTAATTGATTCCTAGTGATTCCCAGTGACTGATTCCCAGTGATTGACTCCCAGTGACTGACTTCCACTGATTCCCAGTGATTGGTTCCCAGTGATTGACTCCCATTGATTGATTCCCATTGATTGATTCCCAGTGGTTCCCAGTGATTCCCAGTGATTCCCAATGATTGCTTCTCAGTGATTCCCAGTGATTGATTCCCAGTGACTGATTCCCAGAGATTGACTCCCATTGACTGATTCCCAGTGACTCCCATTGATTGACTCCCAGTGACTGATTCCCAGTGATTGATTCCCACTGATTGATTCCCAGTGATTCCCAGTAATTGATTCCCAGTGATCCCCTCCCCTCCAGGAGGTGACGGGCTACCAGCGCCGGGCGTGGCGGGTGCTGCTGTGCCACGCGGGCTCCGTGCTGAGCGCGGGGCTGCTCCTGCTGCTCTTCCACTGGAAGCCCAGCCTGGAGGTGCAGGCCAAGTGCCAGCCCTGCGCCCTGGGCCAGGCCGACTGGGTCATCATCAGGGTGAGTCCCCGGGGATCCCGGCCAGCGTTCCCAGGCTGGGAGCCTGGGAGTCTGGGGTGGGGTTCTGGGAGTCTGGACTGGATTCTGTGGGTCTGGGGTTGGATTCTGTGGATTGGGAATTGGATTCTGTAGATCTGGGGTTGGATTTTGTTGGATCCAAGGTTGGATTCTGTGGGTCTGGTGTGGGGTTCTGGGAGTCTGGTGTGGGGTTCTGGGAGTCTGGATTGGATTTTGTGGGTCTGGGGTGGGATTCTATAGGTCTGGGGTGGGATTCTATGGGTCTAGGGTGGGATTCTGTGGGTCTGGGGTGGTATTCGGTGGATCTGGGGTGGGATTCTGTGGATTGGGAATTGGATTCTGTAGATCTGGGGTTGGATTTTGTTGGATCCGGAGTTGGATTCTGTGGATCTGACGTTCAATCTGTGGATCCAGGGTTGGATTCAGTGGGTCTGGGGTGGGATTCTGTGGGTCTGGCATGGGGTTTTGGGAGTCTGGATTGGATTTTGTGGGTCTGGGGTGGGATTCTATGGGTCTGGGTTGGGATTCTGTGGGTCTGGCATGGGGTTTTGGGAGTCTGGATTGGATTTTGTGGGTCTGGGGTGGGATTCTATGGGTCTGGGTTGGGATTCTGTGGGTCTGGCATGGGGTTTTGGGAGTCTGGATTGGATTTTGTGGGTCTGGGGTGGGATTCAGTGGGTCTGGGGTGGGATTCTGTGGGTCTGGTGTGGGGTTCTGGGAGTGTGGATTGGATTCTGTGGGTCTGGGGTTGGATTCTGTGGATCCAGAGCTGGTTTTTGTGGATCCAGGGTTGGATTCTGTGGGTCTGGGGTTGGATTCAGTGGGTCTGGGGTGGGATTCTGTGGGTTTGGCATGGGGTTTTGGGAGTCTGGATTGGATTCTGTGGGTCTGGGGTGGGATTCTATGGATCCAGGGTTGGATTCTGTGGATCCAGGGTTGAGTCTGTGGGTTGGGAGTTGGATTCCTTAGATCTGGGGTTGGATTCTGTGGATTGGGAATTGGATTTTGTAGCACTGGGGTTGGATTCTGTGGGTCTGGGGTTGGATTCTGTGGGTCCGGGGTTGGGCTCTGCCCCAGGTTCCCAACAGGACCCTGGGAATGTTCTCTCTCCTTGTCCTCCTGCCTGTGTCTGGCATCTCCTTTCCTCAATCATCGGATTATTCCAGGAATTTATTACCATTATTATTATTATCATTCCTAGAATTGTCCCATTCCAGGAATCATTATTATTCCTAAAATAACTCCACATTTCCCCTTTCCATCCCAGCCTACCTGGCTTGGAATTTCTCTTCATTGTCCCCAAACCTCCGCCACCACCCGGGATGGGTGGCCAGGGCCTTGCCGGGTTCTGGAAGGAGCAGGGAACACACCGGGCGTTCCCAGTCCCGCTGCCAGCCCATCCCTGTGTTTCAGGACCGTTTTGGGCAGTGCTTCACCACCAAGGTGCTGACGGAGCCGCTGGGCGAGGCCGGGTGAGCCGGGCTCTGTCCCTGCGGGCTCCGGAGCCACTCCTGGCTCTGGCTGAGGGGGACTGGGCCCAGGTGTCCCCAAGGGAGGGTGGCTGAGCCCAGGTGTCCCCAAGGGAGGGTGGCTGAGCCCAGGTGTCCCTTTGGAAGGGTGGCTGAGCCCAGGTGTCCCCAAGGGAGGGTGGCTGAACCCAGGTGTCCCTGAGGAAGGGTGACTGAGCCCAGGTGTCCCCAAGGGAGTGTGGCTGAGCCCAGGTGTCCCCAAGGGAGTGTGGCTGAGCCCAGGTGGCCCTGAGGGAGGGTGGCTGAGCCCAGGTGTCCCTGAGGGAGGGTGGCAGGCCAGGGATGAACCCCGATGTCCCTGATGGAGGGTGGCTGAGCCTGGGTGTCCCTGATGGAGAGTGGCTGAGCCCAGGTGTCCCCGAGGGTGGGTGGCTGAGCCCAGGTGTCCCAAGGGAGGGTGGCAGGCCAGGGATGAACCCCAGTGAACCCCAGTGTCCCCGAGGGAGGGTGGCTGAGCCCAGGTGTCCCAAGGGAGGGTGGCTGAGCCCAGGTGTCCCCGAGGGAGGGTGGCTGAGCCCAGGTGTCCCTGAGGGAGAGTGGCTGAGCCCAAGTCTCCTCAAGGGAGGGTGGCTGAGCCCAGGTGTCCCCAAGGGAAGGTGGCAGGCTGGGGCTGAGCCCAGGTGTCCCCGAGGGAGGGTGACTGAGCCCAGGTGTCCCTGAGGGAGGGTGGCAGGCCAGGGATGAACCCCGATGTCCCTGAGGGAGGGTGGCTGAGCCCGGGTGTCCCTGATGGAGAGTGGCTGAGCCCAGGTGTCCCCAGGGGAGGGTGGCTGAGCCCAGGTGTCCCAAGGGAGGGTGGCAGGCTATGGCTGAGCCCAGGTGGCCCTGAGGGAGGGTGGCAGGCCAGGGATGAACCCCGATGTCCCTGATGGAGGGTGGCTGAGCCCAGGTGTCCCCGAGGGAGGGTGGCTGAGCCCAGGTGTCCCCGAGGGAGGGTGGCAGGCCGGCGCTGAGCCCGGTTCCCTCAGCAGCCTGGAGCAGCACCCCGGGGCCCAGCCGGACCGCAGGAGCAGCGTCGCCGTGGCGGTGCCGGACGAGGAGGAGAGCCGTGACACCGTGCGGCTGCACGACAAGGACGAGGTGGCACCGGGACCTTCCCCACGCCCAAGCCCTCTCCCTGTCCCTGGACACCCCACTCACACCTCGTTTTCCCGTCCCTGTCTGGCAGAAGAACCTCCTGAGGTATTACCTGTTCCAGGGAATGCGCTACGTGTGGCTGGAGCGGCGGCAGGCCTTCTGCAGAGTCAGGTACTGCCAGAGCCCGGCATTCCTGGATCCCGGCATTCCCACTCCCTCAGCTCCCTCAGGATCCTCCTGGATCCTCCTGGATCCCAGCATTCCCAGCTCCCTCAGGATCCTCCTGGATCCCGGCATTCCCGGCATTCCTGCTCCTTCAGGATCCTCCTGGATTCTCCTGGATCCCAGCATTCCCAGCTCCCTCAGGATCCTCTTGGATCCCGGCATTCCCGGCATTCCTGCTCCCTCAGGATCCTCCTGGATCCCAGCATTCCCACTCCCTCAGCTCCCTCAGGATCCTCCTGGATCCCGGCATTCCCGGCATTCCTGCTCCCTCAGGATCCTCCTGGATCCCGGCATTCCTGCTCCCTCAGGATCCTCCTGGATCCTCCTGGATCCCAGCATTCCCACATTCCCGGCATTCCTGCTCCCTCAGGATCCTCTTGGATCCCGGCATTCCCAGCATTCCTGCTCCCTCAGGATCCTCCTGGATCCTGGCATTCCCAGCATTCCTGCTCCCTCAGGATCCTCCTGGATCCCGGCATTCCCAGCATTCCTGCTCCCTCAGGACCGTCCTTCCCCCAGCAGCCCCAGCACTGCCAATCCCTTGGTGCCTTTTCGGGGCTCCCTAAAAACAGAGGCCAGACCAAATTAAGGGAATAAAATCACTTGTATTGTTTGAAGGCCTTCAGTCGAGGCAGTCAGAAGTCACTGAGAGGGGCTACACCCAAAAATGGACCACGGTTTTTCACGGGTTTTCACACTTTGATGACTTTGGTCCATTTGCATATTGGGGGTTAATCCTCCAATTCCAGCTTCAGTAATGAAGTCTTTACCCCAAGCTTGCTCCCCCCATCTCCCTTTTGTTGAATTTCTCGGGGCTGAGGCAGTGAGGTGTCCTCGATTGCCAGGCCTGGAGAGGAATTGTTGTGTCTGCCCAAAACGGGAGAGCAGCAGCTGACGCTGTGTGTGGAGATTGGAGTTCTGCACTACAGAACCGCAGGGTTACAAACACATGGAAAACAGCAAAGCTCAAACCCTCAGACATCACCCTCAGCGCTCCCAGGCCTCGGGAGCCATCCCTGGTGCCCTTGGGGTGCTCCCGGGCACAGGAACCGGCCGGGGCAGTTTGGCAGAGCCGGACGCTCCCAGCTCTCGGACTGTGCCCCTTTTGTTGCCTTCCCTTGGCAGCCGTGGGCTGCAGAGAGGCCAAGGAACAGTGCACTCTCCCTTTCCTAAGGGGTGAGTTTGTCCCGAGCCCTTGGCCGGGCTGTTTGTTCCGCCGTTCCCGCTGGGTCTGACTCTGTCCCTGTTTTCCTTTGCTCCCCAGCGTCCTGGACGAGGGCTGGACCTGCGCAGAGCTGCACCTGTGCCGGGCCGGGCTGGACCAGCAGGAGCACAGCGCCAGGTGGGGGCTGGCAGCTCCTGGGAAGCACCGACAGGGCTTTTCCAGGGAGCAGGAAATCCCAGAGCCTCAGACCCCAAACTGCCGGGCGGGATGGAATTCCTGGGATTGGTTTCTCCGCATAACCTGGCTCCTCTTGGGAGTCTGGGCAGCACGAGGGGCCCTTGGGTTGGAAATGCAGCTTTTCCCAAGGATCAGACTCCTTCCCTCTTTTCCCAAAGATGAAATTCCTTCCCTCTTTTCCCGAGGATGAAACTCCTTCCCTTTGTTCCCAAGAATGAAACTCCTTCCCTCTCTGTTCCCAAGGGTGAAACTCCTTCCCTCTTTTCCCAAGGATAAAATTCCTTTCCTTTCCTTTCCCAAGGTTAAAATTCCTTCCCTTTCCCAAGGACAAAACTCCTTCCCTTTCTTTTCCCAAGGTTAAAATTCCTTCCCTTTCCTTTCCCAAGGGTAAAATTCTTTCCCTCTCTTTACCCAAGGATAAAATTCTCCTTTCCCAAGGATCAAACTCCTTCCCTCTCCTTCCTCAAGGATAACATTCCCTTGCTGTCCTTCCCCTCCTGCAGGAGGAAGATCTACGGCCCCAACCTCATCGAGGTGCCCGTCAAATCCTACGCCAGGCTCCTGGTGGAGGAGGTGGGTTCCGGGCTGGGCTTCCCAAGGACAGATCCCTCCCTGCTCCCTGTCCCTCTCTGGAAGTGCTTCCCGGCCCTTGGGAAAAGGCAGAGCCGTGGAGGGGACCTTTTCTGACCCCTAGGCTTGGACAGGAGCAGCCCCTGGGGGCTGTGGAGGTGGCTGAGTGTCCTCGGGAGCAGCATCCATAGGGAATTCCGGGGGAAGATGGAGGGTTTGGATGCTGCCAGCCCCAGGGAAGGGCCTGGGGAAGGGCCGGGTTCTCCTCTGCGTCCGGGAGCCTGGAGGGCTTATGATGGGCTGGAGGAAGCTTTTCCTCCTGCAAGGAGCCTGGAGAAATTCCTCCCACCTGGAAGTCCCATACTAGGCTGGGGGAAGCTCTCCCCAGCCCAAGGAGCCTGTAAATCCTATACTGGGCTGGGGGAAGTTCTTCCCACTTCCAGGAGCCTGGAAATCCCATGATGGGATGGAGGAAGCTGTCCACATTTCCAGGGAGCCTGGAGGTTCCATACTGGGCAGAAGGAAACTCTCCCTACTTCCAGGGAGCCTAGAAATTCCATACTGGGCTGGGGGAAGTTCTTCCCACTTCCAGGAGCCCGGAAATCCCATGATGGGATTGGAGGAAGCTGTCCCCATTTCCAGGGAGCTTGAAAATCCCATACAGGGCTGGGGGACGTTCTCCCACCCCGAGGAACCTGGAAATCCCATGATGGGCTGGGGGAAGTTCTCCCACCCCCAGGAACCTGGAAATCCCATGATGGGCTGGGGGAGCTTCTCCCACCCCCAAGGATGTCTCCCAGTGAGCTCCCAGAAGTTCCCCCGCTCCCAAGCCTGTTTTTTCTCCTTGTTGCAGGTGCTCAACCCCTTCTACCTGTTCCAAGTGCTCAGCATGGTGCTGTGGGTGTGCGATGCCTATTACTACTACGCCGCCTGCATCTTCCTCATCTCCACCTTCTCACTGGGGCTGTCCCTCTACGAGACGCGCAAGGTGGGTGGTGGCGGCTCCTTTGGGGTCACAGCCCCACGGAACAGCCCTGCTCCAGATGGGGACAGCCCTTTCCCAGCTCTCCCTGTCCTCTGTCCCTGCTTCCGAGCCCCCGAGGCCGTTTTTAGGGAGGGTTTCCCGTGTTTTGGGTGGATTCTGACCGCTCCCTCCCTCCCAGCAAAGCACCACGCTGCGGAACATGGCCAGGATGTCCCTGGGGGTCCAGGTCCGGCGGCCCGGAGGAGGTGAGAGGCAGGATTTTTGGGATGGTTTTGGGATGACGTGTCCTTTGGGATCCTGGTTCTGCACCAAAGTAGCATTGGGATAGCTGGGAATGATATTGGAACACACCGGAATAACGTTATTATACATGGGAATAATGCTATGAGACACCAGAGAGTGATGTTGGGGTGTGTGGGAATAGTGATGGGATACACAGGAATAATGTTGGGGTGTGTGGGAATAATGTTGGGGTGTGTGGGAATAATGTTGGGATACACGGGAATAATGTTATTATACATGGGAATAATGTTATGAGACACCAGAATAATGTTGGGATGTGTGGGAATAATGTTGGGATAAATGGGAATAACAATATGATGTATGGGAATAATGTTGTAAGACAGGAATTATGTTGGGATACATGGGAATAATGTTGGGATACAAGGGAATAATGATATGATATATGGGAATAACATTATTATGCATGGGAATAATTTTATGAGACACCGGAATAATTTTGGGGTAAATTATTAGTAAAAGATGCCTCTGCCCTCTCCCTGCTGAGAATTCTGGTCTGGATCAGCATCCTCAGGCTTAGATCTCAATTTCCCACCTCCAGGGAATTAACCCCTTCCTGTTTGCTGCCTTATCCCACAGGGATTCCTTCCCCGGTGCCTGGAGATGAGTGCCCCATTCCCCAAGCTCTGAGTGGGGCTCTCCAGGTTTCTGGAGATGAGTACCCTGTTCCCCAGGCCTGAGTGTGGTTCTCCAGCTGTCAGGAGATGAGTACCCTGTTCCCCAATCCCTGAGCAGGGTCCTTCAGGTTTCTGGAGATGAGTGCCCCATTCCCCAGTCCCTGAGCAGGTTCTCCCGGTTTCTGAAGATAAGTGCCCTGTTCCCCAATCCCTGAGCAGGGTTCTCCAGCTGTCAGGAGATGCATACCCTGTTCCCCAGTCCCTGAGCAGGGTTCTCCAGCTGTCAGGAGATAAGTACCCTGTTCCCCAATCCCTGAGCAGGGTTCTCCAGGTGTCAGGAGATGCATGCCCCGTTCCCCAGGCCTGAGCAGGGCTGTTTTCCAGAGGAGCTGGTGGTCAGCTCGGCGGAGCTGGTGCCCGGGGACTGCATCCGGCTGCCAGCGGCCGGGGCACTGCTGCCCTGTGACGCCGCGCTGCTGACGGGCGAGTGCATGGTCAACGAGAGCCTGCTGACCGGTGAGAGCCCGTCCCTTCACACTGGGGTGGCTGCCTAGAGCACAGGCCAGGCAGGGTTAAGAGAATAAAGTGGGTGTTCATTGAAGGCCTTCCATGGATACACCTTGGGCAGTCTGGAGCCTCCGAGGATACACCTAAGATGGACAATGGGCACAAGTTTTTCAGACAATTATAAATTTTTAACCCCATTTACCTGTCAGGGGTTAATGCTCCTATTACAGCTTCAGGTAATGAAGTCATTTACCCCCAGTTTGCTGCCCCCCAGCTCATTTATTTATACTTTTCCAGGCCTGAGGCTGGGGGTTGTCTTTGAGTTCCAGGCCCAGAAGAATTGTTGTGTCTGCCCAGAATGGGAGAGCAGCAGCTGACAGGCTGTGTGGAGTTTAGAGTCGGGCACTAATGCAGCGCAGGATCTGAAAAATAAAAAAGCTAAAATCCTCAGGCATCACATTCCCATGGGATTCAGCCAGAGTCTCCTTCCCACCCTGCCTGGCTGGCCCCTGACCCCCCTGGGGTGACAGTCCCCCCGGAATGTTCTGGGCAGGGGAGAGCGTGCCGGTGATGAAGACGCCGCTTCCGGCGGGCGGAGCCGTGTACTGCCCCGAGGAGCACCGGCGGCACACGCTGTTCTGCGGGACACAGGTCATCCAGGCCAAGGCCTACGTGGGCGGGGAAGTGCTGGCTGTGGTCACCCGCACAGGTGAGGGCGGGGGGGATAATCCCAGGATGAATCCCGGGTTAAATCCTTGGCCTTGGGAGTGGTGCCACGGTGACCTCCTGCCTGTCCCACAGGGTTCTGCACAGCCAAGGGGGACCTCATCAGCTCCATCCTCTACCCCAAACCCGTGAGCTTCAAGTTCTACAAGGATGCCGTGAAGTTCGTGCTGTTCCTCGCCATCCTGGGTAGGTGTGGGCCCGGAGGCACATTCTGGAGCAGCCAGATTCCTTGGAATGGAATTCCGTTCCAGCTCCCCTCTGTGCCCTGCTTTGTCACCGAGCCCCTTCTCCCCTGGCACAGCTCTCATCGGCACCTTGTACAGCATCCTCATCCTGGTTAGGAACCAGGTAGGGCTGGTGGAGCGAGCGGGAGAGCCGGCAGGGATCCATCGGGGGAGGGATGCCCACCCCTCTGCCTCCTCCTCCCCTCCCAGGTCCCCGTGGGACAAATCATCATCCGCGCCCTGGACCTGGTCACCGTCATCGTGCCGCCGGCGCTGCCAGCCGCCATGACCGTGGGCACCATCTACGCCCAGAACCGTCTGAAAAAACAGGGAATCTTCTGCATCAGCCCCCCGCGGATCAACCTGTGCGGGAAGATCCGCCTGGTGTGCTTCGACAAGGTGAGGTGGGCCGGCCGGGCGGGGCGGGCAGGCGCCGGGGCTGCCTGGACCCACCGCGCTGCGCCCGCAGACCGGGACGCTGACCCAGGAGGGGCTGGACGTGTGGGGCGTGGTGCCCCTGGAGCAGCAGCGCTTCCTGCCCATCGTGCACGAGCCCCGCTGCCTGCCCGCCGGCGCCCTGCTCTACGCCCTGGCCACCTGCCACACGGTGTCACCGCTGCGGGGACAGCTCGTCGGGGACCCCGTGGACATCAAAATGCTGGAATCCACCGGCTGGGTGAGGCGGGAGCTGCGGGGCCGGAGAGGGAGGTGTTGGGAATCTCGGCAGTTCCGGGCCCTCCGCGGGTGCATGAGCTCAGTAGGGTTTTGCCCTCTCTGTTTCAGCGCCTGGAGATGATGGAGGAGGAGGAGGAAGGGGAGCTCCCGGTGTTCCAGCAGTTCGAGATGAAGGTCTTGGCCGTGGTGAAACCTCCGCCAGAGGAGGAGCAGCCTCGGGACAGGGTAACGCCATGAACAGCTCCCCACCCTCCTGCCTCCTGGAGGAATTCCTGCCTCCTGGGGGAATTCCTGCCCGGCCCTGATCCCACTCTCCACAGAGGCACCAGGCCCCCCTGGGGATCCTGCGGCGTTTCCCGTTCTCCTCCTCCCTCCAGAGGATGAGCGTCCTGGTCAAGCTACCTGGAGAGGCCACAGCCCACGCCTACGTCAAGGGTGCCCCGGAGATGGTGGCCAGTCTGTGCAGGAAGGAAACTGGTTCGTACTGGGAGGTGGGCTCAACCCCAGTCCAGCTGGCTTCATCCCTGAGGCTCATCCCCCAGGGAATTATCCTCAGGAATGCCGTGGGGCAGATCCCAAAGGCTTTGGGGTGGCTCCAGCCACAGGAGGGAAAGGAGGTGGGAGGCAGAAGATGGGGAATGGGGTTGGGGGCTTCCCCCAGCCCAGGATGGGATCTCCAGGCCCCTTGGGGTGGGGAGAGCTTCCCCGAGCCCAGGATAGGATCTCCAGGCTCCTTGGGGTTGAGGGCTTCCCCCAGCCCATGCCAGCATCTCCAGGCTCCCTGAGGAGCAGCTGTTCGTGAGCACCCAAGCCCCAGAGCTCCGTGTCCCCTCCTGGAGCCAGGGTTCCCTCAGGAGCTGTTCTGGCCTCACTTTTCCAGTGCCCCCGGATTTCTCCCAGATGCTCCGGCACTACACCACCGACGGGTTCCGGGTCCTGGCTCTGGCCTGCAAAGCCCTGGGCACGGTGGCCACCTTTGAGGAGGCCCTGCAGCTCCCCAGGTCGGTGCCAGCACTCCCTCTCTCCACCTCCTCATTCGCTCCTGTGTTTCCTGGGATGCCCTGCAGGGAATTCAACCCTAATCCATACAGAGGGAATCCCTGGCTGGTTCCCAGATGGGTTTTAGCTGCTCACACCCCTTGATCCTTTGTGCTGGTTTTGGAGGTGATGAAAGGCTCCATGTCTCCCACCAGGGACTCCGTGGAGAACAGTCTAAACTTCCTGGGGTTCCTGGTCATGAAGAACGTCCTGAAGCCGGAGTCTGCCCCGGTGATCCAGCTGCTGAGGAGCGCCAACATCCGCCCCGTCATGGTGACAGGTGACCCTGGGAGGGAGCAGCACGCGGGGTTCAGGGAGGGACGGCACACGGACAGTCCTGGGCAGTGTGCAGGGAGAAAGGGCTTTCCCACCAGGAATCCCACCCCAGGAACCCCACCAGGAGCCCCACCCCAGGAACCCCACCCCAGGAATCCCACCAGAAACCCCACCAGAAACCCCACCAGGAACCCCACCCCAGGAACCCCACCCCAGGAATCCCACCAGAAACCCCACCAGAAACCCCACCAGGAACCCCACCCCAGGAACTCCACCAGGATCTCTACCAGGAGTCCCACCAGGGATCCCAGCAGGAACCCCGACATGACCCCCAGCAGGAATCTGTGCCTGAAGTCGCTGTGGGGGCACCACGAGGATTCCTGGCTCCTGGCTCTGTGCATCCCTGCCCTCGGGATGCACGATCCGCTGCAGGGCTCAGGCCGTGGACGTGTTTTGGGTGGAAGAACTCATTGTTCTGCTGTCCATCCCCCAAATATTGCTGTGTTTGAGCTCCCAAATTCCATGCCTAATGCAGGAGGTGTAGGGTCATCTCTGGGTGTTTTCCAGGCAGGAGAGCAGGGGTTGAACCCGCATTTCTTTGGGGCAGGGCAGGCTGGAGGTTTTGGAGGAAAGAAGAGGGAAGCGAAGCCACCGTGTGGCTGCGGTGGCCAGGAGAGGGGACACGGCAGCTTGGAGCTGCTCCTCTTGGCCTGGACATCCCAAAACCTCCTTGCTGATGGCCCACATGTCCCTGGCAGGGGACAACATGCTGACAGCCATGAACGTGGCGCGGGGGTGCCGCATGGTGGAGCCCAGGGAAGGCGTGATCTTCGTCACGGCCTCGCCCCCCGGCCATGACAAACCTGCCGCCCTCAAGTTCGTCCTGGCCGAGCATTCCCAGGGCGAGGAGCAGCCCGAGGTAACAGCCCAGGAAACCTTCTGGGAGCCCAAACTGCCCAGGCACCCTGCAGGGCTTGGTTTTTCATGGAATCCCAGAATTCCAGCACAGTTTGTGTTGGAGGGACCTTAAAGCTCATCCCATCCCATGGGCGGGGACACTTTCCACCATCCCGGGTGCTCCAAGCCCTGTCCAGCCTGGCCTTGGACACTGCCAGGGATCCAGGGGTAACCACAGCTGCTCTGGGCACCCTGTGCCAGGGCTTGCCCACCCTCACAGGGAGGAATTCCTTCCCAATATCTAAGAAATGGAGTCCCTCAAATCTGGCTGTCTCCGCAGTCCTGGGCATCCCGAAATCCCAGAATGGGTTGGGTCAGAAGGGACCTCAGAGCTCGTCCCATTCCATGGGCAGGGACTCCTTCCACTATCCCATGGTACTCCAGCCTGGTCCTGAGCCCTCCCAGGGATGGGAAGGGGTTTTCCAGCATCGTTATCCTTGGAGGCAATTAAGGCTGTGATCCCTCTCCTCATAAATCCATCCATCGGGAGAGGCTCAGCTGCTTTTCCCTGGAGCACATCCAGGGATCCAGGCTGGAATGGCAGCTCCAAACACCTCCCCATGGATGCTGCCAGATCCTGCTCCAGGCTGGGCATGGATGGCTGGGTCAGCCCAACCCTGCACCCCAAACAGTCCCACTGGTGTGCCTGGAATTGGGATTTTGGGGAGCCATTCCCTGCTGCTCCAGGTTTGGCATGGATGGCTGGGTCAGCCCAACCCTGCACCCCAAACAGCCCCACTGGGTATTGGGATTTTGGGAGTCATTCCTGCTGCTCTGTGTGGGTCCTGGCTCGGCCTGGGGGCCCCGCAGGGAATTGGGCTGGAGCTGGAGCTGTTTTCCTGGCAGGGCCTGCAGCAGCAGGACAGCTCCTCCCTCCCACCCCAGCACTGCCACTTTGCCCTCAACGGGAAATCCTTCCAGGTGGTCTGCGAGCACTTCTCCGAGCTGCTGCCCAGGGTGAGTCGGGCAGGAAGCCTTGGGGAACCCTCCAGTGCCACTGGGAACCTTCCAGTGCTTTGGGGAACCCTCCAGTGGGCTGGGAACCTTCCATCCTTTGATCTCTGCGGGGTTTGCCACTGCGGCCCCCCAGCTCCAAACCAGAGCTCCCTGCGAGTGTTTCTTTGGCTGCTGTGAGATTCCCTATTCTCTGCTGGACATTCCCAGTGCCCAGTTGGACATTCCCAGTTGGACATTCCCAGTTCCCTGTTGGACATTCCCAGTTTCCTACTGGACATTCCCAGTTCCCAGCTGGACTTTCCCAGTTCCCTGCCCCCCCGGAATGCTGACGGATCCTCCCCGTTGACAGATCCTGCTCCGGGCCACCGTGTTCGCACGCATGCTGCCCGAGCAGAAGACCCAGCTGGTGTGCAGCCTGCAGGAGCTCAAGTAAGGCCAGGGGCTGGATCCCAGGGGCTGGATCCCAGGGGATGGATCCCAGGGAATGGATCCCAGGGGAATAATCGTGGAATTACGGGGTGGGCTGAGTTGGGAGACACCTCAATCATCACCTGGTGGCACCCATGCCGTAGGCAGGGACATTTCCACCAGGTCCAGCCTGGAATGGGGCACCCACAGCTTCTCTGGGCTGAGCCAGGGCTTTTCCCTATTCCTTGAGGAATGTGGGGTCCCTTTCCCATTCCCTGAGGAATGCGGGGTCCCTTTCCTGCAGCTACTGCGTGGGGATGTGCGGGGACGGTGCCAACGACTGTGGGGCGCTGCGGGCGGCTGACGTCGGCATCTCGCTGTCCGAGGCCGAGGCGTCGGTGGCCTCGCCCTTCACCTCCCGCGTGGCCACCATCGAGTGTGTGCCCAGGGTCATCCGGTGAGTGGGGGAGTCCCGGGAACTCGGTGTAATCCCGGGAGGAGTGCCGCAGTCCCCTCGGGATCGCTCCGGGGAGGGGTGGCCGGTGGTGATGTTGTATCCCCCGCTTCAGGGAAGGCCGGTGCTCCTTGGTCACCTCCTTCGGGGTCTTCAAGTACATGGCCCTGTACAGCCTGGTCCAGTTCGTGTCCGTGCTCCTGCTCTACACCGTGAGTCCCACCCTGAATACCTGCTTTTCTCGGGAATTCCTGGGGCACCTTTTGGGACTACCTAAAAACAGAGGCCAGACAAAATTATGGGAATAAGAAGCACTTGTATTTATTGAAGGCCTTCAGGTACATTTAGGGCAGACAAAGCCCTCCAGGGGCTACACCCAAAAATGGACCAGGGCTCACGAGTTTTCATACTTTGATAACTTTGGTCCATTTGCATATTGGGGGTTAATCCTCCAATTCCAGCTTCAGTAATTAAGTAATTTACCCCAAGCTTGCTCCCTCCATCTCCCTTTTGTTGAATTTCTCGGGGCTGAGGCAGTGAGGTGTCCTTGATTGCCAGGCCTGGAGAGGAATTGTTGTGTCTGCCCAAAACGGGAGAGCAGCAGCTGACGCTGTGTGTGGAGATTGGAGTTCTGCACTACAGAACCGCAGGGTTACAAACACATGGAAAATATGAAAGGTAAAACCCTAAAGCATCAGTCCCACTGGGTCTGAGCCTGTCCCTTCCCTCCTCTGCAGATCAACACCAACCTGAGTGATTTCCAGTTCCTGTTCTTCGACCTGGTGATCACCACCACGGTGGCTGTGCTGATGGGGCGCACGGGGCCGGCGCTGGCGCTGGGCGTGCGGCGGCCGCAGGGAGCCCTGATCAGCGGGCTGGTGCTGGGCAGCCTGCTGCTGCAGACAGCCCTGCTCGTCACCGTGCAGGTCCTCAGCTACTTCATCACCGTCTCCCAGAGCTGGTGAGGGCCCCAAATCTGGGAATTGTGGGATTCCAGGGTTGGAAAAGGTCATCGAGTACAACTGCCAGTCCCTGTTTGCCACTAAACCCCAAGTGCCACATCCACAGGGTTTTTGGACACTTCCAGGGGTGGTGATTCCATCCTCCCTTGGACAGGCTGTTCCAGGGCTTTTCAGCCCCTCCCATGAGGAAGTCTTTCCCAATATCCCACCTGAACCTGCCCTGTGTTTGGTGATGAGGACAGCACCAAGGTTGTGGCAGAGCCCAGGGTGTGTCCTGGGATTTGGGATGTGGCAGCAGACAGGGAACCATGGAATGTCCTCAGCTGGAAGGGATCATCCAGTCCAACCCCTGGCCCTGCACAGACACCCCAACAATCCCAGCCTGTCCAAAGGCTCCTGGAGCTCTGGCAGCCTCGGGGCCGGGACCATTCCCTGGGGAGCCTGGGCAGTGCCCAGCACCCTCTGGGGAAGAACCTTTCCTGATCTCCAGCCCAAACCCCCTGGCCCAGCTCCCATTCCCAAGGGGTCTATCCCTGCTCCCAGAGCAAGAGATTGGAGCTGCCCCTGCTCTTCCCAAAGCTGTAACCAGTGGAGAATGAGGGGTGGTGTCCAGCCTGCCTTGGCCTCTCTGCTGACCCTGTCCCCTGGCCCAGGTATGTCCCCCTGAACAGCACGGTGACAGCGCCCCAGAACCTGCCCAACTACGAGAACACCGTCCTGTTCTGCATCACCGGCTTCCAGTACCTCATCCTGGCCGTGGCCATGTCCAAGGGCTACCCCTTCCGGGAGCCACTCTACACCAACGGTGAGGACACAGGGACACCCATGGGGACACCCACAGGGACACCCACAGGGACACCGAGAGCCACCGGCCCTCCCTCCCCTGCCCCTCACCCCACCCCCTCTTGCCCCCAGTGCTCTTCCTGCTCGTCCTCATCCTGCTCTTTGGCCTGATGATCTGGCTGACCCTGTACCCACTGGGCTTCCCCAAATCCCTGCTGAAGCTGCAGCCCATTGAGGATTTCAATTTCAAGCTGCTCCTCTTGGGCATTGCTGCCCTCAACTTCTTCGCTGCCTTTGTGCTGGAGGTGGGTCAGGGGGGGCTTTGGGACGGAGCATCCCCCTGGAGCTTCCCCAGGTGGGCACGGGGCTCTCCTGTCCTCTCCCAAGCCCATTTCCCTCCCGCTCTGGCCCCAGACCGCCCTGGATCACGGCTTGCTCGGCTGCTTCCGAAGGCTGCGCCGGAAAAAGGCCTCCAAGAAGCTTTTCAAGAGGCTGGAGAAGGAGCTGAGCCAGCAGCAGCCGGCCTGGCCACCCCTGGACCAGCCCCTGTTTGCCACACCCAGGATGTCCCTGGCTGTGAGATAGCAGTGCCAGCTGTGCCTCTGCCCCAGCCCTCGGACACTTGCTTAATTTATTTATCCCGGAAAAAGCAGGGATGCGGCGGGTGGGATCCCTCAGCATCGCAGATGTGAATCCCATGACCACACTGATCCCACAGCTATGGTGGTCACCTGGCCACACTGAGCCCATGGCCACAGTGATCCTGTGGCCACACTGATCCCACAGCCATGGTGGTCACCTGGCCACACTGAGCCCATGGCCACACTGCTCCCACGGCCATGGTGATCCCATGGCCACGCTGATCCCATAGCCATGGTGATCCCACAGCCGTGTTGATCCCATGGCCACCCTGATCCCACGGCCACCCTGATCCCACGGCCACCTTGATCCCACGGCCACACTGATCCCACGGCCACCCTGATCCCACAGCCACCTTGATCCCACGGCCACACTGATCCCACGGCCACCCTGATCCCACAGCCACCTTGATCCCACGGCCACCTTGATCCCACGGCCACACTGATCCCACGGCCACCCTGATCCCACGGCCACCTTGATCCCACGGCCACACTGATCCCACAGCCACCTTGATCCCATGGCCACCTTGATCCCACGGCCACACTGATCCCGCGGCCACAATGAGCCCACAGCCATGCTGATCCCACAGCCACCCTGATCCCATGGCCACGCTGATCCCGTGGCCGCAGCCCAGAGGAGCAGGAGGTGGAGGAGGAACGGGCGAGAAGATCAGAGGAGGAGGAGGATCCAGCCCTGCTCTTCCTGCAGGACTCCCCGCACTCCCATGCTGGCCACCGGGACCATTTGAGCCTCTCGTGGCCAGCCCAGGCCACCAGGAAGGGGGTCCCTGATGTCCCCAGTGCCCCCAGCTGTGACACTGTGAAGCCCCAGTCCCCTCTAGATGTGTAGGGAGTTTACAGTCCCCGTTCCCAGCTTGCCAAGGCTGCTGCTCCATCCCCAGCGCCTGGGCCCCTTCTCCACTTGGAATGCTCGGGCAGAGCACCTCTGCTTGGGGATGGGACCTCTGTAGCATTACAGACCCCACAAATTCTCTATTTTTTAACTCTTTTCCCGTCGGGAAGGCGATGGCGCCGCTCGCGGGTTCCGGATGGGGCTGTCACGGGTCTTGTCCAATAAATTAACACTTATTTTCTTGGCTGCTCATCCGTGCTGCCGGCTGGGGGTGGGTTTGGGATGGCACGGGTGAGTATCCGTGGAGCAGGAGGAGGTTTCAGGGTCACCTCGTTCCCAGCCGGGCTGGGAAACGCTCAGCTTGGTGCTCGAAAGCAGGGCCTGGAGCCAGGGATGACACCGCTGGGATTCCTGCAGCCCAAACTGGGCTGAGCAACCTCTCTCCAGCTGGAATTTCCTAGAAAATAATAATAATCGCTGGAAAAGCCCAGGTGTCCTGGCTGACACTCCAAAACCTCGCTCCTTCCACCGAGAAAAAGTCGGGAGACAGAGACACCGCATCCCACAGGGAAGGAGCAGCTCCCCGGAGGGTCTGTGCTGCCCCGGCCCCTCCCGGGGTTTTCCAGCTGCCTCCCAGGATCCCGGGCTGCTTCCCGCAGGGATTCGCTTCCATGGAAAATCTGAACCCCCTCCGAGCGCCGGCGGCGCCTCTCTGCCCTGGGGAGCCGGGATTAGGTCAGGAAATGAGGCACAAGCAGAGGTAAGAGGTTTCCTGAAGGCCCGGCCAAGGCTGCGGTTGTTAACCCAGGCTTCCCGAGCCTGGAAAAACCCTCCCCGCTGCGAGCCCTCGGGAATTCTGCCCGTTCCTGGCAGTACCCAAAGCACAGGCACCCGGGAGCCGCTTCCCCTTGGAATTTCCGCGCGCTCCGGGCTCTTTGGCTTGGATGAGCCGGGAGGGTGTTCCCGGCCCCGGGGGGTGGTAAAGTTCATTTAATTATTGACAGGCAGCTCCTGCCCCGGATGGAGCTGAACAGGGCTGGGATGAGGACAGTGCCGCAGCTGGGGGCGGCAGAAGCTCGGTGGGAGCAGCTGAGGTGGTTTTACCCATCCTTCAGCCTGGAAACTGAGGTGGTTTTGGGGTCCTTTGGGTAGTTTTATTCATGCTTCAGCCTGGAAAACCAGAGGAGAGGAGATAGGAGCATCTTCCAGCCCCGTCTGCCTGTCATCCTGCTCTGAAAATCCCTTTTTTCCTGCCTTTTGCAGCTCTCAGAGCCTGTCCTGCTGCTCAGCCCCCGGCACAACGCAGCGTGGGCTGCTGGGAATCCAGTCCCACGGGAGAAAATCTCCTCTGCTCACCCCCATTCCGGTCTCCGGAGACCTCTTCCCTCCACCCCAGTGCCCTTCCGCCGCTCCTTTCCTGGGTTTTCACCCCAAACCTGCAGGATTCACCCCCCAGCTCTGGCTCTGTGTCCCTGCCGAGCTCGGGGGGTTTTAGGATCGTCCCGATCCCGCCGGGATCCTCCTCCAGGAGCGGGGAAAGGGGCCCCACGCCGGCACCGGGGGCTGCAGAGCCTCCGGCAGCCCCGGCCTGGGTGGGAAAAGCAGGATTTGGGTGATCTGGGTCCTTTTCCCGTCCCGGGATAAATCCCCCGCGGGGCTGCAGCATCCCCGCCTCTGGGGGGGAATCGGAATCCACCCCTGGATCGGGAGGGATGCTGTCATCCCAGGATCCCAGATTTTGGGGGTGCAGTGATTTTTTTCCCAAGAGCTGTCACGAAGTGACAGAAAAATCCCCGGAGCTGCTTCCTCCATCCCTCCCTCCCTGCAGCCCCACAAACCCCGGCCCGCTCCGCGCGGGATCCTCCCCCCTCCTCGCTTTTCCATGGATTTTAAACTCATCCCGCCGGGAAAAAACCCCAAAAACAACAATGCACCCCGTCCCCGGCGCCCCTGGCAGCGGTGCGTTCTCACGGATGGTTATTTGGGGTTATTTGTGGGTTTTCCCCCTCCCAGGCCGCGCGGGAGGAGGAAGGGGCCGGCTCAGGTGTGGCTTTAGGACCCAGCGGATCCCCCGTGCTGGAGGTAGGAGGTTTTTTGGGTTTTTTGTTTTTTTCTGACTCTCATTTCAAGAGTTTTGGGGAAGCAGACAGAGGAGACCGAGGCGGTGGGCGAGGGCAGAGCCGGCACTCACTGGTAAGGACCAGGCGAGGGAAACCCCCCCCCAATTCCCGGGAATTCCGGGGACCCTCCCCCAGCAGCAAACGGGGCTGAACCCCCATTTTGGGGACTTTGTGAAATCACCTTAAAACTCCATCGGTTAAGAGCTTGGAAAAGTTGTTTTCAGCTTTTTAACCTCAAAACGCCAAACCCCCTTGATTTTTGGGGTGCTGAAGGAACGGCAGCCGCGGGGGGGAGGGGGCCCTTCTTTGAGGCCTGGCAGTTGTTGGAGATTTTTAACCACTTCCAAAAAGTCTAAAAATACCCCAAAGCCTGGAGGAAGCCGTTAGTTGGTTGGTTGGGGTTTTTTTTCTGTTTTTTTTTTTTTTCTTTTCCATCGGGGAAAGAGATTGTAGAAAAGGGATCTTTTATTCCGATTTATTTTGGGGGACGGGTCCCTGAGGAAAAAGTGATGTGTGAAAACAGGGATGGGGGCACCAAGTTCTTTACCTCTGGTTGGGGGCCAAAAAAAATTGAATCCTTTCATATTCCCTTTGTTCTCCCACTCTCTGGCAACGGGAGAGCTAAAAAAAAAAAAAAAAAGAAAGAAAGAAAGAAAGAAAGAAAGGAAAAAAAAGAAAAAGAAAAGAAAATGGGAAAAAAAAAAAGAGCTGAGGGAGGGGGGAAAGGCTGGAGGAAGGTGGGGTTTAGTAGAATGAAAGGGACTGTGGTGTTCTTTCTCCGGGGTTGATTGTTCCCAGATGTGCAGTTGCAAAAACATCTGGCGCGGTCGGAGCCGCCGGACCCCTGCACGGAGGGAGCGGAGCCTGGGGAAGGGAAGGGGGAACAGCGGGGCCCTCCCGGCGGGGGAGCGGCCGGAGCGGGGGAGGACGGGGGGGACGAGGGTGGAGGTGGCTTCATCCCCTCCTCGGGGCCTTGGTGAAGGGGGACATCATGGGGACATCATGGGGACATCATGGGGACATCATGGGGACATCGGCGTCACTCCGGGGTCTCTGTCGGGTGCTGCCGCTGGCGTTGCCATCAGGGCAGACGTGACCCGACTGTCCCGGTCCCGCGGCCAAACCCTGCGAGCTCCAGCCAAGATCGGGGGAAATTCAGGGAATTGGAGCGCGGGAGAAGCTGTGCAGGCTGGAAACGGGGCTGGAAGGAAGGGCACTGCAGAGCCGTGTCCTTGGGAGAACGGGAGAATGGTGGGGGATGGTCCCGAGGTGGTGCTTGTCCCTCATCCATCATCCAGCCTTCCATCCATCCATCCATCATCCATCCATCCATCATCTATCCATCCATCCATCCATCCATCATCCATCCATCATCCATCCATTCATCCATCCATCCATCCATCCGTCCATCCATCATCCATCCATCCATCATCCATCCCTCCATCCATCCATCATCCATCCATTTATCCATCCATCCATCATCCATCCATTTATCCCTCCATCCATCCATCATCCATCCATCCATCCATCCATCCATCCATCCATCTATCCATCATCCATCCATCATCCATCCATCCATCCATCATCCATCCATCCATCATCCATCCATCCATCCATCCATCATCCATCCATCCATCCATCCATCCATCTATCCATCATCCATCCATCATCCATCCATCCATCCATCATCCATCCATCCATCCATCATCCATCCATCCATCCATCCATCCATCATCCATCCATTCATCCATCATCCGTCCATTCATCCCTCCATCCATCCATCTATCATCCATCCATCATCCATCCATCCAGCCAGCCCTCCATCCCTCCATCCATCATCCATCCCTCCATCCATCATCCATCCATCCATCCATCCATCCATCATCCATCCATCCATCATCCATCCATCATCCATCCATCCATCCATCATCCATCCATCCATCCATCCATCATCCATCCCTCCATCCATCATCCATCCATCCATCATCCATCATCCATCCATCCATCATCCATCCATCCATCCCTCCATCATCCATCCATCCATCCATCATCCATCCATTCATCCATCCATCCATCCATCCATCCATCATCCATCCATCTGTCCATCCATCATCCATCCATCCATCCATCATCCATCCATCCATCCATCATCCATCCATCCATCCATCCATCCATCATCCATCCATCCGTCCATCCATCATCCATCCATCCATTCATCCCTCCATCCATCCATCCATCCATCCATCCATCATCCATCCATCCATCCATCCATCCATCCATCCATCCATCCATCCCTATGTCCGTCCATCCATCCATCTCCCCATCCTCCCTGCTGGGATCCGGGCACTGAATCAGGATGATTTGGATCCTCAGGATGCTGGCGCTGGTGTCCCACGGGATCCCGGCACCTGCAGAACCAGCAGGGCTCGGGATGGGCTCCCCAGGCCCCCGGCCAGGCCCTAGGTGCTGTCCTGGGTCCAAGGTCTGCCAGCCTGGCAAAGCCTCTGGAGGCGCCGCTGGTGCCGCTCATCCCCCGGTCCCTTTAATCCCAGAACATTCCAGCCCGGCTCAGGCTGGGGCCTCCTGGGCTGTGGGGAGCAGACAGGACCTGTCCCACCAGGGACAGCCAGGACTGGGCGTGGTGATCCAGCCCAGGCAGGGACCGACTTTATGGATTCCCAAAGCTGGGGAGGGTCTGGGGTCAGCACCTCCAGCAGCTCTGGTCCTGGAGTGGGGAGGATGAGGTTCCCTTGGGATGAGCTCTGTGGGGAAGGGGCTTTGTTTGGTGGGGCTGCAGGACGTGGTCCTGAGGGTGCTGTGATGGTGGTGGAGAGGACCTGGGGACCAGAGGGTGCCACACTCTGGGTTTGGGGCAGGACAAGGTCCCTGGAAGGTGCCTTCAGTGACTTGGGTGGCTGGGAAACAGGACTACGGTGATGGAGCAGGATGGGATCCCTGGAGGATCCCACACTGGAGCTGGTGCAGGATGGGATCCCTGCAAGGTGCAGGATGGGATCCCTGGAGGATCCCACACTCTGGATCTGGTGAGGATGGGATCCCTGCAGGATCCCACCCTCCAGAGCCACTGCAGCCGGTCCCACTGGCCCTTCCCGGGTGCTGGAGCTGTTTCCCTGGGATCTGGGCTGGAAGCTCTCCCGACACGGGGAGTTGATGCTCCCGCTCCACAGGGATGAGGTTCCAAAGGGCTCCTCTCCCCTGTGCCTCAGTTTCAGCAGAGCCGGGAGAGCCCGGGGAGGATCCCCTCACCCAAGTGCCGGGAATGCTGTCGGGATTCATCCTCAAACCCCTTCCCCTGGATTTCAGAGGAGTTTTGGGGGAGAAATTCTCTTTTTTTCCCCTGATTTCCCCCTGGAGCTAGCTGGGGATGGGAAAAGGGCAGTCGGCATTCCTTCCCGGCCTTGGCCTCTCTTCCCGCCGGGAGCCGCAGGCTTGGAAAACGCTGGGAAGCGCCCGAGGCCTCCAAACCCCACGGGATTCCTCTCAAAATCCGGAATCTTCTCCTCAAATCCCCACGTTCCTTTGGATTTAGGGAATGCCCGAGAAAAGCCAGCATCCCCCCAAAACAATTCCTTTCCCAAGGAATTGGAAACCTCGGGAAAGGAGTCTCAAAGTTCCACTCTGGGGGGTCCGGGCCTGTCCTCCCTCATCCCGGGGGTGATCCCGACATCCCAGGAATGGTCCCACATCCTGGGAGCGATCCCGCATCCCTGCGTTTCTCCTCCCTGCTCTGTCCTCGGGATATTCCAGGGCTTGGTCTTTGCAAATCCCCTGGGAGCGGGCGGGAAGCCTTTTGGGGGAAATTCCTTCACTTCTGAGGATTGGGAGGGGGAGATGTTTTTGGAGCCAGCTGCCGGGGACGCCTCGGGGCGGGGATGGGGGCAGTGTCCCTGAGTGTCCCCTCCCTCTGAATTCCCTCTGCTCATATCCAGACTCCTCCGGCTGCATCCCGGCCGCGCTCCTGCCCTTTCCCGTCATTCCAGCAGGATGAGAGCAGTGGAGCTCCTGGTGCTGTGTCTGCCAGGTGAGTGTCCCCAGCCCCAGGTGACACCCCCGAACCCCCGGCACCATTTGGATCAGCCAAATCCACGTTTTCCAGCTCCGTTTTTACCGGTTTTCCTCATTGTTAAACCCCAAGACACATCTAGGGGGTCCAATCTCTAATTTTCAGGGTCTAAACCACATTTCTAGGGCCAAAACCCTATTTTTTTGTGTTCCCAAACCTTATTTTTGCATCCCAAAACTTCATTTTTATGTTCCAAATCCTAATTTTTAGGTCCCAAACCCTCAATTTTGTGTCCCAAAACCTCATTTTTACATCCCTAAACCTAATTTTTAGGTCCCAAATCTTCACTTTTGGAGCCCAAAGCTCTGATCCTGTGGTTGAAAACTTCATTTTTTATGGTACAAACCCTCATTTCTAAGTCCCAAGCACCCTTTTTGAGGTCTAAAGGCTCATCTTAACACCCAAAACCCCATTTTTAAGGCCCAAAGTTCGGTTTTGAAAGTCCAAAGCCTCTGACTTAGAGGCCAAAGTTTTGTTTAGAGACCCAAATACTCAATGTTTTGACCCAAAGCCTCATTTTTACCTTCCAGAATCTCATTTTGGGGATCAAAGCCTTCAAAAATGCATTTTTAGGGCGCAAAGTGTCAATTTTTGGTACCAAAGCATCATTTGAGGGATGACTGGGTGGAGGTGGCCACAACCCCCAGTGATTTTTGGGAGTTCACTCATTCCCTGTTATTTCCCAAAATTCCCCAGAATCCCACTTCGGGCTCATCTTTAGGCTGGGAATGGCTCTGAGCTGGCACCAGGCGAGTCCCTCCAGCCGTAAGGACACGGAGGTGGCACAAAACTGGGACAAAATCCAGGGAAATGAGATTTATCACCCGCCGGGGGCTGCCAGACGGGATGGGAACGAGCAGGGAGGGGACAGAGCCGGAGCCAGGAGAAGTTCGGGTGACAGTGGCTCCACACAAAGCCATGGAGCGTGTCTGGGAATCCCTTCCCGGGGTTCTGGTCCCTTCCTGGGGATTCCAGTCCCTTCCCGGACATTCTGGTCCCTTCCTGGGGATCCCTTCCCAGGGATTCCAGTCCTTTTCCCGCAATTCTGGTCCCTTCTCAGGATTCTGGTCCCTTCCGGGAGATGCCGGTCCCTTCCCGGGATCCTGGTCCCTTCCCAGGGATTCCAGTCCCTCCGACTCTTCCATGCTGGATTTGGAGCCCTTTCCCTCCAGATCCTCGGCAGGATGAGCTCCCAGGGGATGGAGGGGCTCGGAGCATCCCAGGGTCAGCGGGGCCGTGGCAGCCGGGATCCTTTGGGGTCACCTCTGGGGTCACCTGGATGCTGCAGGGACCCCGGGCTGGGGCTGATCCTGCATCCCTGAGCATCCCAAATCCTCCTGCTCTCCTGGGGCCGCGCAGCCCTGAGGACAGAGGGGTGGGATTTGGGATGGTGGGAGCAGGGATCAGGCTGGGGGTGCCTGTGGGAACCCTGAATCCTGGGCGGGGGGTGTCTGTGGGATTGGGGGATGGTGGGAGCAGTGAACCCCAAATCCCCAGGCTGGCAGTGTCTGTGGGAAACCTGTATCCCAGTTTGGGGTGTCCATGGGAATCCCAAATCCCGGTTTGGGGTATCTGTGGGAATCGCAAATCCTGGTTTGGGGTGTCTGTGGGAATCCCAATCCCGGTTCAAGGTGTCTGTGGGAATCCCAAATCCCAGGTCGGGGTGTCCCTGGGAATCCTGGATCCTGGTTTGGGGCGTCCCTGGGAATCCCGGGTCCCGGTTCGGGGTGCCCCTGGGAATCCCAGATCCTGGTTTGGGGTGTCCCCGGGAATCCCGGATCCCGGTTTGGGGTGTCCCCGGGAATCCCAGATCCCGGTTCGGGGTGTCCCCGGGAATCCCAAATCCCGGTTCGGGGTGTCCCTGGGAATCCCAGATCCTGGTTTGGGGTGTCCCCGGGAATCCCGGATCCCGGTTTGGGGTGTCCCCGGGAATCCCAGATCCCGGTTCGGGGTGTCCCTGGGAATCCCAAATCCCGGTTCGGGGTGTCCCTGGGAATCCCGGATCCCGGTTCGGGGTGTCCCTGGGAATCCCGGATCCCGGTTCGGGGTGTCCCTGGGAATCCCGGGTCCCGGTTCGGGGTGCTGTGCCCCGCTGATCCTTGCCCGTGTCCCGCAGCGCTCCTGGTGCAGGGACAGTTCAGCCGGTTCGAGGGCATCACCTACCCCGAGCCAGTCCAGTATTCCCAGTACGACCAGCAGGCAGGTGAGCCCCGTGCTTCTGCCCCCAGCTGCGGCTCTCGGGGACAGCACCCAGCCCTCTGATCCGATCCGATCCGTCCTCTGATCCCTCCTCTTCCTCCACCCTGGAATTCCCAACCTTCCCAGCTCCTCCCTCTGCTCTCACTGACAATCCTTTATTAACCCTTTATCTAATTCCTTATTATCCCTTTATCCAATCCTTTATTAACCCTTTATCCAATTCCTTATTATCCCTTTATCCAATCCTTGATTAACCCTTTATCCAATTCCTTATTATCCCTTTATCCAATCCTTGATTAACCCTTTATCCAATTCCTTATTATCCCTTTATCCAATCCTTTATTAAACTTTTATCCAATCTCTTATTAACCCTTTATCCAATTTTTATTAAACCTTTATCCAGTTGTTAAATCTTTATCAAATACTTTGTTAACCCTTTATCGAATACTTTATTAACCCTTTATCCAATTTTTTGTTAAACCTTTATCTATCTATTTATTAAAACTTTATCCAATTGTTCTTTGAACCTTTATTCATCCCAAATCCCTACCTGTGGGAAGTGGCCCAGGCTCATCCCTGGAGGGGCTGGAAAGAGTTTTCCTGACCCAGCACAGAATTCCAGGGATCTCATTTCCTGCTCCCAGTCCCCACAGGCAGGATGAGTTTTCTTCCTGGACCCACCCTCAGCCTGTTTCTGTTTTATTCCCAGAAATTCAGGATTACTACGACTACCACGGTGAGTGTTTTCCTGTGGGATGCCAGGGTGCGGGGCATCAGGATTTTGGGGTGTCCCTGCACGGGGTCTCTCCTTGCAGATGCCACCCCCCGAGCCCCGGAGGAGCAGTTCCGGTACCAATCCCAACAGCAATCCCAGCAGGAAACCGTGCCAGCCCCGACCCCAGGTGGGTGACAGCCCCCCGCGGTGGGTGATAGCCCCCAGGATGGGTGACAGCTCCCCCAGGATGGGTGACAGCTCCCCCAGGGTGGGTGACAGCCCCCAGGATGTTTGACAGCTCCCCCAGGATGGGTGACAGCTCCCCCAGGATGGGTGACAGCCCCCAGGATGGGTGACAGCTCCCCCAGGATGGGTGACAGCCCCCAGGATGGGTGACAGCTCCCCCGGGGTGGGTGACAGCCCCCAGGATGGGTGACAGCTCCCCCAATGTGGGTGACAGCCCCCAGGATGGGTGACAGCTCCCCCAATGTGGGTGACAGCCCCCAGGATGGGTGACAGCTCCCCCAATGTGGGTGACAGCTCCCCCAGGGTGGGTGACAGCCCCCAGGATGTTTGACAGCTCCCCCAGGATGGGTGACAGCTCCCCCGGGGTGGGTGACAGCCCCCAGGATGGGTGACAGCTCCCCCGGAGTGGGTGACAGCCCCCAGGATGGGTGACAGCTCCCCCAATGTGGGTGACAGCCCCCAGGATGGGTGACAGCTCCCCCGGGGTGGGTGACAGTCCTGGGACTGGGGTCTCTCCGTCCCTTCCCTGCCCCCCCAGCCCAGCTGTGCCCTTCCCCGGAGCCCCCAGCGGGTGCCAAGAGTGCTCCAGCCCTAAAATCCAGGGAAAGGGCGGGGAGGCGCTTCTGCCCCATCCTGAAATTCCCTGCCCTGTCCCCCTGTCCCCTGTCCCCCTTCAGCTGCGGTGCCCGAGACGGAGCCCACGGAGCCGGGACCGCTCGGTGAGTGCGGATCCCATTCCCGTTCCCAGTGCCTGGATCCGCCCGCCCGTTCCCCCCCGGGGCCGGGCTGTGCCGCCGGGGGGGACGGCAGGGCCGGGGGGAGGTGACAGCCGGGCCGGGGGGAGGTGACAGCCTGGGGGGGAGGCGCGGGTGAGGAATTCCCGGGAGTTGCCGGTTCCGCTGCCCGCAGACTGCCGGGAGGAGCAGTACCCCTGCACCCGGCTCTACTCCGTGCACAAGCCCTGCAAGCAGTGCCTGAACGAGATCTGCTTCTACAGGTGCGTGAGGGAGGGGAAACATCCCCTGATCCCTCTGACCTGGGATTTTGGGAACCCCTCCGCTTTACATCCCCTCCCTTTCTATCCCAAAAAAAATCCCAGCCTCCGCCGCGTTTATGTCATCAACAAGGAGATCTGCGTCCGCACCGTGTGCGCCCACGAGGAGCTGCTGCGAGGTGAGGGGGGCACCCCGAGAAACCGGGGCCGTCCCCATCCAAATCCCCCTTTTCCCCGTAACTCTGGGGAGGGAAAATCCCGCGGGCCCAAAGCTGCCGAGACCCCCGGAGCAGAGCGGGGTCGCGCTGTGGGCTGGGGCTGGGCTTGGATGGGGGGCTTCCCTCGCTGCTCTCCCGGAGTTTTCCCGACATCCAGGGACAATCCCTCGCTCCTGCAGCCGACCTGTGCCGGGACAAGTTCTCCAAGTGCGGGGTGATGGCCACGAGCGGCCTGTGCCAGACCGTGGGCGCGTCCTGCGCCCGCAGCTGCGGCGGCTGCTGAGCCCCGGCCCCGCTCCGGCCCCGCTGCGGACCCGCCCCGCGCCGCTGCAGCTCCCGTGCATGAACGAGCAGCTCGCCGAACCCCCGGGATTCCTCTTTTCTTTGTGCACATAATAATTAAATCGGGGGGGTTTGTTATTTCTGTGCCTTACTCTGTTCCGCGGGAGGGGGAGCCACGGAGGGTCCCGCAGAGAGCGGAGGGGCCCTGCGGCTCCCGGCTCCTTCCTTTGGGATTATTCCCGATTTCTGGGCTCCCGGCTCCTTCCTTTGGGATTATTCCCGATTTCTGGGCTCCCGCCTCCTTCCTTTGGGATTATTCCCGATTTCTGGGCTCCCGGCTCCTTCCTTGGGGATTATTCCCGATTTCTGGGCCCCCGGCTCCTTCCTTTGGGATTATTCCCGATTTCTGGGCTCCCAGCTCCTTCCTTTGGGATTATTCCCGATTTCTGGGCTCCCGCCTCCTTCCTTTGGGATTATTCCCGATTTCTGGGCTCCCGGCTCCTTCCTTTGGGATTATTCCCAATTTCTGGGCCCCCGCCTCCTTCCTTTGGGATTATTCCAAATTTCTGGGCTCCCAGCTCCTTCCTTTGGGATTATTCCCGATTTCTGGGCTCCCGCCTCCTTCCTTTGGGATTATTCCCGATTTCTGGGCTCCCGGCTCCTTCCTTGGGGATTATTCCAAATTTCTGGGCTCCCGGCTCCTTCCTTTGGGATTATTCCCGATTTCTGGGCTCCCGCCTCCTTCCTTTGGGATTATTCCCGATTTCTGGGCTCCCGGCTCCTTCCTTGGGGATTATTCCCGATTTCTGGGCTCCCGCCTCCTTCCTTTGGGATTATTCCCGATTTCTGGGCTCCCGGCTCCTTCCTTTGTGATTATTCCAAATTTCTGGGCTCCCGGCTCCTTCCTTTGGGATTATTCCAAATTTCTGGGCTCCCAGCTCCTTCCTTTGGGATTATTCCCGATTTCTGGGCTCCCGGCTCCTTCCTTTGGGATTATTCCAAATTTCCAGGCTCCCAGCTCCTTCCTTTGGGATTATTCCCGATTTCTAGGCTCCCGGCTCCTTCCTTTGGGATTATTCCCGATTTCTGGGCTCCCGCCTCCTTCCTTTGGGATTATTCCCGATTTCTGGGCTCCCGGCTCCTTCCTTTGGGATTATTCCCAATTTCTGGGCTCCCGGCTCCTTCCTTTGGGATTATTCCCGATTTCTGGGCTCCCGCCTCCTTCCTTTGGGATTATTCCCGATTTCTGGGCTCCCGCCTCCTTCCTTTGGGATTATTCCCAATTTCTGGGCCCCCCCCTCCTTCCTTTGGGATTATTCCAAATTTCTGGGCTCCCAGCTCCTTCCTTTGGGATTATTCCCGATTTCTGGGCTCCCGCCTCCTTCCTTTGGATTATTCCCAATTTCTGGGCTCCCAGCTCCTTCCTTTGGGATTATTCCCGATTTCTGGGCCCCCGCCTCCTTCCTTTGGGATTATTCCCGATTTCTGGGCCCCTGCCTCCTTCCTTTGGGATTATTCCCAATTTCTGGGCTCCCGGCTCCTTCCTTTGGGATTATTCCCGATTTCTGGGCCCCCGCCTCCTTCCTTTGGGATTATTCCCGATTTCTGGGCTCCCGCCTCCTTCCTTGGGGATTATTCCCGATTTCTGGGCTCCCGGCTCCTTCCTTTGGGATTATTCCCGATTTCTGGGCTCCCGGCTCCTTCCTTTGGGATTATTCCAAATTTCCGGGCTCCCAGCTCCTTCCTTTGGGATTATTCCCCATTTTGGGGGGGTTTCTGACCATTTGAACAATTCCCGGCACTGTACGCGGTACGTCTGGGGGTTTTAAGGGGCTTTTGGGTGTAAAATGGTGGATTTTGGGGTGGTGGTTGGGGATGTGGGGACTCAGTTTGGGGCAGCTCCTATAGAAAGATGTGCAGTATGGAAATGTTTGGGGTAAGGTCTGGGTCACTTACAGACAAAGGGGTTTGGGGTGGGTCTGGAGCCGGCTGTCAGGTGTTGCCCGGTTCCCCTTTAGGAAGGTGGTGGGTCTCACAGTGAATTTCCCCTCTATAGGGTAAATTTCTCCTCCATAGGCTGGATTTCCCCTCCATAGGGTGAATTTCCTCTCTGTAAGGTGTATTTCCTCTCTATAGGGTGAATTTCCCCTCCACAGGGTGAATTTCCCCTTTGTAGGATGAATTTCCTCTCTATAGGGTGAATTTCCCCTCCACAGGGTGAATTTCCCCTCTGTAGGATGAATTTCCTCTCTATAGGGTGAATTTCCCCCCAGAGCTTCTCTGTCATCTATAGGGTGCAGCTTTATCCTCATCATTATTTGCTATTTATTACAATTCCTTATCCTTTACTCTTCATTATTGTTAATTATTATTTTTGGGGGTTTAATTATTGTTTATTTCTATTTATTATTCATTTTTCTTATTATTCATTATTATTTAGGGACCTCATTCAGCCCAGCCCAAATCTGGGCATTCCCAAAGTGCCAGCTTCCCAAAAGAAAAAAAAAATCCCTCAGAACTCCCAGTTTGGATTTTCCACATTTATTCCTGCTGGGACTGGGGCAGGGGGGGGACAGAGCCACTACCTCCCTTCCCACCCTCAGGCTGCCCCGGAGCACCAGTAAAAACCCCCATTCCCATAAATTCCATATAAAACCCCTGCTAGTTCCTAAAAAAATCCTTCAAAAACACAAATCCAGGGAGGTTTTTGTTAGAAAAAGGGGGAACATTAGGAGGAAGTGAGGGCAGGGCTGGAGGGGAATAATCAGTTGGGTCTTTTGGGGCTAAAAAAGGGGGAATATTCCCCATTTTTCCGTTAAAAACTGCAACAGGAAAATGGGTAAACCCTCGATGAGGTCCCAAATTGTATCAAAAATAGACAAATTTTGTCGGCTGGTAGGAAAAGAGCAGCTTTTTCCTGGAGAAAAGGGAATGAGAAAACAAAAATCGCTGTGGGTTTGGAGCACAAGGATGGGGCTGGATCCCCTTCAGCCCTGAGCGGAGCTGCTGTGGATTTCAGGATCGGGAATGGATCCCCCATCCCGCAGCTGTGCCGGTCCCTGCGGATGTCCCGGAATTCCCGGAATTCCCTAAGTTCCGGGGGGATGTCGCTGCAGCTCCTGCTCCTTGAGCAGCGCGATCTGCAGGAGGGAGGGATGGGAGGCTGTGGAGCCAGGCCGTGTCCCCCAGGGGCTGTCCCCGTGTCCCCCCCAGCCGTGTCCCCATGTCCCCCAGCGCTGTGTCCCCTGGACTGTCCCCGTGTCCCTCTGGACCGTGTCCCCATGTTCCCCGGGGCTGTCCCCGTGTCCCCTGGGCTGTCCCCGTGTCCCCCTGGACCGTGTCCCCATGTTCCCCGAGGCTGTCCCCATGTCCCCCTGGACCGTGTCCCCATGTTCCCCGAGGCTGTCCCCATGTCCCCCTGGACCGTGTCCCCATGTTCCCCGAGGCTGTCCCCATGTCCCCCTGGACCGTGTCCCCATGTTCCCCGAGGCTGTCCCCATGTCCCCCTGGACCGTGTCCCCATGTTCCCCGGGGCTGTCCCCATGTCCCCCCTGGCCGTGTCCCCATGTCCCCGTGTCCCCCGCGCTGTGTCCCCCCGGCCGTGTCCCCTCACCTGCTCCTCCAGGCCGCCGCGGCTGAGCCGGAGCCGCTCCAGCTCCCGCTGCAGCTCCGCGGGCGCCTCGGGGAGCGGCCGGGCCCGGAGCTCCAGCGCCGACACCTGCGCCTGCGGGGAGGGGGTGCCCGGCACCCCGGACTGGGCACTGCCTGCGGCAGGCACCCCAAAACAGCCCGGAGCCGGCGCCAACACCTCCCTGGTGTGAGCCAGCGCCAGCCTCCCTGCCCCTGGAACGAGCCCGGCCCCTTCCCAGTACCGGGACCATTCCATTGGGATGAACCCAGCCCCACCCCAGTACCAGCACTGGGACCATTCCCCTCAGGATGAGCTCCCAAAGGATCAGCCCCATCCCGTGGATCGGGAATGGCCCTATCCCATGAATCAGCCCCATCCCATGGATTGGGATCAGCCCCATCCCATGGATCAGCCCCATCCCATGAACTGGGATTGACCCTATCCGATGGGTCAGGATTGGCCCCATCCCATGGGTCAGGAATGGCCCCATCCCATGGATCAGCCCCATCTCATGGATTGGGATCAGCCCCATCCCATGGATTGGGATCAGCCCCATCCCATGGATCGGGATTGGCCCCATCCAATGGACCAGGATTAGCCCCATCCCATGGGTCAGGAATGGCCCCATCCCATGGATCGGGATTGGCCCCATCCAATGGACCAGGATTAGCCCCATCCCATGGGTCAGGATTGGCCCCATCCCATGGATCGGGATGGGCCCCATCCCATGGATCAGCCCCATCCCATGGGTCAGGAATGGCCCCATCCCATGGATCGGGATTAGCCCCATCCCATGGATCAGGAACAGCCCCATCCCATGGATCGGGAACAGCCCCATCCCATGGATCGGGATCAGCCCCATCCCATGGATCAGCCCCATCCCATGGATCGGGAACAGCCCCATCCCATGGATCGGGATCAGCCCCATCCCATGGATCAGCCCCATCCCATGGATCGGGATTAGCCCCATCCCATGGATTGGGATCAGCCCCATCCCATGGATCAGGAACAGCCCCATCCCATGGATCGGGAACAGCCCCATCCCATGGATCGGGATCAGCCCCATCCCATGGATCGGGATCAGCCCCATCCCATGGATCGGGAACAGCCCCATCCCATGGATCGGGATCAGCCCCATCCCATGGATCAGCCCCATCCCATGGATCGGGATTAGCCCCATCCCATGGATTGGGATCAGCCCCATCCCATGGATCGGGAACAGCCCCATCCCATGGATCGGGATCAGCCCCATCCCATGGATCAGCCCCATCCCATGGATCGGGATCAGCCCCATCCCATGGATCAGCCCCATCCCATGGATCGGGATTAGCCCCATCCCATGGATTGGGATCAGCCCCATCCCATGGATCGGGAACAGCCCCATCCCATGGATCGGGAACAGCCCCGGTGCAGGGACCCACCCGCAGCACCTGGATGCGCTTCCGAGCCTCCTCCAGCTCCCGCTCGGCCGAGCCCGCAGGGGGATCCGGCCCCGCGGGGGGATCCGGCCCCGCCGGGAGATCCGGCCCTGCCAGGAGCCGCGTGGATCCAGCCCGGCTGGGAGGGTCCAGCTCCTGCCCAGACACACAGATAAATATTTATTAAAGTATGTATAACAGCTAGAAAGATACAGATAAACCCAAAAATACATTACAGTAAAATATATACCTTTACATATATATTTTTATATCTATAGCAATATATACATTATCTAACATAGCATCAGATAATTAGATGATTATATTGATATTAGATGATAATGAGGTAATTAATTAGCCCATAACGGTGCGGGGCTCAATGGGGGATCCACAGGGTCCTGTCTGGGGTAAAGGGTCAGCGATTTTGGGGTGTGGCCCCACTCACCTCCTGCTGTCGGGCCTGGAGGGGCTCCGGCGGCATTCCCTGTTCCGACGGCATTCCCGGCTTCCGCGGTATTCCCGGTTCCCACAGGAATCCCGGCTCCCGCAGCATTCCCAGCTCCCGCTGCTCCCGCAGCTGCTCCCGCAGCATTCCCTTCTCCCGCCGCGCCTCCGCCAGCGCCCGCCGCGCCTCCTCCAGCCCCTCCTGGGACACCGGGGGACAGCGGGACAGCCCCGTGACACCCGGGGACAGCCCCGGGACAGCCCCGTGACACCCGGGGACAGCCCCGGGACAGCCCCGGGACACCCGGGGACAGCCCCGGGACAGCCCCGGGACAGCAGGGACTGGCAGGGGGCTCAGGGGAACTGGGAATGGGTCCAGGCAGAACTGGGACAGGATTCAGGGGAACTGGGGGAGCTGGGAATGGCTTCAGGGGTAGCTGGGGGAGCTCGGAGGGGGTTCAGGGGGAAGAAAGAGGAGTTCCAGTGGGAACTGGGGGGACTGGGAGTGGTTCAGAGGGAACTGGGGGAGGTGGGAGAGGGTTTAGGGAGAACTTGGAGGATTGGGAGGGGGTTCAGAGAATGAGGGAACTGGGAAGGGGCTCGGGAGGAGCTGGGGGGCACTGGGAGGGGGTTCAGAAGGAACCGGGGCACTGGGAGGGGTTCCGGTCCCACCTGGAGCAGCCTCCGGTCCGTCTCGCCGGCGGCCAGCGCGTTCTGGAGCTGCAGGAGCCGCTCGTGGAGCAGAGACCCGCCCGGAGCCTCCCCCTTGGAGCCGCTCCCCGGCGGCACCGGGAGCGGCCCCGAGCGGGACTCGGCCTGAGCCAGCTGTGCCCAGAACGGTTACGGAGAGTGGGCAACTGGGGGGACTGGGAAGGGCTCAGGGGGAACTGGGGGGACTGGGATGGGGCTCAGGGGGAACTGGGGGGACTGGGATGGGGCTCAGGAGGAACTGGGGGGACTGGGATGGGGCTCAGGGGGAACTGGGCTGGGGTTCAGGGGGAACTGGGAGGACTGGGATGGGGCTCAGGGGGAACTGGGGGGACTGGGAAGGGCTCAGGGGGAACTCAGAGGAATTGGGAAGGGATTCAGGGAGAGATGAGGGACTGAGAGGCGTTTTGAGGGAACAACTGGGGACAACTGGGATGGGATCCAGGGGGAACTCGGGGAAACTGAGAGTGGGTTTAGGGGGAACTGGGAAGGCTTTCGGGAGGAACTGTGGAAAACACAAGGTGTTCAGGGGAACTGGGAGTGGGTTCAGTGGGAGCTGTGGGAACTGGAGTGGGTTCAGTGGGAGCTGTGGGACTGTGGGAACTGGAGTGGGTTCAGTGGGAGCTGTGGGACTGTGGGAACTGGGAGTGGGTTCAGTGGGAGCTGTGGGACTGGGAAGCGCTTCAGGAGGCGCTGGGAGGGCGCTCAGGGCGGACCTGTGGGGCTGGATCCATGGAAAGCCAGTTCAGCCCCTGGAATTCGGCCGGAGCGGTGCCGGTACCTGCGTGCGGAGCTGCTCCGCTCGCTCCCGCGCCTCCCGCGCCTCCGCGTCCCGCTCGGCCAGCGCCCGCCGGGCCCGGCCCAGCTCCGCCTCCAGCGCCCGCCGCTGCAGCTCCAGCCGGGCGCTCCGGCTCTCGCACACCTCCAGCCTCTGCCGGGCCTCCTCCAGCTCGCCCAGCTTCTCCTGGAGCCGCCGGGATGCGGGCGTGGAGCGCGGCTGTGCCAGGCACACCGCAGTGCCCACCTGGACTGCCCCACGCTCCCACCCGGGCGGCCTGACACTCCCCACGGGGCTGCCCGGCATTCCCTCCTGGACTGCCCGGCATTCCCTCCTGGACTATCCCACATTCCCACCTGAACTGCCTGGCATTCCCTCCTGGACTATCCCACATTCCCTCCTGGACTGCCCGGCATTCCCTCCTGGACTATCCCACATTCCCTCCTGGACTGCTCGGTATTCCCACCTGGACCGCTCAGCATTCCCACCCCATGGGGCTGCCTGGCATTCCCTCTTGACGCCCTCCGGTTCCCCCCTGGCCCCGTTGCCCCCTGCCCCTCCCGTTCCCCCCATACCTCCCATTCCCCCCGGCCCCTCCATTCCCCCCTGTCCCCGTCCCCGTTGCCCCCTGTCCCCGTTCCCCGGGCCCGTTCCCACCTGTCCCCGTCCCCGTTCCCCCCTGTCCCCGTCCCCGTTCCCCCCTGTCCCCGTCCCCGTTGCCCCCTGTCCCCGTTCCCCGTCCCCGTTCCCCCCTGTCCCCGTTCCCCCCTGTCCCCGTCCCCGTTGCCCCCTGTCCCCGTCCCCCGGGCCCGTTCCCCCCTGCCCCCGTTCCCGTTGCCCCCTGTCCCCGTTCCCCGTCCCCGTTCCCCCCTGTCCCCGTCCCCGTTGCCCCCTGTCCCCGTTCCCCGTCCCCGTTCCCCCCTGTCCCCGTCCCCGTTGCCCCCTGTCCCCGTTCCCCGGGCCCCGTTCCCCCCGTTCCCCGGGCTCCGTTCCCCCCTGTCCCCGTCCCCGTTGCCCCCTGTCCCCGTTCCCCGGGCCCGTTCCCCCCTGTCCCCGTCCCCGTTGCCCCCTGTCCCCGTCCCCGTTGCCCCCTGTCCCCGTTCCCCGGGCCCGTTCCCCCCTGTCCCCGTCCCCCGGGCCCGTTCCCCCCTGTCCCCGTCCCCGTTGCCCCCTGTCCCCGTTCCCCGGGCCCGTTCCCACCTGTCCCGCCCGCCGCTCCCTCTCCAGGGCGCTCAGGCGCTGCCGCAGCCCGCGGCATTCCCGCTGCGAGCGCCGCAGGCTCTCGTCCTGCAGCAGCAGCGAGGCGCGGGCCCCGCTCAGCTCCCGCCGCCCTGCGGGGTTCGTGGGGGTGCAGAGGGGTTTTATTGGGGTTTGTGGGGTGCAGAGGGGTTTCACTGGGGTTTGTGGGGGTGTAGAGGGGTTTTACTGGGGTTTGTGGGGTGCAGAGGGGTTTCACTGGGGTTTTACTGGGGTTTTACTGGGGTTTGTGGGGTGCAGAGGGGTTTTACTGGGGTTTCACTGGGGTTTGTGGGAGTGCAGAGGGGTTTCACTGGGGTTTTACGGGGTTTTTACTGGGGTTTGTGGGGGTGCAGAGGGGTTTTACTGGGGTTTTACTGTGGTTTGTGGGGGTGCAGAGGGGTTTTACTGGGGTTTGTGGGGGTGCAGAGGGGTTTCACTGGGGTTTGTGGGAGTGCAGAGGGGTTTCACTGGGGTTTGTGGGGGTGCAAGGGGGTTTTACTGGGGTGTTACTGGGGTTCATGGGGGTGCAGAGGGGTTTTACTGGGGTTTTACGGGGTTTTTACTGGGGTTTGTGGGGGTACAGAGGCGTTTTACTGGGGTTTTACAGGGTTTTTACTGGAGTTTGTGGGGTGCAGAGGGGTTTTACTGGGGTTTTACTGGGGTTCATGGGGGTGCAAGGAGGTTTTACTGGCGTTTGTGGGGTGCAGAGGGGTTTTACTGGGGTTTTACTGGGGTTTCATGGGGTGCAAGGAGGTTTTACTGGAGTTTGTGGGGGTGCAGAGGGGTTTTACTGGGGTTTTACTGGGGTTTCATGGGGTGCAAGGAGGTTTTACTGGAGTTTGTGGGGGTGCAGAGTGGTTTTACTGGGGTTTGCGGGGGTGCAAGGCAGTTTTAGTAAGGTTTAATTGGGGTTTGTGGGGGTGCAGACGGGTTTTACTGGGGTTTGTGGGGTGTAGAGGGGTTTTACTGGGGTTTTACTGGGGTTTGTGGGGTGCAGAGGGGTTTTACTGGGGTTTGTGGGGTGTAGAGGGGTTTTACTGGGGTTTTACTGGGGTTTGTGGGGTGCAGAGGGGTTTTACTGGGGTTTTACTGGAGTTTGTGGGGCTGCAGAGTGGTTTTACTGGGGTTTGTGGGGGTGCAAGGCAGTTTTACTAAGGTTTAATTGGGGTTTGTGGGGGTTTGTGGGGGTTCACTGGGGTTTTACTGGGGTTTGTGGGGTGCAGAGGGGTTTCACTGGCGTTTGTGGGGCGCATATGGGTTTCACTGGGGTTTGTGGGGGTGCAGAGGGGTTTTACTGGGGTTTTACGGGGTTTTTACTGGAGTTTGTGGGGGTGCAAGGGGGTTTTACTGGGGTTTGTGGGGGTGCAGAGGGGTTTTACTGGGGTTTGTGGGGTGCAGAGGGGTTTCACTGGGGTTTTACTGGGGTTTGTGGGGTACAGAGGGGTTTCACTGGGGTTTTACTGGGGTTCGTGGGGGTGCAAGGTGGTTTTACTGGGGTTTGTGGGGTTTTACTGGGGTTTTACTGGGGTTTTACAGGGTTTTTACTGGAGTTTGTGGGGGTGCAGAGTGGTTTTACTGGGGTTTGTGGGGTACAGAGGGGTTTCACTGGGGTTTGTGAGGTGCAGAGGGGTTTGTGGGGGTGCAGGGGGGTTTTATTGGGGTTTATGGGGATGGGAGGGGGTGTTACTGGGGTTTGTGGGGTATTACTGCGGATTATGGTGTTGCAATGGGGTTTTCCTGGGGTTTATGGGGGTTTATTGGCTTTATGGGAAGTGCACAGGGGTTTATCAGAGTTCGTGGGGGATGTTGGGGGGTCACTGGGGCTTACTGGGGTTTATGGGGGATCCATGGGGGTTTTATTGGGGTGTATGGGAATTCCAGAAGGATTTACAGGGTATGGTGGGGGTTACTGGGATTTAAGGGGGTTTACTGGGGTTTTTGGGGGTGCAGAGTGGTTTATTTGGGTTAATGAGGGATCAGGGGGGTTACTGGGATTGATGGGTCTTTACTGGGGTTTAGGGGGGTTTACTGGGGTTTAAAGGGGTGCTGCAAGATTTGGCTGGGGTTTACTGGGGCGGCAGGGGGGTTACTGGGGTTTAAGGGGGATGCACAGGGACTTGACCACTTCCCCTGGGTTTCCAGAGGATCCACTGGGGAGTTTCCCAGTTCTGCTGGGGTTTATGGGGATGCAGAGGGGTTTTACCCATTTTATTGGGATTTATGGAGTTTGCACAGGGGAGTTCCCAGTTTTACTGGGAATTACAGGGGATCCAGGGAGGATCCCAGTTTTACTGGGGTTTCTGGGAGATTCAGGGGGAGTTTACCCACTTTATTGGGATTTATGGCATTTGCTCAGGGCATTTCCCAGTTTTCCTGGGGTGGTCGTGGGAGGTTTTGCCAGTTTTATTGGGGTTTTATTGGAGTTTTGGGGGACAGACTGGGAGGGGTTACTGGGTTTACTGGGTTTTAAGAGGGATGCACGGGGGTTTTACCCCTTTGTTGGGATTTATGGAGGCTGCACAGGGAGTTCATTGGTTTTACAGCAGTTTATGGGGAATTTTTTAATGGGTTATTTTTTTATTACTATTTTTTAATGTTTTGGGTCTTTAATTTAATTTTATTGGGATTTCTGCAGTTTGCACAGGGCTTTTTCCGGTGTTTTATTAGGGTTTGCAGGAACTACATAGGGATTTACCAGTTTTACTGGGATTTATGTGGGGTGCAGAGAGGTTCTGCCCCAATTTATTGGGATTTATGGAGTTTGCACAGGGGGTTTTACCAGTTTTACTGGGTTTTGTGGAGTTTACCAGTTTAACTGGTATTTACATGGGATCCATGGGGGAGTTTGCCAGTTCCAGTGAGATTTATGGGCATCCATGAGGGTTATACCAGTTTTACTGGGATGTGTGGGGGTTAGAAGGATATATGGAAGCTTTTACCACTTGTACTGGTGTTTCAAGGGGGTACAGAAGGATTTTACTGGGGTTTACTGGGATTTATCAGGTTTCCCACCGGGATTTTGGAGGAAATCCCGGGGAGCATCCCCTGCTCTGGGCAGCACCGCCCCCCCTCCCTGTGCCTCAGTTTCCCTCCGAGCTCCCACTCGCTGTGGCGGCTCCAGCAGCCGCCAGACCACCCCGAATCCCGCAGTTCCCGAAAAGCCCCATCACCTTGCTCGCTCTCGTCCAGCAGTTTCTGGAGCCGCTGCGCGCGGGCGCCGGCGCTGTCCCGCTCCGCCTCCGCCTCCGCCAGGCGCCGGCCCAGGCTGCCCAGCTGCCCCCGGAGCTCCTCCTGCCGGGAACAGGGCTGGGAACGGGCCGGGAAGGGCCCTCTGGGGATAACGGGGACGGGAGGGACAGGGGCACGCACCCGCTCCCGCTGCGCGTCCTGCAGCTCCCGCAGGAATTCCCGCAGCGCCGCCCGCAGCGTCTCGGGATCGGCGTCGGGATCCGGGAACGAACCGGGGCTGCCCGGCCCCTCCGGGCCCCCGCCTGGGGGGGACAGGCGGGGTGGCATGGGGACACCAGCCCGGGGGGAGGGCACGGAGCGGCGGGGGAGGCAGGGGGTGGAAAAATGTGGGGATGCAGGGAGGAGTGAAAGGAATCCCAGGGGTGCAGGGGATGGAATAACGGGGTTTGGGAGATCCCTGAAATGCAGGGGATGGAATAACGGGGTTTGGGAGATCCCTGGGCTGCAGGGGATGGAAAAAAGGGGTTTGGGAGACTCCAGAGATGCAGGGGATGGAATAACGGGGTTTAGGAGATCCCTGGGATGCAGGGGATGGAATAACGGGGTTTGGGAGATCCCTGGGATGCAGGGGATGGAATAACGGGGTTTGGGAGACTCCAGAGATGCAGGGGATGGAATAACGGGGTTTGGGAGACTCCAGAGATGCAGGGGATGGAATAACGGGGTTTGGGAGATCCCTGGGATGCAGGGGATGGAATAATGGGGGTTGTGAGATCCCTGGGATGCAGGGGATGGAATAACGGGGTTTGGGAGATCCCTGAAATGCAGGGGATGGAATAACGGGGTTTGGGAGACCCCCAGGATGCAGGGGATGGAATAATGGGGTTTGGGAGACCCCCGGGATGCAGGGGATGGAATAACAGGGTTTGGGAGAATCGAGGGATGCAAGGGATGGAATAATGGGGTTTGGGAGACCCCCGGGATGCAGGGGCCGGAGCACTGGTGCATTGGAGATGCCCAGGGCTGGATCAAGGGCTGACACCTCCCTTCCCCTCAGCCCCCGCCGATGCCCCCAGGGCCGCTCACCCTTGGCCCTGGCCACGGCCACGGTGCGGCGCAGGGTGGCCTGGAGGCCGCCCAGGCGGGACTCGGTGGCCCTGCGCTGCTCCTCGCCGCGGGCCAGCTCGGCCTCCAGCCCCTGCGCCCGGCCCTGCGCCGCGCTCAGCCGCAGCCCCAGCTCGGCCACCTCGGCCCGCGCCGCCTCCACCTTGAGCTGCAGGTTCCGCGCGTCCGCCAGCAGCTTCTTCTCATTGCCCCGCGCCTCCTCCAGGCTGCGGGACAGCTCCTGCTCCCGCCGCCCGAACTCCTGCTCCGCCGCCGCCAGGCGCTGCTGCAGCTGCTGCAGCTGCGGGAGGGCCAGGAACGGGAGATGGGAATGGCAGGTGGGAGCGATGGGGAACGGGGGATGGAGCAATGGGGTGATGGGGGACCCCATGGAGGCAGGGGATGGAGCAGTGGGGCAATGTGAACACCCAGGGATGCAGGGGATGGAGCAGTGGGGTCACAGGGAACCCCAGGGATCTGGGGGATGGAGCAGTGGGGTCACAGGGAACCCTAGGGATGCAGGGGATGGAGCAATAGGAACACTCAGGGATGCAGGGGATGGAGCAATAGGAACACTCAGGGATGCAGGGGATGGAGCAATGGGGTCACAGGGAACCCCAGGGATGCAGGGGATGGAGCAATAGGAACACTCAGGGATGCAGGGGATGGAGCAGTGGGGTCACAGGGAACCCCAGGGATGCAGGGGATGGAGCAGTGGGCTCACAGGGAACTCCAGGGATCTGGAGGGTGGAGCAGTGGGGTCACAGGGAACTCCAGGGATGCAGGGGATGGAGCAATGGCAACACCCATTGGGACACAGGATACCACGGTGATGGCGACGATTTGGGACAAGCAAGCTACGACCTGAGGGGACAGGGACACCTCCAGACCCACAGGATAGCCAGCTATGGGGGGCCAGGGACACTTCAGGATGTGGCACACTCACAGGGGGTCTTGGGGACCTTTGGGGACACCCTCACCTCCTTCCTGGCAGCCTCGGTGCTGGCCTCGCTCTCCACCACCTTCTGCCTGAGGCCGGAGGCCTCGCGGCGGCTCCGCTGCTCCCGCTGCTCCTCCAGGGCCACCCGTGCCTGCAGCTCCCCCAGCTCCCGGCCCCGCCGGCTGTTCTCGCTGTCCAGCTCCTTCACCTGCCCGCGAAGGGACCAGCGGTTCGGGGACAGCCCGACGGCCGGGGAGGCTCCGTGCCACCCCGCTGTCTCCCCGTCCCGGCTGTCCCTGACCTGGCGGCGCAGCTCCTGCAGCTCCCTGCGGCTCTCCAGGCGGGCGCGCTCCAGCCCCCGCAGCGCCGCCCGCAGCTCCGACACCTCCCGCTCGGCCGCCGCCCGCGCCGCCTCCAGCAGCGCCAGCCGCTGCTCCTTGTCCTCCCCGGAGCGCTTCAGGCTGCGGGCAGCGGGGGCTGGCAGCGCCCAGGGGGGCAGCAAGCCCCCGGCCCCAGCCGTGCCCATCCCGGGTGTCCCCCCAGCCCCAAACTCCCATCACCTTGTCCTGAGCGTCCTCCTGACCTGGAGCATCGCCCCATCCCAACCTGAGCATCCCTGTGTCCCAACACCACCCCCAGCCCAGGCATCACCCTCCAGGGTGGGGGGATCACCCCTGTAATCCCCAACTTCTGCTTTCCCGAATCCCGAGCATCTCCCAACTCCTGCATCTCCCAGCCTGTCCTTCCATCATTTGAGCATTTCCCAACTCCTGCACCTCCCAGTTCGGGCAGCCCCTTGTCCCACCCATCACTCCAACTCCTGCATCTCCCAGCTTGGACATTCCCTTACCCTGAGCATCCCCCCAACCCCGAGCATCCCCTCCAAGGCGCGGCAGCCGCGCCCTGCACCTCCCAGTGAGGACATCCCGCGTTCCCGACCTGATGCGCTCTCCCTCGGCGCGCCGCAGGGCCGCCCGCAGCTCCTCGTTGGAGCGCTGCAGCGCCTCCTTCTCCCGGGCCGCATCGCCCAGGGCCCGGCTCGCCTCCTGCGCCCGCCGCCGCTCGGTGTCGCGGCCCTCGCGGCTGTCCCGGGCCTCTCGCTGCGCCTCCAGCAGCTCCTGCCGCGCCGCCGCCCGCGCCTCGGCCCCCGCCCGCAGCTGCGCCCGCGCCTCCTCCGCCTGCCCGGAGGGGGAACTCCAGGGATCTGGGGATTTCAGGGGGGCGGGAAGGGGTTTCTGGGGGGCGGCTCACCTCCCGCAGGGCGCCGTCCCGCTGCTTGGCCGCCGCTGTCGCTTGGTCCCGGAGCGTCCTCGCCTCCCGCTCGTGGCTCAGCGCCGCCTCCTCCGCCCGCGCCCGCAGCGAGCGCAGCTCCGCGGCCAAGGCCTGCGGGGGCACGGCGCCCTGAGACCCCCCTCCCTCCCCTCGGGGGGCGGCACCACGGGGAGGGGTCCCGGAGAGAGGGTACAGTGGGGATGGGGTCCCAGAGAGAGGGGGACACTGGGGATGAGGTCCCGGAAAGAGGGGGGCAGGAGGGATGGTGCAGGGATGGGGTGAGGGGGCTCAGGTACCACAGCTGAGCCCCGTTGCTGCAGGAGATGGGGGGTGAAGTTGGGGGGCTGCAAGAAAAGGGGACACTGGGGGGGGTCTTGCAATGGTGGGGGTGAGGCTCAAGCAAGGGGGTGCAAGGGGGGGTACCCAGGAATGGGGATCTGCAATGGCGGGGGGGCACAGGGGATATTCAGACAGGAGGGGCTGCAGTGGGGGATGCCCAGGAACTGGGGGGTGACAGGGGGACACCCAAGCACGGGTGGCTGCAGTAGGAGGGGACACTTTGGCAATGAGGTTTGCAATGAGGGGAGACACCTGGGCACAGGGGCTGGAAGTGGGGGCTCTGTGGGACTCTGTGCCACCCTGGGGGGGTTTCTGGGAGCCCCCCAAACCCACCTGCTCCTTCTCCTGGTGGCCTGTGACCTCTCGCCGCCGCTGCTCCAGCTCAGCCGTGGCCTCGTCCAGGCTCCGCTGGAGCCCTGCCAGTGTCCCTGCCAGGGCCACCCGCTCCTCCTCCTGCAGCGCCAGAGCCTGGGGGACAGAGGGGTGGCACAGGGCTGGGAGACAGGGGGGTGGCACAGGGATGGGGGACAGAGGGGTGGCACAGGGATGGGGGACAGAGGGGTGGCACAGGGATGGGGGACAGGGGGTGGCACAGGGCTGGGGGACAGGGGGGTGGCACAGGGATGGGGACAGGGGGGTGGCACAGGGCTGGGGGACAGGGGGGTGGCACAGGGCTGGGGGACAGGGGGGTGGCACAGGGATGGGGGACAGAGGGGTGGCACAGGGATGGGGGACAGGGAGGTGGCACAGGGATGGGGACAGGGGGGTGGCACAGGGATGGGGGACAGAGGGGTGGCACAGGGATGGGGGACAGGGAGGTGGCACAGGGATGGGGACAGAGGGGTGGCACAGGGATGGGGACAGGGGGGTGGCACAGGGCTGGGGGACAGGGGTGTGGCACAGGGCTGGGGGACAGGGGGGTGGCACAGGGCTGGGGGACAGGGGGGTGGCACAGGGATGGGGACAGGGGGGTGGCACAGGGATGGGGGACAGAGGGGTGGCACAGGGATGGGGGACAGGGGGGTGGCACAGGGCTGGGGGACAGAGGGGTGGCACAGGGCTGGGGGACAGAGGGGTGGCACAGGGATGGGGACAGGGGGGTATCGGGGCTGGCACAGGGACAGGGGGACATCGGGGACACCACCTGTTGCTTCTCGCTCTGGCGCTGCTGCCGTGCTGCCGCCAGCTCGGCCACCAGCTCCTCGTGCTCCTGCACCATCCGGCCCCGCTCGGCCTCCAGCTCCTCCTGCCAGCCCCAAAATTACCAGTGAACCCCAAAAATCATCAGCGAACCCAAACAATCCTGCACCCCAAGTATTGTGTCCCAGCAATCAGTGGGAATGTCAGAAATTAAGGTTGCACCCCAAAAATCACCACCATGCCCTCAACAATCAGCATGTGCATCAAAAACCAGCTCTTCACCCCAAAAATCTACATGTCACCCCAAAAATCACCACTGAGCCCCAAAACCCAACATTTCAACCCAAAAATCAACATCATGCCTCAACAATCATCCTTAAAACACCCAAAATCACCATGACACCCTAAAAACCTCCACCACACTCGTGCCCCCGGTCCCGGGCGCACCTTCTCGTGCTGGAGGTGCTCCAGCTGCTCCCGGTGGGCGTCGCGGGCGCTCTGCAGGGCCGCTGTCACCGCGGCCGCCTCGGCCACCGCCACCGCCTGGCGCCGCTCCCGCAGCTCCTGCGCCCGCTCCCGCTGCGCCACGCCCAGCTCCACTGGGGGACACGGGGACACCCCAGTCAGGGGGACACCCCCAGGCATGGGGACACCCCCAGCCTTGGGGACAGCCCTCAGTCATGGGACACCCCAAAGCTAATGGGGAGACACCAGTCACTGGGGACACCCCCAGTCATGGGGACACCCTGTCATCTGTGGGGACACCCCAAGTCATGGAGACACCCCCTGTCAATGGGGGATGGAGCTGAGGATGAGGATGAGGATGAGGATGGAGATGGACAGGGATGAGGATGGGGATGATGGATGGGATGAGGATGAAGATGGGGATGGATGGGATGAGGATGAGATGAAGATGGGGATGGATGAGTTGAGGATAAAGATGGGGATGGACGGGTTGAGGATGAGGATGAAGATGAGGATGGACAGGTTGAGGATGAGGATGAAGATGGGGATGGATGAGTTGAGGATAAAGATGGGGATGGACGGGTTAAGGATGAGGATGAAGATGAGGATGGACAGGTTGAGGATGAGAATGAAGATGGGGATGGATAGGTGGGAGCTGGGCACGGATGGGTTGAGGATGAGGATGAAGATGAGGATGGATAGGTGGGAGCTGGGCATGGCCGGGCTGATGGGACACACAGGTGGCTGGGACCCTCACCTTCCAGCGCTTCCTTGGCCTGGGCCAGTGTCCGGCCTTGGGCCTCCAGCTGCTGATTGCGGGCCTGGAGCTGGGCCAGCTCCTGCTGCAGCTGGAACACGCTGCTCTCCAGTCCCTCCTTCTCTGACCTGCGGGACGCCGGGCACGGGGTTGGGCACGGGGCTGGACCCACCTCAGCACCCACCTGAGCCCGGCACACCCCCGCCCCAGCACCCACCTGAGGCCGGCGGCCTCGCGGTCGCGGTGCCGCTGCTGACGCTGGGCAGCCGCGAGCTGCACGGCCAGTCCGGCCCCGTCCTGGGCCAGCGCCGCCTGGGTCTGGCCCAGCCGCTCCTGCTCCGCCCGGAGCCGCTCCTGCTCCGCCCGCGCCCGTGCCAGCGCCTCGCCCGCCGCGCTCTGCTCCTGCACCGCCTGTGGCACACCGGGGGCACCAGGGACAGCCCGGGGACACCAGTGACAGCCCAGGGACACCAGTTACACCCCACTGACCATCAGTTACCGCATGCCCCCTCCCGACCCCTCAGTTACCCTTGGCACCTGCCCACCCCTCCCAGTTACCCCAGACACTCTCCCCACCACTCCCAGTTGTCCCTGGCACTGTCCCGTGTACCCCTGACACCCTCCCAGTGGCCCCAGGCTCTCTCCCCAACACCTCAGGTACACTTGACACCCTCCCCACCCCTCCCAGTTGCCCCCGTGGTGCCCACCTGGCCCAGGCTGTGGCGCAGCCGCTCGTGGAGCCCGCGCAGCTCCCGCAGCTCCTCCCGCAGCCCCCGCCCGTCGTCCCGGGGATCCCCCCGTGGCCGCTCCAGGCTCCGCCGCTCGCTGCCGGGGCGGGGGCCGCTCTCCAGGCGCGCCCGCAGCAGCGCCAGCTCCCGGCACAGCTCCCGGCTGCGCAGCCGGCCCTGCTCCCGCTCCTGCTCCAGCCGCTCCAGCCGCCGGCCCAGCTCCGCCTTGTCCCGGGCCAGCCCGGCCGCCAGCTCGCTGGTCTTGGCCAGTGCGTCCCGCAGCCGCGACTCCTCCGCCTCCGCCGCCCGCCGGGCCTCCGCCAGCTCCCCGCAGCTGCCCTGCGCCTGCGAGCGGCACCGGCTGGCACTGCGGGCACGGCGGGACGGGGACACGAGGGGCACCTGGGGCTCGGGGAGTACCTGGGGCATGGGGGGCACCTGGGGCTCACCTGAGGCTTGGGGACACCGGCTGGCACGGGGCAACAGGGGCATGGGGGGCACAGGGGGCGGCTGGGGCTTGGGGAGTACCTGGAGCATGGGGGGCACTTGGGGACACCTGGGGTATGTGGGAGCACCTGTGGAACCGGGCCATGGGGGCAGCTGGGGCACGGGGCTGCATCCACAGCAGGGCTGGCACTCCCGGGGGAGGGCACGGGGGTGCACCTGTACCCACGGGGATGCACCTGTATCCGTGCCCGGCCCCGCTGTGGGGCGGGTCCGGGTGCCCACCTTGCCCAGGGCCTCTGCCAGCGCCTCCTGCTCGCCCCGGGCCAGCTCCGCCTCCAGCAGCGCCCGGCTCAGCTCCTCCCGCGCCTCCAGCAGCTCCCGCTGCGCCCGCGCCCGCTGCGCCTCCAGCTCCTGCACCTGCTGCTGGCTGTGCGGGGACAGCACAGCCCGCCTGTGCCCACCTGTGCACCCATCTGCGCCCACGTGCACCCACCTGTGCCCCCAGACCCACCTGTGCTCGTCTGAACCCTCTTGGACCCCCCGCACACCCTGTAACCACCCTGACCCTGAGCCCACCTGCACACTCCTGTGCCCACCTGTGCCCCTCACACCCACCTGTGCTCCCCACGCCCATCCGTGCCCCCTGCCCACCCATGCCCTGTGCCCAGCCGTGCCCCGTGCCCACCTGTGCTCCAGCTGCTGGTGGGCAGCCTGGGCGTCACGGGCAGCCTGGTCCCGGGAGTCCTGCAGCCCCTCGCTGCGGTGCCGCAGCTGCTCCCGCTCCTGCTGCAGGGCCCCCACCCGCTGCTGCTCCTCCGCCAACGCTGCCTCCGCACGGCACAGCTCCCTGCGGACATGGACACATGGGCACACGGACATGGACGCATGGACAGGGACACATGGACAGGGACACATGGACAGGGACACATGGGCACACAGACATACGGACATGGACACATGGACAGGGACACATGGGCACACGGGCACACGGACATGGACACATGGACAGGGACACATGGGCACACGGACATGGACACATGGACAGGGACACATGGGCACACGGGCACACGGACATGGACACATGGACAGGGACACATGGGCACACGGACACACGGGCACACAGACACATGGACAGGGACACATGGGCACACAGACATACGGACATGGACACATGGACAGGGACACATGGGCACACAGACATACGGACATGGACACATGGACAGGGACACATGGGCACACGGACATGGACACATGGACAGGGACACATGGACAGGGACACATGGGCACACGGACATGGACACATGGACAGGGACACATGGACAGGGACACATGGGCACACGGACACACGGGCACACAGACACATGGACACATGGACACACAGGCACACGGGCACACGGACACATGGACATACAGACACGGGTGTGGGTGCATGGACACACAGGCACGAGCATGGGCACACAGACATGGGCACATGGACACGCAGGCACGGGCACAGGAACACAGACAGACACATGGACATGGGCGTGGGCCCACAGACACGGGAACATGGACACATGGGCACATGGACGCAGGGACACACGGACGCACAGGGACAGACAGCTGGAGCGGTACCGGTACCTGCGCAGCCCCTCGGCCTGGGCCCGCAGCCGCAGCTCCTCACGCTGGGCCTCCTCCTGCGCCCGCCGGCAGCTCCCGGCCTCGGCTCCCAGCTGCTCCAGCCGCTGCTCCAGCATTCCCAGCTCCCGCCGCAGGCTCCCGGCCACCTCCCGGCCCGCCTCCACCTGGCTCCGGGCCTCCTGGGGGTCAGCCTTCATCAGATCCCATCCCCATCCCCATCCCCATCCCCACCCTCCTCCTCCTCCCAGCTCACCTGCAGCTGGAGCTGGCGCCGGCTCAGGGCCGCGTGGACGGCGGCAGCGGCGGCGCTGGCAGAGAGGCTGCGGAGAGGGGACACGGCGGGACACGGAGGAGACACAGGAGGACACGGGGGGGACACAGTGGGGGCAGGGGCCTCAGGGTCATCCGCCAGCACAGCCTGTTCCCAGGAAAATCCAGGAGAAAGTGAGGCAGGGAAGAGAATTAAGTCAGTGAAGGGGGGAACCAAGGTGAGAAAGGGGAAATGAAGTCCAGGGAAGGGGAAACTGAGGTGGGAAATGGGAAATCAAGTCAAGGTGGAAACTGAGTAAGGGAAAAGGGAAACTGAGGCAGGGAGGGGAAAACTGAATCAGGGAGAAGGGAAACTGAATCAGGAAATGCAAAAATGAATCAAGGAAGGGGACACTGAGGAAGGCAGGGGACACTGAGGCAGGGAGAGGCCCCTTTTGGTGTGGGGGGCCCTGGGGTGTCCCAGCACCTGGGTGATCTCGTGCAGCGTCCGGCGCAGCAGCTCCAGCTCGGAGCGCAGAGCCTGCACCTGCTCCGGCGTCGGCTCCCGGGCGCGCGTGGCCTCCTGCGAGCCCCGGGACGGGATCAGGCCGGGAATGACGGACCTGCATCCCCAAACCCCCCACACCCTGCACCCACCAGCTCCCGCAGCTGCAGGGTCAGCGCTTCCACCGCCCGCTCCTTCTCCTCGTCCTCGCTCCGACATCGCTCCAGGGCCGCCGTCAGCTCCTCCAGCCTGCCCGGGACACGGCCGGCATCCAACATCCAGCATCCAACACCCAACATCCAGCATCCAAAATCCAGCATCCAGCATCCAAAATCCAACATCCAGCACCCAGCATCAACACCCAGCACCCAACATCCAAAATCCAGCACCCAACATCCAACACCCAGCACCCAACATCCAACACCCAGCACCCAACATCCAACACCCAGCACCCAACATCCAAAATCCAGCATCCAGCATCCAACACCCAACATCCAGCATCCAACATCGAAAATACAGCATCCAAAATCCAGCACCCAATATCCAGCACCCAGCACCCAGCATCCAAGACCCAGCATCCAGCATTCAACATCTAACATGGATGCCTCCTGCTGCCTCACATCCCTTCCCATCTGCGCCACAGCCACAAAACCTTCCCCATGAAACATCCCCCATGGCCCCATGGGGGTGCATCCTCCCCATCCTGGCACTCCTGCACCCCTCCTGGTACTCCTGCACCCCCATTGGCACTCCTGCACCCCTCCTGGCACTCCTGCACCCCCCCTGGCACTCCTGCACCCCTCCTGGCACTCCTGCACCCCCCCTGGCACTCCTGCATCCCTCCTGGTACTCCTGCACCCCCATTGGCACTCCTGCACCCCCCTGGCACTCCTGCACCCCTCCTTCCAGTCCTGCATCCCTCCTGGCAGTCCTGCATCCCCCCTGGCAGTGCTGCATCCCCCCTGGCAGTCCTGCATCCCTTCTGGCAGTCCTGCATCTCCCCTGGCAGTGCTGCATCCCCCCTGGCAGTCCTGCATCCCCTCTGGCAGTGCTGCATCCCCTCTGGCAGTCCTGCATCCCCCCTGGCAGTCCTGCATCCCCTCTGGCAGTCCTGTATCCCTCCTTCCAGTCCTGCATCCCCTCTGGCAGTCCTGCATCCCTCCTGTCAGTCCTGCATCCCCCCTGGCCGTCCTGCATCCCCCCTGGCACTCCTGCATCCCCTCTGGCAGTGCTGCATCTCCCCTGGCAGTGCTGCATCCCCCCTGGCAGTCCTGCATCCCCTCTGGCAGTGCTGCATCCCCTCTGGCAGTCCTGCATCTCCCCTGGCAGTGCTGCATCACTCCTGGCAGTCCTGCATCCCCTCTGGCAGTCCTGCATCTCCCCTGGCAGTGCTGCATCCCCCCTGGCAGTCCTGCACCCCATCCCTCTGTCTCACTCCCTCCCCATCCTGTGCCACATCCCCTGCACTTCCACTCCTCCCCTCGCCCACCGCGGTGCCCGCCAGTCCCCTGTACCTGGCTGCCAGGGTGGCTTTTTCCAGCTCTGCATCCCGTGCCCGCGCTGCCAGCTGCTCCTGCAGCTGCTCCAGGCGCAGCTCCTGCCGCTCGCGGGCCGCGCCGGCCTGGCTCTCGGCCAGCCGCAGGTTGGCGGCCAGGTGCAGGCAGGCGGCGTGGGCAGCACGGCCCGTCCGGGACACCTCGTGGCCCAGCTCCGACAGGTCCCTGCGCGGGCGGGAGGCGCAGGGTGGGATCCCCAGGGATCCCCGGAGGGAGGGATCCCGCCCTGCGCCCCGCTGACCTCTCAGTGGTGGCCTTCATCTCCCCAAAGTGGCGCCTGAAGGCCACCAGCTGCCGCCAGAGGGTCAGGAGCCGGCTGTGCTCGTTGCTGAAGTAGGTGTTGAAGGACTGGGGGGGGATGGAGCGGGATCAAGGATCCACTTTTTGGGGTCCACAAATTCCCAAATATCCCTCCTGACCACACAATCGCCCCCACAGTCCTCCACAGCCCCACCCCAATTCTAGTGGGCACAGAGAGGGGTTGGGGGTGACACGTCCCTGCCTCACATTCCCTTCCCATCACATCCCCCAAAACCCCAAATTCCTCTCCATGCAACATCCCCCATGGCCCCACATCCCTCCCAGGGGTCCTCTGTAATTGTCCCTGACACATCCCTGCATCCCCCTGCCTTATCTCCCTTTCCCATCCATGTCACATCCCCAAATCCTTCCCCATGGAACATCCCCCACAGCCCTACATCCCCCGCATTGTCCCTGACACATCCCTGCATCCACCTGCCTCGTCTCCATTTCCCACCCCAAATCCTTCCCCACAGGACATCACCCATGGCCCCACATCCCCCGCATTGTCCCTGACACATCCCTGCATCCACCTGCCTCGTCTCCATTTCCCACCCCAAATCCTTCCCCATGGAACATCCCCCACAGCCCCACATCCCCCGCATTGTCCCTGACACATCCCTGCATCCACCGGCCTCGTCTCCATTTCCCACCCCAAATCCTTCCCCACAGGACATCACCCATGGCCCCACATCCCTCCTCAGTGACCCCACATCCCTCTGCCCCGCATCCTCTTCCCATCACATGCCACACCCCCACACTCCCCAAATTCTCTCTTTGCAGCATGCCCCACGACCCCACATCCCTCTCCATGATCCCACATCCCCCTGGCTCCCACCCCTCTCCCCGCTGCTGCTCCCTGGTGTCCCCTGTCCCCGCCCGGGTGTCCCCCACCTCCTCCTCCCGCCTCCACTCTGCCTCCCGCTGCTCCAGCTCGTCCCGGGCCCGCGCCCAGTCCGCCGTGAGCTTCCGGATGTCCTCGCTCAGCGCCGCGTTGGCCACGTTGGCCTGTTCCAGCTGCTCCCGCAGCATGGAGTTCACCTGCACCAGGCTGCTGCTCCTGGCATCCCGGGGGATCATCGGGGTCAGAATCCCCCAGGAATGATGACATTCCCACCCACCTCTGCTGCTCCTGGGATCCCGGATGATCACCGGGGTCAGAATCCCCCAGGAATGATGACATTCCCACCCACCTCTGCTGCTCCTGGGATCCCGGGGGATCACCGGGGTCAGAATCTCCCGGGAATGCCGACATTCCCACCCACCTCTGCTGCTCCTGGGATCCCAAAGGATCATCGGGGTCCCGGGGATGCTGACATTCCCACCCACCTCTGCTGCTCCTGGGATCCCGAAGGATCACCGGGGTCCCGAGAATGATGACATTCCCACCCACCTCTGCTGCTCCTGGGATCCCGGGGGATCACCGGGGTCAGAATCCCCCAGGAATGATGACATTCCCACCCACCTCTGCTGCTCCTGGGATCCCGGGGGATCACCAGGGTCAGAATCCCCCGGGAATGCCGACATTCCCACCCACCTCTGCTGCTCCTGGGATCCCGAAGGATCACCGGGGTCCCGAGAATGATGACATTCCCACCCACCTCTGCTGCTCCTGGGATCCCGGGTGATCACCGGGGTCAGAATCCCCCAGGAATGATGACATTCCCACCCACCTCTGCTGCTCCTGGGATCCCGGGGGATCACCGGGGTCAGAATCCCCCAGGAATGCTGACATTCCCACCCACCTCTGCTGCTCCTGGCATCCCGGGGGATCACCGGGGTCAGAATCCCCCAGGAATGCCGACATTCCCACCCATCTCTGCTGCTCCTGGGATCCCAGGGGATCACCGGAGTCAGAATCCCCCAGGAATCCTCACATCACCCTCGGCATTCCACCCACCTCTGCTGCTCCTGGGATCCCGGGGGATCACCGGGGTCAGCATCCCCCGGGAATCCTCACATCCCCCTAGGGATTCCACCCACCTCTGCTGCTCCTGGGATCCCAGGGGATCACTGGGGTCAGAATCCCCCGGGAATCCTCACATCCCCCTGGGGATTCCACCCACCTCTGCTGCTCCTGGGATCCCGGGGGATCACCGGGGCCAGCATCCCCCGGGAATCCTCACATCCCCCCGGGTCCTGCTCACCTCTGCTGCTCCTCCTCCAGCCGGATCAGGGCGTTCTCCAGCTCATTGCTGCTCTCCTCATCGGGCTGGGAGCTGCTGGCATCCAGCTGGATCTGTGGGAACACCCCCCCGCTGGCCATAACCCCGATTTGGGATTTGGGGCAGGGCACCCCCAAAGCCTCCCTCACCGTCAGCCTCTCCTGCTCCAGCTCCGTTGCCTTCTCCAGCAGCTGCTGCTCCACTTCCCCACATTTCTTCTTGTACTGCAACACCTGGGGGAGGGACAGGGGGTGACAGCGATGTGGGGGGACCCCAAATTATCCCTGTGCCCCCTTCCAAAAGGATTTACCTTGGCTTGGAGCTTCTGCACCAGCTGGGCCTGGCGCTGCTGGCCCTCCTGGTAGGCCTGGAGCTTCCTCTTGTAGGCAGCCTGCTCCTCCTCCAGCAGCCTCCGGAGCTCGATGTTGTGCTGGGCCAGGCTCCGGCTCTCGGCTGCTTCCTCCGGCTCCAGCCGCAGGCTCTGCTCCAGCTGGGATTGGGGGGAACCCAGGATGGCACCCCCACACCCCTGAGCATCCCCCAGCCTCGCTTCCGAGGGTTCCACAGCAAATCCCAGCCAGCCAAAGGCCCCGACTCCCACCTTCCCTCATTGCTCCATGCACAGGGAGGGGATGAATGGGAAATTTCGGGGGTGCTTTTAAGGATAACTCAACCTCCAGTCTGTGGGTTCAGCAAAGCCTCCTCCCAGTTTGCATGGAGTGGCTGATGGATAAAAGATCCTTGGGCACAGGAGTGGAAACTTGCCTGGGGATATTTTCCCGATATTTGCTGTTTTTTAAAATAATGAGACACAAACCAAGGGATTCTTCCAGTATCCCACCAGTCTGGGGCACACTCAGCACTGGGAGGGCCAAAGCCCTTTGGAATTCCGGGTTGCCAGGGCAAAGTGCTGAAAAACTGAAGGATTCCCACAGGGAGGGGGAGTTCCTTCCCAAAATCCAGTGGGACAAATACAACAGGGATGGACAAGCCCTGGCAAGCCAGGACTGGTCTGGACAATTCCCACCACGGGGACACCACAGTTCTCCTTCCCCACATGGGGAATGCTGGGGCTGGAGCTGGCACCACCTGGAATTTGAGGCTGAAAAGGGAATTTGGGAGAGCTGGCTGGGGGTGTTGTACTTGATGAACAACTCTGGATTTTGGGGTTAAAAAGGGGGATTTGGGAGAGCTGGCTGGGGGTGTTGTACTTGATGAACAGCTCTGGATTTTGGGGTTAAAAAGGGGGATTTGGGAGAGCTGGCTGGGGGTGTTGTACTTGATGAACAACTCTGGATTTTGGGGTTAAAAAGGGGGATTTGGGAGAGCTGGCTGGGGGTGTTGTACTTGATGAACAACTCTGGATTTTGGGGTTAAAAAGGGGGATTTGGAGGGGCTCACCCGCTCACTGAGGGTGTTGTACTTGATGGCCAGCTCTGGATTTTGGGGTTAAAAAGGGGGATTTGGGAGGGCTGGCTGAGGGCGTTGTACTTGATGAACAACTCTGGATTTTGGGGTTAAAAAGGGGGATTTGGGAGGGCTGGCTGAGGGCGTTGTACTTGATGAACAACTCTGGATTTTGGGGTTAAAAAGGGGGATTTGGGAGGGCTGGCTGAGGGTGTGGTACTTGATGAACAACTCTGGATTTTGGGGTTAAAAAGGGGGATTTGGGAGAGCTGGCTGAGGGTGTGGTACTTGATGAACAGCTCTGGATTTTGGGGTTAAAAAGGGGGATTTGGGGGGGCTCACCCGCTCACTGAGGGCGTTGTACTTGATGGCCAGCTCTGGATTTTGGGGTTAAAAAGGGGGATTTGGGAGGGCTGGCTGAGGGCGTTGTACTTGATGAACAACTCTGGATTTTGGGGTTAAAAAGGGGGATTTGGGAGGGCTGGCTGAGGGTGTTGTACTTGATGAACAACTCTGGATTTTGGGGTTAAAAAGGGGGATTTGGGGGGGCTCACCCGCTCACTGAGGGCGTTGTACTTGATGGCCAGCTCATCGCGCTCGGCCCGGCTCTGGGCCAGCAGGTCCTCGACGCGGGACAGCTCCTGCTGCAGGATCCTGTTCTCCTCCTGCAGGGACAGCAGCGAGGCCATGGCCCCTGCGGGATGGGATGGAAAGAGGCGGGATAGGATCTGGGATCTGGGATCCAGCCCAGGACACAGCCAGGGCATGCTTTGCCAGCACGAGCTGCTCTGTTCCCCTTGGGAAGGGGCCGAGCCCTCCCCAGGTGCAGCATTTGGATAAATGATCCTCAGGGATAGGAACAACAACCTGCCTTGGGATCCTTCCCTGATATTGGCTTTGATTTTAATAATCAGGCGCAAACAGGGGAATTTCCACCTAAATCCCACCACCCCTCAATCTGAGTCTCCTCCAGCCCAGGAGCGTTCTGCCCCCTGGCCCAGCTGGAAATGCCACCTCCCACACTCAGACATTCCAAGGAATGCCTTTGTGAGGGAAGAGCTGCTGGAAATGCACAGTTGTGGTCAGAAACCCATGAGAAGTTTGCCGTTGTGACTGCAAGGACGTTCAGATCCACGCTCACAATCACAAAACCACCAGGGATGTTTAGCTGCAACCACAAATGGCCAAAATCTGGAGTTTGGGATCACAAAGAGCTGCAGATCAACGGCTGTGATCCAAACCCACTTCATTTTGCAGCTGCAACATAAAACCTCTGTAAATGTGTGTTTGGGATCATAAAATCACGGCAGGTTTATAGCTGCAAGAGCAAAACTGCTGCAGATTTGTAGCCATGATCCCCAAACTGCTGCAAATCTGTGTTTGTGATCACAAAACCGCTGCAGATTTACAGCTGCAGTCACAAAACTGCCACAAATTTGCATTTTGATCCCAAAACTGCTGTAAATTCATGACTGTGATCCCATAACAGCTGCAGATTTCCAGTTACAATCCCAAAACATGCTGCAGATTTCCAGTTGCAACCACAAAATCACTAAAAATTCATGTTTGTGATCCCAAACTTGCTGCAGATTTCCAGTCACAATCCCCAAACTGTTGCAAACTCATAGTTCACCCCAAACACTGTAAATTCATGTTTGTGATCCCAAAACTGCTGGAGATTTCCGGTTACAACAACAAAACTGCTGAGATTTACAGCTGCAACCACAAAATCACTAAAGATTTGTGCTCGTGATCCCAAACCCTGCTGCAGATTCACAGCTGTGATCCCCGAACCGCCGTAAATTCTCATTTAAGATCCCAAACCGCGGCACTTTTCCATTCGCGGCCACGGACCCGCCCCCGATTCTCCGCCGGGATCGCGGAGCCGCCCCGATCCGCGATGCTCCCACCACAAACCCCCTTTGCCCTCCCAAACCCGCTGCCCCAGCGCCATTCCCGATCCCATTCCCGGTCCCATTCCCGGTCCGGGTCCCGGTCCCGGTCCCGGTCCCATTCCCGGTCCGGGTCCCGGTCCCGGTCCCGGTCCCATTCCCGGTCCCGATCCTATTCCCGGTCCCATTCCCGGTCCGGGTCCCGGTCCCGGTCCCATTCCCGGTCCCGATCCTATTCCCGGTCCCATTCCCGGTCCTGATCCCATTCCCGGTCCCGGTCCCGATCCCATTCCCGGTCCCGGTCCCATTCCCGGTCCCCATCCCACGCTCGCCCCGCCGGGGGGCAGGCGGTGGCCCCACCTCAGCCCCGGCAGCATCTCCCGCGCCCCGGGCACCCCCTTGCCTCGGCCTCCTCGTCCCCAGCCCCTTTTCCCGGGATTTGGGGCGGTTCGGGTTCGGTGCCCGCCCGCGGGAAGCGGATGCGGGGTCAGGATTAGCCCGAAATCCGCATCCCCTCCCCGTGTGACGGCGGGAGCGGGGACCCTCCTCTTCCTGGAGGTCCCGACAGCGGCACGGCCCCATCCTCCCCCCGAAATCCCTCGGCACTCCCGGGCTCTGCCGACAAACCCACCCCGAGGCTCCCGGCAGGAGCGGAACGAGGAAAAGGAAGGAAAACAGAACCAAACGCCAGCCCCCGGCGCCGGCCGTGCCCGGAGGGGGTGGGGAGGTCCTTACCCCGACCGGAGCCGCTCTGCAGCGGGCACGGCGCTCCCGGAGGGCCCTGGCCTGCAGCCCCGCGCTCCTTAAGCTCATTAACCCCGGGAGCTGGCTCCGGCAGGAAAAGCTCCGGGGTGGAGCGAGCCGGGGTTGCCAAGGGGTGAAGCGGCTTTAACACCCCCGGGATGCGGGGATGGCCCCGGGACTCCGGATCATTCCCCCCCCGCCGGAGCTTTAATTATCCCCCGCGTAATTAAAGACTTTCTGTCCCCACCCTAGTAGGGAAAAGTGGACATAAATCCCCAAGCCGGGCTCCAAATTCCCCAGGACGGGGGCTGGAGGCGTCCCTGACCCTGAAACAAGGGATGGATCCGGTCCCAAGCCACGCTCCGGGCAGGAGGGGCTCGCCGGGCCGCCCTCCCCTCGCCCCCCCCCGGCAGGGAAAGTGCCCTTTCTCCCCCCGAGAGCCGGCGATTACCCGGGCTGGGGAGCAGGCAGATAGGGTTGAGGATTTACGGCGTCTTGGATGCCTCCAGCCAGTCGGGAGCTGCCTCCGATTCCACCCCCCAGCACTTGTGTCCCAAAACCCCTCCTTTTCTCCTCATTTCCTCTCTTACCTTCCCCTCCTGGTGTCCTTCCCAACAGAAACCACTGCTAAGCAACAGGTTCTGTTGTGCTCCGTGTCCAATCCCATTCCCTCGGCACCGGCAAGGAATGGGAATCACCAAAGCTCATCCTGGCTGCTCCGAGCCCGCCCAGGGGAGGAAAAAAAAAATTCCAGTCTGGCATCAAAACCGTTTTATTGTTCACTTGGAAGCGTTACATTCTCACCTGGGTTTGCTGCCAGGCCCAGGGGAAAGCTCTGAAAGCAAAATGCCCGTCATCCAGTAGGAAATGGAAAGGCAAATCCAAAGGGTTGGATAAAAATAAGTGGGATTTTGTACTTGGAAAAGCCATAATATAAATAGGTAAGAAAATATTTATTTGTTTCAAGAGGAATCTCAACCCCAGCTCTGTCTAAGAGCCTGACTCCATTCTGTCCTTAATAAAATGTCCATGGAAGTGAGTAAAAAAAACGTGTCTTCAAAATAGAGGAGGAGTAAAACAAACTTCCCAGAGTAAGAAACTAGGAATTTCAGCATGGAAACGCTGGGATCAGGCTCTCCACATCCCAGTTAAGTGCTCAGAAAAAAATCCAGGCGGTGCTTGGCATCCTGGCAGGGAAAGGTTTGAGTGGATCTGGGAGGTGGGATGGCTCCAGGAGGATGCTCCTCGCCAAGGGAAGGATTGATCCAGCCCAAAAGCACGAGCAGAAGGCAGAAGGAATCTCTGAGGAGACTCCAAGCTCTCCTTCCTTATCAAGGAGAGGGATGGACCTGATGGTTTTTTCCAGAGGAGAAGCCTCCGAGGTCTCCCACGATCCAGGCCCTGGATGTGGAGTGTTTTAAGGCACATGGTTGTTTCTTTCCAGCACTTATTCCAGCATTTCGAGGCCAGGTGGGTTTAAGGGCAGGAGTGAGGTGTCCTGAGGCTGCTTCTTTGGTCCCACAGAATCCCGAGGGTTCCAGCACCCACGTGGGGAAAGGTGGATCAAGGCCGGGATCAGAACTGAACCCAGCCAGTGTTCCCCTGAGCCTGGTTGGAAGATGACCTGGAGAGAGGGAAAAACAGGGAAAAAAAGGTGTTTAGAGATGGTAACGGTATCCATGGAGGAAACTGGGCTGCAAATGGGTCATCCAGGAGCACCCCAAAACTCTCAGCAGCAGAGCAAGAAGTGCCCACGGGCCTGAACTCAGGGAATTGGCAGCACAGAGGCAGAGCCAGAGGCAGAGCTGCTTCTGAACCCCAAAGTTGGGACTGGATGGAGCTAAGCCCCCACCCCAAAGGGGTTTTCCAGCAAAACCAGGAAGTTTTGGGGCATCCACATCCTCCCCAGATCCCTGTTCTGCTCACCCTGAAGCTTTGGCAAAGTCTCCCCAGACATCAGCAGCAGGAGCAGCAGTGGGCTGAGGCCAGGACAACAGGGAGTCTGTCAGAAAGTCGGGAAGAGAGAAAACAAAACAGCAGGAGTGATTTCCCACTCTCATTCCCAGATTCCCTGCTTTGATGGATGAAGCAGCCCCTCAGGAGCTCTGTGTGAGCACAGACCTGTGATGGGGGTTCCTGGGAGCTGGGCAGGCGTGGAGAGCGGGGCTGGGCGCTCCCCAGAGCTGGACTTTCCTCCAGGGGGTGGTGGGAGCAAGCTCAGGCCCCCAGGCCCGGCAGGACGTGGCCTGGTGCTCCCTGTCCCTCCTTCTTTTTTCTTCATGTTCTGAAAGGAGAGCAGGAAGTTTGGGTGGGATCGCATTTAAATCCAGAGCCGGAGCGTGAAAACCCTGGAAGCCAAATTGTTTTAATTTGGGAATAAAATCCTTCACTGCTACAACATCCCACTGCTGGTGCATCCAAAGGGGTCACAGCAGGGGTGGATTTTACCCCAGATCCCACAGGCCTGGTTTTGGCAGCAGGAATTGATCGCACCACAACCCCATGCAAATCCCTGCAGGCAGCATTAACCCCACGGGCTCTGCCCTGAGCCCACGCCCAGGGATTTTGGGAAGGAGCTGCTGCTGCCTCGTGCCACGCAAAAGAAGAGCTGGGATCAGCCGGGAAAGGCCCTCACAGCGATGTTGAGTTTGATGGTTTGTCCCTCCTTGAAGCCCAGATCCAGTTTGGGTCCCTGCTCCAGGTCCTGGGCCTGCCGGGCCAGCTCGCTCTGCTGTCTCACCCACCTGTGGGAATTAAATCCATGGAAAAGGAGACACAGCCCAACCCGGGCTCCCCCAGAAATACAAATCCTGCTCAGGACCATCCCTCTGTGGCAGCAGCTCTGCAAAGGCCAAGGTGTGAGCCGAGACCTCACCTGAGGGAGCACCCAGGGGATGATTCCCAGCAGAGGCTGCCGGAGCCCCAGGGATCCCCCAGCTGGTACCACGTCCATCCATCCCTCCCCAAAACTCCAAAATCCCACCATCCCCAGCAGCTGGAGCAGCCCCTCAGGGCAGCCCCTTACAGGAAGCAGAGGAAGTAAATTGGGGAATCTGGATTGGGAATCTGGACACCCAGTTTTGGACTTGGGAAGCCCAGATTGGGACGCTGCTGATGCAGGCTGGGAAATCCTGGAGAGAGAAGAGCTGCGAGTTTCTTCCTCTGCCCACCACACCTGCCCAGCCCAGCTCACACTTCTCCACCTCTCCTGGAGGAGACCTGACAAAAATGGAGCTGAGAGGACACAGGGAGAGGCACAAACTCACTTGAAGTGGTCCTGGAGAGCCACGTTGAAATCAAAGGCATCCCCTCGGTCCACAAAGCCAACCCCGATGAACGCCCGGCGGCCTGGGCAGGGAGGAGGAGATTGGGATGGGATGGGATGGGATGGGATGGGATGGGATGGGATGGGATGGGATGGGATGGGAATGGGATGGGATGGGATGGGATGGGATGGGATGGGGATGGGATGGGATGGGATGGGATGGGATGGGATGGGATGGGGATGGGGATGGCATTCTCCATCCTGCACTGCCCCGTGCCTGGCGCTGCCTCCAGAGGGAGCTGGCACACTGGAGACTGAGCCACGGGACTGGGGATCACAGAATCCCAGAATGGTTTGGGTTGGAAGGACTGTAAATCCCATCCCATTCCACGGGCAGGGACACTTTCCACTATCCCAGGCTGCTCCAAGCCCCTTCCAACCTTGGACACTTCCAGAGTTCCAGGGGCAGCCACAGCTGCTCTGGGCACCCTGTGCCAGGACCTGCCCACCCCCACAGCCAGGAATTCCTGCCCAATATCCCATCTATCTCTGCCCTCTGGCAGTGGAAGCCATTCCCTGTGTCCTGTCCCTCCAGCCCTTGTCCCTTGTCCCTCTCCAGCTCTCCTGGAGCCCTTTCAGGGACTGGAAGCCACAATTAGGTCACCCCAGAGCCTCCCCTTCTCCAAAGGCAGCTCCAGGTGTTTCACCTCATTGGCTACACCTAAACTTCAGTACAAACAGCTTTTTAATTAACTGGCAGCGGGGCCCGGTGGGGGCTCCTGCATCCTCCTGCCAACGCTGAGCAGCCAAACCCAAGTGTTTTTGCTCCTGGCGAAGGTCAGAGCCGTGGGAGGGTGGGTGGGAGGCAGCTCCTCCCTCTGCCCTCCCCGTGCAAGAATGGAAAGCAGGAATCCTTCCCGAACAGGAGCAGCGAGGGCTCCGCGGGGTGTGCGGGACGCACCGTTCCCATCTTCAATCCGGATGACAAAGTACCGGCTGGAGTCCGTCACGCCCTCCACAGCGATCCCGGGGAACTGCTCCACAGGAGCCTGGGCAAAGAGCTCTCCTGGAACACAGCAAGGGGCCGGGTAACGCCGGGCCCAGCCCGCGCCGCTGCTCCCCGGAGCCCCGCGGTGCCCCCTCACCCGAGGCCTTGTCCTCCAGCCGGATGAAGGCCGTGCTGCCCTTGGCCGTGATCCGCAGGCGGCCGCTCCAGGCCGGCTGGTCCAGCTGCCACTCCGCGGCCCTGGGGAGCAGGAAGGGAGCCTGAGCCCTGGGCTGCCCCGGAGCTCCTGTGCCTGCTAACAGGGTCACGGGGGGGACAGTGGCATGTGTCACAAGATGGCTCGTTTCACCCCAAAACAGCTGTTGCGTTTGGGCGGGGAGCAGGCAAGAGCTGCGCGGGAGGTTTCGGTTCCCTTTCCGCGGAGTTTGCAGACGGAAGCTGCGTTAGGGACAGGCGGCTGTGCCAGGACGGGCTTCGGCTGTGGGTCACTGACGGGGTGGGAACCCCAAAACACACGGGGGGACGGAGACAGCCCTGTGGGGTGGGGATGGGGGCAGAGACACCTCCCGAGGGAACCCACGGGGGGCGGAGGTTTCTCACGAAAGGGCTGAGACACCCCATGAGGGGCAGTTCTTGCTGTCCCACGGGAAGGGAGAGACCCCGAACACCTCCAGGGAACCACAAACCCCACACACCTCATGAGGAGGGGACCCCACAAAACCCCACACACCTCGTGAGGAGGGGACCCCACAAAACCCCACACACCTCGTGAGGAGGGGACCCCACAAACCCCCACACACCTCATGAGGAGGGGACCCCACAAACCCCACACACCTCATGAGGAGGGGACCCCACAAACCCCACACACCTCATGAGGGGACCCCACAAACCCCACACACCTCGTGAGGAGGGGACCCCACAAACCCCCACACATCTCATGAGAAGGGGACCCCACAAACCCCACACACCTCGTGAGGAGGGGACCCCACAAACCCCCAAACGCCTCATGAGGAGGGGACCCCACAAACCCCCACACATCTCATGAGGAGGGGACCCCACAAACCCCACACACCTCATGAGGAGGGGACCCCACAAAACCCCACACACCTCGTGAGAAGGGGACCCCACAAACCCCCAAACACCTCATGAGGAGAGGACCCCACAAACCCCCAAACACCTCATGAGGAGGGGACCCCACAAACCCCACACACCTCGTGAGGAGGGGACCCCACAAACCCCACACACCTCGTGAGGAGGGGACCCCACAAACCCCACACACCTCGTGAGGAGGGGACCCCACAAAACCCCACACACCTCGTGAGGAGGGGACCCCACAAACCCCACACACCTCATGAGGAGGGGACCCCACAAAACCCCAAACACCTCGTGAGGAGGGGACCCCACAAACCCCCACACACCTCGTGAGGAGGGGACCCCACAAACCCCACACACCTCATGAGGAGGGGACCCCACAAACCCCCAAACACCTCATCAGGAGGGGACCCCACAAACCCCGCACACCTCGTGAGGAGGGGACCCCACAAACCCCACACACCTCATGAGGAGGGGACCCCACAAACCCCCACACACCTCGTGAGGAGGGGACCCCACAAACCCCCACACACCTCATGAGAAGGGGACCCCACAAACCCCCAAACACCTCATGAGGAGAGGACCCCACAAACCCCAAACACCTCATGAGGAGAGGACCCCACAAACCCCCAAACACCTCGTGAGGAGGGGACCCCACAAACCCCGCAGGGAGGGGGCGAGCCCCCCCACGCCAGGAGGTGCTGACACCCCGCGGGCGGGCGCGGGCCCCACCTGTAGCCGCGGTTGGAGGCCCGCGGCGGTACCCGGTACACGAGCACCGCCGGCTTCACGCACAGCACCGACTCGTACTCCTCCTCCGCCTCCGCCGCCATCGCGGCCCCGCCGCCGCTCTGTCCCGCCGCCTCGATGGTACCGCGCTGCCGCCTCCGCGGCCGCGCAGGAGCGGGCGGGGCCCACCGAAGAGAGGCGCTTCCGCACCCGCGGCGCCCCCTAGCGCGCGGGAGGACCCGGTGCAGGGCGCTGCGGGAACTGGAACCGGCTCAGGGCTCCGAGCCACCAAACTCCCAGGTTTCACTGGTTTTATGGATCAGATCATTTATTAGAGTCTGTTACTTCTATTTGTTTCTATTATAGCGTTATATTCTATATATTACAGTATTATATGTTCTGTTATATGTTCTGTGAGGTAGATACGATACATAAAATATATGTATTAGATACTGGGTTGTATAATATAATTTTTTTAATCTATATTAATTTATTTATGAATAGTTCTATATTATATATCTCTATTATATGTTTACATTATTTCTATTCTAAATAAATAGTTAAAAGTCATCAGAATTCCAAGGGAGCTGGGGGCTGTGGGAGCTGCCAGGGCTCCCAGATTCCTCACCCCAGGAGCCTCCAGCACCTTCTCTGGATATTATGGAGCACAACACCCAGGGGGGAGCCCAGCATGGAGCAACAAAAGAATCACATTAGATTAAATGAGTTCAGTTAACTGATTTGTGTGTTCTCCTCCAAGGAGAGGCAGCGCTCACATCCGCACTCTGGATCCACATCTTCCCTCGGAGCACTGCCCTTCCCACCCTCCTCGGACTACTCCTCTCAACCATCCTAAAAACAGGGTCAAATCCCCTGGTTTTGGGTAAAATTATGGGCAAAAGCTCCCAGATTTTACCTTCCTGGCGGATTTTTACACACCTGCCACCACAAAGCCACCCCGGCAGACACGGCGAGAAAAGGAGGGAGCCATAAAGCCGTGAAAAGTTTAAAGACATTTATTTAAAATACAATTTATAAAACGTTTTCTTTCCGGCGCAGGTTTGTTTTTATTTTTTTTGGGGTTGGGGGGGGGTGGAAACACGCGGTGCTGCGTCCATCCTCCCCCTCCTCGGGATGAAGGCGCTTCCCACAGGAACGCCGCCGAGCCCTGCCCGCGGGCGGGACGTGTCCTGGGCACCGTGTCCTGGGCACCGTGTCCTGGCGCCGGGATGCAGCAGGAGCAGCCGGAGGAGGAGATTTCAGTGCTGGAAAAGGGGATTTCGGTGCCAGAGGTGGAATTTCGGTGCTGGACACGGAGGAGGCAGCGATGCGGCGCCGACCGGCCGCTCCAGAAATCCGGTGGATTTGGGAGGTTTTTGGCTATTTGAGGCTATTTTTAGGAATAATTAAGGAAAGGCGCAGTGACTACAGTTATTGCTGACGTCCTTCTCCCTCCCGCTCCCTCCTGGAGCTCATCCCGGCCCCCAGGCTGAGGGGGATGAGTGAGATCCCCCAAAAGTGCCCAGGATCCCAGGGGGAATCCCGCCCCACCCGGAACCAGCTGTGAGGAGCTCATTAAGGTTCCCGGGATCGCTTGGATACACAGGTAGTTTCTATTTTCCCGTTTCTGTGGGATTTCAGCCTCATTTCCACACAGGCCTTTTCGTTCACGTCAAGATTGGCTCGTTCCCCCTCGAACCTACTGAAGGCAGCACGCGGATGCAGGAATCCGTGGGGAACCACCCAGGCCTCCAGGTCCTGGCCCCTCCAGGAAGAGCATTTAGTGTTCATCCAATCCCTTGATATCAAGTGATCCTCAGCTTCATCCGGGGGGAACATCTCCGTTCCTGGGGAGCAGCAGCCTCCCCGTCCTCTTCCCGGGAGCCCGAGCAGGACAACCCCTTCCCTGAAGCCTTGCTGCCTCCAGGGAGATGGGGGGATCATCCAGGCTTTCCCCAAGGCTGGTCTGGTTCCTGGTTCTGCCATTCCGGGAGATCTCGTACCGTCCCCGCGCCGCCGGGCTGGCCCCTCGGGATATCCCACTGCCCGACGTCACGGCCGCAGCGGCGCCGGAGCCTCTCCTCCTCACATCTCCGTAATTCAGCAGGCATTTGCACGGGGTCACTCTGCATTCCCTTCTCCCCAGACACAAAAGAACCCAAAAAGGATGTATTTTAAGCTTCTCCTCAAAGCCAGCAGGGAATCGGAGCCAAGCTTTAACAGGAGCAAGATGTGAACTGGGTCCGACTCTGAGGTACCTGGGGGTATCCAGGAGTTCGCTTCCATGGCAGTGGAAAAGGAGAAGGAAAAGCACGAGCCTGTCATCCCCAAGCCATCACATTCATGGAAATCCATTGGAATTCCCTTCGTAACACTCAGCTACCTTTCTGGATTCAAACAAATGGCTCAAACCCTTCCCATGCACTCCGCCGATCCAAGATACAGAAAACAAACAGAAAACCAAATAAAGGAACCTAAAATCCTTGGGAACAGAACTCGTTCTGGAAGCGATGAGGACAACATGCGCGGCTGGGGAGGCTTCCCATCTTTTTTTTTTTTTTCCTTAAATGCCAGGTTTCGAGTACAACAAACGTTATTGCTGGCGCTTGCTCCGACCCGAGTGGGACACGCACAGCTCCCTGCTCCCGGCCGAGTCCGGCACGGCCCCTCGTGTCCCCCGGCCACGGGGACAGCCCTGCCGGGACGGCCGCTCACAGTGGGTGGAGAGGGGAGGTCACAGTGCGTGGGGCTGAAGGTCACAGTGGGCAGAGCAAAAGGGTCACAGTGCAAATCACCCCGGGAGGTGCCCTGGCCCGGGTCCGTGTGTCCGTGCCGGCGGAACCGCGCCTCCGCCTCTATCTGCGCTGCTTGAAGCCCTGCGAGCCATCAGGGCCCAGCGGCTGCCGGATCACGTTGTTGGGCTGCCGGCTGTCCTCGGGCTGCGAGATCCGCGGCGGCCTGCAGGGACAGAGGGACACAGCTGAGCCTGGGGACAGAGGGACACAGCTGAGCCTGCAGACAGAGGGACACAGCTGGGCCTGCAGGGACAGAGGGACACAGCTGAGCCTGGGGGGACAGAGGGACACAGCTGAGCCTGCGGGGACAGAGGGACACAGCTGAGCCTGCGGGGACAGAGGGACACAGCTGAGCCTGCGGGGAAAGAGGGACACAGCTGAGCCTGCGGACAGAGGGACACAGCTGAGCCTGCGGGGACAGAGGGACACAGCTGGGCCTGCGGGGACAGAGGGACACAGCTGAGCCTGCGGGGACAGAGGGACACAGCTGGGGCCTGCAGGGACAGAGGGACACAGCTGAGCCTGGGGACAGAGGGACACAGCTGAGCCTGGGGGGACAGAGGGACACAGCTGAGCCTGGGGACAGAGGGACACAGCTGGGGCCTGCAGGGACAGAGGGACACAGCTGAGCCTGGGGACAGAGGGACACAGCTGAGCCTGGGGACAGAGGGACACAGCTGAGCCTGCGGGGACAGAGGGACACAGCTGGGGCCTGCGGGGACAGAGGGACACAGCTGAGCCTGCGGGGACAGAGGGACACAGCTGGGCCTGCGGGGACAGAGGGACACAGCTGAGCCTGCGGGGACAGAGGGACACAGCAGAGCCTGGGGACAGAGGGACACAGCTGAGCCTGGGGACAGAGGGACACAGCTGAGCCTGGGGACAGAGGGACACAGATGAGCCTGGGGACAGAGGGACACAGCTGAGCCTGGGGACAGAGGGACACAGCTGGGGCCTGGGGGGACAGAGGGACACAGCTGAGCCTGGGGGGACAGAGGGACACAGCTGAGCCTGGGGGGACAGAGGGACACAGCTGGGGCCTGGGGGGACAGAGGGACACAGCTGAGCCTGGGGACAGAGGGACACAGCTGAGCCTGCGGGGACAGAGGGACACAGCTGGGGCCTGCAGGGACAGAGGGACACAGCTGAGCCTGGGGACAGAGGGACACAGCTGAGCCTGGGGACAGAGGGACACAGCTGAGCCTGCGGACAGAGGGACACAGCTGAGCCTGCGGACAGAGGGACACAGCTGAGCCTGCGGGGACAGAGGGACACAGCTGGGGCTGCAGGGACAGAGGGACACAGCTGAGCCTGCGGGGACAGAGGGACACAGCTGGGGCTGCAGGGACAGAGGGACACAGCTGAGCCTGGGGGGACAGAGGGACACAGCTGAGCCTGGGGACAGAGGGACACAGCTGGGACCTGGGGGGACAGAGGGACACAGCTGGGGCCTGCGGGGACAGAGGGACACAGCTGAGCCTGGGGACAGAGGGACACAGATGAGCCTGGGGACAGAGGGACACAGCAGAGCCTGCGGGGACAGAGGGACACAGCTGGGGCCTGGGGGGACAGAGGGACACAGCTGAGCCTGGGGACAGAGGGACACAGCTGAGCCTGGGGACAGAGGGACACAGCTGGGACCTGCAGGGACAGAGGGACACAGCTGGGACCTGCAGGGACAGAGGGACGCAGCTGAGCCTGCGGGGACACCAGGAGCGGGGCTGGGGCTGTGGGGACACGCAAATGAGGTGTGCAATTCTGCCTGCCTTGGGGAAACCCCTGCACCATGGGAATCTTGTCATGTGCTCTGAGGTCCCCAGCACAGGAGGGATATGGAACAAGTCCAAAGGAGCCTGCCAAGGTGATCAGAGGGACGGAGCAGCTCTGCTCTGAGGAAAGGCTGAGGGAACTGGGATTGTTCAGCCTAGAACAGAGAATCTCTGGGGTGACCTAACTGTGGCCTTCCCGTGCCTGAGGAGGCCAACAGGGAAGATGGAGGGACTCTGGACAAGAGCCTGGGGGAATGGATTCCCACTGCCAGAGGGCAGGGATGGATTGGATATTGGGAAGGAATTCCTCCCTGGGAGGGTGGGGAGGCCCTGGCACAGATCTCCCAGAGCAGCTGTAGCTGCCCCTGGGTCCCTGGAAGTGTTCCAAAGGCACACGGATGTGGCACCTGGGGACACGTTTAATGGGGAACACAGCAGTGCCAGTCAATGGCTGGACTCTGTGATCCTGGAGGGCTCTTCCAACCTCAATGGTTCCATGGTTTATGGCCTCACCAGACACTTCCCTCGCTCCCACGCAGCCGAGGCTCTGCTAACAGAGCCCTCCTCTCTCTGTGCCAGCCCAGCTGCACTCCCCAAGGAGCCCACCCCCACCAGTGCCAGGCAGGAACTGCCCAGGCCCACGGGGCTGCTCTCACCTGTCCAGGATGGGCTTCTCCTGCTCCTCCTCGGGGCTGGCGCTGCCCAGGATGCGTTTCCTGGCCTCGGCGTACTCGGCCTCGCGCTGCGCCAGCGATTTGACGGGGAAGGCGGGGCGGCTGGCCGAGTGCGGGCTGCTGAGGACGCCGTTGGTCGTGGGCCGCTTGAGGATGCGGATCTGGGGCGGGGGCCCCGCGGGAAGGCTGTCGTCCTGGATCACGATCGGCACTTTGGGAGGAGATTTGGACTTTCTGCTGTTGGGAAGAAAAACATGGGGTTGATGCTTGTTTTCCACGGGGGTTTGCTGCCTGGCATGTGAATTCCTGGTGCTCGGATGGCCTTCCTGTGATTAAGAGCAGCCTGGAATAATTAAAGGCCTCGTTATAGTTGTAACTCTAAACTGGAGCAGTGGATTAGCTCCGAAAGAGATGGAAAATCAGTCCCTGCTGTGCGTGGCACCATCAAACTCTGCTGAAGGAAAGGAACAGACACTGGGTAAAGCTTTCGCATTTCTAGTTGAAGATATTGGTATAAACACCTTGATTTCATTCCCTGCATTCCCTCTCACCAGGACACCCAGCCTGTCACTGCCATTTCACTCCTCAGAGCCAGCCTCGGCCCCAGCTCACCATCTGAATGTTTTACAGTCCCTTTTCTGCATGGAACTCCCAGAGGATAAATCCCACGACTCTCTAATAATCAAAGGAGTAAAAAACCCTAACAACAAAGGACTTGTCAGCAGCGATTAAAAACATTTCTGGCAGGAGAAAATAACACAGCCCTGCCCAGGCCCAAAGGAAGCAGGAAAAGAAATTCTCCCTATGCAAGACACAGCAAGTCAGTCCAGAGCCAGGAGCTGGGATTACCTGACTCACCCATTTCTTCCCCGCTTTCTCACACAGTTTCCCCCAAGCTGGAGCTTCATCCAGTCTGGAGCCGGCTCTGAAATCAGAGCACTCTCAGCTTTCTGCTGCCCTCCCGCGGCTCCAAAGGGCCACCTAGGGATTCCCTGATTCTCAACCCCAACCCAGCGCTCCCTGCTCAGTTTGAAGCTGTTTCCCTACTGATCCCACTCCCTAGGCCTTCAGCTGTCCAACAGCACCTCAGGAAAATCAGGATTTTACCTTTCCTTCTGTGTGATCTTCAGCTTCTTTTCCAACCGTCTGTCTATTTCCTTGAAAAGAAGGAGAAAAAAGTAAAACCACTAAGTTTTTAATAAAATTAAGACCAATCTCAGTTTGGAGGTTGGAGTTTGAGCCTCTCTGGGCACACATTTAATTTCACTCTTCCGAATACCAATCTATAAAGGGGGGAGGGAGTGTGTGATTCCATCTGAGGATGACTTGGGAATCAAGAGGCAGGGAAAAGCAAAGCCACCATGGATAACCCATGAGAAAAGCAGAACCACCAGGAGTATTTTGCTGGAAGCAGCAGCACACCCACAGCAGGCCGTGGATCCAGCGCGGGGCGCTCATCGCTCATTTCAGCAGGCAAAAAACCACCTGCGAGGGTAAACCCCCACAGATTCCACAGCAATTCCACAGCAAGTATTCCCGGATCCAGGCAGGGAGCAGGCCAAACCTGCCAGGCAGAGGAGCAGCAGTGGCCATGGCCAGGGCGACCCTGGGGGAGCGGAGCCCCGAGCCCTGAGCCAGGGGCAGGGCTGGCCGGCAGGGCCGCATTCCTGCCAGGAGAAGGCCCTGCCCTGTCCCACACGCTCCTCTCTGGGCTGCTCCCTGCCCTTCCACACGCTGCAGTCGCCCATGGAGTCACCCATGGAGTCACCCATGGAGTCACCCATGGAGAGTCGCCCAAGGAGAGTCGCCCATGGAGAGTCGCCCATGGAGTCGCCCATGGAGAGTCACCCATGGAGAGTCACCCATGGAGTCGCCCATGGAGAGTCACCCATGGAGTCACCCATGGAGTCGCCCATGGAGTCGCCCATGGAGTCACCCATGGAGAGTCGCCCATGGAGTCACCCATGGAGAGTCGCCCATGGAGTCACCCATGGAGAGTCGCCCATGGAGAGTCGCCCATGGAGTCGCCCATGGAGTCACCCATGGAGAGTCGCCCATGGAGTCGCCCATGGAGAGTCACCCATGGAGTCACCCATGGAGAGTCGCCCATGGAGTCGCCCATGGAGTCGCCCATGGAGAGTCGCCCATGGAGAGTCGCCCATGGAGTCGCCCATGGAGTCGCCCATGGAGAGTCGCCCATGGAGTCGCCCATGGAGTCGCCCATGGAGAGTCGCCCATGGAGTCGCCCATAGAGTCACCCATGAAGAGTCGCCCATGGAGTCGCCCATGGAGAGTCGCCCATGGAGTCACCCATGGAGAGTCGCCCATGGAGAGTCGCCCATGGAGTCGCCCATGGAGAGTCGCCCATGGAGAGTCGCCCATGGAGAGTCGCCCATGGAGTCGCCCATGGAGTGTCGCCCATGGAGTCGCCCATGGAGTCGCCCATGGAGTCGCCCATGGAGTCGCCCATGGGCATTGAGACGCGTTCATCACCGACAGGGCCGGGTGTGAGCGTGGCAGCCTCTGCCCGAGGCTGGCCTCCACCTCAGCCGAGCTGGCCACGTGTTGCAACTGGAGCAATCAGGCAGAGAAACGTGGCTAAGGAGGAGAAGGAAGGCAGCTTTCAACCCTCCTGCAGGTGACCTGCCCCAACCCCGCCGGTATTTTTAGATCCTCACGACAGCTCCCTTAAAGGAGGCTCCGAAACAGCTTTTTGTGTTGGATTTAATCATCAAGGAAGGGGGGAAAACACTACCTGAGAGTGTCCTAGTTTAGCCAGCTGATAACTGGCACTACAGAAGGAAATTCCAAACTTGTGGCAGGAGGCAGCTGCTGTACTTTGAGGCCTGGCTGGTTCCCTCTGCTGCCAGCAGGAACCACAGCGGGCACGGCTTGGGAGAGGAACGGGTTTGGACAGAAATTCCCTGCCCCTGTGAGCACGGAGGGAGCACAAGTCACTACAAGATGCCAAACCACAGTGTTGGCTGTTGGTCATACAGGCCACGGCAGCCTCCACCTAGAAGGGAATAAATCATTTCAGGAAGATAAAAGGTGGGTGGGAGGTTGAGTTTCCTACCCAACCCTGTCCTGGGAGGTAACAAAACCAGGCAGAGCTTCACAAGGCAGGTCTCAGGCAGAGCCTCCCGGGGAGGGCAAACACCTGCAGCTTCCTTCCTCTTCAAGGGGACTGGGAGGGAGGAAAATTCCATTCCAGCGCTGCTCAGGAGGGAGGGAAATGTGTAAGAGCTGCCTCCTGCCCGCCGAGAGAAGGGGGTGGATATCCTTGAGGATATACATCCCTCAGGATATCCCTGAGGATGGAGATGCTGTGGAGCAGCAAACAATGGAAGCCAAGTGAGGGGAAGGGCTTGGCTCCTCACCGAGCCATCCCAGGTGACATCGTGGTCTTGAAACCACATTTTCTGCCTCCAAGAGTTCACCCAGGCTCTCCTGGAATATCCCCTATTAAATACTACAGCACACAGGAGAGAGTCAACAGGAAAACAGGGTGAAAAGGGGGCAAACACACTCAGGAGCTTCTGAAATCCTTCCACTCTGAGCAGAAACAGGGCTGCTGAGCCCTCAGGTGGCACCGTGGGCACGGAGGGGTCACAAGCCACCGAGCAGCCCGGGGAAGGCTCTGTTCTGCTGCCTCCTTCCCGGCAGGGGAGAGGTGGCCTGGCAAAGGTCACACTCCTGCACTGCTGGGGGCTCTGGGGTGAGCTCGGGGCTGGTCCTGCACTGCTGCTGGCTCTGAGGTGAGCTCAGGGCTGTTCCTGCACTGCTGGGGGCTCTGGGGTGAGCTCAGGGCTGGTCCTGCACTGCTGGGGGCTCTGGGGTGAGCTCAGGGCTGGTCCTGCACTGCTGGGGGCTCTGGGGTGAGCTCAGGGCTGGTCCTGCACTGCTGGGGGCTCTGGGGTGAGCTCAGGGCTGGTCCTGCACTGCTGGGGGCTCTGGGGTGAGCTCAGGGCTGGTCCTGCACTGCTGCTGGCTCTGAGGTGAGCTCAGGGCTGGTCCTGCACTGCTGGGGGCTCTGGGGTGAGCTCAGGGCTGGTCCTGCACTGCTGGGGGCTCTGGGGTGAGCTCAGGGCTGGTCCTGCACTGCTGGGGGCTCTGGGGTGAGCTCAGGGCTGGTCCTGCACTGCTGGGGGCTCTGGGGTGAGCTCAGGGCTGGTCCTGCACTGCTGGGGGCTCTGGGGTGAGCTCAGGGCTGGTCCTGCACTGCTGGGGGCTCTGAGGTGAGCTCAGGGCTGGTCCTGCACTGCTGGGGGCTCTGGGGTGAGCTCAGGGCTGGTCCTGCACTGCTGGGGGCTCTGGGGTGAGCTCAGGGCTGGTCCTGCACTGCTGGGGGCTCTGAGGTGAGCTCGGGGCTGGTCCTGCACTGCTGCTGGCTCTGAGGTGAGCTCAGGGCTGGTCCTGCACTGCTGCTGGCTCTGAGGTGAGCTCAGGGCTGGTCCTGCACTGCTGGGGGCTCTGGGGTGAGCTCAGGGCTGGTCCTGCACTGCTGGGGGCTCTGGGGTGAGCTCAGGGCTGGTCCTGCACTGCTGGGGGCTCTGAGGTGAGCTCAGGGCTGGTCCTGCACTGCTGGGGGCTCTGAGGTGAGCTCAGGGCTGGTCCTGCACTGCTGGGGGCTCTGGGGTGAGCTCAGGGCTGGTCCTGCACTGCTGGGGGCTCTGAGGTGAGCTCAGGGCTGGTCCTGCACTGCTGCTGGCTCTGAGGTGAGCTCAGGGCTGGTCCTGCACTGCTGGGGGCTCTGAGGTGAGCTCAGGGCTGGTCCTGCACTGCTGGGGGCTCTGGGGTGAGCTCAGGGCTGGTCCTGCACTGCTGGGGGCTCTGGGGTGAGCTCAGGGCTGGTCCTGCACTGCTGGGGGCTCTGGGGTGAGCTCGGGGCTGGTCCTGCACTGCTGCTGGCTCTGAGGTGAGCCCTGGGGCTGCAGCCATTGTCTGACTGCGAGATGCTGCGATTGCAGGGCGTCCCTCCACCTCAGCACCCGAGAACAGGTGATTCATGGCACTGTCACTGAGCCCCAGTGCTGCCAGACAGCCCCACACACTCCAACCACAACCTGCAGCCTCCCCTGCCTGAGAAAAATGAAGCACTTTGATCAACACAAAAACTTATTCCAAAGAATGCTTCAAAACCATCTCACCTCTTTCACAGCTTGTTTTGCTTTTCCCACTCTGGAGCAGGTAATTTCAACAAAATTCTTGGTATCTGTCTCCAAACCCCCAAAACTGCCAGTGGTCAGGGAGCAAACACGTGGTCCTGGACCATAAACCAGCGCTCCGTGCTTGGCGAGCTCCTCACCAGGGATCACACGGGCTCACGGAGGCTGGAAAAGACCCTGGATCGCTGAGCCCACCCTGTGCCCGACCCACCCTGTCCCCAGCCTAGAGCTCTGAGTGCCACGTCCAGCCCTTCCTTGGACACCGCCAGGGATGGGCACTCCAAACCTCCCTGGGCAGCCCCTGCCAAGGCCTGAGCACCCTTTCCATGAGGAAATTCCTCCTGGTGTCCACCCTGAGCCTGCCCTGGCCCAGCCTGAGGCCGTTCCCTCTCCTCCTGTCCCTGTTCCCTGGGAGCAGAGCCCGACCCCCCCGGCTGTCCCCTCCTGTCAGGAGTTGTGCAGAGCCACAAGGGTCCCCCTGAGCCTCCTTTTCTCCAGGCTGAGCCCCTTTTCTGCTCCCTCAGCCCCTCCTGGGGCTCCATTCCCTTCCCAGCTCCATTCCCTGCCCTGGACATGCTCCAGCCCCTCCAGGTCCTTCTTGCCACGAGGGCCCAGGACTGGAGACAGGCTGCTCCACACCAGGCTGCCACAAGGAGCACAGCCAGGTACAGCTAAAATATCCCCTAAATTCCAGCCTCAGCAGCCGATGGAAGCTCTGTGCTCGCTGCAGAACACGAGGCTTCCTCCACATGTAGGGATCTTGACAGAATAATAGAAACCAACCATTCCCACCAAACACACACGAACCCCTCCCACCCACCCCAGCCACTGTCAGTCCTGCAGGATCCACGGAATTCCTGGTGCTGCTGAGGGGATTCCAGCTGCCTCCAGACATCCACTGATCTTTTGGGTAGAAAAGTCTCCCTTTGTGTTTAAATAGATGGCCAAAAGCAGCTCCCCACCTCACACACCTCTTGGTGTGTCAGAAATTGTGTTTTCATCTAAACACAGGGACTGACTCTGCATTTTCCAGGAAGCTCAGTGTTCATTAGTAGGATGTTTGGAATTGTAGGAATGGAGCGTTTGAACACCATGTGCAGACACAGCCCCAGCCCTGAGCAGCCTCACAGCTCGTGACAGGGATCACTGCACCACTTTAAAAGCAGAATCACCTTGGCACTGCTCACTTTTAATTAAAATCAAATCCCTGCTGCTGCTCCGCACGGATCCATCCGTCTGCTGATGTCACTCCCTCTCCTCTGCTGTGTCACGCTGTCACCGTGTGGGTAAGGAGATAAAATTAGGAGCTGACTCGGAGGGCAAGTGCCAGAGGCACTACAAGCACCACAGGCATGAGCTGCCTGCAGAGGCAGCTGGATGTGGCATCCAAGGACCTGGACAGGTCACTGTGGACAAACCCCAGGTGTCCATCACCTGAGGGGCTCTTCCAGCTCCCCCTTCCCACACAAACGTATCTGCATCACCACAAACTAAGCCTGCTTCACGTCCCTGGGCAAAACCCCCTCCCCAAAGATTAGTAAGGAATCTCACCCACCTATTTTTAGGGCTATTATTTGTGGATGCCAAACAGGACCCAAACAAACAGCCAGAAGAAGATTCTGTTCTCTGACATTTAGGCTGCATTTGTGGACAAAGACGTCATGGAAACTGAGCTCCAGGCCCACCACAGCCACCCCTCCTACCCCTAGCCCCGAGGAAAACAGCCAAGAGGATCCATAACCCCCCTTGGAATTCAGACACGGACCCCAGGACACGAAGCTGCTGCTCCCGTGGCCTGGCATCCCAAAGAGCCACCCTAGCCATTAAGCTGACACCTTGGGGGTGTTCCTGGTGAGCTGGGGACCCTCAGCACCCCAGGAATGTGTCCTTCAGGAAGGGACTGCCCTGCAGAGCCTCCATGGGATGCAGGCACATTCCCAGGCAAAACCAGAATATTGGGAAGCACAGTGGCCCGAGCCAGCCACGCTGCTGGCCAGAGAACCTTGTGGGAATAAGTGCAGTGCACTGGGCATGTACAGAGCCCCGTCCCCCATCCCTGCCTGCAGGGACTCCCCAAACACAAGGAACACCAGCAGCTCCCAGCCCAGCTGATCTGGGCAAGGAATAACAGGATGGCTGCCTTTGATCCCAAGGTGAGTGACCATGACTGAAGGTGTGAGGAAGGCAGAGACTTTGTGTGGATCACTTACACTGGGTGGATATTTTCCCCTCTTCCCCCAAAATTCCTCTGCAGAAATCCAGGAGAGATCCCTACTGGAGCACAGGGCAGAAGTCCCGGTGCTCTCCTGGATCTCTGGTAACATTCCAAAGCCCTGGAAAACCATTAACCACATTCTCTGTTCCCAGCACAACCTTCTACTCCTTCTCACCCCAATAACGTGGAGTGTCAAACCCCAGAACGAGCAAATTTTGGCTGGAGCTGGATCCTCCCAAAACCACGGCCTTGTCTGCTCCTTACAGCACCACTGGATGCTCTGGCAATTCCAGACAGAGACAAACTCCAAAGCCTGGCTGATGATCTTTTCTTTAGGAAATAAAACAAGTTTTAAGATCTGAGGTCACCAGAGCTATTGATGGGGACCTGAACCTGGAAGTGCTTCCCCAAAACACCCTCAGGAAGAGCAGACGTGGGCAGTCCCTGATCTCCTCGTTATCCACCTATTTCTCTCCTCCAAAGAGAAATTAATCTATTAATTACTGCAACATTCCAATTCCCGAGGCTACAGGGGATCAGCCTGCTGCATTAATTAGTCCTCCCAGTCGCTCTGCCACACTCAGGCCTGGCAGAGGCTGGCCAGGACAGCCCCAGGTGTTTGTGTCTCCATGGCAGATCCTGCTCCTCGGCACCAGGCACTGAGGAACAGGACAGGGAGTATTTTTGGGAACAAGCCTGGTGGCGCCACAGGACATTCCCAGCATGGATGTTTAGGGGTGGGGGAAGCACTCAAGGGGGCAGCAGCTCCTTCTCCCTTGCTGCAGTATCCCCAAACCAACACTCAATTCCCACTCCTCAATTCCAAACTCCAAACCTCCCATTTCTAAACAAAAAACCTTCCTCTGCCCAAGCAGCACCAAGCAGCAGAAACAGAAACTTCCATTCCCAGTTTGAATACTTTTTTGGACCCGTTCCAATACCTAAAGCAAACTTTAGGTGAAAGTTTGCCCAAAATCTTTTTGGTGTGGGAAGTCCAAATCCATCCTGGGCTCATGGCAGCGCAATGGCAGCAGGAGAGGGGGGGTTGTGCCCCTCTGCCCCCTCAGGTGAGTCCCCACCTGCAGAGCAGCCCCAGCCCTGGGCCCAGCACAGGGAGGAGCTGGAGCTGCTGCAGCCAGGCCAGAGGAGGCTCCAGGGGGATCAGAGGATGGAGCAGCTCTGCTGGGAGGAAAGGCTGGGAGAGCTGGGAATGTTCACCTGGAGAGGAGAGGGCTCCAGGGAGAGCTCAGAGCCCTTCCAGGGCCTGAAGGGGCTCAAGGAGAGCTGGAGAAGGACTGGGGACAAGGCAGGGAGGGACAGGACACAGGGAATGGCTTCCCACTGCCAGAGGGCAAGGATGGATGGGATATTGGGAATTAGGAATTCCTGGCTGTGAGGGTGGGCAGGCCCTGGCACAGGGTGCCCAGAGCAGCTGTGGCTGCCCCTGGATCCCGGGCAGTGCCCAAGACCAGGCTGGACACCGGAGCTTGGAGCAGCCTGGGACAGTGAAAGGCGGCCCTGCCATGGCAGGGGGTAGAATGGGATGAGCTTTAAGGTCCCTCCAACCCCAACCATCCTGGAATTCCATGCCCCTCTCAGCCCTGACACCAAAACCCACTTTTCCTCGTGGACACAGCTCCTGCACACCCCAGCCTCGTTAGTGTGGCCTCTGACCACTGCAGTCATTAGCAGACGGAGGTCACAGTGTCACACTCCAAAATGTTTCCCTTCTGACTCTGCTGGACTTCAACCCCATTCAGCAGCTCCAAGTGACAGGAGCTGACACCTTCAGATCCAATGACCCGGAGCCTTTGCTGGCAGGTGACACCCAGGCCACCCTCATGGGCTCATCTGGGTGACAGAGAGGAGACATTCTGCCACCTCAGGCACTGTGACACAAGCAGGGGACAGCCCCCAGGCCAGGCCAAGGTCCATGCCCAGCCTTTGGCTGCTCCATCCTCCCGGAGTGGCCCATGACCGGACACGGGGCAGGCTTTCCCCTCCTGGGGACACTGCTGAGGCACAGCTGGATCGCTGCGGGCACTGGGGAGGCTGCAGGCAGCAGCTGGGAGCTCAGTCTGCAAACTCCAGGGGGAAAGGACACGCAAGGAGGTTCATTCCATGGGGTTTTTAACCTGTTTTGGATTGACAGAGTAATGTCTGACCTGCAGGGAACCAGGGAATGTCCTGAGCTGGAAGGGACCCACAAGGATCAGAGTCCGACCCCTGGCCCTGCACAGACACCCCAACAATCCCAGCCTGTCCAAAGGCTCCTGGAGCTCTGGCAGCCTCGGGGCTAGGACCATTCCCTGGGGAGCCTGGGCAGTGCCCAGCACCCTCTGGGGAAGAACCTTTCCTGATCTCCAGCCCCAACCCCCTGGCCCAGCTCCAGCCCTTCCCTGGTCCTGTCCCTGCTCACAGGCAGAGATCAGAACTGTCTCCCCCCTTGGGATGTAGATGAAAGAGATTCTGACCTGAAATCAGTTATTCAGACTCTGACACACTCAAATCTTAGTTGGCAAAGGAATAACCAATGAATCCATCTGCCAAGCACCAATTCCAAGCTGAGGATCACCCATGACCATGGACACACTCCAGTTTTGGAGCCCAGCTTCCCACCTAGCATTTAATTATTGGTTTAGGCAGGTAAACAGGCCTGAGTGTCACCAACTGACCTCTCATTTGTGTTTGCCAGCTGGGCCACACAACAACACAGAAAAACAAACCAGGAATTAAGGCTCATTAGTGTTTTGTGACCCAGACTGGCCTTTGAAGGCCTTTCCACCCTTACTCCTAACTCAGCCAACTCACACGTTCCTCACGCCCTGGTTTTCATCTGTAACTCCCATTCCACAGACATTCCAGGGCTCTAATTAGACACCAGGGAGGTGACAGGGACCCAGAGGCCCCACGGAGCTCTGCTGCACCCTGTGGCCCTGCGACTCCTGCGACAGGGGACACTGCCAGAGCAGAGGGCACTGCCTGCCCTGGTCACCCAGGGGTGGCACATTCCCAAGGAGCTGCTCTGTTTCTGGGGCAATTCTGATGGCACAAAAACAAGAGGCAAACTGAGGCCACGTTAAACACCCAAACAATCACCTGAGGATTGGTTTTACAGCTCCCTGAGTGACCAAACCGAGCTGTGTGGGGTTTCTGGGGCTTTTCTTCAACCTAATGAGATTTTCCTGGTGCCTGATTTGGGAGAGCTGCAACAGAGAAATGAGGTGATTTTTAATTAGGAGGCCTGGGGATCTCTGCCCAGCCCAGAGATGTCTCTTGCTGACAAACCTTCTTTAAGGCCTTGAGCAGAAGTTCTCAGCCTCAACAAAAACTACAAACAAAAACCCCCAGAACTAAAAATCTGATTTATTTGCTTTCCCAAGGAACACCCTGTGGGTGGAATATTAAAAAATTACATGCTAGGACACAGATAATGTATCCCATAAAACCCAAAATCCTGCTATATCTCTACTGTTCCCTCGTGTGCTGAAGGGTCTAAAAAATAAAATAACTCAGGTTTTCAGGTTTCAAAAAATAAAATAACTCAGTGTGAAGTATCAGCATCACAGAATCACAAATGGTTTGGGCTGGAAGGGACCTTAAAGCTCATCCAGGGGCAGGGACACGTTCCACTGTCCCAGGCTGCTCCAAGCCCTGTCCAGCCTGGCCTTGGGCACCTCCAGGGATCCAGAGGCAGCCACAGCTGCTCTGGGCACCCTGTGCCAGGGCCTGCCCACCTCACAGGGAGGAATTCCTAATTCCCAGTATCCCACCCATCCCTGCCCATTCCCTGTGTCCTGGCACTGTCAGAACAGGGTGTGTTTGGAGCTGCTCCTTGGTGTCTCTGTTCCATTGCAAACTCCTCCTGAGCCCCAACCAGGACTACCAAGCCCTGTGCTGTATGCTGGGATCCACCTTGTGCTGCCTTGGATGGAAGAAAACCACAGAACCAGGGAATGTCCTGAGCTGGAAGGGACCCACAAGGATCAGAGTCCGACCCCTGGCCCTGCACAGACACCCCAACAATCCCAGCCTGTCCAAAGGCTCCTGGAGCTCTGGCAGCCTCGGGGCTGGGACCATTCCCTGGGGAGCCTGGGCAGTGCCCAGCACCCTCTGGGGAAGAACCTTTCCTGATCTCCAGCCCAAAACCCCTGGCCCAGCTCCAGCCCTTCCCTGGGTCCTGTCCCTGAGCTGCCCCTCGGGAGGAGCTGCACTTGCTGCTGGTGCTACAGCAGAGCCTCCTCCTGCCCTCGCTGCTCTGTCCCCACCTGCTGCCTCCTCTGGCTGTGACTTTGGGACACCTGACCATCCCCAGCTGCACCAGCATCCATCAGGACCACAAGAACCACGGGACAAGGGGAAGCTGGGCTCTCCTGTGCTCCATCCCGCTTCCTGTGGGTACCATCAGCAGCTCCAGGGCTCCTTCCTGCCAGGCATGGAGTGAAATCCCTTTCCTCCCCCCAGGGATGGCCCAGGACAGCTCCTGCCCCTCTCCCAGCCTGCACAGGCAGCTCACTTCCCACACCCCTCCAACTGCTCCACAGGCATCCAGAGCCCAACAACTGCAACAGCAGCTGCTCCTCCTGCCAGGCCTACAGGAGCAGCTGAGGGAGCAGAAAAGGGGCTCAGCCTGGAGAAAAGGAGGTTCAGGAGGACCCTTGTGGCTCTGCACAGCTCCTGACAGGAGGGGACAGCCGGGGGGGTCAGGCTCTGCTCCCAGGGAACAGGGACAGGAGGAGAGGGAACAGCCTCAGGCTGGGCCAGGGCAGGCTCAGGGTGGACACCAGCAGGAATTTCCTCATGGAAAGGGTGCTCAGGCCTTGGCAGGGGCTGCCCAGGGAGGTTTGGAGTGCCCATCCCTGGAGGTGTCCAAGGAAGGGCTGGACGTGGCACTCACTGGGCTGGGTGACAAGGAGAGCACTGGGCACAGGTGGGACTCAATGGTCCTGGGGGGCTTTTCCAACCTCCGGGATTGTGTGATTCCCCAGGGATTCTCTCTGCTCATCAGCACAAGCACCACTGAGGTTATGAGCACGAATTCCCAGCAGTTTGGACTGGCAAAGGGTGTGAGAAAGGACAAGTGACAGGGATTTCTCCTTCTAAGGAAAAGCACCTGGGAGGCACCAGCAGCAAGGACAAACTGGGAGGACGCTCCACGGCAGGACTGGAGCATCAGGACCATTTTAAACCATTACTCAAGGCCACAGTCACGGGCTCCCGAAGCTCCAGCCGTGTCCCTTCATGGAGCGCTGGAATTAACTCCGAGCCGGGCACGAGGCTCCCGCTGGGCGCAGCCCCCGGCCTTGGCAGGAGCGGGCGAGCGGCTGCGCTGCCAGCCTGGCACTGGCCCCTCTCGGGCGTTCAGTTACAGGCTCTATTTTGCTCCGCTGGCTCTGGCCAGGTGTAACCCAATCCCTTGCCCACAGTCCCGCTCGGGCTCCTCGCCGAGGCCCTGTCCGGAGGTCCGTGTGCCCTCTGATCCCCAGGACCTCACTGAAAGCAGAGTTTGCCTGGCGGAGCTTCCCCTCGCAGCGAGCAGCCCGCAGAGCACCCGCCCACACTCCTGCCAAGGCAGCGGCTGTATCTGCAAGCACAGCACTCACACGCGCTCGGGGTCCCCGAGCGTGACAGACACGATGCCAATCCAGCTCCGGAGCCGCTGCTGAAGCGAGGCCCAGCCCCAGCGGCCGGGCAGGGACTCCCCGCGTGGTGCCCGAGTCACGGAGATCGGGGGAAAGGCCTCCGGGTGTGCGCCCGCAGCCCCCGCGCGGTGCCCAGAGCCCCGCCAGGCTCACCGCCACGCGGGGCACGCACACCTTGGCTCTGCTCGCCCCTCCTGCTTCACCCCCGCAGCAAGCGGAGCTTTGTGCGGGGCTGGGCCGCGACCCCGCTGAGCCCCGCCGGGCCGAGGGGGTTTTGGACACCGAGGAGCGCACGGGGTGGGGCGGAGGACGGGCAGGGAGCTGCTCCGAGGAGGAACCCGCAGCGGGACTGCAGAACCGGCGAGCAGCGGGGCTGGGGGCGACCCGCAGCCCCCCCCCCCCCCCGCGCCGAGCGAGGCCGCGGTCCCTTTAAGAGGCCTAGCAGCGCCGCGGGACCGCCGCGCCGCCGGACGCGTCCCGCCGCCTCCTCAAGCAGCGCCGCGCCGCGCCGCCCGCCCGCGCCCCCCCCCGGCGCCCCGAGCCCTCCGCGCCGCGCCGCGCCGCGCCGCCCGCCCTCACCCCGCTGTCGGCCGCCTCCTCCCAGCTCTCCGCGACCTCCTCATCTTCCATTTTAATTCCCGTCCGCCGCCGGGCGCCGCGCCCCGCGCATGCGCGCGCCGCCTGCCGGCCCGCGCCCGGCAACGCACGCGCGGCGCGCGGAAAAGGGCGGGAGGCGGCGGCGGGCGCGGCGCCACGGCGCCCCCTGGCGGCCGGGAGGACCGGGCTCAGGGCGGCCGCTTGAGGCGCTCTCCTTCCGTTTTTGTGTTTTCCTTGAATTGCGAGGTGTTTCCCCTTCATTTTGGCGTGTTTTCCCACAATTTTGAGGAGTTTTCTCTTAATTTTTAGGTGTTTTTCTTTGATTTTGGTGTGCTTTCTCTTAATTTTGGGGCCTTTTTTTTTTGGTTGTTTGTTTTTCTATAGTTTTGTTTTCCCTTAATTTTTTTTTTGGTCTTTCCTCTTAGTTTTAGGGTGTTTTCTCTTAATTTTGAGGCGTTTTCCCCTAATTTTGGGTTATTGGACAAATCTCTCCCCAAATTTAGGCTATTTCAGCCACCAATCCAGCTTCTGGTCCCTTCCGCCGACATCCATGTGTCCTTCCATCCAATTTGTGCCTCTTCATTTAAGCCCAAAGCTGCTCTTACGGAGCACAAGGATCAGCTCCAACCTTCAGAAACATTCAAAATTCCCCAAGCCTCCATAATTTCTTAAACCTTTCTCATCTATATCCAAGATATTCACCACTCCAGTGTTGTCCTTTGAGCTCCGAGCCACACTAAGGTTTTTGGGGTGGGATTTGCTTTTCCTTTTCCTCGCTCAAAAATTAACTGCCCCTTCAGCATCCTAAAAACCCCACAATTTTCACACGGCGAGTCAGGGAAGCTGCCCTTAAATTTTTCCCCAGATTCCCACCCAAGAGCCAGAGTTTGCCGGCAGATGGCGACTGGACTCCTAAAAAATATCCCAGTAATCCTCCAGCTAAAACAAATCCTGATCGCTGTGGTCTGCCCCGACCTTGAGCCTCCCGCTCCTCCGCCAAGCCCAAAATCTGGGCAGGGAACCTCCGGACACCCTGCAGGTGGATTATCGGGGGTTGTTTATCCAAGGAGGGGATGATGAAGGGGGTTTGGGGGTTGTTCAGTGCTCCAAGGGAATTAAATCCTTGGATTTGAGCTCCTTTGGCAGCTCAGCTGGGCGGGACACGGCGTTTCCCCTCCTTGGGAATGCTGCCCACCAGGAAAAGCTGCAGGAGCCTGGGGCTGCTCCTGCTCATCCTCTGGGGTTTTCCCAGAAGCAACAGGAACTGAGTTTTCCAATAGCCAGAGCCTGGCATGGTTGGCTCGATCCCTTCCAGTGCTCCAGCGGCGCTCCCTGGGACTGTAAAAAAATCCCCTTCCCAGCAAAGTCTGACCCCAAGCAGCCCAAAAAACCAAGCGGGATCCGTTGGGAATGAGGCACTGATGGATGTGTCACACCCCAAGGGGGCTCACCTGGTGGGGGACAAACCCCACGTGTGTGCCCAGGTTATCCCAGCCCTGCACAGAGCTCCTGGGACATCCCTCGGCTCTTCCCGGGTTATCCCAGCCCTGCACAGGACACCTGGGACATCCCAGAGCTCCTCCCGGGTTATCCCAGCCCTGCACAGAGCTCCTGGGACATCCCAGAGCTCCTCCCGGGTTATCCCAGCCCTGCACAGAGCTCCTGGGACATCCCAGAGCTCCTCCCGGGTTATCCCAGCCCTGCCCAGGGCACCTGGGACATCCCAGAGCTCCTCCCGGGTTATCCCAGCCCTGCACAGAGCTCCTGGGACATCCCTCGGCTCCTCCCGGGTTATCCCAGCCCTGCACAGAGCTCCTGGCACATCCCTCGACTCCTCGCCGTGGATCCCGGCTCCCCACGCGGCTCCTGGAGCCCGGGCCAGGCCGGGCGCGGGGCCGGGATGCTGGGCAGGCTCCTCCGTGCGGGATGCGGCTCTGTGGGACACAGCGGGCGGCGGTGCTCGCCTTTTCCCTGGAGAATAACGTCCCCACGCAACCCGCCAGCGGGATGCGATGCCACAACACAGCCCCGCACAGGGCTGTTCCCCCACGGAATGGGCTCCACTCCCTCCCTTCCTCACCTCCATGGGAAGAGGGGCACCACAGCCCCTCAGGCACAGGTCACCTCCCCCTCCCTGCCGAGCCCTCAGATGCTCCGCGTCTCTGAGGGGGCCGCAGGGACATGGCGGGGCCGCAGCAGGCGCTGAAGGGCAGCCACCCCTGCGGGCAGAGCGGGTCCCCGTGGCCCAGCTGCGCCTCCCGGGGCTGTGGATGAGGGTGGGACACCGGGAGGGAGCGGGACGAGGAACGGGACCCGCCCTGGCGCCTCCGCCTCAGCGCCGACCTTCCCAACATGGCGGCCTCGCCCGCCCGCCTCGCCCAACATGGCGCTGGGACCGTCCCAACATGGCGGCGGGCTCATCCAAACATGGCGGCCCCCGCGCTGCGCCGCGAAGCGAAGACCTGACCTTCCCATCATGGCGCCACCATGAAACACCCCGTGCCCCGCCCCGTTGTCACGTGATGCGGGAGGCGGTGCCGCGCCTGCGCAACGCGCGGCCGGGGCAGCGGCGGGAGGGCGGGGAGGGAAGATGGCGGCGCCGGTCGGAGCCGTCACCGGGGCGACGCAGCGGCCCCGCCGCCCGCAGCCCTGAGGGCCCGGCCCGGCCCGGCCCGGCCCGGCGGCAGGTGAGAGCGGCCCCGCGGTGCGGCTTCCCCGGGCGAGGCCCTTCCCCGGGGAGCGGGGCGGCGGGACGGGCCCCTCGGGGCGGGACGGGCCTGGTGTGGGGGGGACCACATTTGAGGGTGGAGGGAGCCCCAGTGCCAGCCCCTGTGCTAGCCCCTCACAGCGTTTTGGGGGTCGCTGCGGAGGGCAGAGCCCACGGGGGGCTGTAGCCCCTTCTGGGAGGGGGAAGCCCCTTCCCAGCTCAGGGGTGCGAGGGGAAGGCAGCCCCGGGGCTCCCTCAGGGCGGGCAGAAAGCAAAGCCTGTCCCCTGAAAGCCGTGTTGCCCTCTAAAAAAGCCTTATTTCCTCGCTGAAAGCCGTGTTTCCTTCCCAAAAAGCCAAGCTTCCCCCACGAAAGCAATGTTTCTTCCACAGTATGCTGTGCTTCCTCCCTAAAATACATGTTTCCCCCCAAAAAGGACGTTTCCCCAAAAACCTCGTGTTTCCCCAAGAAAAGCCGTATGTTCTCCCTAAAAGCCACGATTCCCCAGAAAACCTCATGTTTCCCCCAAAAGAGCCACGTTTCTCTCCTAAGACCTCTAATTTCCTCCCTAAAAGCCATGTTTTCTCTCAAATGCCACGTTTCGCCTCGAAAAGCCAGGTTTGCCCCCCAAACTTCATCCTTCCCCCAAAAACCATATCCGCCCCCCTCGTCAAAAAAAAAAAAAAAAAACCCAAAAAAAAAAACCGCTCCGTTTTCACCCTAAAAGCCCCGTTACCCCAAAATTCAGTGCTGGCATGGGGCAGTGCCAGGGCACAGGCTGGCAGTGCCGGCGGTGGGGGGAAATGGCTTTTTTGGGAGGAAAACACGGCTTTTAGGGGGAGAGCATGGCTCTTCGGGGAGGAAACAGCTTGGAGGGAGGGGAAATACGGCTTTTGGGGGAAATACGGCTTTTGGGGGGAAATACGGCTTTTGGGGGGAAATACGGCTTTTTTGGGGGGAAATACGGCTTTTGGGGGGGATCAGCGGCTCTTTGCGGGGCAGACACGGGTGGGGGGTGCCCCCAAAACCTCAGCTCGGGTTGGGTTCGTGTGAAAACAAAGGTGAGGCTCGGTCCCCGCTCGCTGTCGGCGTGGAGCCGCCTCTCCCCTCGCTCCGCGGGCCCGGTGTGTGTCAGTGCCCTGGTTTCCGAACGGCATCGCGGTGTGGGAGCAGCCGAGGTGCCCAGCCCCGCACCCCCGGCGGCTTTGGGGTGTCGCTCCCCGTTGTCTGCGCTGCCGGTGTCCGCTCGGGGCTTTGGGAACGTGGTTCGGGGTTGATTTGGGGTGGTGTTCTTGTCACGGCGGGGCTGGGCTGGGCTGAGCAGCGCTGCAGGGCTCGGCGGGAGCGGTGCATTATCTCATCCTCCCCAGCCTCTCGGCTTTTCCAGTCGCCTTTCCCGGTCACTGGGGCCGGGCATCTCTCAGGAGGAGCGGGAGCATGGCCAGGGTGTCTCGCTGTTAATGTCCTGAACTCCAGGGAATGCTCGGAGCAGGAACAAAAGGAGAGTCGGGAATGCGAGATAACCCCGGGATCGCCGGGACTGTCGTTTGTGCTCGGCTGGCTTTAATCATCCCTGGGAGCCGGCTCGGGTCAGCAGCTGGAACTCTTTCCCCGTGGCTGGAAGGGTCGGGAATTGCGGTGAATTCCCGTGGAGGAGCTGCTGACCTCAGTCCACACCCTGGGTGGGAAGGGGCCTTTCCCCACCTGTCCTGCAGGAGCGGCGCCTCCCAAGGAAGCCGCGGCTCGGGGGCGGTGCCGCGGTGTCCTGACAAAGTGCTTTATATCGCGACATAGCCCCGCAGCCGAGGCTTGGCCTTTCTGGAGAGCAAGTGCCAGAGTGGGAGGTTTCCTCATTCCTACAGCCCTGGGTGTTCCCACCACCATCTCTCCTTCCTTTTCCTTATGCTGATGCCAGAGAAAGGCTGAAAACGGGGGTTTTTCCCTCAGGTTATGTCCCCCTGGGATTGGTATTTCCTTGGTGTCACAAGTGGGAGAGAAAAGAGCAAAATCTTGGGCAGAATTCCAGCTGTTTCATAGAATCCAGGAGGGTTTGGGTTGGAAGGGCTTTGCAGGCCATCCCTGCCACGGGCAGGGGCACTTTCCCCTAGCCCAGGTCCCTCCAAGCCCCGTCCAGCCTGGACATTTTTTGCAGGGCAGGGTGGTGCCTGCCTTGCACATGTGTTGTTCCATGGTGTGGAGCTCCACGCTGTTCTGCAGGAGTTGTGTGTCTCCGTGCTCGGGCGGCGGCAGAGCCACATCCCGTGGTTGTTTTGGCATGGCAGGGATGTTTGTGTGTGTTTTTCCTGCTGTGCTCCCCGGAGTGTTCCCTGACAGGTGACTCCACCCAGGCAGCATTGCTTTTCCAGGGTGGCAGGTGAAGCTCTTGGATTTCGAAAGGCTCTGGACAGTTTTATCATTTTCTCTCGTGGGTTTTTACAGGCAGCATGTACGATTTTCAATTTTAATTGGAGTTCCAGCCTTTATTCCCTGGGACTCTGTTTTTCCCTGCGTTTGGCTGCGGGAGCAGCCCCTGAGGGGAGCTCACTTGCAGGACACGTGTTCCTGCCCTGCCTGGGCTTGGAATGAAGGTGGGGTTGGTTTATTCCCACTGCTGAACGTGGGTGACCTGTGATTTGGGGATTGCAGCCACTGCGTCAAGCACCTCTGCAGAGGTGTTGGGATGTGCTCCTCATCCTGTCCTTAATCCCAGGAAATGCAATGCATGCAGCAGTCTGCACATCTGCCAGGAGTGACAGGTTTGGAGTGGGAGCTTGGGGATGGAGTGGCTGTGCATTCCCAGCTCAGGGATGGTGTGGCTGTGCATTCCCAGTTTGGGGATGGTGTGGCTGTGCATTCCCAGTTTAAAGATGGTGTGGCTGTGCATTCCCAGCATGGGCATGGTGTGGCTGTGCATTCCCAGCACGGGGATGATCTGGCTGTGCATTCCCAGCATGGGCATGGTGTGGCTGTGCATTCCCAGCTCGGGGATGGTGTGGCTGTGCATTCCCAGTTTAAAGATGGTGTGGCTGTGCATTCCCAGCATGGGCATGGTGTGGCTGTGCATTCCCAGCACGGGGATGATCTGGCTGTGCATTCCCAGCATGGGCATGGTGTGGCTGTGCATTCCCAGCTCAGGGATGATCTGGCTGTGCATTCCCAGCTTGGGGATGGTGTGGCTGTGCATTCCCAGCTCAGGGATGGTGTGGCTGTGCATTCCCAGTTTGGGGATGGTGTGGCTGTGCATTCCCAGCATGGGGATGGAGTGGCTGTGCATTCCCAGCATGGGCATGGTGTGGCTGTGCATTCCCAGCATGGGCATGGTGTGGCTGTGCATTCCCAGCACGGGGATGATCTGGCTGTGCATTCCCAGCATGGGGATGGTGTGGCTGTGCATTCCCAGCTCAGGGATGGTGTGGCTGTGCATTCCCAGCTCGGGGATGGTGTGGTTGTGCATTCCCAGCATGGGGATGGTGTGGCTGTGCATTCCCAGTTTAAAGATGGTGTGGCTGTGCATTCCCAGCTTGGGGATGGTGTGGCTGTGCATTCCCAGCATGGGCATGGTGTGGCTGTGCATTCCCAGCACGGGGATGATCTGGCTGTGCATTCCCAGCACGGGGATGATCTGGCTGTGCATTCCCAGCTCAGGGATGATCTGGCTGTGCATTCCCAGCATGGGCATGGAGTGGCTGTGCATTCCCAGCTCAGGGATGGAGTGGCTGTGCATTCCCAGCTTGGGGATGGTGTGGCTGTGCATTCCCAGCTCAGGGATGGTGTGGCTGTGCATTCCCAGCTCAGGGATGGAGTGGCTGTGCATTCCCAGCATGGGGATGGTGTGGCTGTGCATTCCCAGCTCAGGGATGGTGTGGCTGTGCATTCCCAGCACGGGGATGATCTGGCTGTGCATTCCCAGCTCAGGGATGATCTGGCTGTGCATTCCCAGCTCAGGGATGATCTGGCTGTGCATTCCCAGCATGGGGATGGAGTGGCTGTGCATTCCCAGCTCAGGGATGGTGTGGCTGTGCATTCCCAGCATGGGGATGGAGTGGCTGTGCATTCCCAGCTCAGGGATGGTGTGGCTGTGCATTCCCAGCTCAGGGATGGTGTGGCTGTGCATTCCCAGCTCAGGGATGGAGTGGCTGTGCATTCCCAGCATGGGGATGGTGTGGCTGTGCATTCCCAGCTCAGGGATGGTGTGGCTGTGCATTCCCAGATCCATGGAGTTGTGTTCCCAGGGCTTCCAGGAGGCGCTGGGTTTAGACACAGCCCGCTTCCATCCCAGCCACTTCCACAGGATGTGAGCGAGGGCTGCTGGAAAAGGCTTCCCACTCTCTGTATAAACAGAGCTGCGCCTCCAAGGGAAGTGATTTTTCCCTGTGTGTTCTGACAGGGCAGGCTTTGTTGGAAAGCATCCAGTCAGGATTTTCCTAAGGCTGGAGGTGGGTAGGCTTTGGGCTTTGACATGGGAAAGGCATAGCATCACCTGGAGATGGCTGTGAGGGCTTAAGGAAGGTGTTAGAGCTGGAGCCAGGCTCAGGTTTGGCCCAAATCCAGATAAAAGCTGGGAAGAGGCCTCTGGGAAGGGCTGGTGTGCTCCAGGGGTGTTTCTCCAGGTAGGGGCTCCCTCCAGAGCGCATTTCCTGCCCTGAGTGTTGCTGCTGGCGTCTCCCCGGGCTGTCCCCAGCAGCATCCAGGCTGTGCTGCCAGGAGCAGCCAGCACAGCTTGTGATGGAGTTGGGAAATCCAGGTCAGAATTCCTTTTGAACTCGCCTGTGTTGCTGGATCAAAGCAGAGCAGGGGTGACACATCCACGTGAAAATCGTGGCTCATGTCGAGCAACCTGCAGGAATCAGGGCTCTTCCTGTCAGGAATTTGCTGTTTCAGGAGCTGCTCTGGACTGTGTTCTCTTCCCCATCTCTGTGGCAATCTTTAAATATTTATCTTTGCTTGCTGAACTCCCACTGCAACATCCGTGACTGAGGATCCTCTTTTTCCCTCCATGGGAAACGTGGATGCAGTTCAGGCATCAGCAATTGGCAATTCCGATGCACTGCATCTCTCCCTGGGTTCCAGACTCATTTGGAAGCATTTCCCTGCCTTATTTTGTCTTGTACCTGTGCCAGTTTTATCATAATTCGGGGTTTTGGAGGCTTAAGGTAAGTTGGCAGAGCTGCTTTTATTTATTTGGAGCTTTTCTTTCCAGGCCACGTTGGATGGGGCTTGGAGTAAGTCTAGAAGGTGTCCCTGTGCATGGCAGGGAATGGGATGAGGTTTAAGGTCCTTTCTAACCCAAACTATTCCATGATTTTGACTCCCACTAGGTTTCAGTGGACAAAAGTTCATTTCTGGTTTGAAGGGTGATTTGGGGTTTTCTGGGTAAAAAGATCCCTGGTTTGAGGAGTGATTTGGGGTTTTCTGGATGAAAAGCAGCTCAGAAATGTCAGAATCTCGCTGTGAAGTCAGGGTGGCTGCGGGAAGAACTGTTCATCCCCAAACTTCTCACATCAGGGAATCTGGGACATGGATTAATCATTCCAGCTAGGTTTTTGTCACTCTGGAGAGCCTGCAGTGTGATTTATTCGTGCTTTAAAAGAGACTCATGAACCCTTTGGGTGCCGTTATCCTCACGCTGAGCTTCCAGGGAAGGGGCTGGCCGTGGGAATCTCTGGCTTTTCTTGTCCCTGCTGCTGGATGCACACCAGAGCCTTTTGCCAGCTGTCCAAAACACCTGAGAGAACCAGGTGCAGCTCTCTCTGAAGCAGCATCACTGTGGAATTCCTGCATTCAGTTCCTCTGAACAGCCACCTTTAAATCCGTGCTGCTCTTCCCAGCGCTGGTTTTGGGCCAGGCGTTTCCTTTCCCAGTCCCAGCAGCTGCTGGGAATTCCTGAAAGCTCCCAGACTTTTGGGTTTCTGCAGACACAGACTTGTTGGGCACAGGGGTTGCTGTAGCCTGCTCTGAGCAGGACTCCTGGATGCTTTGAAATGCCAGGGTTCCATAATGTGTGATGAGCAGGGATTTGCCCCGTTCTGCTGGGAATGGTGCTGGTTAATGGTGATTGTTGTGGTGACAGGATGGTAACAAAGGAACATACTGGGGAGCTCATTTTGTCACTGAGTGGTACAGATGAACTTGAAACTTGCACAATTTCCCTGAATTTTTGTTTGCTGGTGAACATAATATGGATTTGACTGTACTTTTTGGTTGTCTCTTTCTTTGTATTTGATATTTAAGCCTCCCTAAACACCCAGGCTTGAGGCATGGCACAAAGGATGGCAGGATAGCTCCTGCTTTCCTCATCCCCAATATCCAGTGCTTCTGCTTCTCCATGCTTTGCCTTTCCCATTAGCTAAGGAATAAAAAAATCCTGTACAAAACAAGAACAAATGCTCTTATTTATTCTGCTCAAATCAGTGGCAACTGCAGCAAATCCTCCTCCAGCCCATTGGGTGGGTCAGACTCATGAAGTCTGTTCCAAATGGAATCCCTGTTATATTTTCTGGTCCTGGCTCAGTTGTGGTTGGGGTTTGCCTGGTGGTTTGTGGGTACTGTTCCCAGCCCCTCACACCTCTCTGTGCCCAGATTCCCTGTGGATTGAGTCCCATTTCTCCCTCCTTTCAAGCCTGGACTCCAAGGGCATGCAGAGCAATCTTTCCAGTTCTGTAATAACAGGGTTGCACTGCCACCACCCAGGGCTGGTCTGCACTTCAGATCCGTCCCTTCCCATCTGCTTTACCCCCTCAAAGATTTCAGGCAGTCCTCTGTTGCTCATTGCCTGCTGTTTGCTGGGAACTGGTTGAGATTTACCCCCACTGAGGTGCTGGTTTGGGGGAGAAATGTGGAGGGGCAGCTCTGATTTCTGCTCTCTGTGTGAGCAGGGACAGGACCCAGGGAAGGGCTGGAGCTGGGCCAGGGGGTTGGGGCTGGAGATCAGGAAAGGTTCTTCCCCAGAGGGTGCTGGGCACTGCCCAGGCTCCCCAGGGAATGGTCCCGGCCCCGAGGCTGCCAGAGCTCCAGGAGCCTTTGGACAGGCTGGGATTGTTGGGGTGTCTGTGCAGGGCCAGGGGTCGGACTCTGATCCTTATGGGTCCCTTCCAGCTCAGGACATTCCCTGGTTCTGTGCAGTGTGTTTAGCAGGAGTGGAGCTCCAGGAGAGCAGCTCCCAGCTCCACTGACAGGGAATCCCAGGGATGCTGTCTGCCTGCAAAGCACCAAGCTCACGACGGCTCCCTGGGGTTCTGAGCAAGGAATTGGGATGCCACAAGGTCAGTCACATGGTGAAGCCAATATTTCCCTCTGTCCCGGCCTCTGGCACTGCCCTTTGCCCACACCAACATCACCATGGACCTTTGTGCTTGTAGATTCTTCTCTCCATCCCCATTGCACAGCACAGTGCGAGCTCCATAGTCTGAAATTTGCAGAGGCTGGTGGGTGTCTGCCCTCCCTAATTCACATTTTCTGCTAAAAAAGCCCAGCCATGAATTCCAGCACCTTTGGACTGCACACACTCCAGTACTTCCATGGGGGTCAAGGACACGCTGTTTGCTTTTCAGGAATATCACACTTCCCATCACCTTTTGAGGTTTTGATTAGGGCAGCAAAGAATCACGGAATGGTTTGGGTTGAGAAGGACCTTAAAGCCCACCCAATGCCACCCCTGCCATGGGCAGGGACACCTCCCACTATCCCAGGTGGCTCCAAGCCCCATCAAACCTGGCCCTGGACACTTCCAGGGATCCAGGGGCAGCCACAGCTTCTCTGGGCAACCTGTGCCAGGGCCTCCCCACCCTCCCAGGGAAGGATTTATCCCCATATCCCATCTGAACCTCCTGTCTCTCAGTGGGAAGCCATTCCCCCTTGTCCTGGCACCCCAGGCTCTGGTAAAAAGTGCCTTCCCGTGTTTCTTGTCAGGTCCTTTCTGTTTCCAGCTGTCTGCACATCCCTCTGAACTCTGGAGAGGTGGCAGCTCAGGACAGGGAGCTGCAAACCTCTGCTCCCTGAATCCTAGTGTTGCTGTTAACCCCAGCTTCTTGTGGCTTTTGTTCCTTTACCTGCAAAATGGGGTTAACTGTGGAATGTGGAAGGCTGGAATGTTTGAGGCATTTCAGGTTGTGGCTCTGTGGCCAGACCAGGTGTCTGTCTGTGATGGAAACTCCTTTGTTCCACCTGAGAGAGGGAAAATACCTTCCATACTGTTTTGCTGTGTTTAGCAAACAGATCTGCCTTTAAACCCCCTGCCTGTGATCCAGCCCTGCTCCTGGGCACTGCTGGGGATGGTTAATCCCTGCTTGGGAGCTTCCATCAAAGGCCTCACCGCGGGAATGGCAGGGCTGGGCGTGGAGGGGGAGCACAGACAGGTTTGGTGTGAGACACAGCCAGTGTGCATCCCAAAAGCACCGTTTGGGTGTGTCTGACACACTGCTGTGTCCCAGGAGTTCAGATCAGGAGGGGAGGGCAGTTTGGGGTGCTCATCCCTGGTGGTGGTGGATGTCCTGGTGTCCTGCTTGCTAACAAAAACATTGCATCAGCATTGCTGCCAAGTCAGCAGTGCGTCTGAAAGCCCCGGGCATCGATTCCAATCAAACCTTGGCCAGCCAGGCTGCAATAAAATGGGTTTTTTCCAGTATATCTTTCTCTTTTTATGGCTTGAAAGTCAGTAGCCTTGAGCTCATCTTTGCTTTGGGTGCAAGGTCTGGGGGCTGTACATGACTTACGTGTTTTTGTGGGGAGAGGAAAGGTGTAGTTGGGGAATCTGGGCTGAAGAATAGCTTTGTTTATTGCAAAAATAAAATTGTTACCCCCACCAAACTGCTCATTTGCCACTGCCCAGAGCTGGACATGAGCCAGGTATGCCCAGGTGGGCAAGAGGCGGATGGCCCCTGGCTGGTCCCAGAATGTGGCACCGGGGGACATGGTTTAGTGGGGACATGGCAGTGCTGTGGGAGCAGTGCACTCGGTGATCATGTAGGGTTTTCCCAGCCTTACCAATTCCATAATTCTGTGATGGATGGGAGTGCTGCCAAAGACCACATCATGATGGAGAACTAGAGCTTGGAGCATGAGCACCCACAGCAGGAAAATCCTGACTTTGACGTGGCTGTGCTGGACTTCATTTTCCTGAAACTCCATCCTTCGTTCCCACTGCGAAACATCCAGCCTGAGTTTGCAGCAGTGTTGGACACTGGAATCCTGCCTGATTGTCCCACCCGTGATTGCCTGGGTTCTGTGGACAGCACTGCAGTGAGGTGTGAATCCTGGTTGTTCCCAGCCTCTGGAAGTGCTGGTGGTTTCTGAAGGGAGCCCTGTGTCCAGCCCTCAATGGATTTCTGGAAACAAGGCTTAGAGCCTTTGCTTTCCTCTCACTGATTCCTGATCCTGCAGCCCAGCCCCCCTCTGCCTGATTCAACAGGGGCAGGAAGTTCTCGAGAATCCTGGTCTAGGATCCAGTGGGTTCAGGTGGGATATTGGGATAAATCCTTCCCTGGGAGGTGGGCAGGCCCTGGCACAGGGTGCCCAGAGCAGCTGCGGCTGCCCCTGGATCCCTGGCAGTGTCCAAGGCCAGCTGGACACTGGGGTTTGGAGCAGCCTGGGACAGTGGAAGGTGTCCCTACCGTGGAACGAGATGTGCTTTAAGGTCCCTGCCAACTCAAACCATCCCATGATTCCATGATCCTCAGTTCTCCCAAGTTCCATAAGACTGGAAAGGGACTAGGACCATCCTCAGCAAAGGCAAGAGAGCCCCAAATCCCGGAGGCAGAGGAGGAAGAGGCCTGACGCTGCCATGCCGAGCGGAGCAGAGTAGGAAATGCCATTTTCCTGCTCCCCAGCTGCCTGTGGGCTGCAGGAGGTGGATGAGCTCAGGGGTGTCCCAGCCAAGGAAGCTCTGGCACTCGCCTTTCCTGCAGGACACGTGGGGACCGTGGCTTCCCTGGGAATGGCACTGGGAGGTGCCCAGGGCTCTGCAGAGAATGGACTTTAACAAAGTAATCCCACAAGCCCCTAGCACAGCCTGTCAGAAAATTGGGAATGAAGGCATCCAGTATGTTTGGGTGTTCTGTTAACAAACCCTTTCCTAAGATATGTCCACGTTTTTCATTTGGTTATTCTGCTCGGGCAGTTGGAACTGGGCATTGGGCTGGATGGAAATCCAGAACTTGCAGGAGTTGTGTTTTCAGGCTGGTTTTTCAGCTGAGCAGAATTGGGCTGGATTTGGGTCAGTAGCCGTGTTTTCCTTGTGGTTCCATTATAAGTTCCCTCCATTTGTGCAGATGAACCAATTTTGGTGATTTTGGGAGGTTTCAGGTGTTGTAGGACTCAGGGAACGCTGTGACATTCTCACAGGCTGTCCTCCAGACAATTCTCCACAGCTTTCCAAGAGCTTGTCCAGGAGCTCCTGTGCTCTCCTGGTGACAGCAATTCCAGGATCTCCCAGTGTGGGTTTGCTCAGTGTTCCCAATCGGGAATTCTTGCCAATAAATCATCCTGAGCAGGTTTGGATAAATGTTTTTATCCTGTGAAATTCATCCTCCTACAGCGGATGTTGCACCAGGAGGAGCAGCTGCCCTTTTCCTTGGAAAAAATTCGATTTTCCAGACCCAAAGGCTTCTCTTTGCTTTTAGGGATTATTCTGGGTTTTGGGGCTCACAGGGAGTTCAGTTTGCAAATCGAGCAGGATTTGTTTGCTGGGAAAAGCTGAGGTGAGGCTAACTGGAATTCAGGGCTTGGCAGGGGCCGGCAGAGGGAGTGTGTGAGCCCGAAATCCTCCTCATTTCCTACAAAATTTAGGGGATTTCGGGAGCGCAGGAAAAGGGAGCAGCCGATTATTGCACCCGAGCAGCTCCTCCAGTGCTGCCAGGGCTTGGCAAGGCGGATTTTGGCAGGTTTGAAACAAATCCAACTCTTTTAAGGGTAATAATATTATCCGAAACCATGGAAATTCTCCAAATCCATGCATACATAACAAGTGGAGGGTTTGGTGGATGGTGGAGGTTTTGGCTTTTTTCATGGCTTTCTGCAGGGATATTTAAGGGCTTTCTTTTTTGGTGTGGAAAGGGAAATACAGAACTCACAGGAGTTGTCTCTTTAAGACTTGTTTTTCGTGTGAGCAAAACCAGGCTGGATTTTGGGTCAGTTGAAGTGTTTACCTCATGGTTTCATTATAAATTTCCTGCATATTACTTCATATTTTTTAAGATTTTTTTTTTTTGAGCTTTGGAACCATTTATGAGGTTTTGTAATAACAATAATAATAATAACGATAATAATGAGGATTTCCCTACATACACCTCAAGTGTGGTGTCATTAAACTCTGCTGCTTCCCCTTTTCCTGTGAGCTCTACACCAAAAAGTCCCTCAAACAGCAGCTCCCTGATTTGTATTCCACCAAAAAATCCAGGATAACCCCCCACATTTTCATTCTGGTTTTCAGTGCATTCATTTTGTGGGAAAACAGATTCAGCAGGATTTATTTGTAGGTTGTTGTGCTGTTTGTGCAATAAATCCTGCTGTGTAATGTCACACTGTTGCTTATTTTTTAACTGAAACCTCGGGAAAGAACAAGCAGGAATCTGGAATAGCAAAGGGTCAGCTCATCACTGGGCTGGGAGGAATTCCTGGGATCTTGGTACCTTTTTATAACAGAAATATCAACCAAAATTCAGCTGCAGTGGTGCTGTTCCAGGACAATGGGCAGCAGTAGAAATGATGTAATATGGAATTTTTTCCCAAAGCCCACTGTTCTAACAGGCAAAACCATCACAGGGAGGTTGCGTTGACAGAGAAATGGTGGAATTTTCAACCTTCCAGATGGAATTTAGGAATCCTTTCTTTTCCTGGATGACTTGTATGAAAGAAAAACAATTTTGTGTTGGGGAAAAAAAAGGGGAAAGCAGTTCTTTGAAGAGCCCTTGGAATTGCCTGTTTTGCAGGGATAAGGAGCATCCGTGGTGCCGGTATTCCCGAGGTCTTGCTCTGCACAGACAGGATATTGCTCATATAACTTCCCAGAGGCTCTATTTTCTTTTTTTGAACTAAAATCTGTTTTTTTTCCCCCCATTGTTGAGCTTGCCCAGCAGTTGATATCCAAAAGGATCAGTTGCAGCTGCTGCAGGTTGGGGAGGACTGGGAATGTTGTTTTATTTTATGGTATTTATCCCAGTCCTGAGTCCCATGGTTCCCACGGACCTTTCATTCCCTGTGCTGCTGCTTTTATAAAATAGCATGCTTCTCCTCGGAAATCGTGCTGAATTTTCCTCTTTTCACCCCAGAAGGGGTCTCAGGGCTTGTTTTAGGGCAAAACCAGGAGGAGAGATAGCTGCAGGTGGAGTCCTTGATGGCACAGCTGGAGAGACAAACATGAAAACACTGAAAATCCTTCCCATAGAGATAAGATTTTTTTAAAGGAAAAATGGACCATTTCTGTCTGATGGAAGAGGGTTTTGATTTGAACTGGGGCAGAGAATCAGCCAGAGGTGTGGCTGTCCCCAGAGTGCCCCCCTGGAGACGCTGGCAGGCAGAAGAAGCCATGCCAAAGTATGAGGAAGAGTCTGGAGCAGGCTGGAGACAGTTGCTGCCTTCCACCCCTGCATTACCACCAGGGCTCCTGGTTGCCAGGTGCAATGAAATCCCTCTCTGGTGGCAGCCCAAGCCCTGGGCCAGCCTGGGTCCTCTCACACACTTGGAATGTTTTGTTCCTGACGGGAGCAGCACCACGGCTCCTCCGCTGGTGTTTGGAGAGAGCATTCCTTGTGGCCTGTGGAAAGGAGCATTCCCTGTGTGTGCAGTGCTCTGACTCAGAACCGATGCTCAGCCTCTCATTGCCGTTCAACAGCTTGCCCTTGGAGGCTTTTTTCCATAAAATCCATAAAAAGCCGGGGGTGGGGGGGGGGGGGGAAGGCAGGTTAAAAACCCTGCAGGTTCAAGCACTTCCTTAAGCAGCTGGAAGTTGTGGAGAAGAGGAGGCAGCTCAGGAGGGAACCACCAGTGCCACCCACACCTGAGCTTTGGGCTCCGGGACCAGGAGAGGGGTCTGCAGGTAGGAAAAGCTCCTTGCACCAAGAAGGGATTTGCAGGAGCAGATTTTGAGCAGTGCGTCAACCCGGTGGGGTTATTTTTGCCTGCATTTAATATTCCTCATCTGTTAGTTCCAGATAATTACTTTAGGAATAAATAGCAGGTTCTTAACGAATTTCAGGAGGGGACAGAGGGAAAATTGAAGTGCTCTGAAAGGAGGAAAAGGATTATGAAATGTTTTGCCAGCTGGCAGAGACACAGCTTTTAGGAAAGGGCAGGCAGATTCCATCGGCGCCGGCAGAGCTCCGCTCCCGCTGCTTCCAGCGCTTCCTGTCGGGCTGCTGGAGCTGCCATTCCTCCTTGCTGCAGCTCCAGGCTGATTCCTGAAGGCCCCAAAACTTTCCTAGTGCTGGGATATACAGGCATTTCTCTGGGACCAACAGGGCTCTGGGGTGCAGAATATCATGGAATGTTTGGGGGATATGTTGGTGTTTTCAGGGCTCAGTCCGATCCCGGAGTTAATTGGATTGCAGCTACTTTGAGATGAGACAAAACTGCTTAAATCTCTTGGTTGCAGCTTTTTGAGTGCTCAGAGATTCATTTTAGCCCAGGTGCAAAGTGGAGTCCAGCATGGTGCAAGCAGAGAGCACCTGGAGAGGCAGGATGAGAGAGAAAGCACCTCTTGCATCACCCCAAAATGCAGGAACAGTCAGTTCTGCTCCTGGAATAACCAGTAAAACCCCAGGTGTGGGATTTTACCACTTTTTGCCAGCTGCCTGGGTTTTTTTCCTTTTTCTGTATTGGAGCAGGGTTTTGGGACAGGGCTTTGCTTTGCATTCCAGGGGTGGTTATTCCCAGCCCTGCCAAACAGAATCCACATCTGTGGCAGGTCAAGCTTGGAGGGTTATTTTGACAGGGAGCTGCCTTTTGGGAGCTGAGTTTATTGCTGGCCTTGTTTTCCTTCTGAAAAAGAACACGGTGTCGGTGTGAAAACTCTGATGATGGTTATTCCTTATGCTCAAAACGTTTAGGAAACAAGCATTTACCAAAGGATATGCTTTGGAATATTTATAATGTTATCAAGTGGCTTGGGAAGAGCAGACAAAACTCAGTGGAGCTTCTCCATCCTCAGATATGCTATTTGAGGCTCCTCCCGCTGTTTTAAAATTGGCCTTAAAGATGGTTTTTGTTGTTTTGTGCCTGGGATCAGCCTGACGTGTTGGGTTATTCCCGAGCCTGCTCCAGAGGATCCAAATTGGGATTTACTAGCTGGAAAACACCTCTTTCTAGTGGGTGTGCATTCCTGCACTTCCCATGACTCTCTCCAGCAGGATTTGGACATTATTTAGAGCACAAAAAAAGGACAAATAAAAGTAGTTGGGATCACACAAGGTCCTGACAACTCCCCAGCCCATCACCATCTGCAGGGTCCTGCTGTCCCCAGGCCAGAGGCAAAAATCCTCCTGCTCAGGCTTCGGGCAGGGCTTCAGGGTGGGGATGGAAACCACTGGCTCCTGGGGAGCTGCTCCGTGATCCCAGGCTGGGAGGAAGGAAAGGACAGACCCTTCTGCACTTCTGTACCCTGAGCAGCAGCACGGCCCCATCCCAGACCGGAGCACGGCCCCATCCCAGACCGGAGCACGGCCCCATCCCAGACCGGAGCACGGCCCCATCCCAGACTGGAGCACGGCCCCATCCCAGACTGGAGCACGGCCCCATCCCAAACTGGAGCACGGCCCCATCCCAAATTGGAGCACGGCCCCATCCCAGACTGGAGCACGGCCCCATCCCAGACCGGAGCACGGCCCCATCCCGGACCGGAGCACGGCCCCATCCCAAACTGGAGCACGGCCCCATCCCAGACTGGAGCACGGCCCCATCCCAGACCGGAGCACGGCCCCATCCCAGACCGGAGCACGGCCCCATCCCAGACTGGAGCACGGCCCCATCCCAGACTGGAGCACGGCCCCATCCCAGACTGGAGCAAGGCCCCATCCCAAACTGGTGCACAGCCCCATCCCAGACTGGAGCACGGCCCCATCCCAGACTGGAGCAAGGCCCCAAACCAGACTGGAGCATGGCCCCATCCCAAACTGGAGCACGGCCCCATCCCAGACTGGAGCACAGCCCCATCCCAAACTGGAGCACGGCCCCATCCCAAACTGGAGCACAGCCCCATCCCAGACTGGAGCACGGCCCCATCCCAGACTGGAGCAAGGCCCCATCCCAGACTGGAGCACGGCCCCATCCCAAATTGGAGCACGGCCCCATCCCAAGCAGGAGCACGGCCCCATCCCAGACTGGAGCACGGCCCCATCCCAGACCAGAGCACGGCCCCATCCCAGACCGGAGCACGGCCCCATCCCAAACTGGAGCACGGCCCCATCCCAGACTGGAGCAAGGCCCCATCCCAAACTGGAGCACGGCCCCATCCCAGACTGGAGCACGGCCCCATCCCAGACTGGAGCACGGCCCCATCCCAAACTGGAGCACGGCCCCATCCCAGACTGGAGCAAGGCCCCATCCCAAGCAGGAGCACGGCCCCATCCCAGACTGGAGCACGGCCCCATCCCAGACTGGAGCACGGCCCCATCCCAAGCAGGAGCACCAGCAGCGCTGGCTCCATGCTGTGTCAGGATGGAAACCAGCACAGGCACTCCCCAGCCATGGATGCCTTTGCTTGGAAAAGGCCCAACCCTCCATTCTTTCATTTTTTTTTAGCTCAACTCCACTTTTCCCTTTTCCCCACTCCCTCAGTCCCTGGGAGTTTGTGCCTGCTGGGCTGCGTGAGGCGGGTTCGTGGCAGCAGCAGCAGTGCCTGTGTCACAGTGTTTGGGTTCCAGCCTCCCCTGCCCCAACAGTGACTCCAGCAGGGATTTCTGACATGGGAAATGTGCTGGGTTCTGCTGTGGTTCCTCCCGTGGTTCCTCCCACAGATTGACAGCCCTGTGGATTTTCCAAAGCTGCTTCATCAGGGAACCTGACAGCAGTGGGGACTGGTGCTGTCGCCTGTCATTTTTCTGGGCATGAATTGGTTGCCATGGAAAGCTTTCCCACTCCATGTCTCCACCACCTGCCATTCCCACAGCGTGAGAAAAACCTGGATTAGTAACAGCAGCTCAGGTTATTCCTGCAAAATGAGCCTCGTTTATAAATCAGGTCAATGACCCAAGTTGATGGTTTAACATGGGGTTTGTTACCAGGGTATTTCTGTATCAGGATATTTCTTTATCAGGATGTTTCTGAATCAGGATATTTATCCTGCTAAGTAACCCACGTTAAACAATGACATCAATAACTTCAAATCCTTCCAGCTGTATTTTCTGGATTAGGGTTTGGAAAAAATAATTATAATATTCTTATATTGGAGGACGTTAGGGAAAAGCTGTCTTGTCTTCTCTTGAGGAGCTAGTTTGCTTCCTGGCTTGCTGCAGGTTGGATTTATCCTATGGACTGTGTGGATCTGCCTCCAATAATTCTGGTCAGTTCAGTGCTGGAGGTGGCTGGGCGGCCTCTGCCTTGTGGACTTGAGAGGAACTCTGGCTGAGTGATGCAAGAACAGGGAGCTCGCCCTGGTTTGGGTGCTTTCCTCGTGCTAGGAAAGGATAAAAAGGGAATTTCTGGAAAAGAAAGCCCCGTGTCATCCCCGGGAGCTGTTACTGTGGTTTGGGCTATGGATCCAGGAGCACTCAGGGAGCAGCTGCTCCCTTGGTCTCTACGCAGCCACCTTGGGAGGGAAAAGTGCTGCTGCTCTGCTCAAGACAGGCTGGCTGCTTCCTGGAAATGGAGCCCAGGGGTTTGCCTTGCCACAGCAGGCATGGATTTAACCTCACACGGTGCCAGGTGCCCAAAATGGACACAGCCACTTGTTAAGGGGGATTTATGTCATGATACTTTTCTGTCATCGAGGTGTCACCTTACACTTGGGATGTTGGGAATAGCTGGAGATACAACCTCTGCTATCCCAGCCTTCCATCAACAGTAAATCCCGGGGGGATTTGCTTTCTTCACCTACTGCCAGCCAGGGCTGTGTGCAGGTATTTCACAAATAAAAGGAAAAGGGTGGTGAAAACGAGGCAGGGCATTTTTCCCCCACAAGGAGTTGTTTGGGCTAAAACAGCCTCACTGGCAGAACAGGTTCCACGGGACGGAGGGACTGTAAATGTCACTGTGATCCTGTCTCACCTCTGGTGAGATTCCACAGGGATCCTTTCCCCATCCCAGCTGGGTCCCACGGTGCAGGGCAGAGCAGGGCGATGTCTCCTTGTGCCCAGTGAGGGAGCAGCAGCTCCAGGGGTTTGGCTTTGGCTCTCTGCTTCCCACTGGAGGCAGCAGCAGGGTGGGGAGAGATGGAGTGACCTGGGAAAGCCGTTCCTAAACCCTCAGCTGCTGCAAAACTGCAAAACCACATCCTGCACTTGGTGATTGCTATGCCAGAGCCCTCTGGTGTGGCACACACCTCTCGGTGCGTTCCTGATGCTCCCTGTGACCTCCCCATTGTCCCTTTCCCAGCTGTGACGTGGGATGCCATGGCCAGCTCCTCGGACAGTGACGATGACGGGTTCATGGCCGTGGATCCAGAGGACGCCGCGGTGGAAGGGACGATGGAGCAGGAGGATGAGCCCCACGCTGAGCTGGAGGTGGAGGAGCCCAGGCCCAGCTCCAGATCGATGCTGGAGCTGCCAGAAGAGGTTTTGGAATACATCCTGTCCTTCCTCTCTCCCTACCAGGAGCACAAAACCGCTGCCCTTGTCTGCAAACAGTGGTATCGACTGATCAAAGGTACAAATGATGGCAGCAATTTCTTTAATTGTGGGGCCTAGAACCCAGATCTCTTTTATCTTTGCCTCTTGTTTTCCCCTCAAACTCTGAAATTTGGCTTCTGTGAAATCCTAGAGAAATCCTAACAGCCATGGGGTCCCTGGCTTTGCTCAAAGAGGACCTGTAGCTGTGCAGAACTGAACCCCTCAGTCTCTCTCAGGGTAGAAAACCCAGAGAGGCCATGAATTCCCATCCTGGAAGTGTCCAAGGCCAGATTGGACAGGGCTTGCAGTGATCTGGGATAGTGGAAGGTCCCACCTTTGGCAGAGGTTGGAGCTTTGAGGTCCCTTCCAGCCCAAACTAAAACAAAGCCCTTTGCTGCCTTTGGGTGCTCCCAGTGCTGCACTGGTGACCTTGGATTGCAGCCTCCTCCCCAGAGCCCCTGCCAGTGTCCCATGGCTGATGTGGCTTTAATTGCGCTTCGTTTGTGTCTTGCTCAGTAATTAACATTCCCAAAGCTGCTGCTTTCAACAGCCCTGGCTCTGGTTCTTACAGCTCTGCTGGAGATAAGTGCAGTATAAAATCTGCATGAGTAGAGATGTGCATATTCCAGCTTCTTGGAAGAGTAGCCCAGAGACACAGATCCTTCCTTGGCCTCCGCACATTCATTCCAGAGCCTCGTGGGGATATTTTAATGCTGGAGAAATATGATACAGCAAATAAGGAGGGAAAATTTGGACAGGGATACAAACAGAACCTCCTGCTTCATTTTATTTTAATACACTCGGTGATTTCTGGTACGATTCTGTTGGGTGCATGCTTTAATCATGAGCTTCATTTAAAAACAAGGAGTTTCAGAGGAGAGCAGTTCAGTCCTAGGAAATGGGACAGGTTGCTGCACAATGGGAATGTGTTCCTTCTGGAAAACAGGAGGGGGTGTCAGGTGAGGAATGCCCTTGGCAGATTGTGGGGTGATGGCTCATTTATGGACTTCTCCTCATCTGAAGGATTCCAGGCATTTCTCACTTTGCCCAGAGCTGAACAGGCTGGGGGTTAAAAAAAAACACAGCTACCCCAGCAGGGACCATGGCCCAAAATAACTCTTTTTGTGCATCCTTTTGGGACAACAGCCCTGGGGAAGGGCCTTTTCCAAGTGCTGCAGCCCCAAGTGGCTGCTTGGCTGTTTCCTGGAGTGGCCTGCAAGGGATGCAGCTGGGACGGACAAACACCTGGGATTCACCCCAGAGGGATGTGGGAAACATCCCTGGAGCCCAGGGATGAGCAGCCAGGGGCACAGCGTGGCTTTGGGCTGTGTCACCTCTCAGGGGACAAGTGGTGCTGGGCAGCTGGGCCCTTCTGGGGCAATTCCAGCCAAAAAAAGGCCTGGAGCCACCACCTGCGAGCTGTGCCCAGAGAGGTCACTCGAGGTAAACAATTGATTCGTGTTCTCCTGGTTAATTTTTCCTGTTTGCCAGGATACATCTGCCGTGCGCTGCTGGAGCTCACATTCCCTTTCCCGTGTGACTCTCAGGGATCAGCTCCTCGAGGACTCCAGACTTTTATTTTTTTATTTAAAAAAAACCTTCCTGCTTTATATCCCGTAGTGGGATTTCTTGCTGGGGGTGTTCCTGGCACAGGGCTTGGGGAAGAACTCTTGGCAGGTTGTGGCATCCTCAGTGCAGGTGCCACCAAGTGTCTGCTGAGCTGCTGCTGCTGCCAGAAACCTTCTCCAGACCCTTTTGTCTCCTCTGGCCTCTCCCAGCACCCTCACACAGTGGCAACCTTGGAGCATCCCTGCTGATTTTTATCACTGATATCTCCTTTCCGTCTTTGTTCAGATCCCTGGCCAGTAGCTGCATTCACACTCTTAAAAATTGATTATTGCACTGAGCTTCCTCGAGGGAAGGGAAGCTGCCCCTTGGGGTGTGATGAGGGAACAAGGGTGCAGCACAGAGGGCTGAATACAAGCTCTCCAAAGCATCCCAGTGCTTCCTTCCTTTCCCAAAGGCTCTGCTTCCCCGAGCCGGAGCTGCCGGGATGTCATGACCCAGCCGGTGCACGCTGCTGACTTCTTCATTTGCAGAGTTCCCTTGTCTTTATTCCTTTAATCCCCTGCATTCCCAGCGTGTTTCTAACCCAAACACGGGGGTTTGCAGCTGTCCCCGTGCAGGCACAGTTTGTTCCCAGCCTTGCTGACAGTGTTGTTCTCTCCCCAGGTGTGGCCCATCAGTGCTACCACGGCTTTATCAAGGCAGTGCAGGAAGGGAACATCCAGTGGGAGAGCCGCACTTACCCCTACCCCGGCACCCCCATCACCCAGCGCTTCTCACACAGTGAGTATCCTGGGAATCTCCTCCCTCAGGGGCTGGCAGTGCCATCCCTGGAATCCTGCTGGAAGCTACCTTCCTTGGGGGCTGGCAGTGCCACACGTGCCCATCGCCACCGGTGTTCAAGCCACAGCTGTGCCAACACTTGGCACAAGAGCAGGGATTTGGGAGCTGCTGGTCATGGTGGACTCGTTGGTCCTAGGAAATGTTGATGGAGTGGAAATGGGTTGGGATTGTGGCTTTCTGGTTGTGCAAGGATCTTTCTGCAGCTCTCCAGGCTGGAAAACTCTCCCAGATCATGGAGTCAGCCCTTGACCAAAATGTGTCCCCATGTGCCACATCCAGGGATGGTGTCTCCAGCACTGCCCTGGGCAATCTGTGCCAGTGCCTAACCCCCATTCCATGAAGGGTTTTTCACAATATCCAGCCTAAATCTCCCCTGGCACAGCCTGGGGCTGTCGCCCTTGTCCTGTCCCTGTTCCCTGGGAGCAGAGCCCGAACACCCCGGCTGTCCCTTCCTGTCAGGAGTTGTGCAGAGCCACAATGCCCCCCTGAGCCTCCTTTTCTCCAGGCTGAGCCCCTTTCCCAGCCCCCTCAGCCTCTCTTGGGGCTCCAGCCCCTACCCAGTCCATTCCGATCTCTGGACATGCTCCAGCCCCTCAGTGTCCTTCATGTCCTGAGGCACCCAGAGTTATCCCCAGGATCTGGCCCTGAGCTTTGTGTCCTCCCCAACACCCCCTCCCTCAGCTGGACTGGAGTCATTCCCATCAAAGCCAGTGGGTTTTGGGAAGTGCAGCACTCAGGGATGTGCACCAGCTGCTCGCACAGTTCCTCTACATCTGTAAGGAAAACTGGGAATTCTGCAGTGTGCTGGGCTCAAATCGAGCAGAGCTGCAGGTGGATTTGCTGACAGAAGGGAGCGATTCAGTCAACAGCACCACTCAATGTTTGGGTGAATTCTTCCCCTGCTTCCAAGAGTCTGGAAAAGAACAGAGGAGAAAAGATACCTAAACACAGTGCCTTTGAGGGAAAGGTATTGAAATAAACCCTGTTCTTTGGAGCACAGTAGCATTGAGCTGCCTCGGCTCCAACAAAAAAAAAAAAAACAAGACAAAAATTCCTTCCTGTGACTTGAGCACGGGGTCTGAGCCCTCTGGGGGACAGCTCTTCCAGGAAGCAAATTGCATTTTTCTGAGGGAAGGTAAACACTGTGCAAACCCTGCCATTCCAAGAGCAGCAGGCATCACATTTTCATCTTCCCAAGCAATAATTTATGAGGCAGCCGCCTCGCTGCCTCCTGCCAAGACAAGCCCGGGAGACGCTGCTGCGGGGAGCTCTGGTGAAGTCATTGTGCTCTGCCGAGATACCCTCGCCTTCCTGAAGGATGAAAAGGCTCCGCAGTTCACAGCTCATTTTTAGCAACCTTAATGAAGTGCTTATTAACGACTTCACATTTGCATGTATTTCCCTTCAATTTTAGCAGCGTTTTTTGCGACTACTGGGTGCTCAAGCCAGCTAGAAATTGCCTGGAAAAGGCTCAGAGTTGCCCCAAAGAGCACTGCGTGCTCTTCCCTTTATCCTGCTGCCTACCACGGGCTTCCTGGCTGCAAAGTGAGTTGTCTCCCTAAATCCACAGCCCTCGGAGCGTGTAATCCGTATTAGCCTCGCTCAGTGACATGGCCCCGGCTCTGCCCGGCCCCGGTGGCCACGGCAGCATTATTAATGCACTTTGTGGGCACAAAGCTAATCTGGATTAACTTGTTTGCTGACTTAAACGGATTGGTTTGTGAGCAGCTGCCCAAATCTGCAGCCTCTGCTTTCCCTGCAGCAGCATTCCGTGCCTGCGGGCGAGATTCCAGCGTTAAAGCCGAGCTACAAATCGTCAGTTCCGGAAAGTCAAACTCTGAACCTCTGAACCGTCACCTAAAGTCCCAAGGGATGACGGTGAGCTGAGGTGGAGGGAACAGGAGTTTGGGCAGTGGGGAGGGAGCAGGCAGGACTCACAAAGCCCTTCTTGAGGGATGAGTGATTTGCTGGTTTTTGTGGGAAGACGTCACCGCCCAGGCACGAGTCAGTGCTGCTATCAAAGCTCTGTCTGGGGCTCGCTCTCGCTTCCAGGAATTATTAGAACTATCCCAGAAGTTCTCACAGGGAGCACAAACGGCCAAGGAGGGGAATTCTAAGCAGCTGGAAGTCAACCTGTCTGCTCTCAGTCCTGAAGGGAGGAGTGGCAGGAGCGCTTGATAAGGAATAGTGAATGGAAGGCGCTGCCGTGGGGAGGGAGTGCCTGGCAGGGATCACACCGCTGATTTCCAAAGGCTGCAAAACTGCAGGACGTGAAACATCAGTAATGCTGGGTGATTAGGGGCAGAAATCCCCCGTGTTTGGGGTTTTTTGGATGATGTTTGCAGGAGTCACTGAGCTGTTTTATGTATGAACCTGCGAGGTCACAGCAGGGCGATGAGTCACAGGGTGAAATCACTGCCCGCAGTCGGAAAAAGATGTCAGGAGGCTCAGGAATGCAGAAACGGAAAAGCAGCAAAGGAATGCCGACCCTTGTGCCAGGGATATTGATCCTTTGCTGGAGGAGTGTCTAATTTTAAGCACTGATTTATTGTTTTTGTTTCCAAGGAGCCTGGGGTTGGTGGCACCACCGGGATGAGTAATTACAGCAATTTGTGGGTTTGATGAACCGTTGGGAGTGGTGAGAGCTGGAATGTTTGTTTTACAGGATGGGCTGCTCCTGGAGCAGAGCTGCAGCTCCTCCCAGCACCCAGCCTTGCTCAATATCCCCGGATTTTTGGCTGCACCCAGGCCCTGCACTGCAAGGAGCAGGACAATGGCATTTTAGGGAGTGAGGAGATAGAGGTGGAGATGGAGATAGAAAGAGATGGGAAAGCTGGGGCCATTCACCTGGAGAGGAGAAGGCTCCAGGGAGAGCTCAGAGCCCTTCCAGGGCCTGAAGGGGCTCCAGGAGAGCTGGAGAGGGACTGGGGACAAGGGATGGAGGGACAGGACACAGGGAATGGCTTCCCACTGCCAGAGGGCAGGGATGGATGGGATCTTGGGCAGGAATTGTTCCCTGTGAAGGTGGGCAGGCCCTGGCACAGGGTGCCCAGAGCAGCTGTGGCTGCCCCTGGATCCCTGGCAGTGTCCAAGGCCAATACCAAAGGCTGTCACCCTCCAATCCATGTGGGAATGGGATTTACAGCCCAGCTGGCTCCTTCCCATCTCTCCAGTGGGAAATACAGCCCTTGAACTTGGATGGGTGAATTTATTTTGTGTTCTCTGAGTTTCAGAAGTCCATGCTCTTGATTATGGTGAAGGGAATGTGCTTTCCATTTGGTTTTCCTTCCCCAGTCAGCTCTGCTCTGGCTATCGGCTGCTCCGGGTTAAAATCTCCAGTGGTTCATTGCTCAGGACAGGGGAGTCAAGAGTGTGCTCAGAACCAGAACCTCTGCTCTCCCTGAGCATGAGTGTCTTCAAACACCAGAATTCCTGGTTCCTTTCCAAAGACAAGCCACTTCTGCAGTGCTGAAACTCTGGGGGTCACTGAATTTTGCTGAGACATAAAAAAACCCAACTAAATCCATTCAGTGTTTTCCACCCTAAGAAACCCTAAAACCATAAGGGACGTGCACAATTTCCCTCTGATTTGTTCTACACCTGGTATAAACTATATATAAACATATCATGAATTCCTAGAACATCCTGAGCTGATCCACAAGGATCATCCAAGTCCAGCTCCTGACCCTGCACAGAGCTGCCCCCACAATCCCACTGTGGAATTCCCACAAGCTGGAATAAACTGCACTTTTCATTGTGCTTGCTTTTTCCTGGGTTTTCCTATTTATTTTTTTCCCTCAAGTTGCTCTGCCTTCCTTATCTTCAGCAGCTTAAAATTACTCTTAAAAGAAGTAGGAGAGCACAATCTCAGTGATTTTGATGTGGGGGGTTATTCCACATGGAATTTTACGGGAAACCCGGAATTCTGCCCAGCCTCCAAGGCAGACAAGCTGAGCAAGCCCTCCCTGCTCCATCTCTCAGTTCCCTCTTGCCAGAGGTACCTGGGTGCTGCAGACACTCCCTGCCAAAGGCAGACACTTGCATGGGTCTTGTTTTGCTGCAGAGCTTATTTGGGGCCAAAAGATCTTGGGTATCTTTGAGGGGTTGTCAAACATGGTGTTCCCTCCCTGTTCCCCATCTGGCTGCCTCATCCTTCCCCACAGGGAGCAGAGGGAATGCCCCTGGATGATCCTGAGTTTTAGTGGGGCTCTTTAAATGAGACAGGGGGAAATCCTGAAGAGAGAGCAAAGCCCAGGGCTGGGTGCACAGTGGGGTCTGTGAGCTGTGTGATCCGGCTCAGGGAGGTCAGGGAGCTCAGTGCCTTAATCACAGCTAAGCTCATTAATTACAGGCCTCTAAGGCAGTTTTCTCTGCACTTTGAGGAGCAGCTCTGCCTGAGGGATAATCCTCTTGGGAAGGTTCTTGCTGAGCTTCACCCTGCTCAGGGGTGCCCTGTGGTTCTGGGGAGCTGGGGCAGCCTGGCTGCTGTTCTCCAGGGAGGAAAGGGCCTAACCTGCGGGTGGGACACAGGGCAGTGACAGGGCTGTGGGGACAGCAGTGACAGGGCTGTGGGGCACAGGGCAGTGACAGGGCTGTGGGGACAGCAGTGACAGGGCTGTGGGGACAGCAGTGACAGGGCTGTAGGGACAGCAGTGACAGGGCTGTGGGGACAGCAGTGACAGGGCTGTGGGGACAGCAGTGACAGGGCTGTGGGGCACAGGGCAGTGACAGGGCTGTGGGGACAGCAGTGACAGGGCTGTGGGGACAGCAGTGACAGGGCTGTGGGGACAGCAGTGACAGGGCTGTGGTCACACAGCTGTGACAGGGCTGTGGGGACAGCAGTGACAGCAGCTGTGGTCACACAGCAGTGACAGCAGCTGTGGTCACAGGGCAGTGACAGGGCTGTGCTCTCTCGCAGGTGCTTGTTACTACGACCCCAACCAGTCCATGTACGTGTTCGGGGGCTGCACCCAGAGCAGCTGCAACGCCGCCTTCAACGACCTCTGGAGACTGGACCTCAACAGCAAGGAGTGGATCCGGCCCCTGGCCTCAGGTGAGCCCGGGAGCTCCCCCACACCCCTCCCTCCTCCCTGCGGCTCGGGGTTGTGGTTCTGGGTGTCTGAGCTTATCCCACTGGGATTGGGCTGCATCCCAGGGAAATGTGTGTGAATCCTCAGCCCCACCTTGGGGGGTTTTCTGGGGAGCAGCAGGTCCCTGTCATGCAGGGTGAGGGACATTCCCTGCAGCCACCAGAGCCTGCGGTGATAAGGCTGAGAAAATCAGGATTGTTCAGCCTGGGGAAGGCTGAGAGAGTTGGGATTGTTCGTGCTGCAGTAGGCTAAGATGTGATGGTTGTTCAGCCTGGAGAGGAGAAGGCTCCAGGGAGACCTCAGCCCTTTCCAGGGCCTAAAGGGGCTCCAGGAGAGCTGGAGAGGGACTGGGGACAAGGGCTGGAGGGACAGGACACAGGGAATGGCTTTCCACTGCCAGAGGGCAGGGCTGGATGGGCGATGGGGAAGGAATTCCTGGCTGTGAGGGTGGGCAGGCCCTGGCACAGGGTGCCCAGAGCAGCTGTGGCTGCCCCTGGATCCCTGGAAGAGTCCAAGGCCAGGCTGGAGCACCCTGAGATTGTGAAGGTGTCCCTGCCTGTGGCAGGGGGTGGCACTGGGTGTGTTTAAGGTCCCATTCTGTGATTCCATTCCGTGGTGAGAGTCATTGTCCCAAAGCTGAGATTTTCTTTGCTCATTCCAGTGGCTCCCACTCCAGGTATTTTGGGGGGTGGAGCAGACAAGCCCGTGCAGGTGGGAGAGCGTGGGAAAGCAGTTTCATTCCTGCTGTCCAGGCACCCTCAGCTGGGCAGGAAAACACCACAGATTATTTCCCACACTGGTTTATGTGCTGGAAATGTCACCCACAACAGTTTGGTTTTTTCTTTTTAATTTCTGAATTCCACTAAAATAACTTTGAGGAAAGCAGAAGAATTGGGGGAAGCTCTTGGGGCAGAGGGGAGAAGTCAGAGCAGCTGTTTTGGTGGGAGAAGGAAGGAGAAAAGGAGCTCAACATCCATCAGCATTCCTTGTTGGGAACAGAATTCCCTGTCATGTGCCCCAAGTATTGTGGACTGCTCAGATGTTGTTTATAAAGTATTTTCTTGTCTGGCACTTGAAGTCCTCCAAAATCCAGGGAATAAGGAGATAGAGGTGGAGAAGGATATAAAGGGAGATGGGAAAGCTGGGGGCGTTCACCTGGAGAAGAGAAGGATCCAGGGTGACCTCAGAGCCCTTAGAGTGCCTGAAGGGGCTCCAGGAGAGCTGGAGAGGGACTAGGGACAAGTCCCAAGTGCTGGTGTCACCTGGGGAATTCCAGCTGTGAACACCTCTCTTGGTGCTTGGGCATCTACCCACACTTCATTCGTGCTCTGGTTTTGGGCAAACAGCCCCTGTGGGACTCTCACAAGGGAAGAATTAGGGAGTTGTGGATTTAAACAGGGAAAACGAACCCCAGTCCTCCAAAGGGGCTCCTGCCATCCATCCTGCCCTGCTGGGGCTGGAGAGGGGAGGATGCACAGCTCCTGGGCTCGCAGAGCTCTCTCTGCCCCAGGCCAGGGATTCCTGCAGCCTGGGGAGCTCTTTCCTGTCCCCAGTGTGTGCCTGTCCCGGAGGCCGTCCCGGCGCTCCCAAAGAACGGCTCCTGTGGGAATGCGTGGCGGGGCTCAGTCCCACGGGAAGATCCCCCGAGGAGATGTTCCTGCACGCTGTCATGGGCGAGATGGGATCACAGCTGAAACTGGAGGCCGGGCCCGGGGAGTGCTCTGGTTCCTGCTTTTCCAAAGGGATGAGTCAAGCCCGGTGGGATCCCACAGCTCCTGCTCTTCCTTTGGGTGCCCCGAACTGGGGGTGGCACCGCCTGCCTGGGAAAGGAGAGCGGCTGGAGGGGGCAGAGCTTTGAAATGCTGGGATGTAAATAAGGCAGGAGAGGGCTTTTTAAAAGAAAAACCGAAGAGTTGACATTGATTGATTACCACTCATTGTGTGTGCAGGCTAATTGCTGTGGAGGAGTTCCCACACCTGCCCCACAGACTCCAGAACTCTGGGATGAGATCCTGGCTCTTTCCCAGGGCCAGTCTTGCTCAGAGAGGTTCCCTCACACTCCACGTGTGCCCTTGTTAAGCATCTTATTTAACAAGCCCTGGGCAGGGAATGGGAGCACAATGTCTTGGGCACAACTTCATCCCTTCCTGAGAGGCTTTTCCAGGAGAAGACACCCTTTTGTTGTTGTTGTTGTTACTGTTTGTTCCTACCTGTTTTCATCCGGGTTTTCTGGCTCCCAGGCATGAGATGACATCAGAGCTGGATAATTCCCCTCCAGCCCAAGCTACTTCATCTGGGAGTAAATATTTAGCCTTCAAAGAAATAATTGGCCTGGGTTTCTTTCGTCTCAGAGACAGAAGAGGGAGATAATTACTTCAAAAAACCCTAATTTTTGAGGTTTCAAAGTTTTTTTTTTTTTCGCTTAGATCTGAAACAGTGGCTTTGACGTGTGACTGATGGGGCTGGAGCAGCACAAGAGAGTTGGTGTTTGGCTCTTCTGGAGAGCTTTTGGTGGGATTGGAAGCTCTGGAAAGGAGGGTGGCAGGCAGCAGGATCTCTATTTCCAGAAGGTGCCTCCCAGCTCTTCTCCCTGGAGCTCTCCTGGCCATTGTGGAGCTGCTCCCACCCTTCCCATCCCACACAGGATCTGCTGGAGCAGGAGCAGGATAATTACCAGCTCCATGTGTGGGACGCTGCAGTGCTGTCCCAGGGTAGGTGGTCCCTGGCAGGCAGAGGCCTTTTCCATGTGGTGGGGCGGCTTTCCTTGCCCTCATTTGCACAATTAACCTGGGCAGTTGTTGGAATTTGAGCCCATCTGTGCTCAGGGCATCCTGATGGAGGGCTGGGGGTGGTTTATGCTGGAATCTGTTTATCCAGCTGGAGGCCAGGGTGAGGTCCCACTCCTGTGAGTCCAGCTGGAGCACGCTGGTTTCAGTGGTGAGAGTCCCTGGTGCTCCCCAAAAATGGGCTGAACAGTCAGGAAAGAAACCAAACCTCATTTGAAATAGAGAGTTGCAGGACATTCAGTACCTGGAGAGGCTCCAAGAATGCTGGAGATGGACTTTGGACAAGGGCCTGGAATGCCAGAGGGCAGGGTCAGATGGGATATTGGGAAGGAATTGTTCCCTATGAGGGGGATGAGGCCATGGCACAGATTGGAAGTGTCCAAGGCCAGGCTGGACAGGGTTTGGAGCACCCTAGGAGTGTGGGAGGTGTCCCTGCCCATGGTGGGGCTGGGACTGGATGGGCTTTAAGGGCCCTTCCAACCCAAAGCATTCCATGATTCCATGACTTCATGCCATGGGAGCTGCAGGGGGTTGTGGTGAGGCCTTTGCTGATGCTTGGATTCATCCCTGGATCTGCTGCCCTGCTGGCAAGGAGGGTTTGTGCTGCTCCCATGCAGGTCTGTGGAACTCTCCTGGTGATCTCCCACCCCTCCCTGTGCAAGGAAAGCTGCTGGAGGCTCTCAGAGGAGGGAGCCCCAGGAGCTTTGGCACCATCTGAGCCTCCTGTCCGCACATCCTGCAGGGACAACTCACAGGCAGAACCGGGAGGGTCCCCGGGCAGGCTCCTGCTGCCCTGCCTGGGCTGTTCCAGGCTGTGTCCCTGCAGGCTTTGTCCCTCCTGGGGTCCTTGGTTCCAGTTCCTCAGAGTCCTGCACTTGGCCTCTCTCGGCCAGAACACACCAGAAAGTGCCTTTTTGAATTAGGGAGGAAAAGGCCAGGAACTCTGCTCTCCCAGGGGCTCATGGCACAGAGGTGAAAAGCTTTACCCTTTGAAACTGAGCTTGTCGTGTTTGTAAAGCCAGGGATGGTGCTGGAACGACCAGGGCTTTGCAGGGAGAGGCATTCGTGTAGGATACGCACATCCTCCTCTCGGGTCTGTTTTCTCATCCCCCTTCTGCTCCCAGCTGGGCAGGCAGGAGGGCTGGGAAGGGCCCTGTCCCTCCTGTCCCTGTGTGGTTTCCCTCTGCCAGGCTGGGATATCCCTCGCTGATCCCACAGGGGTTCAGGAGCCCCGAGGCTCCGCTTTTCCTGTTGCTGGGAGGAGAATCCTGCTGCTGCTGCCCTGGGCCACCCTGCCCCGGCACGGGCACCTCCCCAGGACCTCTTCCTGGTTCCTGGGGAGAGGGAAAGCTTCTCGTCTTCCTCAGGACTTCGGGATCAAACCGGGCTCAGAGGCAGAACCCCTCCGTGTGAGGCTTTGATCCCCTCTGCCCTCGGGCCACGGCTGATCCTTCCTCCTGCTCCAGCCTGGAGTTTGTGCCTAAACCTCCTGGGTGGCCTTAGCAGGACGCAGTAAAACCCCTCTGCCAGCAGTTCCTCGTGGCTCAGCTCTTCCCCCAGCCCCCTCCGTGCCCGGAGTGGGAGGATCAGTTTCCCTTTGTGACTGAGGGGAAGGTGCCTTTGATGGTGTTGTGTCAACAAAAGCAACAGCCCCAAGGAGGCAGGAGAGGCTCGGCAGAGACTCCTGGTGTCAGATGTGGTCCTGGTGGAGAAACCTCCCCGTAGCTCGCTCGTGGAGCAGAGAGGTTTGGCCTTGACAAAGCTGTGCAAAAACCTTGCCCCGAGCTAAAAAGCCCAGCCTTGTTTTCATCTGCCCCTTCTAGAAAACAGCGGCGAGTTTTCAAAACAAATTTCCAAACAGTTGCTGGAGTTTCACGGTGCTGAATTCCTCGGTTGCGATCTCCTCAGCTCTGGGAGATTTGTGGAGCTGAAGGAGACACGGGGAAGGACTGAGTGGGCTTCCCGAGGAGGGGGGTGGTGCTGGATCCCACAGGATCCCAGAGGATCTCACCAGATCCCACAGGATCCAGCTATGCACAGCCACAAACCAGAACCACACTGGCACTCAGGGAATGAATCCCACTGGGACAGGAGCCGGGCTGTCCAAGGGCTCAGGGGGAATCTGTGGAATAATCAGAGGTGTGGGAATAGTGGGGAGCTCCTCACGTGTGGATTTAAACCCTCTGTGACTGCAGACTGTGCAGCTTGTTCAGTTCAGGGTTGTGTTTTGCATCAGCTGTGTCCAGTCCTGGGCCCCTCAGTTCAGGAAGGACCTGGAGGGGCTGGAGCATGTCCAGGGAAGGGAACAGAGCTGGGAAGGGGCTGGAGCACCAGGAGCAGCTGAGGCAGCAGGGAAGGGGCTCAGCCTGGAGAAAAGGAGGCTCAGGGGGGCCCTTGTGGCTCTGCACAACTCCTGACAGGAGGGGACAGCCGGGGGGGTCAGGCTCTGCTCCAGGGAACAGGGACAGGAGGAGAGGGAACGGCCTCAGGCTGGGCCAGGGCAGGCTCAGGGTGGACACCAGCAGGAATTTCCCCGTGGAAAGGGTGCTCAGGCCTTGGCAGGGGCTGCCCAGGGAGGTTTGGAGTGCCCATCCCTGGAGGTGTCCAAGGAAGGGCTGGACATGGCACTCACTGGGCTGGGTGACAAGGAGAGCACTGGGCACAGGTTGGACTCGATGGTCCTGAGGGGCTTTTCCAACCTCAGGGATTCTGGGATTTTTTTTCCTGCAGAGCAGTAACTGAGGTGCTCTGCCCTGACCCCAAACTGCAGCTCTGTTCCCCTTGCAGTCACTTCCCTCACAGGGATCCCGGGCACAGCCTTGCTTTGAGCATTAAAACCCCCCAAAATCCTGACCTGACCAAAATTCTGTCTGCAGAATACCCTTGGTGTCCCCCTGGCCTCTGAGCTCACCCCGTGGTGCCCCACGGCCCCGTGTGACTGAGAGCAAAGCTCAGTTTTATGAAAGGCTCAGGATCACCTTGAGGCCCCCAGCCATGTGTCCCTGTTGGCCTCCCAGGGGCCCGGGGGATCCAGGAGCTGATTCCTGGCACAGAACAACCTCCCTAATTATGGCTGAGTGCCTGAGCCTGCAAAGTGGAGCAGGTTAATGGGCTGGATGGAAATCCTTCGTGCTGTGAGCAGTCTTGGTAAGCCTGGAAGACAGGAAAGCTTTTGCCAGCTCTTTTCCTGATCTGGGTGTTTTTTTCCTCCTTGCCCTTTGAGTTTGGTGGCAGTAGGGCTCGCTCCTGCCTCTGCAGAGCTGAAACATTCCATGTTATCCTCCAAAAATCTGTGGCTTTCCCACCAGCATCCAAAGGCTCTTGGAGTCCTCAAGCTCGGAGTGACTTGATGCCTTTTTCAAGCTCAGCTTTAATCCTGTGAGCCTCCTGCCTGGAGCTTCCTTATCCTGCCCCTGATTTCTTCCTTTTCACCCACCCAGTTTCCTCCTGATCACTCACCTAAATTCTTCCTTACACACACTTCATTTCTTCCTTATCCCAGCCCTCACTTCTTGCTTATCCCACCCCTCACTTCTGTCCTTCTGGAACAGAACCAGGACTTTCCAGGCTTTGTCCCATGCCCTTTGGGGCAGAGGCTTTCCCAGCACAGGTTGCTTGGAATTGCTTTCTCCAGTTTAAGCATATTGATTGTTTTCCTCCTTTTTTGGACTCCCAGTTTTATAAGGAGGTGAGTGACCACTCCTGCCAAGCCTTTGACAAACAAACTCTCCAGCAGTATCCCTGGATATAGAGTTTGGACTTCATTCCTGCCCTTGCAGAGGGTGAACTGGCAGCTCTGGGGTGCGAGCAGGGCTGTTCCCAGCCCCTGGATCCATCTGATGTTCATTTGTTCCTCTCTGTGCCTGGCTGGTTTTGTAGAACGTCTCTAATGGAATTTGTGGTGTTCAATATGAAATATCTCAAGGGCAAGAGATGAAAAGTCAACTCAGATCAAGTGAAGGCTTTTTGATTTTTTTTTCTGTGTCAGCTGACACCTGGTTGGGAAGGTGCTGCTGGTTTCCAGGAGATTAAGCCATGGTTTAGGTTTACAGCACACACCTCCCCTCCCTTTGATTTGCCAGGCTCTCTCCTCCTGCAGCTCGTGGCATTGCTGGCTGTGTTTAACCTCTGGAAGGTTTTTGTTGTCTGGATCCAAACCACATTCCACTGGCATCCATCCTTGGATGGCCACCCTGCCATGCCTGGCACGGATCAGTCCCAGGGACCACGGGTACAAAACCCACGAGCAAACTGAGCGTGTGGTGAGCTGTTTGCAGGGATTTATCCCACAGGGACCGTCACTGAACCAGGCAGGAAAAGCCAAAAGATCCTTGTCTGGGATCCCTCCCCTGCCTGGGGATCTGCTCCCTGCAAACAAAGGCACGTGCTTGGAGAGCCCAGCGGGGTGACTGGTCAGTGGGATGGGGAATGGGTGAGGATCACCACCACCAGGGGAAAACAGCCCTGTGCCTCCCAGTCCTGAATCCTACATCTGAAATGTGGGATTCCCACATTCCTCCCTCCCCCCCGACCCCTACCTGGCTGCATCCTGCCCCTCCCTCCAGCTGGCAGCGGCTTATCCTTATCAATGCCGTGTTCCCACGGCTTTTCCAGCGCTCCCGGTGTCGCCAAGGTCACCGAGTCACCCCGTGTCTCCTCTCTGCTCTCAGAGCTGCCGGCGAGGGGGCAGAGGCAGCTCAGCCATTCCATTGAGGTGTGCCTGGGCCTCCAGGAATGCAGTGCCCGAGGCATCCGGGAATGGCTTTGAAGGAGCTGTGGCTCACCCGCCCAGGGCGGTGGGAATGTGCCCAGGAGCAGGGCTGGCTCAGTCGGGGGAGCTGCCACGGGGCTGGCACAGGGCTTTTACCCCAGCAGGCCAAAGCACTTCCCTTCTTCCATTCCCTGCTCTCCCTGCACCGCAGGACTTGGAAGTTCAGCCAGGTTTTATCCGTGGGCAAAACGTGGGGGAAAAGCATTCCCTGCTGTGGGAAATGGGCTCCTGGGAGCGGGGCTGGGCTGCCCTGGGCAGCAGGGCAGGGAGGCAGCGGCCGGCTCTGGTTCTCCCTCAGGGAATGATCCCTCAGCCTGCGGATGCCCTCCTGCCCTGCCCGGACAGCTCAGCCTGACGTGGCAGGAGCCCTGTGGGAAGGGAACAGAGGGAAAGGCTGAGGGGGCTGGGAGAGCAGCAGCTCGAAAGGAAGTGGATGCTGGAGTGAGGATCTGGATTGCCTCTTCCCCCAGTTCCTCTGGGTTCCCTCTTCCCTCAGTACAGTTTTGGGATCTCACCTTGTTCTACTGGCAGGAACACCTTCCACTATCCCAGGGTGCTTCAAGCCCTGTCCAGCCTGGCCTTGGACACTTCCAGGGTTGAGCAGGAATCCCTCCTAGTAGCAGGTAGTAGTAGTAGTAGTAGTAATAGTACCTGGTACTCCCTCCTCCACTTTGGAAAGCTGGCACTTGGAGAACAATTTGCATTTTAATAATCCCAAAGTGCAGGACTGTCATCCCTTTAACCTAGGCAGAAGTTAGGCTGGATTTTCTGAGAAGGTTTTTTTCTATCAGGATTTTTTTCCCCTTTTCCTGACGTTTGATTTCCCAGCCCTGCAGAGAATTTAATTTCTCGCTTGTCCGAGTTTGGTTGGAGCCGAGGAATTTGCGAACTGTGGCTCAGACAAAGCATCTCCAATTTATTTCCTTTTCGGGAAAAAGGCTCAAAACCCCGGAGCCACACACGGCGTTGTTGACACTGGTGGTGTCTCACATCTCATGAATGTGTTGCACCCCAGAGGGAGCTGATCCCTCCTTCCCGAGGCGTGGGAGGCACCCAGGGGTGATGGTTTCCCTGGACACAAATTCCCTGATCGTTTCACACCCAATTATTCCTGGGTCTCTGACGGGCCTTCCCTCCTGGGCAGGTACCTCCCTGTCCATTGTGGGGTCAGCGGGATAAACCCCGCTGCTCTGTCAGCTGGGAAGGAAAGGTCCTCCTGGGAATTTCGGGCAGGCTGTGCTGACATCTATCGGCAGGAGCTCCTTCCAAGGCAGCCCAGCCTTTGCCTTGAGGACTCAATCCAGCAGGATTACGTGTGTAATCCTCGGGATGGAGCAGGCAGCATTCCTGGGGCAGTGTAATCCGCACCCAGCACCGTGGCCTTCCAAGCCTTTCGGCATCCCGGCGCTCCGTAGCCTGATTGTAATCTTTCCCCAAAGCATCTGCTGTAAAACTCATGGGGAGTGGGGCAGGCACGCAGAAGGACGGAGCCCTCGCTCGTGCTTGTCTGCAGTCCAAAGGTGGATTTTGGTTCCTGCCATGAAATATTCAGGAGTTTGGTGTTCAGGGCTGGAATTACTGGAATGAAGGAAAAAAGTGCTTCCCTGGCGTGGAGGGAGCAAAGTTCAGGAACCGATGGGTTGAAAATGGGAGAGAAGGGGGAGACAGCAAGGGAAGGGAGTGCGAAGAGCTGCACTAAATTTCCCTTCCTGTGCTGGAAATTGCAGCGGGAGGATGCTGGGGTTTCAGTGAATAACTGTTGTCCTTGCAGCAAATACTGGGAACAGCAAAGCCCTGGCTCTTCCCAGGCTTTTTGCACTTTCTCCCTCTGACTGCATCCAGAAGGGTTGTGGATTCCCCATCCCCAAAAGTGTCCAAGGCCAGGCTGGACCGGGCTTGGAGCAATCTGGTCCAGTGGAAGATGTCCCTGCCCATGGCAGGGGTTGGAATAGGACGAGATTTAAGGTCCCTTCCATCCCAGATCATCCTGGGATTCTTTGGCTGTGCCTACAGGGTGCTCTTTAGAGGATAGTTGAGGTTTGGAGCCCCGTGGTAGCTGTAACCTCACCAAATTACGCAGCAGCCATTTCCTGGAACACCACTCATTTTGGGATTCTCCAAGGCTGGGGCGCCTCCCTCGCGCTGTGGGAAATGATCCAGGAGCGAAAAGCGCGGAGCTCAGCAGGGCTGGACACAGCCCCGCTGTCCCACCCCCCTGCCCTGCAATTACCCCCTCCTCGAGGCTGGGCAGCCCGAGCCCAGCTCCCAGCTCTTCCCTCTCCTCCTGCAGGGATCACGAGCGGCGGGAGCCACTCAGCCCTTTCTGGGCGCGCTGAGCGCTTCAGTTGCACAGGGGCTGATTTTGGGAAGGTGTCAGGCTGTGAAATCACCGGAGAAGTCTGCAGGGCAGCGTCACTTCAGGGGGAACAAAAACACGAGCATGGAAGCAGGGCGAGGTAGATACTGGGGATTCCGCCCACGGAGAGAGGGAACAGCGGCTTTTGCAAGAGCAGCTCCCCGTGCGGGGCCAAATCCGCCTTTCCCAAAGGATGGTTGTGGAGGGTGACCTCACCCCGAGGAGCTCCCGGCACCTTGGGGCGCTGCTGCCAGGGAGAGGGGCAGGGTGTATCCCAGTAAAGCCTCTCCTGCAGTGCAGCTGCAGGAATTGCGGCAGGAATTGCGGCGATCCCATCCGCGGCTGTGGGGAGATAAGAGGCCGAGCCCGCGGCGTTCTGGCGCGGTTATCTCGGCATTGTTTGCTCAATGCTGCATGAGGACATTTTTGCCAGGCATTAGCACAGAGTGACTCAGTAAATCCAGTTGCACGGGGTTCAGAGGGCACTGCCTCTCCTTCTCCACGGCTTTATCAGAGCGGCAGCACCTCACAAATGCCGGGGTTAAAAAAATACCCACGGGCACCTTGCAACAGCGTGGAGGTGACTGATCCTCCCCGGGGCTTCTGCCTGCACCTCCCAGGGATTGCGAGAAACCAAACTTTGCTTCCACACCAGGGTTTGACTGGGCTTGTACCACAGTCTCGAGTCACTGCAGGGTGGAAATCCCACACTGGGAATTCTGTCTGCATGTCAACATCAGGGGGTTGCTGACTTGCCCCCCAAAATTGCAAATAAACTCGGGATATTCTCCCGCTTCCTTCCCAAGAGGTTATTTGTGTCTGCAGAGGTTTTGTCTCTCTGCTGAAGAGACAAATCAGCAGAGATTTGTTTGGTTTTTCCTTAAGACTCCTGCAAGGCTGAATTCCTGTCTGCTTCCCAGCATGGAATTTGGGGTTTTTCTGGAAGGGAACACTAAATTGCCTGTGGTTTTGGTAACAGAAGATGATACTTCTGTGGCTTTTAGAGGCTCTAAGGTTTAGGCAGACCTGGTCAGAGCTAGTCTAGATCCCAGTTCGTAATCCCAGTGCTCTGTTTTAGACATTTTGGGGTTAAAACCAGGTGAATGTCAAATGCTGGAGCTAAGGCAGCTGAGCAGAGTGCTCAGTGTTGGGTTTGACTTCATGAATGAGTGGGTGTGCAGCAGGGATGTCTGCTCTTCCCATAGGAGCGCTCCTTTCACATCTCCCAAATCCTGTGCTAGTGCTGGGATTGCTGGGATGCACATTCTCTTCTGGTTTCTGGACTGCTGCTCACCAGCTTGTCCTCTTCCCTTTGGGAAACCTAGCAGGGATCTGGATGAATCTGCTGACTGCTGGCCTGGGAAGCAGAGGGATTTATTGTTTTTTCCTTCTCTGGTTTTGCTTCCGGTTGAAGGGGAAGGATTTGGGGATTTCACGCTGTCACACAAGTTTGGGATGGAACTCTGTGGGATGGGATGTAGTCAGGGCCATCCCTCGACTGGGGTGAATGTGAGTTCCAGGCTGGAAACTGGGATTTGAAAATCCATGTCCAGCCTAAAAGCCAGACCGAAAACCAGCCGCTGGATGTGGCTCTGCTGCTGCCCTGAGCATGGAAACACAAAACTCATGGTGGGCAGGGTTGGATCCAATTTGGGACACCTCAGAGTGCAAAACAGGCACCATCCTGCCTTGGGAAGAAGTGTCCAAGGCCAGGCTGGACAGGGCTGGGAGCATTTTGGAATAGTGGAAGTTTCCCTGCCCCATGGCAGGGGTGGAATGGGATGAGCTTTAAGGTCCCTCCACCCAAACCATTCCAAGATTCTTGTGAAAGGACAGCCCCTAGCCCTTCCCCAGGGATGGTTTATTGTACCTCTGGAGTGCAGATTGCAGGTGGCATTTGAATTCCTTTGCACCTTGAAATCCATGGGGTGCTGGAGCAGCTCCCTTTAATTTCTCAGCTTTGAGATGGGACACATGGCTGTGGTTATGTGGGTGTTCCGTAGGAACCTGATCGGCCGCAATGGTGGGAGTTGGCTCCCTGCAGGATCCATCAGATCCAGCAGAAACAGTTCCTGGCTGCAGCTCTCCTCCCATCCTTCCCCAGAATTAAAGCTCCTCAGTACCGATCCCCCTGTCACAACTCTTTCCATGTGTTCCCTTCCCCTGGGTCAGTGCAGACCCACTCCAGCCCCTCCTGTGGAATATTCCCCAAACCCTATCGACCTGAGCCGATCCTTCCACCTGGGCACTCCCAGCAGATAACCATGGGGTGATCATTGCTCTTCCCCACTCCAGCTGGTTTTTGGAGTCTCGGGACTGCCCCTTCCAGAGGTAAAAGGCTGGTCTGGCACTCTGTGTCCCAATGCCCTTCAAGCCAGGCTTTTCCTTTGTTCCCGTTAATCTACGCGTGTGCGGCTCCGGTGGCTTTAGAGGGCTGGATAACTGGGCTTTAAAAACTGCTTATAAGGACAGATCCAACACAGATAAAACAGCCAGAGCTTGTGTCGGGAGCGATCAGAGGCTGGCATTTCTTTTCCAAACATCTGTGGAAGCTGGAGATCTTTGGTTGGTTGGTTTTTTGGCTTTGCAAGCCAGGAAAATCCATCAGCTGGGAAAAAAATAGCTCAGCCCAGCTTTTAGCTCCTCATCCCAGCCAAAAGAACAGCGTCAGCTGTGAAGGGATGGAGCCTGCTGTGCTTAGGAGGAGTGAACTGTGCTACACCCTCCGCCTGTTCGAACCTTTATCCCCAGGAAGGATAACCTGGATGTTGGGCTGGGTGGTGTTGTGGAGGGATAACCTGGATGAAGTTATGGAAGGATAACCTGGATGTTGGGCTGGGTGGTGTTGTGGAGGGATAACCTGGATGATGTTACGGAAGGATAACCTGGATGTTGGGCTGGGTGGTGTTGTGGAGGGATAACCTGGATGTTGGGCTGGGTGGTGTTGTGGAGGGATAACCTGGATGATGTTATGGAAGGATAACCTGGATGTTGGGCTGGGTGGTGTTGTGGAGGGATAACCTGGATGATGTTATGGAAGGATAACCTGGATGTTGGGCTGGGTGGTGTTGTGGAGGGATAACCTGGATGATGTTATGGAAGGATAACCTGGATGTTGGGCTGGGTGGTGTTACTGGGGTGAGGGGCTCGGGATCGCAGCGGTTCCCCACTGGGGCCAGTGGGAACCAGTACAATTCATTAACGAAGTTCTGATGGCTCCTCAGCCTGATCCTTGTGTGATCCCAGAGAGGATCCCTTATGTTCCTGGGAGTCTTTGAAGGGCCGCTCCCACCTCCCACATCCTCCAGAGGACTGGACTTTGAGCAGGTCATCGGTCCCTTTGATGTCCCTTTGTGCCGGGCTCCTCCGCATGCCTGAGTCCTGAGCTCACAGAGCTGCCGCTGCCTTCCCGTTCCAGCAGTTCCAGCAGCTCCCTCGGGACGTTCCTGCCCTTCCCGAGGACCCAGCACGCAGCAGCTCTCCCCTGCTTTAGGGATAGACAGCATTAGTTCTCCAGATTTCCACACATTCCTGCTCCAGCACAAGGTCCTGGAGATGCTTGTGGTGCATCTCATTTGTGGAGAGCATCCACAGATATCCCAGTTTTGCTGTTGAAGAGGCTTTGAGAAGCCAGCACTTCTTTGACTTGTAAAATGCAGAGTTTTCCTGCATTGCAGAATGAAACTCAGCTCATTTACATGCGTACAATGTCCAATAACAGGCAAAGCTTCCTGAAAAACCAGGGCTGGCCTCTGCCCTGGGCTGTTTGCATGGCATTGACTCACTTGAGAATTGTCTCCTTGGCTGAGGCTGGGTTTGACCTTCAGGTTACAGCAGTGGGAGGGTGACTTTCCTCACTGCTCCCTCCCAGACCTTTCCAAGCAAGGTGCCAATGCTTTTCCATGCTGGAATGACTCTAGCTGCCCCTTTTGGTTTAAAAATAACCCAATTTAACCCCAGTACCTTGTGGCATCCCTGGCAATATCACCCAGCTGGGATTCACTAGCTCAGGTACAAATGTTTTATTGTGGTGCCAGGCTTAGGAGAAAAACTTTCTGCATTGCCAGGGAATCATTTAGGCTGGAAACCTGCTGGTGTGGGTTAATGAATTGCACACATGGAATGAGCCAGGAAAACTGGAATTCAGGAACAAGGAGTAACCAAATGTGACCCTCACTGGCATTTTGTCCTCACAGAGACCTTGGTACAGCTCTGGCTGTACGTTACCTTGCATTAAGTGCTTCTGCAGAGCTTTATTCCCATTTTTCCCTCATCTCCACGATGCTGAGGGCAGCAGAACACTCTGTCCCTGGGGAAGGGCTCAGGGACACCGTGGCCATCTCTGCATCAGGCCAGGGGCTGCTTTGTGCTGGGCCCTCCCCTCCCAGCACCTGGAACCCATCGCGATGGAATTGCTTCCCTCAGCTGCAGCATCCTAAAATAGCTGCTCCGGTTTCTTTTAAAAATAGTCTGTTCTGGGTGTCATTCCCTGCTAAAATTGTGTCTCTGAGTCCTGCTGGGACAGGGGAGGGGACAGGGGCCAGGTGGGAGCATCGGCTGTTTCAGAGAGGTGGCCACGTGTGAGCCGTGCCCTTGAGCTGCCGCGCTCCCGGAGCCGGGCTCGGAGCTGTGAGGCTGGGCTGGGTATTCCAGGATTAACTGGAAAGGGTGGCTGTGGAGGTGGAGCGATGTGCCGGGTGCTGGTGGCCACCGTGGGAAGGAGGATGCTCAGAGTCAGCTGGGCTGCAGAGGCTTTAGCTGTTCCTGGGAAGCAGCTCAGCACCTCACACATCAGCAGGGTGGTGACACAGACACAGCACCTCTGGCTCCAGGGCCAGGCAGGGATTGGGCTTTTGCAGCGGATCGTGGCCGATTTCCCAACACAAATTCAAAGCAGTCGAATCCTTTGATAGTTGCTCTTGCCAACAAGTTTCTTGCATTGAGGCTGCTCTTGCTCTAAGCAGGTTAAGAAACATAAAATCCCAGATTGGTTTGGGTTGGGAGGACTTTAAAGCTCATCTCATTCCACCCTCCTTCCACAGACAGGGACATCTTCCACAGGAATCACAGAGTCCAGAATGGTTTGGGTTGGAAGGGACCTTAAAGTTCATCCTATTCCACCCCCTGCCATGGACAGGGACGCCTTCCATTGGATCAGGTTGCTCCAAGTCCCATCCAGCCTGGCCTTGGACGCTTCCAGAGATGGAGCGGCCACAGCTCCTCAGGGATGTGGTGGCCAGGGGCCACAGGAGCAGCAGTAGGTTGAGAGGTGAGCTCAGGAAAGCCCTCGAGATCCACGGAATCGTCTGAGCACAGCAAATCCCAATGGCACCGAGGCCAGGAGGTCACCTGGTCCTTGTGCAGGTCGTCCTCAGGAGGCCCCTGGTCCCTGCAGAGCCCTTTGAACCTCAAACAGGCCACACAAAAAGGTTTTCCACGATTTTTAGAGCAGAACTGCATCCACCAGACTCGAGGAATGACTTCATTCACAGCCAGAGCATTCAGGACTTCCCTCTCAAACCTGGGGTTCAGTGAGTGCTGCCACTTGTGAGCACCCCACACATCTGCACGAGCCACTCTGAGTGCCTTGGAATTGTCTCCCTTCTCCCTCCCTCCTCTGGGAGAGACGTTAGGAGGTATTTGGAGGTAATTATTGCTTTTATTCGGCGCTAAAGCAATAATTTGGAGGGATAGCTGGAAAACCAGCAATTTCCTGCCAGTGAGTGACAGATGTTTTGCTGTGTTTGAGATGTACTTTCAGGCTCCTACTAATTACCATGACACAAATTGGCAGGAGTTTTCTTCCCAGGCTCCCAGCTCTAATTTTGCCTTTTTTTCTCTTTTCTTTTTTTTTTTTTTTTTTCCCTGTTATTTTCATTTTTTCAGAGAGGTGGAGTCTCCACATTGTGACACTTGGGGAAAAAAGGATGCAGAGTTGGGGGCTTGTGCTCATAGTTTTCCTAACTTCTCCTCCCTCCCTGCCAGGTTCCTACCCCTCTCCCAAGGCTGGGGCCACGCTGGTGGTCTACAAGGATTTGCTGGTGCTTTTTGGGGGGTGGACCCGGCCGAGCCCTTACCCCCTGCACCAGCCCGAGAGGTTCTTCGATGAGATCCACACGTACTCCCCCTCCAAAAACTGGTAAGAGCAGGCTTTGATCCCGGAGAAATGGCTCTGGAATGCAGCTGGAGGAATGCCTGGGAAGCTGTGCGTGGTCCTGGTTTCCCAGGTGTGTCTCTAATGCTCTTTCTGAAACAAAAAAAAAGCCACACAGGCACAGCAGAGCTGAGGACAGGGTGCTGCCAAGCAGCTCGTGGGTGCTGTTGCTTCCATATAGTTTTGGACTTGTACCTAAATATTCCAGGCTGCCTGAGCATCCCCATCCAGGTGGGAAACCTGGGTGTTTTAAATGCCTTATCACTTTGGCTGGGAGCACTGAGGTGTTTCTGAGATAAGCCTGAAGTGCTGGAGGTCTTGTTTTTAGTGATGATCCAAAACTCAGCTCCCTCAGGGAGACGTGATAAATCAGATTTCTCCATCATTTCAACCTCTGCCTTTACAGCTCCAGGACTGAAGCATCCAGCAGTGTCCATGGAGCTGGCAGGAATTTTCCTTTTCCTTTTAAACACCATTTGGCTGATTTTAGACCCAGCTTTCTCACTGACAGTGTGTGTGAGAAGGAAAATGCTGTACCAAAGAGAAGGTTCCTGCTCCTCTTGCACTGAGAACTTTTCATCCTCCAAAGTATCAATTATCCAGTGCACTTTGGGCAGTGTTGTTACAACTCTGTAATTAAGATTTCCAATTCTCTTGGAAAGAATTTGAGGCAAACTTAATTGGAAGGGGAGCCGTTCCTAACTTGGCCATGAGACTTGGTCATGCCTTAAAAATGTTTAGCACATTGGGATTTCTAATTAGTTTCGTTGCTATTTGGATATTTGGAGGTTTTCCTTGTGGTTTTCCCCCATGACATGTTCTTGAGGACTTTTCAGGCCACTGGGATTTTTTGTTTGGCCTTTCATCCAACATTTTCCTTTTCTGGGGTATGTGTTCCTGCCTCTCTTCCCAGGTGGAACTGCATCATGACCACCCATGGCCCCCCTCCCATGGCAGGACACTCCTCCTGTGTCATCGAAGACAAAATGATCGTTTTTGGGGGCTCCCTTGGATCCCGACAGATGTAAGTTTGGGGTCAGGGTGTCTGACAAGCACCCCTGTGAGCCACGAGGGAGTTGGGATGGTCTTGGGGTCGCCCATGAGGAATTTTCTGCAGGATGTTGGGGTCTGCCTGCTGCCTTAGCACACCCTTTGCCTCTCGCAGCAAATCCCAAGGCTCTAGCCTGCAAAAATCCAAATTTTTTGCCATAAAACCCAGCCTTGAGCCCGAGTTCTATGTCCCTGGTTGTATCCTCAGCACGTGTTGTCTCATCCTTGCAGGAGCAACGACGTCTGGGTGCTGGATCTGGAGCAGTGGGCTTGGTCCAAGCCCAGCATCTCGGGGCCCAGCCCTCACCCGCGCGGGGGCCAGTCCCAGGTGAGCTCAGCCAGAGGGAGGCCAGGCACAGCCTCGCTCCCAGCTGCAGACAGCTCTGCACAGGTTCATTCATTCCCAAGTTATCTGTGGAGCCCTTGCCCGCCAGGCCCTCTCCCCCAGTGACTCAGAGCTCTAATGAACCCATCCCTGCTTTACCCCACTCATGCCCCGTGGCACCTCAGATCAGTGGAGAGGCAGCACAGCCGGGTTTGGCTGCAGGCCCTTGTGACTGCTCCTCTCTCCCAATCCTGGGATTGACTCCCGCTCCAAGCACGGCTCCGGCAGCCCCTGCCCAGGGCAGGGAGCTTATGGCTGTCACCCTACCTGAGGCAGGTGTCCCCCTCTGGGATGGTCAGTGATTCCCAGAGTGTGGCTGGTCCCACGGGCACCCAGCAGGGCTCGGATGGCTCGTGCTGGAGCGTGCCTTTCCATGCCCTAGGAAAGGAGCCCACGGGGATCCCTCACCCAGCAGCAGCACTGATCAGACACTGCTGCCAGCACCTGCCCTCCCAAACAATTCTTCCCCCTTGTCCTCCTTTGCAGAGGGGTGTCAGGGCCTCGGTGCTTTGGGAGAGGAACTGGTTTGGGACAAGGGGTGGGATGAGCCCTGCATCCCGCTCTGTCCCGGTCCCAGCAAAACCAGCTCCATCCCAGCTCCACTCCTCATCCCGGGGCACACAGAACCCAGGAACGCCCATGCAGTGAGAACCTGCCACTGTCTGTCCTTGGAGGCCAGGCCGAAAATCCTTCCCGGGCTGAAACTCTCTTCTGTCCCCTCCAGATCGTGATAGACAACGAGACCATTTTAATCCTTGGAGGCTGCGGGGGTCCCAATGCAGTGAGTACCTGAGGGAGCAGGGACATCACCATCCCCCTGGCACCTGGGGGCTGGATTTGGGATGGGGGGATTCTGCACATTGGTGGCATTTTATTCCTCAAATCTGGTAGATTTTCCAGAGAAGCTGTTTAGCTGTTGCTGAACCTGCTTTAATTAATAAAAATCACTCCAGGAGCTCTCTGAGCAGCTCCCTGGGTTCACTGAGGCTCATCAGGATGAGCCCTGACTTTGTACTGGGATAGCAGATGGCAATGAAGGAATTTATCCATGGCCATAGTGGGGTGTAGTCACTCATGGGGGATCAGCTCCTGCTCTGGGTCAGCATCCTCTGTCTGCAGTAGCAAAGCACTGCTCCCACCATGGCCCTGATGAGCCCAGCCCAGCAGTAAACTGGGCTCCTAAAACTCAGCCTGCGCTCTGTAATCTCAGCTGGGCTCCTGAATGCCAGCCCAGAGTCCTGAATGTGAGCCTTCCCTCCCCAGCTGTTCAAAGACGCCTGGTTGCTACACATGCAGGCCAACCCCTGGACGTGGCAGCCGCTCAAGGTGGAGAACGAGGACCACGGAGCCCCGGAGCTGTGGTGCCATCCCGCCTGCAAGGTATGGACACAGCGGGGTCCCTGCTCCCTCACACACATCCCTCCCTCTTTATTCCCTGCCCAAAATGCTCTGTAACCGCTTCTCCCCAGCACCAATGCTCTTCCTGATGCCTGTTCCCTGCTCTCCCACAGGTGGGACAGTGTGTCGTGGTCTTCAGCCAAGCTCCCAGCGGGAGAGCCCCGCTGAGCCCCAGCCTCAACTCCCGCCCGTCTCCCATCAGCGCCACGCCGCCCGCCCTGGTGCCCGAGACGCGGGAATTCCGCTCCCAGTCTCCCGTCAGGAACACGGACGAGGCTCCCTGCGTCAACGGCCGCTGGGGCACCCTGCGGCCCCGCAGGCAGACGCCGTCGGGCTCACGGGAGGGCAGCCTGTCCCCGGCCAGAGGGGACAGTTCCCCCGTGCTCAACGGCGGCACCGTGTCACCCGGAGCGGCGCCGGCCGGCGGGGCCTCCCTGGACAGCCCCGTGCAGGCCCTGTCCCCCAGCACCCCCTCGGCCGCCGAGGGATTCGACCTCAAGGTGGGGCTGGCCCTGGCGCCGCGCCGGGGCTCGCTGCCGGAGCAGAGGGATCTGCGCCTGGCCTCCGTGGAGCTGGGCTGGGAGCAGAAGCCCACGTCCCTCCTGTGCCAGCTGGACGGCGCGGAGGGCAGGACAGCGGGCACGCGGAACCCCCCGGAGCACACCAACGGCATCCACACCCCGCCCCACGCCGCGCTGCCCGGGGCCGTGTCCCCCGGCGCGCTCCGCCGCAGCCTCGAGGCCGTCAAAGCCCTCTCCTCCAAAGCCGCCTCGGCCTCGGCCGCGCTGAGCCCTCCCCTGGCCTCGTCCCCGGGGTCCCCGGGCGCCGAGCCGGGCTCCGTGCGGCCAAGTGCCACCCAGGGCGAGGGGCACTCGCTGCCCCCCATCGCCCGGCGCCTCGGGCACCACCCGCCGCAGTCGCTGAACGTGGGCAAGCCGCTGTACCAGAGCATGAACTGCAAGCCCATGCAGATGTACGTGCTGGACATTAAGGACACCAAGGAGCAGGGACGAGTCAAGTGGAAAGTGTTCAACAGCAGCTCCGTGGTGGGGCCGCCCGAGACGAGTTTACACACGGTGGTGCAAGGCCGAGGGGAGCTGATCATATTCGGTGGCCTAATGGACAAGAAACAAAACGTCAAATATTACCCCAAAACAAATGCCTTGTACTTTGTGCGAGCAAAGAGATAATGCGGCCCCCGCCCGCCGCCCGTCCCTCCATCCCTGCGGCTCTTCCTCCTCCTTCCCCAGCCCCTTCCCGACACGCAGGCGTTCAAACTGTGAATTGGGGAGCAGGAAACCAATAAAAGTCCAAGCAAAACCTCCAGCGCTGCCCCGGCAGTTCCCAGTAAGACCAAGTTGCGAGCAAGTTGTGTTTACAAGGCGGGGAAGGACCTGAGGATCCGAGGATTCGGGGTGAGCAGCCAGGGAATTCCACCAGCCAGGATCCTCCTGGGTTCATTCTCCTAGTGTTTGCGAGTCTCAGTCTCTCCGAAACTCCTCGTGGGTTGCGAGTAGAAGTGGTTTTATAGGAATAACCCAAATTGCAGCAGGCAGGAGGCTCTTAGCTTGATTAATTCCATGCTCAAATCCATCAGGAAAAGAGCAATATCCCTCTGGGAATCTCCCAGCGCTGCCAACCTTTGCTCAACACGAACACGATGCCTTTTTATTTTGCCTCTCACCTGCCGTTCTCATCCCTGTCCTCCAGGCAGGACCAAAAGAAGGAGGAAAGGACATTTTTTTTGTGTCAAAATGCCAAAAATCTTGATTGTTAGCATCCCTCCTCTCCCTGCCCTGCTGAATCAGGCTTCGGGATCAGCCCTTATCCCCTCTGACCAGCAGAAGTACTCTGAAAATCCCATTATTCCCCCAAAACTGAGATATTTGGCTGCCAATTCCCTTCTAGACTTAAAGATTGCATTTCATTCAATGGCCCAATCCTGTTCAAGGCCGAAGCAGCCCCTTGGAGCCCGGGAGCAGGGTGGGTTTTCCAGGGAAAAGGACAGATACTGGTAAATGTGAGGGCAGCCTCGATGCAGTAACTTCACCTCATCTTTGCACGTGCCTCCTTCCGCAAAGATTAAATCCAAATCCGAAGGGATTGAACCTGTGCGTCCTTCTGGCACAACCCCCTCTCCTTCCCTGTCCCCTCCACGGGGGGGAAACGGGGCGGATTCTGCCAGGTTTTGGTCAACCCACCTCCAGCACCCTAAAACCAGGGAGCCCTCCCCAAGCCGGCAACGCCATGACGTGGTCCCTTCTTCCCTGAATTTTTGCTCTCCATTCCCACTGAGCTTTTTGCCGGTCGGAGCCTTAAATCCCATCCCAGCCGCGTGGGGACGGGGAGGGATTTGCTTCACCCGCGGCATTTCCACCTCTGTAAATAAATCCCTCGTCGAATCCCACCTGTCCCGTTCATCCCAGAACGATTTGGTTTGTCCTAAGGGAAAGCAAAATGCAATTTTTTCCTCCCAAAAAAATCCCCAGACCTCAGGAGCACCTCGGGTGAGCTGTGGAATTTTCCTTCTCCACGCGTGGCCGCGGGGAAGGCGGTCGAGGCTTCGGCATCGATCCCCGCGTCCCCCTTGCATGTTTTTTGTCATCCGTCCCCAAAAAAGAGTCAAAGCCGGGGATGGATGGCGCCTTGATGTCCTTCTCCCTGCAGAGCATCCCTCCAGGGCTGCTCTCCCAGTTTACATCCTGCCCCGCTCTCGGGGTGATTCCCCGCCGGGAGACGCATGTTCTGTGCCCTTCAGAGAGATTCATCCCAAATTTGGGTCCCTGTCCCCGAATCCGGCGGGAGCTGCTGGTGCTGTGAGCGAGGTGTCCCCCCCCGCGACTCAGGTGTCCCCCCCCCGCCACTCCCGGGCCGAGCGCAGGAATGGGAAGCGATTCCGGTGATATTTAAAATCTTGTGTACACTTTGGGGGGGTTCATGGGGGTCCCTCCCCCGCTTCCCAACGAATTTTTAGTGGTTTAACAAATAAAAAGGAAAAGAAACGGATGGTTGGTGCTTTTGAGGAGGGGTGGGGTGGGAGTGGCCTGGAGGGGAAGTTCCTGCTGCAATGCCACAAGTTTGGGGGTGAAAGGGCGGATTTGGGGACCTTTTGGGCAAGAGAAGGGAAATACTTGTGCCAGGGGATGTTGGAGCAGTGGAGGGAGGCAAAGGGGGACACAGGGAATTGGGGACACTGAAGCCTCTTGGAGCCAGAAGTTGGGGATGGGGACCCCAAAGCCTGTTGGGGTTGGAAACTGGGGATCCCAAAGCCTATTGGAGCTGGGAATTCAGGGATCCCAAACCCTGTTTTGGGATAGGGACCCCAAAACCTTCCAGGGCTGGGAACTGGGGATGGGGAACCCAGGTCCTGCCTGTGCTGAAAATTGTGGACTCCAGGTCCTGTCAGGGTTGGGAATTAGGGATGGGGACCCAAAGGCTCTCAGCACTGGGGACACCAAACCCTGTTAGGGATGGAAATCGGGAATGGGGATCCCAAAGACTGCTGGAGATGGTAACTGGGGATGCCAAAGCCTCCCAGCGCTGGGAATTGGGAACCTCAAAACCTGTTGTTTGGGCTGGAAATTTGGGATAGGGGCCCCAAAGCCAGTTGGGGCTGAACATTTGTGATTTGAGGACTCCAAATCCTGCCAGTGCTGGGAACTGGGGATCCCACAGCCTGTTGGAGATGGGAATTGGGGATGGGGATCCTAGGGCCTGCTGCGGCTGGAAATTGGGACTCCAAGTCCTGCCAGTGTGGGAGATGCTGGAGCCCAAAGCATTCCAGTGTCAGTGATGATGAGTGAGGGCTCCAAAGCCTGGAAAAACTGGAGGTTGGGAACTCCAGATCCCGCCAGTGCTGGGAGCTGGGGATGGAGACCCCCAGATCATTCCAGTGTCAGTAATTTGGGATGGGGACCCCCCAAAATCCGCAGGGCCGGGGTCACTCCACGTGTCGCCACAGCTCACCGCGCATGCGCAGCTGTAATCGGGCGTGGTCTCGACAACGGCACGCCCCTTTTCGTGACGTCACGGCGAGGCGGAAGCGGCCTCAGGTGAGCGGCGGGGCCGCGTCTTAAAGGGCCCGCGCGGGAAAATTGGTGTGAGGGGCAAGGCACGGGGGGGTCTGGGGGGCAGCGGGTCCTGGGGGGGGACAGGGGGCTGGGTCCCCCCCTTCGAAATGCTGTGGGGGCACGGGGGCAGCACAGACCCCGCGGAGGGGGCAGGGACTCCGTGTGGGGCTGAGGGACGCCCTGGGAGGACGAGGGACACTGAGGGGGGCAGGGACCCCAGGGGTGGGGGGACTGTGGTGGGGTACTGGGGTGGCAGGGGGGCATAGAGACCCCCATGGTGGGGTCGGGAACCCATGGGAAGGTGGTGGGACCCCGTGGAGGGGCGCAGGGACCTCAGAGAGGGCTTTGGGACCCCAGAGAGGGGTCAGCGACCCCATGGGAGGATGCAGGGACTCCACAGGGAGGGCACAGACCCCATGGAAGGGGTGAGGCACCCCACAGTGGGGTGTCAGAGACCCCAGGGGTGGTTCTGGGGACCCCATGGGTGGATGCTGGGATGCAGGAGGTTGTTTTAGGGACCCGATGGAGGATTTAGGCACCCTGGGGAGGGTGCCTGGACCGTGGGGTGGGGTCAGGAGGGGACCCCAAAGCTGCGGATGCAGTGACCCCATGGGGGTAGGGGGGCTCCTCCCTGTCCCCCAGGTTCGGGGGCCCATGGCAGAGCAGCACTGGGCGCTGGAGCCGGGCTGGCTCCTGTCCCCCGCCGGCCGCCCCTACCTGGACTCCATCCTGCACAAGAACCAGCGGAGAATGTTCGGTGCGTGCCCCCCCCTGCGCCCCCCAGCCGGGGTCTCAGCCCCCGGAATGAGTCTGAGCCCCTCCCCAGGTCTGCTGGAGCGCCCGGCGCTGCCGCCCGCGCTGGCTGTCCCCACTGTCACCTACAAACTCTTCCTGGCGGGCAGGAGCGGCGTCGGCAAGACAGCGCTGGTGGCCTGGCTGGGGGGGACCCCCGCGCCCCCCGCCCACCACGAGACCCTGGGTACGGCCGGGGGGGACCCGGGGGTGGCAGCCCCGCTGTCCCCGCAGGCATCGAGGCCACCTCGGCCACCTCGAGACCCTGGGTACGGCCAGGGTGGGGCCCGGGGGTGACAGTCCCGCTGTCCCCGCAGGCATCGAGGCCACCTCGGCCACCTCGAGACCCTGGGTACGGCCAGGGTGGGGCCCGGGGGTGGCAGTCCCGCTGTCCCCGCAGGCATCGAGGCCACCTCGGCCACCTCGAGACCCTGGTACGGCCAGGGTGGGGCCCGGGGGTGGCAGTCCCGCTGTCCCCGCAGGCATCGAGGCCACCTCGGCCACCTCGAGACCCTGGGTACGGCCGGGGGGGACCCGGGGGTGGCAGTCCCGCTGTCCCCGCAGGCATCGAGGCCACCTCGGCCACCACAAGACCCTGGTGGGGCCTGGGGGTGACAGTCCCGCTGTCCCCGCAGGCATCGAGGCCACCACGGTGTTCTGGCCGGCCAAGCCCCGCGGCAGCGGCCGCCCGGTCCTGTTCCAGCTGCAGCTCTGGGACTGCGGGGACGGAGCGCTCCGGAAGTTCGAGCACCTGCTGCCCGTGAGCGGGGGACGCGCTTTGGGGTGGGGGACGCGTTTTGGGGCGGGGGACACCCCCAGGACCCCGCGGTGAGGGGTGTCCCGTGCCCAGGCCTGTAAGGAGGAGGCGGACGCCGCCCTGTTCCTGTTCTCCTTCACGGACCGCGCGTCCTTCGAGGAGCTGCCGGCGCTCATGGGCCGCGTGCTGGACCCCGAGGACCGCCACCTCGTCAGGGTGGTCGTGGGCACCAAGTATCCTTTTGAGGGGTCCCCAAAAGTCACCCCATGGCGGGGGCATTGCACCCCCGGGGCTCTCAGCGCTTGGCATCACAGGCGCCGAGAATGGGCACACCTCATTGCACCGATGGATTCCCGACCCCTGCTGATTTTATCGGGGTTTTGGGGTTTTTCAGGTGTTCCTTCAACCCCCCCTCCCACTCCACCCCAAAACGGGTTCGCACCCCCAGATTTCTCAGCATTTGGTATGTCTGCAGGCTGAGAATGTGCACAAATCATGACACTGATGGGTTCACAGCTCCTGCTTATTTTTAGGCGGTTTTGCTGCCCTAAAGGAGATTTTCAGGGTGTTGGTGTCTCCCTTGACCCTGTGTCCCCCCCCTAGTCAGGTTTGCACCCCCAGATTTCAAACCACTCAATACCTCGTTAGGCTGAGAACGTGAATACACCGATGGGTCCTCAACTCCCACTGATTTTTAGGGGATTTGGGGGTGTTTCTTTGGGTCACAGCTCCCACTTATTTTCAAGGGGATTTGGGGGGGATTTCCCGTGTCTCCCTTGACCCTGTGTCCCCCCCACAGTCAGGTTTGCACCCCCAGATTTCTCAGCACTTGTTATCTCAGCAGGCCAAGAACGTTCAACACTTCATTGCACCAATGGATTCACATTCCCCATTTCTCTTTAGGCGTTTTTGGGGAGATTTTTCGGGGTGTTGGTGTCTCCTTTGGACCCCGTGTCCCCCCCAACAATCAGGTTTGCACCCCCAGATTTCCAACCACTCAGTCCCTGGGCAGGCAGAGAACACTCCCACCTGGTTACACCGATGGGTTCACAACTCCCGATGAATCTCGGGTGCTTTTGGGGGATTTTCCGGGGCGTTGCTGTTTCCCTTGACCCTGTGTCCCCTCCCCACCCCAGATTCGACCTGGCCGCACACGCGGCCGTGACGGAGGGGGACGTGCGGGCCTTCGAGGGGACGCAGGGGCTGCGGGTGCTGCGGGCGGGGGGAGCCGCGGGGGCCGGCGGGGCGCGGGCGGGGCTGGCCCGGGTCGCCCCCGTCCTGGACGCTCTGGTCGAAGAGCTCTGGCGGCGCGACCAAGTGACCGCCGGCGTCACCCCGGGGGACACGGGGGACACCCCCACATGAACCCCCTCTTGTGGGGGGGGTTGTGGGCGTGGGAGGGATAAAGGCGTTCTTTAGTTAAAATCAGCGATTTTCTATGAAAAAGATCATGGGTGGCCTGACTTGTCCGATTTGGGGGTGGGGGTTTGAGGTGACGGGTACTGGGGATTTGGGGTAATGAAGATTTGGGAGTACTGGGGGATGTGGGGTGCAATGGGATCATCAGGAGGCGGGTGCTGCAGGATTTGGGGTGCTGCAGATCCTGGGGGATTTGAATTTCAGTGGGATCATGGAATGGGGGTGCTGCAGGATTTGGGGTGCTGCAGATCCTGGGGGATTTGAATTTCAGTGGGATCATGGAATGGGGGTGCTGCAGGATTTGGGGTGCTGCAGATCCTGGGGAATTTGAATTTCAGTGGGATCATGGAATGGGGGTGCTGCAGGATTTGGGGTGCTGCAGATCGTGGGGGATTTGAATTTCAGTGGGACCATGGAATGGGGGTGCTGCAGGATTTGGGGTGCTGCAGATCCTGGGGGATTTGAATTTCAGTGGGACCATGGAATGGGGGTGCTGCAGGATTTGGGGTGCTGCAGGTGCACTGGGATGTGGGGTGCACTGGGATCCTGGGGATGGAGGTGCTGCACGATTTGGGGTGCTGCAGGTGCCGGGGGCTCTGGGTTTCAACGGGATCATGGAATGGGGTGCTGGGCCTATTGGCAGATTTGGGGTGTTGTGGATCCTGGGGGTTCTGGGTGCTGTGTGGTGTTGGGGGATGTGGCTGCAGAGGGATTATGGGAACAGGGGTGCAGAATTTAGAGTGCTGTGGGATTTGAGTTGCTTTGGGGTCCTGGGGGATTTGTGGTGCTAGAGGTGAAGGGATTGGGGTGCCGTGGGTGCTACAGAGGTTGGGGGTGCTGTGGGATTTGGGGCGCCATGGGTGATGGGATTTACAGTGCTGTAGGATTTGGGGTGCTGTGGCTGATGGGATTTATGGTGCTGTGGGATTTGGGCTGCTGTGGGATTTGGGCTGCTGTGGCTGATGGGATTTGGGGTGCTGTGGGATTTAGGGTGCTATGGGTGATGGGATTTGGGGTGCTACGGGATTTGGGGTGCTGTGGGATTTACAGTGCTGTGGGTGATGGGATTTGGGGTGCTGTGGGATTTGGGGTGCTGTGGGATTTAGGGTGCTATGGGTGATGGGATTTGGGGTGCTACGGGATTTGGGGTGCTGTGGGATTTAGGGTGCTGTGGGTGATGGGATTTGGGGTGCTACGGGATTTGGGGTGCTGTGGGTGATGGGATTTGGGGTGCTGTGGGATTTCGGGTGCTGTGGGATTTGGGGTGCTACGGGATTTGGGGTGCTGTGGGTGATCGAATTTGGGGTGCTGCGGGATGCTGAGGACGGTGGAGCTGAGGATTTGAGGCGCTGGGGCCCGAGGGGGCCGGGCAGCCCCCCCAGGCCGGTCGCCCCCAAGCCCCCCAGTATCGAACTGGTGGGTGGGGGGCGTGGCCGGTAGTAACTGCGTGGCCCCGCCCCCTGCGGCCATTGGCTGCCGCCCCCGCGCCCTTCCCACGCCGATTCATGAATGAAAGGGGAGGGGGCGGGAGGGGGGACTCGCTCACCCCTTCGGGGCCGGGCCCGGGGGGTCCCCGCGGGGCTTCGGGACCCCCGAACCCCCTCCAGGGCCGTACCCCACCTTGAGAGGGCTCCCACACTCCCCTCCCCTCCACCCCGTCGCGTCCCACCCTGGGGCCGGCGCTCTCCCAGTGCCGTACTGGTGCGTACTGGGAGCGGCTCCTGTCCCTTTAAGAGCGGGCGTGGCCGGTGACGTCAGCGGGGCATGAATGAACAGGAGCGGGCGCGCGGCCCCGCACCCCACACCCCCCGCACTCCCCGCGGGGCCGCCGCTCGTGGGGCGCGCCCGGGACCCCCCAAAACCGCCCCGCCATGGCGGGCAGCCCCCCGGCCCTCACCCTCCTCCTCCTCACCGCCCTCAGCCCCCTGGCCGCCGAGGAAGGTGAGTCCCCACTTCTTTTTTTTTTTTTAGTTGGGGAGCACCCCGAAACTCCTTATTGCGGACACCCCCAAGGGTGGGGTGGTTTTGGGGTAAATTCGGGTGGTTTGGGGGGAGCTGAGGAACCTGGGAGCGCTCTGAGGGTAAAGGGTGATGTGGGTTCCCCCTTCCCCCCCAGCAGTTTGGGGTGCGGTGGGGAAGCCGCAGGTGCCGGAGCGCGTTTTGGTGGGGGAAAAGGTTAAAATTAAGGGAAAAGTTGTAATGAGGTGGGAGAAATTTGAATGAAAAGGGGAAAAGTCAAATTAAAGGGCGAAAGTTAAAGTAAGGAGGGGGGAGTTGAAAAGGTGTATGTGGGAATCAAAATACGGGGGGTCTAGCTAAAATGGGGGGACAACTAGAATAGAGGAGAAAGAAATTTAAATGGGGAGAAAAAAAAGCTAAAATGAGGGGGAAACCAAGAGTTTGGGGCAACTTTTCCCATGCCGAGCGTCCAACCGATGCATCGGGGCCGGGTCCAGCCGGGAGCCCCCAAAAGAGGCTGGCAGAGGGGTGAAGGTGGGGGGGTTTAAAAAATAAACCCCCCAAAAAGGGGAAAATCACCTTAAAATGGAGCGTTTCCCTTGGGTGGTGCAGGGTCGGGTAGGATCCGGCCGGAGAGCTGGAAAACAATGTCAGGAAAATCCCAAAAAATTGCTGGGAACAAACAAGCAGCGTCTCGGCCTCCACCTCGCAACCCTTCCCCCAGTGATTTTGGGGCTTAGTTTGGGAGGGTTGGGCAAAAGAAAAGGGGGAAATTCACTTTTTCGTGTACACCTGGAATTTTTTTAGGGTTGAGTTTCTATAAACTCTGTCTGACGGCTTTAATCCGTCACTTTTTGAGGGTAAGGTGGAAGAATCCAGCCCCAAATGCAAATAAATCAGAGGTTGGGATGGAAAATACTCCCTGAAAACTAAAAACGGGGTAAAAAACCCTAAAAGGAGGAATTTTGGAAGTGCTGGGGGGACAGCAGAGGGGTGACCCTGTGGCAGCTGTGGGATTTGGGGTGTGTTCCCAAAGTGCTGTTTCACGGGAGGGAATGTTGGGATTTGAGGTTTTAAAAGTGCGTGGGGGGAAAGGGAAAGTGATGGGAGAGTGGTGGGATTTGGGGATTTTGGGGGGATTGGTTCCCCTCGGTGAGATCCAGTGGGATTTGGGGTGAGCTGAGGTGGGGAGGCAGTTAAAAAGGAGGGAATGGAGCGGGATTGGGACTGGGGTGGGATCAATTTTGGGTTATGGTTGGGGTTCAGATTGAGATTAAAGAGGAGATGAGGTTGGGATGAGGATGGAGAGGGGATGGGTTTCATTTTGGGATTGGGATTCTCGTTAAAGTTCAGATGGGGATGAGATTGTGGAGGGGATGGGATTGGGGTTCACTTTGGGAATGGGATGGGATTCGGATTCAGGTTCAGACAAAGATTGGGATCGGGACGGGGTTGGGGCAGGGCAGGGGACAGGGACAACGATGCAGCCGGAATGGGATTGGGACGGGGGTGCCGCACCGGAGCGCGGGGTGGTGATAGGGTTGGTGGCCACATCACGGTGGCACTGGCGGTGGGGGCGGCCGTGGCCGGGTGACGAAGGCGACGGAGAATTTGATGATGATGATGGTGGTGGTGGCGGCGGTGGGTACAGGTGACTCCCGGGACGGGGCTGCGGCTCCGGCGCTGTCCCTCGAGCTCCAGCGGCTGCTGCGCCCCTGGAGCAGCCCCAACCCCGGGACTGTCCCCAGAGCCAGCCCCGGGGGCACCGGCAGGGAACCCCCGCCCGCTCCGGCTCTGGCTCCGGCAGCTTTCCGCTCTCCGGAGGTTCGCGGGGGGGATTTCCAGCCTCAGGAAAACCGGGATATCCGCCCCGGCATCCTTCCTGACCCCGGGCACGGCGCGGGGGGGATGCTGCAGCCACCCGCGTCCCCCCCGGAAGGTTTTGGGGTCCCTCCCAGACTTGACCCTCCCGGGACACGCCACGAGCCCGTCCGCGCTCAGCCGTGGGAGCTGGGGGGGCCCATCCGTCCCGAAATTGCCCCGTCCCGCCGGACCCATCTCGCCGCTGAACCCGGGCGTCCAGGCACATTCCTGGGGGGTGATTCACCGGGGGGCCCCGCTCCCTCCCCGGCCTCCTCTTCCTCCTCTTCCTCTCCCGGCGCTGGATCCGGCCGCCGCCCTCGGCGTGCCAGGGCAGGTCCCGCCGGGCCCCGCGGCTTCCCCGCCTCTGGGGCGGCCCCAGGGGGCTTCGTCCAGCGGAATTTGCCGGGAACGGGGGGATCGGTGGGTCCAGGGGACACCGCTGGGGCCTGGGACTGTTTGGAGGTCCTGGAGAAGTCTGTGGGAATGGGGTGGGTCCGTGGGTCTTGAGGACATCCATGGAACCTCCTGGCATCTGTGGTTCCAGGGATATCTGTGAGTGCCCAGGACATCCAGGGGTCCTGGTGGGATATCCGGGGATGGATGCACAGGTCCAGGGATATCCGTGGGTCCCAGGGATATCTGTGGGTGCCCACGACATCCATGATTTTTTGAGGACATCTGTGGGTCCCCAGGAGTGTTTGCACATCCGAGGGACTTCCAAGGGGATGTCTGTGGGTCCTGGAGGACAGACATCCAAGGGCCAGAGGGGTGTATTGGTGGCACCTGCAGGTCCTGAGGCCATCCGTGGGTCCTGGTGGCATCTGCTGATGCCCCTGTCCTCTCTCCTCTCACACAGTGGTGCTGCTGGACTTCGCCAAGGCACACGGGGAGCTGGGCTGGCTCACCCATCCCTACGGAAAAGGGGTGAGCACCCATGGATCCGGGATGGGGAATGGGGACCTCTCCATGGGGAATGGGGACAGCCATGGGGAGCTCCATGGGGATGGGGACAAGGACATCTTTGGGGACCTTCACAGGAATGGGGATGAGGACATCCATGGGGATGGAGAATGGGGACCTCCATGGGAATAGAGACATCCATGGGAATGGGGACAGGAGCATCCACAGGGAGGGACCTCCACAGGAACATCCCTCGGTCATGAGGATCTCTATGGGCATGGGGCCAGGGACACCCATGGCGATGGAGACCTCCACTGGAATTAGGCTGGGGCTCTCCATGGAACCAGTAACATCCATGGGGACGGACGTGGGGACATCCTTGGGGTTGGAGACCTCTGGGATGTGCCTGGGGACCTCCATGGGGATGGGGACAGGGGGAACGAGATGAGGACGAGCCCATCCCTGGGGACAGTGCCTCAGTTCCCCGCCATAGCCCTGTCTCTGTCTCCGGGGACAGTGGGACCAGCTGCAGAACGTCCTCAACGACTCCCTGATCTACATGTACTCCGTGTGCAACGTCATGGAGGGCGAGCAGGAGAACTGGCTCCGCACCAACTGGATCTACCGCGGCGTGGCCCAGCGCATCTTCATCGAGCTGCAGTTCACCGTGCGAGACTGCAACAGCTTCCCCATGGCGGGCGGAGGCTCCTGCAAGGAGACCTTCAACCTCTACTACGCCGAGTCCGACGTGGATTACGGCACCAACTTCCAGAAGCGGCAGTTCAGGAAGATCGACACCATCGCTCCGGACGAGATCACCGTGCAGGAGGATTTCACCGCCCGCAACGTGAAGCTCAACGTGGAGGTGCGGTCGGTGGGGCCGCTCCGCAGGAAGGGTTTCTACCTGGCCTTCCAGGACCTGGGCGCCTGCGTGGCGCTGCTCTCCGTGCGTGTCTACTACAAGCGGTGCCCGGCCGTGGTGCGGGGCATGGCGCGGTTCCCGGAGACCGTGGCCGGCGCCGACTCGCAGACCTTGGCCGAGGTGCGGGGCTCGTGCGTGGCCGAGGCGGTGGCCGAGCAGGCGCCGGCCCTGCACTGCAACGCCGACGGCGAGTGGCTCGTGCCCATCGGGGAGTGCCTGTGCCGGGCCGGCTTCCAGAGCCTGGGAGACACCTGCCAAGGTATGGACTGGGCTAAGCTGAGGGGGTGTCTGAGGATGGGCCAGCTTGGTGTGTGCCTGGGGCGGGGTGGGAGGGAAGAGGATTGACCCCAAAATTCCCAGTCCTGGATCCTCAGCCTTGAGTGGAGTGTGGAAGGACTCAGCTGGGAGAAAGGTGGGGCAGTGACTGCAAAAATGAGGTGAAATGCCCTAAAAATTCCCAAATTTGAGTTGGAGAAATGAGGTTTTGGCTCCAAAATTCCCAGCCCTGGATCCCCATCTTTCAGCATCACCAGTGTAGTAAGAGCTCAGACACATAAAGGGTGGGCTGGGGGTATCCCAATAAAGTAGCAGCTGCAAAATAAGATTAAATACCCTAAAATTCCCCATTTGAGCTGGAGAAATGAGATGTTGGACCCAAAATTCCCTATCCTGTATCATTCCCCTGCAGCATCACTCATGCAGTGAGTGCAACAGGGCTCAGCCAGGAGGGGGGTGGTTTTGGTGGGGGTTCCCCAATAATAAAGAAACAGGAAAATGAGGCAAACCCCCGTGAACATCTCCCTGGGTGCTTGGAGGTGCTTCCCCCCCACCTGCCAGGTGCTGATCCCACGGATGGCAAACAGGATTTGTGATCTCACGAGTGTCACTCTGTGTGTCCCCCCCACAGCTTGTCCCCCTGGCACCTTCAAGGCTGCGGTGTCCTCGGGGGGCTGCCAGCCCTGTCCCCCCCACACCCTTCCTGCCCCGGCCGCCGCTGCTGCCTGCCCGTGCGAGGATGGATTTTTCCGGGCCCCTGAGGATCCTCTGGAGCATCCCTGCACCCGTAAGTCACCTCCGGAGGGGGGACACCACAGTGTCACCTCGCTGAGGTGACACGACACCGCCCTGTCCCCTTACCCTGCCCTGTGTCCCCTGCAGGACCCCCCTCGCCCCCCCAGGCTGTCACAGCCCTGGGGCTGGGGGCCGCGGTGCAGCTGCGCTGGGCCCCCCCCGCTGACCCCGGTGGCCGCGAGGACGTCACCTACAGCGTCACCTGCGAGCAGTGCTGGCCCGAGAGCGGCGAGTGCCGGCCCTGCGACGGGGGGGTCCGGTTCTCACAGCCCCCCCGGGGGCTCACGGGGACGGAGGTCACTGTCACCGACCTGGAGCCGCACGTCAACTACACCTTCACCGTGGAGGCCCGCAATGGGGTGTCCCCCTCCAGCCACCAGCGCAGCGTGGCCAGCGCCACCATCAGTGTCAACCAGACAGGTGAGGGGGCATCGGCAGCTCCCACACCTTCCCTCCGTGGTGGGGACACATCTGCAGTGTCCCTGTACCCTGTGGGTCACACCTCAGTGACGTCCTTTTGTGTCCCCATGGCAGAGCCCCCCCGGGTGACATCGGTGAGCCTGGATGGACGGACGGCCACCAGCCTGGTCTTGTCCTGGACGGTGCCACTGCGGCAGCAGAGTCGGGTCTGGAAGTACGAGGTCACTTACAGCAAGAAGGTGACACAGCCTGACACCCTCAAACCCACCCCTCCATCCCTGTCACCTCCATCCCTGTCACTTCCATCCTTGCCCCCAGCTGTGTCACCTCTGGCAATGCAATCTCCATCCACATCATCCATCCATCCTTGCCCTGACCCACATCAGCCCCCCATCCACGCCATTCTTGTCCCCATCCCTGTCACCTCCTTATCCCTGCTCCATCCCTGTCACCTCCTCATCCATGTCACCTCTATCCCTGCCCCATCCATGTCACATCCCCCACATCACCTCCATCTTTGCCCCACCCGTGCCACCGCTCCCTGCATGTCACCCTAATGTCACCCTGCCGTGTCCCCAGGTGGATGAGAACAGCTACTCGGTGCTGCGCTGCGAGGGCACCTCTGTCACCCTGCCCAAACTGTCCCCAGGCACTGCCTACGTGGTTCGGGTCCAGGCTCTCACCGCTGATGGCCATGGGGCCTTCAGCCCCCAGCACGAGTTCGAGACCCTGCCCGAGGGTGAGGAGGGGCTCCAGGGGGTGTCAGGAGTGCGGGCTGGGGCCTCCAGGGGGTGTCAGGAGTGCGGGGTGGGGCCTCCCGGGGGTGCAGGGCTCACCTGGATGGTCCCCACAGGTTCCGAGGCCATGGCATCGACCACCGTCATCGCTGGCAGCATCGCTGGCGTCGTCTTTGTTGTCCTCCTCTTGGTCATTCTCCTCTACGTCCTCCGGCGGTAAGGGGACAATCCCCCTCCCCGAGACCCCCAAAAAACCCCAAAATGTCGTTGTCCCACCACCAAATATGGGCAAGGGATGATCTTCTGGGACTAAATGCTCCTTTTCTGCAGGAAGAGGAGGTCACGGCCACGCCAATCCGCCGAGGACGTCTACTTCTCCAAGTCAGGTGAACCATGGGACAGTGGGATCAACAGGGATGGGCGAGGGGGGGTGACAGGGGTGCTGACTCCCTCCTTGACACCCCCAGACCAGCTGAAGCCCCTCAAGACCTACGTTGACCCCCACACTTATGAAGACCCCAACCAAGCCATGCTCAAGTTCACCACCGAGATCCCTCCATCCTTCATCACCCGCCAGAAGGTCATCGGCGCCGGTGCGTGGCTTTGTCCCCCCAGAGACACCCCGAAATCGGGGTGGGACAGGGGGGCTAAGGATGCCCACGTTTTTTGGAGCAGGTGAATTTGGGGAGGTGTACAAGGGCACCCTGAAGCGCGGCCGGAAGGAGGTGCCGGTGGCCATCAAGACATTGAAGGTGGGGTACACGGAGAAGCAGCGCGTGGACTTCCTGAGCGAAGCCACCATCATGGGACAGTTCTGCCACCACAACATCATCCGCCTCGAGGGCGTTGTCTCCAAGTGTGAGTGGCCTCTATGTCCTGTCCCCCCCCAAAAAAACACCCCAATTTCCCAGCAAAACACCCCAAAAAAGCGATACAAAACCAGGATGTTCCTATAGAGCAACAGCGCAAAGGGGAATATGGGGGACTTGGGTCTTTTTGGGGGATGAGGTTGGGGATTTTTTTGGGGAGGGAATTCAGGTTTATTTGGAAGGTTTTACAGGGAGCTTAGGGGATTTTTGGAGGAGTTGGGGGAGTTATTTTGGGGTTTTGGCTGTTGTGGTTTATTGGAGTCTGTAAGGGGGTCGAAACTTTTTTGTTTTTCTGAGAATGTTTAATAGAGGTGATTTTTGGGGGAGTCAGGGGTCTGGGGTTTTTGGGGAAATTGGGAGGGTTTGGCTTTTTGGGGGTGGTTGGGGTTTTTTGCAATTTTTGAGGGGTTTGGGTTGTTCTGGGGTGTTGGGTTTTTTTGAGGGGCATTTGGGGATTTAAGAATTTTGGGAGGGTTTGTGGGAGGTTTAGGGATTTTAGGGGGGTCACTTTTTGGGGGGGATTGGAGGGATATTTTTTGGCGTTTTTGCCTATTTTGGGGACTTTCTTTTATACAGACAAGCCCTTCATGATCATCACGGAGTACATGGAGAATGGGGCACTGGATAAATTCCTGAGGGTAGGTGACACGTGGTGGGAACGACCACGGGGTGGTGGAACCTCCAACACCCACCAGAGGAGGTGAGACAACAGGTGGATTCCAGGCTGGATTCTCCCCTTTTCCCAGGAAAAAGAGGGCGAATTTGGCGTCATCCAGCTGGTGGGGATGTTGAGGGGCATTGCTGCTGGCATGAAGTACTTGGCCAACATGAATTACGTCCATCGGGACCTGGCTGCCAGGAACATCCTGGTGAACAGCAACCTGGTGTGCAAAGTGTCTGATTTCGGGCTCTCAAGGGTGCTGGAAGATGACCCTGAAGCCACCTACACCACCAGCGTGAGTGTCACTGCGGCAGGGTGGTGGCCAGGGAGGGGTGGCTGGTTGGCCATGGAAGGGTGGCTCGCTGAGGTGAGGGCATGGTTGGTCTTGTTGGGATGGTTGAACATGGTGGGTGATTGTCCATCACGGTGGCCATGTTGGGTTGGTTGAACATGGTGGGTGATTGTCCATCACGGTGGCCATGTTGGGTTGGTTGAACAAGGTGAGGTGGATTTTTGGGGGTGCAAGGGTTGACCCCAATGTTGCTGTAGGGCGGGAAGATCCCGATCCGTTGGACAGCACCCGAAGCCATCTCCTACCGCAAGTTCACCTCTGCCAGCGACGTCTGGAGCTACGGCATCGTCATGTGGGAGGTGATGTCCTACGGTGAGCGGCCCTACTGGGAGCTCTCCAACCACGAGGTGAGTGCCCACCCTCCACCATCACCACTGTTTTGGGAGACGTTCCAGGCCAGGTGGGACAAGGCTGGGATCAACCTGGGACAGCGGAAGGTGTCCCTGCCCAGGGCAGGGGCTGCAATGAGATGAGCTTTAAAGTCCTTTAACCAAAACCATTCTGGGATTCTGTGAATGAATACCTTTTTTGGGGGGACCATCCCTGACCCTTCTCCTCCTCCTCCTCATAGGTGATGAAGGCCATCAACGAGGGCTTCCGCCTCCCGGCCCCGCTGGACTGTCCCTCGGCCATCTACCAGCTGATGATGCAGTGCTGGCAGCAGGAGCGCTGCCGGCGCCCCAAATTCACCGACATCGTCAGCATCCTCGACAAACTCATCCGCGCCCCCGAGTCCCTCAAGGCACTGGCAGACTTCGACCCTCGGTGAGTGCGGGGAGCACCAGGATGGGGTGGGGGGCAAGAAGAGGGAAGGGGGCAGTTGCCCAGAGCAGCTGTGGCTGCCCCTGGATCCCTGGCAGTGTCCAAGGCCAGGCTGGACAGGGCTTGGAGCAGCCAGGGATAGTGGAAGGTTCCCTGCCCATGGCAGGGGTGGAATGGGATGAGCTTTAAGGTCCCTTCCAACCAAACCAGCCTGGCATTCTCTGATTCTTGCGCATCTTTGCGTCTTCTGTCATTTTTTGCATAATTTTGTTTTCATCTTTGCATTTTGTACATCATTTTTTGCACTCTCGTGTTGGGTTTTGCATCTCTGCACTCCCACGTTGCTTCTGACATCCCCACTTCTGCATCATTTTTTGGTATTTCCCCATGTTCACGTTTCCACTTTTTGCAGTGTTCGTTTTCTGCATCATAATTTCATCATCTCATTTTTGCGTTTATTTTTTGGCATCTTCCCATTTCTACATTGTTTTTCCATTCTTCCATTTTCATATAATTTTTTGCATCCTTCCATTTCTGCAACGTTTTAACCTTCCACATAATTTTTTGCATAATTTCATTTCTACACTATATTTGCATCCTTCCAGTTTTCTCCATTATTTTTTTCACCTTTCCATTTCTGCAGAATTTCTCATCTTTCCGTTTTCACGTTATTTTTTGCATCTTTTCAACCCTGTGTTATTTTCCCATCCTTCCGTTTTCACATCTCTATTTGCCACCCTTTCATTCCTACACCATTTTTGCACCTGTCCATTCCTGCATCATTTTTTGCATTGTTTCATTTCTGCAATATTTCTGTGTCCTTGCCTTTCTGCATTGTTTTTTGCAGCCTCCCATTTTCACTTTTTTTGCCCCTTCCCATTTTCACAGTTTTTTGCACCTTTCGTTTTCACATAATTTTTTTACACCCCTCCACTCCTGCATCATTTTTTGCATCATTTCCTCTCTGCACCATTTTTAAGCCTTTCTTGTTTTTTTTTTACGCCCATCACTTTTCCAGCCTTGCATTTCTGCACCACTTTTTTTGCATCTTTCTAATTTTTGCATCATTTTCCTGCCCGTCTCCGCAGGGTGTCCATCCGGCTGCCCAGCACCAGCGGCTCCGAGGGCGTCCCGTTCCGCTCGGTCCCGGAGTGGCTGGAGTCCATCCGCATGCCCCAGTACACCGAGACCTTCATGGCCTCGGGCTACAGCACCATCGAGAAGGTCCTGCAGATGACCAGCGAGTGAGTCCCTGTCCCCGTGCTGTCCCCTTGATATTCCCAGACTGTCCCCACACCACTCCCCTGCTGTCCCTAGGATGTGTCCCCACGCTGTCCCCATACCCTCCCCTCCAGCTCCCGAGGGACAGGGATGTGCTGGGAACGGAAACCACTTCTGTGGCCTTGGTGGCCTGAGGGACAGGATAAAATTAGATGTTCCCTGGCTGGAGAGGCCGGGATGAGCCGTATCCGTCCATCTGTCCCTTGGGATGAGCCGTGTCCATCCATTCCTTGGGATGAGCCATGTCCGTCCATCCATCCATCCATCCATCCATCCATCCATCCATACCCTGGGATTAGCCAGGTCCATCCATCCATCCATTCCTTGGGATGAGCCATGTCCGTCCATCCATCCATCCATCCCCCAGGATGAGCCATGTCCATCCATCCATCCATCCATCCATCCATCCCCCAGGATGAGCCATGTCCATCCATCCATCCCCCAGGATGAGCCGTGTCCGTCCATCCATCCATCCCCCAGGATGAGCCGTGTCCATCCATCCCTTGGGGTTAGCTATGTCCATCCCTCCATCCCTTGGGATGAGCCGTGTCCATCCATCCCTTGGGGTTAGCTATGTCCATCCATCCATCCATCCATCCATCCATCCCTCCATCCATCCCTCGGGATGAGCTGTGTCCACCCCCCATCCATCCCCACCCCCAGGACGCTGCTCCTGGCTCCCCCCAAGCCCGGCGTGTTCCCGTTTCCGGCTCCAGCCCCGTTCCCCCACTCCTGACTCCGTGTTCCCGTGTTCCCGTTTCCGTCTCCAGCCCCTCCCAGCCCCGTTCCCCCACTCCTGACTCCGTGTTCCCGTGTTCCCGTTTCCGTCTCCAGCCCCTCCCAGCCCCGTTCCCCCACTCCTGACTCCGTGTTCCCGTGTTCCCGTTTCCGTCTCCAGCCCCTCCCAGCCCCGTTCCCCCACTCCTGACTCCGTGTTCCCGTGTTCCCGTTTCCCAGGGACATCAAGCGGATCGGGGTGCGGCTGCCGGGCCACCAGAAGCGCATCGCCTACAGCCTGCTGGGGCTGCAGGAGCAGGCGGGGGCCGGGGGGGCCCCGGGCTGAGCCCAAACCCCCAGAGCACCACATGAACCCCCCCCTCCTCCCCGAGGGGTTTATTTATTATTTCTGTAATTATAAAGGGTTTTTTTATAATGTTATTGATATCGTCCCCACGCCTGGGGATGAAATGGGTGCTGCCCCTTCCCTCCCCCCTAAAAAAAATGGAATTTCAAGCTTGTTTGGAACTGGGGGAGGGATTTTTCTTTTTATTTTCCCCCCACATTTCAAGAAAAAAAGGGCTCAGTTCCAAAGCTGATTTATTTTTGCTTTTTTTCTCCCTATTTATTCCTCTCCCACCGGGTTTTTGGGTGGTTTTTTTCCCCCTTTAACGCTGATCTGCCAGTGTTGCCTTGTATTTTTTAACCTAATTTATTCTATTTTTGTATATTTATTGCGAGAAATTAAAGGTCGTGTCAGGTTTGGGAGAGAAAAAAAGGGGGAAATAAAAAAACCACATCTCAGATGCTTTTTTCCCCCCTTTTTTCATGGATTTATGGGGATTTTTGTGGGGTTTTGAATAAATATATGTGCTTTTTGGTTTTCTAGAATTTTGTGTTTTCTCACTGGTTCACAGAGATTGAGGGAATTTGGGGGGCAAAGAGAGGGGGCTTCACCTAGATTTTAGGGGTTTTAAGGGCATTTCAAGGATTATAAGAGGGTTTTTAAGGGTTTTTAAAGGCGTTTTAAGGACTTTTAAAGGTTTGGGGGAACATTTAAGGGGGAGTTAAGGAGGTTTAAAGTTTTGGGGATTTTTAGGCATTTTAAGGTTTTTGAAGGAGTTATCAGGGTTTGTAAGGGGGGTTAGAGGCTTTAAAGGGGTTTTAAGTTATTTTTTAGGGAGGCTTAATGTTTTTTAAGGGTTTTATTTAGGGATTTTCAGGGGGGGGGTTAAGGGGATTTTAAAAGTGACGGGGTTTAGGTGTTTAATGGGAGTTTAAATGGGTTAAAGAGGATTTTTAAGGGGCTTTAAATGAGTTAGAGAGTGTTTTTTAAGGGCTTTACAGTTTTTTAGGGGGTTATCGGGGATTTTAAGGGGTTTCACACGGCTCCGGGAGCGATTCCCATCCGGGGCCCCTTTCCCCGGCAAAACCCAGGAGGAATTTGGCCTTTTCATCCCCCGCCGCTCCCCCGAAGCCAAAGCCCGGCCGCGCCGGCTGCCCGGAGCCTGCAAATGACTGGGTAGGAAAACGCCGGGAGAAGGGCTTTGACATTTTCTTCTGCCCCAAACCATAATAAGGGACGGGTGGGAGGTGAGGGCGGGCCAGCAGCGTGCTGCGCAGGCCGCGGGTTTGGGGGGTTTTCACCCCGTTTGGGGGCATTTTGGCCCCGTGCGTCTCACGAGTTCGTCGGGCTCAGCCCCGGCGCCGGCCTCGATCGCGGCTCGAAGTCCAACGGTGCCCGGGAGGGGCCGGATCGGGCGGGACACCCCGGGCTGGGCCCTGCAGCCCCCGGTCGCCTGTGTGCCCGGGCGGGGCTCGGCAAGGAGCCCACGGGCTGGGGAAACTGAGGCACGGCGACAGCGGGGCTTTCGGGGTGACGGGCAGGGCTGGGAGTGCTGCCCGCTGACCAGCCACCCCCCCCCGGCGATCGGGGGGCTGCGGAGCCCTCCCCTGCTCCCCTCGCTCCTCCCGTGGGTGCCGCAGCCCAGCCCCGCTCCCAGCGCCCAGCCCGGAGCCCAGCCCAGCTCCTGCCCCACTTTTGGGGTGTCTCCCTGGCGCTGACCCCACTTCACCCGTCCTGCGCCGGGCCCGGGCATGCCCGCCCTGCCCAACCTGCCCCGCCGCACCTAATTAACCCCCAGGCTTAATTACGGCTTCGTTAGCGCCCGATGCGCCGCCCAAACCCGCTGCACCCCAGTCCGGGGGGCACCAAAAGGCTGGGGGGACTCGGCCCCCCACTCCCCCTGGATTGCGGGGTCACTAAACACCCACCCCCTGATTAATAGCAGTAATTAAAATGAGGATAATTATGTGCTGGTAATTTTAGAAGAGGGGCACAGGGGGAGGGTCGCAGAGACTGGGGCACATCAGTGCTTGTCCTGGGCAGTTTTGGGGTGATTCGGGCGGTTTTAAGCGTTGTTGTTGTTGGGTTTGGGAGGGGGTGACCGCCCCCCAAAGAAACCGGCGGGACTGGAGAAAGGGGAGGAGGAGGAGGAGGGGAGGAAGCACTGATGGGTCGATGTGTTTAATGCACGCTCTGCAGGCGAACCGGCACCCCCAGCCCAGACCCCCCACACCAGCTGGGGGGTCAGGACTCCCCTCTTTTCCTGGGGAACGTCCGTGGGGAGGGTCCCCTGTGGTCCCAAAACGTCATCACTTGGGGTTGGCAAGGTCCTCGATGGCTCTCCGCAGCTGGAAGGGGACAGAGGGGGTGGGACAGGGGCTCTCCCCCCACTTTCCCTTCTCCTTTTCCCCCCTTCTCCCCCCATTGCCCCCTTTTCCCTTTTCTGACCCCATTCGCCCCTTTTCCCCCTTTTCCCCTTTTCCTTTTCCCTTTTTCCCCTTTTCACCTCTGCCCTGCTCACGGCTCCCACCAGCTCCCCGGAGCGGGTGACAAAGACTCGCTGCAGCTTCAGCAGCTGGAAGAGGTGATAGGCCTGGGAAGGGACAACAGGGACACGTGGGGACAAAGCCACCTTGGCCGCGTCCCCTCAGTGTGACACCGACTGGGGGGGGGCTCCCAGGACACGTTTCACCCCCTTAAACCTGGTGCAAGGAGGTCCACGGGGAGAATTGGAGCATGATGGGCTCGATGGTGCAGTCGTCCCCGAGTGTCCCCACGGTGGCCAGCTTGTGGAAGGTGACATGTTAATTTTGGGGCAGAAAAGCAGCTTTTTGGGTATGGTAGGGTGTCCCCCACCCTGTTTACCTTCTCCCCTTGTGGGGCCTGAGGGTGCTCGTGGCTCTGGAGGAAAGTGACCAGCTGGGACCTGCTGACAGTGCCCACCAGAGTGGGGGACCCTGGAGAGAGGGGACAGTATGGGGCCGGTGTGGGAGTACCAGGGGGACACCAGTCTGGGAATAACAGGGGGAGGTACTGGGGACACCAAGGGGACATCCCATGGGGACAGCAGGGTGATGGTTGGGGACAGTATGGGAATTTCGAGGGGACACCCCATAGGGACACCATGGAGACAGAATGGGACTATTGAGGGAACAGCATGGGGACACCAAAGGGGATGGGGACAGCATTGACACAGTACAGGGACACCATGGGGATGGCATGGGGACACCATGGGGACAGTATGGTAATACTGAGGTGGCACCGTGGCAATACTGAGGGCACAACATGTGGGCACCAGTGGAAACAGGACAGCCTGGGAATAACAAAGAACACCATAGGAGCAGTATGGGGACACTGCAGGAACACCCCATAGGGACAGCGTGGCAATATCAAGTGGGCACTGGGGGGACACCCTGGGGGGACAGCATGAGGAGACACAGAAGGGCCACCACAGGGCCAGGGACTGGCCACCCTCCATGGTGACAGTGAGCCCCCAGGTCCCACATCCCACCTGTGCTCTCCACCACGGGGTACTCGGCATCGGCAGAGGCGTCCAAGGCCACCAGCACCTCCTGGAAACCGTCCCGCTTGGCCAAGGACACCACCCGGCGCTCCATGAACTCCTCCACCACCACTCGGTAGGAGCTGGCGAGCACAAAACCCCCCGAATTTCCATTGTTGCCCGGAGAATGCCCCCAAAACGTGGGGGTTTGGGGCGGGGGCTTACGCGATGTGCCGGCTGCGGATGGGGGGCAGGTAGGGCAGCTTCTTGACGATGATGCCAGCGTCGTAGAAGGACGGTTGGTTCTTCTGGCTGATGGCGTTAGCCACCAGCACGGCCAGCACGGTGGGCAGGAGGTGGCCCAGGTGCCCGGTGGCCTCGCACACCAGCAGGGCCGTGGACACCGCGTGGGTCACCGAGCCCGCGAACGCGGCTGCGCCTGGCAGGGAGGGGGGGTCAGGAGCTGGGGGTGGGTGTCCCCCACCCATGGGTGTCCCCATGCCCATGGGGGTGTCCCCCACCCCCAGACTCACCTGCCAGAGCGTAGCCAGCAGGAAGAATGGGCCGTGGGGGTCCCTCTGAATGGAGCCCCCGTGGGAAGAGCAGGGCCACCACCTCCCCTATCAGGCGCCCGATGGCTGCTCCTGAAATTGGGGGAGAAGGGAAGGTGGGGAGATCCCAGAAACCCCCCCCAAAAAATGGTGGAGGTAGGGGTGACCACCCTCCTGCAGCCATCCCAGAGCCAGATACCTCCCCTGTACCCCCCAGACTGGATGTACCCTCCCTCCAGGGCTGGATACACCCCCAGTGTCCCACTCCAAGGGCTGGATGAGCCCCCTGCACCCCTCCCCCGGCCTGGCTGTCCCTCCCCTGTCCCCCCAGCCCCCAGCTCACCATAGATGAAGATGGGCATGAAGTACCCGGCTGGCAGGGGCAGGGTGGTGGCCAGGATCAGCATCCAGAACTGGGGGGACACAGGGGGTCACCCCATGGGGACACTGTGTTGGGGGGCACGCCCAGAGACTGGGGGGCCATGGTTACCTTCATGACCAGGAAGAAGGTCAAGGTGCCGTAGATGGTGGCAGAGGGATGGTCCCACTCCTGCCAGAGCCCCCCAGGCTTGGCCACCCCCGAAGCGTTGGCGGCCAGCAAGCCCCACGTGCGGTTGTCAAAGAGGGAGATGAGATATTCCTTCATGGTGAGCTGGACGGATGGACAAATGGACACCCTGAGCCCCCGTGTGAGGTTTTGGGGTCCCCAGGGAGCCCCACATCTCCCCACTCACCCTGGAGGCCATGAACTGCCCCAGCCCGGGCGGGAAGGTGATGGAGGCGAGGAGCAGCACTGCCAGCACCGTGTACACGGGTTTGCTGCAGGGGGACACAGGGGCTGGGCACATGGGGACAGACAGACGGACAGGGGGACCCAGGGACACCCGGGGTGGATGGGGTTAATGGGCAGAGTGCATGGCGGGACATCGGAGCACCCAGGGTGGATGGGGGACATGGGGACACTCAGGGTGCATGGGGTGCATGTGGAGGGTGTATGGAGTGGATGCATGGGTGGCCAGAGTGCACAGGGTGGACATACAGACACTGAGAGTGGATGGACAGGGTGCAGGGGGGGACACAGGGACACCCAGGGTGCATGGGGGGACACAGGGACACCCAGGGTGCATGGGGGGACACAAGGACACCCAGGGTGGACGGGGGAGGACAGAAGGACACCCAGGGTGTATGGGAAGGACACAGAGACACCCAGGGTGCATGGGGGGACACAGGGACACCCAGGGTGCATGGGGGGACACAAGGACACCCAGGGTGGACGGGGGAGGACAGAAGGACACCCAGGGTGTATGGGAAGGACACAGAGACACCCAGGGTGCATGGGGGGACACTGGGACACGCAGAGCCTGCACGGCACGGACACACAGACACAGAGGGTGCAGGGTGCAGACAGAGAGATGGACGGACGCCCAGTACGGACTCGGTGGCCAAGAGCTTGGCCGTCAACCAGTTCCTCTTGACAGCCACCATCATCCAGCGCTGGCAGAAGAGATAAGCACAGGCCACGATCCCACAGATGGTCCTGTGAGGAGAGGGCAGGTAGGGAACAGGCAGGGCACAGGCAGAGCACAGACAGCACCCCAAAACCAGACCCTCCGTACCCCAAAATCAGAAAAAAGAAGGTCTCCAGGAGGTCGAAGGGAAAATCAATCTTGAGGTCACTTTTAAAAACAGCGGCAATGGTTTCTGGGAGGGGGGACAGGAATGAGGGTGTGGGTTTGGTGGTGAGCACCCCAAAAATGTTACAGGGGGGGAGGGTAGAGGGGAAGAGGGGGCACCTCCTGCCCACCCTGCCTTGCCTTGCTCGCTGTTGAACACGGCCAGGAGCCGAAACATGAAGGCGCCGCAGGTGGCGGCGAAGAAGCCGCGCCAGTAATCCCGCACGGCAAAGTGGGGGGACATCACCTCGATGCTGAAAAGCACCCCTGGAAAAACGGGGGAAGGGATCAGGGCGAGGTTTGGGGGTGCCCAGGGTGGGATTAGGGGGGTCCTCACCGCTGATGGGTGCCCCGAAGACTGTGGCCACCCCTACAGCTTGAGCTGCCACCAGCATCTCGTGCTGCTTGAACTTGTTCTGTAAGGTGGTGGGGGGGTTAGGCACGACCCCAACTTTTTGGGGGTAAAATCAAATCCCTCCATTCATTTCTTGAGCGGTGGCACCCCCACCTCATATTCCCTCGTGACCGTGGTCCTCATCTTCCCCAGATAGGCTGCGGCCATGGCAGAGAGGTGGACGTAGGGACCCTGGGGGGACACAGTGCTGAGCGGCCCCCCACCCCGGCACCAGCGGAAACCGCCGGGGATTTTGGGGTTCAGAAGGGGATCCCTCACCACTTTCCCAAGGAAAACGGTGCTGCCGCACGACAGGGTGCAGGTCAGCCCCACCACCTTGGCTCCGAAGTTCTGGATGGCGAGGTAGTCCTCCAGCACCACGCCCATCAGGATGGTCTTCAGCTCCGGGATGCCGGAGCCTGGAGCCGGGGGGGAGGAGCAGGATCCAAATTTTAGGGGTCCCTCATTACCGAGGGGACATTTTAGGGAGCCAGGGAGGCTGGGGTAACTGGCTCACCTCCAGAGTGTGGGGTGATGCTCTGGGAGAAGCCGGTGGAGAAGGCAGCCATTGCCGTGGGGAACAGGGTCCACGAGAGGTACTTGAGCACCCCGATGTCCCCGATCTCTCGGTACAGCCACGTGTGGGCTGGAGGAGAGGTGTCAGGAGGGGAACGCACGCCCCAGCACCCTCTTTTGCACCCCGAAAGATCCCCCCTGTATACTCCGTGAACCCCCAAACGCCGGTGGAGCCCCCCGGCGCCCCTGGTTTACCCGCGTGGAGCCTGGTGGTGATGATGTCCATGGTGAAGCTGATGGTGGCCATGAGCACCCCCAAGATGAAGAGGAAGTACCAATCCTCCCCGACGCGGAACAGCTGCCGCCTCACCCACTCCAAGCACCCTGCGAGGGGGGAAACAGGGTGCTGACCCCCCAAAACCCCCGCCCCCAGAATCCCCCTTTTTGGGTGGGGGTCTCACCTCGGACCCTTCTCCGGGCAGTGGGGCAGGGTCTCCAGCTGTGCTCCGACACCAGCACCCTCTCCTCCTCCTCCTCCTCTTCCTTCTCCCCCCGCAGCCCCCCGGGGACGGGGCGCTCCATCCCGGGGACGTTTTAGGGGACCTCACCCCCTTTTTTGTAGCACCCCCTGACCCGTCCTCCCGCCTCGGCCTCCGCTGCCCGACTGAGTTTGCAAACGAGCTCATTAAAAACGACCTTGACGAATCCGACGGACCCGCTCGGGCCGGAGCGAGCCGGGTTTCCTCCCCCCTCCGCCACCCTCCAGCTCCCAGTCCCAACGTACATCCCGCGGCGGGGACGATTTAATAAGTATTTTAATTAATTATCATGATTATTCCTTAATAACAGGCATCGCATTCCATGGTGTTGAGCTGGGGGGGGAACGGAGAGGGGAAAAATTTCCACCGTCTCCGGCGCAAGACCTAAATTTAGCCGGTTTTACGAGAGGTCTGGCAGGCGGCCGGGAGCCTTAACGAGGCTTTAAAAAGCTCGTCAAGTCGAAATATCCCGAAATAACCGATCCGGCGTCGCCTTCGCCGGGAGGAGAACGAGGAAGGGGGTTCCACTCTTCCCCCCGGCGGGAGCTGGGGCTCGCAGGTGGGGGCAAGCGGTGGGTGAAGGGGAAATCCTCGCTTGCCGGCACCATGGAGCTTTTTGGGAGCTTTGTCCGGCCCCACGGGGAGACCTTGGGGTTCCCAGGTGAGTTTGGGGCGCACCCGGGAGGTATTTGGGGGGGATCCTCGGCAAGCCGTGGCTGTGACCCCCCAAACCCTGCGCAGCAGCTCGCCCCGGTAACACGGGCGTGGTGAAGACCCTGGGGAACACCTATCAGTTCACGGTGGACGTCAGCGACTTCGCGCCCGAGGACATCATCGTCACCACCTCCAACAACCAGATCGAGGTGCACGCTGAGAAGGTGGGTGCTCCCTCCCTTCCCTGCTCACCCCAAAGCGAGGGACCCCAAAATCCTCACCGGGTGTGCGGGGACCACCCAGCTCCCACCCAATTCCCAAACAGCTGCGGCCACAACCCCAGCGGGGTTTAATTCACCATTAATTAATGGTGACCACAGGGAATAATGAGTCCCCATTCCACTTGCACCCCAAAATCGCCTCTTTTCACCCATTTTTTTCCTCCCAGTTGGCCACGGATGGCACCGTCATGAACACCTTCACCCACAAGTGCCAGCTGCCCGAAGATGTGGACCCCACGTCCGTGTCGTCCTCGCTGGGGGACAACGGGATGTTGACCATCCGGGCTCAGCGCCGGCCGGCCAAGCACTCCGAGCACGTCCAGCAAACCTTCCGGACTGAGATCAAGATCTGAGGGGTCGGGGGGCTCCTTTCCCCCCCTCTCCTTTCCCTCCCTCGCTAATTAAATGAGTGATTTGGGAAGGAGGTGGGATGTGGGGTAGGGAATGGGAAGGCTCCCTCCAGAGTGGGGTCAGACCTGTGCTGAACGCATCCCGTCACCCACCGGAGGAACTCCGGAGGGGAGTCCCAGCTCCGGTGATTTTTAGCTGGCACGTGTTGAGGGGGGAGATCCAGCGTGCCAGGAGTCCTGCTGGGAGCCAGGTTCCCTTCCCAACCCTCCGCCACAGCTTGTCTTTGTATATAGAGCTTGGGATAAATTATTGAGAACGTCTGACTGCCGCCTTCTCCGTTTTTTGACGTTTTCCTGATGCTTTACCCTCAAAAAGGGGTGTGGGTTCAGACCCGGGGGGTGCCTCGGTAAGGGATATTCCACCATCCCGACAAAAACCCGCACCAGGAGCCGCTCGGGCGCCCGCTGCCCTGTTTATTTCCAGCCCGGGGTGACTCATTTCTTCCCCGAAGCTCTATTTCGGAGCCATTCCCTCAGCTGTCCGGCTGCCGACCCACCTGGAAGGGCACCAAGCCCTCCTCCTCCCCTCGCCCACCCTCGCCCACCACCCGGGGGGGATGCCGCAAGGCCGGCACCGGGATGACGGCCCCGAACACAAGGGCTATTTTTTTTTTTTTTCTTTTTTTTTTTGGTGGGGAGAGAAAGGACCTGGCTGCGCGTCCCTGTGTGTACCCACAACAGCGAGGCGCCCGCTGGGGCGGCAGCGCCTGTTTATGGCCACGCAGCCCGGCTCGCGTTGCTGCTCCGCCCGGGCAGCGCCGGCCGCTCCAGACTGCCACCGGCGCCCTGGCAGCGGCCCCGGCACGGCCGCTCCACCCGGCGCTCGGCGCAATCCCCCTGCGGGAAAAAGGGTTAAAAGCGATGGGTGAGGTTGTGAAGGCTCGGGGAGCTCGGAGGGGCACCGTGAGAGCTCGTGGGGACCGTCTGTCCCCACGTCCCCAAAGCCACCCCGGCACGCAGCGCCGGTCACTGGTTGCCATCTAGTGGCCTTGGCCCAGGGAAGGTGCGGAGGAAGGAGGAGGGAAATGGGGAAAAACCGCTCTGTTTCTGCCCCGATCGCTTTGGGACGGGGGAGATGTGCAGAGGGCGAAGGGCCAGCTCAGCCCGGCCCCAAACACACCCCACAGCAGCTCGTTCGTGGCAGGAAAGCTGGGGGGAAAAACCAGGTTTTTGAGACGTGTTAAACTCTTTATCAGTTGTCTGGACAAAGGGATCGAGGGTACTCTTGTAGCCAATACAAAACTTTTTCACTTATTTATACATTAAACAAATAAATTAATGTTCATTGGTTCAAAGTCACATAATTCTCCTCATTAATTAGCATACTGTCCTCTGTTGGTTATTGATTTCTAAAATCCTTTTATCATCTTCTTGATATCTCCAGCTTTCCAGGCCGTGATCTCCTCTCTATTTTCTGGTTACTCCAATGTCCTTGAAGGGCCATAAATTTAGGATCCCAGATGTCCAATCTTCGAATGCCTTTGGCTTTATAGTCAGGGTTAGTTTTAACAAACTCGGGGTTGCGGTGATTGATGATCTGAGCAACAGGAGTCCGTGTAGAAACTTAACTAGTACTGGCCGAAAGTGGGTGCTGCTTGCAATTAGCTAAAGCAACTCATGAAAAATTAGTTAGGAAAGTTGTATTATTTCCAACAACCGGGAACCTTCCCCCTGACAGAAGGATGGAGCCAAGAGAACAAGTGACGGGAAAAGAGGAACGGCATCAAGTTGTGGCAAGGGAGGTTTATGTTAAATATACGGAGAATTCCTTCACGGAGTGGGTGGCCAGGCACTGGGACAGTGGCGGAATCGCCACCTCGGGGGTGTTTAAGCAGGGGTGATGTGGTGACTGGGAACACGGCTAGCGATGAACACAGCGCCGGCACCGGGACCTTCCAGCCTCACAGCTGCGCTCGGCCTCCTTCGGCCCCTCACGGCTCCCCTCGGCCCCTCACGGCTCCCCTCGGCCGCTCACGGCTCCCCTCGCCCCTCACTGCTCCCCTTGGCCCCTCACAGCTCCTCTCGGCCCCTCACGGCTCCCCTCAGCCCCTCACGACTCCTCACTGCTCCCCTCGGCCCCTCACTGCTCCCCTCGGCCCCTCACGGCTCCCCTCGGCCCCTCTGGGTCCCTCATGGCTCCTCTCAGCCCCTCAAGGTTCCCCTTGGCACTTTATGGCTCCTCTCTTTCCCTCCTGGCTCCTCTGGACCCCTCATGGCTCCTCTCCTTCCCTCCTGGCTCCTCTGGACGCCTCCTGGCTCCTCTCTTCCCCTCATGGCTCCTCTCCTCCCCTCATGGCTCCTCTCTTCCCCTCCTGGCTCCTCTCTTCCCCTCCTGGCTCCTCTCCTCCCCTCATGGCTCCTCTCTTCCCCTCATGGCTCCTCTCTTCCCCTCCTGGCTCCTCTCCTCCCCTCCTGGCTCCTCTCCTCCCCTCACGGCTCCTCTCCTCCCCTCCTGGCTCCTCTCCTCCCCTCACGGCTCCTCTCTTCCCCTCCTGGCTCCTCTCCTCCCCTCCTGGCTCCTCTCCTCCCCTCACGGCTCCTCTCCTCCCCTCACGGCTCCTCCCGGCCTCTCAGCACCGCCCCCCCACTGTCATGGCGGCGCCTCTGCGGCAGGAAGGGGCGGGAAGGTGACCGGGCCCCGCCGCGCATGCGCAGTGACGCCGCCGCCGCTGGGCGGGCCGGGGCGACGCCGCTTCCGCCCGGCGCCAAGATGGCGGCGCCCTTTGTCTGGTCGGTGTCACGGTGAGGGCCGCGGGCCGCGGGTGAGGCCCCGCCGGGCCCGGCATGGCAGGTGCGGCATGGGGGCCCCGGGAGAGCGCTGGAGGGGCTGGGGAGAGGGCTGAGTAGGACACGAGCGCTGGGAGGAGAGGAGGCTGCGGCCTGGCTCGCTGCCTGTGCGGTAACGGAGCCGCTTTGGGGGTCACACCGGTGCGCGGCCCCCGGTTCTTTGAGGGCAGGCTGTGGGGGGAGGGGGGCGGTCCTGCTGGCGGGCCCTGGGAAACGGGGGGCTGCTGGCTGTCGTGGGGGGGACGGGGAGTTGTCGCGGTAGGAACGAGGGGCTGCCGGATGTTGTCAGGGCTTGTTGGCTGCTGTGGGGGGAGCGGGGGCTCCTGGCTGTCCTGAGGGGAATGGGGGCGGTGGCTGTCCTGAGGGGAGTGGGGGCGGTGGCTGTCCTGAGGGGAGTGGGGCTCCTGGCTGTCCTGAGGGGAGCGGGGGCTCCTGGCTGTCCTGAGGGGAATGGGGGCGGTGGCTGTCCTGAGGGGAGTGGGGCTTCTGGATGTCCTGAGGGGAGTGGGGGCGGTGGCTGTCCTGAGGGGAGTGGGGGCGGTGGCTGTCCTGAGGGGAGTGGGGCTTCTGGATGTCCTGAGGGGAGCGGGGGGCTCGTGGCTGTTGAGAGAGGACCGAGCGGCCGCCGTGAGGGCACCGGGGGCTCCTGGCCGCAGCCGCTGCCCGGGGTGTCACCCCCAGCCGTGAGGTGACTCGGGGCCAGGCCGCGGATGGAGCCGTGTGTCCCCCGGGCTTGGGGCATCGCCGTCCCCTCGGGCCACCCAGAGATCCTCCGGGTGCTGGGGAATGGGGGGTCACAGCCCCGAGCCAGCTCCAGACACACCCCTGCACCTCAGGGGCGTGGAAAACCGCAAGGAAAAACGGGGTTTTCCCTTGTTCTGGCGAGGTGACAGCCCCTCCTGGCTGTCCGTGCCCTCTGCGGGCCGGCACGGGTGACACATTTCCTGCACCAGCCGCGTTTCCTTAGTTTTGTTTCTGCATCAGAGGCCTCTCCCGAGATTCCAGCCCTCAGCCAGCATTCCCAAGGGTATTTTTCCCCGAGGAGACACGGGTTAGTCATCCCTGGGCGCTGCAGACACAGGAGAGGTTTCAGGGCAGATCTCAGGCTCAAGTGATGTCTTGGGGTCCAGAGCAGCACGAGCACATCCATAAGCCTGAAATCCAAATAGCCAAGGCGTCCTCAGGATGTCTGTTCCCGGTGGGGCGTCCAGGATGCCCCTCTTCTCGTGTCTTTCTCGCTTTATTTCCTTTTCACCACAGTTTTTCCTCTTTGTGCTCATTTCCCCTCTCACCGCTCGCCTTCCGCTTCCGACCGCAAGCTCTGCAGCCCTTTCCTAGTCCATGATCCATATTATTATTATTATTAATACGATTATGATATGGAGCTGCTCTGCTCAGATCAGCTCCAAGCTTTATTTTTTTCATGAAAACCGTTGCAGGATCCGTTCCTGGAAATGAGGACAGAGCCCTGTGGGCAGAGGCAGCGAGGGTTGGGGCCGCGCTGTTCCCTGAGCTGACGCGCGAGGCGGGAGATGACGGTGGGTAGGAAACAAACCCCCTCTTCCCTTTCATCTTCCCAGCATGGATGGCTGGGTGGTGACAGCCTGGAAAGGCAGTGTTTAACTCACTGTTTTTTCCAATTTAGGGAGGTTTGGGGGTTTTTAATAGGTAGATGTTGTTGTGGCAGGGAAGGGGAGAGGTAATGTCGCTAATTAGCGAGAGTGCTTAGCAGAGCTCGCGTGGGAAGCTCCCTGGGACTGCAGCTGCTGTATTTATCTGCGTAGGGGACGTGGGTGGGCTCGTAATGAACTTCTGCATGATTAATTGGATAATGAGAGACTCAACAACCTCGTCGGGGGAGAGGTCGGGAGGGGAATCGTCTCCCCTGAGGGGAAATCAGAGGACGCCCAGTCCTGCATCAGGGATTTTGCACCTTCAGCACCCAAGACTGGAGGTTTAAAACTGAGTTTTTCCATCCCATTTTCCCCAGGATGGCTGCGCAGAGACTGACCTGAACACTTGGAAAAGGGAGATTTCTGGAGGAGAGACACAACCCTCTGGCCCTCGACCCTCCGGGTATCTCTGCTCGCCGCAGCACAGGGGTGAGCTCGGGCACCACTCCGGAGGGCTGGGTCCAGGTGTTTGGGATTGTCAGACCTCAGAGTCAGGGGTTTTAGTGGCTAAAGGTAACGTTGGCTGCTGGGCATGGGTATAGAGAGCTCATCCAAGCCTCTCCCTGCTGCGCTTCCAAGGGAGCTGGAACGTGACGTTACAGGGCAGACTACAGAAAATAGGAAGTTTTTTGGGGGAGGAGTTGAGTTTGCTGGATTTTTACTTCCTTCTCAAAGCTGAGGAGCAAAGCTGGAACAAGTCCACTCCTGGAACGTTAAAAATCATCGTTCAGATGCAAAGTGCCTCCCACAAATTCCCTAAAATACCCTTTTTTAGTGCATGGAACTGTCAGGATTCCTCAAGTCCTGCTGTGCAGAGAGCTCTCTGAACACGGACCACAGCCTTGTTTATCCTACAGGGAAAATGCTCCCCCTTTTCTCCAGAGCTCTGCAAACCACACTGGGCCATGCTGTGCAGTATCTTCACCCAAGTACTGTTTTTTCTGGCTGTCAGGGATGTATTTTGGGACAGGCTGGGGGGGTTTGGAGAGCTGGGGGAAAGCCAGGGCAGGGAGTTCATTGCAACGACAAAATGGAGTGGAATTTCCTCTCTCTGTGCGTGATCCAATGCTGTCAGAGAGGTCCTGGCCTCTCATCCACGCTGGGGATGCCCATGGACGCTGAAGGAATCCTGGGGAGGAAGATCCTTCCCCGAGTGTTGCTGGCACCCACAGCTGACAGGAGGAGGCTCCCTCTGACCACTGATCACTGGAAGGAACCAGGGCTGGAAGTGCCTCGTGTTGTGGATGCAAACCTCTCACTTGTTCCTGACTGGAAACTCCTGATTTAAGAGGTGACGAAGTGGAAAAACAACTTCCATGGGCTGGAAACTTTCACAGGCACCGAGCAAGGAATCCTGGAGTCTTTCCCCAGCTGTAACCTTCCTGCTGCAGCGACCAGACCTTTGGAGACTTCCTGCATGAACAATAACTGGATAGTCCCTGTTTCCTTTCTGCTCCCTCCTTGCCAATCCCTTGAAACAATTCCCAATTCCCTTCAGCACCGGAATCATTGTTGGAAGATAAAGCCAAGTGAAAACCCTTCATTCACCCTACGGATGCAGCTCAGGAGAAAATCCACAGTGTGGCACTTTGCTGACAAGGACCTGCTGGAAAATTGGGGTTTTGCCATGTTTCCAGCAATTTGCAGCATTCCTTAGGCAGAGCTGTGCTCCAGGCGTGGAGAACTCCCTCCAAACACATAATAAAATATAAAAATTCCTCGGTATCGTGACACGAGCAGCTGGAAGAGCAGGAGCTGGAAGGTTTGGATGAACGCTCCCATGCTGTGGCCTTGGCAGGAGCTGTGACACAGTGGAGGGACGATGGCACTTGTGTCTGCAGAGGCGACAAGGCTCCTACTTGCTGCTGGGACCAGCTGAGGGGCAATAGCTGTGTTCTGAATGTTGTCATGGTTGCTGAAACCATCATGGCTGTTCCATCAACTCCTCCTGGCCCAGTGCTGGAGTCGTGGCTGTTCTAGGAGAGGGTTTGGGGTAGGATTTAGCCAGGAGAGGAGCTGAAATTCACGTTTTCAGGCTGTATTTGAACCACGAGGGCAGTCAGGTCATGTTTTGTGATCTCTCCTCCTCCACAACCCCTTCAGTGGTTTCACCACACACCTCACCCCCACCCCTGTGGTGTTTTTTGCCTCCCACAGCCATGGATTTCCCGCAGCACAGCCAGCAGGTGCTGGAGCAGCTGAACCAGCAGCGGCAGCTGGGGCTGCTCTGCGACTGCACCTTCGTGGTGGACGGCATCGACTTCAAGGCCCACAAGGCCGTGCTGGCCGCCTGCAGCGACTACTTCCGCATGCTCTTTGTGGACCAGAAGGACGTGGTGCACCTGGACATCAGCAACGCCGCAGGTAAGCCTGGGGTTTTTATCCAGGATCCCTCCCTGCTCCTTAAACATTACAGTTCCTTGCTCGGGCTTTGAGGGAGGCTCTTCAGCTTGTTATTTTGAGTTTCAAAATGAAAGAGTGAAGGGTGAGGGCTCATTTCTGGTTGTGTCACCTCCCCTGCAGGCCTGGGCCAGGTTCTGGAGTTCATGTACACGGCTAAGCTGAGCCTGAGCCCCGACAACGTGGAGGACGTGCTGGCCGTGGCAGGTTTCCTGCAGATGCAGGAGATCGTCAGCGCTTGCAACGCACTCAAATCTCTCTCTGTGCCCCCAGAAAATCCCCCTGGGGTGGACCAGCAGCAGATTGGTACGTACCCTCCTGGCTTCCCCTCACCCAGGCAAAGTCAAGATTTACCCACTTGTGCTTCGTGCAATCCAAAATGTATCCACTTCTGCTCCTTGGCCACCTTGCAAACCCAGTTCCCAGGTGCATCTGGTGCGCCTGGATAGGGTTTTATCCCCTTGGGCAGCACCAGCAGTTGAAAAATTGCTATTTCTGTGAATTTTGTGGGATTTGAGAGTCCTGCTGGCAGCAGCAGCTGGATGGTTTCACTTGTTCCCTTGCAGGAGCCGACAAGGTAGTGGCCGATGACAAGACATCGGTGGTGGCAGAAGCTCTGGGGGAGCCTGACAAAGCCAAAGCAGCTGCTCCCGACACCGAGGAGAAGGAGGAGAAGCCAGAGGCTGCGGCACAGCCCGAGGCACCTGCGGAGCAGCCGGCTGGCCAGGAAGGTGAGCCAGCGAAGGGTGACAGCCTGGGTCCTGCCGTCACCCCCAGCACACCCTGTCCTGACACTCCGGTGCTCACAGGGACAGGCGCTGCCATCCAGGAGGATCCCAAGGCCGACGTTCCCGGGCTCCCGCAGCCGTCGGAGAGCGCGGTGGGCAGCGACAGCCTGGCAGCCACGGACACTGCCGGGACAGGAGGTGCGTTGGGACAAAGGGGCTGGGACAAAGCTGGGCAGGGCTTGAACCCTCGTTATCTGTGGAATTAATTGTGTGAGTTTTGTGAGGCACAGATCCTCTGGGAGCATGGTGAGGAGAGTTGGGAAATTCTCCTCTGCCTGCACAGGCTTTGGGAATTCAGGGCTAATCACCTGCAAATGTAAAGTGATTCCAAGCAAAGGTGATGATGGGTGAGCTTCCCTTCCACTCAGATGTTTCTGTGATTTCCCTGGGGACAAGGGATGCCTAATCCCAGTATCCTTAGGTTAGGAAATACAGGTGGATTTTGTGCCTCTGCTGCCACTCCCAAATTTGAGCATCCCCATTTTCTACCGTCCTGCAGAGATGAAGCCGGAAGGGAAGGAGGAAGAGGGGGAGATGATAGTGGAGGAGGAAGATGAGGGTAAAATCCCCGAGGAGGAGCCCACCCAGTTGGAAAATGGGGAAAACACTGAGGATAACGAGTCAGGAAGCACGGATTCCGGGCAGGAGAACTCAGGGGAGCCGCGCCTGCTGCGCTCCGGCACCTACAGCGACCGCACCGAGTCCAAGGCCTACGGCTCCGTCACACACAAGTGCGAGGTGAGGCCGGCCAGGCCCCTGGGCAGCAGCTCCCGGTGTCATTGGGTACCTCAGGGACAGCAGGGTGACAGTGCCTGTCCCTCCATCCCTAGGACTGCGGGAAGGAGTTCACCCACACCGGGAACTTCAAGCGGCACATCCGTATCCACACCGGAGAGAAGCCCTTCTCATGCAGGGAGTGCAACAAGGCCTTCTCCGACCCGGCCGCCTGCAAGGCCCACGAGAAGACACACAGGTACAGGTGGAGCTAGGGAAAGACACCTGGAAAATGTGAGGTTTGCTGGGAATGGTTGGATCCTTTGCAAATCCACCGGTGTGTTGGGGTATCCGGGAGGAGATTTGTCTTTCTGCCTCTTCCACAGTCACAGAATAGTCCTGAGTTGGAAGGGATCCACAAGGGATCCAACCCTGGCCCTGCACAGACACCGTCAGAATCCTATCCTGTGTCTGAAAGCATTGTCCAGATTGTTCTTCCCTTTCGTGTTGTTTCATGGAGTCCCCATCCCTGGAAGTGTTCAGGGTTGGATGGGGCTAGGAACAACCTGGTCAAGTGGCAGGCAGGGTCTGGTGGAACAAGATGAGCTTGGAGATCCCTTCCAACCCAAGCCATTCTGTGATTCCTGGATCTGGCTGGGGCTGACACTCAGACTGGGGCAGTGAGACCCTGGTGCTGGGTGTAACGTTCCCCCCTGGTCCCAGCCCGCTGAAGCCGTACGGCTGCGAGGAGTGCGGGAAGAGCTACCGGCTCATCAGCCTGCTGAACCTGCACAAGAAGCGGCACACGGGCGAGGCCCGCTACCGCTGCGAGGACTGCGGCAAGCTCTTCACCACCTCGGGCAACCTGAAGCGGCACCAGCTGGTGCACAGCGGGGAGAAGCCCTACCAGTGCGACTACTGCGGGCGCTCCTTCTCCGACCCCACCTCCAAGATGCGCCACCTGGAGACACACGACACTGACAAGGAGCACAAGTGTCCCCACTGCGACAAGAAGTTCAACCAGGTGTGATGGGGAGCGGGGAAGCTGGGCCAGTGTGGTCCTGGAAGGGAGATTTGTCGTTGGGATGCAGTCTGGGGCTCCCAGAGCTGTCCTGGGATGGTGGTGTGTCCATGAGGTGTAGCTGGGGGTCCCAGAGTGGTCCTGAAAGGGTGGATTATCCATGGGATGTGGTTTGGGACTCACAGAATGGTCTGGGGATGGTGGTGTGTCCATGAGGTGTAGCTGGGGGTCCCAGAGTGGTCCTGAAAGGGTGGATTATCCATGGGATGCAGCTTGGGGGTCTTGGAGCTTGGGAAGAGTGGTTTATCCATGAGGTGAAGCTTGGAGGTCCCAGAGACCACTCCAAAAGGGATCCACGGGGATTCGGGTTGCTCCAAAGGGAGACGAGGTGGTTTCGGGCTCTCTCCATCCTGTTCTCCATCCCCAGGTGGGGAATTTGAAGGCTCACCTGAAGATCCACATCGCAGATGGGCCCCTGAAGTGCCGGGAGTGCGGGAAGCAGTTCACCACGTCAGGTAACATGGAGGAGGGGGGCTGAGGGGCAGAGTGGCAGGACTGGGATGGTCTGGGGGGAGCAGGGAGTATCCTGAGGCTGGATCAGAGCCAGAGGAAGGATTTCATCCTGGCTTTACGGTGCTGTGGTTGTGCTGCATGAATTCCTTGTTTTCCCCATGGAGCCACGCCCTGGAAAGGGGATCCTCATCCAAATGCTGGAGATAGGGATGTCTCCTCCCATCTTCTCTCAGCCTGCTGCAGGGCCAGAGGGTTGGAATGATCCCAATGGAGTCTTTTGATCCCCTCAAACACTGGGTGCTTGTCCTGGCTGTCTCCACTTCCGTGGTATTGCCTGATCCCAGGCATGGTTCAGCCAACTTCCCTTGATCCCTGTGCAGTCCCTGCTCCCTGAATAGCACCATGCTTTCCCAGGGGAGATTCTGGGTCTGTGGGAAGGAGGAACAGGGGAGGAGGACCCGGTGTCCTTCAGCCTGCCCTGCTCCCAGGTAACCTGAAGCGGCACCTGCGGATCCACAGCGGGGAGAAGCCGTACGTGTGCGTGCACTGCCAGCGCCAGTTCGCCGACCCCGGCGCGCTGCAGCGCCACGTCCGCATCCACACCGGTACGGATAACGCTCCTGCCTCCCCGAGGGTTCTCCTTCCCCTCGTGCTCCCCACCCACCTTCTCCTGTGGTTCCCCAGGAGAGAAGCCGTGCCAGTGCTTGATCTGCGGGAAAGCCTTCACCCAGGCGAGCTCCCTCATCGCCCACGTGCGCCAGCACACCGGGGAGAAGCCCTACGTGTGCGAGCGCTGTGGGAAGAGGTGAGGATTCCCCTTGGGAATACCGGGAGGGGCACTTGGGTGGAATATCAGGGGGCACCTCCACTCGCCCTCTGCAGCCAGGTGCTGTTCTCTGGAGGGAGGGTGGAGGTGCCAGGGTGACACCCTGGATTGTGGTGACCGTGGTCTCGTTCCCCAAGGTTCGTCCAGTCGAGCCAGCTGGCCAACCACATCCGTCACCACGACAACATCCGGCCCCACAAATGCACCGTCTGCAACAAAGCCTTCGTCAACGTGGGCGACCTGTCCAAGCACATCATCATCCACACGGGTGGGTACCTCCCAGAGCCCTGCACCTCCCCTGGGCATCGCCCCCTGGCTCACACCCCGTTCCCTGTCCTCTCCCAGGGGAGAAGCCGTTCCTGTGTGACAAGTGCGGGCGTGGCTTCAACCGCGTGGACAACCTGCGCTCCCACGTGAAGACCGTGCACCAGGGCAAGGCTGGCATCAAAATCCTGGAGCCCGAGGAGGGCGATGAGGTCAACATCGTCACGGTGGCGTCCGATGACATGGTGACATTGGCCACCGAGGCGCTGGCTGCCACCGCTGTCACGCAGCTCACAGGTGAGCTGGGGGCCCACGGGGTTCCCAAAGGGAGTTCATCCATGGGGGGCAGCTTGGGAGCCATCCAGAAGGGAAGGTTAGCGGTGGGGGGCAGCTGGGAGATCTTGGAGTTGTCCTGAAATGGAACCTTATCCATAGGGAGCAGCTGTCTGGTCCCAGAGTTGTCCCCAGAGGGAGGTTCATTTATGGGGGTTCAGCTTAGGGGACTCAGGAGGCATCCCAAAAGGGAAATTTAAATTTACCCATGGGAATGCAGCTTGGGGGTCTTGGAGGTGCTCTGTAAAGGAGGTTAATCCATAGGGTGCAGCTTGGAGGTCCCAGATGCCATCCCAAAAGGGAGATTTTATCCCTGGAGAGGAGCTTGGGTGTTCCATGAGTCAGCCCGAAAGGAAAACTTACCTGTGGGGAGCAGCTGGAGGGGCCTGGAACTGTCCCAAAAGTGAGGTTGATTTATGGGGGTGCAACTTAGAGGTCTCAGGAGCCACCCTAAAAGGGAAGCTTCTCCATGAGATGCAGCTTGGGCATCCCAGGACTGTCCTAAAAGTGGGGTGGATCTCCAGGAAGCAGCTTGGGGTTCCAGGAGACACCCCAAAAATTAGATTTTTCTGTGAGGGGCAGCCTAGGGGATCCCTAGACCCCTTCCAGAGAGGAAACTTATCCCTAGGGAGCAGCTTGGGTGCCTTGGGGTGGTTCTGAAAGGGAGGTTTATCCATGGGGTGCAGTTTGAGGGGCCCGAGAGTCACCCCAAACGGGAGATTCATTTGTTGGGGGACAGTTTGGGGCTTTTCCATGGGCTGCAGCTTGGAGGTGCTGGAGCCCCCAGAGGCGCTGGAGATTTATCCAGGGGCGCAGCACCCAGGTCTGGGCAGCCTCACATCCCGCTGGAGCTGCTCCCAACCTTGACACTGGGCAGGATCCACGGTCGGGGGGAATTCCTGCCCAGCCAGGCCCTTCTAATGTCCCTGTCCCCCTGATGTCCCTGTCCCCCCCGTTCCCACAGTGGTGCCCGTGGCGGCTGCGGTGACGGCGGATGAGACTGAAGCGCTTAAAGCTGAGATCACCAAAGCGGTGAAGCAGGTGCAGGAGGCAGGTGAGACCGGGAATACCGGGAATACCGGGCTGGCTCCTCCCATGCCACCACCCCAGCACCTCTGGGAATACCGGCCGGCAGCTCCCATCCTGTAGAATTGGAATGTAGATTTGTAGAAAATTCTATTTCCTACACCATCGCAGCACCCCAGCGCCTCCCCCATGTTCGTGTGTGTTTCTGTCTCTCCCTGCAGACCCCAACACGCAGATCCTTTACGCCTGCGATTCCTGCGGGGAGAAGTTCCTGGACGCCAGCAGCCTGGCGCAGCACGTGCGCATCCACACGGCCCAGGCGCTCGTCATGTTCCAGGCGGAGCCCGACTTCTACCAGCCCTACGGCGCCGCGGGCTGGCCGGCAGAGCAGGTCATCCCCGCCGGGGAGCTCCTCTTCCGCCCCCGCGACGGCCCCGAGCCGCCGCCGGCCGCTGCCCCGGCCCCCCCGGCCGAGGGGCCGCCCCCGCCCCCCGAGTGACCCCCGCCCCCGCCCAGCCTTTATTTAAGAGACAGCTCGGAAATGGTGTAAAAAGTGTATTTCTGGAAGGAAAGAGATGGAATAAAATGCAGTATTTTGTAAGGGTTGGTGCTCGGGGAGGGGGCTGCAGCTTCCTGCCCAGGGGATGTTTTGGGGTTCCTGCAGAGCTGGAGCCCAGTGGGGGGGACTGAAAGACTCCAGTCACTGCTGAGAGTGTGGTGTGTTAAAAGAGATGAGAAAGGATAAAAACGGTGGTTTAAGGTTTTCAATCCCACCCAGAACAGCAGATGGGGATTTTTTGGGGTAAATCCCAAGAAGACCCTCACCTGCTGACCCCCACCGAGGGAGGGGTGTGGAGGCAGGGGAGATGCCCCTGTTTGGGGTAAAATCAGGAAAACAGGTGCTGCTGGATGGAGGTGAGGCATGGGAGCCTGTCCTGCCCACCTGGGGTCTGGGGCACAGCTGGGCACACCCACAAGGGACCCCCAGGCCCTGCAGCTGGGAGGGGTCTGGGGCTCTCAGGGGCCGTGTGTCCATCCTTTATCCCTGTCTGTCCCTATCCCAGGGGGGAAGTGCTGGCTCCAGCCTTGTCCCCTCCTGCTGGGGCTGGGAGCTGCAGGACCCCCAGCAGGTGCGAGGGGCAGGAGCCCCAAAATCTGCCCCTGTCCGAGTGTCCAGCTGGACACTCCTCCCCTGCTCCCCAGGGTGGGGAGGGAAGGGAGACACGCGCGGGCAGGGGCACGTCCAGCCGGGACAGATGGACACCGAGATCGCTGCAGGTCCAGCTGGACACGTGGAAAGCTCCGTGGATGGTTGGACAGTGGCAGAGACACGTGGACGGGTCACCTTTGGGCTGGACACAGTTTCATGTCCAGTTGGACACCTGGACACGTGTCTGTCCATCCATGTGCCCGCCTGTGCCACCATCCATGGGTCCATCTGTCCTCCTCCCTGCTCCCCAGCCTGGGCAGGGGCTGGAGGATTCAGGACAGGCTGTGATTTCCAGCCAGACACATGGACAGGGCTGTTGGTGGTTGGATGTTCACTGGAAATGGCTGGACGGACGGACGGACAGGCAGATGGACACAGGGATGGTTTGACAGGCAGACACAGACAAGGACATGTCCAGCTGGACACACGGACAGTTCTGTGGATGGACACCTGGCTGGTTACATTCACAGCCAGACAGAGGGACAGTTGGACAGACAGTTGTACATCCAGCTGGACACACAGACATTGTACATACAGACAGACAGATACCTTCCTCCTCCACCCATGGCCATAATTGCCCCAAAAATCCACTTTTCACCCCAAAACCCCCTCTCCAAAAAACAGTGATTTCACACCCCACAGCCCCATGTCCGTCTGTCCGGGCCCATCCCCGTGTCCATCTCCAGCCCAGGCTCTGAGAATGGGGAAGGGTCCGGCCCGATCCCGACCCCAAACCCTTGGACGGTGGGGGATGGGGTGGGGGCGGGGCAGGGGCGTGAGGGGGGCGGGGCAGGGGTGTGAAATCGCTGGTTCTGGAGCGGGGGTTTTGGGGCAGAAAGTGCATTTCTGGGGCATTTATGCCCGTGGGTGGAGGAGGAAAGTGTGGCTGGGCAGGTGTCTGTCCATCCGCCAAGCTGTGTGTACAGTGTCCATCTGGACGTACAATGTCTGTGTGTCCGGCTGTACGTACAGTGTCCAGGTGGACGGACAGCTGGACGGACAGCTGGACACTCATGGCCATGGGGATGGATGGACATGCAGCTGGAGAGACAGACAGGAGCACGTTCAGCTGGGAATGGGGATAGTGGATCTGTCTGATGGACAGAAGAACAGGGGAGTGTCCAGGTGGACAGATGGACATTGGACATCCAGTTGGACAATTGGACATTGTACGTCCAGACGGACAGATGGACATTGGACGTCCAGTTGGACAATTGGACATTGTACATCCTATTGGACACATGGACATTGTACATCCAGATGGACAATTGGACATTGTACATCCAGTTGGACAATCGGACATTGTACGTCCAGACGGACAGATGGACATTGGACATCCAGTTGGACAATTGGACATTGTACATCCTGTTGGACACATGGACATTGTACATCCAGATGGACAATTGGACATTGTACATCCAGTTGGACAATCGGACATTGTATGTCCAGATGGACATTGTATGTCCAGTTGGACAATCGGACATTGTATGTCCAGTTGGACAGTTGGACATTGTACATCCAGATGGACAGTTGGACATTGTACGTCCAGACGGACAGATGGACATTGTACATCCAGATGGACAATTGGACATTGTACGTCCAGTTGGACAATCGGACATTCTACGTCCAGATGGACAGATGGACATTGTACATCCAGTTGGACACATGGACACTGTACGTCCAGCTGGACAGTGTGCATTCAGTTGGACAGCCAGACACTTTCCTCCTCCACCCATGAGCATAAATGCCCCAGAAATGCACTTTCTGCCCCAAAACCCCCCACTCCAAAACCAGCGATTTCACACCCCTGCCCCGCCCCCCTCACGCCCCTGCCCCGCCCCCACCCCATCCCCCACCGTCCAAGGGTTTGGGGTCGGGATCGGGCCGGACCCTTCCCCATTCTCAGAGCCTGGGCTGGAGATGGACACGGGGATGGGCCCGGACAGACGGACATGGGGCTGTGGGGTGTGAAATCGCTGTTTTTTTGGAGAGGGGGTTTTGGGGTGAAAAGTGGATTTTTGGGGCAATTATGGCCATGGGTGGAGGAGGAAGGTGTCTGGCTGGGCATGAGCATGTCCAACTGTACAGAAGGAAATAATTTGTCCATCTGGACGTCCATCCATCTGTTCATCCGTCGGTCGGTCCAAGCCTGTGTGTCCAGCTGGATGTACAGTGTCCGTGTGTCCAGCCGGACACTCCCTGTTCTGTCCGTCTGACAGATCCATGGGACGGGTGGGTGAAGGGGATGGGCCTGGGTGGACGGACATTGCACAGACAGCTGGACACACGGACAGTTCACACCTGGCCGGACACACAGGCAGTGCCCCCAGCCCTTGCAGCACAGCCCAGAAATGCCCCTTTTTACCTCAAAGGCACCACTCAGAAACCAGCAGGGTCGGGCCCTCTCCCTGTGCCCTGGTGTCCGTCTGTCCAAGCCCCATGCGTGTCCGGGGTCTGTCCGTCGGTCCTGCCTCAATCCCCCCTCCCTGGGGGGGGAAGGGGGAGAAGTCCAAGGCCCCACCCTGACCCCCCCAGTGGGACTTGGGGGTCACTGTGGGGTGTCCCTGGCCAGGCTCCCAACACCCACCTCCGTCCTGGGGCACCAGCAGCCCCTTTTTGTCCTGGTTTTACCCCAAAACAGGCTCCATTCTGCCCCCCCACCCTCAGCCCGGGGGTGCAGGGCGAGGGTCTCCCCTGCTTTTGGAGGCCACCCCCCAAATTCTGTGCTAAACCTCCTTTTTTTACCACATCTGCTTGATTTTAACCCATTTACACCAGCCTTGATTAGGCTTCCCACTTGCACCTGGCAGGGATTTGGGTGGAAAAGCAGTGAAAAACATCAACTCTGGCTCTTGCATTTCCACGCGTGATGAATGTCAGTAATCCAGGGATTTCAGTGAGGAGTTGGTGAGTGGTGAGATTAAAAGTGGGGGCAAACCCTGTGATTTCAGTTTTCACAAGTATTTACGAGACAGCGGGGAAAATCAAGAGAAATTGGATTTAGTGGGATGAAATGACTTTTTTCCCCGGTTGTTTTTGAAGGAGAGGTGGGTGACCCCTCCCCGGCAGCCCAAGCTCCCCTTCCCCGCTCCCCCTCCCCACGCCGAGGGACGAGGTCGGGGCGCCGACGTGTTTTGTATTTTTTAATAAAGTTCGTAATCCAATGGACACACAAAACAAAACTGCGCTGAGAAAAAAAAAATAAACCAAAAATAAACCAAAAAAAAAAAAAAAACCAAGTTCCATAAATTAATTAAGTGTTAGGGGAGGCGAGGGGGGCCAGGGCAGAGTCTTTGTACAAGTGTATAACACTTCCACAGCTGATGAGACGAGGGGATGTTTAAATGAAGCGCACTTACAAATGAGTGACAATACAAAGTCTGAGTATGAAAATAAGATTTTTTTTCTCTGAAAACACATTTTTGGCACAGATTAAAAAAAAAAGTATGTTGTGGGGATTTGATTTTTTTTTTTTTAAAGTCAGTATTATATATATTTATATATATTATATATATATTTATATATACACACACCCACTGAGTTCTGCATATCCCACCAGGAAGGAAAAAAGCTCTCCCTTTTGTTTTGTTGTTTGTTTTGTATTCTCTTGTTTTTCAGTGTAAACTGTACATCCCAGATGAAGAGAAGACGGCTGCAGCAGGGGCAGGTGGAGGAAGAGGAAGGTTCACATCCGGAAAAAAATACCCCCCTCCCCCCCAAAAATAAACAACCCCAAAAGAAGGAAAAAAAAAAACCAACAAAAAACCCAACGAAACAACCAATAAAATAAAAAATGACTGTGAAATGCTCCTTGACCCACAAATCTCAGCAGAGTCCCTGCGGAACGTCCACGGCGCGGTCAATGTGTGTCAAGACATCCAGAACGTCACAGCGTCTCCAACTGTGCAAAGTCCGAGTCACTAATTTAGTGCAAAGGCAGTTCAGGTTCTTTTTTATTTTTTTCCTTTTTTTTTTGTTAAAAAAAATAAGCCATCCTTTTCTCTTTTTTTTTTTTTTCCTTTTTTTTTTTTTCTTTTTTGTGTGTTTTTTTTTCCCCAAAAAGGAGGCACGGGAACCCAAGCCCAGTCCACCTGCTGAGTGCATCAGTTGTCCATAAGCTAAAGCAACATGTAAACATCCAAGGTTTGATCGAGGCCGGTCGGGCAGGAGGCTGGTTTCTGGCAGCATATTTCTTGTTTCATAACCTTCTCTCCTTCTTTTGAATTAGTTTTATTTTAAAATTAATTTTTTGTGTGGTTTTTTTGTGGGCTTTTTTTTTTTTGTTGTTGTTGTTGTAGTTGTAGTTGTTTGTTTTTTGCTGCAGGGCCTTGGAAAAATTAAAAAAAATAAAATTAAAATAATAAAAAGTCAGTAACTGGTAAACAGCTCATACCGACGCGATGACAATCATCAGGTGAGGAGAGATGTTGGAGATGCTGGCGAGGAGGTCTGGGGCCAGGCGGGACAGGTGGCTTTCCGAGAACTCGCAGGGTGGGAAGATCTGCAGAACGTAGGCAGGCTGCAGGGAGGGAAAAACCACGGATCAGAGACAACCCACGCCCACAGAGGTTTAAAAAGGGGACATTTCGGCGATGTTAAAGGATCCTAAATCTTGGGTAAGAAAGAAGCCGTGGGTTTTGTTTCCCAGGTGAGGAGTTTTCCACACCACACGCTGATTTTGCTGGGAAAGGCAGAAAAATTCCCATTAATTATCATTTCAGCGGTTGCTCCGAGCGCTGGGCTCATTCTGGGCTCTTTACACCCAGAATTAAATTGCACACAGGTTAAACTGCAATCAGTGCAGCAACACACCTGGAATAAACCCTCCACGGCACCAAATGCATTCTGCAAGAAAACACCAGCTGTCCTGGAAAAATCGGGATATGGGGAAGAAACCAGGACTCTACTTCAGAGATAAAGAGCTGGGAAGTGCTTCTCAGCCCAAGATGATGAACTGGGAACACACCAAACACACATTTGGGGTTCTTTTGGCTTTGGGGTCACTTTCATAGATCCCATCAATAATTTATGGATCCCATCAATAATTTATGGATCCCATCAATAATTTATGGATTCCATCCATGTGTTGGATGGGTGATGGAAATGTGGGGGTTGTTTGACCAATAACCCCAGGCAGCTCCCACAGAAGCCCGAGCTGCCTGTGCCTTTGGGACTGGTTTGGTGTCCCTGTGGCTCTGCAGGGGTTCTGTGCCCATGCCTTTGGGACTGGTTTGGTGTCCCTGTGGCTCTGCAGGGGTGCCATGGCTGTGCCTTTGGGACTGGTTTGGTGTCCCTGTGGCACTGCAGGGGTGCCATGGCTGTGCCTTTGGGACTGGTTTGGTGTCCCTGTGGCTCTGCAGGGGTTCTGTGCCCATGCCTTTGGGACTGGTTTGGTGTCCCTGTGGCACTGCAGGGGTTCTGTGCCCATGCCTTTGGGACTGGTTTGGTGTCCCTGTGGCTCTGCAGGGGTGCCGTGCCCGTACCTGGTTGGAGCCGGGGTTGGGGACGTTGATGATGCCTGCAGCCTGCTTGGCCTGCAGGTAACTGATGAAGGCGGCCTTGAGCGACTCCGTCTGACTGACCACGTCCTCCTGGTCCCGGCCGCAGGGCAGGGCCAGCAGCAGGCAGTAATCGCTCTCCACCTGCAAGGGAAGGACACGCTCAGGGAAATGCTGGTGGGGGGGTGTTTTCCAGCTATCCATGGGGGACAATTCTCACTTTAAACTCAGTGATGTTACAATTTGTACCCCAGAGAAGCTGTGGCTGCCCCATCCCCAGAAGTGTCCAAGGCCAGGGCCAGGCTGGACAGGGCCTGTAGCAACCAGGGATAGTGGAAGGTGTCCCTGCCCATGGCAGGGGGTGGGATGGGCTTTAAGGCCCCTCCAACCCAAACCAGTCTGGGATTCTGTGATTCCAATACTTGCTGAGAGCTCAGCTGTGGTGGAAAAGACTAAAAATGGATTTTCATGGCCACCTGAACTCCCTATCCTACTCAGGCACACTGAAGCCAGCAGGAGTTTGTCCCCGGGCTCAGGGTGACTTAGAAGTTTCCCAGCTCTCACTGCCTTTTCCGTAAGTGCAGTGTAAGAGCTATTATTCATCACCTGCAATGTGTTACACTCCCTGGGTTGGAGGAATCAGTGCTAATAGCAGGATCCCAAAACAGAACCATAGGGATCTCCTGGACTGGAAGGACTCCAGGGGGATCAAGTCTAACTCCAGGCCACGTACAGGATCCCAACAATCCTTCCCTGTGCATCCCTGAGAGCGGTGTCCAAAAACTCCTTGGGCTCTGGCAGCCTTGGGGCCCTGCCCATTCCCTGAGGAGCCCACGCGACAGAAGCCCAGGTTTTGGGGAGCCCTGATGGTTTCCAGCCCCGCAGATGGCGAGCCTGAGATACCCAAACTCCGGCTCCGAGATTCCCAAACTCCCTCCCTGCCCCAGCCCGGGCCCTCACCATCATTCTGCGCGCGACGCCCTCGAGCTGGGAGGCCTCGAGCCGCATGCGCTGCGCGATGCGCAGGGGGGGCCCTCCCTCGGGCGCCGGCAGCGACCGGTGCGCCAGGACGTTGTTCCCGGACACGAAGTGCAGCTGCACGGCCGCCGTGTCGTTCTTGAGAGCCAGCAGACCCTGCCAGACAATGGGGTATTTCTGGGGAGAGAGGGAGAGAGTATTACGGGCAAAGCAAGGAGAGTGGGATCTGAAATGCTGAGCTGTGCGGCTGCCACCGCTGCTTCCATCGGAGGTTTAAAGGCTCAGCAGAGATGTAGCACCAGATCAACCCTCTGCAGGCCAGCCTTGGGTTACATCCTGCTAAATCAGGAATTCAGTCCTTTTCCTTCCAGCTGGGTGGATCCCATCATCCCAACCCCTCGGCCGCCCACCCAGCACAAGGCTGTTTCTGAACGCCGTGTTCCCTTTTACAAATGGACAAACCGAAAAACAACTGCTCGAGGTTATATGGGAAACATTTGGTGCTGAACAAAACTCTCAGCTCCTTGATGGCATCTGTTCCTCCCTCCTGCCTCCCTCCTCTTCCTCATTTTCTACACTTGAGAGTTTTTTTTTTCCTTTTTATTTAAATGAATAATACACCAACACTCTCCCCTGCCTATGAGGAAACACTTTCCAGGAAAATGCTGACTTGCAAAACTGACTTGGAACACTAAACATGGCTAAAATCCATCAGGGACAAAACAACCCAAAACCCAAACAATGCCTTTCCTGCATCTGAAGTTTCTGATGCAAGAAAGGTCAGATTTGGTGCTATGGCTGAGACAGAACCAGGTAATTTCCCGCCGGATCAGGAGCATGACACTCACTGTCAGCAGCTGGACCATGTCCACAGGTCTCTGGGACACAGGGTGAGGGGATGGCTCCTGCTTGAGCGTGGACTGGGGCTCCGGGCGGCTGAGGGGCGGCCCCGAGGTCGTGGGGATGAACATGGATTGCTTGGGGACTGCCTGCGGCTGGTGCGGCGATGGAAGCTCCTGCTTCATGGAGATGGCGACGGGCGAGGGGTAGGAGGTCTGGCTCGTGTCCCCTTGTGCCCTCTGCAGGTGGACGTGGGGGTCCATCTGTGCCGTGTGCCTGTTCACAGGGGCGTGGTGACTCTGCTCCGGCCCCGCTGCCGACGGGCCCTTGGGATCCTGCGGGATCTGAGGGGTCTTGCTGCGGACTGGCTGGCTGGGGTGCGAGTGCTCGCCCTCCGGCAGACCCTGGGAAGCAGGCAGGGGGGAAAGGAAAGATGTTTGGGCCGAGGGTGCATTATAAGGCTACCAGGACGCCATGAGATTCCTGGTGGAGACATCCGTGTCACAGCAGCAGCCCTGCTGCGGCAGCACCTGTGACAGTCTCCCATTTCCAAGCCCATCTGAGCTGAAACCCCACTCCGTGAATCCTACCCCAAGCCCATCTTTAGCCACACCATCCATCCAAGGATGCCTGAACCACGCACCACCTTGGTAATGACAATTCTCCCCGACACCACATACAGAAACCTGTGGGCAACTTCCCCCCTCCTGGGTGGAGCTTCAGAGGGGTTCAAGAAATGGGTTGTTTTGGATTCCTCTAAGTAACATTTGAACCCCATTTTCCGTAAGAAACAGCTCAAACCCCTCCAGATTCCAGGGAGACAGGTAAAGGGTTTTCCTTCTCACCTGGGACGGGGTCATGCTCCGGGAGGGCAGCCCGATGGGCGAGGCGCCCGGGAACTGCGGATGCCCAAGCTGTGCCGTGTGGTAATTCCTCATGTCGCCGTACACGGAGCGGTAATCGTGGAAGGAGCTCCCGGCGGGATGCATGATCTGCACCCCGTGTGGGACCACCACGGGCTGCGTCAGGGGCAGCCCGGGCAGCTGGCTGCCCGAGGGCACACTGAGCAGCCGCGGCTCGCTGTGAGGAGAGTGAGCCATCTTGCCTTCCGAGGATTTGGGAGTCTCTTTCCCGGGCTGCGGGGTCTTACTGACCGGGGGAGTTTTGACGGCCCCTTCGGGCGTGCGGGATTGTCGCGTTTCCGAGTGGTGCTCGCCCACGGCGGCCATGTGCGGGTGCATGATCATCCTGACGTCCCGCGGGACGTTGTACTGCTCCAGCCGCAGGCTGCTGGGGTGCATGCGGTAGTCGGGCTGCATCACCAGCACGTCGGACTGCACCGGGGCTGGCCCGCGGCACACCGCGGTGTGGTGGAAGTGCAGCTCCTCCTCGGGGGGATGCTGGGAGGACAGCGGGGGCATGACGATGTCTCGGATGGGCGCTGGCTGGGGCGTGCTGGATCGCTGGGGTTTCATCTCCATCTGGGGTTGCAGAGCAGCTCGGGGGGAGTGGAGCGCTTCCGGGCGGATGCTGTAGGGAATAGCAGAGAGAGGAGGGGTGTTCATCCTCACCTCACCTTGGGATAGATGGCCCAGGGACACAGTCTGTGTTACGCTGTGGGGGGGCATGATAACAGATTGCTCGGGATGCATGCTGGATATGTACTGAGGAACGGGAATTCCTGGCGCCAGCATGACTGGGGTGCTGCTGGACAAAGCCGGAGACGAGGTACTGCCGGGATGACAGGCCCGGGGGAACGGCGACGGCGAATGCCCGCTGGTACGCGGCGAGTGCGGCTCCTGTTTGGTGACCCCCAGGTGGGAGATGGCCCGGTCGGTCGGGGTGCTGGGGCCCGAGCTGACGTGGTTCGCTTCCGAGTGCATCTTCCCAGAGAGGGAAGGGTGGTGAGGACTAACCCCAGGACTCAGGCTGGAGGGTTGCAGAGTCTTTGTCTCCACTTTCAGAGAAGCTGGGTCAGACAGTTTTTTGTTCACGACCATCTGGTTATGGACCAGCACAGGTGGAGTGTTCACGGACTGCGTCAGGACCTTGCCGGGCTGCGACGCCGGGGTCTGGACAGCGAGGTGGGACGAGTCGGGCTTGTCCAGCGCGGTGCGCTCCTGTTTGATGGAGGAGATGACGGGCGAGGTGTTGTAGGGCTGTGTTCCAAGTACCAATGAGGAATGGGTGGAAACGGTTCCGTAGCCCGTCGAGGTCTGGGAGCCTTTCGGTGCCGTCTGGGATGGCGTGATAGGCTCCTGTTTAATCTGAGACTTGGATACAGACTGCTGGAACTCGATGTCCACAGCGCTGGCTGGGGGAATCTGGCTGATCTTGGCACTGATTCGCTGAGGGCCTTCTGTCTTCTGCCCTGAGTAACTCAGGAGCACCACACCCTCCGAGGTGTTTACCCGCAGCCCTGGACTGGACCCAGTCTCCACAGGCCTCTCCTCGATAATAGACATCGATCCTGGATGAAACCTGCTGTTATCATTTGTACTTGTCCTCTGCTTAAATTTCGGCGAGGGAGCATTGACGAGGCAGGTCTGGGTTTGGGGAGCTTGTTTCACCAAAGTGATCCTCGGAGCCTCCTCCAGATCCACGCTGTGGGGCATCCTGCTGATGACAGAAGTGGCTTTGGGAGCAATCACAGTGTTGACCTTTTCCTTCTCACTGAACACTGGCGCTTCGGCCACCGGTGGCTCCAGGGTGTTGGTGACAGGAACAGCTGGCTTCTCCTCGGAAACCGGCTTGATGGCCTCCACGGCAGGGTGGAGAGGTGCCTCCTCCAGGCACGGCGCGCTCACCGGCTCCGTGTGCGTTGTCGTCACGTGTGTGGAGGTTATGCTCGTCGATGAGACATATTTGGGCTCCATGAGTATCTTCCTCAAAGTGCTGGAGTTTGTGTCGATATCCGACGCCTTTGTGTCCGGTGGGAGAGCGGGTGGGGGTGTGGAACGGGCACGGGGCTCCTCGTGCCTGACCATCCACTCCGGCACCTTGGCAGCACTGGAGTGAAGGGGGACGATGGCAGTGGGCACTGGGGTGGGCAGCTTGGCCGCCGCTGCAGGGACAGCAGGAAGGGCTGCGTTTGGGGCACTCGGTGGCGTAATGGCAGCGTTCTCCAGGGGCGACCGGATCTTGAATCCGCTCTGACTCCCCTCATCGAGGGGGACCGGCGGGGCACCCAGGTCCAGAGGAGCCGGAGCAGGCAGCTTTGGAGAGGCACTGCTCTCAGGGACAGCCTCATGTGCAGCCACAACGTCAGCAGCCACAGCCTTGGTGACATCAGAAGCACTTGGCTCCATGGATGCTGTGGGTTTGATTTGCTTTTCCTCCTTGGAGGCTTCTTCAGGTTTTGTCTTTACTTCGTTGGCGGGGGGCGATTTGCTCTGCACCCTCTCCGGCTCAAAGGTGTTGACTTCGGTGGCGTCGCCCTTCCTGCTTGTGCTCTTCTTGCGTCTCTGCCGCGTGGTTTTCTGACGGCCCTTTTCCTTACGAGCAACTTCAGCCTCCTGCAAGGTCTCGGCCTCCTGTGCAGAGTTGGAAGATTCACTGAAGCTGACTTCAGACTCCTTGCTCTCAGTCTCCAACGCTGACGGGACAGAGCCAGGCACCGGCTGCACCACAGGCTCGACGGCAGCCTCGGTTTCTAGGATATTGTTCACTGCCTGATCTGTCTCAGGCTCCATCTCCTCCTGAGGGGACTGCAACACCAAGGGCTCTGTGGGGATTTCAGCCTCAGATTCAGCAGGATATGTCGGCGGTGCAGGGAAGTTTTCTGTCTCCCCAGAAATGTCATTGATGATGGAGCCGATGGCTGCTGCCAGCTCCGTTTCACTGGCCTGGTGTGCGGGTTTATCTGCCTCCTCCTCCTGACGGACTTCAGGCACATCTGTCGTTGGCTCTTTGTAGGCAGCAATTGTCGGAGGAGTTTCAGTGAGTTTTGCAATATTCTCCACTGCCTGCTCGAGCTCAATCTGCTTTGCTAACTGGGCAGCCTCAGGTGACTGCTTGGGCTCCCGTGTCACCTCCTTTTCCATTTCTGGGAATGAATCTTCTACCTCATTCTTAGAGAAGTGGGGTGGCAGGATGTCCTCTTTTGGAGGGCTCTTCATCTTGGGTGGTGACACTGCCACTGGCTCTGCCTCCTCTTCGGTGGGCCGCAAGGCACCCTTGACTTCATCGACGTTGAGGCGTATTTCTACATTTTTGAGACACACGGATGCCTTATCAACAACAGTTTTGGTATTTTTGTACCTTCCCCTTTTGGATTTCGTAACCTTTTCTGGCACCGGCTTCTTCTCAGTGATCTCAGCTGTGGGGATTTCTAGCTGATTTTTCTCCACATCCAGTTCCTTCCGATCACGTTTCTGCTCACTTGCTGCTGGCTCTTTTTCAGTAGCTTTTGTTTTATTGTTGTTGTCACTGATGCTTGATTCCTGACCGCTTCTTTCAGCAGCATCTTCGGATTCAGCCGTGGTATCGGCTTTCGGTTCATTCTTCCCTTTCTTCCCCTGTTGGCTGGCAGCAGCTGATGAGTGAGTGTGTGTGAGCTTCTGGGATCTAGGAGACCTCCAACCCTCTGCAGGTTTAGGAGCTTCCACAGTATCTTTAGTTTCAGCCTCCTCCGCCTCTTGTTGTACCGGTTCGGTCTTTATTGGAGAGATGTCCTCCTCTGGTTTACGGCGGGTTTTAGGAGGCCTTCCCCTCCTCGGGGTTGTGGGAACAGTTGTCACTGTTTCCTGTGGCTCCTTTTCCACTCTCTTCCTGGTGGATCTAGTGACCTCCATGGAGTCCTTCACCGGAGATGGGCCTTCGTTGTCCCCTGTGGTAGCATAGACTGACCTCACGTTTCTGCGCCTGGTCCGGCCTACCGGCAAGCTCAGCTCCACGTTTTCCGGCTCTGCAGCAGAACTCGGGGATTTAGCAGCATTCCTAGAAACCTTTTCTGCCTCCACTTTCACTTCAGAAAGCTTCTGGGTCTCCCCGCGAGGAGAGCTCGACCGTTTCAGTTTCTCACGGTCAATTCTTTCGCTCTTCCTCGTGACGGGCTTTTCTGTGACATTAGCTGCGGCCGACTGCACGGGAGTCTTAGACCGTTTACTTTTGTAGGACTTTTTATCTTTTACAACAACCGTAGGTTCCACTTCCATATCATTGTCGGAAACGGGCGGCAGGACCTCAGCAGCCGCCTCCACCTTTTGACTCACACCAACATCACTGTTGGCAGAGGGTGGAGGATTTTCCTCTTTAGGTTCTGCAGCCTCATCTGACTTCTGAACTAGCTTGGGTGGAGGTGGAAGCAGCTGGGCAGCCTCAGGTTCTGGATCTACGCTGATGTCTGCATCGGAAAACGAGGCCCCAGGAGTGGGAGGTTTGGTATCCAAGTACGAAGGATGCTCTGTTGCCACAGCATCTTCCTCTGGCGCCAGGGTTGTAGCAACAATTTCTTTACTCGCTTCTACAACTGGCGGAGGTTCCGTTTGCTCAGGAGGTTCCATTTTGACAGGAGCAGCAAGGTCAGGAAAAGGTTTTTGTTCCTCTGCTGCAGCAGCAGGTTCAGAAGGTTTCTCTTCTTTGACAGAAGCTGGTTCTGCCAGGACCTTTTCGCTCACTATTTTCTCGGGAGCGATGGGAGTTGGCTCCTGTGGGAGGACGGTGACTGAAGGACCAACAACTGAGGAAGGTTTATGTTCGGTTTCTTTACTATCAGGAACCATTTCTGGTGTTTTTGGCCGGTTTTCTTTATCTTCCTGTTTCTCCACTTCTTTTGGTTTCTGATCTTTCTCCTTTTCTTTCTGCTGCATTCGTGTCAGCTCAACAAACCTACTGTGGAAGAGAACCACTGGCTCTTGCACCAAATCAGCTGTACTGTTCGTCCCATCAGAGGAGGACTGTCTCCCATACAGCCTTCCAGAGATGAAGTCCAGATCATCATCCTTCCTCTCTAAATGCTGCAGGCGTTTGGAGTCCTGTTCAAAGATTGAACTGTGCAAAAACCGAGAAGCAAACAGTTCCTGCCGCTCTTGTTCCTCCTCTTTATGATCCTCTTTCTTATCATCCAGTTTTCCACCTTCGGAATCGGTTCTGATTTTTTTCTTTTTCATATACCAGGATGGAATAGGTCTTGGAGCCGAGTCAACCTTCTCTTTGTCTTTATTGTTTCTGAAACTAGCAAATCTTGAATCCCAGTCTAGAAAGGACCAGTTTTCCTCTCTGGAGGAAGAGAGGGATTTAGCCCTTTCAAGCAAGGCCTTTGTGTCAGGTGTGATTGTCTTGTCCAATGCAAAAGAGTAGAATTTGTTTCTTTCTAAGGAACTGGACTGGAGTCTTTCCTCTCTTTCACGGAACTTCTCTTCTCTGTCCCTTAATAAAAAAGACAACCGGGAACTCTCTAACAAGGACGAGGCTTTTGGGGAATGGGGTTTGTTTTCGCCATCGTCATCCGAATCCGAAGGCACCTCCCCAGGTTCCAGGTCTCGGACAGACCGTTTCCGTATACTGTCTCTTTTCACAATGCTGCTTGGAAAGCTGATATCGACTCTCCCAGGCTCTTGTTTCACTTGGGTTTCCCACCTACTCGAGTCTTCCTCAGAACTCAGCACAGAGAGTTTTATTTTAGCCATTTCTGCCATCTGCTCCCTTCTGCTGGAATCATAAGGATTGAATTTCAGCGAGTCCTCCCTCACAGTCATGTTGGAGTATGAAAGACTCTTTTCTTCTATTTTAGGTGACTCTTTGGTTTCCTTCAATGGCATTAACCTTGGAGAATCGAGCGTGTCATCATCCTCATGGAACGGGAAGTGCCTGATGCTTGGGGAACAGGACATTCTTTCGGAGTCCTCACTCACCTGACGAGAACTTCTGTAGTTCCTTTCTCTCTTAGTGCTAATTTCGAAGTCAAACTGGTCAGTCTTTTTCCTTTTACTTGGTGGAGAGTCATCGGTGACGTCTTGTGGAGGCTTTCCCACCTCGTGAACCAGACTCCGCTTTTCATATTCATCCACATCTTTCTTTGGACTGCCGAACTTCTCCGACTTCGCTATCTCCATTTCCAGCTGCTGTTTCAACCTGCGACTTTGCTCCATCTGTTTTCGGTAGCTCTGCGTGTGGTCAATGTCGATGCTGATTTTCTCCTCTGTGTCAGCTGACTGAGGTTTCTCTTGGCCAAGTTTATGGTCTGGTGTTTCTTCAGGAAGGCCGGTGTAGTTCTTCCTTGTGTCCTCTCTCTCTGTTCCCTGATCATCCAGCAGCTGTACCTGTTTATGCTGGGGTTTTCCTGGGTTCAGTTTTTTAGGAGGGAGTTCCTGAACTTCGACAGGTTCCTCAGGTGCCTCCATGAGCCTCGCCTGCAGATCCAGGGTGGGACGCATGCCAATCCCACCAACATTAAGAGTGTCCTGAATTTCTTTGGGACTAGTAACAGGAATAAGTCTTTCCAGTTTGAGTTTTTTAGATTCCCTTTTAAGCATCTCTTTCCTCAGGGGTTTTCTCTCCAGTTCTCCTTCCCTTAACACTGGTGCTTCTCTAGATGATGCCGTTGCATCAAGCTGCTTTTTCAAAACCATGCGTGCATCCTCCTCATCTTGACTGCTCCGTTTTACATCCAGTTTTTGCCTGTCGGGTTTTGGATTCGCATCGGCAAAACGCCTTTTACGAGCCTCCAACTTGTCTAAATCCACTGCGTTGGCCCCCTCGGAAGTTTGCTCTGTCTTCAAGTGCTTTTTGGGTTTCATTTTTCCCTCCTTGTCCACCACTTCGATGTGACTGGCAAGGGCTTTCTCCTTCTGTACCTTGGTTCTGACAGGTTCTAGTTTAGACTGCTCAGACTTGGCTTGCTCAGCCTGGGATGTCTGGGTTTTCTGTTCAAGCAGTGGGGATTTCAGAGTGTCGTTATCCAGCTTTGCCCTCAGTTTCTCCAGTGCAGGCTGATCGATCACTTTCCCCTCCTTTTCCTTCACACGCGTCAGCACAACACAGGGCATCAGTTCCAGGCGGTTCTTTGCTGTCCCTTCTTTGTCACCCCTCTCTTTGCTTTGTTTACTGTTGCCCTTCAGTTTTTCTGGGCTGGGCTCTCTCTCATTCTCCTGATCCGTTTCCGAGGACTGAGAGCTGGGCGAATGGATTTTTGCTTTTCGTTTCTGCTTATCTGTTTTCTCCTTTTCTATTTTTTCCAGCTTTTCCTTCCTCACCAAGCGCTTCTCCTTGTCCACCCTCTCCTGCTCGAAAACACGCTCTTTCTCCACTTTCTCGTTTTTTGCGTATCGTTCCACGCGGGCTTTGTCCAGCTTGTCATATCGTGGAGGAGACAGGGAGCTGCAGCTGCCGCTGCGATCTGAGGACCTGCTGTAAATCCTCCTCTCCGAGTCGCTCTGCAGCCGTTCCGACTGTGAGGGGGACGCTCCGGGGCTCTGCGGGCGCCGGGAGTGCGTCGGGCTCTGGCTCCGCTCAATCGGTCTCCGCTCGTGGTCTCTGTCCCGATCGGATTCGAACCGTTCCCTCTCCCTCTCCCTCTCCCGTTGCCTGTAGCTGTACTCCCTGATGTCCTGCTCGTACGGATCTCCCCGGTAATCCCGGTATTCGCGAGGGTCATCGTAGTATCGTGGGTCGTAGTAGTCTCCTTGGTAGGGATCCCACTCGGCATAGAATTCTCTGCCCCGAGCTGGGTATTCCCGCCGAGGATCTTCGGGATACGTCCCTGGGGTCCGAACGGTCTCGTAGTAAGTACGGTCAGGGGCGTATTCGTAGGATCCTCTTCGCTCGTCTCTGCTAAACATAAGAATAAACAGATTCTAGTTCTCCTTCTCAACCAATGTACTCTGTTACCATAGCTTTTTCTTATGTAAAGAAACCATTTCCTGATCTTTTTTCCTACGTGCATCAAGGCAGCTGCACACAGAGGTTTGGCAAGGCACCTGTGTGCAGTGGACGAAATACTTTTGTTAACTTATCAAATACCATGGGTAATGTCATAACAGCTCTTCCAAGTATTTCACCACCCTCACTCCTTTGTTTTTGTCAAATTCAAACCTTGCATGAAATGAAGGAAAAACCAACACAGCACCTGTGCACCCACACAAGGCTGGCAGGGTGAAGCCACCCCCTTATCCAGAACCTGAGGCCTTCGTTTGACTCTGAAAACATGAGTCAAATCAAAGTTCAGGCATGGAATCTCTCCATTACTAAGCAGCAAAGTGATGGTAAGATTTCTTTAAAAATCCTGAGGCCTGCAAGTGATCTTTTAATTCCCAAATTAGCTCTTTCACTGCATGTGACTTGCTGGCTTTGCCCGTTTACAGTACAACCAAGTCAACAAGTATCAGGCTGTTTATAAGATCAGGTGAATTCATTCAGCAAAGCAAGTCAAGCAATTAATGTTGTTATTTCAATACCTCCAAGCAGTAAAAACAAGTCATTTGTAAGACTGAACATGGCAGGGAGGTGGAATAAAGCTGGGGTTCCAATTCCTCACCATTACAGAGTGTTTTGCACACTTGGTACTAAGGTGGGGTTGAGCTCTGCTCCCAGGGAACATGGACAGGACAAGAAGAGATGGCTTCAAGCTGTGCCAGGGGAGGCTCAGGGTGGACATCAGGAGGAATTTCTGCATGGAGAGGGTGGTCAGGAAATGGAAAGGGCTGTCCAGGGAAGTTTGGAGTCCCCATCCCTGGAGGCGTCCAAGGAAGACCTGGATGTGGCACTCAGTGCTCTGGGCTGGGAACAAGGAGGGGAGGGGATTGAGGTTGGACTCGAAGACCTTGGAGGTCTTTTCCAACCTAAATGATTCTGGGATTCCTCATAGGTTTATCTGGCTTCACAATCTATGTTTTATGTTAAAAGCTGGCAACTTGCAACTTCCACCTTTTAAGAAAAGTAAAAAATTGAAAAGGGACGAAACACGGAAGACGAAAACCTCATCCTGCAAGTGAAATGGGATGTTGTGTAAAGCAGCTGTGAAGTTAAAAATATTTATCAGGGATTTTGTTTGTTTTTTCATGTTTTTTCCCCCTTGGGTCCTATTTAGACTGGCTCCTACTACAACCTCAAGAGAAGGTGGTTTGTGCAGATCTCAGCACCTCTGCAAGGAGGAGCTTGGAGGGGCACCAGAAGCTGCAGAATTACAGGAGTCACTGCAGAGCTTGCTCCACTGCTCCATGATCCATTATCCCTATGGATCTCCTAATGACTGTGTGAGCAGAGTGACAGAGAAGGAAAAACCAGACTAACGTGTGCCCAAACACCAGAAATCAGGGTCCTGCTCAGGATTATTCCATGGCAAAGACAAACCCACCTGAGTCCTGTGTGCTAAAGAACGCCCAAAAATGCCCTTCTCTTGCCTGAATCCAGCCCAGTTCTGAGGAAATGCTTATTGCTGGCACATCACAACATCTGGCAAGGCCTGGGGAAGGCACACTTGTATTTCCATTGGTCACCAATGTCCAAACCCTGCTTGCTTTTAAATCTGCTCATTTTGCACTGTGTCAGACCAATCTATTTTGCTGCAGGAATCTGTTGGGTATATCCAGCTCCCAGGTACACCCAGCATCATGCTGCGCTGACTCCTGGTCAGGCAGAGCCCTAACCATGAGCCAGGCTCTGGAGGGAATAAAACACACGTGTTTTTTCAGTCAGTGAAGGTAAAAAAGCCCAAAATGTGGAGCGTTTCTGTGCCAGGTCTTCAGGGATAAACAAGTGGCTGTGGAGCATGTGGTGCCAGCTGCTGGCAAGGGGCAGCCACACGGGACACAGCTTCATTCAAAATAAAAATGCATCCTTACTCAAAATGTATTATTATATCAAGTTACAAAAAAAACTGTTGGAAAGAGGGAGGTGGAAGATCAGATTTTACTCTCTGCTCAAGGGCTGAGCAGCAGTTTATCAGACTTTATGTACACCCACCAACACACACATTTCTCTGTTACAGATAAGCTGCTCTTTGCATTCCTAAGACATGATGAATGACTCCCAACTGTGTCCTGGTGACCCACCAGAGAAACAGGATACTTAAATATGGATCACGCAGACAACTGAAACCTCCACCTCAGCAGGAATTCCACTAACTGGCTACGCCTCAGATGTGTGAGAGCCTGCCTGCTCTGATCTGCACAGCTTAAGTTTGCTCACCTAAATTTAATTTAAAAAATAGTGAAGAGGTTAAAAAAAAATTAAAATGCAGAGGTGTTTTTAATGAAACTTAAAAAATAAGGATGAAGTTGAGAGGAAAAAACCTGTTTAAGAATTATGGCCTGAAGAAAGTTTGATTGTATGATGAGGAGGACAATGATTGTAAAAGAACTGTGTAACGTGATGCTGGAAAACAAAAAACGGAATAAAAATATTGATACATGCCTTCTTTCCGCCAGCATTTCATAGAAGTCTCTGATATCTTGACCCGTTTTCTCCATGGAATGATAAAATGCCAACTGACTCTCCCGATTTGCAAAGTCCACCTGAAAAAGAAGAGGAAGTCACATTCAGTCACAGAAACATCTCACTCTGCTAACATTTCCCTGTGTGCTGAAGGTGGGAGCAGAACCGAAAATAGGGGTAAAATTTAACAAAAAAATGTCAAATGCTTCCCAATCCTGGCCCTGCACATCCCCAGGAATAAAGATGCTTCTCAGTGGAGCTGTGTAACTACCTCCTTACTGTGTTGTTGTAGCTGCCATCCCATCCAACAGGCTGCTGTTGGGCAGCAGGAAAAATACACATTATTATTGTGGTATTGATGTTTTTAATGCCAGGACAGTTCCAAAGTCCCTTTTATCTCAGGGCTTTGCTACAGAGGGCCAGGATTACGAATCCATTCTGGACTCCACGGTGTTTGCCTGGGGTTATAGAGCAGGGAAAGAACCAAGCCTCCTGAACTGCAGCTCCCTGTTCCAGCTGCTCCAAGAACTGGTGTTTTCTAGTACTTAGAAGCGAATGGCACAGTGAAAAAAATGAAGGATTAGAACAGATTTCATTATGTGTATGCCACACAATGGAATATTTTTAACATTCTAGTTCATGTTATTTTTTAAATCAGCTCAGTCCTGTGTGTAAGCACAGCAATGGAACACAGTCCCACATCGGGGTGTTGCTTATTACAAAGTCATTAAGCAACAAGATCCACACAAATTGCGAAACTTTTAAGGGACCACACGCTTTCCTGCACGGGAAGGTGACTGATATCCAACACCACACTCAGAAACTAGAGAATATCCAACTCCCAGCCCTGGGTGAGGTGGGAAGCTGCTGAGACCATGCCTGACATCTCTGCCCACTCTTTAGGAGAGGAGAAAGGAAGAGGAGGAAGATAATTCAAAGGGTTGGCTGACACCTCATGTCCCCAGTTAGTGGGACTGATGGGACAGTCAGAACAGGTATCACCACATTCACCCAAATCCAAGATATCCCCGGAAATGTTGCTCCAGGAAGAAAAGTACTTTCTGTGTGTTTTTTAAAGTAGTGTTTTCAATTATTGTTCAAAATCTGTTGCAAGGAAGGACAAGATGATATTTAAGGTTTATTTCAACCCAAACCATTCCATGATTCCATGACTGCATGTTGAGGTTACCGTACCCCAGAGCTTGGATATTACCATGGGGCAGCTGGATGCAGCCATGTGTTTTCCTGGAGGAACTCACACCTTCAGATTTCCCTTTTTTAACACAAAAACAGACAAAAGTTTGCCTTGGATTGGGGTAAACGAGGCAGTGACACGGACACCAACACTCAGGAGCTCAGAGAGACAAGTTCAGCGAAACAAACAGCAGAATACTGGAAAAGGCTTTATAAGTAACAGTTCAGGATCCCCTGACATCTTGATAAGCCGAGCAGAAAAATATAATTTAAGCCTTTGATATGTGGGACATGTGTGTCCCGCCAAGTATTCCTTGAGCCTGGCAGTCTGCACTGCCAGCATTTAAGGGGGAAGGCCTAAACACAATTTGTTCCTCTTTTTTTGCCTGTTTTGCTTTGGTTTGGAGGTCATTCTGCACACCTTAATTTTATTCCCACCGATTTTCCTCCCCTTGGTCTCTTTTACAGCTGCTTGTGCATATTCAATCTCATTGTAGAGAACCAGGGCCATGCCTTTTAAGCGGTCAAACACCACCTGTAAAAAACAAAAAAACAAAACAAAAACCAAATAAGAGCCTCATCCACAGGACTTAATGTCAGTCCCAACAAAATCCTAAGTCATGAGGATACCAGGAAGGAAATAATTTTTAGCAAGGTGAATTTCCAGGCTTTTGTGATGAGGCATATTGGAATGAAGAGACAATAAAAGGACACGGGACTGCTTTGAATTGTGGATATTGTGGCTTGAGGTATATTACGCCTTTATTTTGTTTTTCTGTATTTTACTTTGAATATTTTTTCTTTGTTGACTGAGTTTTATATAATTTCTTTGTTAAGGGTTTTTTTTGTTTTGGGTATTTTTTTAAATTTCCAGTGTATTTTAGGGGGGAAAAAAGGTAAAGGAAACATTTAATCCCAAAGTGGAACCAGCTTTTGTTATCAGTCTGCAGTACCACCCACCAGTTGTTAAACAACCAATTTCCAAATACTGCCTTCCTTTAGCAGCATAAATGTATTATTCAAGCAACAACAGCTACAATAAAAAACGTCAAAACTGCAACACAAACCCACAAAAATCCTTTGGGGAGGCCAGACCCTGATCCTGCGAAGATTTACACATGTTGCTTAATTTTAAGCACATCTATGTCCAATAAAAATACACAGGACAACTCCCACACTGAAGTTTAAGCACGTGATAAACACTTGCATGGGAGAGGCTCCCGCTGCGTGACAGGGGTGTGTTGCACCATTGCTGACTTTCTCTCTTCTTCCATGTACTTTTGATTGTCCTGACTGCTTTTAAAAAGTCTTTTTTTCCTCAGTCTGATGGAAAAAAACATAGTTATGTCTAATTATGTAATTAGCAAGTATGAGTAATTACGTAATTAGACCCCTGTTCTGCCAACTAACATTTAAGAAGTTTTGCTGGGGAGAGACTGTACTGCACAAGAGCAACAAATGGTTTCCAATACTCAACATCTCGGCTCACTCAAAATAACTTCTTTCTGGTTGCTGTCTACGTTGACAGAGCCCTGTCAGCCAAATTCCACCCCAGGGAGAATTTTTTCTACCTGAGCTATAAAGCCCTGGACAGTGGGGTTGAAAGGACAGGATGGGAAGAAAGGAAGACAGTAACGACTTGGAAGCACAAGCCAAAGCCTCCCACCTACCTTCACCACAGGCCCGTATCGGCAGAAATGTCGGGTCAGATACTGATCCGTAACGTTTGTGGAAAGCCCATCTAACCACACGCAGTTTGTAGGCATGCTCTTCCCAAAACCCAGCTGGACACAAAAGGGCAAAACTTCCATCAGTACAGTGCACAAGGGTTAAACTCACTGAACAGAGCCTGCCTGATGAAAGACTTATTTGGAGTTTGTATGGATTTTCTAAAATTAGCATCTGGTGCAGGTGCAAGACAAAAATCAAAGAGCAATTAATGAAAATAATTCTGCTTGTTTAAACAAATACAGTGTTTGACAACATTGGGTTCTTCTACAGTTTGAATGTCTGAGAAGTGACAGGTTGACAGCTCTGGGGCCTGACAGGCCCCATTTGCCATGGGGAATGGGACGGATTCCCAGCACAGCCCTGCCAGATGTGGCCCTTCCAGGCCAGGGAACGTCAGTCTCTGAGTGCTCAATCCCAGGACTGTGTGTGCACAGAGCCAACAAAAATGCTGATTAATCCCAATCAGGTGGTGGTTGAAACCATCACGCTCTGATACGATCTCGCATTAAAAACCATCTTACTTCCATGAACTACCTCGCTGTGAACCATCCCACGATGCGGCAGTGGAAGACACAAGAAGGATACAGTCCAGGGGAGGATTTCTTTACCTTGAGCCGGTTATTTCCAAGATATTCCCCATCCATCTTCTTAATGGCTTTGCAGACGCTGGCGATGTCGCAGTACTGCAGGAACGCGTACTGAGGGACACCGTTCACCTTCTTAATGTCGATGTCCTGGGGACAAGCACAAAGCACAACAGCCCACAGTCAGCGGTCAATCCCATCGAAGAGGACTTGGCTTTTTTCAGGGACACGTGGCACAGCAAGCTCTTTAATTAATATTTTCTTCAGAGGGAGGATTTAAACAATAGTAGACAGTTAAAACTTTACTGTTCTGCTGCATCTCAAAACCAAATCCTTACTGAGCAGGGAAAGCTCTTTATCCCACAGATTTAAAATGCAAGCCCGCAGAACTAAGCCTGACCTGATCAACAAACACCAGCTTTAGGCTGTTAATACTATATCAAGAAGAGACAATTCAGGATCAAAGAAATACAGATTAATTTTCCCTCACAAAGGCTCAAGAGAAAACAACCTGCTCGGATCCTCATCTCTGAGCCAAGCCGGGCTTCTTTTCCAAATAATCATGATCCATCCTGTTCCTAGAAACACAAAGTGATGCTGGACTCATCTCTTGAACCAGTCTGACTCATGGCAAAGGCAAAAAAGATTCTCAACTTCAGTTGCTGTTGCTCTTTAAAACCAATCCACCACGGGCCCATTCACAAGTACAGTCAGAGGCTCACAAAGCCAAATAAAGGCTGATTTTAATCGATTTTAAAAAGCCCAGCAAGCCAGGAGCTGACATTTGGTTAACAAACAAGCTCAGCACTAGCACTGGAAATGTACCCAAACCCTCTGAACAAACTCATGATACTATGATTCATTCCAAGCTGAAAATAGGAGGTGGAGGGTTTGGTTTTATTTGTTGGAATAGCAGGCGTTGCCTTTGTGAGCCACACATGGATCTAAGCACAAATGTTCCAACATCCAGGACAGGCTAATTTCATGGTTAATAAATTTAGGGACAAGGCAGCAGATTGACACAGTCTCACCTAAGAGCTCTTTATCTGGGAAAACAGAAGTAAGCAGGGAGATTTACACAACTATTAGACTCCTACAGCCCTGGCCTAATGATTTAAGTGGAATATTAATAGAAAACTACACTTCCAAGAGTTTGAAGTAGCACGACTGCAACCACGGCAAATAATACTTGACCACTCACCCTGGGCAAGCAATTCCTTGTGACAGGTAAATAAAGTATCATTATTGTGCTCATTACCCCTCAGAAAGGTTATAAAGCTGGTCCCTTCTGCACCTGAGCTTGCAAGTTTTCCTGGAAACAGCGAGGCAGCGCTGCCTCCCAATTCTGAGCCATTAATAATGCTGACAGGGAGCACCACGGCACACAAAAGCCAATTTACACTAGCACTGATAAGCATCTTTATCAGGAGAGCTTTGCTGCTCTAACACTGGAAAAGGGTTCAAGCCACAGACACGGCACGAATTCATAAATCAGTATTGATGTCAAGGATACAGCAGAGTCTGCATACACAAGGGCTGCCAGACATCATAAAATGGGGATTTTATATTCGTTCACATTGTACATGGAAGCAACCTCCTCTTCTTTTGGGGAGTAGCAGGGATGGGGTTCCTGGAATGTGTGACTGGTTCCTCAGCAGTGATAAAGACATGTCACAGCAGAGTGAAGGAGGCACAGCACATTCACAAGCACCCACAGCTGACAGGCAGAACAGACTCAACAGGAATCACAGAATGAATCCCAGAATGGTTTGGGTTGGAAGGGTCCTTACAGCTCATCCAGTTCTACCCGTTGCCATGGGCAGGGACACCTTCCACTATCCTAGCCTGCTCCAAGCCCTGTCCAACCTGGCCTTGGACACCTCCAGGAATGAGGCAGCCACAGCTTCCCTGGGCAACGTGTAATGGCCTCCCCACCTTCCTGGGGAAGAATTCCTTCCCAATATCCCACCCAACTCAGCCTCCTCCTTCAGCTTAAGGCTTGTCCTGTCACTCCATGCCCGTGTGAAAATTAATTAAATAGGATAGTTGCATGACTTTTGTGGAAAATCTCCCTTAAATATAACATTGATGTGAATTGACAGAAAGTCATGAGCAGAGGAGAGGGGGCTGCTCTACCTCGTCTGGATACTCCCCCTCAGCTGAAAACCCAAATCCCTCATGTGCCATCACTGATCCATCTGCTCCAGTCCCCTCCGCCTGGGCACGGGGCTGCTTCCACATGCACTGACCAAGCCTCTTGTTCCAGGAATCAACAGGAAACTCAGATTCACACAGTTATAGGAGTCAACACAAGAATATCACCTGGCACATTCATATCCCAAACACCCAATCACCTTTGGAGCTACCAGGAGAGAATAACCAGGAGAAAACAGCAGGGGAGACATTTGTTGTAAACACTCCTAGGACTGTTTTTTCTGCTAAGCTACCCCTCAACATTCATATACTGAACTCTGAATACAATGAAAAGCTTTCAGATATATTCCAGCAAGATGAGCGACTCAGATTATTACAGAAAGACTGAATTATCTGTCGCTGACAGATTTAGCACCACTCACAGCATTTCACAGGTCTGTACAGAAAGGTCTGTGCCACCCCACACAGGACACCATTCACATACCACTATTCCCCCAAAGCGCTGGAAGATGTTGCGAAGGTCATGGTAGGTGGTTGTTTTCTCCAGGTTGCCAATGAACAGAGTTCTCGTTGCCTTTGGGTGAAACTCATCTATCCTTTCATCCAAAGGACGAAATTCATTCTCGCTTTCGGTTTCTAGGATAAAAGAGAGCAGGAAATTTGTAACAACTGAAGATTTGGTGCATGTTGGTTTATTCAGGTCTCCTTCTCGATCTGAACAAGAGTAACCACTGTTTTTGAGAAAAACACCCAGTACTGCACCCATGACTTGTTATTTTATGTGGGATTGGGAATTTTTATATTCCAAGGAGGAATCTGAGCATCCTCAGGTGAAAGGGAGCTGCAACTGCTTCTCTGGAAATTTACCAAGTATCAATGCTTGAGTGCATGAATTCCAATAAGGCTTCCCTGTGCTTGGGGAAGAGCACGTGGCAGGAGTTTGTTTTCAGGAATCAATTTTTAAAGAAGCCATTGAAGTGCGGTCTGAGAACTTCACCACGTGCTCAGGGCTGCAGCTCTCACTGGTCGGTCATGTGGGCTGTGCTGCCACAGCCTCAAAACGCAGCACTCGTTGGCTGTTGTAATTAAAAGGAGACGAAACGAGGCTGGGGGCACTCAGTGCTGTGCTCACACCACCCACTGGCAGCTGCTCCACCGAGATGTGGCAGATGAGATCGTTCCTTCCAGCAGATCCCACTCTTTGGGAGGATGGCAGCTTTCCCTCTCTCACTGTTTGATCCAAGACATCCACTCTTTTTGCTCTGGAGTTCATTGTGGCATTTTCCCCAGTTTCTTTCAATGTTTCCTATTTCTATTCTGCCTCTTTACAAGAGCTCCTGAACACACCCAGAGCAGTCCTGTGGGAGAAGGGCATGGACCTTACCTGGTCCTATCCAGGCTGTGACTTCAATCTGCATGCCAAAGAAGAGCTTTCCTTTGGAGGCATTCAGTGCTTTCTCCTGGTCCTCCTGCTGCCGGAAGAACACGAGCCCGTACCGCTCCTCGGACGCGCCGTGGATCTGCACCGACGTCACCTTCCCGTACTTCTTGAATTCGTGGAAAAGTCCATCTTTAAGGCTTGTATCTAAACCAACAAATAAACATTAATATGGCAGAAACATCACTTCTACCAGCTCAGCAGCACCATAAAGGACACGAAGAACTCTGACTGTCTTTCAGTTAAATGTGACTTCATCCCATTTAAATCTGTGCTCACACAAGTGCCCTTTTTAATTTGGGGTGTTAATTTTGCCAATGTCCAAAGTTTCTTGCTGATCTTTCTCCTTTAAACCCAAGAAAATACACACATGGGGTTTTACGTGGCTAAAGCTAGCGGTGGATGGTTTCTGCTTCTAAGAGACACCCAGTTCCAAGCAAAGAAGAAATAACAGGGATACTCGATTAAAAATCCCACAGGAATACTGTGCACAGCTGGGATGAGGTGTCTGGAGTGGAGGCTGGAGTCACACAGCGTTCAGTTCAGTCAATTCAGAAATATAACCAGGCAGATTCATCAGATTTTGCAGAATCTGACTCAGCCCCACACAATCTATCTGAGATTCGTGGGATATTGACCTCAGCATCGTGTACTTTCAAGGAATATGACAGGCATTAAATCTATAGGAAGATACCAACACGTGAGGTACTCTGCTCACAAGATTAACAGACATTATTTTAGCTCAGCCAGTGCTTCTGCATCCATGAATTCTGTTAAAACTGTTTCACAAGTGATGCCATGCTGGTTTTTCCTGTGGGATCTCTCCTGCTCTCAGCACAGGAACAGGGAGTAATCATGGGCACTCCTCAGCACGTGGTTTCCTGGGTTATTTTCCATGCAATATGCATTGCCTTTACAAATATGCTCAGGGGTTTTTTAAAGCGCTCAAACTGCAACAGAAAACCCTCAACTTTTTGTATTAAAAAAGAAATTGAAGCAGGGTGAGATAAAACAATGAAAGTTTTAAGTTAAAAATGGAAATGTGTCAGTTTTTTTTCCCTGGGAAAGCCCACATTACTGTTAGAAGCACCAGTTCCAGGAGCTGGAAATGCCCAGTACTTGGAGCTGGGACCAGCAGGGTTTCTCACAGATGGTCACTAATTAAGCAATTTTCCCAGTGTCACACAAGAACTGAGGCAGAAGCAGGGAGAGAATCCCGTCCTCAGAGGCAGCATGTGGCTGCCATGTGTCAAAGACCCAGTACAGGCTATCCCACCGGTCCCACCCCCTTTTTCCCCTGTTGCCCTTTCCCGAGTGAATTTACCTGTTGAGCGCACTGGAAGATTTTGCACCTTGATCCCAAAACTCTTCCGGGGCTCATCCTTCTCCAGCGACGGGAGCAGCTGCGACGCGGGCGCGGGCACGGCCGTCGACTGCACCGAGCGCGCCGGGGACTCGTCGCTCGAGCTGCTGCTGGAGTCACTGCTGGGAACGGCACGGAGAGAAGGACAGGTGAGTGCACGGGGCAAAGTCACCCAGGAAATGATTATCTTATGAAAAAAGCAAAATTCCAGAGTTTCTGCTCGCCCACAGGCCTTCCTCCCTTTTGCGCCTGATTCTGTTTCTGTGCTGCCACCCACTATTCACACGGATTTAAGCATCTTCCTGCCAATATCCCCCCCAAAGCCCCCAGAGGAGACAGGCAGGGAAGTGGAATGTGGGTAAAATGTCAGCAAGATCCTGTTACCCACCCTGACAGTGGTGGAGATTTAATGAAGTGTAATGCAATGTTGGACCAGCTCAGGAGCTGTGTAGAAGAGTGGAGAAACACAGGGAGGATGCACAGGTCTGACAATGCCTCAAAACCCCTCCCAGCACTCTCATGTACAGGAAAGAAATATTATGGTGCTCTCAGGCATCTTCCCTGAAAAGATCTGTATTCCAAAGAGACCATGTGTGAAAATCATGGCAAGCATTTGGCTCAACTGCTTGGGAATAACCTGGATTGGTGGCGATGTCCATGTCCCTGTCCCAGCCCATGGCCCAGGGTGGAACAAGATGATCTTTAAGATCCCTTCCAGCTCAAACCACGCTAGGATTCTCTATGAACCAGCAAATACTATTTCCAGGCTCAGCCTCAACCAACAACTTCAGATACGACGAATTCAGACCCAAGAATGCCTTTTATAAACAATAATTACAGCGGAAGAGGTTTTGCATATTAGATCACAGAGGGAGCAAATCTAATCCACAGACCCAGGATCATTTGATGCTTCGAGCAGAGGCAGAAATACAGAGAATATAATGTTATTAAAGCTTGCCCAGTGGGGACACGTCATCCTGCTTCAGTGGCTCATTTCTTCCCCGAGGCACAAGGGCTCAGAACAGCGCTAAAAATAATTTTGTCTGACATAACCCCGGAGACTCTCATTCTCCATTACATGAGCAGCCTTCGAAAAAATTCTGCTGGAATTTTAACTCGGAGGCTGGAGAGGGGGAGATGTGCCACGTACTAAAATAACCCTGTCAGTCTGAAATTTGCTGCTTGATTGAATTTTTATATTCTTCTCCACATCGTATTAGAGAAATGATATGCAAGTTTATCTTTTTCTTATCTTAAATATTTCATACCCTTCTTACAAACCTTCTTGCCGTTAAACCACTTAACTTTTCCATTTCTTTTCTCAGGGAAACCATTTCGGGCTTCTAGTAATTTCCAAGATTTGATTTTGTGAGCTCTTCTACTGCTTTTTTGAGGGTGTTTTTCTTCAAACGATCAAAAAACCTGGTTTTCTTTCTGGTGTATGTAACGAGCACCGTGGTACATTCCCAAAAGCCCTTGGGCTCTGTCCCCTTTATATTTGGAGGCGCAGAAGGGAAGACAATCTCTGTCCCAAAATACTTACAAACAACCCAGAAGGATATAAAAACAGGCCAGACCAAAATAAAATACAACAAAAAGGGTCAAAAATGCAGAAGTAATAATAAACATGAGAAACTCTGCTGCTGGTCTCACCCTCTCATTACAACCCTCCCATTCCATCCAGCCACTTCACATGTTGGTGCCTTTCCCACACATTCTCCTCCTACTCCTCTGGCCCTGGAGGAGGAAGTTCAGCATCACTTTGGGAGAGGAGTGAAAATAAAGCCATGCCAGGAGCGGAGTGAAAAACTGAGCCCTTCCCCCTGCCCTGCTTTTCCCAAGGGCAGCTGCCGTGCGCCACCCAACCTCTCACTTCATGGATAATAAATAACATTTTCCTTCCCGGCTACAGTTCTTTGTGCTTTCCAGCAAGGAATCTCCTACCATCAAGATGACCCTCCACAGCCTCATTTTTCTACTAAATTGGTAAACTGCCTTTATTTCTGTCTCACCTGCGCACCCTCCTTTTGTGCCCTCTTCATTAATGAACTATTTAATCACTGAAAGTGAAGAGTGAAGCAGTTCTTCCTCATCTTTATTCCATTCCCTCCGCCTTTCCACTAAATCACCAAACTGAAGTTCTTCTCTACAGCATTTTGGGAAAAAAACCAAACCCAACCCCACACAAACAGTCCCTCAGTGTTCTCCAGGGGTAACATCAGCCATCACCTGCTACCGGGAAATAAATTGGCAAAGAACAGAGGAACTTCTTTAAACACACAAATATAGGGCAGGGAATGTGTGTGGGGAGAAACTGAAAATAATTCCCAAGCTGACAGCAGCTCCACGTGGTTCAGCAGCCCCTGGGGAAGGCTAAAAAAGGCTAAAATAGGATTTTAGGGATGCAGAACCCTCTGCCCTGTGCACATTTCTATTTTCCCTTCTCACATCTTGATGCTCCCAAAGCCTTTAGAATTCCAGTGTGCTGAGATCGTACCTCTGGAGCAAGAGGCAGCACTGAATTGATTTGAGCAGTGCTTTAGAATGGAGACAGGCTGCTTTTACAGTTTGGTTTTTTTTTTTTTTTAATAAGGATGTTAAAAACATGGAACGTACTGTTGAAATCACAGCATTCCACTAGAGAAAAAATATTATCTCGGGATAACACCAGTAGATATCCAAGTGATGACACAGCAGTGCAACAAGGTGATAAATTCTACAAAGGAGCCTGAATTCTCTGCAGCTTTGGGAAACAAGGATCATACTGGTAACTTCCACTTCCCCAGGGAGTTTTAAGGATATGTGTCCCTTAGCAAAGCAAGACTGAGACATTCCAGAAAAAGAAAAAAAAAGTCATTATTTCCTGACTATTTTTAGACAAGAAAATAAAATGATTGCAAGAACAGTCCCCCCTTTCTTTAGGGAAATCCCCATCAGTTTTCCAACTGAAGAAACATGGATATAATAATTCAAAAGTAAGTCAAAGGTTTGATGTTCTGTGAATGGGAGAATGATGGAAGAGTTAATTATAGCTGCTGTGTCACCCAGTTATAGCTCACAGCACAATCAAAATAAAGCATCTGACAGGGAATTATGTGGAGTCTTGAGCAGCAAAATACAACTCTTTTTAGCTTTAAAAATATACAGATCTGAAGCCTGAAAGCTGCTCAAGGACAAGTTCCCAGAATATTAAAATGAGAATATGGCTTTGCTTTTCCCTGTGAGTAATTTTGCAAACAACCACCCGTTGCCAATGCAGAAAATAAGTTATTAAAAATTCTTCTGGCAAAAGTGGGTTCATAAAGCTTCTAGAAAGAGCTATGGAAATTTTAACACGGGAACATAATAGGATAAAACAACAGCTCTGGTAATCTCCTCCTTAAAAGTATTCCAAGTATCAATAGGTTTTGGGGCAGGTCAAAAATGGCACAAAAATAGCTTTTTAACTTCATTTTGGGCTTCCGCTAGCAGCATTAAACCCAGGGTGATTTTTTCCAGAAGCAGAGCGTGCTCTGGCACTCAGCCTTTTCCCAACACGGGAGAACCTGCTCTTCCACATCGCTGTGAAGTCAGCGGAGCAGAATGCCAGCACGCCGAGGAACTAATCTCCTGAGCTGTCACAACACACGCGCGGCGCCGGGAGGGAGCTGGGAACCAACGCTCCTCCGCGCTGCTCCCGGAACGTGGGATCACTGGGGAACAGTTGGAGTACTTAACCAGCATTTCAGATGCTCTTTTGTCCAGCCCAGATACTTCTAAAATCAGTTTCACTCTACGGCACTACAGCATTGAAGAAAAATGATTTTTGTATTTTGCTGTCAGCAAAATCAGATGGGAAAACGGAGGAGTAAGAGAGATTGTTCTTAATTAAACAAGGGGTGGACATAAAATCTTTCTCTTACACATGCACTTTGCTACAGGTGTAGTTTACAAGCCCTTTTAAAACACTTATCTGCAGTCCATAATTACCTATGAGTATATAAGGATGTGTGTTCTTACTCACACTATTTATGTGCCCATTTTTCATCAATCATGATAAAATCTATTAATAACTTACAATATTTATCTACGTATCTATTTTCCATTAATCAAGATTAAATTTATTTATAATACAATCTCAATTTTATCCACATGGGCTGATTCCCAAAGACTCAACACGTAATAATCCAGCCATGGTGTTCAGACTCAAATACAACTGGTTTCATGGAATCATGGAATATCCTGTGTTGGAAGGGACCCACAAGGATGATGGGGCCCCATTCCTGGTCTCAGTACACTGCAGCTCAATTAGCACACAGAATTTTCCTTTGCTCAGTTCTAAATGCAAAGATGACATTTCAAATCCTGGTATCCCACAAACCACTCCTCATTTCCAGAGAAATTTCTCATTTTCAGGCAATTACAGTTTGCAGGCCTAGTGGCGATGAAGTTACGCTGGGTTTACGTATGAGAAATGAAAGCACTGAGCGGAGAACACAAAGCCAGCTGTCCTTTGTTCCCACAAAAGGAGATAAAAGAGAGGCTCCAAGCCCGTCCATGGAACGGGAGACCCGCTGCTTCTCCTCAATGGCAGCGGCGCTGAATCAAGGGATCGCACAACCTGCCCTGCACCCTCCTGCAATTCTAAAATGTGGCACAATTGTCATTTCTGCCCGTTGATTTATTTGAGAGCGGTGAGTCAGCTGCAGGCTGGGGACTCCCCACAAGCAGCAGGCGGGAAACAAAGCTGGAAACACGGCTGGAAACACGGCGGCCGCCATGGAGGATAAAGCAGAGGAAAGCTTTAACGTCCCGCGGGCGCTGAGCTGCCAATGCGGGTTTAAAAAAGCAAAACAAAACCAACCTGCTGTTGCCCAGAAAAGCTGAGACTGCCCAGTCCCTGGAAGTGTCCAAGGCCAGGTGGGACAGGGCTTGGAGTAACCTGAGGCAGGGGTGGAAAGAGATGGGTTTTAAGGAGCCTTGCAACCCAAACCATTCCACGATTCTGTCATTACATGATTCTAACCTCTGTTGCTGGAGCAAGTTAAAAACAAGGCCACCTAAAACCAGTTTAAAACCTTTGCATTTTTCATGCCAAATTTCAGCTGTGAAAAATGTAAAAATTGATACTTAAAATTTTTTCTATAGCTGCCTTCAAAAACTGTTTCATCAGACCTGGTGAAGCATCCAAGATTTTTTTATTTTTATAGGCAATATGCAGAATGATCACTTTTTCCCTGCCAAAATTAACTTGAAATCAGGAACTCTGCCTGGCTCAGCTCGACTCAACACCCTGTCAGAATAATCTCCAAGTGAAGATTATCTCCTAGAAAGATCTACTGAGGACAGGCTCCATCCCTGCTGACGGCGGGTTATTCTCACGGCTGATGTCAGCAGCAGATTCCCAAGCCGGGTCAGGAAATCCAAAGTTAACATACAGTCATCTCTGAACGGAAGCAAGAGAACCCTCAGGTTTTCTCCCTGTCCCTCCCTTTCCAGATCCGAATTAAGTCACCGTAGATGATCCCCATGCACAGAAGACCAGCAGTGACAGTGCTGTATGATCAGCTCTAACCAGAAGACACAAATCCTTTGGATACTTTATAGGCTTTGGAAAAAAACTTGTTGGTTACATTTCCTCAACCTGGGAAAACAGCACCAGAAAATTGCTTCAAGTTTCCTGAATGTACTGATGTTTGGGAATAAAAAGAATTAAAAAGACGTGATTACTGCCAGCCAACACCCACCAAAATTTGATTGCAACTGCTTAAAACAAAAGCTTAAAAAATTCACTGTATTCCATTCTAGCAATGGACTAAAGGATCTTCGCCTGTGAAACACTTTGACTTCTGGATGGAAAATTATATATTGGAGCAATATATGCACAGGGCTATTACAGATTGGTATTTCTGACCTACTGATAACTATTACATGAACCTAAGAAGATATTTAACCAGAATTTCCCCTGTTCACACAGACGTAAGTCAAAAATGCACATCAAATCACACTTTCCTTCCTAAGAACAGGAGTAGGCCATTCCCATAAGACTCCTGACACCACCCTGTTAATCCAACAATCCAGGTGGCTGTTCTGCCACACTCAAGCAGGAATCATAGAATCCCAGAAAGGGACTCGAGATCATCTCATACCAACACCCTGCCACGGGCAGGAACAACCACAATGAAAATTACGGAGGTCAGGGCGCAGACCTTAACTCCTTATCAGAGCTGATTCCAACACTGACCTAAATATCCGAGCAAGCAGCAGGCAGTTGTTCTGTACACATGACGCGTCCCGCACCAGGGCATTTGTCTGGGAAAAAAAAACATTTCACACACCTGCGGAAAGAAATACAAGGGGTTTTTCCCTCCTTCAAAGGAGTTGCTGAACCTGAAGTTGAAGACGTCAGAAAACCCAGTCCAACCTCTGAGGCTGGTTTGTATGAAGAGATCAAGAGGAAACGAGCCGTCACCGCGTTCTGCCAACTGCAGGCAAGCGCTGAAGGGGCTCAGCCCACACAGGGAAACCACGAAGAACCTGAACCCAGCTCCTCCATGTGCAAACAAGGCTTTCCACTGGAAATATGGATGTAAGAGGAAGGGCAGAGAAAGCCACCTAAACATTCCCTCAGTGTAATTACCCTGTGCCCATCACCCCAGCCTCAGCCCCTCCAGAGCAAAGCTCGCTGGGATGTGATTCTGTGACATTCTTGGCACCCGTTCAAGCCGCTGAGAACTTGCCACCCAAGGAACTTCGGTTTGTGCATGTCACACACTCTGCAGTATTTAACAGCACTCAGCTATGATACAACAATCCACTGAGAGGGGGGAAAGGCCAGTGCCTGCACGGAAACAGAAACAGCCACAAAAAGCACGCAACAGATAAAACCAGCATTTACAACTCTACAGAGAGATCATTAAATACTGCAGACTGATGAAACAAGGACATCCTCCTTCCCTTAACTTTTTCTGCTTTACCACAGCCAGAGAGAAGACTTCAATGATCTCCTGCTGGGCTGGAATCCTAAATCCAAAGAAATGAAATTAAATGATGTTTAAGGGCCATGGGAAAGCAACACAACCGTGACAACTCAATGTCCTTTACGTGGCCAACTGACACACACACACTGCTGCTGTGTATTTATTTCAGTCTCTGACCAGCAAGTTTTTGAAGACACAGCCTCCAGGTACTATTTACCATATATTTATCCCAAGTCAAGTGAGTGGCTTATTAACATTCCATTTGCATTTCTGTGACAGGCCATGTATAAATATATATAAATATATCTACATCAGTTATTTTATCCTGATGCCTGACACTTGATCTTTGATGAAAGTCTGAAATGAATCATGGAGAAAACGGAGATGTTGCTCAGAAGGACGGACTGCTTCCACCCCCAGAACCACCTTCCCCTGCAGCCCTCAGAGTTTCCAGACAGCCTTGGGCTCCTTTTAATTCTTCCCTGCAACTAAATAACCCATTAGGATTGCTAAAAATATGTATGTTTATATTAATCCACGTCTGGCTGAGGACACTGCCCAACCCACAGTCAGTGTTGCCACCTCGCTCCCTGACCTATGTCCCCCTGTCCTTGGGCTTGAACTTCGTACAGCCAAGAATTAAAAACACTAACCTGGGGGGAAAAAATTGTTGGTTACAAACACACTGGCCTATCTCTGGAGCAAAGAGCTGACTCAGCACTGACAACAGCTTCCCACTGCTGGGAAGAAGCTGCTCAGTCCCTGCGCTCCCCACGCTGGCTGGGTTTGGTGTTGAATTTGGGAGCAGCTGGAGTTACCTGCCTGCCCAGCCAATGCCTCTTTGAACCATGGATGCTCCCTGGGAACAGGGATTGCTCATGCTCCAAAAGAAACCCTGGGAAGCTGGAGGAAATGCTTTCTCAGCAAACGGCCACAGTGACAGAGCTCGGTGCTGGGAAAGATAAAAGTCATCGAGGCCTTGAGGGTGAAGTACAAAGCAGCTCTTCAGCTCTGCTTTCCCACAATTAAACTTCCACCGATGCAAAGAGGGAAAAAAAGAGGGTGGGTGTGAGAATGGGTGAGCAGGATGAGCCTCTGTTTAACATCACCTTCACAGAGCAAAGCCCTGGGTCAAGATCCCTCCTGAGAAGTCCTGCTGCAGCCACCCAGAACTCCCACCTCTTCCAGCCATGCTCCAAATTATTCCAAGCACTGCCAGCACATGCCTGAGGAAGAGCTGCTATTCCAGGCGTGGATCAGACAGAAGTTGGCCAAAAGCAGGGTAACTGTGATAAAGGGAAGAGCTTTTGCCACCTATCTGCTGATGATCTAAATTAGTATTGTGCAACTGACACCTCAGAGCACATGAAATCTTTGGACAACAGCCGTATTTTAGTACCAGATTCATGGGAGGCTGCCTTAACATCCTCTGCAGATGGGAAAGGAAGGTATGAAGAGGCCAAGGCTTTGCACAAGGTCATTCTGTGAATCACAGAGGGAAAGGGCTGAGGAATTTGATCTCCTGGCTCACAGGTGGCCAAGTCTTTCCAAAATACCAAGAAAGCAACACAGAATCATTTAAACTGGAAGAGAGTTCCATGATCACCAAGCTCAACATTTAAAAGCAGTTTCCTCAACAACAGCACTGCTTTCATGAAGGGACCTACTCGGCATCCTAGGAAAAAACACCGAATTCTACTCCAAGCGGTGCCTATGAGCCAGGAGAGTAAAATGCCATTGAAAATGCAACCACCACTGCATCCAAGTGGGCTACTACGCATTTACTCAAGGAGCAAAAAGTAACCTCTTTTGCCTTAAGAGTCCTGTCGAATGAATTCCTGGGAATAAACACTTCTAAGTACAATTTTAAAACCATTTGGCATTGACTAAGTGTGGAGCACTGGGCATCTTTCAGAAGAAAAGCCTTTTTCAGACATATGCTAGAACAAAAAAAAGCTCTAGCACTGATTCACCTCCAGGTTACTGCAGTTACTTTTTAACATAAAGCTGCCTGAAGATCACGGCAGAAAGCCCCATAGAATTAATTCTGTCTTCATGTTTTAGAAAAGCATCACACCTTGCCTTAAAAAAACCAAGCCAGGCACTATTTGCATGCACTGCCTCCTCCCAACCCAAGGCACTGGGTTTTTTTAGCAATACACAAAACACCATTTGTTGAAATTCCTGATTTGGAGCAGTTTTGAAATGGTGCATCCTCTCCTATAAACAGAATTGTTCCTGGGATGGGAGCTGCAATGGAAGGCATGCCAAGATACACAGCTGAGCTACAATGCCGCTTAAGTAAATTTGGGAACATGCAAAGCTTAATATAGAAATTCCCTTTATGGCAGATAACACCGTGGAAGTTTAGTACTTCTAAAAATGGTCACTATTGTCCAAAGAGAGACATCCAAATGGAAATGGACAGAGCAACCTCTCCATTCAAGATAAATCCATTTATCTAGGGTGTTTTTCAAAGAGAATTTCTATTCCCTTACATCTTAGAATCATAAAATACTCCTTCTGATTTAAGATTCTAATAGAATCTTCTACAGCCTTTGAAAGAAACACCAAAGAGATGAAGGGAAGAATAATTTTGGAGGCTTTTTTTTTTTTTAATGCCCCCTTTTAGACTGACAACAGTGACTGGAGGAATCACAGGAGAGCTCTGTAAAACCAGAATGGGAGCTGCTGTTCTGGAGTAAAGGACTACTTAAAATGGAAGGCCTGGGAAAAAAAAAGTCATTTCTGTGATCTCAGGCAGCATAAATTATAGAGAGAAGACATTTGATGAGTTCTATGCTAAGGATTAATTTGCCATTTAAAAATGCAGGGAACAGATGGATCTCTTGGCTAGGACTATATTTGGGAATTACTTCATTTTGCTGCCCACATGCAAATAAAAATACAACTAAAAGTAGAACTTTTTGTGAGCTTTCACATGGGTAGAAAACACTGAAGTAATGAAAATAAAACCAAAAAAGAAAATGTCTGTATGAGATAGGTAAAGTGCCACAGCACCTATTGTGGATCTGCAGTAGGCTGGGGGAGAGAATGTGATTTTACTTTGTTGAACAATTATGGAGAGTAATGCCAGGCTTAGAAAGTAAATTTCAGAGAAAAACAATCCCAGAACCAACCCAGCAAAACCTGTATCACATGACAGTGTTTGCCACTTAAGAGTAACTTCTGAGAAAGCACCTTGCTGTAACTTAATTCCATGGAATTTATTAGGATTTAGTGATTACATCTCTACACATGGTCAGAAGTCCAGGGATTCTCTTTCCCAAAAGCCTGGGCCAGTTCCAGCACACTTACCAGGGATAAGCATGAAGCACGGGTGAGAACTTAATTTGTGAGAAAAATGCATAAGTAGGGGAAAATCCAGAAGAAAATGCCTTACACCTCCCTGGACTGAGTGCCTGTACAGCGGCTGGGAAAGGAGGAGCAGCGCGAGGCAATTCCGCTGGCACACTGGAGAGGCTGGACGGAAGAAAGGTCCTCTGAGGAATTCCCACAAGCAAAGCCTGTGCACTTCCTTACGGGAGGCAGTGCTTTCAAAGCCCCAGACCATGGCAGCCACACGTACAGCGTTAATTAAGCACCTTCCTTTCTTCCATGTGATTTCTCCAAGTTGGATGGAAACTGCATGTTAAAAAGCAAACCTAACATCAACTCCCGAGACAGCTGTTACATACCATCTCTGTTTCTCCTCTAGCAACACAATGAGCTTTTCCTCCCTCTCTCCAGCTCAAAAACAAACAAACAAATTGCAAATTTCACCCAGTAAAGCCCTGACCGATGCAGTACGTCCTCGGCGTATTCCCAGACTCCGGAACAGGGATAAGCACAGCTCCGCGCGCGTTTAGAAAATGAAGAGGAACAGAAAATCTGTACTAACCCGACAGCTTCCTTTCTGTGACTATTCATCCTTCACAATCCAACAGGACACACCAGCCAGTAAACAAACATGGAAGGGAGGGACCAACTTCAAAGCAAGTGTGTAAATCTTACATAATTTGTGGGTTTGAGATCTTGCAGCAACCTCTTACCCAACGAGGTGTCAGATGATCCAAGGAGGTCAGACCTGTAGCAGCCACGGTAAGTAGGACACTCTGCATCTCACTCAGCCCAGCCTGGTACTGTTTGTCCACAGGGACCTGGGGCTGGGCATTCTTGGGAATTCACTTTCAGGAGGAGAACACTGCCTTTCTTTCACATCTTATCATGCCAGAAAAGCTCCGCTCTCAAACGGATGAAAGATAATAAATACGTGATTGCCCTTAGAGCCGACATGGGCTGGAGATATGTCTTAATTATTCTTGATTTGTAAACTGTTTGATGAGGTTCTTGTATTTTTGCCCAGGTATAAAAACGATGATTTCTGGACATCTGCAGAGAACATCCTGCAACCACGGAAGAAATGAGGCTACAGCCCTGAAAACCACTTCCCCCTCGCAGAAAGGATTCTCTAAGAGGTACTTTTCCTGCCATCCTGGATTTCCAAGTGTCTTCTAGCCAAAACCATCGCTTTGAGCTAAATAAAGCAACTGAGCACTGAAGCCCAGACATTTCTCAAAGAGAAGGAATTAAAAGGCTCCACGTCTCGCTTCTCCAGACAGCAGAGTGCACTCATGGCTGGAAGGACCAGGAAACAAAGGAACAGGTCCCCTACCTTTGTTATGGGCCTCTTGCCAGGAGGGATCACAGAAAAGTCCTGTTTCTTAATGCCAAAGCTATTTTTGCTCTCATATTAGGCACTTAATGAATAATCATGCGAAGACTTTATTCACATGGCATCTACACAGTGCATGTCTCCCTACTCCTCCTTTTGGAAACTCAGCTTCCCTTCAAGATTTAAACAAAATTTGGACCACATCCCAAAATATACACATTTCTTCTCTTCTACAGAACACATCCAAGCCCTCACCTGTCTGCCGAACCTGTGATTTTCCACTCAAGAGCCAGGCTGCCTTCTCCTCCCCGAGCGGCATTAGGAGCTGACCGCAAGGATCTGCAGTGGGATCCCTAATCTCCTGCTAAGAAGCTTTTGCACTTAAACCCCAGATGCCATCATTATGGTTTCGGCACTCGCTACGTCACGGCTGGACTGCGCTTGCTGCCGGGATGATGAGGACAAAGCTAAGCGCATCAGGTACACGGTTAATTCAATGGGCAAAGATTAGGAGATTATACTATTTTATATTTTTTCCCCAATAAGGCTTATTTACTATTAATTCCCATCCCCGTGACCTTATTTAAGTGCAGCATGTTCCACCCGAGATTATTTGTAAAGTTAACGCCCAAGTCGCATTGCTACGCCTCGAGGAGACCTGTTCTCCCAGCCCTTAGGTTTTACAGGGAAGGTTCTCCTTCTCCATCCATGCCTCTGGCTGAGCCAGAAACATCCTCTTTGGGGAAAAAACAAAACAAAACAAAACAAAACCAACAAATCTGTATTTGCAAGTCTGCAGGGATGTGGTGTCTAGGCTTTAATTGGAACACGTATGGCTGAGCCCAGGCAGTGGCTGGATTTTTCCTTTGATCACTGTAATGACTGGTATTTTTTTCAAGAAGCGTTCAATACAGCCTTCCTCTTCTGCTATTCATCCCTCCACGTGAATATCCATCAGAAATTATCAAAATGCCCTTTATTCCAAAGGTCTGTGGACGGGGATGCTCTCCCCCAGCTCTGGTGCCTGTGTCTCCATCTGAGCTGTGTGACTCCACCATCGCTGCAGATAAGCACTTCCAGACTACGATCCTCCAATCTATTTTAGCCATGATTCACATCCGAGCTGTGTGTGTCTCCCAAAGAAAGGGAAATCTGGACCGCTCGTGCAAAGGGAGGCAGCCACCACAGCCCACGGCACCACACGTTTCCCTGTTTTCCTTGGCTTTCTCGGGGCTGGTTTCCCCTTGCTCTCCCAGTGTGCAGCAGGAAGAGAACACATTTCTCTTCCTGCCTCCAGGATCGCTCAGACTAAGCCTGACTTCTGAGCAGTAACACGGGCAGCTTCAACTTCCCTGACCTCAGCTAATTCTTTCCTTCCCTCAGCCTACTCAAGATGATTAAGCAAAATACTTGGAAGGAAATCAAAGCCTTAAAAACGCAATTAGAAGTGACCATTTTGTTAATACGCACACGCACAACCCCAGAGTCAAACCCAATCCAACAGCACCTGACCTTTGGGAAAACAGCAATTTTTAGCAGCTCCCACGGACTTAAGGAACAGCCCAAAGTCTCCCACAATGCTGGTGGGAGCAGTGCTGTCCACATAGCTCAGGTTTTTCCCACTATTCCTAAAAAAGGAGGTTTAGAAGACATGAAATTGTGAATTCTCACACCAGACACTGGCTCCCACAGACCTACAGCTGTCTAGGGGTGACTTGATAATTTCATTTTTAACACACATCCTTCCACACACCCAGATCTTTCTCCCCCAGCTGAGGAAAAGGCAAGTTTACCGGAGAGTGCGGAATCAGCTGCCACAAATCCTCATATTCTCTAGCAAAGATTCTGATCTCATTGCAGGAAACCTTTAAAGCACTGAAATAATAATAATCTCTTTAACAACGATAAAGTCGTTTGAAATCATCAAAATAGTTATCATAGTAATAAAACAGAAATATTTTTCTTGGGCAATTTCCACTTCACCCATCCACAACATGATATATTTTAAAGACTCCTTTCCTGAAATTAATTTGAAAAAAGATTTTTTTCTTCCTCTGCCTGTAAAGAAACAACTGCTCTTTGAGAAAGCAGCAGTTGAGCTTCTGGGCCCTGACACAGAAACAAAGCCTGACAGCCCAGATTTAGATAAACACCTACTTCTGCACATTTAGGAAGAGGCTTAATTGCTTTGTCATTTAGAGCCAGCAATTACCAACTATTACTGGAAGTGCGGTGGTGGTGGGGGGTATTAATTGCAGCCAAATGTCCACTCTTTTTTGGGCAGCTCATGCCAAGAAAATTAAGTACTAAATAAAAAAGAAATTTAAACCCCTCTTCGTTATGACGTTTTGAAGTATTTTATTGTCTATTCATATGTGAGGGGTGGGGGGCGGGGGTGGGCTCTCCCAGAGGGGCCAACAAAGATAAAATTTCTATTTAATTTTGAAACTCTGTCAAATCACGGCAGAGGTGATATCAGGATGTTGGGGCAGGCTCCAAAATCGCCCTTTTGGGAGATTTTTGGGGCTGATTCCTCCAGCGAGGAAACTAGTGCTTAACTTCTAGAGCGAGAAGAGCATTTAAGGTTTAAAACAAATAAATAAACAACCTAAAATAGGTTGAGCGGGAGAGAGGGCGGCTCTCCCCCCTCAGAGCCGGCTCTGACACAGGCGTTACTTCATTTCTCTGCGCTGTGTGAGGGGAAAACCTTCTCGCAGGAGCGAGAGCTGCTCCAGCGCTAGGCTGGGGGAGGGATTCTATATATATATTTTTTTTTTTTTTTAATTTAAAAGGCTTTCTTGTGGCAATGGCGGTGTTTTTCCGCGGGGCTCGGGCGGCCCCGCCCCGGGGGCGGCGCGGCAGCCCCGGCCGGCTCCCGCCGGCTCAGACCGGTTCTCAGCACAAACAACCGCCCCCCGCCCGCCGGGCCACCGCGGCGGCGAGCCCCCGCTTTCCTCCAGGAACGCCCGCTTTCCCCCCGCAAAACACCCGCTTTTCCCTCAGGAACAGCCGCTTTTCCCTCAGGAACAGCCGCTCTCCCCTCAGGAACACCCGCTCTCCCCGCCCCCGCCGAACAGCCGGGTCAGGCGACTCCGCGGCCGCGCCGCCATTACAGCGGCGGGCGCGCTCCGCCGGCTGTGAGGCGAGAGAAAGCGGCGGGGTTTCGGAGCGAGATAAGAATCGTATTAATGCAACGCACATTTTTAATAGATTATTGCCGGGTCCAGGGCTGAGGTAACGCGGGCTGTCAGCAGCTGGGGCGAGAGGCTGAGGGACAAGCGGGCTGCGACCGCTCCCTGCCAAGGGCGCCGAGGCACCATTTCTTCACCATCCCTGAGGAGAACTTAGATATATCACGTTATATTTTTTTTTTTTTTTCCCACAGAAGGATCTGTTTATGTGGTTACACATGGCCAGGTACGTCTTATTCGCCATATCTCAGCATAAAGGTTTGCTTTCTGTATTAAAATCTCTCCAAAACCACCTGAAAATGTTCTGCCTGTGCTCAATCTCAAGAAAGCCAATACAGTCCCAAGGGTAAAAAAAGCCACGTTTAAAGGATGGTCTCGGTTATATTTAGCTGAGCAGCAGCACCGGCTGACACGAGCAGAAACACAAGGAAGAACAAAGTGAAAACGCTCGACAGTTGTTAACAAAAACCTGCGAGTATCTGAGGTGGATTTTTTTTCTAAATTTTCCTTTCCCTAATTCACATTTTGCAGCACATGGGTTTATGTGAACAAAAGGTAAGGATGAAGTGTTTCACCTGACTCTGACAGGATTTACTGTTGCCTTTGTGTAATGGGAAAGGCCTCTTACTCTAAGAAATTATTTAATTTTCTTTTAGAAATCATAACCTAATTCTTTTCCCACACAATCACGAGCCTGCTCAACCCTGTCGTTCTACCAGAAGAGATTAAAAATTTCCAGCTCATCTCTACAGTACCAAATGTACGTGGAATTACTTAACCTCAAGAAAAGCCATCTCACAGATGCTTCAGTAAAGACTAAACAGCTACATTTAACCTCATTGTTCCTGATTTTTCATCAGTCCTCAGCACAGGCATCTCCAAACCCACTCAAAATCCCAAATCCCGGCTAAATCAGTGATTCATCACTTCTGGCAGCAAACAACACGGGAAGGAGGAGATGAAGACAATGGTAGAGAAAGGTTTGCATTATGTAATGAAACTAAAACTCACTTTTTTCTACTTTCACTTCAGTTGTTGAAACAGGGTAGGAAAGTCCCTGACTAAATAAAATAACCAGGATGTTTCAGGGAGTCTGTTTTTCCCATGATTAAAATTCTTTTGGCAGTATTTTTCATCAGTTTATTTCAATATTAAGACACACACATATTCCATTCCAATGGTAATTCCTTGCTCCAGAAATAATTTCATCACAGAAAAATCTAAAATTAAAACCAATCTCTAATTACCTTATGCCTTGTCCACTTATCACAAGAACTTTAAATACAACTATCAGAAATACAAAAAAAAAAAAAAAAACCCTTTTTCAAATATCTGTAAGAGCAACTTCTTCCCATTTCTTGATTTCAGGAAGACTGGAGTAACTGTGCTCACATAGATCTTGGTGAATATAAAACCAGCGTTGTATCTAAAATGATCTTTTAATTTCCCAATATTTTTTTCATATTACAAGCTATAGAGAAATAGTAATCTTAGTAATTATTCATCCAACTCCAGCATCCTGGAGTTGAGACAACCAAATAAACACTCTTAAAAATAAATTAAAGGTGACTACATTACACATTATAGGAAATAATTCATTTAACTGGCAAATCCCCCAGCATCCTCCACATCAGACAACTGAATAAACACTCTTAAAAAATAAATTAAAGGCCAAGGGAAACCTCAGGTCGCTTATCTGCAGCTGGAACACACGGGGTGTTCATGCTTTCACAGCCTGAACATCACCTCCAGGAAATCAAACACTTCTGCCTGGGTTTTTGTAAATGAATTCAAACCCCATCCCAACAAGGATTTTAGGAGCGAAACGCTCCGCTCTCAGTGCCGGGTGGTTCAGCACGCTGCTGCAGCAAAGCTTTAAGAATAATCACTAACACATGGAGCAGCAAGAGACGTGTCAGGCCATTTGGCGTTCCAAAACTGAATCAAAAAGCCCAGAAATTATTTTTAGCGCATTAGAGCACCTCAACAAGCAGCCTAAAAAAAAGCTTTTGCTACAAAAGAAAAAAAGCAGGGGGGTGTTTCCAGGAGGTTGGGTAGGGCACAAACAAAATCTTGTTTGCTTCCTATGGGATCACCCAGCTTCCATGCAGAGCCAGCTTCTTCCATGACACAGTACAAAAATATGTTTGCTAATGTGTCATTTGTGGTGTGTGTCTGAATCACCAGAACGGAGACAATGAAGCTTCTGGTGGTGGCAAATTATCATTTTCAAGGGCTTTTTTATACTTTCAAGGTGAGAAAAAAATTCCACCGACCCTTTTCCACTCTATGGGTGGGGAATGAGCAATCTTACACTAAGAAGACTTCAAAACACAAATTCATCCTCAAATCCACACAGGAACCATCCACATCCACCAGCTTCCTCAGCTCAGCAGGTGACTTCTGAGAGGCCACAAAGCACCCCAAACAAAGCCTGGCTTCAGAGAATACTGGTTATTTTTAATGTGTTCTTTCCAGTTTTAGTTTCTAAATTACTCCCTTGCAGCACCATTGCCTGCAAAGGCCTCCAAACAGCATTTTAAAGCAAAGTTTAGTGGAGACCCAACACAACAAACTCTGAACCTTTACGAGATAAAGGCTTTTTCAGGTTGTTTTTGAATTTTCAAGCAAGCAGTGTTTCTTCAGTATTGACCAGGAAAATCAGCTCCATTTAATCAGTGTTACTGACTTCACACAGGTCTTGAAAACCACAAGCAAGGAAACCCAAACTTCTCCTTCACCACCTTTCTGCTTTTGCACAGCTTCTGAAGGACAGTACCCAGCACAAAGTTCCCACGAACACCCACCGCGTGCCCCAAACACCCCCCGGGGCAGGGAACACAACTCTGCCAGCTGAGACCAACAGGACGAGACTTGAGTGACCACATTCTTAAATTTCAGAAGAATGCAGTGTCATAAAGACCTTAATAATACCATTGCCCCTCAAAATTGGCCATTTCCACTTACAAAAAAGCTGTAAGAGAATCTCCAGCTTGCTAAAGTCCTCGAGACCACGGAAATTGCAGGCAATAATTATTCTCCAGACAAAAGAAACTGGATATATTACACAGCAAGTGGGAGCACTGAACCAAGGAAAAGGGGGTGAGGCAGCTTTTGCTCACCAACAGTGTATGAGGGGCTTCATATTTACATGGCTAAATTTCAACTGTGTTGAAAATTAAACACTTGTGCTTTGAAAGACTTCAAGGCCTGGTGGGGTTTTGCTTCCCAAAGTAAAGAGAGGGTTAAATGTTTATTATTATCTAACTGATTGCTAAGAAACATGTAAAACTCTTTTCTGATCCTTCAAAATTAAATATACAATCCACCAGATTCCATTACTTGCTCGACTGAGTTTGATTTTATTGTATTAATAAGAAAAAAATGTTTTATTTCCTCCCAGAGTATCGTCTACTTTTCCATTACTACAACTAGAAATTGCCAAGAAAATGAAATGCTCAAGCACAGCAGACGCTGCTTTTCTTCTCATTAAATCTTAAAACTTGGTTCCAGTGGGATCATATTTAGTCCTCTCAAATTCAGAACAGGATTTCATCCCGCCTCGACATCCCAACAATGACATTTTATAAATATTACGAGTTTCTTGGACGCCTTTCTCATTCCACAAGGAGCAGAGAAGCACCAGTAGAGATTTTTTTTTTCTTCTTCCCCTGCTCAAGATTTTTTTTATTAAAACTTAAATGTAACCAGCCCTCCTTTCAATCCATTCTCTCTAGGATTTTTTTGAGACTTCTGGAAGTCTCAGAGATTTTTCTGAGCTGTAATAAGTGTGAAAAATCTTTGACAAATTATTGTCTTTATTCAAACATTAAGCTCTCATTGAGAGAGGTGCTGGAAATAAACAAGTGCTTAAAAGCAGCCTAAAAGTTGTCTTAAATCTTCACCTGCTGTCCAACCCAGACAGGATCTGGATTTCTAAATCCAAGAAGAGAAAACAATAATTAAAAGAAGTAAATAAATCCTTGCACGATTCTTTAGACATGAGGGGGTGGGGCAATCAGAAGAGGAGACACTGATTTCCTCATCTTCCGTGGGTGTCAGCCCATCTCACCCTTCCAGAAGGTTCAACATTCAAGGTAAGACTTTGTGAGAATAATTCCCTTGCTCACAGAATTCTGCCAGTGGTAAAATTCTATTCACAGTGATAAACACAGAATCCTAGAACGGGTTGGGAGGGACCTTAAAGTTCACCTAATTCTACCCTCTGCCATGGGCAGGGACACCTTCCACCATCCCAGGCTGCTCCAAGCCCTGTCCAGCCTGGCCTTGGACACCTCCAGGGATCATCCAGGGGCAGCCACAGCTGCTCTGGGCACCCTGTGCCAGGGCCTGCCCACCTCACAGCCAGGAATTCCTTCCCCATATCCCATCTGACCCTGTCCTCTGGCAGTGGGAAGCCATTCCCCCTTGTTCTGTCACTCCAGGCCTTTGCGAAATCAAACACTCTACTGATACACTTATTTACTTAATGAATATTTTCAGTTTTAGAAAAGACCTGGTATGCAAAGGAAACGCTGCCAACTCTGCAAACCCTCCCGAAGAGCAGAGCTCTTGGCCAAAGATCATAAAACATTTATGGGTGCAACCGTAGCTTTGTGGCTTCCACTCTCAGGGTGAATTTAATCTTAAAAAGCCAAATATCAGAGAGGCACTTCAACATGAATTTAAAAACTATTAAAAGAAATCAGTCATTTTCTAACACCTTCTTTTCTCCCCCATAGGTATTTTGTAAAGCCATGCAAATACAGAGCTATTGCAGAACCAAGGAAATGCATCCCCAAAAATGACAAACTTGGATTATTTTCTTTTAATTCTTCCAAGTCTACAAATTTTGCTGTGAGGCATCAGGGTGAGAAATGGGAAGGCGACAAATCGACCTCGTGAATGTCAGTGGTGTCAGGGAACTACAAGAAACAGAACAATAGCACTCATCATTTCCCAAACTATGTTGAAGTGTGGTCTGTAAAAAGTAGCTGACCTTAAAATTTGCTTTTTCTCTCACTGAAGCAAATAAAAGTGACCCTGTTCTCCAGGTACACAGGAAGCGAGGCCTTGTGTCTGTACATCCCTGCTCTGCCCAGCCACCATCGTACAGACGCTGCATGGATCCACCATGGAAAATGACAAACAACAGCACCGGAGTTCCCCTTGGTGCCAAGTGAGCCTTTTGACCTTTCACTGCAGTTCACTTCTGCCTCAACGAGCAAAGCTTCGCCACGGAACAACTCCTCGGCCTCACATCTCAGGAAGCGACCCGCACAGCCCACGGCACAGGGACCTACCTGTCGCTGCTGGTACTGCTGCTGCTGCTGAGGGAGTCGCTGCTGGACGATCTGCTCCGGGAGCCGCTGCCGCTGGGGGAGCGGGCGGGCCGGGCGGCCTGGCTGGCCAGGCGCTGCGGGGACTGCGTCCTGGACTGCGACGAGTGCGGCGAGCGGCTCCGGCTGTGCTGGTAGTTCCGCTCCGGCCTTCTGCCTCGTACCTCCCGTGTAATGTCATCCCTGTAGATATCCCTGTGTACCACACTGGGCAATGTAAACTGCTCCCGGGCCCTAGGTTCATATCGGGGGTCGTGAGCGTCAAAGCGGTTTGGGCTTCGGCTCCGAGAAGTGTAATAGAGCCCGTGTTGTAAGGTCCGCTCCCGAGGGTCTCTATAGTAATCCTGATCGTAATGTCTCGTCCGATCAAATCCGCCCGTCCCCCGCTCATGGTGTCCATAGGCACTATGTTCATAAGCACGCTCCCTGTTATCTGAAGCCCTGCATTTGGGAAGGGGGAAAAATATCGCATCAGAAAGGGGCAGGCACAACTAAAAGCAAATCATGCAAACATTCATGGCAGCACTCGACTTAATGTAGCGACTGCTTCTCCACTAACCAGCAATAACCTATCAAGCAAACAATGACAAACTTCAAAACATTTTACTTGACTCCAAAATTGTATTTGTATTACGATCAAGCTGAGCAGTCATTTTGGTTTAATCACAATATGGGGCTTTCATGACCAGCAATTTCCCTGCACAGGAAAAAATTTTCTGCTTTTCCATGCAGAATCCTCATTTCAATTGTTCTTTTTCTTTTAAATTCTGTAAATAAGAAAAACTTCATCTTTGCGGACATCATCATTAACTTCTTCCTTTTCTCTCCATTTTTGCTTATGAGCTTCCAAATTTTTTTTTGCAAAATTTGCTAATTACTGGAGCTCTTGTAATTATCCTTCCGCAAAAATGGCAACAAATTGGGCTGTAGCCATGAAAGCCTCCATGCAAAGCATGACCCAGAGGTAAGAAGCTGCTTTCAAAAGGGGTGGCATAACCCATAGAGATTTCCCAGAAAATTAGGGGGTTTCTTGTTGCTGCTCTAAAATATTTCACCCTCTTAGAGGGAATTTTTGCTTTGACCAGATTGCTAAAATCATTTCTTGTAAAAGTTGTGGTCGCTAAAGAAACATCTCCATTACTAATGCTGGAACTGCAAGGATGCAGGTCCCCAGAACATATTAAGAGCCTACACAAGGACTGGGAATCCAATTTTTAGGCAGTGTTTTTGTTACGACAGCTGCAATCACAGAATTTCTATCTGCACAAGCTGCTGCTTTCCAGCAGCTACAGTCCAGTTCATTTCAGTGTTTTGAACATTTTAAATTGAGAAAGGCTCGGTGATGTTCTGAGTTAGTGTGATCTCTCAAATAAAGAGATTGACAGATAAAGGAACACTACAAATAGTTGAGTATTCCAATTTAGACAAGTACCAGGATGGTACATCTTGGTTACATCCACAAAATGGAAGATCCAGAATGGTTACTTTGAACATTTAAAAAATACTTCTAAAATCCTAAATATGTCAGGGTAGCCAAAATTAATTTAAAAATTAATTATCCATCTTACAAGGACATTTCAACTTTTTTTTTCAGCCTTCTCTCTCATATTCTTCCTTTAGAATCTGTTATGAGTCACTTCAGTCCCCTGAATCCTGATAACCCAATTCTGCCTTGTGCCTCCTCCTCCTCCTCTCCTGCATCACAGCTCTAGTTCAAATGGCAGAAATATTTCAGGGATCTTTTATAAACTGAAAATGGGATTTGAATATTTTTTCAATTAGCATCTCAGGAAGTTCCTTCCATTCCTTCTCCAGTGAATCACTAGATCCTTTATCTTCTCAATATATTCACTCTCTGTTGTTAAATTGTAACTCATATCAAGCTTTCTATAGGGCTCCCTCACATCTTGCCTGCATTTTTTTCTCTCAAATGATATATAAAAAACTACTTAACAAGTGCAAGAGAATGTCATTATCTTCTACATCTGCTTGAAATTCATTGTTGCATTTCTATTTCCATTATCTCTTGCTCGCAACAATGAAATTTTGAAAGCTATTTCAGCATCTGGCACAGAAATGTGTCTCTGTTTTGGTTCTTTTTTCCCCCTTTTGAAGGACCAAGATCAACTATTTTACAAACAATTGCATTTAGCATCCTACAAAGTGTTAATCAGTGAGAGCTGATTTAATGAGGTCAGAGAAAAAGCAGTATTTTCTAGCAGGTTACTGCTACAGAGCTGACAGAAAGAACAAATCCTTATCCATGAGAAGGACACAGAAGACAGACAGAGGAAGCAGAGCTGAACAGCTACTGGCTACAGTGCTTTCTTCATTTATCTATTAGTACTAAGTGCTACTGGAGTTAGTGGAAAGAGAGGGTTTGACTTGGGTTAGGAGAGGGGCTAATATACACAGGGCAGGACATACCAACCTTTTCCAAGTGTGGAAACACGACCTATATTCCCAATTAAATCTAGGGAGAGAATTGTGAACATAACTTCCCCAATTTTGGCCCCTCTTACAGGGGTAATCCACCTTCTTAATGGGCAAGGGTGTCAAATGATATTTTAGATGAACCAACAAGAAAAAAAAATTCTTAGTGACAAGACACAAAAAAAAAAATTCCACTGGACGGAAGTAGTCCCAGACTGAAACCGTAACTCTGAAACCCCCAGACTTCTTTCTTGAGACAGAAGGCACTTAAATAGATCCATAATTTTAATTTCCAGCCCTAAGTCTGAATCAAGCAGCTGGTAGAAGATCCCCCGAGGCCCGAGGGCCCTCACGCTGCTGCCAGCAGGCATCCTCTGGCCGCCTTGGTAACCATCCAGCCCAGTCACTTCTCACTGGTGTATCCACAAACGGGTATTAGCACCACGTCCTTAAAGCTAAAGTATGTTTAATGTGGAGCAGCAGAGCTTTTTAAGAGACTAGATAGTAATCCACTCCCCATGGCTACTGGCGTCTTGACTGTATACCATCCAATAAATTCAAGGCAGTAGTTCTTATCCCAGCTTTAAAAAAAAATAAACTATAATTTCCAAAATTTAGTAATGTCCGTCATCTCTTTTTGCCAATACCATCAGAAAGAGTAATCCCAATAACTTGGAAATGATGTAGATCCAAAATGGAACCATCACAAGCTGCCTTCGGTCTTCTCCATCCAAGCGTTATTTCCATGGCTAAGAGTTGTCGGTAGAATCCAAGGGGCTGCATCATTAAAGTCTACTCTGAATTTTGTGGTGACAATCCAATTAACATACCCGCTGCGTATAGTGAGAGCTGAGAGCTAGGCATCAAGCTTTCACCGAATTCTAGGTTCTAGTATTCCGAAGATACTCCACAGAGAACTTCACCACATGTTGTAGAGTAAGATAGCTCCATCTGGCAGCAGGGATACATCCAGCAAGGCCTTAATATTATCCAAGAAATGGGATCGCTACTTCTAGAAAAGAGTAACTCCAATATCGATGCTGGCCAAAGGAAATCTTCCATCTTAAAACCACCTTATTTCAAGTGTAGGTAGATATCCAACCAGCTGCAGGACACATCCTCTATGGATCCACAAGGTACCAGCCACTGGGATAGAAATCACTTCCGTTTCCAACCCAAAATAGGAAACATAGATAATTCCCAAAATTTTAAATCCATCTGGGGGCCCTAGATACGAGTTTGTGTTTCTCACCATATCAAATACAAAATACCTGCCTAGAGAAACCTTGGAACTTACCCATCAAGTCTCCGCTCATAACGTCCTTCCCGTGCATGAAGTGATGGTGGGGGGCCATAAGTGGGCCCCCCACCACCTCCTCTGAACCCAGAAACCTCTCTACTACGAGATGCTATGGAAACTGTATCATCCAATCCCCGCGCAGCACTGGGAATGGTTCCTGGCTCATTATAATCCGTCCGTAGGTCTCTATCTCCCATTTTGTTGACAGAGTTGTGTGCCTTCTGGGCACTTTTGATGTCCACAAAATCCACAAATGCTGCCACTCCGCCTTCCGACCCCCTCTTAGGGAGGATTTTGACACTTTCGACACGTCCATATCTGGAAGAGAAGCAAAGCAGAGCACACATGTTAGTGCTGGTGGGAAAAGACCACGTTTAATAACATTGCCTCCTGCAAAATCAACATCCAACCCTTCACCCTTCCCCTGTGCCAGGAAAATCAATCATTGGGAGACACCAAGAGAGGAAAAGCCATTTGGAGAGGGGAAAAAGCCATTTAAACTTTCCATGGTTACAGTTAAACTCCTTTCTGGAAGTGTGGGGAGCCTACTATGGGATCACCCTTTTTGTAACAGCAGAGCAGTAGCAGCTCAAGAAATAGAAAGGTGTTCACAACCAGAGCACCCTGCACATCATTAGTCTGACACAATTAAAGAGGCACAATTAAAACAAAACCGTGTCATGAGGAAAAATACAGACACCCAACAATTTTCTTAGGAGACAAATGACCTTGACACAGCAATTCCACTACTTCGATCTGTATTTGACCCGGAGTGATCCTCGCTCCTGATCCCAAACCCGTTTACTTCCACACTTGGCAGGACACACGGACCCCCAGACCCAGGTACTGCTGGGGTTCAGCCTCCCACCCCCACTGCAGACCCAGCTGCCCAACAGGAGCTGAGAAATGCTGGAGGGAATGTGACACCACCCTACGTAATGTATGTTAAGTAACTGCAACACTGGCACTTACAGATGAGTAAATGTCTATGCAAAATAAAAATAAACCCAAACATGTTTGTGTACACAAGGAAACAAGATGTAAAAACATATTTAAATAACTTGCATCCACTCACAGTAGAAAGGACAAGCTGGGCGGGATGAGCACAGTGACATTTTAACAGCCAACAACTGCAGGGTTTGGGTGCTCAGTTCTCTCTGCCAAAAGATTCTGAGCGAACCAGGGAAAAGCTTTGAACTGCAGTTGGTAATCCAGGACAAGAAAAGGCAAAAAGTGTATTTCTGAATGTGCCGACATAGAGGAAAGGGACGCACAAATAAAAAACCTAATCAGGAAGTATTTGTAAACTCCTTGAAGAATCATTGTGAAAAAATTTCTATGCACAAAGGCAGCACAAGGCCGGGCAGATGTAAACAGACCTTACACAGGCAAAACTGTTCTCAGCCACACACACAAGGAGAAGGGAATACAACCGCCAGGCTGAGGCACACACGCTGTCAGATCCCCGAGCTGCCTCGGTTTCATGCCTGGCTTTTCCTACACCTTACAATTTCATCATTGTTGTTGGATGACTAATCCTTAAATACGATCTGAAAACCTGCCTTGCTGACTGCTGCCTTCTCATTCCAGCCTGACCTACTACACTTATATAGAACCTGGTTTGGATTTAGAGCCCTTTTTTCCCTGGTTTATACTCCACTGAACATGGCTGTGTGCACAAACAAGAGCATCTTCCAAGAAAAAAAATAAATGCCTTGTTGGGCATAAAGAGACACAGTCACACGCAAGACACGTTCCTGCCTCTCAGCTGTCCAGGGCTGAGCTTGTCACCTTTGTGCCCCTGGGTACAGGACAGGGATGTTAATTCTTGGGAGTTTCCTAATCTGTAATGCTCTGGTTATTTTTTTTTATTGTTTCTTTGTATTTTATTTAATTAAAAGCTTTAAATAATGGCAAATGGAACTGCAGGAAAGCTGCTCCTCAAAGCATGCTCTCTTTGGAAGCTGGATTTGGTTATCTTGCCTTGCAAGTAAGATTTAGAAAGCCCAGAGTAGAGGAGATGGTTAATAAAATCTGTGTGAGGAAAAAAACATGGCCTAATTGGATGTGGCAGATGTAGAGAGAGCAGGAGAGGGAACAGGAAAGGAAGGAGAGGGAAGGAAAACAGGAAAGAGCCTATTTGAGAAAATGTTCGTGCCATGAATGAACGTGACAAAAAATCTGGAAAGTAATTAGGAATCCTAGTTAGGATCACCCTTTAACACGTTTCAGTGCCAGTTTTCTGCAAACAAAGATGGACTCCAACCCTCACATCTAAACCATGTAGCTCCCAAACTGACTGCTTAGAGCACATGCTTTCCTTGCTCACTGTGTTTACACGTTCAGTTTCTGGCAACATGAGCCTGTACTTGTCTTCAATCTTCAGGGGGGAACAGGATTAAGAGACTGTTGATAATGGTATCACTCTCCCTAAAATCCTAGCTGTCCTTTGACTGCAGGCACCATGGCCCCCCTCACATGAAGAACTGCCAGCCAGTGACATCAGAGCTGGCCTCTGAACGACTGCCTGCTCCCCACCTTGACAGTCACTGCCTAATTCTGAAATCCTAACACGTCCATGTTATTATACACACACAGTCAGAACTGTCATTCTTTTGCTGCAGAAGATGCAGAATGTGTTTAAAATGTTCAAATATCTAAGCTCACGCTGCCCAGAAAGCAGACAGGATACAAAACACCAGTGTAATAAGGTCCCCATCTACCACAAAACCCGCCTAGCAAAGGTGTGACTCTTCCCAATATGAATTTTTATACTGGAAGAAGTGTACTTTGGCTATTCATTTCTTTTCCCTAAATAAGAAATGGATGGGGGAGGCTACTACTGTATTGCACTGCGGCCGTGGTGCTAAATCACTCCACTCCGAGACGGCGCCTGTTAATCCCCCATTATCCAGATACATAAATATACGCTGCGCTTTGGTGTCCTGCCCCGTACCCTCGACAGGCCCCGAGGATAATCTGTGGCAATCGCCTTTGCTGAAAGCAAGGGAGGCAGGCGGGAGGAGGAGAAAGGGAGCAGGAGGAGATGAAAGAAAACCCGAGGAGGACAGAGCCCTGAGTATTGCAGGGGAGCTGCTGGAAGAGGAAGGTTTGCCTCAGTCCTGTGACTGCAGGCATCCTCGGATCCCACCGCCAGGATCAATGTGCAGAGTGATCCGGCCTGGCCGCACCCATTGGCGGCTCTCCGAGCTGCTCCTGTCTTGGCAGATGCTGCCGGGAGGAGAGCAGGGGGAGAGGAGGGAGATCTGCAGTGCTGCATCACCACACGGCTTCACTGCAGCACAGGAACGTTACAAGGAAAAAACCACGACACTTTCTGAAGGGCCGGGGGAGGAGAGGCGGCGAGAGCACCGCGCTTCCTTATGCCAAAGCAAGGCAAAATGGAGGTGAACGTGCTCCGAGAAGCAACCTTTGTCCCGGCAGAGGGCTGGGAAGAGGGGACAAAAGGCCAGGGGAGGCATGGCTGCAACCTTTGGTAGCGTTGGCAGAAGAGCTTCTCTCAACCTTCGCCTTGTATCGCTACACCTGTGCGCCAGCCCTTCCCAAGGCTGCGTTTTGCAACCGCTGCCAGAACAACAGAAACAAAGAGGTGCCTTCGCTCGGCTCCCACTCCGCAGACTCGAATGAAAACAAGGCCTTTCAGCGCCTCTTCCCATCCACAACTCCTGCTGATTAATCATTAGCTCCACATCGTAAAGAAGGCGGCCGAGGCCGTGTTTTCGGCAGGGTTTACAGTTCAGCCTGAAGCAGAGGAGACAAGGACGTGTGGGAGCTGTTATGTCACCAAGCACCTCCACCAGCACACCGCGACCGAAGCACCCGGCTGTAAACACACATCGAGCAGCCCTGGCAGAAAAAAGTTGCCCAATCATCACTGCTCGAACAAAGCCACACTAATCCAGCTTTTCAGACAAAGAAAAGGAATTCATAATTTAAGCATTATTGGTTTATTCGCTGTAGATCAAAGCACCTCTACATTCAAGCAGCTGAAATGTCTCTGGGCTCTTGGCACGGCCTCTCAGCATGTTTCCCTCGCTCTCCAGCCCTTCCTCCTCCTCAGCTCTTCCTCCCAAACCAGGAGGCAGCACAGCCGGGTCGGGAAGCACAGTGCAGGGCTGGGCTGGTTCCTCCTCCCCAGGACCGACGTGTCACCCAGGCACAGGCGAAGTCATCCCGCACCCTGCAGCCCTCCCTACCCCGGGGATCAGCACCTGGGCTTTCCAGCTCTAATAAACCATTTCAGCTCAGCTGCTCACTCTGAGCGTTCTTCCTGCACGGTCCCTGCCGCTCCAAGCAGAAGCATTCTGAACAAAGCATGGGCTACAAGAACACCAGCCAGAAATTGTGTAGTGAGCAAGCCTTACTGTTTAGTTGCAATGTTTTATAAACTGATTAGGATCTTTATAGGACGATCTGTACATGATAAGAAAAGGTGGGCTGAAGTGAGGGAGATTTGTTTTTAATATAAACCAAATCCCAATTTAAATCACGGTATCTTCCTATTTCTCTTGCAGCGCTTCCCACAGGTTTGTGAAGACCTTACACACCCAACTATCTTCATCACTGCAGAGGTCTGCAGGTCAGCTACATGCCAGCCAAAGGAACTTCACTGCACTTTCATTTGGAAGCCAGTGCCATGCTCCATTCCACATACTAATAAATGTAACAGACACTGCAGGACCAAAATAACGCAGGAGCTTTTTCTGTGTGTTTCTGCACTGCCCATTACCAGCATGATTTGACAAGCTGCTCCGATACAGCAGAACATCCCAGTATTTTGTATTCACTCAGGTTCCCTTTGACTGCAGTCAGGTATCTTCAGCCATCTGAAAAGCTGGGCTGATTTTGCTGTGCCACACTAAAACTCCTTCCTCCTCTGTGATTATATAACCCCAGCAAGCCCCAGCCTGCATTATTCAGTAAAACACTTGCACAGCTTGAAGCTTTCCTTGGCCAATCACATTCCTCTGGCTTCGTTGTTATTTCATAACAAAATAATGTGTCCTGAAATAATACTTCACCAGATGTTTGTGCCTCTTCTCCTTACTCCTGACACCAAATCAGTCCAAATACCCCACGCTAGGGGTACTCCAGCCCTGCATTCCCCCTGCACAAAGCAGGACTGCTCTAGGTACAGGGAAATCCAGGATGTGCAGCTACTACATCTCCAAAAAGCAGGATGCCATCACCCTCCATGGGGTTTTTTAGCCAGGCTAATGGATGTCTGTTGAGACCAGAAACATCAGTTCTGGGTCTTCTGCTATCATGGATGCTCATTTCGCAGCCTGAGAGACTTGGCCCACCACAACAGCACGTGCAGCCACTTCCCAGCCATAGAATACACAAAATAACACAGCAAACAGCAGCACCGACCACGCTGGGCTCTTACCAGCAGCAGGACACCGAGCCACAGGGACAGCTATCCTGCATAAATCCTGTTTGGAGTTGAGCACCAGCCTCCAGTTCACCAGCTCCCAGCAGGAATCGCACAGTGAGCGTCTCCCGCCCGCACCACTCACAAAAGGTGTTTAATATTCACCACTGAGAGAGTTCCTGAGCCAGCAACACAAAGGGAACTTGTGTCTCTACACGGGCGTTTGCAAAGATTACAGCACTACAACTGATCACAACGAGGGCAGCGATACAATAAATGAAATACGCAGCAATTCCAGCACACTTATCCTAAGGAAATGACATCCCGCCATCTTCCAAGCTTCATATGCATTACAGCCACCTGCTTCACCACCATAAAATTTATATATACACTTATAATGTTTTTTTAGAAAGGCAATTTCCCTATGTCGAGCGATAGAAGATGGTATTTCACCATCTTCAGACCTGAGCAGCACAAGTCTTTGGAATTAAACTGTGCCTCAAATAATGCAGAGCATTACTCAAAATCTGACAGTATCATCACGTGCCTAGCATGGAAGGAGACTGAAGACTGAGAGACGTAGAAAAATCAGGGTATCTAAACAAAAACCACTCAAAATTGCACTGACTGTTTCATAAATACAGTAGCTAATGTGCAGCAGACAGCAAAATCAGGGACAGACTGTTGAGAAGAATGTGCACAGGGCAGGGATGAAAATCATTCCAATTCACCGAGATGAATCTTGACTGAAACAAGCAGAATTCCACCATCCTGGAAAACTACACTTAATTTTAAGTCTAACAAATGTGGGAAACTGTCACCTGTTGAGCCACAATGATTTCACTTGGCAGGACTGCCTGGGTCAGCAGCTGCACTCGGGGCAGACCAGGAAGAAGTATTCACTATATTCACTCGATACCAAGTCCTGGTTGGCTCCCTCACCAGTTGTGTCCTTCACACACTCCACGAACCTCCCAGACTGCTTCCTCTCTGCCGTATTTCCAGCAGACACGTGGTAGGTTTAAGTCACCCACATGAACCCCCAAGAGTGATCATGAGATTTCTCCCGGCTGCGTAGAGAATATTTCATCTATCTCTTCAGATGAAACTGGTCTCCTGGCTGGGTGGTTTAGAACAGACTCCCACTGGGATATTTGCCTTGTTAGCCTTCCCACCATTCTTTCCCATAAACACTGAACCCTGTCACCACTACCATTAAGCTTTAGACAATCCAAACACTTCCTAACACCACCTCTCCTTCCTTGCCAGTTCCTTCTGAAGAAGTCACAGCCATTCACTGCAGAACTCCAGTAGCGTCAGCCATCCCCACCATAATTCCATAATGGCAACTCATACCATCATGTCCTGCTGTGCAATGGTTTCCAGCTCCTCCTGTTTCTCACCCGTGCTGGGGGCACTGGTGCAGATCAATTGCTGTGTCTATAAAGGTAAGACACAGCAAATGGCTGGGACCACACTCCGGATCATCACAAGTAGGAAAGCTCATCCATGAGTGATAAATCGAGGAGATGTGCAGCTTTGAAATCCTTCATCTTCCCAGTGCCAAGCAAAATAAAAGAGCTCCTTGTATCACAAGAAGCTCTGGTTTTCAAGCCACACCAAGAACAGCCCTTGTGACAACAATGATTCAGAAATATGCCCTAATTACCAAGCTCCCATCATTTTCTAGATTACAATCTGAGATGCTTTAAAACCTGTTTAGAGTGATCTTTATTGGCTCTGTGACCTTTGGGGGGAGAAAAACAACGTTCTTCAGGGCATTCTCTGCAGCTCTTCTTCTAGTAATAAAGATCTTCAGGGAAACGTCAAAATCCAGGAACAGAAACAATCAACCAGGTTACAGAGCTCAGCCAGACAATCCTGGGGTGAATCCTGAGCACAATGCTCATACTTCTGCGCTCCTGCCCCAACACCCAAACCACTCGAACCCGGACCCCTCTGGACTTTGCAGCTCCCTCTGGCCCCCAGCAGCACTCAACGGGAAATCTCCCAACTCCCGACTACAAACGGGGGTTTTGTTAATGAGATACAGCACGTGTTCCTGCCACGCACAGAAAACAGCCAGGGCTTTGTCTGCACTCGTAATCCCTCCCTAAGAGATGACAAAGTAGGAAATTAAAAAGCTAGCATAGGCACATTCACTGATACTCCTGATACCTCTGGTATTTAGGAGCAAAACGCTCAACAGATCAGACAGTCCAGAGATAATGCCATGCTGGAACAAATGCTTGCCTCTTTCTTTACAGCTCAGCCAAATGCTCCATTTTAAGACCCCAAGTAAGAGTGATTCCTAATGAAGACATTTCATTTATGTCTTTACTGCAAAGTGACCATTTGGACACTGCTGAAATATTAATATACAAATGGAATTATTACATACCATAGAGGGAAGAAACAGAATATTTAAACCTGGTTTTTCATAGTTCCCACTTTCAGTAGCAAGGATTTCATCCAAGAGTCAATACACCAATAAATTTTTCTGCAACCCCCATGACAACCAGTTCTGCCACAGATCAGCTGTTGCAGCCAACACACATCAGGTCACACGTGAATACAGGTGCATCCATTCCTTAAAATACTGACCAGTTCCACTGCAAGACCCCAGGACACAGAACAGCCTCAAGGAGGAGTCCCAGCAACCTTTCAAACCAGGGCGAAGAGGAGGGCGGGGGAGCTGAACCCATGCTTTGGACATGGGGATTACATGAAGCTGGATGAATAAAAACGCCTCTCAGCACTCCATGCAACATCTCACCGGGCTACATTTAATATCCTCCCCACCCCAGTCAGCAGTTCCGCTGCCAGCAGCGCCAGGAGAACCCGGCATTGCATCAGCCCAGCCAGAGCTCCACCGCACTGGAGCGAAGGGCTCGACACAACATCAGCCACTTTCAGCTGCCAGGGTAACCAGACAAGGCACGGCCACCTCAGCCAGCCAGGACAGAGAAAGTCCCTTACTAAGGCACTTTTCCTAGTTGTTTCTTTGGAACAATCAAGGAAAAGCACAGCAGCACCCATAGCTTATTGGTATATATATTATTAAAAAAAAATAAAGTAGCTTTGTGAGCAGAACTAATGAAGACTCATTTCTTACAGATGCATGTCTTGAGGTCGAATTCTCTGGCGTCCAATAACTGCCAGTTCCCACTGCAGCTTTTCCCACGGTCAGGAACACCTCTCTCCCATGTGGATTCTTTAATGTCTAATAAGGGCTGTGCTCTCACTGCAGCTTTTCTCTCCATGGGGTCGCTAATCAGGTCTCTCTCCTCTATTAAAACCGCTTGTTTTCACAAAACTCAAAGGAACGTCATGTCTCTGAGACTGAATATCCCCTTCACCTTCAGGTTTAGCTGAAACTGGCAAATGGGTTCAAAATTGATTAGGGAAGAGATATATACACATGGCAGGAATACCTCAATCTGGCTCTCCAAGCAGATCAGAATAAATACCACTATTTGTAGAAGCACAGAAAGGTTACAGAAATATGTAGGAACTCTGCATGTTCAGCTGTGTTGTCTCAAGCACGACGAGCTGTGATTCTTTATCCCCAACCTACACAGATGCGCACCGTCACGTTCCTACATGCTAGACACAGAGCCGCCAAATTCCATCTCCAGGGCATTTTTTTTTTTCTTCCAGCTTAAAACATAATCTGCAGATTTGCTTCAAAAACACCAGTGGTGATAGGCTACGTTCAACGCTTTCTGCAGGGGAATTGCTCAAGCCTGTTCTTTTGCGTGACTGATTTTAGGATTTGTTTGGATTTGATGTTAAGAACGCGCTGCATTGCAACTGTAGGGGAATCTCTTGATTAATCAAGTTTTTTTCATTCTTACATGAAAGGGTAATTCCCCATCTCACTTTTGCTTCTCCAAGCTCTGCTTTGCATGTATTTGGCAGCAGATGGAGGAAAATGCAGAGTCACAACATTATGGTCTCCCTGCCATGCTGCAGAGCACTTGAGATGTGGATCATCTTGAAGTTTGGAAGTCTTGGTGCCACTGGTACAGACTTCTCCATCAACAGACATTTACAACCTCTTCTCCAAGGTTTTGCATACTTTCCAGAAAATGGTACTTCAGAGGAAAAAAAAAAAAAAGTTTATCTGTCTGCAGTCTCTGAGACCACCTCAAGTGATGGAACTCCTCTCCCCCCTCAAACTTCAACTGGGTTTGAACAAGTGACTGGCATCAGTTCAGCCCACAGGTTTGACAACTTGAAATTCATTTCTGACAGAAATCAGCCACAGATCCAAGGATTCTCAGTCAAATCCCTAATCACAAAAGCTCACCGATGCTAAGAGGTTATGATCTTGACATCAGGGAGGAAATCCAGCCAGCTCCCAGTCAGTCCAGCCACTCCCGCTCTGCCACACCAGCCAGTCACCAAACGCAGATGTGCAAATGTTATTTCGTTGCTTCATGACTCACCACTTCCATCGCCCTGGAGAAAGTGCTTGTCCCTGTGACTAAACCAACTGGCAGCACAGTCCTTGGCGTGAGCCAGGTGTCAGCCCAAGGAAAATAATATTCCCCACTGACAAGCGCCCGGCAAGAGCCTGGCACACACCCGGGTGTGTTTTGTCTGCAGTGACTACCTGCGCTCCAGGCGCTTTCTCCACAGGCGAGAGCCTGGGACTTTCCAGAGGCGAGCTCCTGAACCAGCCAGACTTTAATGGCTTTCCTTTTAGTGCAACTCAAAGTCGAGGTTTTGCAAAGCTGAGCTGGAAACTTGAGTTTCATTGCAACAGCAGGCGAGGTTTCACACCTTGGCTTTATGAGCTGACTTAAAGGAGGCCTCCCCACACCAAAGACATCAGCAGAGCTGAATCTGAAGGTGAACATGTACTACCAGACCAAGAGGGCTCCTGCTGGGGTTCAAGGATACACCCCAGCAGATACACCAACACAACTGCTGGGAAAGCTGCTCCCTCATTTTATGCTGTTTCAGTGATGAACTTCACCTTTAAGCTGAAAAATCAGACTGACACAAGCTAGGCAAGAGCATTAACTGCAGCCTACCCAGGGGCTGTAAACTCTGAAAGGATGTAGAGGAAGAGATGTTTCCTAAGCTCAAATGCTGCCAAAAATGGTGTATCTCCCCATACCCACAACCAGCCTTATCATCTACAACATCAATCTTGAAGCCACTTCTGTTTTTTTAAATGTGGCAATGATTCTCTGCAACTAATTCTTCCAATACGTTGTTTCAGAGTTAAGAAAAAGACCAAAGGTTTACTGAGACTTTGATTACAAGGAGGTGACTGTGCTGGCCATTGGCTGTCAGGATACATACCCAGCTGCCTTCCTAAGAGCAGCATCTCACAGATCCCGTGAAATTAAATCAGATGTTGATTACACATACAAGGGAGATACTCATCCACCCTGAGCTTCTATTCCCCTCACGGTAAGGATGCTAATGAGGCCGGAAGACTTCTTTCCCCTCCAAAGATGACTTCTTTAAACATACAACTTGGCAATTTACTTTTCTTATTTTGCCCCATTAACTATTACAGGTCACCCGCAGCTGCCACAGAGAGCCTAAAGAGGGACATTTAAATGAGCCTCTGTGATCTCTTTGGCAGCCATCACTGTTAATGAGGACGGGAGGTATTCACCCGGCAGCAGGAGCAGATGGACCACGGCACGGAGCTTTGTGCCGTGCGGAAGCCGTGAACACCTCGGCGAAGACACAGGGAAAGCTGTGACAGGAACACCAAGTTACTCTCAATGAATCCCATGGATAGCAAACACAACCAGGTCAGTTTTCTTCCTGGAGAAAAACTGTAGGTGATTCACTACTTGCTTATATAAAATCATTTACAATCTGGCCTTTCTTTGTTGAGCTAAAAGATGGTTTCAAATCCAGTTCTGACTGAGTACCTGACCACCTTCGTGACAGGAACTTGGTCTGAACACTGCTCTCATTTCCTACCACACTGGGAACAATAAAAGGCATGGAAGCTCCTCCATTTAGACAGAGGGCATCCAAGAGGAACACACACAGGTCAGAACTATCTCACCAGCAGTATCCAACAGACAGCCCTGCAGATCATCCATTCACCCTGCTTCCAGAGACATCTGGACTTCTCTGGCTTCTCAGTGGAGAGATGAGAGCACTCTCAGGGCATTCTGATCAGATGCGGAAGCTCACGCTCCAGATCTAAGTGTGCTTATACAAAAAAAGTGCTTTCAGTTTTAAGTTGTTGAGCCTGATTAAAAAGGGGAAGAAAAAGGAAGCAAAAAAAGCACCCTTTTGTTCTCAAAGATGACCGAGCTCTAACCAGCCTTGCGAAAGACTGCTGCTCTCCTCCCACAATCAGTTTGTCTGAGCAGAAGAACGGATGCTCCTTTTGCATCTGACCTCTGCTCCTTCTCACCCAAGTCACCCCCAATGTCTGCACCTCGCACAAGGCACAGACACACAAACTCCAGTCCAGAGCCAGCCACACGCAACAGCTACAGAACGCATTTCCAAAAAATCCATCCCAGGAAGGATGTTGTTTCCACCAAATTCAGAGGTGCTGCCTTCAATCTTTCCTGCCGACAGACCAGGCCACAGCAGGCCCTGGGATGTATCTGGTGTATTTATAAAAAGCCTGCAACGATGTTTGTTCTTTTACTGAAGGATGTTATCATCACACTGCAGGATTTTACAGATTGCAGGAGACGATTACAGAGGTTAAACTGTAACTACTGAAATGCACAAACCAAAGCACTTGCTGTGTTTTATTCATGGTCCAGGAGCCTTCATCACCTCTGAATGTGCTGCTGCAGAACAGTGATGGAGATGGGTTTCAGGAGATCTGAGCTGCCATTACTCCCCAGGCAGAAAGGTGAAATCTCCAAATAAGTGTGTGTGTACAATCACCAGGAGGGAAATACTGCTGACTTGTAGCCTGGGTGATGAAAAAAGCAACTTCTGTCTGATTTTCATTAACTGTCCCAGGAATCTTCAGAACACCACAAAAACTTGAGCAAAGGAAAACAGCAAGGCTGGTTGTATACTGTGAATTTCCATCCTCAGGCTCCTGTTCCTCCCACAAGATTCCTAAATCAGCAAATCCAAAGATGCAGTTAAACTCAGAATCTTATTATGGAGAGCAATCATTTTTCTGGTTTATTCCTCAATTCATTGTTTAGGAATGTTTGTCCTTGCAGTCTTTGGTTTCAGGGCGTTCTCAGACCTCAGCAAGTTCAATGAACTTAATAAAAAACACAAGTGAAATACCTCACTGGTTCTTATTTTTGGTAGCTACAAATCCAGAGCGTATCCAACACAGTGGCAGCTCCACAACTCACACCCAACAGCAACTCTCCCAAAACCTTCAGCAGCCTAAAAGCAGCCAGGAGGGGCGACCCTCGGTTCTACCCCTTTGCAAACATCCTCAGAAAACAGTTTTGGTGTTTGCTATTTCTCAGCTGCCTCTTCACACGCAAAAGTGCATCTCCTCCCCTTCCTCACAACCCAACAGCAGTGTGAAACCACCACAACAGCAAGACAAGCTGCAGTTGTGACACATCAGCTCACAAAAACAAAGCTCCTGAGGAGCCCCAGGTCCGCCCTGACTCATCACCTCATCCACTATCTGCCTTCCACTCATTTGGATATTTACTTCCTTTTTTTATGGAAAGCCAGCGAGTGCCTCTTCGCCCTCAGCGAAGACAAGGACCTAATTTTGGACACGCCTTAAGGTCATCTGCCAGGGAACTTGGCATGACATTCTGGCCTATGAAAAGCAAGGAGGAATAAAAAAACAGTAAACAAGGCTATCACAAAGTGAATTTAAGCCTTTATCATCTCCTGTTCTGACCTGATGAATGGATTTAATACGTTTGTATGCCTCACTGGACTGGTACGTTCTCAACATATGAATCTGTTTTCTTGTACTCTGCAGGGATTATTTTACTGTTGTACCAGATGAATTTACAGTAAGGGCATGAAATACCAAAAGCCAACATAGCTCTTGAATGGCTCAGCAACAACAGAAACTGCTCACATCAAATCACAAATAATCACAACTAAACACAGCTTGGACCTTTGAAGAAACTTCAAGAAGAAACAATGCCAGCCAGGCTCAGCAGATGACAGAATTTTGTGACCAAGTGTCATCAACTTATCTTTCTACTACAGCTCAGCGTATAAAACCACTTAATAGAAGCTTAGTCCAAATCTACACTCTTTGTGGCTTTTCATTAAGTTTCTTTGAATAATTACCCAGCCGTTTCCTTGGGCAGCGTGGCGTCAACCAGCTGCCACCTCAAGTGCAGGAACAGGGCAGAATCCAGAGCAGCTGTGGAGCTCAGCCTGCTCAGGAGCCACCCTCCAGACTCGACCTGGGAGAAAGAACCAGGAGGCAGCTGCAGGCAGACACTGCTGGGTGCCAAGCCACGATGCCACTGAGGTGGTGCCTGTGCTGCTTTAGGGCACCTGGGATCTGTACTAGGAACAGAATTATTAAAGATCTGATGGCAAACCACCACCAGAACTGCCACCACCATCAAACGAGCCAACTGACTGACCAACCTACGCTCCGTGCGAGGCTGCCTTTCACTGGAACCCACCAAAAGAACTTGCCTCATGTACTCCCCTTCTGATTCTGGGCAATTATTTCAATCCCCCTGCCCCAGTCTCCCAACCAAACATCCTACTATGGTCTCTGGATTACATTACTGGAAGTGTCTGTAAAACCAGCACCAACAAGTTCTGATGCCACCCATTATTCCAGACATCACTCCAGTAAAACACAGGTGTAAACTGTACCCTCCCCTCCCTCACAGTTCTGAGCTGGAAAAGGCAGTGCCTCATCTGTGAAAATACCTAAAGTGACACAAACGCAGCGACAAAACAGGAATAGTTCTGTGGCCTTACTTCTGTATTTTCCTATAATAAAAGTACACCTGGACAGAGATCTGTATGGGCTGAGCCGAGTTAGGATAACCATCCATGTGTTTGCACCCCAAGTGATATCCAAGGACCTATCAGTGATCACCAAAATAAGCCAGGGAACACATTTAAGAAAACCAGGAGCACCATTCCTTCTGACTCAAGCCAGTTCCTGTGGAAAGGCACTGCAAGACCTGCCAGTGTCTGATGTGAGAAGATTTTCCTCCAAGTGTTCAACATCAGCAGTGGCCGTCACTGTTCTAGCCAGGTCACCAGAGCTACCAAAATTCCCCTACACCACCTCAGTCCACAGCAGTGACACGGAGCAGAAGGCACACATTCCACCCTCCAAGCCATCAAGACAAAACATTTACTCACAAACTGACCAAATATTCTCTAGGAATTACTGAAAACAGACACTCCACGTTTTTTGCAGTTATGTTTAAAATGCCAACCACTTCTCCAGGAGGTATCCAAAACATCTCCTGTGAAACAGACACTGGAATACAGCAAAGCCACACAAAGCCCATTTCCCACCCCCCAAAAAAACCCTTAAAAGTTATTTATCTTCTCCAAGATTCCCTGATCTGCAATGTATTCCGTTGATTTTCAAGGAGCACTTTTGTTTCCTGAAATACAGGGTTTCTCCAGGACTTGGTTGCCACTGTGAATGTCTTAATTCTCCCCAGCACAGGAGATTGCACACAACAGTCACATGGTCCATCATTAAGAGGCTTTTACTCCTCTTTGCCCTTTAAAACATCAGTAAAGGGACAAAGCCATGTTCTTTCAGATAACTGGAAGAAAACACAGGGAGGAAAAAAAATATGGAAGGGCAGCACTTGTGTTGGGGACAAGTGTTACTATATTTAGTCGCCTTGTTCTACAAGCTGCTGAGCATCTGTTTCAGTGATGGCAAACGACGGGTTTTTTCCAGCATTAATTAGGTGAACCCAAACCACTGCTCCCACCACTTCCCCAGGCTCACATCTCCCAGATCATAACTCGGATTTGCTACTTATTCCACCTGAACAGTGGATCTCCAATCCTGGCACTGGCTGCATTTCTATTTCAGGGTGCCTTAATAGCTCAGTTGAAAGGAAATGTAGAGCATTAGTTTTTGAAAAGGGAGTATTTGGGTAAGAAACTAAAACACAATTTCAATATACTGAATTGCACAGAAAATCTCTCCTTTGCAATCCCCTTTAATATCAGGGAAACAGATTTTAAAAAGGGCTTCTAAGGAAAAAAATAGCACTGCTCATGTAAGCCAGTGCTTCTCGAGACCAGCTTCAGTATTCTCTATTTTGAGAGAAGAATCCATAGCAGGGAGTGTTATTTCCATTCACCTCAATAAACTAAACAAACCAATCAGGAGCATTTGGGGAAAAAAATAATGAAAACATACATTTCTTCAAAATTCTTAATTCATTCCTTTATAGAATTCCTTCTGAGGCTGCAAATCCCAGCAAGGTTCCCACAGTCGGTGGTTAAGTGAAGGGGGGAGGAGAGGCAGCAAACCCTCCATACTCCTGCCGAGCTGTAAGTTCCAGGAGGTTTCCCTGAATTTTTGCTTCTTTGGAAACAAGATGGTTGTTTCTCAAACTCGTGCCTAGCAGGGACCGTGCCACAGCCCAGCGAACGGGCTCCCATCTGGGAAGGACTCCCAAGCCCAGTGGAAAAACAAACACTCGGGTGAGCTGCACAGAGGCTCCGGGGCTAAGGCGATTCCCGGCCGCAGCCCAGCCGAGGTTTGAGGCGCTTTTCCCCCAAAGCTCGCCCCGCTCCCATGGCTCAGCCTCCCCGCACGCGCTTCGCCCTATTCCCAGGCTGGGGGAGGGGTGGGAACTGGGCTCTGCCAAGCCCCGCTCCATCCCAAAAGACTTTCTCTGCCGACTACAGCGTCCTTTCCAAGAAGGGAGCCTTCCCCTTCCCACCTCCACAGCCGGGCAGCCGCTTCCCTTCCCTCTGGAGAAACCCACCACGCCGTGCAAGCCTTGTGCAGCGCCTGTCCCTTCCCCCAGGCGAGCACGGGCATACAAAGGAAGCCTCGCTCCATTGTCCACCTACAGCACCTACACACCGAGCCTCGGAGCCCCGCTCACCCCCTCACCCCTTTTCCAGCCACAAATATATCCCAGTGGTTACATCCCACCAGCATTGGGAGGTGGCGTGTCATTCCCTCCCCCTGCTTCAGTACCTGCAGCCAAAGGGCTGAAGCGTGTTTTTAACTGTTTACTGCCGTGAGATCAGCCTCATCCAAACACACAAATCCCGGGCAAAAATCACTTTGGAAAAACGGGGGGAAATGCCTGGCTACAAAGCTCCTTCCCAAACCTCCGATCGCAATTTGCCGAGGTAAAAACCAAAAGAAGGTAATTAATTCAGCGCCTGCCATTTTTCCCATCTATCTCCAAGCAACAGTACCATGGCAACTTTTTCCCTCCTTTAATACATCTTATAAAACGAGGAGGACTGGACAAAATAAAACCGAGGAATGTCAGATTTCCACTGTGGAGCGCCTATTCCCTCAGCTAGTTACAGCTGGAATTAACCAAATAACCCTAGAGCAAGGTTTTCCCCCCAAAACCTGGCTTTGTAAACAGCACTGGGTCACGTAACCTGGACTTGAGGGACACGACAAACCACCCTGAACACACATCCACCATCCCGCGCCTTCACCAGGCGGAGAATTCTTGGCTCAGGGGGATAACAAAGGTAAAAAAAGGTGACGCTTGATTAAAACAGGGCAATTTCAGAGCGATGAGGATGCAGAGATGGGGTTTGGCTGCTGCAGCAGCTGAGGCCAGGAGGATGGAGGGGGATGCGAGACCCCCAGTCCTTCCACAACAGACGACCAGAAACCAGGGAAGAGGCGCTGGGACCTTCCCTTCTCCCCCTCGGTGTCACCGCATCTATTTTTCCCATGGTGACTCATTATTAAGGACGCTCCGTCATTTTTCCAGCACAGGAAGATTAAAGGAAGCTTCAAAATCCATTTTTTTCTGCTGCTGGTGGGATTAAAGTGAAGCGCCTGTAGGGGCCATGAGCTGAGCAGGGCTCGTTGCTCTCCTTTTCTTCCTAAAAACCAGCTTCCAGTGTGGGGTGCATCAACGTGAGAGCATTTCCACAGGAAAAAGGTGTCGCTGAGGCGGCGGGGGAGAAGCCTCTTCCTCCTCCTCCTCCTCGCAGGGAAAGACGGAGGGAGGAGGAAAAAAACCCAACCATGCAAACAGCTACTACTTCCTTATGAACAGGATTAACCTATGCAATTAAAAAAAAAAAAAAAAAAAAACCAAGGAAAAAACAACCCAGCACGATATAAAGAGTCCAGAGCGCTTCCCGCGTGCAGGATCCCGTGTTTTCTCCGTGGGTTTGTGTGATTTTTTTTTTTTTTTCCCCAGAGTCACGTTTTCGCAGCTGCAGGCACTTCGGTTCCCACAGCTCGCTGCACCTCGGGGGGACACGCAGCATCCTCCACTGCTCCAGGTGGGAGGGAAACGCAGTGAAATGGGCAAAAATAAATAGAAAAAAGTCCGAGCGCTGAATAATTAAACAAAAAAAAAAAAAAAAGAGAAAGGAATGGAATGGAAAACAAGTCGGCCAGGCTCAACGCTGCCTCCCGACATCCTCGGCATGGGATCCGCTCCGCGACGACCGGCGAGCCCCACTCGCTGCTGCTCCGTCGTTTCGGGTCCATTTTTAGCCATTTTTGTATTTCCCCGCTCCGGCCGCGCCGCCGATCCCGCCATGGCGCGGGTTATTTACAGCGCTGTTTTCCTCCTCCTCTCCACGGGAACCGCCGTCTCCGCGCACTCCTCCCCCCGTTTCCCACGTTTTTCCCCCCGTTTTTCCCCACGCCGCGGGTCGGGCCGGACGGGCCCCGCTCGCCGCTGCCCACTCACCGTTTGAAGTGCTCGATGATCTTCTCCTCGCGCACGTTCTCCGGCAGGTTGCCCACCCAGAGGTGCCTGGTTTCCCGGACCATGCTGCGCGGCGCGGGGCGAGCCCGCCGCCCGTGCCCCGGCTCCCGGCCGCCGCCTGCCCCCGCGCCGCGCCGCCGGCCGCCGCTCGCTGCCCGCCGCCGCCTCCGCCTCGCCCTCCGCCCCTTCCGCCGCGGGGCCCGGCCGCCCTCAGCGCCACCGGCCGCCGGACCGCACCATCCCCGCCGGGGGGGCCCCCTGCCCGCGGGGCCGGCTGCCGGGCGCCGGGCTCGCTCTCCGCCGCGGCTGCGCTCCCTCGCCGGCTCCCCGCGCCGCGCCGCCCGCTCGCTCGCTCCCGCTGCCTCCTCCTGCTCCTCCTCCGGCAGCGGCAGCGCGGCGCCCCCGCCGCCGCCTCCTCCTCCTCCCCCCCCCCCCGCGCTCCCGCTGCTCCGCCGGCCCGGCCGCGCTCGCTCGCTCGCCCCCCCCTCCCCTTCCCTTTTCCCTTCCCTTGCCCGCGCCTCGCGCAGCGCCACACGGGGGCCCCCGCGCAGGCGCACTGCGCCCCGGGGCGCGCGCCGCGGGGTCGGCGGGGGGGGCGGGGCGAGAGCGCGCAACGCCCCGCGCGGGGGGGGGGGGGCGAAAGGGAGTGCGCGTGCGCGGAGCGGGCGGGGGCAGTGGGGGTGTGGGAAACGGGGGGATGAGGGAATTGGGGTGTGGGAAACGGGGGGATGAGAGATTTGGGGTGTGGGAAACGGGGGATGAGGGAATTGGGGTGTGGGAAACGGGGGGAAGAGGGAATCGGGGTGTGGGAAACGGGGGGATGAGGGAATTGGGGTGTGGGAAACGGGGGGATGAGGGAATTGGGGTGTGGGAAACGGGGGGATGAGGGAATCGGGGTGGGGGAAACGGGGGATGAGGGAATTGGGGTGGGGGAAACGGGGGGATGAGAGATTTGGGGTGTGGGAAACAGGGGGATGAGGGAATTGGGGTGTGGGAAACGGGGGATGAGGGAATTGGGGTGTGGGAAACGGGGGGATGAGGGAATTGGGGTGTGGGAAACGGGGGGATGAGGGAATTGGGGTGTGGGAAACGGGGGGATGAGGGAATTGGGGTGTGGGAAACGGGGGGAAGAGGGAATCGGGGTGTGGGAAACGGGGGGATGAGGGAATTGGGGTGTGGGAAACGGGGGATGAGGGAATCGGGGTGTGGGAAACGGGGGGATGAGAGATTTGGGGTGTGGGAAACGGGGGATGAGGGAATTGGGGTGTGGGAAACGGGGGGATGAGGGAATTGGGGTGTGGGAAACGGGGGGATGAGGGAATTGGGGTGTGGGAAACGGGGGGATGAGGGAATCGGGGTGTGGGAAACGGGGGGATGAGGGAATTGGGGTGTGGGAAACGGGGGGATGAGGGAATTGGGGTGTGGGAAACGGGGGGATGAGGGAATTGGGGTGTGGGAAACTGGGGGATGAGAGAATTGGGGTGTGGGAAACGGGGGGATGAGGGAATTGGGGTGTGGGAAACGGGGGGATGGGGGAATTGGGGTGTGGGAAACGGGGGGATGAGAGATTTGGGGTGTGGGAAACGGGGGGATGAGGGAATTGGGGTGAGGGAAACGGGGGGATGGGGGATTTGGGGTGTGGGAAACGGGGGGATGAGGGAATTGGGGTGTGGGAAACGGGGGGATGAGAGATTTGGGGTGTGGGAAACGGGGGGATGAGGGATTTGGGGTGTGGGAAACGGGGAGCAAGGGATTTGGGGTGTGGGAAACGGGGGGATGAGGGAATTGGGGTGTGGGAAACGGGGAGCGAGAGATTTGGGGTGTGGGAAACGGGGGGATGAGGGAATTGGGGTGTGGGAAACGGAGGGATGAGGGAATTGGGGTGTGGGAAACGGGGGGATGAGGGAATCGGGGTGGGGGAAACGGGGGATGAGGGAATTGGGGTGGGGGAAACGGGGGGATGAGAGATTTGGGGTGTGGGAAACGGGGGGATGAGGGAATTGGGGTGTGGGAAACGGGGGATGAGGGAATTGGGGTGTGGGAAACGGGGGGATGAGGGAATTGGGGTGTGGGAAACGGGGGGATGAGGGAATTGGGGTGTGGGAAACGGGGGGATGAGGGAATTGGGGTGTGGGAAACGGGGGCATGAGGGAATTGGGGTGTGGGAAACGGGGGCATGAGGGAATTGGGGTGTGGGAGACGGGGGGATGAGGGAATTGGGGTGGGGGAAACGGGGGATGAGGGAATTGGGGTGTGGGAAACGGGGGGATGAGGGAATTGGGGTGTGGGAAACGGGGGGATGAGGGAATTGGGGTGTGGGAAACGGGATGAGGGAATTGGGGTGTGGGAAACGGGGGGATGAGAGATTTGGGGTGTGGGAAACGGGGGGATGAGGGAATTGGGGTGTGGGAAACGGGGGGATGAGGGAATTGGGGTGTGGGAAACGGGGGCATGAGGGAATTTGGGTGTAGGAAACGGGGGAACGAGAGAATTGGGGTGTGGGAAACGGGGGGATGAGGGAATTTGGGTGTAGGAAACGGGGGGATGAGAGAATTGGGGTGTGGGAAACGGGGGGATGAGGGAATTGGGGTGTGGGAAACGGGGGGATGAGGGAATTGGGGTGTGGGAAACGGGGGGATGAGAGAATTGGGGTGGGGGGTGTGGGAAATGGGGAGCGAGAGAATTGGGGTTGGGAAAATGGGGAGCGAGAGAATTAGGATTGTGAGACAGTGGGAGATTCAGACATGCAATGGGGAGTTGTAAGATAACGGGGGGCTCTGAGAGTCTTGTGGGGGGCTGTGAGGATCATTACAGGGGCTTTGAAAATTGTAATGGGGCAGTGAGAGTTGTGATGGGGGGCTGTGAGAGATGTAACAGGCTCTGCAAGAATTGTAGTGAGGGGCTGTGAGAAATGTACCGGGGCTCTCCAGGTTGTGATGGGGCTGTGAGAAAAGGGGCTGGGAGACTCAGCACACTGGGCTGCTGGAGTCGGAACAGGGAGCTGTGAGATACAGAACGGGTTGCACTGCAAGGTCCTGCTGGCACGGCTCAAAGGGGCTTCACCCAGCCAGGGGCCCCAGCTGACCCCCAAACCCACAGCTCCCCCAAATCCCATAAGGATTCCAAAATCCTGGGGCACAGGCTACCTTCATCGCCAGGTGAGCACACACCCAGCCGTGGCCACCAGGCAGAGAAGTAAAAGGTTAATTGAGGTGGTGGCAGGGAGGGCTGCGTGCTGCCCTGGCTCTGGTGTCTGTAATGGCTCCAGAGGCCAGAGCAGCAGGAACCTCGAGTGGGGCGGCAGGGGGATCCCCAAACCCCGCCTTGGCTGCTCCACATGCTCCCCTCCACTGACACAGGGAGGATGTGTCACCCTGAGACACTCCCTCCACCGAAGCAGCGTGGCCATGTTGTTCTGAGGCACTTCCTCCAACAGAACACAGACCAGGCTGCCCTGAAAACCACGCAGGAGAAACTCCCGCTGTGGGAAGGAGTCACCTCCCACTCCCCCACGGGGGCTGGCACAGCTCCTTAATTAACATGGGGTGAAGAAATTGCCCAGTGCCAATATCACCCGTTTCTAGTTGCCTGACATGTCACACCCCAGCTCTGCAACGTAGAACTAAACATTTTTTAACCCACAAGATCTTCTCTTCCACCAAAACATGCCACTACACTGATAAAACACCTATTTCTATGTCCCCAAAGGAAAATGCCCAACCAGTTCTCACTGTGAGACTCCGAGCAGCTTGAGGTCAGAATAAAACACACCCACAGCCACGATTGTTGGTGTTTAAAGCCTTCGCTGCTTTCACCACAGAGCAAACCCTTATTTCAGTATTTTCCATGGCCAAAGTCTCCTGATGACGTTTTGGTATTGATCAAACCCATGTTTTATTTGTCGGAGCTGCCTTTTGCCACCCAGTCCGGCCGGACACCGTAACCTTCCGGCAACAAGTCCACCTCGCTACTGGTCAAAGTCACCGAGCTGTAGTGCCTTAACAAACATGCAAATCTCCCGATTTAATCAGATCTCTGACGCACGTGGACTCGATCCGTGGTGGCCCCGAGCCTTAGCCCCGACTCCAGCGGCTGCAAGCCCATCCTTTGGCAGCCCCGTGCCTCAGTTTCCCCAGCGATGATGGGCTCTGCCGAACTGGGATCTACTGATTAATTAAAAACCCCAACAACTCCTTGCACGCAAACCATCTATTATTCAAAACGTGTGATGGAGCCACGTGTGCAAAGAAAATGTGCTGCCAACACGCTCCACCGGTGATTCCGGTGTGGAACTGGGCTCAGCTTTCCATTTTACCTGGTGGGAAGCCCAAGGAGTAGTTTGTACATGTCTCTACCTTTAAGGGGCTCTCCATTTCGGAGAGGAAAAACCCAAACCAAAACTGCCAAAAAATCAAACAACTTTTCCATGACCAATTCTCCCTCTCTGATGGAGTGTACTTGCTGCAACTGCAATCCCAGCTGTTCTTTCTCCTGTTGGGGTGGCATCTCCGAGGGACACAAGGAAACCACATCAGCTCCCAGCTCCTTCCAGGGAATCTCACACGGAGTCACTGCTGTCACCCGGCCATCTCACAGGACATGCAGGGGCTGGGAGCTGTCACAAACAAAGCCATTGACTCTGCTGACAGGAGAGGGTTCAGACGAGTGCCAGGAGGGTTCCATTTACACAACAGCCAGCTGGAAGAGCAGCACAAAGCTCGGCTGATGACGCAAAACAAAGCTCTGGACCATGGTGATACTCTTCAAATGTTTTGCAGGGAAGCTGTTCCTAGTTGCAACCGCACCAGCAATGCTGCTGTAACCAGATCCCCCCAGCTCAGCCGAAGATTTTGAAGAACACAGTCCCAGGCTGGAGAGCAGAGCAGGTATAACCCTCCCCTCAGCAGGCCAGAGGGGCTGTGACGAAGGACCAACACCACCCTTGTGTCTGCAGAACAGACACGCGTTTGTGCCAGCCCAGTGTCCTGCCATGAGCGACAGCATCGTGAGCAGCCGGGGCGAGACACGGCTGCACTGCCCTGTGTGCTGCCCTTCCCAGGGGCCAAACAGCTGAGCACAAGGGGACTTGAGCTGTTCTCCATAACCCGACGGCCCTCGGCCTTTGGGATACACACTGCAAGGAACGATTTATGTTACTCCTGGGAGGGTGTAGCTGAGAGCCTGGCTATCTCTGGACAACTCAGCCAGCCCCACAGTTAAAACATTTGGATGTTTCTTATCAGTGCCTGGAGAGGATTAAAGTGCCAGGCCATTTATTAGTGAGGGAGCAGGTTATAAACCTATCTCAGCTTGAACACCACGTTCACATCAGGAAAAGCAAGGCAAGAACAGGACAGATCAAAAGAGAGCCATTAAAGGCGTGAGAAAATGGGGCTGCCATATAAGGAGCTAATAAAGTTAGCAGCTCTCCAGTTTGAAGGGAAAAAAAAGGGCAGGAGAAGCGGAAAACATCCTTGGGTCCACACAGCAGCCTCTCTTTGAGGAGGAAAAACCAATAAATAGAAGTGGGCAGACACAATGCTTCAAAAGGCAGGTTTATCCTTTGTGAACACGGCACCTTTCCCGAGCGGCGGAGCTGCCATGCGTCGCTGAGACTGCTCATCGAACGTTTCAAAAAGCAAATATTAGATACTGAACGAGGACAGCAACCAGGACTCTGTTGGCTCAGACCATAACTTCCTACCCTCAGGTCTGGCTCAGCAACATCTCTGTGTGGCGTGCTGGGAAACGGGGGACATTACACCTCTCCCTGGCTACATCAGCCAGGATTCATGGGGATCTGAGCGGGAACACGAGGGTTCTCCCCACCACCAGAGCACAGCCAGTTCTTTTGCTTTTTGTAAAAAAGCAGGACGTTTCCCAGCAAAGAGCCCCAAGAAACACTCAGAGTGTTCCTTTGTTTGAGCCAGCCAGCTGCAGCCACCATCTTGTCAGGGTAAAATGTATTTACGTGTCTTCCTCACTCATTGATAGTATTTATTAAAAGAACACTATGACAACTGAACATCAAATTCCCAGCTAGGCTTTTATCTCCTTTTTAAGCCAGCCTGAATTATTGGCCTAATTTTATAGCTTACCCATTCTGCTTTATGCTCATTTTCTCCAAGAAAGAATTGGTGCTGTTTGATATTTAGGCCCATTTGCTGCCAAGACAGAGGCTATCAGCTTAGGGGCTGAAAACACTTGGAGCACAGAGCTGAGTTCTGAAGCCTTAACCAACAAAGCACAGAATTTATATTAATAAAGCTCTTGCTTTCGGTTCTTTTTGGGGGTCAGTGCTCCAAATCTTCCTGAGATGACTCTGTGCAGAAAACTCCCTTCACGTTTTTGAAACGCAGTATTTAGTAATTTTTCTGACGCTCTTCCCTGTGGTGTTCTTATCCACAGTGCCAGGGACAGGAGCTGCCACAAAATGCCACCATTTTAGCCAGTGGCTTAGCACCAGTCACATCCCACAGCCCAGTATAGAGGGGCCCCTGGACCTCAGTTGACATTGAACCCATTATTATCTCTATATAAAAGTACATTTCTGTTTTTAAAATTCCTTCTTCAAAGAACCAGAGGTTTCTTCAGCAGCAGAACCCAGTGTGATGGTTAAGCCACACAAACAAAACCTACATGCCAACATAGGACTGCAAAAGAGTTTACTCTCGCTTATGGTGTGGTAGATATATTAGAAATAACACTTTTTCTTTAGCTTGTTGTTGGGAAACAATCACGGGAATATCACAGTGCCAGCTTCTGCCCTGCTTCCCCTTGCCCCCAGACTCCTGTACAACCACGGGCCAGAGAGTTGTGTCTGCTCACCTCACAAGGGTTCTCTCCAAACACAGGGCTTTCATCACTACACAGGACTATGGCCTTCCAGGCTGCAGAAGATTATATTTTAAGGGAAAACCAAAAAAAACAAACATAAAAAAAGACAGTTCCATGTGATTTGATACCCAAACAGGACAACTGCAAAGGATATAAATCCCCTAGGACTGGTTAGATCACCGAACCCTATACTTTGCCATTTTTAACACCTAATTGTTGCATTAACTCTACATCCAGATGTGATTTTTACCTGTGTGCAATGCCCAGGAGAAAAAAAAAAATCTCAGAAATTACACTGGAAATGTTAGAGGACAAGGCTTTAGCACAAGCCCCACAGTCTAAACCTGCAAGCTACAGGCTGCTCTTCCCACATTCCTCATTGGACTGAGCAGCATACCCAGCACAAAATAAACACCGAGCCACCACCATCTGAGCTTTAGTTTCATCAAACACCATTTTGATACCACAGCAACGTGAGGGTGTTTAAATAAAAAGGAGTGACCCCATGTCTGTGGAGTTACTGCTCCTTCACTCCAGAGAAAGCACAAAGAGAAATATTTGTGCATCAACACCTGCTGCGCTCTAAGCCTCTCCTCCAACACGGCATGGGAGAAGTTCCTTGTCTGCCTTTGGCTTTTATTTTCACCTCTGCAGATCTCACAGTGCAGCTTTTTAACTCCTTGGGCTAAGAGCAAAGCTTGAAAGACCATGGTTTTCTCCTGAACAGAGGAGGAGTGGAGGTTTGTATCGCTTTTTGGCACTGGAAATTCAGGTTTTGTTTAGCTTGGAAATATCATGGATGTAGCCTGAGTAACTCTTCAGGGTGGTAAAAGTTCAGCACTCACAAGGCAATTCTCAGTCATTTATTCTAAACTGCCAAAGGAAAGTAATTTAGAGTCCCACAGGGTGTGCCAGCCTGAAAAATGTGGAATCCTCCCAACAGGCAGCTTCTTGCTCCTCCAAACCTCCCTGCCAGCAAAGGCCTATGAAGAGTACAAGGTGTATCTCCAAACCAACACAGCCCTAATGAGGGAATAAAATCCAAATCCCTGTCCACACTGGCTTATTCCAAACAAGGCTCTAGGCACACTGTTCACACATCTACCACAGGGAGCAGGGTATGAAATGTGGCCTGGCCACCTCATCCCCACCCTGCGCTTAATTTTGGCCAAAAATGATAAAAGCTGTAGCTGTGCTAGAAATCCCTGCAGCAACCAGTCAGTGAAATAATTTCTCCTAAGGGGCTTCTCCAGGGCCGGGTCAGACAGTGGCATCCATGGAATCCTGATGCAATATCCTCATTAAGAGTGGCTAACGACCCCCAGCACTCCCTGTGCACTAATGACTGCGGGAGGCTTCGCCTCCAAGCCATGTGTGACCTGGCAGAGACCAGCACCAGGTCTCTGGTTATTACCTTTGCAACACAACAAAAGAAATGACACCCAGTAAGGAAGCGTTTCCCTTCTTCCCCGCAGGTGAGCAGGACCCTGAGGAATGGAGTAATAAACCAGCTGCATCTCAAAGGAGCAAGTTCACAGCGGAAAAATAAAAAATGTTGTTCAAGGGGACCCTGATCTTCATCAACAGCATTTAAAATGTTCAACACTCCCTCCGACCTCCACTGCCTTTGCCTGAGCAAAATTAGGAGGAATAGACTATCCCACGTAGGTCTGTGGGCTTGGAGGGAAAGGGGCCCCACAGTTTTACTCCCTGGAGGCACCCGCTCTCCCCACCCCTTTTGTGTGTATTTTTTTTTAACGTGCCACACATCAGCACAATGCTGACAAGGGCTTTGTATGTTTTCTGCCTATGCAGCAGTTCAAGACACACAACTCTGGATTTTTTGAAAGGGAAAGGGGGAGGGAGCTGCCCTTTGCTGTACTGTTTAATTGCACCGCTTGCTCTTCTGCATGACCACAGGGAAGGGAAAAAGCACCAAGGTTTAAAAACAGAACCATTTTTAGTAGCCAAAAGGGTCAAACGCAGTCTTCTCACAAGATACAGCGGAGCTCAGAGTAAAATCTACCAGAGACAAGAAAAAAGTTATAATTCACCAGGGTTTCTTCTCTGGAGTTGGATGTGACCCCAGAAAACAGCTCATCCATCCTCACTTGCTGCTGTTACAGTCTCCACATTTGCACACCTGCCAATGCAGATTCCAGCACTGAAAAAAAAAAGGATGGAAAGGTCTGGAAAGCTGGACTGTCGGATTTTCCACCTGCCAGGAGCAGATCAACGAAGCCCGGGTGGCTGAGCTCCAAGGAGCAGCGAGCAGAGCACGTTACCAGCCTTCTGGAGTTCCCATCTCACACGCACATGCCTGATTCGGACAGCGCTGGCAAACAGCTTCCTTCAAAAATAAGGATGACTAATCCACAGCAGCGCCGCTTTATTTATTTATTTTAAAGGCCACAAGGCAGAGCTTTTTCCAGAAGCATCAGCCTTTGTGAACCAGCAAGCAGTGGGAAGGGGAAGCCCTGGGACCCACTCATGCTCTGCAGACAGAAGTAACCACAGGAACACTGTGGGTTTGTGTGGCCCGTGTGTGACACACGCAGACATGGCTGGAGCCTTGTCCCTCACGGTTCTGGCAAGGCCAGATCCCACTGCCTGGGTGACTCCTGGATCCCTGCGTGGTTTGTAGGGATCTGCTGTGGAGAGGGGTTACATAAACAATACATGGTTTCCCTTGGAAAAAAACAAACAAACACAACCAGAGGACAAAAGGCATGAAACAGCATTAACCCGTAACTGCAGCATCCCCCGGGGTGAGGGGATGTGCTGGAAAAAAACGGGGTGCAGGGATTTGGGATCAAAGCAGAGCACCTGAATCGCTCCGTGGGCCCAGTCCCCCCAGCAAGGTCACTCTGGCTCGCAGGGACACACATTAGTGCTCCAGCGCAAGGCTGCGCTGGAACCGCAGTGGAGGCAGCGCTGCAGGAGGTCACTTAGGGACTGCACAAAGGGAATGGATTAAAAAAAAAAAAAAAAAAAATCCATAAGCAGATGTTTACTGACATGCAGCAAATCCACAGCTCGGCTCTGGAAAGCTGCGTAGCTGGAGGGAGAACAGCCCAGTTCCCAGGACGCAGCAAATACTTTGCATCTACAGATTTAGGTTACAGCTTTTAGCCAGCCCCACACACGCCACCCCACCCACCACCCCCCACCAAAAAAAACCCAAACCAAACCAAATTTGTCATCTTTCTAAGCACTCAGAAATTGAGGTTTGCCACCGAGGTGATTCTGGGTGATGGCACCATTAAATACTTACCCACCTCACAGCCAAGGGCTGCACAATCTGAAATTTGTGAGTGTTTGCAAAGGGTTTGGAAAGCTTTCCAAGGAAGGTGCTGTAGGATTGTAAATCCTTCCCGTTATTAATAAAAGGGAGCTATTGTTCCAGCTCTAATCAAGCCTTGTCTCCAGCTGGGCAATTTTAAAATGCAATTCAAAACACACACAGGAAAAAAAAAAAAAAAAAGATCATGAGGAAGCTTCGGGGAAAAAAAAAAAAAACCAAAAACAAAAACAAAACCCCAAACCAAAACAGTGAAGGAGAAATGGGAGGAGGGAAGGAAAATAAAAAATAATACTCCTGCTATTTAAAATGAATTCCAGCAGGAGCATGCTGGGGCCGGGGGGGAAATCCCCTCTCCCACCGCCTGGGAAAGGTCACTTATGCCATCGGTGCCATGGCCACGCCGGAGCAGAGCTGCGGCGCTGCCAGCCCTGCCTCATCCATCTCCATCAGCGACAGCTCTGCTTCCCATTTATTTAGAGGGAAAAGGGAAAAAAAACAAAAAAAAAAAAACCAAAAAAGAACCAAACACCTCCAAGTTGCAAACACCTCCCAGTGCTCTGTTTTCAAGGCTGGGGGAACGAAGCAAGGGGGAGCGGCTTGGAATGAGGCTCCCAGTCAGGGAGAGGTGGCGCATCCTCCTCCTCCTCCTCCTCCTCCTCCTCCTTCTCCTCCTCCTGCCCGGCGCTGCGGCAAAGGCGCCGCAGTGGGGGCTCCCCGCCCCCGCGGAAACTTCTGGAACGAGCAGCCAAGCTGGAGAGAGGAGCTAAACCTTTACACCCGCAGAGGGGAGAGGGGAAAAAAAACAAAAACAAAACAAAAAAACAAACCCATGTAATAGAAGGGAGAGGATTGCACAAGGCCGGGGAAAAACGAGAGATCTCTGTAAAAGCGAAGCCCCCGAGCGGCTCCGGCGGCCCCGGCTCGGGGCGGGGTGCAGCCGCCTCGGCTCGAAACAAAACGCCCCAGCAAAGCGTATTTAAAAAAAAAAAAAAAAAAAAGGGAAAAAATGGTGGTGTTTGTAGCGCGAGATGGTGGGATGAAGGAGCTGATCCCTCCTCCTGGATCTACAGCAAAGCCAGCCATTGCAGTTCCATTTATCCTTTTTTTTGTGCAACGAATTGTCTGAGCCGGACTATTCGGTTGCATTTGCAGCTTCACTTACTGCGGTTTGGTTCTGTCGTGCTTTTTTTTCCTTTTTGTTTCTTTTTCTTTTTTTTTTTTTTTTTCTGGGTGTATTTTTTCCTCTTTTTCATTAAAAAAATAATCCTTACCAAATCTCCCAAGGAAAAATCTACATCTCTGTGGAACAAATAAAACATTCAGGCACAAACTTCCGTCATGGACTGTAAAAAAAGAGATGGGTTGGTTTTTGTTATTTTTTTCGTCTTTTGTTTTTTATTTTTGATGGCATTTTTTCTCCTGCTTTTAGGACACATTGTAGTAGGAAACCAATGGAGGAAAACAAAGGTAATATATATATATATATATATAAAATCAAAGACATATATATGGGCCAAAGTTATAGTGATTATATATAATTAAATTATAGTTTCTAGGTATGTGGGCTTATTTTGTATTTTAAGTAGTCCCTAGGAAAAGGTCATATATATAAAAATATGAAATATATAGCAGTATTTATATATTTATATATAATACTGCTAATATATAGCAGTATTTATACGTTTATATTTATATTTAAATACATACAAGTATTTCTGTATCCATAGAAGTAAAAGAGCATCTGTATGGGCCTAAATCTGCAATTCTATGGGAAAAAAAGCAGTATTTTTGGTACATAGCTTTTAAGAAATAAGAGGCAATGTTATAGCCTGTAACAACACTTTGATGCAGGAAAAAAGGGTAAGGCAACATTAAAAGAATATTTAAAACAACAAAAAAAAAAACCCAAAACAAAACAAAAAAAAAAAAGCATGGTACCTTGGCTACAGCCTCCAACAACGAGCGTGTGGATGTTACGGGATTTGGGGGTTTTTTAATGGTATTACCAGGTTTGATCACACCAATATATGATTTTAATTAAGCGAATGGCGGGCAAGCTGTCGTGGGGAGCAGGCGAGCAGCGATCGCTTCTTCCCACACCACTCCGGCTCCGATGATAAATAAATCAATCCTCGTGCCTTTGGGACTTTTTTTTTTGTATTGTTTTTTTTTTTCCCCCCCTAAGCACTTTTGGGAATTTTCCATGCCGCGATGAGACCGGGAGATGGCGGCTTCAACCCCCGCGAAGGAGAAAAGCGGTGGAAAAGCAAAGAATTAGGCATAAACTACCCACCTTGGGGGCGCGGGTGGTGATCATGAGGGAAGGGGTTGGGGGGCATGCGGAAAGCGCAATTCAGGGCCAAAACCCCTCAGCTGTGAGGGGAAAAAAGAAAAAAAAAAAACATATTAGGGGTATAACGGGGGGAGCTGAGAAAAGCGGTGGAAAAGCAAAGAATTAGGCATAAACTACCCACCTTGGGGGCGCGGGTGGTGATCATGAGGGAAGGGGTTGGGGGGCATGCGGAAAGCGCAATTCAGGGCCAAAACCCCTCAGCTGTGAGGGGAAAAAAGAAAAAAAAAAAACATATTAGGGGTATAACGGGGGGAGCTGAGAAAAGTGGTGGAAAAGCAAAGAATTAGGCATAAACTACCCACCTTGGGGGCGCGGGTGGTGATCATGAGGGAAGGGGTTGGGGGGCATGCGGAAAGCGCAATTCAGGGCCAAAACCCCTCAGCTGTGAGGGGAAAAAAGAAAAAAAAAAAACATATTAGGGATATAACGGGGGGAGCTGAGAAAAGCGGTGGAAAAGCAAAGAATTAGGCATAAACTACCCACCTTGGGGGCGCGGGTGGTGATCATGAGGGAAGGGGTTGGGGGGCATGCGGAAAGCGCAATTCAGGGCCAAAACCCCTCAGCTGTGAGGGGAAAAAAAAAAAAAAAAAAAAAAAAACATATTAAGGGTATAACGGGGGGAGCTGAGAAAAGCGGTGGAAAAGCAAAGAATTAGGCATAAACTACCCACCTTGGGGGCGCGGGTGGTGATCATGAGGGAAGGGGTTGGGGGGCATGCGGAAAGCGCAATTCAGGGCCAAAACCCCTCAGCTGTGAGGGGAAAAAAGAAAAAAAAAAACATATTAGGGATATAACGGGGGGAGCTGAGAAAAGCGGGGGCTCCGCCACGGCCGAATGAAAGTGCGCATTTCTGGCCATTTTCACATCCTTTGGCAAAGGAGGAAAGGGCAGGAGGGAGGGGGGGATAAGAAGAAGGTCAGGTTTCACCCGCAGCGCTTTCGCCGCCCGCCCGGAGGGGATTCCCACAGGCTCGGAGCCCCTCCGCTGTGCCCACGCCGCTGCCCGCCCGTCCTTCCCCCCGCTCTCCGCCATTTTGTCGCCCCGGAGCCGCGGCCCCGCCGGGCGGCCATTTTGTGGAGCGGGCGCGGGCGGCAGCGCCTGAGGGGCCGTGAGGGGCAGCCCCGGCCGGCGCCGCCTTTTGTCACCCCCAACGCTCCTTCTCCTCCTCATTTTATCGTTTTTCCTTCGGGAGTTTCTCTTTTTTCCTCGCGAAACACTTCGTGCTTAACTGCCCGCCTAGAGCCCCACCGCTTCAGCAAAAACAAACAAACAAACAAACAAACAATAAAAACACCACTATACTCAGACGAAGCAATCCAATAAATGAGATTAAAGCATATTTCGCAGCTTGGCTGTGAGGAAAAGTTTAGCTGCACGGAGAATTAAGGGATATATTATTGTATTTTATGTATTTATTCCCCATCCTTCTCCACTTTTTTTTTTTCCCCCCACAGTAATAAATCCCTGACATCAATAATCCACCTTGACAAAGAGGATAACCTCTTCAAAAAAACATCCACGTTTTTATGTCAATAAAACACCTCACTCACACTGCTTTACTGGACATTCCATCAAAATAAAGATATCACTTAAACCACTTGAAGCCAAATCTGGGTGAAAATTGGTAATTTTCAGGAAATAGGGCTGCAGGATGCTATAATCACCGATACATGAAGGAAATCTGGGATATGAAATAGCAAAACCCTGCTCGCAGGTGTGTGCTGTGCGTCTGTTTTCAGAAATAGGGTGGGTTGGGCTTTTTATCCTTTATTTTATAAAGAAGCCAGTATAGCACTTGCAGCCTGGTAACGCGCTTGCGCGCTCGCCTCATCCCTTTCCCCTCATGCTATCAAAATCAATGTGTTTTAAAACTACATTGTGGCAGTGGGTGGTTCTGTTTTGCCAGGAAATTTGGGGATAAATGAGAATATTAGCATACAGCCTGTTTTTTTTTTTTAATATGTATCTCACCTGTGCTGCATGACCTGGAGAAATCCACACTTGGGATGTTCCTCGTACAATCCCTGCTGGTTTTTGCCTCTCCCAGAATCAGCAGGATCAGACTTCTTTTCATTTAAGAAATATAATTTTTTTTTTTTAGGCTGTGCCAAAGGAACATGCAGAAAATAGGTCTGAATGCTCTGTGGGGAAGAATAACGCTGCAGGGAGCTGGCTGGGATGTGACTGCCATTAACCTGGGATCCAAAGGAAAAAAAAAAAACCCCAGTTTTCCTGCAGTTCTTTCTATCTTATTTGAGAAAAACTATTGCCAGCACCCAACCTTGCTCCCAGCACCTTTTCCAGCCCCTTTATCATCCCACTTTCCTTGCACCACACTACAAATCTTCCATTTTCCAAAGAAACCTGCAAGAAAGGTTTGGTTTTTTTTGGTAAGCAACACTTTAACCTCTGATTTAAAACCACTACAGCTGTGCCTGGCAGCTCCTTCTTCAATTTAAAACCTCTTTTTAAAAACCAGGCAGTCCTTTGAGTTGTAAAAAGATAACCTTTAGGCTTTTTTTATGGGACGCATGGTTGTATTCTTGGGCGCAGAGCGGGAGATCGGATGCCTTCGCTGGGAAAGCCCGAGGAAATTTTATCCGCGGGCCGCACCCAGCCTGAAGTGAGGAAATATTTGCATTTGCTGCTCTTTGGAAGGCAGCCAGGTCCTTCCCGCTCTCCTCAGCCTGCCAAGAGGGATTGCAAGAGCTGACGGGCGTATTGCAGCAGCCAAGGGAAGGGCTGGAGCCATCCGGAGCGCTGCCAGCCTCTCTGGCCTTTGCCGCTGCCACAGGGACAAGAGGAGGGACTTGGAGTGGGGTTTTAAACTGGGTGGTCCGCAAGGCTGTGGAGCCCAGTCCCACAAAATGATCTTTTCCAAGGCAGGATGTGTGGTTGGTTTATTTCTGCAGAGCCGGGTGCTTGCAGAAGTGCTCGTGACGGGGTGAGGAGCCCAAGGACAGGCTGAGGCTCTGCAGCCGATGTGGGTTCGCCGGCAGCGGGACAGGATCCAGCTCCTGCGGCCTCAGCCCTGCAGGATCTCCTGCATGCGGCTCAGAATTCCTCGAGCTCCTCCCAAGGGAAAACACGGGGCTGTGCTCCTCTGGCAAAGCAATGCTCCCCAAGACTCAGCTCGTAGTGCTTCTCCCTTTATCTGGGAAGATGCCTTCAATCGGCCTTTTTGTCCTCTTACCTGTGTCCGTGTATCCCTGTCCCTTGTCACCCTCCGCTCCTGAAATACCACGTCAAATCTGACCACGCCACATCCCTTCACCACGCTGCCAAACTCTCCAGTGGTGCCTTTCCTTTCTCCTTGCTTTCCAGGACCTTCTCCAAGGCTGCCTGTAAATAAAAGCATTTCCCTGCCTGTCTCGGGCCAAAAATTCTGCAGTCCCAGTGCCAACAGCCCATCCTGGAAGGCTCCAAGGGGGAAATACCCAACTCCTTCCCACCATTCCTGTGTGGAAGGGTAGTGCAACTTGCAGTAACACATCCAAAACACTGCTCAGTATTGCACTTCCATCCTCCCCAAAAACCTTGAGTGGAAAAATATCCATATTACAAAACGCAAACAGTCCTTTGCCCTCTGGGCCTTCTTTTTCCTGCTCCCTTTGGCCACTGCCACATCCTTTTACTTTTTTAGCATTATTTTGTTGCCAGATTATCCTCACAGTACAAGAAGCTTTGGAAAGTGAGAGCTGACTTGGAGCTCAGGAATTCCTTGGCATGGGACAAGGAGTTCCTACCCAACTGGACTCAAAGCCACCAACTTACGTGTCCGGGACAGACCACAACTTACTTATAAATACCTTTAAAGCAAGTTATGATCTGACTGACGGTCCAGAGATGCTCATTAAAAAAACACTGAGTAATCAGCTTTGTAGACAGGGAAGAGTCATCAGGAAATAGTTATTGATGTGATTAATTAACCATCATTAACCCCTTCACTCATAAACACAGCACACGCCGGAGATGTCGTATGTGATCCAGGAGCTGCTGGTCTGGTGGTTGTTTTCTTTGTTTACAGCTCCCATTTTCCATCAGGAAATCATTAAACATCATCTCACATGCTCATGCTATTTTCTGCTCTTGATTTGTGGCTTTTTAAACACTTTCGGTCAAAAAGAAAGTTACGAAGTTTCTCCGCCTGGTTTGCAACGCCCTCGCAAACAAAACCACTAAGCACCGGCAACATCAGTTGCGCAGATGTTGGGCACGCCGAGAAATGGTCTAATTTCTGCTGGTTTGAGGCCTGCACTGAGAGGAGATCAAAAAGCTTCCACTGGCAGAGCAATATAATCTTGGATAATATGCAGAAAGCGGGCTGTCGGTCTTTCCCAGCGTCCCGGCCCTGCGGGATGCTTTTAGCTGGAGTTTTACTGCCTGATGGAGGAATCTGTGCTCCGGCTGCCCTCTGCCGGCTCCGGATAGATAGTTAGCAAAAAAAAAAAACCCAAACCACACCAAAACCCCTTTTATCAATACCACAAAACATCGCCAGATCCCATATCCACCCCAAAAAACAACACTCGGCTCTCCCCAGGGTGACAGCAGCATCTGCCATATCGCTACACCCTAAAATCAACTGTTACGGACCAACTCCCGCCACGCCTACAAAATCCAAAACCAGCTTTTTTTTCCTTATTTTTAAACTTGGATTCGATAGGTTTGGAATGCAGGGTGGATTAAAGGAATGAGAGTTTAAAAACCTGGGGTTTTATTTAACTGCGAGTAACTAAATCAGTGTCCGCTCTCCACAGAGAGAAACATTTCAGTGAAATCCCAAGGAAGCTCGAGAAGAAAGAAACACCACCCAAGAAAACCAAACTGGCCTTTGGAAAAAGGAGTTTTAAAAAAGAAATAAGGAATAAAACCTCCACTCCTCATTGCCGCTCTGTCAGGGCATTTTATATTCATGATGAGTGCAGAGCTGTGCCGGGACATATCCACAGTTCTCCACCCCACCAACCCACCAGGTCAGGGTCCTGGGGACATTTTGGTGATGAAAACCCAGTTCTGCAGTAATTTGGAGGTGCAGCAGGCACCCAGGGTTGGCCATGGGGCGCATCCCACTGGGGGCACCCCCTTTTTGGTGCCTGGCACTGGAAGAGCTTGATGAGCTGCAGGGCCTCAGCAGGACGACTCGTTGCGCCAGTGGATGTGGCAGGACTTGCAGAGGAGGTGGTCGTCCAGGGGGTAGCACCCGTTCTCTGTCAGCTCCGGCGACAGGGGCATCCTACAGCTCTGGGGGCAGGAGGGGAAAAGGAAGCCACCTTTTAGGGGTCCCTGTGTGTGTTAACATCCTATTTTCCCTGCAAAACCCACCAGCATTCCGAAAAAGTGACAAACTGCATCAAAAGCATGCAAAGCTGAAGTTCTCCAAACACATCACCACCACCCAATTTATTTATTTTACCCCTCCCCAGTACTCATAAGATAAACTGGGGGCTAAAAACCAGTCGTGGGTGCTGCCATCCCTGTGTCCATGCTCAGCTAAGGCTCAGTGCCACCCCCTTGGCTTTGGGGACCCCTCAGCCCCCAGGGCCGTACCTCGCAGCGGTAGCAGCTCTCGTGGAAGCTGCGGCCCAGGCACTCGATCTTGTAGGTGTCCTCGTCCTCGTGGGGGACAATGGGGCGCTCGCAGGCGCTGCACACCGCGGCGTATTTCCTGATGGGAGCAAACGGAGCGGCGTGAGCCCTGCGGGCTTGAGGGGACGAGCCAAACCCAACTCCCAGTGTGGGAGACACTCCCCCATGGCCAACCTGTAGTAGTCGGGCACGCAGTACACGTCACCCTGTTTATCCACAGCAAAGCTCTCAGTGCCGATGGCCCGGCCACAGGCAGCGCAGGAGAAGCAGCTGGGGTGGTAGCCCTTGCCCAGGGCACGGACAATATGCTCCGTGATCAGCCCCTGGCACTTGGCACATTTCTCCAGCGTGGCCTGGAATTTAGGGAACACATGCCATGAGACACCAGCCCACGCCCCAAGGGATGTTCCGAGTGTGCTGGTTTTCCCTGAAGGAGGATGGGTACCTGGAAGCAGGTGTCACACGTGGGACACCCATCTCTCTGGAAGTAGCGCTGCCCAGCCAGGAGTCGGTGGCACGTACGGCAGGTGAAGCAGTCAGGGTGGTACTGCTTCCGCATCGCCTCCACTGTCGGCTCCCGGGGCCCCAGCGCTTTGTGGCAGAAGGCACAGATGTCTGCAAGCAGGGAGAGCAGTTGGGAGCTGCGTGCCTCAGTTTCCCTAAGTGGGGATGAGCCCGTGCACAGCTGGGTCTCCCCTTACCTCTGGAGCTGTCCCTCCCCAGGTGCCCATTTGCATCCTGCCACTGCCGCTTGCCTGCTTGCTCCTGGGAAAATGTGGGCGGCTTCAATTCAGCAGGGAAGGTGGAAGGGGCCTGGCAAGTGGGGAAGGGCAAAGCCATGTTAGTGGGGAAGCTGAGGCACTGGGGGGGCTGCACTCCGTTATCCTCACCTGGAGGGTGGCGGGTGCTGTGAGGTCCAGTTGCTGCAGTGCCAGACCCAGCGGCTCCACAGACAAGGGCTGGGGCACTTCAGAGAGGGGCAGGACTGGTGGGGATGCAGGTACAGGGGCCACTGGGTGGGTTTCTGCAGCAACAGACAGATGTGGGGGATTTAGGGGATGAATAATGTCCAGTAGCACCCCATCACAATAACGCCCTGTCACAATAACACCCCAACAGCTTTGCAGCAGTGCTCGCTGACCTGCCCCAAAAGCAAACGCCATCGAAGCAGGAGGGGACAAATAGCACCGATAAGCACCCAGCAATGGAGAGCAAACACAGCCCGTCCCCGGGAGCCGGACCCATGCCAGGATGCGTGCCGGGATTTGGGGAATAACTCCCCAAAACATACCCCCACATCCCCTTCCGCATGCACATCTTTTAGCAAAGCATCTCCACAGCCTCCTCAGCCCCGTCGCCATCCTTCCACATCACAGCCCCCCATGGACACCCCTCACCTCTGTAGGGCAGCGTGGGGGGTGACAGCAGGATCTGGGGGTGATGAGTGCCGGGGTCCTTGGCATCACCTGGCTGCGGCTCCCGTTGGGTTTTCTCCTTGGTGGCCACGTCCCTCTGTGGTGGCACGAGGGTGATGAAGATGGACGAAGCGATTCTCTTCTCTGCTTTTCCTGGCAACATTGCTGAAGCCATGGAAAGGCCAGATCGGGGGTTGATTCTAGGGAAAATAAGAAACAAAGAGAGTAAAACTCGCAGGTGCGCTGGCAGCTCCTGCAGCCGTGCTGCCCTTCGGCATCAACCCACCTCCCTCCTCCCAGAAAGGGAGAAGGAACAAGCGTCCCATCCCACGTCACAGCAATAAATGGTCTCATGCCTGGGAGGACACAGGGTACAGAGTCCTGGTAAGGCGGCAGCTGATATCTCCCATTTTCACACCTCTGTGGCCACATCACACCTTTTCATAAGCATTTGAATCTCTTGTATTTCCTCTTATTGCTCCTACCCACTCCCCATGGGCAGCAGGAAGTACCCACCTTTCCTTTTAAAAAAACAGGGCAGCTATAGGATTTTGCTTTTGCAACCCCTTTTTTGAAATCTTTCTACATCTCCATTCCCTCCCTCCTTACCCCCAATTCCCTGCCAATCACTTCCAGCTCTGCACATCCCCCCTTTTACTTTTCCAGGTGGGAAAACTGAGGTGTGGTGCTGTGAATCACCACATCCCCGACACTGACACATCCCCTGAGCAGCACCCGGCAGCACAGGCAGGACGTACCCGACCCCGAGAAACCCTGCTCAGGAAGGAAAAGGGCTGTTTATCCAGCTTCCCAAGGGAAAAAGCAGCTGGGGCGAAGCTTCCCCTTCCCAAATGCAATGGATTGAGGGGGGGAACCCTGAGGCTTTAGTCAGGGTGCTGTGTTGGTGAAGCAGAATTCATCCCTGAGGTGAATTGGCAGCTTGAAAATTACCTGTGTGATGAGTTCCCGGTCTCATGCGGCTCTGCTCCCCCAAAATCCCACTCACGGGGGTCAGCACATCCTTTCAGGGGCAGACAGACTCCCCGAGGTGGGCAAAAAGCTTCGCGATGTTCCTGCCGGTGACTTCAGCCTCTGACTCAAGGGATTAAAGAGGAAGGGATTAAAGAGGAAAAAGAGCCCCGAGCACTTCGCTCCCTCTTTCCCTCCCTCCCCGCCGGCTACCGGCATACCGGCCTTGGCCCAGCTCCTCACCCACCGGAGCCGCCGCTTTTCCTCCCCAGCAGAGCTGCGGAAAACTGGGGGGAAAAAAGAAAAGAACAATCAGAAAAAAAAAAAAAAGAAAAAAAAGAAAAAAAAGAAAAAACCAGCCTAAAAAAAAAAAAATCTCCGGGGTTAATGGGAACCATGTGCTCATCGCATTCCTCTTTGTGCCGGGGCTGACGGGATCCCGGCGGCCCCGTGGCGGCACCCCCGAGATGATCCCCCCGGCCCGGGGCTGTCGGGCTGGTCGAGGCTCGAGGGGTGCATTACTGGGGGTCCCCCCTCCCCATGTAGCTCCATCCTGGTTTGGGGTGGCCGAGGCCACACTGGAAAGGAACCCCCCTGGTTTCCCTGAAATCTCCTGGGATGGAAGTTCAGGTGGGATTGACAGGAATAGGGTTACTTGTGGGGTATCCCCACAACCCCCAAAACTGGCATGGGACACAGCCCTCCAGAGCTGCACCTCAACTCTGCCCCAGGGACCTTTCTTGGGCTCCGAGGACGCCCAAGGAAAAAGGGATGGGATGGGGGTACATAACGCTTGGTGTCCCATCGTCCCCCACCCCGAGTGGTCCCACTGTCCTCTTGTCCCTCACCTGGGGGGCGGCCTTGCAGCCCCCCGGCATCCCCTGTGTCCCGCCGTGCAGTCCCAACGCTCCCTGTCCCCTGCCTGGCAGTGCCCTGTCCCCTGTGGAGCGGTGGTCCCACCGTGTCCCCCTGCCTGGGAGCCCCCATCCCCTCCCTGGGAGAGTCCCGAGTCTCCTCCTTGGGGGCGGCTCTCGGTCCCCTTGTCTCACCCCAGGATGACTTCGGTCCTTATCCCATCACGCGGGGGGTCCCGTGTCCCCTCCTGGGGGGGGTTCCAATCCCACATCTGGGGTGGTCCCTACCTGAGGGTGGCCCCTGCTCCCTACCTGGGGGTCGTACCTTGCGGGCGAGGTTCTCTGCCCGGTGGGCGAGGGGTGTCGCCTGCCCGGAGGTGGCCCTGCAGCCTCTCGGGGGGTGACCCTGTCCCCGTCCGTGTCCCCTACCTGGGGAGCCGGTGCGGGTCCCTCCGTGCGCTCCGCGGGCGCGGCGGGGGCAGCGGGAAGGCAGAGCCGCCCGGCATCACCGCCCCTTCCTCCCTCCTCCTCCTCCTCTTCCACCTCTCTTCCTCCTCCCCCCTGCCTGCCCCACAGCCCCAGGCGGAGGAAAAGGGGGGCACGTGTCCTTAGGGTGTCCCATTCACCCCCCGACTGCCCCACGCTCCCCAAAGTGCTCCGTGGGGGCCCCCATCTACCCCAGGGTGACCCATGGCCCCGTGGGTGCCCCATATGCTCTGGGATTACCCCCGCCCAGGTTTTCCCATGGACCTTCTGAGAGCTCCACACACCCTCAGGGCACCCAACCCCAAGAGGTGCCCTGTGAGCCCCCCATACACCCCCGGGATGCCTGTGTACCCCAATACAGCCGTAATATCTCCATAAACCCCCAGGAGAACCCCTATCCTCCAGTACGGCCCCAGTCACCCCCATACAGCTCCATCCCCAAAACGCCCCGTATTTCTTCTATGCACCCCCAGGACACCCATGTGCCTCCCTAGAGCCCCAGCATGCCCCATAAACCCCTACAGAGCCCCCAGTGCCCCGAAGACCCCCAGACCTCCTCCTGCTCCCCCCTGCATTGGGGGTCCATGCCCAGGCAGCCAGAACCCCCCCCTCCCCACACTGCACCCCACCTTCACAGGGCCTGCTGTCCCCTGGCACAGCAAAGCAAGGTGCAGCCATGGGGAAACTGAGGCACGGGGGCACTTCCCAGCCAGAGGGTCACCCCACTCAGTGCCTCAGTTTCCCTTCCCAAGGAGGAATTCTACCCACCTCCCTCAAAAAATTTGCACCGCCACCATCCCAAGTGCCTTTCCAGCACAATGGGACCCCAGCTTGCTCTGCCCATGGATTTTGCTGGAAAAAAACCTTTATTTTCTGAGATTTACAATCCCCTGGAGGCCCCTGACATTGTGGCCCAGCTGCCAGCAACGATGGGACATCCATCGGCATCCCACAATCCCACTGGGACCAGAGAACAAACCCCAGCAGTGCTGCAACCTCACGGGATCCCCCCAAAAACCAGGGGCAACGTGAGCCTTCCCCCCGACCTCCTCCATCCCTTGGGATGGGGTTGGACGCCTTCCAGGAGCCCTTTTTTCCTTATTCCCCATGGGGGATCTGTGATGGGGGGATTCTGGAGTGCCCAGCAAAGCCACCCTGAGTTTCCACTGTCCGGTTCCACCCCATGGCTCATCGGGACGTCTCCTCCGATCCGGATCCCGACAGACTATCCACGCGAGGCTGCTGGGCAAAATCCTGGGCGGGATGGAAGAGAGAAGCCGAAAGGCCTCTCAGTGTGGCCCCGGGGCAGCCGCCAGCCCACACCCCGCGTGGCAGGGAGGTGTCCCCCCTCTCACCTGCCTCCAGCAGGACTCCAGCAGGACCCCGGAGCGGAGCAGGCACCAGATCTCCCCCAGCAGAGACACAAAGACGTGCAGGATGTCGGTCCATCGGCCCACGGTGAGGAGGAGGATGAAGAGGCCGCCCATCCGCACCACCACGGTCCGGAACGCCGGCCCCCTGCCCGTGCTCTGCCGGGACTCCTCTGCGAGGACACGGCATTGGGGAGCCACCGCGGGGACGCCGGGACCTCCGCAGCCCCACAATGGGGTCACCAAGCACGGGGTGGCTACATGTATAGCCCATGTAGCCCCTATACACCCCCAGAACATCCCTTGTACCCCTCACACAGTCCCAGGGTGCCCCAGGTACCCCTAGGACATCCCATGTATTCTCTGTACCCCCAGTGCCTCTATGTACACCTGGGATATATATACACACACCCCCTACGGACCCCCAGGATGCCCCATATACCCCTATACACCCCCTATACACCCCCAGAATGCCCCATATACCCCTACACACCCCCAGGATGCCCCATATACCCCTATACACCCCCTACAGACCCCCAGGATGCCCCATATACCCCTATACACCCCATTACAGATCCCCAGGATGCCCCATATACCCCTATACACCCCCTAGAGACCCCCAGGATGCCCCATATACCCCTACAGACCCCCAGGATGCCCCATATACCCCTATACACCCCATTACAGACCCCCAGGATGCCCCATATACCCCTACACACCCCCAGGATGCCCCATATACCCCTATACACCCCCTATACACCCCCAGGATGCCCCATATACCCCTATACACCCCCTACAGACCCCCAGGATGCCCCATATACCCCTATACACCCCCAGGATGCCCCATATACCCCTATACACCCCCTATACACGCCCAGGATGCCCCATATACCCCTATACACCCCCTACACACCCCCAGGATGCCCCATATACCCCTACACACCCCCTAGGGACCCCCAGGATGCCCCATATACCCCTATACACCCCCTATAGACCCCCAGGATGCCCCATACACCCCTATACACCCCCAGGATGCCCCATATACCCCCTTACAGACCCCCAGGATGCCCCATATACCCCTACACACCCCCTAAAGACCCCCAGGATGCCCCATATACCCCTATACACCCCCTATACACCCCCAGGATGCCCCATATACCCCTATACACCCCCTACAGACCCCCAGGATGCCCCATATACCCCTATACACCCCATTACAGACCCCCAGGATGCCCCATATACCCCTATACACCCCCTACACACCCCCAGGATGCCCCATACACCCCTATACACCCCCAGGATGCCCCATATACCCCTATACACCCCCTATACACCCCCAGAATGCCCCATATACCCCTACACACCCCCAGGATGCCCCATATACCCCTATACACCCCCTATACACCCCCAGGATGCCCCATATACCCCTACACACCCCCTACAGACCCCCAGGATGCCCCATATACCCCTATACACCCCCTAAAGACCCCCAGGATGCCCCATATACCCCTATACACCCCCTACACACCCCCAGAATGCCCCATATACCCCTACACACCCCCAGGATGCCCCATATACCCCTACACACCCCCTAGAGACCCCCAGGATGCCCCATATACCCCTATACACCCCCTAAAGACCCCCAGGATGCCCCATATACCCCTATACACCCCCAGGATACCCCATATACCCCTATACACCCCCTATACACCCCCAGGATGCCCCATATACCCCTACACACCCCCTATACACCCCCAGAATGCCCCATATACCCCTATACACCCCCTAGAGACCCCCAGAATGCCCCATATACCCCTATACACACCCTAAAGACCCCCAGGATGCCCCATATACCCCTACACACCCCCTATACACCCCCAGGATGCCCCATATACCCCTACACACCCCCAGGATGCCCCATATACCCCTATACACCCCCTATACACCCCCAGGATGCCCCATATACCCCTATACACCCCCTATACACCCCCAGGATGCCCCATATACCCCTACACACCCTATACACCCCCAGGATGCCCCATATACCCCTACACACCCCCTATACACCCCCAGGATGCCCCATATACCCCTACACACCCCCAGGATGCCCCATATACCCCTATACACCCCCAGGATGCCCCATATACCCCTACACACCCCCAGGATGCCCCATATACCCCTATACACCCCCTAGAGACCCCCAGGATGCCCCATATACCCCTAAACACCCCCTATACACCCCCAGGATGCCCCATATACCCCTATACACCATATACCCCCTTACAGACCCCCAGGATGCCCCATACACCCCTATACACGCCCCCAGCACCCCGCATCTGCCCCTGTAGAGCCCCAGGTAGCCTCCAGTGGCCCCACACTCCCCCCACTGCGCCCCCAGCACACCCCACGCGCCCCTCGGAGCCCCCCGTGGTGGGCCAGCCCTACCCACCCTGCATGTAGACGACAAGCAGGGTGTAGCAGATGGTCAGCGGGGTCCAGAAGCGCACGGCCTCGGCCGTGGAGAGGAAGTCGCGGTTGATGAGCTCCACGGCGGCCAGGTCGGCCACGGCGAAGGTGAGGGCCAGGGCGTTGCGCAGCAGGCGCGGGATGCCGTGCCCCGCGGCCAGCAGCAGGATGCAGACGCCGCAGTAGCGCTGCCGGCTGTGCAGCTCGTACAGGGCGCAGACGTGCCGGGCCAGGCGCCGGGCGTGCAGCGCCAGCAGCCCCGCCAGCCCCGCCGCCAGCGCCAGGTTGCAGCTGCGGTGCGGAGCCCCCTCCAGCAGGAAGCTGAGGGCGCAGGACACCCCGCAGCCCAGCGAGTACTGGCACAGCAGGTAGAGCTGGCTGCTGTGGGCGCCCTGCAAAGCAGCGAGGGGGGTCACGGAATCGTGGAATCGGTGAGGCTGGAAGAGACCTCCAGGATCAATGAGCCCAACCGTTCCCCCAGCACTGCCGTGTTCACCTCTAGTCATGTCCCCATCCAAACACTTGTTGAACCCTTCCTGGGACGATGACTCCAGCACTGCCCTAGGTAGCCTGTGCCAGTGCCTGAGCACCCTTCCCATGAAGGATTTTTCCCAATATCCAATCTAAACCTCCCCTGGCCCAGCCTGAGGCCGTTCCCTCTCCTCCTGTCCCTGTTCCCAGGAGCTGTGCAGAGCCACAGGGTCCCCCCTGAGCCTCCTTTTCTCCAGGCTGAGCCCCTTTCCCAGCTCCCTCAGGCACTCCTGGCGCTCCAACCCCTTCCCAGCTCTGTTTCCACCTCTGGACACGCTCCAGCCCCTCAACGTCTTCCCACGGAGGTCCCAGAACTGGAGGTGTCCCAGCAGTGCCAGCACAGGGGACAGGCACTGCCCTGGGACTGTGCCCACACTGGGACCAGCCAGGGGCCATCGGCCTCTTGCCCACCTGGGGACACCTGGCTGAGGTGCAGAGGGACAACACGGCCCCCTCCACCCACAGCCCCTCCATCTCCCGTGGGTGCTGAACAAATCCCCAGTTTCCTGGCTCCATCCACACCGTACCCCACCGTGCCTCAGTTTCCCCCATGCCATCTCACCTTGCCGCTGAGGGAGAGGATGGTGGAGACGGCGCGCAGGGAGAACTCCAGCACCACCAGCGCGGCCACGCGGGAGCCCACCAGGGCCAGGACAGCGGTCAGCACCAGCACGTGCAGTGGCTCCAGCAGCGGCCGCCGCGCCGCGATCGCCTCCTTCTCCGCCTGCCTCTCGGGGTTGCTGGGGACAGCAGGGGGGGAATGCTGAGCCAGGGGGATGTCACCCAAGATGGGGTGACAAGCCTTAGTGACATCCCCCTCTGTGCTTTGCAGCAGAGGCTGCAGCCCCTGCCTTGCACCCCTCGGTGCCAGGAGCCACGGCCCGACAGCAGATCCCAAAACCAGATCCCCAAAACCAACCTGCCCTCAGGGGACAAAGGGCTGGCGCTTACTTCACACACTGGATGTAGAGATAAACCTTCAGGAGGCTGCAGAGCACCGAGACGGCGCAGGCACCCACCAGCCCTGTGGGGAAAGGCAGCGGTGGGTCACCGGTGTCCCCTGGGCTGTCCCCAGGCCACCCTCGGGGATCTCACCTTGCAGGAGGGCATCCAGCAGTGCCCAGCCCCACGCCAGCCCGGGAAACGCCGGGAGCCAGGACCCCAGGGAAAACATTTTCGATGGAGAGGAGCCACAGTGTGGCCAGGCCCCGGCTCCAAGGTCCGCGGGGTGGAGGCGGGGAGTGGCCCCCCCCCACCCCTGGCTAGTAAATCATTATTGGGGCAAGCCAGGGCAGCTGGAGCCCTGGCCAGGTGAGATGAGCTCCAGCTGCCCCGTGGAGGTGAAAATCAGGAGAAGAGGGATGTGATGCACATGGAGGGGCTCAGGGACCACCAGCGCCTTTAACCACCCCCACGAGTGCATTGCCATTCTCCTCTCCACCCTGAGGCATCACAGCATTTCAGGTCCTGCCCCCCCATCTGCACCACCCCAAAGACCCCAAGACAACACCAAAAATAGAAAAACCTCTTTATTAACATCGGTGGTGGTGGTGGCTGGAGACTGTCCTACAGCCCTGGGGGCTGCTAGTGCTGAACCATGTTCCTGAGCTTGTCCCAAAAGAAGAGGCTGAGGACAGTGTGGGGACCGAGGCGGAGGTAGACGGCGCCGATTCCCTTGTACAAGCCCAGCAGCCCCTCTTTGCTGGAGATTTGCAGGATACAATCCAAAAAACCTCGGTAGAGCTTGCCCTGGGGAGAGAGGAGCCAGCTCTGCACCCCTGCCAGATGCAATCCTGGGAAAAGCCGTGTGTCCCCTGTGCCGTACCCGGAACGGCCTTACCTTGCCGCCGGCGTCCACCGGCTGGTTGTAGAGACGCGTGCTGATCACGTCAAAAGGTGTCATTGTCACAGCCACAGCCACACCACTCACCATGCCCCCCGCCAGCACCGCCGCCCAGCTGCCCTTCCTGAACCACTGCGGGAAGCGCCGGCATCAGCTCTTCCCAACAATGAAAGGGAGCACGGGGGGCCGGTGGCGGCCGGATCCGGCACACGTCCCGCTCACCTGGCGCTCGCAGACCCAGTCCTTGGCGGAGGCGAAGGTGGCGAGCTGCACGGCCGAGCCCACGGCCACGCGGGGCACGGCGCCCGTCACCCCCCGCCACAGCCCCACCACCCCGTGCTGCTGGTAGATGCTCTTGAAAGCGCCGGAGATGCTCTGGGGAAGAGAGGAAATTGGGGAAGATGGGAAAAAATGGGAATGGTGCATCCCACCTGGCCAAAATTTCCCACCCTGGCCAAATATCCCACCCCTGCTGGTGGTGACACAAAGCCACTACTGGCTTGGGAGAGATCTCAGGGGGTCTGGAGTCTCCGGATTCGGTCTCGCAGCCCCACGTGCCTGTCACACCCCCTCTGTTCTCACACTGTTATTTATAGCATCATTACAGGGCCAAGCAGCCGAACAACAGCTTTAAATTCCTGCTGACCAAAATAGCACCGTCCCCGCTGGGGCCCGCAGCGTGCACGGACAAGGTGCCACCAAACCCTCTGTGTCCCCTCACCCCACCCCTGGCCCCACTCACCTCATGGTTGTGCTGGTGGCCCACGGCCACGGCCGACAGTGTCTGGGCTTGGAGGTGGGTCTTGACCTTGGGGGGGACAATGCCAGGTGACAAAACCCTCCAATGCCCCCGCTGGGACCGGCTGTGGTCCCCCCATCTTCTTGGCAGATTTTGAGGGGAAGTTTCAGCCCCTCCGACAGACACGGGGGACACAGCTGAGCAGCCAAGTGGTAACTCCAGACTTTGAATCCCGTTCCTTTTACCCCTCTCACCCAGGGCAAAGGGACCCTGCAAACACCCACTGCTGGAGCTCTGCAACCCCAAAAAGCCGGAGAAACCCCCTAAAATGGGAGGGGGGGAAACCCCCACAATTTTTGGGATAATTTCCTTATGGGGGAGTGCTCTGCTGGTTTCCTGAGGGGGATTTAGGGGAGAAGAGCATGCACAAAAGCAGGGGAAGAGCATGCACAGCGCGGGCCCACATTTTGGGGGGGGGGATGAAGCAAAGCATCGGAAGAGAGAATGCACCAAGCCAGTGTTTATAGGATGCAGCCAAGATGCCGAACCTTTTGGGGGGGCCCCCCAAAACACCACACCCCACAGCCTTTGGGGCGGAGCAGCACTCACCAGGTACGCGGGGCTGCCCACGATGGCTCCCACCGCCCCGGCCACGGCCCCGGCGGCCACGGTCCCGCCGGGATACCCGGTCCAGCCGGCGTCCTCGGCGTGGGAATAGCAGTAGAAGCGGACGCCGTTCATGAGCCCCTGGTAGAGCAGCCCGGCCGCCAGCCCCTTCTGCAGCCCCCGCAGCCCGTCCGCCCGGCACACGGCCACGGCCGCCCGCAGCACCCCGCGGTAGGGCCGGGGGTACGTGCCCGGGGGCTGCAGCTCGCCCTGCAGCTGCAGCCGCGTCTTCACCACCTCTAGCGGGTTGGTGAGGAAGCAGGCCAAGCACCCGGCCGTGGCCCCCAGCACCAGGTCGGTGGCCGGGGGCACTCCCCCGGCCGGGGGGCTGTTTTGGGGGGTGTACTGCAATTCCTGCAGGGAGTCGGGAGGGCGGGGGGCGAGGGCTCCCGCCGCCATCCGGCACCTGCCCGCGGGGGTGGCCCCAGGCTCCACCTTCCCGAACAACCGCAGGGAAAAAAATCCGGGGGGAGCGAGAGCGAGCGAGCGCCGCCTCCTGCAAACCAACCCCCCCCCAATCCAGCCCCCAATTTGGGGAAGGGATGTGGGGCAAAGGTCGGGCCTGGGGATGCGTCTCCGGCCGCCCCCCACCCCCTCCCCGGCACCGGCGCGGCCCCGGCAGCCGCGTCCAGCCGGGCCCGGTCTCACGTGATGGTGCTGCCCCGGCGCAAACAGGGAAAAGCAGGCGAAAAAAAAAAAAAAAAAAAAAAAAAAAGGGCGGGTAACATTGAAACAGAAACGGAGGGAAAGGAATTTTGGGGGCGCACGGAGTCACCCCCGCCGCCCCAGCCAGCCTGGGCACGAGGATGAGGACTGGAAAACTCGTTGCGGGGACTCGCAGAGGGTCTCGCCCGCCTCTCCCAGTGCTTTGAAATTGGAGCTTCCCGCGGAAAAATGCTGCGGGGGGTGGGGAATGTCGGTGTCCCGCCCCCCCGCCCTGGAGTCCTATTTTTGGGGCCGCGCAGGCACCCCCCGGGACCTCCGTGGCCGAGGCACTGCGGTGCTTGCTGAGGGACAGGACGTGTGAACCCCCCACACCCCAGACCCCTCCCCTGCCAGTGCCTGTCCCAGTCCCAACATCCCCAACACTTTTGTTTTGATGCCAGAAGTCAAGGAGGGTTTATGGGGACAGTGGGTGATGCTGGCGGTTGGCCCCATGGCTGTTTCTTTCTTTTCTAGACTGGACTAGATCTCTCGAATCTAGGGGACTGGGATTATCTCTTGGATCCAGGGATAAGAAAGGACAAAGCATGAAGACTCTGCGTCCTGATGGGTAATTCCCAGCTGAAGCCACAAACATCTCCCACGGCAGGGTTAACACTGCCGGGGTTCAGGGAGGAGCTGGAGGTGCACATCCTCCCCTCTTTTCATCCAAATCCCCTTCTCCCTGCCCAGAGCCATCCCACAGGCTCCAAAGTGACGGCAGGAGCAGCAGCAGCCCCAGTGGCAGAATCTAGCACAGGGCCCAGGCTGAGTTACCAAGGTCTATTTATTTGGGGAGGGGGGAAAGGAAGCAGATGTATGTACATATACATTCAGTCACGTAAGTTTCCTCCCACAAAAAGGCCCCGTGAACTTATATTACATAAGAAGGTCTCCGGGTTATTATTATTGTTGTTAATATTATTTAAAAGCTGGGGCTGTGCCCCAAAGTGCTCGTTGTGGAGCGCAAGTGGCGAGGGGTCCTCGCTGGCCTCGGATGCAGTGAGCTGAGGAGATGGGGACGTGTTTGGTGGTAGCCACGCGACAATGTCCCTCAGGACACCTGAAGAACATGGGACTCCATCTCTTCTCCCCAGTGCACAGGGTCAGCATTCAAACCACAAATCGGCCACTGAGATCTCCTAAAACCACGTTTAAGCCAAGTATTTGGCCCTGTTCCTTCTTCCTTAGCCTCAAATCTCCTGGACAGGCTGAGAGTGGCTCAGTGGTGTCCGGACATCCTGGGTGAGCTCTCCAGGAGGAGGCGGGGCGGTGCCGACCCCTCCCAACACAGCGGTGATTGTATGAGCAACAAAACATGCACGGCAGCGATTGAGTGTTCCCGCCTCGCCCCGACTCTGTTCGAAAATGAACAAGTCCTCAGTCCTGCTCCCCACCAGAACGGGGATGCTCGTCCCAGCTCACCCTGCTCCCACCCTCTCCCTCACTACTACTGGGACATTATTCTGTGAAAGGCAAATTATTTGCCCCATGGCAGCTGGACAAGGAGGAAGGTGCAGGTGGTGAAGTGTCCGGCTGCTCCCCAAACCATTCTGGATGTCCCTGGCTCAGTGGAGAGCGCGGGGTCCACGCTGCAGGCACGGCCCTGGTGGGGACCAAGCGATGTCAAGAGGGTTTGGGGTGCCAGTTAGCCCAATAGAGGCCCTGATCCCCAAAAGTGGGTCCCCGTGTGCTGTCCTCCCCTGGGCAGGGTTAACACCAGGGGTCCCGCTCGGCCCGTCCCCGGCAGAGGCTGTCGCTGCGCTGCCAGGCGCTGTCGATGAGGCTCTGGGCATCCTCACATTTCTTCTTCACAGCAGCATCCAGAATGGCCTTGTGCTGGAGATCGACCTGAAACATGGGTGTGGGGTGTCAGGAGGGGAACGGACAACAGTCACTTCTCCCTCTCTGTAAAACCACCCCAAATCCACATGGGCAAGCAGCCTGTGTCATGGATATGGTGACAGCAGGGCTGACCACATTCCTCCCACTCCCCTTGCCAGCACTGGGTGCTCATGGCTTGTCTTGCCAGGCTCTAAATCCCATATCCTGTGATTATATGGACCCAGAGGAGCTCCCTGGCCCTCCTGCCCTTTGTGGGAAATCTGGGTTCACCCTCCAGGGACAAATTCATCCCTCTGCCCTCCCTCACTTGATGAGGGTGTGAGGCAGGCCCACATGCTCACCTGGTAGATGTTCTTCCACGCCACATTCAGTGCTGACAGGAACCTCTCCAGTTCTGTAGTGCAACTAAAATACAGGACCCAGGGGGGCAGGAACTCCTTGCTGTCCTGAGCAAACTCCTAAACCGAGAGAGAGGCCAGGTGTCAGCACTGGGTGCTCGCCCAGCCCCGGGCCAGCGGGTCCAAAGCCCTGCCCTCACCAGGATGCAGTACTCCTTGCCAGCCTCCGTGGAGACGGCGGTGACGTCGGTCAGCTCCGCGGTGCCCAGCGAGCGGAAGAAGCTGGTCTGGCAGTCCTCGTGGCACGTGAAAGCCTTCTCGTCCGTCAGCACCAGGCAGCAGGGAACGCACGGCGTTGGGGCAACACCCTGGGGGATCACCTGCGTGGGGTGGGGAAGGGGAGGTAAAACCTGGCACCATGGAGCCACATCTCCATGGGGTGGCCTGTGGGGAAACCCTCCTGGCTCAGGATAAAGCTGCCTGCTCCATCCTGCCAGACATTCCTGCTCCCTTCAGCAGCGCCGAAGGGGCTCTGGGCAAAGGAGGGGGCCAAAGCACCCACGCTCGGGGCCTGTCCCCAGCTCACCCCTTTGGAGACAGCCTGGCAGAAGTACTGCATCCAGTCTGCCATGTCCTCCTCGTTCTCGGCGCTCAGCTCCAGGGAGGGCCGGTCCGTCAGGATCACCTGGAAGGAGTGGGGCCGGTCGGTGGTGTTGGAGCGCCGGCATCCCCCGCACTGCTCGCCACTGGGAGAGAGGGGGAGGATGGAGATGAGCAGGATGGATGGGCCAGCACAAGCCTGAAAACAGCCTCTGACTGCCCTCCCTGGGCAGCACCTCACCCCTGTTCCCAACAGACACTCATTTCCCATCTGTGACATCCCCTGGGATTGCTCCAAGGACCATCTCCAGGCTCTTGACATTGCAGGAGAGCTGGAGTTGAGCACAGTGGGTCTCCCAGCAGGGCTCCTGGAGGGACGCATCACCCTTCAGAGGCCAAGGCCCCATCCAAGGAAGGAAATGAGCGCATTTCCAGTGGCATGCCCTGGAGCCAAAACAAATGGGCACCTGCCCCCAGGCAGGAGCAGCTGGGATTCCTGCAGCATGGACCAGGTCATGATCCAGCCTGGAACCCCTCCTGGACATCCCAAGTAGCTCCTGCTCCCCAGATCCCCATGGAGTCTGGGTGTTGTGTCCTACCAGCCACTCACCCCATGTTGATGGAGAGCAGAGGGGTGACGTCCGTGCGATCTGGGTACTGGTACAAGATCCCGTTGCTGCCGTTTGGGAAGATGAGAGAGGGGGTAACTGGAGTCAGCCCAGCTCTGCCTTTGGTCCCACAGCCACCCCTGCCCTGCCCTCCACCTACGCAGCCCTGTGGGGTCACATTCCTGCTGCTGGGCACCCACAAACAGTGGCTTTAGCCACCAAACCGGTGGCTTGGCCCCTTTAGGTGGGAAGATGAGTCCTCTCCACCTCCCAGGCAGCAAACTGCTCCCAGCACCTTCTGCCAAGAGCCCTGTCTGACCTCAGCCCTGCCCCACAGCCCCAGTGCCCACCTGAGCACCACAAAGCAGGGCTTCCACTGCTCCTTGCCCAGGTAGGAGGTGCCTGCCTTGTAGTGCAGGATGCCGTCCTTGGTGACGGCGTGCTCTGCAGAGGAGCAGCTGCTGCTGGCAGGTCCCAGAGCCTCATCCATGGGGTCCTCCCAGTGAACGAGGCCGTAGAAACGCACAACCACGTTGCACGCCTGTAAGAACCAGGAGAAGTCAAGGGAGTCTCCTGTGAGCCTTCATCACCTGCAGTCATGGCAGCGATATCCAAACTCACCTCACACTTGGACTCCTGTGCCACAAACTTGGCAAGTGCCAGTTTCTCCATGGTGGCATCCGTGAGGATACTGGGGTAAGGGGGTTCCCGGCACCCTTTGATCATGGCTGACTTCAAGGAGACCAGGAAGAACCTGAGAGGGAGGCAGAGATCCCTGACAAGGCTGGGGCAAACAGCCCCTCATCTCCCCCATACACTCTGGTGCCCAAGGGACTTGTGGGCCTCTGGTCTTCCAGACCACAGAGTCGCAAAATCAACCTACAGACCAAAGGTGATGGGAGGCTGCAAAGGCTGAACTCCAGAAAGGAAATAGGTGACACCGGGAGGTGGTCCCTCATCCCAGCACAAATCCCAGTATGACCTGATGGTCACCTCCCTGAGCTGCCAGCACACACAGAGAGCTGGGGACATGCCTTGAAGCTCATCCCTGCTCATACCAAGTGACACAAGTGACACATGGTCTGCACTGCCCAGAGTGCCAAAGCTCAGACAGAGGGGTCGAGTAACTGTTAATCCAGGGAAGATACTTTGGTTGTATCCATGCCTGAGGCATTTCCAGCTGTCAGCTGGGTTCAGCCAGTGGCATCAAACCAGTCCCCAACCCCTCACGGGTGGCAGGACTGTTATGAAGGGCTGTCTCTGGAGTCTCCCACTGTCCCCAAGTCCAAGAATTCCAGAGTTCCACACCAGTTCCCACTCACTCGGTGAGAGCCATGTCGGCAGTGTCGAGCAGGAACTGCTTCCTCCGGTTGGTGCACACCAGGGTCACTGTCTGCTGATCCAGCCCAACCTGTGCCACACAGCAATGGTTAGGGAGGCCAGGCACAGGATGAGGGGCAACAGAGCAGGGCTGACCAGGCTTCTGGCCCCGGGGAGAGGGTCAGTGGTCACTCTGCTGCCCACGCAAAGACATGAGCAAGGTAGGCACCCACAGAGGTGGCACTGGAAGGGGCATCACTGCCAGCTCTCCCAGTCTCAAACGTTCACTGCCCAGAACACTCTCCATGGACACAAACACACCCTCACCCGTGGACAGGTGAGAGCTGCTCCCCCCGGCCGGACTCACCGAGATGTAATCCAGCTCATTGTAGGACACGGCCTCCTCCACCATGTACGGCTTCTCCGCTGCCCCTGGCACAGACAGAGAGCCACATGAAGGGGGGCACAGCACCCCCTCTGCAGCAGCAGCAGCAGCGATGCACCTGCAAACCAAGCCATGGCCCAGGCAGCACAGAGCCACGGGACACGTGTCCCAGGGCTCCTGGGGGACAAGGCAATCTGAGCTCCCTGCTGTGACCATGGGACTCAAGGGAACTGGCAGTGAAGGCAATGATGGCCTAATCCATGGACAGGCCACGGATGGAGCCTCCCTCCCTGCCACTGAGGGATGAGATACCTTTCCGGATCAGGTACACATAGCAATCTGTCAGCAGGACGTAGATCAGCTGTAGGTTCCCTTCCATGTGCCCTGTGCTCATTCGGATCATCTGCATGGAAAGAAAAGAGCTCTCAGCCCTGGGCTGATGCAGGCACAGAGCTGATCTTTTGATTGATGGAGATCCCTTACCCTGAACAACTGCTCCTCGTTCTCCCGAAAGACGTGGATCATCAGCAGGAGGAGATGGTTGTTATCCACCCTGCGGAGAGAGACAGCAGAGGGTGGACATGGATGTGAGGCTGGGTGAGTCCAGGAAGAGCAATCCCCTTCCTTGTTGAACATGTCCATGATTTGGGCACTTGTTAGCTCCCCAAGGCCTTCTCTTCCTGACCCTTTGTGCCGCCTCTTCATCCTGGAGAAGGATGGGCTTTGCCCCCCAAACCGAGGACAAACAGAAAGGCGTCAACTTGAGCTCAAGATTGTTTCAAAGATGCCCTCCCTGCTGAGCAAACCCTTCCTCACCTGAACTCGGAGGGATGGGTCAGCTCCGAGGGGCTGCCCTGCCCTTCCTCCACCCCAGAGTCCTCAGCGCTGCTCAGGGAAGGGCTGGGCTGCTCCTCCTTGGGCTCACAGAGAGCCTGCGGGTTGGTGGTTTCTGTCTGGCTAGGTTGAGGTTCATCACTCGCCCTTTCAGACTTCTCTACTGCCCCAACTGCTTCTCCCTCTCTGCTTTCTTCTTCTTCAGGAGCCTCAGGGCTACCAGAAACATGTGGCGGTTGGCCAGGCCCTGGAGGGTCATGGTGGCCACCACCTGGTGCAGCAGCGTTTGGACTCTCGACGGTAAATCGGTAGAAGTCCATGGGGGCTGAAATCCCCTCGCTAAAGTCGCCAGAGGACGATCCATCCGGGGTCTCCCCTGGCGTGCCGGTCCGAAAGGGCTGCCCGGAGGGCTCCAGGGCGGCGTTCCAGCCCCCGGGGTCCAGCTGCCCGTTGAGCCTGTCCATGACCTTGCTCAGGGGCTGCCCCACGCTCTCCATGGACGTGTCCTTCATCTCGGGGATGCGCAGGGCCAGCGGGCCAAGGGCAGCGCGCTCCCCGCCCTCCTCTGGCCTGCCCGGGGCAGCGGGGCCTGCATCCCTCGGCGGATCCTCCCCGTCCCTCGGCAGCTCCTCCCTGTCGCTGAGCCCATTGACGCCGCTGTCCCCGCTGGCCTCGGGCGCTGCAGGTGCCGGGTTGTTCACGGCCTCCTCAGGCTTCACTTTCTTCTTCTTGCCTGTCTTCTTCTTCTTGGCTAACCTGTGGGAGAGAAGAACGTCACCCACTGTGCCTGTTTAGACTCTGCAATATGCACGGGGGTCCAACAACATTCCTTCGCAATCTTCCCTATTGCAGAGAAATTCTTCTAATCAAGAACATCACTCAGTGTGCAGCCGTGCAGAGCCCTCATCTCTGTGCCAGTCTGCATGAGACAAGGTATGGGCACTTTCTCCTACCTATCCCAAAAAGAGGTGTCACTGCTGACACAGCACCTTGGGCTTCCTTTCAGCTGTAAAGGGATCACAAATGGTTGCGGCACTGAAGTGACGTGGGAGAAATCCCTGGTTGAGATCAAGAAGCTGGGAAGGGAGGAGGTTTCTGGAGGTGGCAACACTGTGTCCCCACATGCCAGGAGAGGGAGATGCAGGTTGGAGCACACCAGGATGTGCTGCAGAAGTGCTCTGGCACCTACAGCACCCAAAGTGCTGCCAGGTCACCCCTGTTTGGGAAGCGAGCCCAGTGCTCCCCTTCCGTCTCCCCCATGTGGGATGATGTGTAAAACCCAGCTGCTGTGCTCCAGCACAGCCCTGCTGGGCGGGTCTGGGGAGTCCCCATCGCTGGGTGGGAGCAGACAGAGCCTTGAGCTCTTTGTCTGGATTGAGGGCTCTGAGGGATCCCTTGGGGAATCTCCCCTGCAGGAGTCAAACACCCAAACCCTGGCCAGGAGCTCTGCAGAGGCATCTCCCATGACAGGTTTGGCCACAGCTCACCGACAAACAGGAGGAGGGACAGGATGGGAGACAAGATCCAAGCCCCAGAGCTGCTGCAAAGCTGCCACCAGCTGGAGAGAGCTCCAAATAAACGCTCATGGATTACTCTGAGCCCTCTGACGCACACTGGCGGGGAAAGGGGGTGATGTGGAATCTGCCCAAGGGACCCAGCCCAGCCCCACAGGGCTGAATAAAGGCTGCAGCACAGAGACTGTCCTGGCTGGGATAGAAGAGGTGGCGCATCCTCAGCAAGAGGAGCCACCTCTTCTGAGGCCAGCAGCTGTGTCCCTACCTGATGACCTCCAGCTCCGTGCAGCTCTCGGACTGGTCCGTTCCCTCGGGGGTGGCCTCTGCCTTGTCCCGGGAGGCCGCGTGCACCGGCGTGGTGTCGGCGGAGGACGGCGCCTCGGCTCTGTCCTCGTTGAAGGGGTTGTGGCGCTGCGTGGGGCTCCTCGCCGCGGCCCTGCTGCCGTTGGCCTCCGAGGCGGCGGAGCGCGGGCAGCTGAGCGTGTCCGTCAGGTCCCCGTCTGCAGGACAGGGTGGAAGAGCGGATCAGCGCCGGCTCCTGGACACAGCCAGATCAAGCCAAGCCACACACCGGGGGCTCGGGGCACTGTGTGGGCACCACGCCACTGGCAGTGCCAGCAGCTCTTGGCGAGGATGGACAGGGAGGCCAGTGTGAGACCCTGCACCCCCTCTGCAGTTCAGAGAATGCCTGGACACAACAGCTCGGTCACCCAGGAGCCAGCAGCCCGATGGAGAGCAGAGGTGGTGTCTGTGGGAGGAGTCTGAGGGGTCCTGGGGCCATTGCTCCTGAGCAAGGTGACAGCGAGCCACGAGGCTGCTGCTTCTCCCCTGCCGTGACCATGGGAAGGTGCTTGCTCAGCCAGAAGGGCAGACACAGAGCCAGCCCATGGAGCAGCAATCCTGACAGAGCTGGCTGCTCTCCTCTGCTCACATGAGACACACGTGGGGGCTGGAGGGTGCTGGAGAGGGGACACAGCATTCAGCAGGCAGCACAGACAGGGCAGAGCACAAACAGCTGGGCCCGTGTTAGTCTTCAGAGGGAAAAAGAGCAATGGAGAAGGGCTGCAGGAGTCATGCTTGGACTATTATTATTTATTATTCATCCAAAATCATGGTTAAAGGAAAGTTATCCATGCCCTTCTCTTCTCCAGCACCATTCCTGGTCTAGTGGAAGGTGTCCCTGCCCATGACAAGGGATTGGAATGAGATGATCTTTAAGGTCCCTTCCAACCCAAACCATTCCATGATTCTGATTCCTTTCCACAGTCAGCTAAAAAGACCCCTTGGGAAGAGAACCACAGCCCTGGCAGACTGATTTGGAGTGCAGGATTTGAGGAGGAAAATGAAATCTCTTGTAAAACTCTACTCCAGGCAGTTCGTGCTGCATGATTTCAAAACTCCATTTTGTTCTCACTGAAAGTGCTGCCCTGGAGCAGGGAGAGTGTGGAGCTCCACCAGGGAAGTTAATCGGGTTTTAAATCCTCAAATTCAGAGGGATCTGCCTTCCCCCAGCATCCCTGGGCTTCAGCCTCCACCCAACACACCCACTGGAGCTGTGGCTGCACCCTGGGTTTGGAAATCTGCTTTGTACCCTCCAGGAACAGGTTAAACCACCTCTGTGACATCCCTGTGCGTGGGGTAAGAAAGAAGGTAAAGAGGGAGCATGTTAGAGCTCAAGAGCAATCCACATGGAATTCAGGCAGATTTGCCCAAATAGTCCCCAAATATTCAGGTGGTCCCATCAGGCTCCATCCAGCTTTGAGCTGCAAAGGATGGAATGTGGGAGTTTCCTCTGGGGCTGAAGCAGAGAGGATGCTGCTCCAGTGGAGGATATGCACAGGGGCTGCATGCAGAGGAAGAACAAATTCCTTTCACTGGGCAAGTGCTCTTGGCCATAAAGGCCAGAGGTAGCTGGTAAGTGTTTAACAAGTGGTAAAATTAATAAAAGTAACAAATGTAGTGACCCAAAGTGAGCATGGCCATGTGCTGGATATTGTGGTTTCATGGGAGAAGTTTTGGCACAGGACAGGATGATCCAGGGAAAACAAAACCTCCCAAACTAATACCTGCAAAATGCCCAAAATTAAAGGCAGCAGACTTAGTTCAGCTGTTTTCCAGGGCTTTCAGGAAACCAATAATAGTGGATCAATTTTTCAGTCAGCACCTTGTGTGCTTTACCCCAAAGAGGAAATCCATGGCATGAGGGCAGCTGGCACATCCCACATTTCAGGCCTGTACAGAATTCCATCAGGACAGGGCAGCTGGTTGTTAAAGAAACAAACATGGGAGCATGCAGCAAGCTCAGGGGGCAGCAATGCAGAGAGAAAACAAAAATGCTGTAAGAGATGAGCGTGTCCCACCTTCCCAGTCTCTGCTGGGCATGGTCTGCATTGCTGGAAAGACATCTCCAAAATCATAATCTACAAAAATGAGGGATAAAACCCAGGATTAGAAATACAGGTAGTGGGGAGGGAAGTGGGGGAGAGGGGAAAGTGTGAAGGGGATTTGGGGAGGGAGATGGGAATGGGGAGAAACAAAACAATCACCCACTGGTATCTGAAACACAAGAGAAAATAGGGAATGTGGGTATGAATGGAAACCAGCTGCACTAATGGTTGTTCCTTCTGGAACAAACAGTGTTATGGGAGCTACAAAGGGACCAGGGAAGGGTGAAAGCCCCATTATTCAAGCTGCTGGGAAGCGAAACCAGATAAACAATGTCACCTAGGACTTGATCCTCTCTGGGAAGCAATTTAATCTCTCTGTGCCTCAGTTTCCCCACTTCACACTTACCTCCCATAGATACTGTGATGTTTGACTCATGAATGTTTGCAAAGCCAGGGATCTGATTAAAGGGGAAAACTTGTCCTCTGATCCTACAATCCCCAGTTCCACCTACACTCTCAGGGTAGAGACATGCTCCTGTTGAAACGATGAGCAGGGTAATAGTTACAGGGAAAGGGTAAATTCCTCCACACCAGAGGAGCAGCAGCAATTCCTGCCCTCCTGGCTCCTGGTCCAGCATTCCTACATCAGCACCAAATCCCTCTGTGCACGGGGAGACTGAGACACAGAGCCCAGCCACTGCCTGCACACATGGAATAGGCTGAGATGATACCAAACCCAAAATCCATCTCCAGAATCTCCTGGATCTCTACTCCAAAGCTCTCTTCTCTCGAGCTTTAAGCAGCCATCCACCAGAAGGCTGGGGACACCCAGTGATAGGGACAGGCAGGAGATGTCTGGCACAAGACATGCTCTGCTGAGGGAGGAGCAGGAATGCAAACCCAGAGGTGCAGCACAACAGCTCTTATGCCAAACCTCTGGGGACAGAGAACCTTCCTCTGTGATTTTTATTTCTAGGCTCCTTGTGCTGTCTCCAGTTTCCCTGGGACACCGGAGATTTGGCATGAGCAAGTCCCTAAAAATCAAACCCTTTCCTGAGTGCAGATGTGGTGAGACCAAACCAGTGCTGTGCTTCCAAGTCCTTTGTTAAAACAACACCAATGCCCATCCCAGGCTGTTCATTCTCAGCATCTTTAATACCTGCTGGCTCTGTCTTGCTCATAAAAGGCAACTGGTGACCCTTGTCTTGAGGAAACCCATCTGTGTGTGGGCTCAATCCCAAATTCCCTGCATCCATCTAACAGCTCATTCCATTCCAGTTCTATTCCACAATCTCTTTTGCTCAAACTGACATAAAAACCAGGACAGGGCCAATGCATTTTGGATTAGGAACAGCATCAGCAGAGCTGCTGCTTTATGTGAACATGGTGGGTGCAGGACAGGAGCTCCCTGCTCTGGCTGCAGCAGATTCATGGAGCAGACACAAGGTACGTGTCTGCCCAGGTCATCAGGAACAACATCCAGCCTCTCTGAAGGGCTAAGGGGGTGGGTAAGACGATTTATCAGGCTGCTCAAGATGTATCAAGAGGAAAAACCAACACCTCTGAGACCACTGGCTGCCTTTCTCCCAGACTGAAGACACAGAGAAGACTCAGGAAGCTACTGCCCTGCACATGTGGGTCTCTGGACTGCAAAACAAACAGTTAAAAACCTCCCCTGCAGCCCAGTGTCCCTGCTGGCCTGGAAGCCACATTCAGACACAGGACTGGCCTTTACTCTGGGGGGAAGAGTCCTCCAGTTCTTGCTAAAACCCCCAGGATGGGAATGTGGCCTGGGGTGTCTGCAGGGGATGTCCTTCTCTCCCAGTCCGAGGCAAAGAATCAGCACAGAATGGTTTGGGTTGGAAGAGACCCTAAAATTGACCTAATTCCACCCTCTGCCATGGGCAGGGACACCTTCCACTATCCCAGGCTGCTCCAAGCCCCATCCAACCTGGCCTTGGACACCTCCAGGGATCCAGGGGCAGCTACAGCTTCTCTGGGCACCCTGTGCCAGGGCCTGCCCACCCTCCCAGGGAAGAATTTCCTCCTAATACCTCATCTAAATTTCCCATCTTTTTGTTTAAAACTCTTAGTTTAAACCCATTCCCCCTTGTCCTGTCTCCCAAGGATTTAAGACAGGAGAGACTTCCAGCCTGGCTGCTGGGTCTCCTGCTTTGGTCTCTTCCAGTCTAAAATCTGCTGCCTTATCTGAAGGGGATGTGGGAAGAACACAGCCCTGTCCACACTGTCCCCAAAACCCACTGACCCTCACTGGATGGAGCAATGGCACTGTCGTCCCATTCCAGGTTGGTGGAGGTGACAGAGTTGAAGGAGTTGAGGGAGAGGCTGTCGGAGCCATGCACGGAGCTGGGCAGGCGCTCCTCGAAGTCCAGCAGGTGCTGAGGCTTGTAGTAATCCGGCATGTATGGGGCCAGATCCAGGTACGGAGCATCCTGCAGGGCAGGGAATGTGCTCAGAGTCAGGCTCCAGTCACTGTTACTGGCACAGCTGGGGGGAAAAGCCACCCCACTGAAACGGTGGGACTGAAGGTCCCTTCTCAGTGTCCTTGAAGGTCCCTTCTCAGTGTCCATCTCAGAGGAAACCCAGCGGTTTTACCAAAGGTTATCCAGTGGATTTGTGATTTCTGGAGGGACACCAGGATTTTGTACCACACTTGCAGAGCTCAGCTCTTTTATCCCCATCAATCTGCCCTGCAGCTGCCTTGCTCCTCCTCCAAACAGTGAAGAACTGATGAACAGGAATAAATCCCATTGTTGGATCCCCAAAGACCTAAAAGTCTTTCCCAAAATCATCAGCGTCATGTTTTCAGCTGAAGGTCCACCCTGGACCAAGCAGAGGGATCTGTCCCACCCTGGACTTCCCCTGCTCCACATTCCACTCTCCCAGAGCGAGGAGAACAGATCAAACGCTCACCAGGTCCAAGTCAAAGCGAATGAACTCCAGTCCAGACACCAGCGTTAAGAACAAGGTCAGATGGTCATGACTGCAGACCAGGGCGTTCCTGCCGCAGGGAGGAACAAAAGAGCTTTAGAGATGAGGGAAAGAGGAGGAGCAGCTACAAGCGCCCTTCTGTTTCTTTGGGGGCGTCTCCAAGCTGCCATAGATAGCCCTGGAGCTGGCAGCCCACTCCTTGCCTCTGTGGGCAGTCACTACATGCTGTCCCTCAAAATAAGCTACAGCCACATTTCCAAGTGTCCAGCAAAGCTGGGTGCCTGGACAGGAGCTCAGCGGCTCCTTGGAAATCATGGAAAAATATAAAGAGTAAAAGCAGGAACTAGGAGAAATGCTTGCAGGGCCTCAAAGAGATAAGAGGACAGTGTGTTCACATCTAGGACCTTTAAATTAACCACATAAATCCCACAAGGAAAAATCAAACCCTGATCAACTGCTTGTCCCCCACTGGCAAATTCAGGCTGGCTTCTGACAAGGAGGAATATCAAACGTTGCCCAAGAAGGAGTTGGGATACTCACTTGACATAGTACTTGTGCAGCAGGCTGAGGTTCTCCTGGAACAGCCTCAAGTAGCTCTCCAAGGAATTTTCGTTGAGGGCAAGGTATAGCCAGGCCCGGCCTGGAAGGAGAGCAGCAGAGAGATTTATCTGGAAACACCTGAGAAGTGACACAAGCCTAGAAAGAGTCACGAATTAGTTAAAACCCCTCAGATCATTCATTCTTATCATTTGAGGGGAGCAATTATGAGGGAAATCTGCAAGGGGAAATGCCATTGAGAGATTCATGATTTGGAGTAAAATTGGTGAGAGACACAACTGTGTCTCTCCAGCAAGATGGGAGCCCTGTCAGCAATGACGGGAGATGGGAGAAGCTGAGGGAGAATCGCTGCGAATCAGCCCAGGTGAGATTTGACACAAATTCTGGTGCAGAGAGAGGTGACAGTAGAGCCTGTGCTCAGCTCTGCTCTCACCAGTACAGGCCCAGGACAAGGCAGCTGTTTGGATAAGCAGGCATAGAGGATCTGGGCACGGTCCTGCGTCAAAAGTGGCCTCGATGGTCCCAAACATCTGCTATGGACAACTCGGAGCAGGGAAAATGCAGAATCACACACATGACTGCTACAGCAAGATGTGGGGTGAGAGGGGATGCTCCCATCTGCCAGGAACCCTTCCCAAAGGCATGGCCCCACAGGACTCCCATCTGCCAGGAACCCTTCCCAAGGGCATGGCCCCACAGGGCTCCCATCTGCTAGGAACCCTTCCCAAGGGCATGGCCCTGAAGGACTCCCATCTGCTAGGAATCCTTTTCCAAGGGCATGGCCCCACAGGACTGCCATCTGCCAGGAATCCTTTTCCAAGGGTATGGCCTTACAGGGCTCCCATCTGCCAGGAACCCTCTTCCAAGGGCATGGCCCCACAGGACTCCCCATCTGCCAGGAACCCTCTTCCAAGGGCACAGCCTCTTGGGTTTCAGGGCAGCAGAAGCCAGGCTACACCTCAGCACCCGACCCTGAAGCACAGTGACATTATTTCCAGAGACCTCACACGGTCATGGCAGGACTCCCACCTCCTTGGCACAGGCTGCCCAGGGAAGTGGTGGAATCACCATCCCTGGAAATGTTCAAACTACGTGTGATGTAGCACTTGGGGATGTGGTTTAGTGGTGGGCATGGCGGTGCTGGGCTAATGGTAGGACTCGATGATCTTGGAGGTCCTTTCCAACTTTAACAATCCTGCGACCTGGCTTCCAATGGCTCCCTCGATCCACCAGCAGCCCCAACTCCTCAGCACAACGTGGGCCTCCCCAGGTGTCCCCAAAGCGAGAGCTGGGGACACTGTGAATACTCACTGCGTCCCAGGTTGGTGGCCACGTGCTGCAGCACTTCAATCTGTTTGATGGCTTCCCGGCGTGTGAAGTGAACAACCAGCACCCAGTACCCCGAGGAAAGATCTTGCAGTCTGGAGGAAGAAAAATCCCAGAGGAAAATTAAGCAAAAGCTTCATTATCTCCACCCCAATCCCCGCCTGGATGCTTTCCCCATGCTGAAGCTCCACACCAGGCTTTGTCCATGGGGAAAAGCAGCACCCCAGAGGTGGGCTCCAGGCTCACCCGTACAGCAGAGCATGGTCCAGGTGTTCACAGAGCCGCTGCAGGACCTTGTCATGGTTTCTGATGGCCGGTGTCTCATCTTCACAGGCAGCAAAGTAGCTCTGCAGCTGCAAAAAGAAGGCATGAGATGACTGGAATGGCCTTCTCCAGCCCACAAGGAGCAGGTGGAGGTGCCAAAATGCTCATATCCAGCACTGAACAGTTTTTTGTGATCTCTCAGCTTCCTAAACCCTGTTGCAGGTTTTACTTACAGGGTGTAGCCGATGGTTTTGAGAGGACCCTAAAGGCACTAGCTACAGGAAGAACCTTGCCCAGGGTCCCCACGTCTCACAGCCCAGCAGTGCTGTGGTGGCTGCACAACCAAGTTCCCTCATGGTGAGCAGCCTCTTCCCTCCCAGCCAACACTGCAGCAGGGTCTGGTGGTTCCTCTGCAGCCACCACAAAGTGGTTCAGAGCAGAAATAAACCCCAGCTCTGCTCTGTTTCTGGCTCTGACATGGATGAGGCCTCTCCTCGGTTTTGCTAGAAATCCTAGAAATCCCCTCGGACCCAAATCCTATATCCCTTCCCAGCTGACCCACAGGCCTCCTCCTGCCCCCAGAGCTTAGGGATCTATTTAGGTCCTGTCTCACACACCCTCGGCATCCAGGCAGGGAGATTACTCTCCTGGGATGTAATCTCAGCTGGACAGGCCATGGCTGTTTGCTGGCAACGCGCACGAACAGCTCAGCTGAGCCACAACAATATTAGAGACAATATATATGTTATTTTAGTGATCTGACATGTCTTTGCCAAACCTCACTAGATGATAGATGTGTAAAACCCAAAAACTTGACATTACTGTGCTTGTCAAGTCTGACCTGTCCCCCAAAACAGGTTTCTCCTCCAGAATCATTACTAGAGAAGCTCCTTTTGGAAAAATCATCCAGTCTTGATGTGCAGTTAGCCAGGGGTCAGAGAACACCTCAGGTCCCCTGGGAACTGATCCCAACAACACTCTTAAGAGTATGAACATATCGAGTTCCAACACCCTCCTGGCCTGAAGACCTTGAATCCCTCTGGAGCTCTTAGGTAAGATGGCAGAGCCAGACGTGTTCCTGCACGGAGCTAGTCCCAGCCCTTCCGTGAGAGAAAACTGCTGAGCTGGAGAACGGCAGCCAGAGCTCCCCCGCCCGATGGCACAGCCCTGCTCTGCCTGTCCCTGTCCCAGCAGGTGAGTCCCCTGGGGAAGCAGATACACAACCAGGTGGTGATTGCAGAGGCACCTGTGGGTGTTCTGGAGACCCTCAGGGGCTTTCACAACACCCAGGTGAGACCTGGAACATTTCAGCTTGACTGCACCTATCCATTCTTGGGAGGAAGCTTTTCCAGAAGATTCCCACTATTCATAGGCAGCCCAGACTGACACAGAGAGTAAAATGCCCCAAAATCCCACTATTTAAGAAAAAATTCAGGAGGTACTTGCAGCCAGTCTTTGAAGCTGCAGCCAGGACACCAGAGGAAGAAACAAACCTATAATTTAGAGCCATATCTCTCGGGTGATGGATAGATGGAGTCATGGGGATGATCTCCAAGAACTGGAGCTCACTAAAATATCCAAATTTTGGGAAAACTGAGGCAGAAGCAAAGATCTCACAGGACATGAGCCAGCACTTGAAGGCAGAAATTCCCAACTTGTCCCAGCCAGGCTGTGGGCTCTGCAGGGAGCTGGGGTGCCCTTGGAGGAGGTTCTGGGTGTTTCTGCAGCCTCTGTGCTGGATTGGGGAAATGCAGCTGTGGGGGACAGCTGTGGGGAACAAGAATAAATCAGGCATTTTGTTAGCTCACCACTGAATAAAAGGAGACACAGCTTGGGGTGGTCTGTTTGGAGGGAACTTGGAGCCTGTCTGTGCCTCTGACCGGAGGAATTCCTCGTGACAGAGACACTCCAAGCCTGGCCAGCAAAAGAAATGAGGAAACAGAAGTATTTCCTCTTTTTTCTTTCCTCCTTTCCCCCAAAATAACTCAGAACTTCGTCATGTTCTTTCCTGCAGCACAGCTCCCATCCCTCTCCATGGACTGATCTGCTCCTGTCATCCAAGGGTGCAAACTATTAGCAAATGGTGCCTGTCTCCACCTCAAAAATTGATTTCTCTTCTTTGGAAAAATCCCAATCTTCCCCCAGGAAGGGGTTTAGGTTTTGAAGGGCTCATTCTATGTTACACCAAGGGCTGGTGTCCCTTTTAGCTGCTCTGCAAGGAGCACTGAGCCTCCTGCTCTGCACAAACCAGCTCCCCCTACATCCCCTTCCTGGGGAGGCTGCTGGAAAACCTGGCCCCACGGCCATACCAGAGCAAACCCACCCCAAAAGGCTCAACCCCATCCCTGTGGCACATCAGTGACCAGAGGATGGACCGCTGTGACTGTGCTTTGCTCAGAGTCATGGGGTCACACCGGCCCACAGGGCAGGAAACACGCGCTCAGCAGTTTGGGATCGGGATTCTGGCACTCCGAGTCACGGCCTTTTAGGAGCTGTGGGTCACAGGGAAGCCACAAGGGCTCACTCCCACTGAGATGTGCCACCGTGTCCCCATACAGCACTGCACCCAAGGACGGTGCCATTCCCTCCAAAATAAACACCAAAGGCTTCCAGTGCTCAGCCAGGGGCAGGCACAGCTCACTGGAGCACAATTCCCAAAAGACATCAGCCAAGTGAATCTCTGCCCAGCTACCCTGTCCAGGGAGGAAACAAGACACAGCAAGCCTCGGGATCTCCTGGGTGGAGTCATCCCTCCGGCCAGGGTGGGGAAAGACTTGCAAAAGCTGATGGGGAGGTGTTTCTGGCTTGGGAAGAAGGGTGAAGACACACAGAGAAAAGTTAGGATAAAACAGCTTTCCCAACTGGGAAACAAAGTCCAGCTGAGCTGTTTTTCAAAGATCCAATGCCTAGATGAAAACCTGTAGGAATCACGACCATGAGCATCATGAGGGATGATCCCAGCACCTGCCCCTGAGCCCCTGAGCATGGTGATGGGAGCAGTGATGTGGCACTGCCCCAAAAAATGGCACTTAATAGTGTTTATGTGGAGTCTCCTGTAAGTTGTTATAAAACACACATGGATAATTGAACCAGCCTCTCCCTCCGCAGTCAGACCTGACTGGGAGGTGGTGACCAAACTTCATGAAGCATCCACAAAGCAGCTCCCTGACACAGCAATGCCATGGCAGTGAGCCGGGCTGGAGCCAGAGAGATCAGGAAGGAGGCAAATAATTGGGTCAAAAACACCATCCCTGGGTTTCCGGACAGATGCTCTTCCCCTTGTCTCCTCTGTGCCTCAAATCCAGAAGGAAGGGCTGAAGGCTGGCTCAGATGGAGGCCAATGCCTGGAGCCCTGACCCGGGGCTATTTATAGACATTCCAGTGGCCAAAAGAAGCCCTGTTGGCATGCAGAAGGCATCCCAGCCATCCATCCACTGGGACCACTCCACAGCCCCAGCCAGGTCTGAACATCAGCATTCCTGGGACAGAACCTGCTCAGGGAGAAGGCCACAACAGCTCAGCCTGGGAGAGCCTGGAGCAGAAGGGTGTTTGTCCAACAGGAACAGACCTGGCTGCCACTGGGAAACACTCGCACCTCATCCCCACCGAGGAGGAGGATTTAATTGCTGTTTATTAATCACAAGTTCATTTTTCTAGCAGTGACACGCCCCACACCACGCTGGCACGCACGAGAGAGGCTCTTCCTTGCACAATTTTATAACCTATTACTGCAGTGGTTCTCAATGAGTGTGAACATTTCCAGGCTGATCTGCAGAACTCCTGTGTTGCAAGGGAAGCCAACAAATAATCAGGGAGGTGTTCTGGAAAGCCCATTCCCAAATTTAATCATTCTTGTGGTGGTTTTGAAATCCCTTCAGTAATTCTAAAAACGCATTGGAATACTGAAATAGTCTCCTGACCTGCTCAGGGCTGGCCACAGCTCAACTGAGTCCACATCTCCCCTCCGTAAATCTGTCCTGCAGATGTTTCACCAGCAGCTTTCCAACATCAATTCCATTTCACTTGTTCTGCTTGATATTTCCATGGCAGGACAAACACGGTGGAAGAACAACAAACACCCTCTGCATTCCTCAGCTCCTTAACTGGGATGGGAGAGATGAGAGGTGCTTCAAAACCCTCATTCCCACCCACGGCACATGGACTGAGGTGAGGGGTTTTCTCCAGCTGGAAGAGCTGAGCACCCTCAGAAGCAGTCCTAGAGCTCCAGGGAGCACAAGAAAGGCCAACTGACCTTGTCCAAAGCAATGACAGCTCCAGGGAAGACACACGGGAAGGGCCAGGACAGACACCTCAGAACTGTCACTTTCACACCTGCTCAGGGAGTACAGATATTCAATGGCAAATGGATAAAGAGGAGGCTGAACTCCTGTGCCTGGAAAATTCCTAGTTTTCCATACCATCCATAAAAGCAGGCTGAATGCCATGGCAGGAGCACTAGTCTTTCTCATACATTTGTACAACACAAAGCCCTAAAACTCCAGCTCTAGCAGGACATTTTGGAGGTCACACACATGATCTGACTCAAAACTCCTAAAAACCAGCACTGGCTTCAGTTCCCAGATTCCCACTTCATGCACCTCACCTTGATATTGCGGTTTTTTCCAGAAAAACTCACCAGGCACATTCAGAGCATCAGCACCTGGAAGGTACCACGAGTGCCAGTGGAGCAACCTGGAGATGTAGAGGGACAGGGGCCTGACTCAAGTGAAGCTGAAGCCCACAGCTAAGTTGCTCCTTGCTGGAAACACTGAGCTTTGAAGCATTCCCAATCCAATGCCAGCACGATTGTCACCTCCTGGAACACATACACATCTCAGCTCACACCCCCCAAGCTTTTCTGTGGCTTTCCTTCACTGTTTCTAAGCAGCAAAGCTTGCAGCAGGCTGGACCCACATGTGGCTCAGACAAGGATAGGATTTTTTCCAGTGGGAGTTTTTAGGGAGCATCCTGTTCCTCTGTCACAGCGAGCAGAGCAGGGGCTGAGTACAGAATTGGCTGCAGGGGAACAGGGGTCCCTGAGCTAACCAAAGGCAGGTAGGAAGGTCACATGCTCAGCATAACAGAAAAATACATTTTATGGGGGAAAAAAAAAAAGTCCAGCGGCAAACACACCAGAAGCAAGCAAAGTGCTGCTCTCCCAGGGAGCTGCTGCTCCCTCACACGCCAGGTATCGCAGCTTTGAGTCCCTCCCCACCACCCATGGCCTCTGGCCCCTGCTTCATTCAGTTACACCTCTTGAACGAGCTCACCAGAAGTGGGGAAAGCTGAAATCACTTAACAGCCACCAAAATTGTGCAATCAGAAGCAGAGAGGCTTGGAGGCTTTCCTTTAGCTCCTTGGGAAAACCACAGCCAAATTTACCCTCCTTAACCGGCTGCTCTCCCAAGCAAAATGCTTTGTGTTAGAGGAGAACAAATGAGATCGTTTAACTCCCAAAATGTTATCACAGGCTTGTCTGCCCTCAGCTCCAGAGCTGATTTTGGGTGTTATGGAGGATAAACATCAGTTAGTTACCTGCAGAACGAACTCTGGATCATCACCAGCCCTGTGGTGGTGTGAGTGTGACTACCAGAGCAGCTCCTGGATGGCCAGGATGGATCTCCATCCAGCAGATCCTCGATGGATCAGGAAGGATGAAACTTCCTGATCACTGGGATGAGGCAAGAGGAATTTCTAAAGAGATAAACCTTGAAATACTCAAGCAATCCAAGCAATACACAGCTGTGATGAGAGCAGAACCACAGCACCAAAGAGACAAAGCCCTTGGAGGCCTACCAAAACACATCTGTGGACTTGCTGAAAGCACCTGAGTGACCCCTGTGTCTTTTCTTCATGGACAACTCAGGAGCTCCATGAGATTGCTGCTACTTCACCCCCAGGCTTTTGGCAGCTGGGAAACCTGGTACACGTGGCAAAGGCAGGACTACCCTCTTCATGTGGTCCCTGCAGCAGTAACAGAAGTGGGGAGATGTGAGTGAATGAGAGGAAAGACCCTGGCAGAGCTAAAACCCCTGTGGTCGTCTTTGAGCCAGAGAGGTGCTTCTCAAAAGGGAACAGAAGACAAGAGATTGCTTTGCTGGTTTCACATCTCCAGAGCTGCTGCCTCTGTGCTGGGCTAAATAAATGCAGCCAGGCAGAGATGAGCACATTACCTACGTGATTTGAGTAGGGATGCTCCACTCCAGCACTCCCTGCTCCTCTCCATGACACGGGGGCTCTAAGCCATGCCCAAGCCCACCCTCCCTCGCCTTGCAGGAGAAGCAGAGGTGTCACAAGGCAGAGCTCAGCAGCTCAGGAGACTGCAAAGGCATTTCAAAGGTACAGGGCTAAAAATCCAACCCGGAGACGGGCAGCAAAGGCTCCGCATTAACTCGCTGTGAGGGCAGTGGAAACCTTCCCAAAGTCATGCAGAAACAGAGCAGAGCCAGAGCTTTTGGCAAGAACTCCTGCAACGTCAGCAAAAACCACCGCTCCACCTGATTGACATGCACCAAGGATCAGCTGCTCCAGAGTTCATGGCAATGTGTGTCCTTCAAAGCCAGAAGAACAGCCTGAAAATCAGAGAGGAGTCCCAAAATCTGTGATTCTGACCTCTTTTCTGGTTTTACATTCAGCTCCTGGAATTGTCAACAATAACACTGTCTAAGGACTTTGCATTTTCACCACCTAATCCCAGGTAGAAGAGCACTAAACCCCTCCTGAGCCCAGGGAATATTCAGGAAAACCCAAGAGAACACAAACCACCAGCTTCATGGACCAGGGAACCTGTGACAGCTCCTGGTTACCAGGAGATGCTTGGCCAAGGATGGATTTGAAATTGTTGGCACTTCTGGTATGTTTAGAGTCCACCTTGGCAGCACCAGGAAGCTGCTCTCATCCCACTGCCACCACACACAGCATCATCTCCTAGAAGGAAACAAGCCTTGAGTGAACAAGAGCCTGCACACTGAGCCATAACATGCCCAACCCCAGCCTTCTGCCACAATAAAGCCCTAAATCTTCACAAAAAACAAGGGTTAGGCATCAATCTACGCAGTAATTTGAGCTGGAGCACAGCCCTCTTAGCAGAAGGGGAACTGAGTGGGAAAAGGGAAAATAAACGGTCACAACACTGTCCATGTGTGCAGAAAGCATCACACTGTGAATTAATCTTTAGCTCCCAGGGAGGACACAGAGGACAAGCTGTAGATGGGAAATCATAACCATGCTCCCAATTTCCTTGGAAGTGAAGCAGAGACCCAGCTCCCCGGTGGCTGAGCTTTCCCAGCCTCTCCTGAAGCCACCGAGAGCAGAAACCTCTTGACATCTCTCTGGTTAGAGAAGCCTATTTTGTCTAAGTTAGGTGTTTTGCCTCACTTTTTTCAGTGGAGGCTGACTTCACACCTCCAACCTCACACCTCTGAAATCCACAGCAGAGAAATCCACTGCTCTCGCCCCACCAGGGACCTGGGAACCACACAGAGAACCCCACAGGTTGGAATTACCCTCTCCAAGCACATTTGCAAATCTCTGCTCCATCCCTCAAGTCTTTCCAGGAAAATAAGAGGTTCACTGAGGTTTGAGGGATTTACTTGGAACTGAAGCATTTTTTTGCTGTGGATTTGTACAAAATCCACACACTCATAATTCGAGTTCTATCATTCAATTTTAGAAGCCTTCTCCACAACCTCAAGTCAGATGCAGTGTTCTCTTAGGGATCAGTGCCTGTCAGCATAGAAAACCTAAAATTCTCAGTAGCCAGGATTCCAACATGCAACAATCCCCCACCCCTAAAATCCAGCAACACCTGGTAAAAACTGAAATCACAGGCAGGTACAGTTGCAGCCTGAGTGTCAGACCCTTCCCAGGGCTGTGTTGCTCCTCTCCTTCCCCATCTGAGGCTGCTAAGCACAGGGTGCTCTTCCCTGGGCAGCTCCATGAAAATAAGGCATTGTTTCCTCCCCTTTGGCTCTGCAGCTGAGAAAAGAAAACCCCCACCATCACCACAGACACATCCAAATCCTCCATTGCACACCTGCATTGCTGGTGAAAGTAAGGAGTGAGCAACCCACACTGTGAGGAAGCTTCTGAAATCAGAGGCAGGATGCTTGGAAAACTCCTCCAAGCCCCATGACACAATTCCAGTGCCAAGGAGTTACTCAAGACGAGGATGACGGAGAGCAGGATTTCCCAGCACAAAGCCACTTGCTCCCTTAACCTAGTACTTTACTCTTACCACTCGCAGGGAAAAAGAGGACCAGGGACTTCAGGCTGAAGTGGGAGAGGTTAAGCACCAGGAAAAATTAGCAGCTCCATAATGAATTTCCCTGAGGAAGGAGAACTGCATCCTGGGGGTAAAAAAGCAGGGTGGAATTTCACTATGGCCTGAGTTTGGTTTCACTGGGATGGTAGAAATTAATCCATCAGCCTAAAGTAGGCTCCTACACTTCCTTGAGTTTTGCTCTGAACAAGAATGAGCAGGCAGGATTAGAAAATCCCAACATTTTCACCGCTGGACCAAGACAGGAGTTGGCAGGGATTGGGTGGGCCAAGGTGTGCTGGCAGAGCTGGAGCTGAAGAGTCCTCTTCAATCACAACAGTAGTTAAAATAAACATGTTGATTTTTTAGCATTTCCAAACGTGATCTTCCTAGGATTTTCTGAATGCAAATAAATTATGTCCAACCAATCCTGTGTGGGAGGTTGTATTCCTTATATATACAGGGAAACTGAGGCAGGAACGTTGCAGAACATTGTGACAGAGCTCAGAGCAGGCTGAACATCCAAGGATTTCCAGATAGATATAAGATTATCCTTAATTTTTAGAGGACAAAAAGGCAAGAGACCAGAGGTCAGGGTCATCCATGGAAGAAAAAAGCTGGGAGGGGTTTGCACATCCATCCTACACCCCAGAGACAGTGTCCAGCCATCCCTTTCTTAATAGCACCAGGAATTCACTCATGCTGGTCTTCATAAAACAAGTTTTCATGGATGAATCTGTGTCAGGACACACTGCAGAGCACAGGAAAACTCCTATTCCATAAGGCAGAGGAAACCAAACAACTGGAGAAACAACAGCAAGTCCAGACAGCTTTGCGCCAAAACGTGGGACAAACACAAATGAAACGCCCGTTGCCTCCTCAAATGGAGCAAGGGTTCTTTTTCAAGATTGCTTGGAGCTCATGTGTGGGCCAACCCAAAACTTCCAGCATGTCCTTACAACTCACTCCTTTGGCCTTCCCAAAGATTTCAGCATCCTGGGCCCCTCTGTGCCAGCTCACAGATGTTTCCATCATCAGGATGGGCTTTAAGGAACCATCCGAGAAGAAAAAAGGGGCAAGGAGAAGGTGAGAGGACACATGTTCAGAGCCCTGCTTTGAGGGCACAGAGCAGGGAACAGGAATGAACCACACATCCCCTGTGTCCGTGGCAAGAATGTCCCAGGTCTTGCCCCTCTATCCTGTGCCTCCCGCAGGACATGCCTGGCTGGAGGGAGAACCTTTAGAAAGATGGTTTTAGGCTGCACTCCAAATCTCTCCTGAGTAGAGCCCCAGGAAAAACGGTCTCCCTAATCCTGTCCTTTGAAACGGGAAATCCCAGGCAGGAGAATCCCAGTATATCCCAGTCAGCTAAAACAGAGGGTTCTGGGGGTGACCCTGGTGGTGTCCCTTTGGCAGGGTGACTCCAGATGTGCCACCCTCACCACCAGAAAAGCTGTGTCCAACCTCACACCCTCAGCACAGGGGGTCTCCAAGGTCACTCCGAAAAGTGTCCACCTCTGGCAAAGGGGATGCTGTGCGCCCTTGACCCCACGCTCCTGTCCCAGAGTTCATCAGTATCCCTGGGATGTTTCTTGGGTGTGAGGATCTATGTAGGACTGTCCCCCAGCCCCACGCCTCAGGCAGGAGGTCCACAGGGACCCGTCCTTCAACCCTACACCCATGGCACTGGTGTGTGCCTGGGGAGTCCCCAGGAGTGTCCCCCAGCCCTGCACCTCTGCAGACACAGCCCCCACGGCTGTCCTGGAGCCGTCCCCAGGCCCACAGCCCCACCCTCAACCACAGGACAGAGTAAGGGGTCCCAGAGCTGTCCCCAGCACCAGCTGAGGCGGGTCCCCATGGATGTCTGCAGGCCCAGAGCGCTTGCAGAGCAGGGTCCCCAGGGCCATCCCCAGCCCCACAGCCCCGCAGAGGGAGTGTCCTCCCGGCTGTCCCCAGACCCAGCACAGGGAGGTCCCCACAAGCACAAGGAGGGTTCCCAGGGCTGTCCACACCACCGACACCAGAGCACAGCACCGGCCGACCCGCCGGAGTGCAGGGCTGTCCCCAGCCCCGCAGCCCCGGCACTGGGGTTCCCCAGGGCTGTCCCCAGCCCCTACAGCCCCAGCCCGGGGGTGTCCCCAGGCCTAGTCTTTTCAGCACCGCAGGTCGGTGTCCGCAGCCCCCGCCGTGCTCCCGCTCCCACCTTCTTGACGGAGAGGGAGATGTTCTCCAGGATGCGGTCCTTCACCTCCGCCGGCTCCATGGCGCCTCCGCCCACCACCGCCGCCGCCGCCCGCCGCGCCCGCCCGGCGCAGGCCGAGCGCCGTCCCGCCCGCCGGGCCCGCTCCGTCCTGCCGGCTCCGTCCTGCCGGCTGCCCCGGCCGGCCCCGGGCTGGCGGCTCCGCGGCGCTCAGCGCGCCATGGCCGGGCGCGGGGGCGAGCGGGCCCCGCGGGAGCACAGCGGAGCCGAGCCGCGCTGGGGCCGCGCTCCGCCGGGAACTGAGGTCACGGGGAAGGAGGGAGGGACGGAGGGAGGGAGCGAGCCGCGCTGCCCGCCCCGGGCCGGCAACGGCACCGCCCTGGGCGGGCAACGGCACCGCCCCGCCCGGGCATGAGGGGCCGCCCCGCCCGAGCCGAACGGAACCGAGCCCGGCCCGGCCGAACGGAGCCGAGTGGAGCCGAACACAGCCGAGCCCAGCCGGGTCGAACCAGCCCGCCCCAAATGGCGCCCGCGGCGGCGGGGGGACTGTCGGGACCCCGAGAGGGGACCGTGAGGGGAGATGGCTTTGGAGACAGTTGAGGGGACGCGAGGCGATGTGCCGCTGCGGACAGTGAGGGAAGGTGGGACTGGGTTCCTCACAGCCCAGTGAGGGGACATGAGGGGACAGGATGTTGAGGACAGTGAGGGCATAGAGGGAGGTGGCACTGGCTCACTCACAGCCCCGAGATCAGTGAGGGGATGTGGGGGGAAATGGCCTTGGGTCTGTCATAGCCCTGACCTCAGTGAGGGGAGATGGCATTTGGGAGACTGCCATGACGCAGTGAAGGGACACAAGAGAAGGTGGCATCGGTTCTTTCACAGCAAGGAGGGGTGTGAGGCGGATAAGGGGAGATGGTGTTGGTTCCCTCACAGTCCAGGGGACAGGAGGGGACAGTGCTGTTGGGTGCCTGCTGAGTGGACACACTGTGGGTTTGGGGACGTGAGGTGCACTCCAGCCACCCAGCTCTCTGAGCCAGGGCCCAGCCTGCAGCTTTGCTGCACTTTGGGGTGCTGGCCTCGAAGGAGATTATCAGTGGTGAGGGAAAAATGAGGGATCCATATAGCACCCCACCACCTCAGGCTTCAGCAGTGCTTCCTTCAGTTCTGCTCCAGCAACCTGAAATGAGGGATCCAGCTCTTTGCTGGGGTCCCTGTGCTGGTGGCACCATAGATCCTGAAATGGGGGATCCAGCTCTTTGCTGGGGTCCCTGTGCTGGTGGCACCATAGATCCTGAAATGGGGGATCCAGCTCTTTGCTGGGGTCCCTGTGCTGGTGGCACCATAGATCCTCAAATGGGGGATCCAGCTCTTTGCTGGGGTCCCTGTGCTGGTGGCACCATAGATCCTGAAATGGGGGATCCAGCTCTTTGCTGGGGTCCCTGTGCTGGTGGCACCATAGATCCTGAAATGGGGGATCCAGCTCTTTGCTGGGGTCCCTGTGCTGGTGGCACCATAGATCCTCAAATGGGGGATCCAGCTCTTTGTTGGGGTCCCTGTGCTGGTGGCACCATAGATCCTCAAATGGGGGATCCAGCTCTTTGCTGGGGTCCCTGTGCTGGTGGCACCATAGATCCTGAAATGGGCCACATTGTTGTTCCAGCCCAAGCCTCCATTGGTGGGAAAAGTTCTTAAAAACCTCAAGTACAAGCCCCATTTGCCATCGTAGAACAGAGTTCCTGTTCATCAACGGGAGTTGATAAAAAGACTTAAGATAAATTATAAATAAAACCTGAGGCTGAGGTGAAGGGTTGTTAATTGGGGCTGGCCTAGCGCCTGTATCACCCGACCCTGGTAACTGAAAATGGAACTGAAAGTAAAAGCAATTAAAAAATGTGAAAGCCAGCAGCTTCCAGGAGCACATTCCCTGCCATTCCCACCCCTTCCTCCATAAATAACCTGGCGGGGAAGGAAAGGGCTGAGCAAGGGCTTGGATGGAAAAACCACGCCAGGCCAAGCCTGCTCTTTCCCTGCAGGAATGGCCCAGCCAGTTTAACAGCTTTGGAAACCATGGGGGAAGGGAAGGGAAGGGAAGGGAAGGGAAGGGAAGGGAAGGGAAGGGAAGGGAAGGGAAGGGAAGGGAAGGGAAGGGAAGGGAAGGGAAGGGAAGGGAAGGGAAGGGAAGGGAAGGGAAGGGAAATTTGGGTTAGAACTGAGCCAAACAAAAAAAAACTTTTCCCAGCTCCCCACCAGCCTCTGGAGATGCAGAAACATTGCATTAAGGGGGATCCTAAGGATAAGAGCTTGATTTGCATGTGAGGAGGAAGGTGACTCCTGCTGAAGTGGGGGTGGGGGGGGTATTGGAGCAAATCCTGAAACACCCAAGCCTGATCCCCCACAAGTCACTGGGGAGACTAAAGTCAGCTGCTTATACAGCAGCCCAACAGATCCCACACACCAGTTTATGCTTTCCTGGTGAATTTTGGGATTTAAAGTATAAGGCAAACGAGCTGTAGAGCACCAGCAGGTACGTGAATCCATTTGCATTCCTCCTTGTTCTGGAGGCACCAGGGGCAGCGTTTACACCTGTATAATCCCATGGGGGTTGGAGTGAGCTTTAAGGTTCTCTCCAACCCAAACCACTCTGGGATTCTACGCTAGAACACACTTCCTGGTGTCCTGCTGTTTTCCTGAATGTTTTGAATGCCCCAAATGTTTGTTTTACTTCGAGTAAAATGAGTTGGTTATAATCCCTTAAAGCACCCACCACACAATTATGGATTTACATGGAAGATTGCCTGCTCCCAGCATTTAGACAGCTCTCATTCTCCTTAGAAAAGCTTGGGGGGGATCCATCCCACTCCCACCACATGCTGGGTTGCTTCCCACCCTCTTCCCAAGTTTTAACTCTTTGCTCAATATCTGCAGCCCGAAAGTTGGCATGGAGAACATGATCCCCAAGGAGAAGAGCCATCAATCAGGTGCTTGCCATGGATGGGGAGTGAGGAAGCACAGAGTGAGTCAATGAGGGGAATCCCCCCCTGCAGCAAGGGGTGTTATGTGCAAGATACTCCCAAGATACCACACCATGCAGTGCAGTCATGGACCACCTCAGGCCAGGGGGAAATTAAAGAGGCACAAGAAACACTTCAGGAATTGCAGTATGGATTCCAGGAAGGAAAAAAAAAAATTAGTATTAGGTAAACCATGGAAGAAACTGCTGGGTTATAAGGATAAGTCAAGAGCGAGCCCATTTCCACAGGCAGAAGTGGTTTGGTTTTAAATTTCTTCCCATTTCCATTTGTTAACAAAGAGACTGGGAACCAGACATTTCTTTGGCAGTGGCTGTTGGGAGGGATTTCAGTCACCAACCACTCACATCCTTGTGTTTGACTCAGTGCTTTATTGGCAAGCACACAGCACCTTGTAATTAGCACATGTGGTTGCTGGAGGTAATTACATCATAGTGTAGTAGTTACACTTCCAGGGGTCCCGGCACCCCCAGAATACCCTCAGGGAATGAGGTACAGCAGAGAATCAATGTAAGGTCAAAAGCCAGGTGGGCCAGCAGGATTTCCCAAATCCCATTCTGGTGACAAACTGGCCCAAAAAGTGGTTACCTTGGCAAAGCCACACTGGGCACGTGCTCAGACATGGGACTGCAGAGGGGCTGGGCAGGGGCTGATGGGAGGCACTGCAGAATTCCTGAGCAATGGCTCAGTCATGTTCCTTCTGCTGACCATTCCTTGAACTATTCTAAGGCAGGAAATTGCATGAAGGAACACTCACCTCTCTGCATCCCGCTCCTGCTCTCAATGCAGCTGCTGCATCCACGTGACTGCTCAAAAAACCTCCAGCTGTTATTTTTAAACTCCAGATCTCTGCAGGAAGTTTTTAGGACACCTCTAATCCTAAAGGCCCACAAAAGATAACCAAGGAAAACACCAATTTGGAGTGCACATTTATTGCATGCGGCCTGACCCTCTCTTGGCTGTATAAAGGCTGCAGATTTCAGGGTGCCAATGCCCCAGTTTCATGGAATCCCAGAATGGTTTGAGTGGAGGGGCCTTCAAGCTCATCACATTCCACCCCTGCCATGGGCAAGGACACCATCCACTGTCCCAGGGTGCTCCAAGCCCCGTCCAGCCTGGCCTTGGACACTTCCATGGATCCAGGGGCAGCCACAGCTACCTTTGTTAAGCTTCAGGACATCAGGCCAATTCAGACCGGGGCAATCCCAAACATAAAAACAACTGTGTCATTAATCATAATTTTTACACATTACCAAAATAAAACCATCTTCATCAAGCAGGAGATGGTGAACAGACAAGGCCCAAGTGCTCAAAGTAGTTTTGAACCAGAGTGTTCAATCCTTAAATCACCTCCCAGCAGAAGAAATCACAGCAAACCTTTGGCCAATGTATGATGAGGCTGTAGCAGTCCACACATCAAACCTTCCCTTTTCCCACCCTGAGAGCTGAATTCAAAATGTGGTTTTGCATGATAATTAATGACCTCACTTAGTGACACTAACAGTGACACACCAGCATCACGTGCAGAGCTCTGAACATATGAGGAGGAAACCACTGCCCAGTTTGGCATGGTCACTGAATCATAACCCACTGTGTTTGTGTCTCTCTCACCTGGCACCAGCACCCACAGCCCTGGTTAGCAGGGATTTAAAATGGCCAAAACCTCAGTGCTGTCTCAAGGAAAAGGTGAAGTTTTCTTAGGTCTGAAAAAGGAACTGCCATGAGAGGACCTTAGGGTTAGTGACTATGCCCTGAGTTTCAGAGGAGGAATATCCTCTATGCCACCCTTCTAAAACCTGTTTCTAACTAAAACTCTCATAAGCTTTGCAGGGTTTTAAATGCCGATTTTTTTTAACATCCCAAGAAATTAGCTTCCAGCTCCAGAAAAACAGAACCATCTGCTAAATGAGCTGGAAATGAAGTATCCAGGTAGGAGACAAGGAGTGTCCCATTCACTTTCCTAGCACACAGTGCCATGGCCAAGTACTACGCTTTATGTTTACTCTGATGCTTTTCCAAGTCCTCCACGAAAAACCCAACAGCCCATCCCCAAAGAAAGGGAATACAGGAATTTCTCAAGTCTGTTCTCAGGCCCTCCCAACCTTAATAATTTTAGCCACAGATTTCTAATAATTCTGTTCAAAATGACAGCATTTATGTTATGGAAAATCCAATGGCTTTGGGAAAAAAGGCAGTGAAGGATTTGAGTGCAGAGCTGCCAACCTCAGAAATACAGATAGACCAACCAAGCAACATTATGATAAAGTGTTTATTCTTTTTTTTTAAATATCAAATTTTTTACACATAATTTGTTGATAAACAGTCCCCCAATATTAAAAAAAAATCAAAAAATAATCAAGTGTGTATTACTTTGGGCAGAACCACATCCCATTGATGACACACCCACTCCTCTCTTCAGCCGCCTGCGAGGCCACAGCGTGTTCAGCCCACAAGAGTCAATGACACAAAACGCAACCAGCTTTAGGATTCCTGAGTATTGATTCCCTCAAGTTCCCTAAGTGAGTCTGTAAAACTCTGAAGCATCAGTCAAAGTGTGACCCAAACTGCTGCGCTTTGGATCACGGACTAAGCCTCGTCTACACAGTGCAGGAAGAAATCTCGAGCGCTCAGAGGGGAATGATGTACATGAAACTGACCTCGTTCCCAAGCTGACTTCCGAGAGAGGCAGGCAGAAATACCTCTGGATTTCTCCTCTTTGAATTTCTGTTAGAGTTCTGGGGAGCCATTTGGCAGGAAGTCCAAGTCTGGTGAAGAAACCTCTAGGACCTGTTCCTCCTTTTGTTCATCAATGGCATAGTTTTACAGAAAACTGATCTGAAGTTGAGCATTCAGCAAGTACACTTAAATATTGCTACTTTTGAGGAGACAGCAAGAGGGAGACACAGAAGAGGGGAACATGGAGGACATACAAGGTTAACAGTCCTGGAGACCGAGTGTCTACATAGAAAGTTAAACATACACAGCAAGGAGGCAGAGATTGTAACAGTACCAGCATAGCTCAGCTCTGTCCGGCAGCAGGTAAACATGCCAGGGACAGTCACCAGGAATATTCCCTCTTCTTGTCAGAATTACCCAAGCCTAGAAACTTCCAGATGTTGGGATTCCACTAAACATCACCTCTGTGTTCACCTGTGGCGTCATGTACACAAGCACGCAGTCACCAAGAGGCCAAGTGAATTCCTTCAGTATTTTTAAGGAAAAAAGTAAATCTCAGAAACCAGGACTGGCTCCAGGGCACACCCAGAAAGAAACTCTACAGACCCTCATGGGTCCCCATAGCTGCTGGCAGCTTTACAAAGCAGCTTCCGAGCACTGCTTTACTCTCTAGAGCTGGACTGCCATGGTGAAATCCCTTTGTTAAGTGATGTGACATTAGGACACTACAGCAGTGATTAATGAAGAGGGGGAAGAGAAAAGAACAAAGTGCCTGATTTTAGGCCAGAACACCTGGCTCCTTAGAAACCTGAACAGCTGTTGGTGGTACCTCTATCCCCTGCTGTAGCCAATAAGGCACAGCACTCTGCCATCTCTCCTTTCCTATAAATACTCCCCTCTGTGGGCCAGGTCAGCACAGGGACCAGCGAAGGGACTGCTGGAGGCTGAACAGAGGATGTGCGTGTGCATGCAGCCGAGAGGACACACATTGAAACAAAGACAACTTTTAGACAGCCTTCGCTAAACACACATTCTATTACATTTTATTTTGACCTTAAGTACTTACTACTGCCCCAATTTTATACTAGATCTTGCTCCTAAAAAATTATTCACTAATTTAGCAGCACTTAACCATTCACTCAAAGCAAGGTTTGGAAATGAAGAGATTTAAATCACCAGGCTTGGACCTACTTGATAAAAGAGTTTTAGAAATATTTATCATTTGGGGGTCAGGATTTGTTTCTAACAGTTTGGAGAGAGTTACCCATGGAATTCTAGCACTATGGATAAATGCTTCCATACAGCTTTGGCAGAAGGGTGGGATTCAAAACTTATATTTGACAAGGAATAAAAGTGAGCATTGAAGCAGATTGGCTGATGCTCTAAAGCTCATAAATTCTGTACGTGCAGCCTAAATCAGCATGGCCGTGAGAGCAGAGCCTGTCACCAGCTTGGTGCAGAGCAGCACCACTTGGGCCAGCTGAGCAACAGCTTCTAAAACAGAGAGAGTGATACAAGGGACTAACACTGAGTAGCCAACATCTGCTGCTCCAAGCAGCTGGCAGTACATCCCCCCACAGGCAAAGGGTGCAGGTTCAGCTCTCCCACATCCAAGAGAGCCTACCTGGCCCTGGCTCCTGTGTTACTTTGCTCCCAGGGCCACCTCACCAAGCCCTGCAGTGTGAATCAGGAGCAGATTCAGCTGTCTGAAGTTGCTCTGGATCTGGGAGCCTCATTGCTGCTGCTTCTGATGGTGAACCAGATGCAGACAGGAATGGGTCTGATGGATCCTATTTCCTAAGGCTTCTAGAGACCTGCTGACACTGTATTCCTGTACCAGCCCAAGCTTGCCCTTCACAGAGGAGCTTCCGCTGATTTGAGGTGCTCATTGCAAGAGTATTAAACCAAACCTTCAGCAGGGGTAACTCTACCACCTGCCCAGTGACGATGAGGAAGCTGCAGTCTGGCCTCAGTAACTCATTTTGAGCAGAGCCTCAAGTGAATCACTGGATGCTGCTCCAGACAGCCAAGCACTGCTTCCCACATGGAGCAGTGCCTGCTGCTGGCATCACAAGCAGAGGGATGTAAGCCAAACCTGTGTGGGAGCTCCAGGTCTGGGTGGTACCATCCCGGTTCATGGAGAAGCTCCATTTGACAGCAGAATGCCTTAAAGCCCTTTATTACTCCAAAGGATCTCCTGGCTGCCCAAGTGTCTGAGGCAAATCTGACACCAGCACTCAATGACAGCACAAACTCCTGTGAGGTGACAGATGAAACCAAACTGGTGCTGTTTTTAAATGCCACCTGTATATAAACAGCCCAGCACACACACAGGAGACCTGCTAAAGCAACAGGGAACACAAACACCAGGACACAGGCCTGGGACAACCACAAGACCACATGGAAGCCATGAACAAAAATGTGTCTGGTGCTGCTGAGCCATCGCTCCAGGTTTAGCTCAACGTGTCAAGTTCAAGACAAACACCTAACACAAAGCCATTTCTGAGATTTGCAAATGGGACTGAATCAAAGCTCCTACTTAAAATTTGGTTTCAGCCACACCTTCCTTTCCCTTCCCCAGCCCTGACAGAGTTTTGGGGCTTTGCAGAGATCACAAAGGAGTTCTTCCCCCTCAAAAAAGCATCTGGAAAGGGCTTCCTACAGCAGAGCCTCGGTGAAGCCTCACCACTCAGGGGACTCACCAGAGGTATCCCAGAAGGCCACGATGGTTGTAACGCAGAAGCCACATCAGTGCATTTGTTCCATGAACCCTGCTGGGGAGCCCTCGCTCTTGAGGAGGTGTAAGATCAGCACCCCCAGCCATGGCATTCACAGCCATGAGGCTGACCAACCCCAGACATCCAGACAAACCACAGCAAAGCAGATTCTTCCTTCTTCCAGTCACAGCCCTGCTTGGAGCCACTGAGATGCAGTTCATTCCTTCCCCGGGCACAGGGAGATTTAGAGCCGTAACACACAGCTGGTTTGTTAAGCAAATTCATCATTAAGGTTTAGCCTTAAACTGGTTGAGCTTGTTCTTTTTGCATGAGGAAAAACATGATGTGGGCAAGGCTAGAAAAAAATGTAAATACTCCTTTTCCCTCCCCCCCGTCCCTACAGTTAATACCAGCACATCTCCAAATAAGTTACAACGTATCTTGTAAGTTTTGGTAGCACCAAATTCTATCCCTTCCCTTCTTCTATCCCCATGTTGTAAACTGGAACACACTGGCCCAAGAGCATCACAGAATATTTTGAGTTGGAAGGGACACACAAGAATCATTGAGTCCAACTCTAAATAAAAGCATAAAAGGGTTTGGCAAAAATAAGCAGCCTTCCCCATGCACACACTAAAACCCACACTCCCAAAAAACCCCCTCACTCCTCTGGCAAAAGCCTTACACATCCAGGAGCATCTACACACCTTTAGTAGCTGCCAGAATAATTTCAACAGCTGGATGTTTGGTTCCAAGGAGCTGCAACAAATCCAGAGTCCACACTGGACTCAGAGTGCACCTCCCCTCCTGTGCACGTGTGGCCAATTCCCAACATAAATTGCTTTGTGCCGGACAGGGCAGTGAGTGCAGTGGCTGCTGCTTTGTATTCGTAGCACTGGAGCCATTCTAAAATCGTACATTTAAATAAAACTAGTAGTTTTAATCCAGTATGCATGATTAAAAGCTATCCTGTCCACACAATGCAAGGACATTTTCTTTCCTTTCAAAGCCCAAATCTAATGAGTGAAACAGAAGAGATGTGTTACTTTGGCTGCAAATAATTTAAAAAATCTGGCTCAACACTTTGCTTGTCCATTGTGGTGTGTAATTGAGATACTCCTGTAGAAGAAAAGATCCCCCAGTCAGCTCCTTCTTCTACAGTTACGTGGGAACAACGATGCTCTTGGCTAGCAAAATGAGAAGAGCAAGATCTGCATTTCCACCCGCTTGTTCCAATGCCTGGAGAGCTTCCTGTGGGGTAAAACCAGCACCGAGGATCCGGTCGACATCAGCCACAGGGAAAGCAGGGGGTGGAGAAGCCCCTGCGGTCAGTCTGGTGTAGGCAGCTGGGGGGCTCAGCAGTGGTTCCTCACTCCCACCCAGCGGCCACGGACCTGCAGGAGCAGCACTGCCACTTCTCCCAGGTGCTCCTGTGAACAGGCGCCAAGCATCCTGCGGTGCTCCTTCACCCGAAGCAGGTGTGGAGGGAACAGGCGTGCTCTGCTCCAAAGCTGGACTAGGTGCACGCTGAGAACCTCCTGCCAAAACCTTCCTCTGCTCTGGGCTCTGCTGCTGGCCAGGGGTGGCTGCAGAACTCAGCACGACCACATCGCTCTTACCTGAACCCTTCTGCCTCTCTAAAGCACCTCCCCCAAGCACAGGCTGCCCAGGAGCAACAGGCCTGGTGCTTATGTGCTCTCTGCCAGAATCACAAGGCTGGCTCCCCTCTGCCCCTCCACCCTCAGACCTCGTCTCAGGGAAGGAACAGCTCTGTTCCTGGCTGGCTGGATCCGAGCCTTTCTGCTCACCTTCAGGAAGTCCTTTCTGCTGCACTGCTGGCTCTTTGTGAACCATTTCCAGCTGTGAGACTTCTTCTGAGGCAAGGATCTTGCATTCTCCTTTCCGACTGATAACCAAGAGTTTGTGAAGCTCTTTCAAGGCTGATGCTAGAGGGAAACATGGCTCTTCTGAAGGTCTTCCTGGATCTGTGTCCAGCTGTTGGGTGCTGGAGGGGGAAGAGCTGTCTGCTGCCAAATTAGCCAACTCGTGATACTCTGCAGGAATTTCACTAGTGCTTTTAGACTGCAGGACATCACTGGCGGAAAGTGGATCACTCGAGGACGGAGACTTCAGCAACTCCACCTCCATGGAGGCCTCTGAGTTTGGGTTGGATATACATCTGTTCTCAGTCTGCTGCTTCTGCTGCCTTGCTGAGCTCTGCGCTTCAGCTGCAGCCTGCTCCTCTGCATCTATTTCCATGGAGGCTTCCATGTGCACACGGCTACAGGAGGCTGACAGTTGGATACTCCCTTTCACACAGGAAAGACCTGCTCTCTCCATTCCATCTCTCATTTCCATGGGAGGATTTTCTGGCTGTTTAGCTTCTGCCACAGCAGGTTTCTTAACCCCATCAACACAGCAAGGAGGTTCTGGGTCAGTTGTCTCAGTTTGCTCCTCAAGATGTTCCTTTTCTGGCTCTTTGCACATCCAGTGGTCTTTGGGAAGCTCATGTTTTTGCTCCTGCTTTGAAGACAGACAGACATCTTTATCCTGCCTGTGCTTGGTAGCAGTGTCATCCAAACGGACTTTTGTCACTTCCAAAGGATGTTCCTGACCATGATCTTGTCCTTTAGCATTACATTCTTTTAAAATGTCAGCACTAAACGTTTCTTTGAGTGTCTTTTGTGAAAGGCAAGCTGGACTGGAGCAGGTTCCATCTCCGGTGTGCAGAGAGGGGTCATTATTTGCCAAGGAAGAGCTATTGGAATGATGCTGTACTACCAGAGCATGTTCTTTTACTGGGGTTATCTGGTGTTCAGGTGAAGACTCAGAAGTCTTGACGGCTCTAGGATCAATGGGCTCTGCAAGGCTGGATTCGGATGAGCAAATTGAAGCAGGGGCAGAGACAGAACGATCAAGTAACTGATTTGTGGGATTACAGATCTTGGAATTTAGTCCTGAAGACTGGACTGGATTTTGAAACCCATCAGAAGCTGGTAATGAGGGCGTTTCCAGTGAGGTAGTTTCTTTGTCACTATTCTCTATGGAAGACAGAAGGAAAGGAGCAGTCAGGACACAGCAGAAGCACCGTTCGCGCCAGGGCAGCACAAACTGGAACGGGTGGCTCTAAATACCTGGTCTGTGGCCCACTCCAGCTGCAGTAAACACACACTACATGCATCAAGGCTTCCGACGTTCTGTTTGGATTAGGAAACAAACACACCAAACTCGTGTTAGCATTCAGAGCACACACCATGCATGGTTACAGTCCTGCACAGCTCCCCTCCTGACTGTCCGGCACAACGGCACAGAGGCTGCAGCAGCTCCTGCCTCCCAGAAACATTCTGCCTGGCAAATTTGGCACATCAAGGCAAGAATAACTCAGCCAGAGCACAATTTAAAGGCTGTTCTGTATTGTCTATGCCACAGAAAAACTCTACACAGTATAACACGTGTCTAGTGCCGTACTCGTCTGTCCTCCCTTTGGCTGGAGATACTCAGGAGACACATTTCAGGAATATGGGAGCTGAGATGGCAAGACAGTTCTTGGGTTGTGCTCCCAGCTGTGCCATCAGACCCAAGAGAAGGTGTCCAAACACCAGCTGGCTGCAAAAGGGAAGTGTACAGATTGTAGGGGCAAAGAAATCCCCCAAAAGAGCTGCTGCCCAAGGCTGGGAAGAGCAAATCAAAGGAGAAGCACCCAAAAGTCAAGCCCAGCTTGCTCCTTCCTTGTCCTCACAGAGAACAGATGAATTGCAGATCTCTAGCAGAAGCACCAAACACGGGCTGTGGTTATCAGAGGAGATTAAGTGACCTTATCTTACTGACAGTCTGATCTCGCTTATGTATCAGCGCTCTAGCACTCGTTAAATCACTCACACAACCTTTTCAGGAGCGCCTGTCCTGACACCACAGCCCTGTCTGCCCAGGATCACACACCCAGGCTCTGCGCTCTGTGATTTGCTGCCCTTTCCCTTCCCAAACTCAGTGGTCTTAAACACACACCACTGATTTTCCTGGAGTCTCTTTTTACAGGAGTACTGGGGCACAGCTTGCCATGCCTACACCTCCAGCCACCATTCCCCTTAAATTCCACAACATGACAGAAACCTGCCTTTCTGTCCTCAGCCTTTTATTCTCTGTCCCTTTTATTCTGTTAACTAAACCCAGTGCAGTATCTGCCGTGACACCACCCCCCTGCTCATCTTTCCCAAGAGTGGCAAAAGCTTTGTGACAAGAGGATATGAATGAAAGCCAGAGGGATCCTTTCTGTTTCTGTGTGGAACGATTACATTCATGCTCTCTGCTTCCAAACCAACCCTTCAGGGAGGAAGCAGAACTGTCTTTTGACCTGCTGGATCATTAATTGGGGTCTGATCAGACACAGCAGGGATTTGCATTTAGGTAGCAGCAGGAGCTGGTTTTCCGCCAAGCTCTCCTCACTCCTGGGGTAGGCACAGGAGCTGAGTCCCAGCCCCACCAGGGATATTGATCCAGCTAAAACCGGGAACAAACTCTTCCCCACAGAGTGCACCATCAGGGATGAATTCCTCTCTGTACCAGGAGCAGCCTGAGCAGTGACTTGGACTGCAGCCTCTCCAAGGACTGAGGCTGCTTGGATGAAAAGGTGTGTGTGGGATGAACTGCCTGGCTACACTTCCTCCTCAGCAAAACAGCTCCAGTTTTGCTGCCAGGTTTGTAAATCCTCCATGATCACCGAGTTCCCCAGTGGTGGGAAATTGGCACAAAAGAGCATCAAGCCCTCAGAGGTAAATAAGGACGGGGAGATCCTGGATCTCAGTGAAGCCCACCAGCACTCCACCACCACCTCAGCTGCCTTCCATAGATGCGGAACCACCAGCAATGCAGCTGACAGAAATCATGAGGCTCCCTAAAGTGGACTTCCGGGAATTAAATAAAGCGCAAGGATAATCCAGGTGCATTCAAAACAAGCACTTTAATAGCCTCCAGGTGCAGGCAGCCATTTGTGTTGTACCATCTCCTGGAAGCCAGCAAAAATTCCTGCTGTTATAAAAGAACACACGTGTTGTGGGGAGCTGAGCTTCTTTGGAGCTGCATCACATCCTCTTTCTGTCCTTCTTCCCTTTTCTTTTTTTTCCTTTCTTGGTTTTCTTGGTACCATCTAGCAGCAACTCAAGTTTTGGAAGAGAGAAAGAAGCAATGTGCTGACATTTTAGGATACAGCCAACAAAAGCCTATGGGCCAGAGGTTAGTACTGTGTCTAGAACTGTCAGGACTGTCACAGTCAATCTGCACAAGAGCCACATTAGTTCTGTGCCTCGGTGCTCTATGGGCATTAAGTGAACACACAAAATGGATTTCCTATTCCCATAAATCTTTTACATTCCTCTAGGGCTCAGCATCAACGCGAAGTGTCCGAGTGCTGACTAGCCTGAGCAAAGCCTCATGGTCCTTAGAACCATATGTGGTACATGAGCAGCTTGGATTTAAGTCATTTCAGGCACTTTTCTGTTTAAAAAACTGTCTAAAATGCTTTCATTGTAAAGACTCATAGTTTGGGCTGAGGTTTGCTTGTTATTTAGTTCTCTTTCAAAAGAGAACTAAATCCAACCAACCACAATATCTGCAAAGCCTCATCCAAAGTGGAAATATATTCCGAAAGCTAACCCAGGCTCCACCAGGCTCCAGGTTTTCACAGGAAAAGAACTAATACTTACACCTGCCAGGCTGTGGGAACAGAAAGAGCCCAAGCTCCTGAGCCTGACCTTTAGTGACATCAAAACCCAGTCACAAGGTCAAACCCATGTTTGTGTTTCTCTCCACTGGCTGCAACTTCAGTTAATAAACATTCAAATTTGGCTCAAAAAGTCACACATCTAAACTATTTCTTACTGATTCATTAAAGCCATACCTTCCTTCTGAGATTTTTTACATTTCTGGAAAGCTTATATTCTTAGGATATGAGAAAATTGGCCAGAGGGAGCAATAAGTGCAGTCCTGTGCTCCCCTTAATGTTATCAACTTCATTATTTGTAACTAACTCCTTACTCTTTGGGTTGTCAAACAGTAACTGGGAGGTGTTAAAGAAAAATTTCAGTGCATTTCAACTATATATATAGATAGATATAGTTAAATACATTTTAGTATCTAATAGATATATAAATATACATATAATATAAGGTTAAATATTTTTTCTCATTTCAATTTTAAATATGGGCACGCTAGAGTCTTCAAAAATTAGCAAGAAAAATGTTGAAATCAACTCGATCAGCTTAAACCTGACCCAGCAAAGAGTTCTACATGTGTTTAGGAAGCAGAATTTACTGCATTTTTTCAGAGGAAAAATGAGCAGTAAAACTCAAAGGTCTCTAGAGAACTTTTGGATATAAAATGTTATCTTTCAAAGTTTTGGAAAAGGCTTAAGGAATACACCCTGAGGTATTCACAGCTTCTCTTGAACAGCAGGAAAAAAATAATGAATTTCCCCCTTCAGCTAAAAGCTGAATTAAGGAAGGAGTTGAACGGAAAATTTGAGTTTCAGACTGGTTTTGGCTCATAGTTCAGCTTTCAGCTATTTTGGCTGAAAATGAAATTTGCTAAATTTTGCAGCCACCAAAACTCCATGTGGCCATCACATCTGTGCAGTGTTTGGATTCCAGGGACACTGGGAACAAAACTGCAGGCGGGTGAAAGTTCTCTTTGCAGGTCATGTTTAAGGCTGAGGATGTGAATTCAGCTTGTGAACCTTAGAGCAACTGCAAGGAGGCAATTCCTCCTCCAAGGGCATGAGCACAATTCCAGGGAAAAATGCTGAAATAGTGCGAATGCTAAAAATTGTCATGAACTTTTGTCACTGCTACAGCTGCTCTATTTTTACGTGGTGCAGCCAATAAGAGCAGGGTTTTGGGAGCCTCCCCAAAGCTGTGCTCACACGAGGCTGCGGCAGCAGTACAGAAGAGCCACGTCGCTGCCGGGCACTACAACGTGATCCTGGCCACAGACAACCATTAACCTCCACACCTTGAAAGCCAGGAAACCAGAGCGGCTGGGAAGCTGCAGGGAGAGCACCAAATAAACAGCTAACAGCCCCGAGTGCCTTTGTGCAGGTTTTGCAGCCCAGAAAGGAAGAGAGAAGTGCACTCAGAGGCCACAAGCAAGAATAAAGCCCCTTCTCTCCACCCTCAACTGGCTGATGCTGCTCCCAGGAGCTGGAAGGGGAACTGCTCACAGACATCCTGACATGCATCAAAAAGAAAAAAAAAAAAAGCACATATTCCTATTTCAAGTGGGCTCCTGCTGGTACCTGCTTCCTCTACGGATTTCTGTATTGCCTCTGCGAGCTCCTGGTCGGCGATGTCCTCGGGCCGCACGTCGTCGCGGCCCGCGCCGTACGCCAGCCGCGCGCACTCGGGCAGCTCGCCCTCGGGCAGGAACGAGGTCTGCGAGCCCGTGGTGCCGATCACCAGCACGTTCTTCTTGAGATCAATGGAGCACTGCAAAAGAGCATCCACACGTCAGGGGCCTGTGGAGAGCCAGGCAGCTCCCAGGGAAAATGGGAGACACGAGGTCAGGCAACCCGTCTCCGACAGAACGGCTCACAGCAGGTAAGGGTGGGCCAGGAGAATCAGCTCTAACCAAAGGGCCCTGTCTGACTCCATTTGTAATAAATCACTCCATTGGAAAGCTCTGAACATCTCTGATCAGAGCAAAAAGCTCCAGGCAGCAGCCAGACACCCTAGAGCTGTCTATGATGGATGTGCTTCCAGGCTGGAAAATAATCCACCATCAGCTGTCCCCAGGAAAATCCTATGAATTCACAGGCCAGGCATTTATGTTGCACTTCTCACTAAAACTACAAGAGCCAGGTAACTGTTTCAAATGAGGTTTTGATACCTGATGCCTCTTAAGCATATCCAGTCCTAGGAGCATGTCCATGGGCTGCTCTTCAAGGATTGAGAAGGAACACGCCAGGAAATCCCCTTCGATCTGAACCTGAGCTGAAACACAAGGCAGAGAAGTTCCTACTACAGCACAAAAAATCTGCTTTCTGCTCTTCCACCTGGGAAGGGAAAGGTCTGGGAAAATCTGAAACCAGCACTCTGATGCACTGTTTTGGTGACAGAAAGTCTGGCCCTGTGCAAGCCCCAGGACTGCCAGGCCTGCCATGGTCCCAGAGTAATTATTTTAAAAGCTGATGTGCCTGAGAACCTCCAGTCCTGCTTCTCTGACCCTCCAAGCTTGAGGGGCTGGGAACAGTTTATTAGAGCACAAATCTAAGCAGCAGCAACAGCAAACAGAATTGATTTTTCAGTAATAAGGGCAGTGTCGTCCATCCACAAAAGCTGCAAAAGAGCACACAGAGGCTTCTCTTTCCAAAGGAACAGCAAACACTGCACTGTGCAGGAGCCCTTCCTGAGTAGCTCACCCTGCCCAGCAGTCCCACCCGAAACAGGGAAGGTCGTGGTGTTCCACGTTCACCTCGGGTTTTGCCTCCAGAGAACGTGTCCTCTACGTGCGCAGGAGCTGGGACTCCCTCACCCCAAGTGTTACAGCATGAAATGAGACAGAAAACACAGTTCTGTGCCCAAGACAAACAAACACATTGCAGATGCACTTTGATTTTACTCTGCAGGAGCTCCTAGCAATTACAGCACCAATCCTCAGTGCCAAGATTGCAGGAAATGCAGTCAAACCCCTGCTAAAGCTGCCCCAAAAAAGCCAGCACTTACCTAAGTGCACTCTGCCAATGATTTTCTGTGTCCCAACACCCTTAGCAATGCCAGCCCACCGCCGATCCACCAGCCTCATGATGTTGCACCTTTCAGCACAGGCTTGGCTCATGATGGTCATCTGGGCACCTACCAGCAACAGAACTCGCGTTAAATCCCGATGGCTCAGCACAAACTTTTATTTTCTCCTGGAAGAGCTTAAGATACGACACTCAGTGGCTGGGAAACCAACCCAGCTGCCCCAGGGCATAAAAGCTTCCTGTGAATCCCACTGTGCTGACCTGGCTGCCCACACACAGGTCAGCACTGACCATTACTGTAGGCATGGAACAACCCCAAGAATTTCCCCTTGCAGGATGTGGATGGGAGCCACCACAATAAAGGCGTGTGAAATCCCCCTGTCTGTAAAATGAGATAAGACACATGCACATGGCAGCGACCTTCCAGGCACAGAAGTCCCAGAAACTCTCCTAGGAGCCCTAATCCAGGGTGTTCCCACACTGCTTCTCCCAACAATCTGCTCTGTTCACCCAGGCTGTGCTCAGGGTTCAGTCAAGTGCTCCAAAATTTTGTCATGCAGTGCTTTATTGTGGGATTTTTTGGGAAAACTACTGGAATGTTTACTGTTGCCCTCAGTGATGGAGAGTGTGGAGAAAGCACCTGAGTCCACAAAAGCTTTCACGGGGTGTCCATTGACTTTGCAGTTGATGTAGAGCATCACCACCTGCCCAAAGCTCTCAGGTGCCTCTTCCATCGCTATCGTCATGTTCTCTTCAATGTTTTGTTGCCTAAATTTTGTGGAGAAGAGAGAGAAAGACCAAAATTTCTGTCACCCAGACCTTGTAACATCCCTCTGATTCACAGGCAGACCTGGAAATACCACCTGCTGCTGCTCACCTTACAAACACACATTTAAATGACAGCAAAGCCTGCTTCCTTAGTGAAACACAGACCTGGGAGCTGAAGATTGCTAGTAATGATCTCAGCTGAGTCCAGAGACACTGAGTGACTCCCCAGCAGCCACTGCCCCTTCCAATCCCTGCCTAACTCACACCTCAGCCCGACAGCCTTGTGCTGCCAACAGGAACCTGACATCCATGTCAGGAGAACCTGGAGAACTCAGAGCAAAAAACCTGTGGATTCATTAGTCATGCCAAGGGTACACGGAGGTGTTGCCAATAGCTACATCACTGGAATCCCACACAGCAGCTGAACATTAAAATCCTCAGGTTTCCCTGGTATCTTTCCTTTTCTAGGCATAGGAAAGGAGGGAGGTGAGCAAAATAGCAGAAAGAACATCACCATGAGCACCAGCCCTTGGTGCGAATTCAAGCCAACAGAAAAAATGCTCTTCAAGAAATCCCTCACAGCCCCAGGATAATCTTGGAAGTGATGGGCATCCGTAGTGACTGCATCCAAAACAGCTTCATCTCCCCAAAACATGGAAAAAGGCTTCAATTCTGATGCCATTTCATTTTTCACTGAGTGGAGTGTGAAATCTGGGGACGGCTCAGCCCAAACAGCTGCAGAACCTTGGGCACATCCCCTTTATCTGTCCCTCATCTAGGGAAGAAGAGAAGCGTTCCTGTGCCTCTGAGCAATGTTTCACTACCTACAAATGTCTATTTTCTGCATTGCTGAGTGTTTATCTGGCACCAACACCTTGTCAGTTGTAATGTGAGAGCATTCCTATCACCAGTGAATTCTGGTTCTGACCAACAATGGGTCTGTATCAGACAGACACTGTTATCAGGGGAAAACCACCAGCCATGAACTGACTCCAGGATTTACCACTCAGCTGAAGAAATCAAGCCTCAGCCCAACACAATTACATCTGGAAGGCAGCAAGAGGGAGCGAGCTGATGAGCAGGATGCATTTCTGCAGAACCTCTCATCAGTGAATTAGCCAGACATGAACAATTAGCAGGATGCAAAACCAAATCTCGAGGGCAGCTGGGAGGAACAACGCCGTGTTGCTGTGCAGAGCTCAGCTGGGAGACAGCACCAGCCCAGCTCTGGGGTTCAAAACGCCCCAGGCACCGGCCTCAAGAGGAGATGTGCTTTCCACAAGTGCTCCAGTCTCAAGAGTGGACCAGTTCAGGCAGCTCCAAGACATCACACGCACAGACAAGCGCTGGCACCTTGTATCACACAGTCCCAGAACGGTTTGAGTTGGGAGACACCTTAAAGCCCACCCAGCGCCACCCCTTGCCATGGGCAGGGACACCTTCTACTATCCCAGGTTACTCCAAGTCCTGTCCAACCCTGAACACTTCCAGGGATGGGGCAGCCACAGCTTCTCTGGGCAAGCTGTGCCAGGGCCTGCCCACCCTCACAGGGAACAACGCTCTGTGATCTCAGCAGGACACATCTCAAGGATGGGGTGCACCTCCACGCTCCCAAATCCCAACCTTCCCACGTGCAAAGGTGGCCCAGAGCATCGCCCTGCAAACACTCCTTGATACAAGGAATGTGTTTAAATTCTGCCTTCTCTGAAGAAAAAACACCATGGATGGAAGCACAGAGCAGTTTTTTCTCCCCAGAGAGGACCCCAACACCTACAAGCCGCTTTGGTTTGTTACCTTATGTCTTCTTCTATCTTGGCCTGTGCCTCGAGATCAAAGGGGTCAGCGGAATAGAGCCGGATCCTCTCCTGCTCGCGCCGGGCTCGGTCCTGCTGTTGCTCCAGCAACACCCTGGTGAATTTCTCTGCGGGAACAAGGAGATAAAGAAATGCTTTTTACTGGAAATTACTCTTGCAAATCAAATTCTGGCACAGCAAATGCTTCTTTTGATGCCAGCTGAGGAACAGACTCAGCAGCACACAGAAAAAAGATTCCTCTGAGGGCAGCGTGGATGGACCTCAGAGGATCAGTGGCAAACCTGGGAAGCTGCTGAGATGAAAAGCAACTGGACAGAGCTGGCTCTCCTCATGTCCCTACCCAAACACTGCACAATCCAACTCGATTTCCTGGCACACACATTTTTATAGGGGGAAAAAAATACTAAAAAACCACACAAAGGTTAATGACAAAACTTCTCTCAAACCCAAGGAACACGGCAAAACCAGAGATTATAATCCCTAAAGCTGAATGACTACCACTGGAACCAGGGGGTGTTAGCCAGGTCTAAATGCACATTTTAAGACCACAGTTTTTAGATTCCCACTTTCCAGATGGCCTCTGGCCATATTTTACTACTTGAATGGGATCACGTACGTCCCCAAAAGGACTTGGCAGTCTGTGCAGGTCTGCACAGAGGGAAGGTTTGCGTTTGCTTCCAGAGATGCCGTTCCCAGGAAGCAGCTCTGGCTCAAAGGCTGTTATGTGCTCAGGGAGGCGTTGGGTGCATTTGACTGTTGGATTTTTGAAATCAGGCTTCTGTACAGCAGGTGCCTTCATCCAGCACAGCCACAGGGCACGGATCTATGCAGATATTTGAGAATCCAAGCTGGAGCTGAGCTGGATCTGTGCCCAAACACTGCCAGCAGCAGCAGTGCAGCATGGCAAGTGAAAACCAGCCCTAACCACTTCCTCCTGACAGCCCAATGCGGCAGTTTGGGACTCAAAATGCACATCTGGGTCAAAGCTTGATGTGCACAGACTAGGCAGAGCAGCAGAGGAGCCAGTTCTGGGTATCTTGGGCTTAACCTCTGGTTTCCTGTGCCAAGAACAGCACCCCTGCTTAAGGTGATGGGAAAAAATCCCAGCAAGATGTGTGAAAAAGCCTGAGAGTGCAAAGAAAGCTTCAGCACTGGATATGAACTGAAGGCAGAGTTAAAAACAGAACAGGCTGACAATGTCCATGGAAGTTCCTCTCTGGTTTCCTCTAACAGAGAGAAATCACTCAGACGTAACCCTGAGAGTGGATAAAATCTCCTGCTAGAAGCTCCTTCTCTTCATTTATTTCTCCACACTCAACTAACTATTTCCCATCTACTGCAACCCAAAACTCCTCTCTTTTCACACCTAAAGGACACCAGAGTTCAAATCTTTCACCACAGGAAGAAATAGGGACCAACATCAGCTGCAGAGGAAGGTTTCAGCTGAAGGATGATGTTTCAATTGTGCTCAAAACACACAGACAATTCCAAGATTAACAGAAACTTACACATTTATGACTATTTCTATTGAGAAAGTTCCTAAAAGACACCATTTTCTTGTTCTTTTCCCTCTCCCTTTCTGCAGTTCACTTCCACAGCACAAGATCACTATGGACAGAGCTGGGTTTGGAGTGTGCTGCTCTCTGCTCAGAGTCCCAGCAGCATATGGGATGCAGCTAACACACCACCTTTATTGGAAAATGTGCAGTAAGGAGTGTCTTAGTGTAAAAATCAGGAGCCAAGTCACTTGTGTTCACAGACATCCAAATTATCTGTGCCTCTGATATTTCTGAGTAGGAGATATTAAAGAGGATATTAAAGATGCCAAGCAGGAGAAATACACCCAGAAATGGAGGAACTCTGCCTTGAATGCTCCCAACTGGCACCTTTTATCTGCACCATCAAGGAACATGCAGCACATCCCAGCTTGTTAAACACCCGGGGCTGCTCCTGAGGCAGCTGACCCTGCCCAGCCCCAAGCCCCAAGCCCAGCTCACCGAGGTCCCCGCTCAGCAAGGCCTCGGCCAGGGGCGGGTTGCGCTCCTTGAGCAGGGACAGCTCGTGGGGGTTGGCCAGCAGCATCTCCCGCAGCAGCGCCGGGTTGTCCAGGCCCTGAGGGAACGAGGGCGCGTCCGGGGGCGACGGGCGCGGCCGCTGCGCCGGGGCCGGCGGCTGCTGCTGCGTGGATGTCCCGGGCACGGCGATGCTGCTGAAGTCGATCCTGGGCAGGCCTGAAAGGAAGAGCACAGGTGTCGGTGCTTTGTGGTTGCAGTTCTGCTGGGAAAACCAAGGGAAGGATGAGCTGCCCTCAGCGCTGCATGAGAGCAGATTCTGTGAGCAGCAGTTTGTGACGGAAGCGCAGCCACGTCCCCGGGTTACTGGGTTAGCAACGCTGGCGCATTTACGTAACTGGTCTCGTCTGTCTGCCCCATTTCTAATCCCCTGAAATGCACTTGCTGACTAGCTGTTCCCAGCTTCACAAACGTGAATCCCTCGTGGAGGAACTAAAGGGCTAAACCCAGTGGCTCTGAGGCTCTTCAGAGTCTCTTGGGTTAAAAAAAAGCAGGGAAAAAAAAAGTAGTAACATTCCTGCAGACCTGCATTGCAGGTACCCATCCTCCAGCTGAGGCAGGACGAGCACCTCAGCAATGCTCCCACGCCCTTCTCAGCCTGTGGCACCTTTTCTAGGGATATTTTACGTCTGGGATTTGCTAGGAGCGGCTGTGGAAGGCAGGACAGAGGCGCAGGGCTCCACTCAGGCATTCCCAGAGGAGCCTTTGGCATGCACACATGATTAAGCCACTGAGTTTGGCAAGATGTGGCTTCTCAGGGAATCTGCCACAAGACAGGTTCAGGACACACGTCCATAGAGGCTGTTCCTGGGTCTGAGCCACGCACGCCTGCGCCGTCACATCCAGCGGGAAGGGAACCGGTGGTTGTAGGGAAACGCGCACACCTTTACCAAGCCTGTTCTGAACCAATCACCTCCTCACTGCCTCCCCACTTCCCCAAAGGAACAGTAAAATGGTATTAGCTTCCTCAGAATAAAACACCGAATCAGAAGCCCTCTGGGTCATTTACAAGCCCCCCCGACTCACCCCAGCCACCTTTCCCCCCTCAGCACTCTGTGCAGAAGGTGCTAAAGGACACTGACAGAGCTGGTGTTGGGTAAGCGTTGATGAATCTCTGCAGGCTCAGGCAGAGCTGGCACGGAGCCTTTCTCACCTGGGAAGCGCATGGAAGGCCGTGGCTCCACCGTCTCCTTCTGGCGCAGGATCACCACGTCCCCGTCCTTCAAGCCATAGGAGGCCAAGGACCTGTTGTTGTCGGTCAGCGGCCGCTCCGCATAAACGATCTGTGCCAGGAGAGCCACCAGCACCACCAAGCAGAGAAAAAGTTAAAACAAAAAGCAAGATGTTATTTTGTTACAGGAGAAGAATAAAACCATTCCAATAAATCCTGTGGATCCATCTCAAGTTTCAGAAGGGAAGGTGTGATGTCCCCACAGGCCTGGCCTCAGGCACGGCAGGGCCTCGACACGTTCCTGCTTGGACAACACGGGGCTGGTCTTGCTGAAATCCAGCTGTGGTTTGACAGCTGGCACCACAGAGAAGGGCTGGTCTCCCCTGATCAGAGGCCAAGATCATTAGAGGGAAGCAAGTCTTGACCAGGACTGTCTGTCCACATTCCCAAACTCCACGATTACAGAAGCCATGGGCGTTTTCTGCAGCATTCCCTGCCACAAGTCAGCACCCACTGACCCTGGACTACTGCAGATGTGCCAGCAGCGCCGATCCAGGGATGAGCAGCCCAACATCCATCATTCTGCCTCTTGTCACAACACAGCTCCCCAGAATAACCGGTTTTACAGGGACCTCAGTCATTAGCTCAGTGCTTTCCAGTTCACTCCAGTGATGCAACTCTCCAGACCCAGAGCTCCCAAAGGCTCTGCTCCCAAGACTGCCATCAGTCCATGCAGAGATTTAACTTCTTGTGACTACAAAACACAAAGTCATATCCATTTCTATTTTGATAACCTGGTTTAACACAGGGTCCACAGACTAAACATAAAAACACTGAGATAAAGGTGAATAATCCCCATGGAACATTTCCATGAACATCAGATCTGTAATACCTACAGAGGTCTTAAGCTGTGGGAAAGCCCAAAAGGTAACAAAAAGCTGGAAGAGAAGTTCCCAGAAATGGCATCTGGCAACACAAAGGTTTCTGTGCTGTCACTGGAGCACAGCGAGAGCAGGAAGATCAGCCCAGCCACCTCCTGCCCTGGCAGCAGCCCAGAGTATGGAGAACTTGGCCTAAACCCCTCAGGCACACGATCAAATTTCACAAGTACCACCTTGTTTAGCCAAACCTCGTCTCTTTGGGGCTGGAAAAGGCCAGTTCAGCAACAACACTCTGCCACAGGTCAGGGCTGGCTGAGCCACGTGGGAGGAGCTTTCGCAGTCCTGGCATGGATGGGCTGCGGCTCTGCCTGATGCCATCACAGGGAGCAGATCCATCGAGGTGCCAAAAAATCAATCACTACCTGTCTTAAGGTCTGGCTGGCACTACAGACTTCCACTGCTTCACTCCAGCAACTCCAACATCTTACACAGACTCTCCCTGAGGCACTCAGCAGTGGAGACCCATCGTCAGCAGCAGTGCAAGGCCAGACAAGGCAGGAGGAACACCGACGACCAGAACCTCGTGGGGCAGCAATCAGAGAACTGGGGAAACACGCGCGATGGAACCAGGCACGAGCTCCCTGCCTCCTCCCCACCACCGGAGTGTGCGGCCTCAGCGCTGCCTCACACCCCGGGTCCCTCCCAGGGCCCATGGGCAGCGATTTGAAAGTGAGTGGCCTCCACCCCACCCAGCACCACCAAGGTCAGCTGTGCTGGCAGAGCCCGGCACAGCCTCTCACGTTACCGGCCTGAGTCGGTGCCACCGCAGCGACAGCCAGCGAGTCATAAATCCCAGCTGCACACCCAAATCTGAAATGGCACATTCCCTGCACAGACACTCTGGAAGAGACAAGTTAATCAGTTTAAGTGAGGCTTTACCTCTGTCATCTTGCTGGGATTGGATTTATGAGCGTTCGGCCTTACATCCCAGACAATGAATTAAGCGCCTGGCACTCGCCACGTCCATTAGCAGCACAGATTAATCCACTCCTGACCCATTCCGCCCCAATCTCAAAACAAACTGATTGGATTTTGCTGCCTTTTGATTGTCTGGTTGGTGGCAGCTCTGCCGGCTGGCAGGCACCAGACATGGGTTCTTCTGGAGGTGACTCAGACAGGGATGTGGGCACCAATGGATTCATTGTGCACAATGCCAGAGTGTAGAACCTTCCTGTGGAGCAGGGAACCCCAGCCAGGAGCGCTGGACACCACCTGCAGCCATCAACCAAGCCAACTCCTGGGCCCATCAAATATTCCTGAGCATGGCACAGATGGAGGGCACGCAGAGAAAATAAACGAAAGGAAGGAATGAAGAGTGTGGCTCTGCTGAGAGCCTCCTGTCCCCTCTCCTGGAAAGCCAAGGCCTTGGTGTGTGGAGGAGACTGGAAAGTCAGATTATTTCCCCTCACCTCGCCCAGCTCCTCTTATCACCACAGCCACCAGCAGCTGCCTCTGTTATCTCAGACCTGTGCCCACAGCGTCCCTTGGACGCCTCACAGCTCCCTGCCCCACCCCAAACTGCAGCACCCGGAATTCACTGGCCAAACCAGCAGAAAACAAGGCTGGGATTAACCCTCCTCCACATACTGAGTGGTTTACTCCACCCTGCATGACCCTTACAATGAAATTCATCCTCTCTAGTGCCATCACAGCACCTTCAATGCAACATTCACCTTGGCTGAGGAAAAAGGGCAGAAAACAGCCAAGTTTGGTAAATGTAAAACTGCCTGTTTGTGATTTAACAATGCAAAATCCTTCCACACAAGAAGCTGCTTCTCTGGTAACTTGTATCTTTATAACTTTCACACAGAAAGTTGAGGCTGGAAAAAATCAATAAGGCTGGAAAAGCCCTCTAAGATCATTAGGTGCAATTCCCCACCCTGTCCCCAGCCCAGAGCTCTGAGTGCCACGTCCAGCCCTTCCTTGGACACCTCCCGGCATGGGCACTCCAAACCTCCCTGGGCAGCCCCTGCCAAGGCCTGAGCACCCTTTCCACGGGGAAATTCCTCCTATGTCCAACCTGTTCTCCCCACTGAAGGTCCTCAAAACACCTCACAAACACCAGGCAGGAAGAGGAGAGAGAGGAGTGATAAATAACAGCCTGGCAAACACGGCACGACGCGGCACAGGATGATGCACGGGTGGCAGATGGATGAGCAGAAGGAAGGCAGAGGTGGCTACAAAAGCGCAGCGCTGCTCCCCTCGCCCGGGGCTGGCAGCACCCAAACCCCACGCAGGTCAGCTGGGCTGGAAAAACTCAAACAAGGGAACTCCTGACCAAAAATACACAGAGAAGTGACCCATCGTTACCCTGAACCAGACCCGGAGCTGCAGGTCACCCTGACTCAAGGGACAAAGGTGACAGCAAGGAGTTTATGCTCCAGTTCACGCCTGGAGATGTCAAAGCCACTGCAGAGTCCCCCATGCAGGGGCTGTCCCCAGGCCTGGGAGCTCACTGAGGGCTGTGACAGCCACAGGAGGGTGGATGAGAACCTTTGTGTGAGCTGGGTTCTCCCTTTCCACCTGCCCAAAACCAAGAGGTTTTTTCCTAAAAGAGAATCCACCCTACCTGGATTTCCTACCCCCGCTCTGAGACTGTTTCTCTGCCATCACCAAGCCCCCATTCCGGGAAACAAAGCTCTCCCAAGACAGAGGGAAAGCCAGACGTCAGGAACCTGCTGGGCGAGGGACGCCACAGCCCCAGGGCTGCCACTGCACCAGCTCTTCCAGCGCTGACTAATCTTGGCTTGGCTGGAAAAACACTTTGTTAAATTCAGACCGGGAAAAGGCTCGGGAAGCAAAAGCCACCAACTCCACAAAGTCTGCCAGGCACGGCGGGCGCCGAGGAAAGGAGCCGCCACCGCCCTGCCCAGGACAAACGGGGAGGAGCGGCCGAACACGCGGGACTGAACCCAAACCATGAGCAAAGCCCGGACAGATGGCCCAGAGCCGCCCCCTCCCGCAGCCTCCCCCGTGCACTGGCACACGAGCGAGCCCTGAATCCCGAGCCCTGAATCCCGGCTGGAGGGGGTACTTGCTGGGAAAAGCGCACGGATGTGCCTGCTCGGTCCCCACACCTGTGTGGAAAAAAGGGAGGAAAGGGCTCAGTGTGCCCTCTGCGCCCCAGACCGGGCAGGGGTTTGATGGGATAAATAAACCCTTTCCCGAACATTTCAGCCCCGTTTCCCGGGGTTTGAGGATACCACGGGCCCCCACCTTCCCCGAGCTCCGACTGCTGTTCCCCTCGCTCCAATTCCTGCCCCGTTTAAACATCAAATTCCTCCGAAACCTCAACATAAAACAAACCAAAACAAACCCACATTATTTTCTCCCTTTCAGCTGCGCGGCGGGCGCGGACCGAGCCTTTCCCAGAGGGACCACAAGTCAGCGGGGACTCGCAGCCCTCTCCCGAGCGGATTCTGAGTGAAAAGCGAGGTGTTTCTCCCCAAACCCCAAAGGTCCGGGAGGGGAGGGAGCGGGAGGGACCCACCGCCCCAAACAACCCCGAACTCCGGATGGCCGGGGCGGATCCCGGGACGCGGCCCCGGGGGCGTGGGGGGCACGGCCGCTCCCAGCCCGGGGGACCCCGACCCTGCGGGAGAAGTGGCCACGGCCGCTCCCAGCCCGGGGGACCCCGACCCTGCGGGAGAAGTGGCCACGGCCGCTCCCAGCCCGGGGGACTCGGCCCGGGGGCACCGGCCGGGCCCTCCCCGGCGCTCGGGGCGGGGCGGGGGCAGGCCCTGACCTGGCTCTCGGCCGCCGGGATGCCGGACTCCAGCTCGCAAAGGGCGCGGAAGTTCTGCAGCTCGAAGTCGGCGTCCACCTGCAGGTTGAAGGTGATCTCGGAGCGGTCGCGGCGCAGGCAGAACACGGTGAGCAGCATGGCCGCCCCCGCCCGGACCCGCACCCGCCGCCGCCGCCGCCGTCAAGCGCCGCCGTCGCAAAGCGCCCGCCCCGCCGGTCAGGCGCCCGCGTCAATCGGAGCCGCCCGGCCAATCAGAGAGCGCCGAGCGGGAGGCCCCGCCCCCTCCGCGCCAGCACGTGGGCGGGGCCGGAGGGGCCTGGGCGTCACCGCCGGGGTCCCCGTGCCGCCCGGTCACCGCCGGTCACCGCCGGTCCCCGGGGCTCCGCCGGGGTCCCCGTGCCGCCCGGTCACCGCCGGTCACCGCCGGTCCCCGGGGCTCCGCCGGGGTCCCCGTGCCGCCCGGTCACCGCCGGTCACCGCCGGTCCCCGGGGCTCCGCCGGGGTCCCCGTGCCGCCCGGTCACCGCCGGTCACCGCCGGTCCCCGGGGCTCCGCCGGGGTCCCCGTGCCGCCCGGCCGTCCCCGGTCACCGCCGGTCCCCGGGGCTCCGCCGGGGTCCCCGTGCCGCCCGGTCACCGCCGGTCACCGCCGGTCCCCGGGGCTCCGCCGGGGTCCCCGTGCCGCCCGGTCACCGCCGGTCACCGCCGGTCCCCGGGGCTCCGCCGGGGTCCCCGTGCCGCCCGGCCGTCCCCGGTCACCGCCGGTCCCCGGGGCTCCGCCGGGGTCCCCGTGCCGCCCGGCCGTCCCCGGTCACCGGCGGTCCCGGTGTCCCCCGGCCGTTCCTGCCTCCCCAGGGATCCCTGTGCCCCTGGCGGTCCCTGTTGTCCCTAGGTGAGCCCCGGGGATGCGCCCCGCCCGGGCTGTGCCCGTGCCCTCGGTGGTCCCCGTGTCCCAGGAGCCCCATGGGTCCCTGTGCCCCACCCTTTGCCCCCCAAGGCCCCCCCACCACCTCCATCCTTTCATTCACTCGTTCATCGGACCCTGTCACTCCCACTGTCATTTCTCCAGCTGCAATCCCAAAACAGCCCCGGTGCACCCCAAGAGCCACTCACTCCACCTCACACCTCTGCCCCATTCAGCTCCTCCACTCCCATTTTCTTGGGATCACATCTTCCAGCTGTTTTTTCCCCCCAGACTCCTCGGCGTGCATTTGGGGGCGAACCCTGGCCCTTGCTGAGCCTTTGGTGTGCCCCTCAACTCACGTGTCTGCATTATGGGGCGCAGAGGGGGTTTTGACATGCCCTGTCCTGCTCCAAGTGCCTTTGGTGACACCCCAGGCCCTTTGTTGTGCTTTTTGGGGTGTCCCAAGTTCCTCTGTGTGCCCCAGACTCCCCCTTTTGCCTCTTAGCACTCTCCCTCCCGTCCCACCCTGGTGGGGACACAGCCCCCAGTTCTGGGAATGCATCTGAATGCCCCAGGCCATGAACTCACCTCACTCCCATCCAGGGTGAGAGGAACAAGACTTTATTTTAAACTGGGAATTAATCTGCAATCCAAATCATTCCAACCCAAGTCCAACCCTCATCATTCCAGCCCAACTCCAACACAAATCATTCCAACAGTGGAGCAAGCAAAAATCACAACTCATCAGTAAACATCCTGGTCCTGGGTTTGCAGATACTTTGGTAACAGATTCTCCCCCCGGAATTTAATTGTCATTCTCAGTAACACCCCAGGTGTAAAAATGAAAAAGACCAAACACAGCCCCACAGTGCATCTGGCACCCACCAGCCCTGACACGGATACACGGGAGGCTCTGAGCGCTGCCCAGCCCTCCTGGAGCCGGGAAAAGGCTCCCACAGGGAGCTCAGTCGGATTTCTCCTTCTCCTTCATGTGCAGGAAGACAATGCTGAACATGAAGAGGCCGACCATCATGGAGAAGGCGCCGGCGTAGTAGGGATATGCGGAGGGGATGAACCGCTCGTACTGCGTGTGCTGGAGGGGACGCACGGACACCTGGGGGGACAGAGCAGCCCCTGCAGTCCAGCAGCGCGGGGCAGCCTTTCCTCCCGCGACAGCGGGCGTTCACTCCCCTGTGCCTACCTGTGTGGAGGAGTACAGGTGGGTGTATCCCAGCCGGTTGTAGTCCACTTTGAACTGGAACACGCCGTAGACGTCCGGCAGCTTGAACTGCACGCTGTATTTGCCACCTGAGGGGACACGAGAAGCTGTGGAAGGTGAAAACACCCCCAGGTGTGGGGCCAGGGCAGCAACGGGGACCCCCTGTTCCTCTTGAGGGGGACCCACTGCTCCTCTAGGGGGGAACCTCCCGCTCCTCGTGATGGGGACCTACCGTTCCTCTTGAGGAAGGTGCGCACGAAGGGGTCGATGCGCACGAACTCCAGCTGGATGTCGTCCCCGTCGAAGGGCACCCACTTGCCGTCAGCGAGCTTCTCAATCACGATGCTGTACTCCTGGCACAAATTAACCAGCGATGCCTGAAAACCAACCCCGGCCCGCTCCGAGCCCCAGCGCTGCCCAATTCCTCCCCGCGGGCGGCTCCCGCGTGCCCAACCACGCCCGGTGGCCTCACCACGAGGTCCGTGACGGTGTAGGCGTTGGGCGGCGCCCGCTCCCCGACGCGGTGGTGGGACACGGCGCCCACGCGCAGAACGCCCTCCTCCTTGAACACCCAGCGGGACAGGGCCACGGCCAGCTCGTAGTTACCTGTCTGGGAGTACCTGTGCAACAAGGGAGGCTGAGACAGCCGAGAAAATACCCCATGGTCCAAACCCAAACTGAGCTGAGGTTAAAGGAAGGAGCTGCTTTCCAAAGCGCTTTCTTCTGACACGGTAAAGGAGGCGTCACCCCAACTCAAGTTTGCCGCTCCTTCCCCAAACATAAACATTTGCTCCCTGCTTCCCAGGAGTTCTGCCCTCAAAGCGCTCCCCAGACACTCCTCAGCCAGGGAAGCCAACGCACCTCTTGGAGCCGGGAGTCGCTTTCTGCACGGCAGAATTGAAGAAGGCGTCGCTGAAGAAGTCGAGGGAGCCGCTGAAGACGACGCGGGCGTTGTTGCGCGCTTGCAGCCCCGCGATCAGCAGCGTGTTCTTCCCCACCGCGTGCGGGTACTGCGGAGCAAACGGGAACAGGGCTCAGCCCACTTGGGGATGCACCACCAGCAGTTTGCTGCAGGGTGGGACCGTCTGGCTGTAGTAGCACCGGCTGCAATTAAGGAGTAACCATGAAGCTCAGAAAAAGCAGGAATAGGATTCTGGTACCGCTCCAGCCGGGATGGAATGGGAGAGATGTTTTGATCTAGGCTGGCCTCTCCTCCAGAACATGGAGGACACGTGTCCCTCACACTGAACACCTTCTCACCAGCAGAAAGCAGAGAGGAAGACAACATCAGGAAGCAGCCAACAGCCCAACCCTTTCAAAATCAGTTAGGAGATCAAACACTCCAGGATTTTCCCAAGCAGCTGAAGTTAGAGGGACTAAATTGCAGAAGCACAGCTCAAAACAGGAGAGAAAGGAAGGGAGCGTACCTGAGTGATGGGCTTATCTGGGAAGAAGGAGTAAGAGGTAGAAGAGCCAGTCAGGATATCCAGCACCAATGGGTTGTCGGGATCAGCCACCATCCTTGCAGGGAAAGCCACGGTGAGCAGCACGAACACCCCCGGGTCCCCGCACCCAGAGGAACGTGTGGCCACCTCCTCAACCCCATGGACCTTCTCACCCTTCTACCTGCTGAGAAACTAAATATTTCCTCCACTATTTTGTTAGCAACCACTCCTAAGTCAACAACTAAACTACTCTGGAGGATTTCCTTCTGTTTTTGTTTGAAATCAAGAGAGATTTGTTAAGCTCACGTTAAGAGCCCCAGGGGCTGACCCCACGCTCACCTCGCAGCAACACCACAGGTTCAACCGCTCTTCCCCCACCTCACCCCCTGCTGCTCACCCAACTCCTCGGAACAGGATGGGGTTCAGTGCTGCTTTCCCCACAATGGTGGGGGCCTTCAGGAGGTTCTCAGTGTCAGCCACGATCAGCGTGTGCTGGGGAAGCAAGAGAGATCCGTGTGAGGTGGGTCGGGGTCTAAAGACAAACAACAGCTTCTCAGTTAAACGTTTATTTTTACAGACAATTACAACTATTGGGTGAGCGTTGTCGTTCAATTAAAAAAGCAAAACAACGGCATTTTTCTGTTTATGATCAAATTAGGTTAATGCTGATCTTCAAGGAAATACAAACTGCCACTTGATAAAGACAGCAACCCCTACAGTGTTTTATTTCCCTGCATTTAGCAACCTTCATCCTCAAACCAGGACAACGTGCACGTACATACTGCTTCAACAGTTTACCTTAAACAAAAATTACCAGAGTATATTTAGCTCAGACTTTAATATGTGTTTTAATTTTAAAATGCTGGATTACACCAAGCAGGCAAAATTGTAGAAATTTTTGTGTGTTTCTATACTGATCTGAAAATCTGGGACTGAAAATCTCCCTTCCCACATCTGAAGCGCTGCACTCGGTGTCTGACACGCTTCACCCTCAGGTGAGAGTCCCCCCCAAGCTTCAGAGGGATCCAGAACCAGCATTAATCACACGGTGACCACCTGAAACCAAAGCATCCTGACAGCAGCAGAACTGAATGCCGCAACAGGGATTATTTTCCACCTTCCTGGGAGGAGGTTGGGAGACAAGAGACAGAGGAAAAACGGGAGCACAAGGACAGAGGATTCACCCCTAAAGCTCTGCACCCGCGTTAAAGCAGCCAGAAGGAGCAGGCAAGGCCTTACCTGGCCGGGGTCGGAGATGTCGTAGTTGTGGTGGTCGATGACCGCTGTCCTCTCCTCATCAAACTCGATCCCACACTCGCTGCCCAGCTCTCGCAGGGGGTCACCTGCAGGGACACAAGGGATCCTCTGTCACACGACACAGCGACTCAAAAGTACATTCAGCTCAGAGTCATGTGCTCAGCACTCTGTGAGCCAAACCCCAGGGAGCAACACGACCTCCCCACTGAATTCCCACTGAACATGTTACTGAAGGCATGGATGACCCATTTCCTCCCAGAGCAAGCCCTGAGGTGCACGAGGAGCAGCTGGTTTTGCTGCAGTGAGTTAATTCTCCGGAGGAACACCTGCACTCACCGATGTCTGAGCTGGCGGCGACGAGGACGCTGCCGCCGCCGTCGATGAACGCGGTGATGGTCTCCACATTGATGTTCCCACCAAAGTCTGAAAGCAAACGGCAAGAATTCATGGCTAGAGCTCAGAAATAGCCCCCTGGCAGAGTTAAACCACGGCAAATCACCACATCAATGGAAGAACCACCAGTGAAGGCTGGGACAGAGCTGCAGTTTGCTACTGAGTACATCCAAAGTGCAGGACTTAACTAAAATTCACAGAACAGCTGGAAATCCCCTTCCAAAAATGCCATCAAGCTCCAGAGTTTTCCCCTCCGCAGTTACCTTCTATAGATGGGGAGAAGATGATGAGGTTGTCGTACAGGAATTCCCCGTACTTTATCAGGGACAGGCCGGCGTCATCTGCTGTCCGGAAGGTGAGGTCGAAGCCCCTGTCTGCAGGCAGGACACAAAAGTGACAACTTCTGCATGCCATGAAACCACACATGGAGCAGCAAAACTGCAGCAGGAGCCAGAGGTTTCTTTCCCCAGTGAAGGATCATTTTGGAAAAACTGCCTTTTAAGAGCAGGGGCTATTTAAGAGCAGCACCTGAGAGCTCCCAAATAAACCCAAGGGGTGGATGCCCTGAAGAGCCCTGATGTCCAAGGATGCCTCACTGTCATCCATCAAACAGGGATTGATGCTGCAGGGGACCTAAACACAGGCACAGCTGGGAAAGCAACCCCCATCTCCTGCCTCATTCTGACCAGAAGATCCCAAACAGTCACCCCACCCCTCCTCCAGGGAACCCCAATCTCCTCCCTTGGCTTGGGGTCTCCTTCCTCTCACTCAGCCAGACCGGGGAACTCCAGCAGCACCCCCCTCGCAACCTCCTCCTTCAGCCCGACATGGGGACACAAATCTTCTTCGTTCTGACCAGGGGAACCCAAACAACCCCGTCTCCCCAGGAACACCAATCTCCTTTTCTGCCTGACCAGGGGATCCCCATCTCCTCTCCCATTCTGACATGGGGAGCCCAATCTGCTCTCTGATCCAGGCACAGCGTCCCCATCACTTCTCACAGACTGACCAGGAGACCTCAAACCTTCCGTTCTCCCTCAGGGGACCCCGATCTGCTTCCTCAGCCTGACAGGAGACCCCAGTCTCCTCCTCCACTCTGACATGGGAACCCCAAACACCCCCCTTTTCTGCCCGGAAATTCCAATTTCCTCCCTTTGCCCGGTGCAGCAGGTCAAATCTCCTCCCTCATCCCGAACAGGGAGCCCCAACACCCCCCTTTCCTAGGGGACCCTCATCTCTCCCCCATCCTGAAGAGAGGACAGAGCCCCTTGCAGCAAGGGACCCCTGGCTGCGCCCTCAGCCCAGCCAGGGGACTCCAATCTCCTCCCTCGGCCTGACCCGAGGACCCCAGGCATCCCCTTTTCCCTCAGGTGACCCCAGCTTCCTCCCCCATCCTGACCCCGGCTCCTCGAGCCCGCTCCCCCCGCCCCATCCAACCCCTCCCAGGACCCCGCCGCGGCCCGCTCGGTACCCGCGAGGCTGCGGAAGAACATGGAGTGCGTGTCGCGCAGGTTCCCGTTCTCCAGCAGCACCAGCGTGCGGGGCCCGCCCTCAGCGCCCGCCGCCAGCACGGCCAGGAGCGCACCCACAGCCACGGCCACAGCCACGGCCACAGCGCCCGCCGCCATCTCGCTCCCGGTCGCACAACTCCCCCATAGGCTGCCAGCCTCCAGCCAATCAGCGCTAGAGCCGAGCGGCCTCCAGCCAATCGGCGCTAGAGCCGAGCGGCCTCCAGCCAATCGGCGCCAGCGCCGAGCGGCCTCCAGCCAATCAGCGCCAGACAGCTCCGCGCCGCTGGGACGCAGCGCAAGCGCGGTCGCGGCCCGTCACGGCCGCTGTCGCGACAGCGCTGTCGCGGCTCAGCGCCGCCGCCGCGGACGAGGAGGGCCCCACCGCCATCCCCGCCCTCCTGCGCGGCGCCGGGCCGCCCACGCCCGCCGTGGGTCGGAAGCGGCGGGCGCTGGAGCTGGCGTTGCCGTTCCTGCGCTCGGTGTCGGCGCTGGCAGCCAGGGCCGGGCCCGGGGCTTGGTGCAGGCGCTGCCCGCGGAGCCGCCAGAGGAGAGGAGCGGGGTGTGGAGCGTCAGTGCAGGACCCCAAAATGCGGCTGCGTCCGGCGAGAAACCCCCGGGAAGTCAAGGGGCTGAGGCAGAATTCATCCGGGGTGGGTCGCCGTTTGATTTCTCAAGGAAAAGGAGGGAAGTTAAGAGTGAGGGCGATATCTGGGAAAAGGGGATTACGTTGGTCCAGGTGAAGAATCTGGCTGGCTCGCCGCGATCGGAGGTAGTGTCTGGCGATGGTGTCGCCACCAGGCTGTAGTAGTCCTCCTCGGGCTGCAGGTGGCAAACTGAGCCGGCAGCAAGGCGGAATTGGTAAAATGGGATAGAAATGGAGGAGGAATGGGCCGTAGCGCTGGCTCCCTGCTCTCATTCGAGGCCAGGTTTGGGCTGTGGCAGGGCTGGAACCGCTGTGGGAGGAGATGGCGTTAAGGGCTGTCGTGTGTAGAGCAATCAGCACCGCTGGCTGCACTCCCTGATCCCGACACTGCTCGGCTTCCCGAGGGATCCGCACCACGTGCCACCTTTGGTGCTCACGCTTTCCAGACAAACTTTGGAAGATGTTATGAGTGCACGCAGCCCAAGCGTGGCCTGCCGAGCGCGGCAGAGCCCCGTGCCATCGTCACCTCTGTTAAAAATGAAAAATGATCCAGCCAAATTAAATTAAAAAATAAAAAGGATTTATTTTAGCAATAGAGATCTAACCTAGCCAGCCACACGGAAAAGGACAGTGCCGAGCCCGGGATCGGCGCTGGGTGCAAGACACAGAGATCAGCCTCAGCAGAGGTTTCACTCCATGCCCCCACACCACCATCCTGGTACAAGCGATTTTTATAGGGAAAAATTTGCCTGAAGCCAGGATTTCGGCATTCAGTCCTTTGTTTCAAAGTCCCATAAGTTGATGAGATTTCTTTCTTGGCGACAAGGCAGAGAAATCCCAAGTCCGGTGTCGTGTCGTTGAAACCCTTGATGAAATTTATGGGAACAGAGTATTCACATGTATCGGCCCGGGGAGGGGGGATGTTCCTGATGATGATCAGCGCCTGGGTGTCTCCACATCGCCTCAGATAAGGCCCATCTCCTGGCGAGCCACATCCCCTTGCTTGTAAATCAGGTTTCAGCACACACTCAGTTTTTCCTGAGAAGGGGGGGCTTCTAATGCCAAAGGGTACATCCTAACAACTATGTAATATTATATACATATCATGAAAAAAATGGCGTGAATTATACCTGTTAGATAGAACACCTCCCTGTCCCCACAGCGCCCTCCTCTCCCCGGGCGCTGTCCCCTTACCTGCGGGTTCTTTGGATGACAGGCTCTGGAATCTTCCAGCAGCCGCTCTCCGAGTCCCCCAGGACTCACGCCGGATCCTCTCCAGGCTGCTGTAGTTGCAGTCACGCCGCACGAGGGACTGCACCTGACCCAGCAGCTGCTGGCAGAGCAGCAGGTCTCGCTGCTGGCGCCGGATGGTGCTCAGGTAATCCAGCTTCTGCAGCCCAAACTCCACCTGCAGGTCTTGGATCTCGGTCACGGCAGCCCGGAGCTGGACACAAACCATCAGGGTTACAAGGCAGAGAGACTGATGGACACTTCGAGTACAGGAATTTGCCAGGCAGAGAAAGACACTCAGGAAAGCTTCAATATTTGGAAAGTTTTCTAATTTAGGATTAAATTTGTGTTGAGAGATTACTCCATGTCTGCTTTAAAGAAAGTTTTCTCATGTTTCTCCACAGGGATGATTTTTGAATGAACCTAAAGCTAATCTTACTGATGTGCTCTTAGAACTCCTGGAATGCCCTAGCTTTGGTTAAAAAGGTGCAATATTTCTGTGATAGCCTAAATACTCAAATAAAGCAAGTCCTTCATGTGCAGGTGTAGGACTGTACACACGAATGTCAATTTTTTGCAGACCCTCTGATTCTGCCACAAAATATCAGAGCAAAACTGATTTTCAAGTGCTTTGAAAATGAAGGTTTTGAATGTAAAATTTAAGAGCATTACTTTTATGTTTTGTTTCTTGCCCCAGAAAGCGTGCTCAGAACTGGCAGCAGCTGCAGCAGATCTGTAGGTCGGCAGAGGGAGTCGCATCCCCTCCCATCCCAACACATGCTCCTCCCGCCAAGTGTCACACACCGAGCCTTTACAACTGGAGGGGTTTGGGCTTCAAAAGCTTAATCCCCCACCGGAGGGCTTTCATAAAAGCTCACACACACACTGTGGTGTATGAAATACCGACACAGCCAGAGTCATTCTCTAAACCCACAGCCCTGTAACGTAAGAAATGGGGATGTGGAGGAGGAAGGAGCTGTTCCCTCACCTTCTCCAGCGCCTTGCTCGTGGCTCGAACCTCCTCCTGGATGGAGTTGTAGACGTTGAGGAGAGCCTGCTCGCTGGTGTCCTCGCTGGATTGCTGCAGGGCAGCCACCAGCTGCAGCCTCCGCTCGCCCGTGTAATTCTTCCGGCGTTTGAGCTTTTCCTTCAGGTCCTTGTTCTGAGCCTGCTTCCCCCTGACCACCTGCTGCTCCAGCACCTGCAGCCTGCAGAAGGGAACGCTGAGCTCAGGAACCAGCTTCACAAGCATAGAGGATGCACGTCCTTCCACGGGTGACATTTGGGAAACACAGAAAATTGAGAATTATGATAAGATTTTCTACCCTGAGTAATCATAGCAGATCGTGCTTATTATTAACAGTTTCTGTCATAAAAAGAATCCCAGAATGGTTTGGGTTGGGAAGCACCCTAAAGTCCATCTCATCCCACCCCCTGCCATGGGCAGGGCCACCTCCCACTCTCCCAGGTTGCTCCAACCCTGTCCAGCCTGGCCTTGGACACTTCCAGGGATCACGGGGCAGCCACAGCTCCTCAGGGAGAAATACTCCACAAAGGCAAAGCATATGTTACTGCAAGCACCTCAGTCAACAAGGATGTCCAGAGATCCATATCTAAGCTCATAAAATTATCCTTAAAACCCTTGTTTTGTGTACTTTGTATTTAAATTCTTATTTAAATAAACATGGAATATATGATCATATTTAAGGGGTTTTTTTTTCAAATATGCACAAAAAGTGCCAAAATTACACAGAAAACTATTTTAAATGGTGGATGTGGGAGTGTTAGATCTGAAAGCCACAGTGTGGCTTCCATTTTGGGGCAGTATCAGGCAGAGTTGATGATTTGTGTGACCTCAGCATTGCTAATGCAGCACTGGCACAGGCCTGTGTTTGAAATCATGCTCTGACATGGAAATAAAGCCATGCTCCAAAGCCATTTCTTTGTCTGCACAGGATGTGGAGCAGAGCAGATAGCTCAGGGTGGCCAGCACTGGCTCAAACTGGCTGATAGGCCCTTTACTGATAACAGCCTCCTAATTATCTCCAATCCCTGTGAAATGGCTCATTCTCCCCCAGAACTGACCTGCTATTCTGCTGCACTGCTCCTGCCCTGCCACCTTCCCTTTCCTCTGCCCAATACACATTGAATCCAAGGATTCAATCCTGCTCTGCTGAGCTGCCCTGATGTGTAACAGGTGGCTTTGAAATCCCCACACCTGTGGAACCAAACCCTCCTGCCCAATCTGCACAGAACCTGGAGGTAACAATGTGATTAGAAGGGCATTTTCCCTTGTTTGCCACAAAAGGAATAGGATTCATTCTTGCAATAGGACCATTAACATTTGATATCAAATCCAAATGAAAGGTTTCTTTGGAGATTTCTCTCTTAACAGACAGAATTGCCCACAAATTACAGACACTGCTGTTCTGTATTTCATAGCATTTCCTTTTTGAGCCAGGAGAGACCCAACAGAGCGAGCACACACCACAGGAAAGCTGAAAGACTGGTTAAAACCCACAGAACGACTGGTTAAAGCCCACAGAACTGCTCAGAATCAAACTCTCTCAGAGCTTTTCTAATTGTATGCAGTTCCACACAATGGAGTAAGTGAAAAATCAGCAGAATTTGCTTCAATTGTGTATTTCTGGAGCAGCCCAAGCCCCCATGCTGCTTCAGTATGTGTCGGTGTAGTCTGCCTGAGGGAATTCTCTCAGGACAGCTCTCACACAGAGAAAAGCTTGAGCCAGGTTGATTTGCAGATGGGCTGAGCACGAGTCTTGAGCCTGCATCCCTCCTGTCCCAGCCCTGTGCTCCAGGCCCTGACAGTGCCCCTGAAATAGGATTACTGGGAAATTTTGCCATTAGTTGTGGATGATGTGCTGCAAACACTGTGAGATGCATGAGTTGGAGGCAAAAGTGGCCTCAGTGATGGGAAGAGTCCATCCATGAGCCACAGGACAGCTGCTGCCTTACGTGTAACATGAGAGGGCTCCAAGTGCCCTTCAAGGACCTCTTCCAAGAGGAAAAGGTGGCATCTCTATAATCTGTGTGGGCACTTAAGGCTCGCCTGCCTGCAGCTCCAGGCAGGATTTGTTACCAGGAATGCACACATTTTGGCATCCACATTTGCTGACTTGAACATCTCCATTTTTCTCTCATGATTCTGGTGCTTGGCCTCACTGAGTGCCACAGGGAACAGCTCTTCATCCACCCAAAAAGGGCAAAGTTAGTTTTGGGGTAAAAGCAGCCTGGAGGAGAGAAGGCTCCAGGCAGACCTTAGAGCCTCTCCCGGCACATTTGTAATCAGAGGGTAAGAAATAAAAAACCTCTTAACCTACACCTCAAAAAGTGATAGCACCAAAAATGAAGAATACAGGTTCAAGAATTTCTAGTGGGTGATAAGTGCTGTATGAGCACATTGCAAACCATGCTCTGAGGCACTGCAGGTGTCCATGAAAAGCAGTGTTGGAGAGGGAGAGGCAGAGGAGGCAGCTTCTAGGATGTGAGAGGAATATCTGCCTTGCAGTGAGCGATGGTGTGGATAATCCACCGGGAGAGCAAGTGCTGCAGCACATTTGCATACGGAGGAAGAGACTGCGGCAGCCACCCCGGCCTCGGGAATGAGTCCGGGGGGAAGGGGACAGAGCAGTGAGCTCTGCTCCAGAGACACGCTGCCCTCAGCAGGGGGAACTCTGCCACGTGGGCAAAAAGCAGGTGTTTTACTCAAAAATGAGGCATTTCATTGCCTCAAGGCTTACAGGGTTGGGTCAGGGTCAGGCTGGTCCCGACAGAGAAAGAAGTCAGGGAAATAGGGAAGAGGACAAAGCTGGGACAGAGTCTTAAATCTGGTCCAGGAGAGGCAGAGTCCCTGCTCCTGCTGTGGATGAGGGTGGGCTGAGAGCAGGGACTGCTGCTGCCAAGACAGCACTTGCTGCAGTGGCAGCACTTGCTGCCTTTTAAAGGCTGCAGTGGCTGCCACAGATCTGAGTGCAAAAACAGTCCCTGCTCCCGAGGGAACCTGGGTCGGGCTGCACAGCCTCCACACCTGCTTCCTTCCTGAGGAGATCCTGGATTACAGACACCTTGAGATCAAAGTCATCCCTCAGGCTGCCGATGTCCTTCTCCAAGCGGGCACGGGACGCCTGCTCTGCTCCGTAGCTGACCTGGAGCTGGGCCAGCCTCTCCTGGAACTCCTGCAAGGCACAGCAACAGTGCTGTGGCTGCTCCCGAGGTCACACCCAGGCCCATTCCAGGTGACACCTTATGTCCATCCCAATACAACTCCACCACCAGTATTGACTGACTTTTTCTGTGACTTAAGTTAACAGAGGAATGATTGTTGTTGATGAAAGTGACTGTTCAGCCCTAAAACCGGCTGCCTTGGCTGGTTGTGGTGCCCTGGAATGAACTTTCTAAAGAGCAAGGAGAGAGTTTTGTTTCCCTCTGACTCCTCCTCTGGCTCTGTATTCCTCTTTTTCCTCATCTCTGTACTGTTCCTAAAACCTTTGACTACTGCTTTCCTCAACTCTATTCCTCCCTTTTCTGACAATTTCACATATAGATCCTGCAAAAAGTCTTCCTGGGAATCCATTCCAATCCATCCTCAGGGAGGTGGGAACAAGAAGTGGGTTATAATAAGGCACATGGCCTCCATAACACATGGTCTGTTCATAGGAGAAGTCCAAGGATTACAAAATAGAGAAAAAAATAAAAAGAGAAGTGTTCTAGAAAGGCTGAACCATATTTGTAATGATTACTATGAAAAAGGTTTTAGTCAAAGCCACTCTGGGACATCTGTTCCCAACTTACTTCTCTGATCTGCTGCTTCTCTGCTTCCAGATCCACCTGGGGTTTGAGGCAGGGAGCTGGATTTGCTCCCAGGTGAGCAGCCTCAGCAGGCAGAAGCCCTACAAAGCAAAGTAGAAATAAAAATCACTCACAGTCACTGGGTGGGATTGTCTGCACAATTCCTGGAAAGAGAACAAAGAAGCTGGGTGCCAGGAAAGAACATGGCAACCCCTGTGCTCCTTCAAACCGCGCTCGCTGCCAAAACGCCGCTGGCCCGGGGCTCCAGAGGTGTGGGGAGAGCGAGAGAGGTTCCAGCTTCAGGGAAATATGGAAGTGAATGCAACTGTATGGTATTTATACATACAAGTATCTCTTTCAAATTAAAACAGGACTTGTTTCCAAGGCTGTGCTACAGATTTGGGAGATAAAAAACACTGGGAAGACGAAAAGTGCAAGGAAATTGCCTTCTTTCTTCACAGCTATTTCTGAAAGGGGGAAAAAAATCATCCTACAGCCTTATTCCCCTGCTGAAAATTGCCCCTTTTTAGGGGCTAGCTCTCCAAAGGCGATGAGCTCCCTAAAGACCGCTCTTCCCTACATTTGCTCCTACATTTCCTATTCCTGCTCCCGAGGACAGAGCAGGTGTGCTGAGGCAAGGCTGAGTCCTCAAGCACTGCCATAAGGAGGGCAAAACTTCTCTTGTAGTGTCAAAAATATGCATTGTAGGAGAAAAGAGGCTGAATGCTTGCTTTGAAAAAATAAATATATATATTTAATAAAGAATTTTACAGTATTATTTCTTTTGCAGCTCATTTTTGTTCTTCCTGCTGAAACCTCTCTTCTGCAACTGACCAAATTCTAGCCACAATCACCAAAAATAACCAAGGATTTGAATCATGTCAGCCTTTTCTAACATAATTTGTGACCATTGAAAACACTGGATTATTGAGATGGTCTTTGCCATCCCACTAGAATAAGGTCAATTCAGCAGCAGAGAAGGAAAAGTCTGTAACCAGAATGGAGAACTCTTCCTCCAATAGGTAAGGAAAAGGTTGAGGTAAAATTTAGTGAACATTTTATGTGTAAAACCCCCTTTTTTGGCATCTCTGCAGCCAGTAAAGGCTCTCCTACCTGACAAGTCACTCGTGCCCATCTGTTCAGCCAGAATGGCCTTCTTCTTCTTAATCTCCTCCTGGTACTCCCTCAGCAGGGCGTCCTTGGGGTCCTCGTTGATGCAGGGCTTGTTCCTGATGTTCCTGGCCCGACGTGCGTAGCACAAGGTGCTGAGGCTTTCCTTGCTGCTGTCATCAGCTGGGGACACACACGCCACCATCAGGGTCCTGGTCCAGCCTGGAGCAGCCTGGTCAGCTTGGAGTCTCGGTAGGGAACGTGTCTGCACCTGCCATCCACCAGGGCCGAGATGACGTTGCCCAGGGCAGACAGGGAAAGGTTGATTTTGGTGGCCTCTTTGAGCCTCTCCCCTGTGGCACCAGTCCTTGCCTGTCTCTCACTTCCTGCCAGATCCACCAAGTTGAGTTTGGCAGCCCTGAGGTGATCCTGCCCTCGCTCATCTGCACAGAAACAATTCCCAGGCAGCTCTTAGAAGGAAGCACCTCAACAGTGAAGAAGCAGGACTCTCTTGGCAACACATCCTGTTCCAGCCCTGTTCTTTGTCTGCTTTGGGCTCTGACTCCCTGAAGTAAGCAAATATCTACTTAATCTAAACACTGCACATTTTAGTGTTTTCTCAACAGGATTCACAGTAAAAATTCATGCCTGTTCTTGCTCTCTCAGTGAGCTCTGAACACACACACACACACCCCTCTCCATATATTTCAACAGTATTTACAATTTCAGCTAAAGTCCTCTACAAGTAACATGATCAGAGCATGAGTTTATACAACTTTTTTCCTCCTCAGTTTGTTTCACGAAGGGAAATTTAGATGACATATACAAAAATCTATCGGAAATCAATGCAACCCCTGACGGGAAGAAACGAATGTCTGGCTCCAGATCAGAAGGCTGAAGGATCTGCTTTATTAAAACTATACTATATTACATTAATATACTATTTAAAGAGATACTATACTGTTCTACATACTTGCTTCTTACTTACCTAACTAACAAACTCGTGACTCTGCTGAGAGCCCCAGCCACAGCTGGATCCCACTGGTCACTGACCCCAAACAACCTTCACCAGAATCCAACCCAGCAATCACTGCAGGTGAACAATCTCCACACCACATTCCACATGGGGAAAACAAAGGAGCAGAGATAAAGATTGTTTTCTCTTCTCTTCTCTCTGTGTTTCTCCTCAGAGACAGAATGTCTCTCTGTCCAGAGAATGTGAATGGCACAGAAATCCTTCCCCGTGAGGGTGGGCAGGCCCTGGCCCAGAGAAGCTGGGGCTGCCCCTGGATCCCTGGAAGTGTCCAAGGCCAGGTTGGACAGGGCTTGGAACACCCTGGGATAGTGGAACGTGTCCCTGCCCATGGCCCAAACCCCCCAGATGAGGAGATGGATCCTGGTGAGGAGTCAAACGCAGTGAGTTGGTGCCATTCCCATCACTTTGAGGCAGGAGCAGATGGAGCTGAGGCTGCCCAGCTGCCTGGACACACCTGACACATGGAATGCCTATTCCTGCTCTGCATTTGAGGCTGGAACAGTGTGATGGCACAGGCTCCCTGTGAGGAACACAGAGTGCATCTGGTTCCTTTAGGAGCCCTGCACTTTCACTGGCTCCTTAGCTTTCCCAGCCTCACACAGAGCAAAGGCTTGGGCACACATTCCTGGAACTGCTGTCCTAAGCGCTGGACCGCACTCGCGGACATCCACATCCAAAATACTCCGTAAGATTGCAACCCAAATTCAAGAGAAGAGCTCCTTCAGCATTCCAAGCACAGAAAACACTGAGATTTTAACTGAATCCACCCTTTTCAAGGCAGACTTCCACAAATCCTGTCCTCAAAAGGAGTCAGAGTTCTGTTTTACAGCTCTGGACAATACCTAAACATGAGCAAAGAACGATCTGATGCATGAGGAAAGTTGAAAGTTCACAGGTAAACACCAAAATCTCTAAAATCTGTTGTCCCAGGATATTTCTGTTACAACAACAGATTGGCAACTGTGGAGTTTAATGTTTGCTGCTGAGCAAACTTGCTTCACTTCAGCTCATTCTCATGTATCAAGACATGGGAAAACAGAGTAAAACCACACGGGGCTTAAAGAGAGCACCCTCTCCTTATCCTTTCTGAGTGCTGGGGTGAATGGGCAGCCACAAAAAGTAGGTTTCCTAACCCTTCCCTTTCCTCCCTTGGCTCATGTAAACGCTGCCAGGCAATCAAAAAGCTGTGTTGGTTCCTGCCAGTCCTTTTACCCACCGAGGCTGTTTCCAGCTCAGAGTTCATGGATTAGCTCCCATGGTGTGAGAAGGTCCCCAGACTCTTACTAAAATGCCTGCAGCAGCCTAAAGATCTTCCCTAATTTCCTGTCAGTCCATTGCCTGAGCTGATGGCAGAAGCACACAACTAAAGGAATAAAACATCTGCTAATCTAAATAAAAATACTGCAAAAATAAATAAGCATAAAAAATAAAATAAAAAAAATTTAAAGGCGTAAAAATCTACGTAAAAATACTGATGGAAACTTGCATGTTTCAAACATCTGCAGCCAAGAGCCCAGTATTTTTCATAATTCCTGAATGTGTTACTTAAAAAAAAAGTCATTTTAGTCCCTTTAAAATATCAACTCCCTGTAAATTATTATTTACTACAGGCTCACCCGGAAAAGGAGTTTGAACTCGTTATGAAGCCTAAAGATAACAACAGAAATACCAGCTTCCTCAATTCTGTCAGCCAATGCTCACCCCAGCAGAACCATCCAGTTTATGGGGACTGGCCAGTGCCCTCACCTTTCTCCTCAAATATTCCATCTGTTTTTAACTGCCAAAGCTGCAGGTTCCCCACCTGCCATCTTATTCCATGTCATGTTTTCAAAGCTTTAAATTGGAGAAATTCAGGCTAGATTGAGGGCCCTGCACCAATGTTGAGCACAGAAGAGGAGTGCAAATGCTTCTTACCTTTTGGGATAAAGTTGGGATTTTACAGACCCGCACAATGCATCCAGTATCTGTGCTAATTGAGAAACTCTCCAAACCCCTCACTTACTGAGTGGAAAATGAGGTACTGTCATCAACATCTGGAACCACAATTTTGGAAGACAGGAAGATGTCGTGTAACTTTCCCCATGACTGAAACAGCTGAAGAAAGCAAAGCCAAGCTGTTCCCAGATGGGGTCCAAGACAAGGCAGAGATGAATTCCTTTCTGCTCCCAGAAAAACCCTCTTCAGGTCCCTGCTCAGACTCAAAGAGGCAGCTCTTCCAACTAAAGAAATGCCAGCAAGATACTCATGAAAGGAAAATAAGTCACTAAAACTTTATTAAAGGATTCTTTAATTCCATCTTTAAAAAATATGCCCTATGATTAAGCTCAGTGAAGGAACTGTTAGGTGGTATGACCTGAATGGTTTCATTTGGGAGGGACCCTAAGACTCATCTCATTCCACCCCCTTCCACTGTACCAGGCTGCTCCAAGCCCTGTCCGACCTGGCCTTGGACACCTGCAGGGATCCAGGGGCAGCCACAGCTGCTCTGGGCAGCCAGGCCCTGTCCATCTCACAGGGAAGAGGATTTTCTGCTGCACCTGCAATCATTTGGGATCTAAGGGTAGCTGTGGGATGATGAGTGGCCACACAGACCCTGTGCCCTGCCAGGCCCAGGGCCTCCAGGTACGCACCGAGAGCGCAGATCTCCATGCTGGCAGTGAAGATGGAGTGGGAGCAGGAGGAGCTCTTGTTCAGGAGGGTGAAGGCCACTGCTCCGCTCCTGCAGCCCGCGCCCATCAGCTGCTCACACCGGGCCACGCTGTGCACGGCGTGCAGGGACAGCCCCTGCACGTACACCCCCTGCTCCGGGTGCTCCTTCAGCTGCCAACAGGACAACGCAAGCCAGGTCACAACAAGGGCTACTGAAACTGTGGAAAATTACACTGGGAATGGCCCAGAAGCTTGAGGGCTACGTGAAATTAAACTGCAGTATGAGAAAAACACATCTGACTGCCACCAAAAAGCCTGATTTCTGAAGGAGGAATAAAACCACAGAAAAAGAGGGAACCGCCCTCATGGCTCAGAGAATTCAAGTTAAAAGTTGCTGATTGAATCAGACATCCCCCAGGCCATGGGGAATCTGGCTTCTATCCACCCTCCACCTTCTCTATTATTAAGCTGCATATTTGAAACAAGAATCAAAATACATCTCACCTATTATGGCAAAGGCTGTAAGATCTCCTCAGCCATAGGAAGCTTTTTTTAATCTCAAAGCACAGATACAATATTCCCAGATACTGTTCCTGGTGCTTTGCTGAACTCTCTGCTCTGAGTGGGTGGTTTGAGCTCACTGACAACATTCCCAAAGTACCACTCATCACACACAGGTGAACTGTCACCATTTTTCTCCAGGTTAATTAATTTTTAAATTAACAAAAATTGTCTTTGGGACCCTGGGTTGAGACAGAGCATTAAATACCCAACAGCATCTTCTCAGTAATTATCAATTGCACAGATGAAAAGTTTCATACTGAAATGTTAATAAGCAATGAAAATATCCAAAATTTTGAGTTACCCATCAAACCTACATAAAAAATACAAAATAATCCAGAGATCCCTGCACTCCTACACCAGCCCCCTCCACACTGGGAATTTTAAATGAGCTAAATTAATTTTCCACAGCTCTGTTACACCCCACATCTGCTAAGTTCATCACCAAAACTATCTTTATCATGTCAGCTGGGATATCGAGATATGGTTGTCATGATGGAGCAACAGAGACCACATTTGGCACTGTGACTTCCAAAGAGGAGGCTCAGGTACTTCAGTGATGTTCACAAGAAATGATGTAAAACAAAAATCCCACAGAACAGAGCAAAAGTGGCTGAACGCTTAAGTGGGTGGGATTTATCCTTGTTCCAAAGGCAGATGCCCGGGATGAATCCAGGTGCAGTCACAGGCCGTGTTCATACACTGTGACTGCTGTGTGCTCCTCAGAACCCCAGGACTGGCCTGGCTCTGTCTGGGGGTGTTGCAGAGTCCCTGATAACACCTGGCCGAGGACACGGCTGTAGTCACCGAGGTGAAGGGCAAAGGAATGAGCACAACTGGGGTTCTGGGGGAACTGGGGGGCTCAGAGGAATGCACTGGGGCAGCCTGGGATTTATTTCGGCAGGACACACTCCCTCAAGCACTCAGTGGAGGCAGCAACAGGCAGCGTGACAGAGTTACCCTGGAAACTGCTCTGCCCAGCTCCTGCCCGCCCAGTGCCAACCGCGTCGCCATGGAAATCCGTGTCACCGCCGATGTGGAACAAAGGAAAGGAAACTGCAGCAAGAAGTCCCCTTCTCCCACTCTCCCTCTGCAGGAGACAGGCAAAGCACGCTTGGAACATGGAGCAGAGAGGGGTTTGCCTGCCTTAAAGCAAGAAACCTGTTAGAAATACTTGCCCTGTAAGGCAGTTTGGGTCTGTTGCCATCCCAGAGTGTTGCAAGCTGTTACTGCCTTGGTGTTATACACCGGGGCAGTCCTGCAAGGAAGTAAACTGGGACAGATTTCTAGATCCCTCCAGGAATACATACAAAAGGATCTGCAAAGCTACCAGGGGGTAAATTTTATAAAGATCAGCCCCCTGGTTAGGATTTTGGGAGAGTTTACCCTCCTATGGTCCTGTAAATGTCAGATGTGTTCCCTAGGGGAGAAATATCTGCTGTGTGTCCTCAAAAAGGATCAGCCTTTTTGATTTAGGCAGATAAAGAGATCATCCATGGCTCCACTAGATCAGATTAAACATTTATAAAGCCCAGAATCCTCTTGCTTTAGAGACAAGCACAAGATGAAGAGGGTGAGGAAGAAATTGCCCCATGAGCATTTTATTCCATCCTTGTCCAGTGAAGCATTTTCACAGAGCTGCTGCTGACCTACCAGCCACTATCATGTGGGATACACTGGACATGTCTCCAACTACATCCTGTTCCTAAACTTTCACTAAAGTCCCTCAAAAGTCCCTCTTAGCTTCCATATTCCTCATGTAACTTCATATTCTGGCACTCAAGTTTCTTACAGAGACCTTTGTTGCACTTCAGTAAGTCGTGGTAACACCCATCTGAGCTAATTAAAGCACTTAATTAAGACACATTGAGCCCGCCTCACCTCCAGCTTCTGCTTGGCGTCAGCTCCTAGAAGGTCATTGTAGATGTCCAGGTAGGAGGCTCTCAGCAGGAGCTTGGTGTTTTCAGCACACTGCAGAGCACAGGGAGGATTTGGGGTGAGGCTGCACAGCACAGGCAGCCCCTCCCACAGCTGGGTGCCCACCACCCTTCAGCACCTCATCCAACCTCCCCTGGCCATTCACTGCAGGTGGAACCGCTCAACGCACTCACTGCACGGCACTTCTGGTCCTTCCACACCTCAAGTGCTCTGGCATGAGGGTGCAGTTCATCTGACTTACGCACAGGCCTCAGCTTAAGGATGAGGAGCAGTGCACCCCAAGCCTGTCCCCATTCACATTTCATGCCATCAGCACTCACTTCTTGGCATAGGACACCAAAGTCTTTCTAGCAAAACCTTATCAAGAAGATCTCTTTCACACCCACCTGTACACTCTCAAAGATGTGTTCAAATGCCCTGGGAATGATCCCTTTCTGTGAGGAAGGATCCACAATTCCCTGTGTGGTGAAGGACTTCCCACTGCCAGTCTGGCCATAGGAAAAGATGGTGCCATTGTAGCCTTCCATGACACCCTGGAAATGGGGGAAAACCAAAGAAAACAACCATCTTCTTTGCCTAACTGGAAAAACATTGTCCAGATTCATTCCCAGCCCCTAAAAGGTATTTTTAAAGGAAGAGCTGGAAGTAAACATCAAATGGCTGCTTAATCTTCACATGCCATCAGAGTATAGCAATTATAAAATTAGCATATAAATCAATGTTTTTCTCTCAAAACAGGGAATCTTGAAGCAGTGCAGGTGTTGAAAAGCAGTTGACAACACCAACACATAGCAAACTATAATATTTTTGCCATTTGAAATTCAAAGAGACAAATAGAATAGTTGGTTGCGGGGTGGCCAAAGGGATGGTCTCTGGCTTTGAATAATTTTTGCTTGACAAGCTGCTCACTGTCACTTGTCCCTATTTCAGAGAAGTGTGGTAGGAAGAAAAAATAACTGGATTTCTAAAGGTTTAAATAAGAAAAAAAGAACCTATTATTCTAATATCTACCGTTTCTAGCCCCGCTTGTTCTCATGATCAGGAACTTCCATCTTAAAACCACCAATGAGCCATTTAATCCATGTTACTTCTTCTAACAAAACTTTTGGGGGGGAGGTTGGTCTTTTTTTGCTTATCAAGTTCATTTCACACCTCAGCTGTTTCCTGTGCTGATCTGCTAACAAGGAAACAAAGGGATCCCCTATCCTTTTGCCAGTCTAAGGTTAACTGTCTTCTCTAAGGTTTCTCACTTGACAGTAAAAATGTCCCTAAAATCATCAGTTTGGTACCAGAGCTGCTGTGGCTGCCCCAGGATCCCTGGCCAGGCTGGACAGGGCTTGGAGCAGCCTGGGACACTGGAAGGTGTCCCTGCCCATGGCAGGGGGTGGGAATGGGATGAGTCTTAAGGTCCCTTCCCACCCAAACCTGTCTGGGATTCTATCTTATATACATCCACCTAAAACAATTAAATGTAACTCTCTCCTCGGTGCCCTGCTGGCTGCTAAAAAAGTTTTGTTTCTTTCCAATTTCTCAGACTATTGCTGGGACACTGTCTGCTCTCCTCTGCTCCCCAGGCTTGTAGCTAAACCTCTTGAGGCAGTGGACAGGACTTTCTGCCCATAAATCAGAGAATCTCAAATGGTTTGGGTTGGGAGGGACCTTAAAGTTCATCTCGTTCCACCACTCTGCCATGGGCAGGGACACCTTCCAGCATGGGGAAGGTCAAGTGGATCCCGCTTCACTTAGGGATCACCTGTAAAACTCCTCAGCCCCTGTCCCAAGCTATGTGTTCACAGAATATCCTCAGCTGGAAGGGACCCACAAGGATCAGAGTCCAACTCCTGGCCCTGCACGGACACCCCAACAATCCCACCCTGTGCCTGAGAGCATTGTCCAAACGCTCCTGGAACTCCTTCTCCCACTGTGGTGCCCAAACCTTCCACCGCCCCTGGCTGTGTGGGCTGCCCTGGGTGCCCACTGACCTCCACCAGCGGGGAGGCGATCTCGCTGTCGATGTGCTCGGTGCTGTGCTCCCTGCTGAACGCCCCGTCGAAGGAGAACCGCCGGGGGGGCTCCGCGGGGACCACGGGGTTCCGCACGAGGCACGGGCCCCGCACACCATCCACACCGACAATGGCCCGGTGCCCCGGGGCCGCCTCACACCCGCTCAGCAGTCGGCAGTGCACGGCCTCCTTCACCGCCTCCACGGCCATCGCCCCGGACAGCCGCACAGCGGGTCAGTGACAGACACGGGGGTCAGCGACACACACACACGGGGTCAGTGACAGACACGGGGGTCAGTGACAGACACACGGGGTCAGTGACAGACACGGGGGTCAGCGACAGACACACGGGGTCAGTGACACACACACGGGGTCAGTGACAGACACGGGGGTCAGTGACAGACACACGGGGTCAGTGACAGACACGGGGGTCAGCGACAGACACACGGGGTCAGTGACAGACACGGGGGTCAGCGACAGACACACGGGGTCAGTGACAGACACACGGGGTCAGTGACAGACACGGGGGTCAGTGACAGACACACGGGGTCAGTGACAGACACGGGGGTCAGCGACACACACACGGGGTCAGTGACACACACACGGGGTCAGTGACACACACTCGGGTCAGTGACACACACACGGGGTCAGTGACACACACGGGGGTCAGCGACACACAGTGGGGTCAGTGACACACAGTGGGGTCAGTGACACACAGTGGGGTCAGTGACAGGCAGTGGGGTCAGTGACAGACACAGGGGTCAGTGACAGACACAATGGGGTCAGCCCCACACACTCGGGTCAGTGACACACAGTGGGGTCAGTGACACACACACTCGGGTCAGTGACACACACACTGGGGTCAGTGACAGACACACTGGGGTCGGCCCCACACACTCGGGTCAGTGACACACAGTGGGGTCAGTGACACACACAGTGGGGTCAGTAACAGACACACTGGGGTCAGCCCCACACACTCGGGTCAGTGACACACACACGGGTCAGTGACACACACACGGGGTCAGTGACACACACTGGGGTCAGCCCCACACACTCGGGTCAGACTCCCCCCACAGATCACCCCACCCATCCCGACCACCCCGCACTCGGTGGGACCGGGGGGCACCGGGGGCTGGGAAGAGGCTGGGGCAAGCCTAACCCTGGGCATCTGCACCCCTTGTGGCAGGGAAGCATTTACCCCTCACAGCGAAAGGACTCCCGAGCGAGGGAGGCTGGGGGGGAAGGGGAAAGTATAGAGAAAAAGAGCCGGGGAGGGACGCAGGGAAACGGGGAAGCTGGGCACAGGTCTGAGGGGGAATTAGGTCAGGTCGAGGGGAGGAAAGCTGGAGGGAGGGTTTGCGAGGGAAGCCCTGAGGGGATGCCGCAGGGCGGGAAACCCAAGCGTAAGGAACCCTGAGGTAACTTTTGGGAGCCGAGACTCGCCCAAAGGGGACGGAGCAAGGGAAAAGCGGAGGTGACCCCGCCGGTGCCGCGCCGGCCGGAGGCGCGCACGGACCCCGAGGGCGCTGAGGCGGCGCTGAGGCGGCGCTGAGGCGGCGGGAGGCGGCCCCGCGCATGCGCGAGAGACCGCACGCGGCCGCACCGGGAGCGAGACCCCGCCCACCGCGTCACGTGACTGCCCGGGGCGCGCGGGGGCGAGGGCGCGCGCGCGTGTGTGGGGTGCGCACGAGGACAGGTGTGCACGAGGACAGGTGTGCAATGGGGTGTGCACGAGGACAGGTGTGCACGTGGACAGGTGTGCAATGGGGTGTGCACGAGGACAGGTGTGCACGTGGACAGGTGTGCACGAGGACAGGTGTGCACGAGGACAGGTGTGCAGAGGGGTGTGCATGAGGACAGGTGCGCACGAGGACAGGTGTGCACGAGGACAGGTGTGCACGAGGACAGGTGTGCAATGGGGTGTGCACGAGGACAGGTGTGCACGAGGACAGGTGTGCAATGGGGTGTGCACGAGGACAGGTGTGCACGAGGACAGGTGTGCCATGGGGATGTGCACGTGGACAGGTGTGCACGAGGACAGGTGCGCACGAGGACAGGTGTGCACGTGGACAGGTGTGCACGAGGACAGGTGTGCACGTGGACAGGTGTGCACGAGGACAGGTGTGCACGAGGACAGGTGTGCAATGGGGTGTGCACGAGGACAGGTGTGCACGAGGACAGGTGTGCCGTGGGGATGTGCACGAGGACAGGTGTGCCGTGGGGGTGCGCACGAGGACAGGTGCGCACGGGGCTAGGAGTGTGCGATGGCAGCAGTGCCCAGCTGTGACCCCTGCGTGTGCAGGCGAGGGTGAGCGGCCACGTGGGTGTGCACCAGTGAGCACCAGTGCGCCGCTGCAGCGGCGCGGGAGCCTGCAGGATGCGCGAGCCCGAGCGCGCGGTGCAGCCGCATGAGTGCGAGTTCGTGCGGCGCCTGGGCCGGAGAGCGTGTGCACACGCGTGTGAGCACGCCGGTGTGAGCACGCCCGTGTGAGCACGCCCCTGTGAGCACGCCGGTGTGAGCACGCCCGTGTGAACACGCCCGTGTGAGCACGCCCGTGTGAGCACGCCCCTGTGAGCACGCCGGTGTGCGGCGCGTCCCGCCGTGGGCGGGTGTGAGCAGCCAGCCGAGCCCTGCTCCGATGCACGAGAGCCTTTATTGCGGGAGGCGCCGGCCAGCCCGGCCGGGGGGATAAGGCAGGCAGCGAGTGAAAGCCGGGGCGTCGGGGACAGCCGTGCGCGGGGAGGGGGCCGGGCCTACCCCCGCTCGTGCTGCGCCCCGGTGGGGGCGGCGGGGGCCCAGGCGGCCTCCCCCGCCCCGGCGCTGGCCCCGCCGCCGGGCTCCCGCTCCTCGTAGCCGGGGTTGCGTCGGCCGGGGGCCAGGCGGCAGAAGCAGCCCCCCGGTGGCCCGGAGTAGTGGGCCAGGAGAGCGGCCACGCTGGCGAACTCGGCGTTGGAGTGCTGCCGTGGGGAGAGAGGGGAGAGGCAGAGATGAGCCCCCCGCGCAGGCTGTGCCCCCCGCACACCCCTGCACCCCTGAAATGAGGGTGCCCACGCAGCAAATCCCGGCGTGCCCGTGTGCCAGCACACCCACGCACCTCACACACCCTGGGCTCTGCAGCAGGCACCCACGGAGCCAAGGCGCCCACGCACAGGTGAAGGTGTGAGTGCAGCACAGCCTGCACGCCCCGCACCCTGCGTGGGCCCTGGGGGCTGTGTGTGCCGGGTACACCCAGATACACGCACAGCCCAAAGCACCCTGGCCTGGCTGGGGGACCAAATGCACACCAGAGCACTCGTGCGTCACATTCCTGGGCATTAGTGCACCCAAAACTCAGGCGTGTTACGCACCCAAGGGTGGATGCGCCGGTGCACCCACGCCCAGGGGTACCTGTGTGCCATGCCCAGATGCACCTGTGGATCGGTGTGCCCACGCACCCGCACCCCTGTGTGCTCCCACACCTGCACCCGAGCCCACCTTGGTGCACCCCTGCGCCAAGGCACCAGTGCAGCCATGCACAAGCAGCGCATCCCTGCCCTGGTGCACCGACACGCCGGCGCAAGGCGCAAATGCGCTTACAGCCCCAGTGCGCCCGTGCATGGGTGCTCCAGACGCACACAGAGTATCAAGTAAGCGGTGTACACATCGGTGCATCCGTGCATGGGCACACCAAATGCACCGAGGCACACCGCAGCGGTGCAGGGGCGCACAGACGGACCGCCTGCACCCACACCCCATGCGCCTCCCCCGCGCAGCCCCCGCGCCCTCCCGCCCCGAACGCCCCCTGACCCGCCGCAGCCCGGGCTCACCTCCACGCAGAACCTGCCCTGCTGTGTCCGGAGCACGCCGTAGCACACCACGCCGCAGGGCGCCCGCACCCACAGGCACCAGCGCTTGGGCAGCCCGGGCTCGGCGCGCAGCAGGAAGGAGCCGGGCACGTCCCGCCGCAGCAGCGCGACCCCGGCGGCCCTGTGGGCGAGGCGGCGGTGGAGCAGGAGCCGGGCTGCGCAGGACCCAGGGAGGGCAGGAGCCGGGCTGGGGCAGGGGCTGGGGCAGGGCAGGGCTGTGCGTGCCGAGGATCAGGTGCTCGCACTCACGCACTCACCTGGCGATGCCGGCGAAGGCCCACACGCTCTCGGCGAGGACGCTCTCGTTTTCGGGCAGGAAGGCCAAGCTCCTCGCTCCTTTGCTTTCTCCTCCCGCCGCCGCTGCGGGAGCCCGTTAATGCCCTCTTTGCTCCCAAACACTCGTGGTACCGTGTGTCCCCGTGCCTCAGTTTCCCCCCGGCACTCACCGGCGTCGCGGGGCTGCTGGTGGAGCTGTCCCTCGCCCCCGCAGTCCCGGTAGGCTCCCGAGCGCAGCACTTTGCTCCGAATGGCTTTCTTGCGCACCAGCACCGGCGAGCAGTAGGGGTTCCCCGGGCGCCAGGCTCTGCTCTCCGTCTCCGACCGCCGGTCCTGAGGGATGGACAAGCTGTGAGAGTGGCCTGGGGGCTCTGGCCGTGGGGAATGGCAGGTGAAACACCACGCGGGAAAATGCTGTCCAAAGGATGCGACACCAAAAAAGCTGTGTAAAACACCACGCGCAAAAAAAGAATAACAATAATAATAAAAAAAAGGTCGTGCAAAACACCGTGGGGAAAATGCAGTGCAAAAAATGATGTGCAGAAGAAATGCCATGCAGAACAGTGTGGAAAAATGCCATGCAAAAAATCACCACAAAAAAAAAATCAAATGCCATGCAAAAAATCACTGTGCAAAAGCACAGTGCCAAAAAAGCTGTGAAGAGCATTTTTACTGTGTAGTCATTTCTACCAGAAACGCTGCACCAAAACAGCCATGCAAACCACCATGCAAAAAGTGTCATGTAGAAAACATACGAGAAATAACGCTGCGTCAAAAAGTTCTACAAAAGCATATCACAGAAAGAAAGTGCTGTGCAAAAACGCCAAGTTAAAAATGCGCTGTAAAACCTCCTGCAAAATCGCTGTGCAAGTAAAAGCTGTGCAGATTGGCCGATGGCAAGAAAGGCCCTCAGGGAAAAGCTGCTTCAAACAGGCTGAGCAGAGCAGCGTGCGGGGCCGGGCCGTGCAGGATGGCAAAGTGCGACCCTCCAAAGAAAAGGTTGTGCAGAGCACTGCGCACGCAGCACTGTGCAAAGAAAGGCTGCACAAAGAGGAGATGCAAGGGAACCATGCAAGACACCAGGTAATGATGTGTGGTGTGACAGCGTGCTGCTCAAAATGCCAGAAAAGGCTGCGCAAGAGCTGCCTGGGAGCACGCTGTGCAGAACCACCTGTGCTAAAGCACCGTACACAGACTGCTGGGAGAGAAACGGGGCTGGACTGTGCGGGGCCAGGAGCTGGACTTTGATCATCCCTGTGGGTCCTTTCCAGCTCAGAATGTTCTCTGAAACGCCACGCGGAGGAAAAGCCCCGCAAGACCCCGCGCACAAACGGGATGGGCCAAAGCACTCGTGCAAAGTGCCGAGCCAGGAAACACCTGTGAGAATCCCAGGTGTAAGAACCCCGGGTGTGAGAATCCCGGGTGTGAGAACCCCGGGTGTGAGAATCCCAGGTGTAAGAACCCCGGGTGTGAGAACCCCGGGTGTGAGAATCCCGGGTGTGAGAATCCCGGGTGTAAGAACCCCGGGTGTGAGAACCCCGGGTGTGAGAATCCCGGGTGTGAGAACCCCGGGTGTGAGAATCCCGGGTGTGAGAATCCCAGGTGTGAGAACCCCGGGTGTGAGAATCCCAGGTGTAAGAACCCCGGTGTGAGAATCCCGGGTGTGAGAACCCCGGGTGTGAGAATCCCGGGTGTAAGAACCCCGGGTGTGAGAACCCCGGGTGTGAGAATCCCGGGTGTGAGAATCCCGGGTGTAAGAGCCCCGGGTGTGAGAATCCCGGGTGTAAGAACCCCGGGTGTGAGAATCCCAGGTGTGAGAACCCCGGGTGTGAGAATCCCGGGTGTGAGAATCCCGGGTGTGAGAACCCCGGGTGTGAGAATCCCGGGTGTGAGAATCCCAGGTGTGAGAACCCCGGGTGTGAGAATCCCAGGTGTGAGAACCCCGGGTGTGAGAATCCCGGGTGTGAGAACCCCGGGTGTAAGGACGCCAGGTGCAAGGATGCCTCGCACGCCCACGAGCAAAGGAGCAGCAGCCGGGCAGGGCAGGGGCACCTACCCCGGTGCCCAGCGGGCCGAGGCCGCCGGGCGCGGGCAGGCGCCGGAAGGACACGAGGGCGTTGACATTTCGTGACACCTCCTCGGGGTTGAGGGGCTCCCGCAGCACCCCCGGCCCCGGGAGCTCCCCCTCGCCCGCCTGCTCCTCGGGGTGCGCCAGGAGGTAGCAGAGCTGGAAGGAGCGGCAGAGCAGGAGGTGCAGGGTCTGGACCTGGGGGAGGTGAAAGATGCTGCGTGCAAATATTAAAAATAATAACAATGAAGGTGTTTTGGGGGCGGGGCGGGGCTGGGCCACCACCTCTCCCGGGAGCCCCACGAAGAGGTGGCAGAAGAGGGTGCTGGAGGGGCTGTGGGGGTTGCGGGCCACGAAGGCGAACTGGCGGTCGGGGAGCCTCCAGGTGCTGTACAGGATCCGGCGCAGCGCGTGTGCCATCAGCAGCGTCTGCGGGACGGGGCGGGGGGGTCAGGGGCACCCAGCAGTCCTGGCCTCCCCCGGGACACCCCTGCTTGCACACACAAAGCAGCTTCTCGAGAGAAAAGCAGTGCTCAGAGAGGTACAGCCCCCCCAAGCACCTTTCCAGCAGAACACTGACACCTCCCCAGTATCCCTGACCCCCTCAGCACTTCTCACTCCTCCTCCCCGCACGCCTGACCCCGCTCCTCAGCACCCGTGAGCTTCCAACTCCACCTAGCCTGACTCCACTTCTCAGACTCCGACCTGCCTCCCCGGCACCCCTGGCCCCTCCCAGCATCCCTGACTCCCCTCCCCAGCACTCCTGACCCTCCTACTCAGCTCCCCTGAGCCCCAGCACCTTTTGCCCATCCCTCTTGACCCCCCCCCCCCCAGCCCCCTACCTCCCCATCAGCGTCGTAGACCTTCAGCCCCTGCAAGCTGAACCTCAGCACCACCGACCTCCTCCTGGGACAGTCCTGTCCGGGGGAGACGCGGCACTAGGGGGCTGGGCTGTGCCCCTGTGGGTACCCCGATTATTTGGGGTCCCCTGTGTTTCCCAGCGAGGGGAGCAGTGATCCTGACCTTCAGTGCCTGCAGCTGCTCCTCCACCCGCCCCGCTCGCTGCTGCAGGTCCAGCTCCTCCACCGTGAAGGATCCCACGTACTGGGGGGGGGCAAAAAGCCCACCCGGGTCAGCAACAGCCCCCCATGATGCCACCACCCCGGGCAACAGGCCCCCGCCGAGATGATGGTTTGGGGAGTCATGAGGGTGCAACGACACCCGAATCTCATCTCGGGGTGTCACCCCCCCGCCCCCGCCATGGGTAAGTCACCTCTGCTGGCTTGGTGACAGAGCGGGTTCGCTGCTGGGGGGCTGCAGGGTCCGGCCCCCGCCCATTCCCCGGCTTCCTCTTCATGGCAGCGGGGACTGGGGGTGAAGGCTGGATCAGGATGGGGTCAAGCAACTCTGATGCCACATCTCAGTTATCCGGAGCCTTCCAGGGTGTTGGGGCTGGAGCAAGCACGGGGAGTCTGGGTCCGGCCCCCGGTCACTGTCCCTGCGAGGAGGGAGGGGACAGACACAACCTGCCCCCCCTGTCCCCTGTTTCCAGCCCGCTGAGCCCTGGGGAGGTGCTGCAGTCCCTGTGCGGAGCTCCCCGAGTCCTGATGCCAGTATTCCCAGGTCCAGGCCCCAGTAAAATGGTCCCAACCCCAACGCAAGGGTTCCAGCCTCCTGACCTCACGGGTGATGTGAGGGTCCCCATCTTCTGTTCCTGAGGTCCAGTCCAGGCTCCCATGTCCCCACTCCAAGCAGCATGCAGGCACTCACCCACGTTCTGATCCCGACAGTGATGTGAGGGTCCCCACATTCCCGCCCCAAATGTGATGGATGCAGTGCCCACCGTCCACCCCCAAATGAAACCCAAGCAGTCCCTGCATGCCGAACCTACACCCTGGACCCCAAGCGAGGTGCATGCAGTCTCACAACCCGAACTCCAGCAAGGTTTTGGAGTCCCCCCACATCCGCCCCCTCCCATCCTCCATCCCACTTCCCGCCGGCCACGCAGCAGCACCGAGACCCCCGGGGCTCTCCAGGGGTGATCCCAAAACACCAGCGATGAGGGCAGCGGATTTGGGGGTGCTTTTTGGTCCAGAGCAGCCATGGAGGAGTACGCCGGACCTTTCTCCGGCCACTCCAAGGGGGCTTGTGCTGCGCAGCCCTGGGCCGGGCTGGGACCGGCGCCACTCGTGTCACAGAGGCCCCGCCGCAGCCGCCGCCTGCCAACGCGTGACGGGGGGAGGGGGTCCGGCTGCCCCGCGCACACCCGAACGGTGCGGGGGGGTCCCTGCGGTGCCGTCTGCCCGTCACAAGCGCGGGTTGGCCCCTCTCCTTCCCGGCACAATTTGGGGGGTCTCCCCCCTCCCCCAGCCAATCCGCGGACAGGCAGCCCCCAAGCCCCGCCCCCCTTTTCCCACGCTTCATTTCTCAATGGAGCCCCCAGCCCACCGACCACCATGGGGGTCCCCAAGGAGGGATGCGGACCCCTCCCAAATTTAGGTGATGTGTGACACCAGGCACCAAGCATCCCCTGGGACCTCCATCCCGCTGGACCCCCCCGGCTCACGGGCAGCTCTCGCTTGGATGGCTCGGGAGAAACGCAGGTGAAAAATTCCCGCTGCTCCGGCTCTCGGCCTCCGCCGGTTGTTTTTCCCCTCGCCGGTAGCTCCTCCGGCCGCGGCGCAGGGATGCTCGACCCGTGGGTGTCAGGCTCTCGCCGCCAGCCAGGCCCCGGCGAGCCCGAGCCCACGGAGCCCACGCCGGGCACGGGGCAGGCAGAGAACTCTCATTTCCTGCCTCCGATCTGCCCGCGATGAATCACCGCAATTTTCCTCCTCGGTTCTCTCCGTTTCTTGGAAGCGACGGCGAGCGGGAGCACTCGCTCGGGATTTTGGAAAACGCGGCGGCAACCGATTTTCTCTGCGTCTTTTCCCGTCTCCTCCGGCGTGCCCAGCGGAGCAGCGATTTCTAACCCTGACACGTACACACGTGGTTGCTCGCTCGCCACCCCCTGCCCTGATGCTCGGACCCTTTTCACCCCAATTTCTACATTCCCTGTGGAGTTTTGCCCACTGCTGCCGGCTTTTGCTGCAATAAATATGAAGAGGGGTGGCTCTGGCCTCACTGCAGAGCAACCATGTAACCCAGAGCCTCCCTCACAGCCTCCACGCCAGCTGAAGGAAGCTGCCCCCAGTCCCAGGGACGAGCATGGCTCCTGGAAGGGGAAACCAGCAGTTTGGGGAGAAGATGGGGTCTAACCATCGGTGCTGCATCCAAAAATCCCTGTCTTGTGCCCCAGCAATCCCGAGGGTGTGAGGAAAAGGGTCCGACCGACACCATTCAGCCCTTGGGCCACTGCCAGCACCAGCTGCTTCAAGACACTGTGAGCTGCGATGGCAGAGCCACCCCATCATCGATAGCAAAGAAACTGTGGAAGAAAAGGAAAAAAAAAAAGGGACAGATGGGGCTGAAGAAACAACATAACGGAGCCCAGTCTGGCCAGGAAACAGAGACTGGGGAAGAGCGAGGGGCAGAGCTGGCACAAACCCCCCCAGAAGGCGTTTGCTCTGCTGGCAGTGAAGACTTTCCTATTCAATCCCCAGTCACTGCTCCTGGGAAGAAAGGACCACTCCTTTGGATTAAATACAACCAACCCTGTGGCTTTTTTTTGGCTCGGTGTGCAGAAATCACTTAATTCAAACCACAGCCAGAGTCTGGCGATGACCAAGGTTTTGGCACAACTCTTAATTCAAGGTGCTCCTGCTCACACGTGAGAAAACTCTGTCATCCAGAGCAGTGTTTTAACAAATACCCACGGGATTATTGGTGTGGGGATGCCACTGGGAGGAGGGAGGTTGAAAAATGCCCAGCACCTGGGCAAAGACTCCTTGTCCCCATAAATATGCCAGCACTGAGAAGCTTCCCCAATTCATCTCGCCACAATGGCAACGAACCCCATGGCTTTGGTACAAGCAGCCCCAGGAACAAGCCATTAACTAATGTTTCTAATTGCTTTACATTCCTGTGGATCATTCTTTGATCAGAGCTTTCACTCTGTTTCCCATCAGCTGTGATTTCTAACCTGCTGTTTGTACCCTTCTTCCAGGGTTGGGAACAATTCAGGCCATTTCTACAGGAATTTTTAAACTCCCAGTTAGAGGTAGCACACTGAGACAGCAACTGAAAAGAATAAATTCAATGAAGCTGTTTTCTCCCTTTCTGTGTAACTCCCCTCCTCACAGCTTCGCAGCAGCACGTTGGAGACTGTCAGGTCCCATTGGCATCACTGCCCTGAGTTGGCAGAGCGGGGAGGTGCTGAGCTCTGCAGGCAGGTGCTGCTCTGTGGAGCAGGGCTGGGGGAGAAGGTTTCAGCTGGGATTTTTGTCCCCATTGATCAGTGACAAGGGGAGAAGAGGACCAGCAAGAGGTTCCAACAGAGCTTTTTTCCTCACTCACCTTTGTCTCCAGAGAAACCAGGGAAGAAAAAGGTCAGGAGTTGGTCCAACTACAGAGCTTGGTGGTGGCTCAGGCTAAATCATGCTGGCTTTGAACAAAGATCTGCCTCTGCAGCAATCCGTGGTGACTGTATTCCCTCTTCTCTACCTTTCCAGGAGGAGAAGCTGGGGCGAGGAGAGAATGGACATAGAAAGCAGGCCTGGAATCTAGTTTCATTTTATTTTAGCAAACCGCATGTTCTTCACTTATCAACATCTCTACATTAGCAATTGTATAGCTCTCCAACTTCTCTTTAAAAAAGGGTAAACAAGAGGTGACAAACTCAGGCTTTTCATCTCTTAAAAACATTTCAAAGTTGGATTCAAGAAGACTTTGATATATTTTGGTTTTAAGGTAACAGATGTGGTGTGGAAACACTAATTCAAATCACCCGCCTAACCAAGAGCTGCCCCTTTTAGGAGCCCCTCTGGCACCAGACCCTCAGGAGACGCCAAGGATCCGACTCAGCAGCCACCCCTGGGCCTGTGGCTGAGGAGAGCAGCACCTCGGAGCTCAGTGCAAGTGCTGTCTGTACACAGCTCCCTCACGGGAGCGTCACGGACCTCGGCATGCAGGGATCTAGGGAGGACTCCTCTGCCACGGCACCTTCTCAGTAAAGAATCACATTCCCCTGATCATCTTGTTCCTGCTGTCTAAAGATATAAAGATCTTCTCTGAAGAAGTGTTTTAAAAGCCAACCCTCCCCCCTGAAACCCATGTGGAACACCATAAATGTACAGATTAGAGACGTCCTAGAAAAGTCCTAAAATTATTGCAGAAAGTTAAGATGACTCGTTCCAGGGGAGGGGCAGGCACGAGGCACAGCATCGAGATCTAATGAATGCTCGGGTTGGTTTGATTTAGTTTTCAGCTTTTCCCCATCATTCAAGAAAAAAAAAATTAAAAAAATTAAAGAAGTATTTAAGCATCAGAACTAAAATACAAATGCACGTTGACTTATAAAACAAGATTGTGGATTTGACCATGGGATTCCCTGACACTGGAAACATTTTACTTTTTTGCCCGGAGAGATTTCCTCATGGTGGATTTGCCCTTGGCAGAGGGTTTCACTTCCTTCCTTCCACTGGCTGCTGGTTTCTTGGAAGAGCTGCCACTGGAGGCTTTCTTGATGGCTGGGGCTGCTGGTTTGGCTTTCTTAGCAGGGGTTTTGACCTTGGGAGGGGGCTTTGCTTTGCCCCGGCGGGCGGTGGGGGTTTTCCTTGGCTTGGGTTTGGACTCTCTTCGCTTCATTGCAGGGGCCCTGCTCCGGGATTTGGGGGGTGGTCTCTTCTGCATCCTGTCAGGAAGAGACAGCACAGGAACTCAGTGGAGGCACAAACGGTACCCAGAGCAGAGCTGCTGTCAGCAATTTGCATAAATGAAGCACATCTTGGCATCCCTGTCCTTTGCCAGCAAATTCCATGAGCTAAATCCCAAAGAGCAAGAGCTCTTCTGGTAGCTCTACACTGAGCACTTCCCATCTCCACAGAGCTGCCAGCTTCCAACCCCTTTGTTAGGCAAATAAACATATAAATAATGACTGTGAATCAGTCAGCTGTCAGAACAATTAAGAGCCCTAAGCACTATCTCTCCTCTCTAAATGGGATTTTATTACTTAACAAACAACACTCATATTAAGTCCAAATTCTGAGTGAGGCTGGTCTCATATCTGGCTACAGAGCTGCAAATAATTACTGTAGGGAAGAATTGTTTTAAGGAAAAAAAAAAAAAACCACAAAAAGTTCCATGTGAAACATCACACTTTCTAAAGCAGGAAACTAAAGGCAATGCAAAGAATAAACACAGGCTCTCTCTCATCTGGAGGAGAAAAGGGAAGGCTTCAAACTATGGAATGGGGGAGGTCAGCATCTCTGGAATAAGGAATAATTAGAAACTTCTGCCAACACCTGTGGATAGGTGACCATACCAAGAACACACCTGAGCACTCTACAGCTGTGACACACATATATTTCATCCAAAGGAGCCCACTCATCTCTCATGCTGCCATACCTCTTCTTTGGTGGTGGCTCTTCCTCCTCCGACTCTTCCTCTTCAGATTCTTCTTCCTCCTCAGATTCTTCCTCTTCTTCCTCATCAGATTCCTCAGAATCCTCATCCTGCTGCTTCTCTGGATAGAGCACATCTGGGCTACAAGAGGGGTCTGGTCAGAGCATGATTTGCTTCTAAGGCACGACTCCAGGGTAGGCAAGCCCTGGGTAACCCTGGCTCTCCTCTGGCACTGCAACTTCCCCCTAAGGTTACAGCTTTAGCCCAACCCAGAAACACCCCCAGGAATTTTGTGATTGCTGCTGTCCCAAACTAAAGTTATTTAGTCTCTGCAATGCCAGAAACATGACAGCCTGGGAATGTACCAGCCTTAAGCTGTCCTTTCTCCATTTCTCCATTTTTCCTATCCCTCGTTGCTCCTTCCCTGCAAACCCAGGGAGAGGAACAGCAAAGGGGCAGGATCAGACTCCAGCAGCTAAGCATGGCTGAAGCTGTGGGGGCTCACGTGTGCAATAAGGGGAGCTGGGGAGCTGGCACTTCAATGACTGTGCTGCCATTTGGCTCTTCCAGGGACACCAAGGCCTCATCCTAGGGCTCCACATGGCCCAGCACAGTATCAGCTCACAGCAGGAGAAGAAAGGCTGGTTTAGACTCAGTAGCTAATCTAGGTCATCCTCCCTCCTCCCACCTCTCCACCCTTAAGGAAGGAACATCTGGGTCCTGCTCCTTAGGGGCATCCTGGCATGGAGAACCCACCCCACTCCCTGCTCAGGCAAATTGGTTTTAGCACAGAACACTTAAATAGCCCAACTTGCAACAAAAGCAGCACAACAAACTACCTGAGAACACTGAGTCCAGTATTTCTACTGCCCTTAAAAGCTTCCCTTGCTAATGAAGTCAGCTTTCTGTTCACCCATGTAATGCCATTATCCAGAGCATCGGTGACAATGTGGCAGTTCACCAGAGATTAAACCCTCCACAACCTCCCTGTAAATAGGAGGTTGGCTCATGAACTTCAGCTCTGATACCTGAGCTGTGCAAAACTCCTGAACATCATTTTACAGACAAGATCTTTACCTGGGATAATAAGGGAAACAAAGCTGAAAGGTTCCACTGAAGCCCTTCCCAGAAATTTGCTCCATCCAGCCGTTCTTCTCACATTTCTGCAGGGTTCTCTTCAGTAGATGCACTGTGAAAAAGAAAGCAGAGAAAGGTTGTGTTACTATCTTTATACTCTTGTCTGGTCTTACTGCTCTCTACTGTGTCCTCTGAAATCAGAGCTGGAGTCAGGATGGGAAATCCTCTCAGTCAATTTGAGCAAGATACAAGATATTGTTCCTGAGCACCTGGTAAGAGTGGCTTTAAACTCTCCAAAGGAAGGAGTCGAGAACAGTGCACGTTTCCGATGTCATGATCATGGGATGCTCCTTCACAAGTCATTCGAGAGCACCGTGTAACTACCACTGTCCAAATTTAACCCAGGTCTCAGAATGTCCTCTAAAGTGTGTTTTAAAACAAGCCTTTTACCCTGGTTTTGATCTCCTCATGTTCTAAATGTTGTATGTGCTGCATCTTTCCCCATACTGTGGTTTGCTTTCTGTTTTGCTTTTTAAAGGGTAAAATATTTGGTCTAGAAATACAACAAATGAACTTCTTAGTCCAGTCTTTTATTCCAGACTTTTATTCCAGCCATTCCATTGTGTACTGTGTAAGAACTGAAACTCAAACTGTGCAAGTACAGGGGATCTTTGTCTCTGGCAAAGGGCTTGGGTTGTTTAGTCAGTTCAGAACCATTTTCAGCTTGAATTAGAGGGGCCATTTACATATTGAGCTCACAGGAAAAAACAAGGTTCACTCTTAAGTGAGTTCCAAAGTTTTTATAACCACAAGGCCGGTTTTACTCTGGGTATCAAAGGTCAATAACAGCATGCAAGGGATTTGACTCCAGTCAAGTCCAGTTCTGAGATGAGGCATAAACTGGGGAGGAGAGCAGAGCTCTGCTCTGCAGTGTGTACCCCCCTGCTCTTCGCATCTCACCAGATCTTCCTCCATTTCTCTCAGAACAAAGCAGAGATCATCAAAATTCCTCTTATGTAACGGAAGGAGAAAGAAAACAACAGATTGCAAGCTGAGATTTCCTTATTGGCCTTGCAGGAGCAACAAGCATTGGAGGCTGGCTCAACACAGGCCCTAAGGACCAGGGACATTTCCAATGGCCCTGAAAATAAACCATGCGAGAGCTTAGGAAGCCTGGAACCTATTTTCCCTGCCCCGAGATTAACAAGTCACACTCAACATCAATTTCTAATTGGCAGAAGGCCTCAGGGCAGCCTCTTCAGTCCTGGAACCTGTGCTGTGTGTCAGTAACCCTGCACCAAACAGCTGTGCTGATGCTGTGCTCCAGCTCCAGGTAAAGACTGTGGGATCAGAAATCTCCTCTCTGCTCCTGAGCAATGGCAGCAGCTCAGTGACACCACAGGAACAAACTGATCTATGTTCAGGTTTGAGCAGTGACCCCAGCCTGTCTCTATGGACCTCCAGCACCAACCAATTGCATGGGGGCTCAGCCCAAATAACCCAAATAAGCCACCAGAACATCTGCTTCAAAGCCTCTGCTCAGGCAAAAGTCAACCCAGACATTAGTGTCACTCCTGGGAACAGACATGCCAAATCTCCCTTCCAAATAAAATACAATTGACTTTTCTCCTTATTTGCTTGATCTTTTAAAAATCAGATGCAAAGTAGGGCCTCAAAGCAGTAAGAGGGGTGCTCATGAATTTTTAAAAAAAAGTTAAACTACACAAGTTCTCTAAATAAAAAGCAATTAGGAACTGCATTGATGCCAAGCTGCTGTCCCTTTCAAAGCAGAGAGATATGAAATCAACTTGGTGATTTAAGAACGATAAAGTACTTAAATACTATTCCCCCTTCCTGGCTATAGACAAGAGAATCATGCATTCTGTCTCAGGAACTGGCTTGAAAGCGACTGATGGGAACTAAAACCACAGAGCATCTCTGCAGCACAAAGGGCTGAGCAGCTGCAGCTCCCTGCAAGCTCAACAGAGCAGTTTAAAGGTGCTGCACAGGCACATCTGCAGCTGCAGTACTCTCTCAGCATGCAGAATAGAAGCAGTACAGGGATCAGTACTTTACCCTGCAAGTTGGAGTTGGTCCCTGGGTAATTTTCCAGGATATACTTCTTCAGAGCTGTGGTGGAGCAGGTCTTCGGTTCGTTCATGGCCGCAATAGCAGACAGGATGGCATCTTCCATCAGAGTCCCACCCAGCAGGGGCTTCTCCCCTGATTTCTTCAGCTATTTTCCAAGGAGGAAGAGAAAAGCATCAAGACAAAATTCTCCCAAACCAGGTCAGGACAAGCTCCTCTGCACCAGGTGGGTCGGCGCTCCTGCATTAGCACAGATACGTTTAATATTAAAACACTGCACAGGGAACGCTGCTCTCCCAGCTGTAGGTGGGAGGACAGGCCTAGTCAGTCAGCTGGCCTGGGGGGCTTTAACAGCAACACCTCACCCCAGCCCCCAAAGACACTGCAAGGATGTGGCAGTCTAAGGGCCTATTGCTTAGGGGGGGAAAGAAAGCAAAATAAATCACATCTTCCTCCATCCCACGGACCAAATGTACCCAAGAGACTTCCGTGGCACACACACGAGTAAAAGATGTTGCAGGCATCTGGGGTATCTGCTGCACTTCCAGTGAGGGATGGAAAGGAAAACTTACCCCACCAGCTCCCTATTGCGCTGGTGAGTCAGAGCTGAGCAGTGCATGCAGCACGCTCAGCAAGGGAACAGGGCTCTGCTGCTGAAACGGAGACCAAGAGGAGAACAAGAGTCCTACTGCTTCATAGCTGGACAAGCACTGAGCATGCCAGACTGCTGAAGAAAGGGCAACCCAGGGAAACGGGGGGACAGGACGGAGTAACTGACATCCGAGGCTTGTGGTCAACAAGGATGAACCCAGTCTCTGACCTGGAATGTCCCAGATGCTCCCTTCCCTGTGATCTGCTCTAACTGGCCCTTCTCTACAGCTCTCTGCAGGGCATTCTTCAGCAGCTGGGGTCTGAAACACAGGAGGAGAAAGCTTTACTGACACACACTGACAGCTCCAAAAACAAACAGAGAAACAGCACTTTGCAGCGTGTGAGCAGAGCAGCACTTAGAGTGTCTGCCTACATGCAGACACTTCAAATGGAGACCTGTCAGCGAGGCTCGTTGCCCGGGCAGAAGGCGGCACCACGCTGGGAGCTGAGCGGCGGCGTGGGCTCGGTGTCACAGCAGCTCCGGGCACGCGGCCCTGGCAAGGGTCCACTCACCTTGAGCAGCGCATTTGGATGTGGTGGGCACTCAGCTCACAGGCAAACAAGGGCTGACAAAACCCTGTTAGAGGTGACACACAGGGTTTTCATAGTTTTGCTTCCCAAGTCTCAACTCGCTCCATACAGGTCAGCTTAAAGATTGCTGAATGTATGTGCTGGCTAAAGCATCCAGATCCAAGGAGCACGAGACCCCAAGGACAGCCCTTCACATCCAGGCAGTAAAGGGATGTGGGTATGGTTAAGGTGTGCAGAGCAGTGCTGCTGGTGGTGTCAGGAACAAAGATGGGATCTGGAGGGATGCAGGAAAAGGCACAGCTTTTCCTCAAGCTTTCCCACAGGCCCTGCAACTCAGAGCAGCACCTGGCTTAAATACCAGGTTGAATCATCGTGAAGCGAGATAGAACCAGAGGAAGGCCCAGTTTCCCCAGTCCCCTGCTTGCTAAAGCAACTCCAGCACTTACCTTATATCTACTTTGAGTTTGGGGTAATACTGAGACACGTATTTCTTGATCAGGCTGTAAGAAGCTTCCTTGGGCTCACACAGGCGGGTGAAGGCCAGCGGCAGGACGTCCTCCAGCTTCACCTGCTGCTCTGCGCTCAGAGCCGAAGTGCTTTTCTGAAACACACAGACTTGCATGCATCAGCAGGGCCTAAAACTCTGGGTTTCTGAGCCAGCAATGCACATGTGGGGATAAGTGCTCCTGACATTGGCTGCTGAGCTGGAAACTCAGGAGCTGTAAGGCAGCTCTTTAACAACTTAAAACAGTGTGCAGCTTAAGAGATGTACAGAAAATCTGGCTGAATTTTCATAGGAGTTTTAGAAAGACTTTATGAATAAAAATTGTTGTGTACCTAACATCTGTATTTTTAATTATTTCCTTCCTCTTGCTATAGACGTTTTCCTCTGCCACACTTCAGTGAAACAGAAGAAAAATCATAGAATCACAGAATTATTCAGTCTGAAAAAGCCTTCCAAGGTCATCAAATCCAAACATTAACCCAGCACTGACATATTCATCACCAGACCATGTCCCCAAGTGTCACATCTGCAGGTTTTTTGAAGACTTCCAGGGATGGTGACTCCCTGGATCCCCTGTGCCAATGCTTTACAACCCTTTTTGTGTAGATGATGACACATGCTGACACGAAACTTAAAACTCAAAGACAGAACCTGTTTACACAAATCAAGTCTTCTCCTTCCCCAGAATGAACAGCTAAACAGGAGCCTTTTTTTTTTTTTGAAATAACACAATAAAATCTTGATTAAAGCCAACGTTCCCTTCTGAGTTTTCCTCCACCCCTTTTGTTACTATGAGAGAGGATGATCAGGGAAAAGTGGTCTGTTCTTTATTCAGAAAATGTGCTGAAGTTCAGTGATTTGATGCTGAACAGCAGCTCTGCAAACAGCGCAATGGGTGAGGGAGCTGCTCGCCCGACAGCCAAGTTAATCCAAAACATTTGCTTTGCTGCAACGCAGAGAAAGTAACTGGGAACAAAGACACCCGTATGCTGCAGAGAGAGGTGATGTGTCAGCAGGTATCAGCTGCCTTGCTCACACTTCTTGTGGAGCCAGTGAGCTCTGTTTAGGAAGTTCCACTGCAATTAGTTTCCTCCAGGACCCTATACCAAATTTAGTTTTAGGGCTTTTGGTCTGACCAGGAGGCAAGAGATGACCACCAAGGTGTTACATGTCTAATGTCACCTGTCTAATCCCAAGGGATTGGCAATTCCAGCTAAACGTTTTGTAACTGCAGTGTTAGGAATGTGTTTCACACACTCAACACAGCATGGAATCATGAGATCAGAAGTGCTGGAACCACAACTAACTGTGAGGCTCAATAAACCATCCCCTTCCCCAACAACACCAAGCATCAGCAGCTTTCTTCCAGAAGCCTTAGGATATTTTCTTCTTCCTCCCACTGTCCTCACAGCTGATGGGAAAACATTCCCCTCAGTCCTAAAGACTGGAGTCTTCCCTTTATCTACACAACACATAACACACACGCAGCAGTAGCATAAAACTCTCTTCCAATACCTGAGAGGCACTTCTCTCTGCCTAGTAAAGACAGAAGAAGAGTTTCATGGTTATTCAGTTTTCTGTCTCTGAGCCAAAGCCTAGGGGGTTAATGTAAACATTTTAAAATGGAGATTTTGATCAAATGATTTGGGTTTAATTCCTCACAGTAGCTTTCTGATACTAGTGGGATGAGTGTTTTAATTGCTGTACTTGGGGAGAAAAAGCACAGGAAAGAGGAGAACGCTGGGTTGAGAACGCTGGGTAAGGCACATGTGTTTCAGTGCAGTACATTTCAGAGTGTTGTTTAAAATGATCCATCTTACCTTTCTGTCTCTGGCTTTTGGAACAGTTTTTCCTGCATTAGACACCACCACAAAGCTCCCAGAAGCTCCCTTTCCTTTCACCTGGTTCAAGAGAAAGTAAATTTCAGTCCTTAACAGAGTAACTCAGGATACTAACAACCTGAGAGGAACTCATCATGATGCAGATTTTGAATGCGCTGTCACCCTGCAGTGGGTTTTTACGGCAGAGGCCTGACTTGAACCCACTGAAACTTCAGTAAGATCAGAAACTGCAGCCAGACATTGGGACATACTCTGCTGTGCTGACCAGGAGATCCTGACAGATAACACAGGCAAAAATTACAGTGTTAAAACCAACACTGCTGCAGAAATGACACTGCTGGACTCACGTGCTGCTGCAATGCTGTGTGACAAAACACCCAGAAATGGCAGGAATTGCACAAAAACCAACGGTGCCAAGCATGTGACCGACACAACCGTGCTGAAATCCTGCCAGTGCCCAACAAAGTAGTGACAGAGGTTGAGGAACCTCCACAAGGGAGAACATGCTCATTCCACAGACTTTCTAATGGAGTTAAGGAATTCCTACGCAGTTCCCAGAACCATGGAATGGTTTTGGCTGGAGGGGATCTTAAAGATCACCCAGTTCTACTCCTGCCATGGGCAGGGACACCTTCTACTATCCCAGGTTGCTCCAAGCCCATCCAACCTGGCCTTGAACACTGCCAGGGATGGGGCAGCCTGTGCCAGGGCCTCCCCACCCTCCCAGGGAAGGATCATTTTCCAGTACCTCATCTAACTCTGTTCTCTGGCACTCTGAAGCCATTCCCCCTTGTCCTGGCACTCCAGGCCCTTGGAAATAGTCCCTCTTCAGCAATGCCATCTGCAGTGCTGCTCCACAAAGCAGCTCTTACCTGCCTAATGATTCCCCTCTCCAGCTCCCTTTTCAGTGCTTGCTTCAGGAGGTATCCCCTCCTCTCCAGCTCCAGGGAAGGGTATTTGTGGATGATGTATTTCCTTATTGCAACGACCGAGGCACCGCTCTTCTGAAAGCAGGCCTGAAACAGACACAAAACATTAGTAACCACCTACACTGGAACTATCCGGAGTGGGGTGGAAGAACAGAGATTGGACTGATGCACACAGGCCACCACAGGATGCCAGGGCTGGCCTTTTCCCCACTGTGAATTGAGTATAAAACATGACTAACAAAATACTTAACTTTCCTCTTCTGAGTAGCTGAAGAGCAACACAAACAACACAAAAGCAGCACAGCAAGCACATATCTACTACTCCCCTGCTCTGAAGCCCTCACCTAGAATGGCTTAAAATACAAAATAGTCACCTTTTGGCAATGCTGCACAACTGATTTACTAACACTTTATTAATGCCAGACTGAGTAATCATTAAGTCGGTACAACCTGCCAATTAATTTTTTTTTTAGAAGATGGAGGATTGACATCAGTAAACTAGCAAAACTAGCAAAACCTAAGGTGAAATTCATTTTTTGAAGATAGATGGAAAGGCCATCTTGCAATTAAGGCTGGTGGAGTCCAGGCCTCCTCTGAAGGAAGCAACCAAACCTTGTGGGTGGGGGGCAGCAGCACAGCTACAAACAGCAGAGATCTACTCTTACAGTCAGGAGGGGTAGAGTAAACCAAGACCCAATAAAGACTTTGGAATGCAGGTTTACAGTATCTCCATCTGTACTGAGTTAGAGTAAGTTAATGCTAAAAGAAAGCACATGTATCAAATAGATGGATGAATCCAGGTAAGTGACGTTAAATGTGGCTAGGAGGCACAGCAAACAAAATTATGACAGCAATCAACGAGGTTATGCCATCCTAGCTGTTCCTCATAATGTAATCAGGGAGGGAAACAAATTCTAAATAAAGAAATCAGCTACAGGCCCCCTCATCATCCTCATGGACTCACATGTCAGCTCCATGGGCTTCCAGAACAAGCGCACCCATCTTACACATGCAGCTTCCTGCTAACACACAGCACTGTCACCTGCACCTCAGCAAGCTGAAACTGTGTTTTTTAGAACACAAATTGAATAAAAACCTCATTTGTGTCCTGCTCACCTTGATGGCCTCAGTTAAAATCGCATCCATTTTGGGCCGGGAGGTGGCTGCCATCTGAGTCTGCTTCTGTGCCCGAGCCAGCTGGCTGGCAGAGAGCGTGGCCCACGCAGGGATGGTCTTCTTCACCTTCTTCTCTTTCTCCTTGGTCTGATCCTTCTCGCTTAGGGGAAATGCAGAGCAATAGTAAGACAAGAGGCATTAAAATAAGCCAACAAGCAGGACAAGAATAACAAAAAAAAAAAAGCCCAGAACATCTGACATTATTTAAATTAATGTAACTTAAGGATTATTTTGATGTTTCTATTAGTAAAAGAGAGACCTTGTATTGGTATTCAGCTTCACATGTTTGAGAACAGCAGCTGCATGTGATCAGGAGCTTCTTACTTAGAAGTATCTTAAGGAGAAGCACCTTATGGAACTCATTTTCCTTTTCTCTCCCACTATCTTTTCTCTCTGTAGAGCCTGACTTCCTTCAGAATCCTACCCAAATCCTGAATTCAGCACCAAGTAAGCCTTACTCCTTTTTGGTTTCTTCTGAGGACTTTGTTTCCTCCTTCGCTTCATTCTCAGGTTCCTTTGGCTGTTCTGCTTCACTGGATGCAGCAGGCAGGGTTTCAGTCTCTTGCTCTTCTCCAACAGAGGCAGATTCCTCAGAGGTGACTTCTGCATCTAGAAAATGTGAAAAAAGCATCAAGTTACTGTCCAAAACCAGCTTTTATTCTTTAGGAAGGTAGAAGGAACAAAAGCCAAACTTAAGAACATACCCCACTAATTAATTCCCACCAATTTATTTTCACTAACTTAAATGTGTTATTTAAAAGCAATTTAAAAAGTGAAGAAAAGTACTTGAAAAGAGCTTCAACAAAGGTGCAATCAGCCCTCAAATGCCAGAATAACTGCAAACAACATCATGCAATATTTTCACAATTAACCAGTTCCAACAGTGTTCTCCTCTTAACTCCACAAGCTGCTGTTGCAGACAGGCCTGGGATTCTAAGAAGTAGCTTTGCTTATGACCCAGTTATTTTCAAACACAAAAGTACCTGAAGGACAATTACAATTCCATCACATTTTCCTAGAATTGGCAAAGCTTTGGGTGGCACGTGCATTGGCAGGAGCACTTGTATATCAGAAGGATCAAATCCAGACAGAAACCAACTTACCAAGGAAATTAAAAAAAAAAAAAAAGCATAAAAGTACATTTAGCTGAGAACAGGCCTCAGAGACTGGGCTGCCTACTAGATAAAATGCATATAAACTGAAATTCCCCACTTTTTGGATAAATAACTGCCCACTAACATTGGTCTGTGCAGCTTAAGCATTTCTGATACATTCCTGTGTAGTTTTCCCTTGGAGGCCTTTAAAATGCACAGTGAATTAAAAGCCAGTTTTGTAGGTAGTTTTTTTAATTTGTGGCATCAAAGAGGATAAAGTCAGCAAAACCAACCGACTGTAGTAGTGAAATGACACATTCTGGGACACTGAGGCCAAGCTGATATGTATGTCATGTTAATATAAGGCTAGATTGCATGACATATTGTGGTAAAACATTTTTACTCAGAAAAATTGAGAAAAGAAATTGAATACTCTGTTTTTCCATTCATTAACTCCACCTTTTGATCTCAAACCATCTTTCTGATGCTACTGAAATTTCATAACTTCTTTACCCTAAAGGGTGTGCAAACTTACAAGGGATGATATTTAGCCATATTTTCGTGTCTGGAGAGACAGAGAGAATAAAAGACAAAACAAGTGGGTTCAGACTGAAAACAGTGTCTGCAAAACACAAATCCTGGAAAAGCCTGTGACAGGGAGCCAAACATTAATAATATTTGCATCCTGGCTGTAGGATTTCCAGGAATTTCAGAGCCAGCCTATGTTTGGATATATATGAACCCCCTCTAGAACCATGACTGTACCTGCTTTGACCTCTTCCCCTTCAGCAGGTTTGCTTTTGGGAGGAGTTTCCCGGGACGAAGCATTCACCGAGCGGCGGATTGGCATTGTGTCGTCTTCCACTTTCTACAAAAAGCATGTGAAAATCAGCACAGATGCTGGAAAGAATCGGAAAGTTTTGAAATGGGATTAAAGTAAATCAAAGCAGCATAGGTAGAAATATTCTGGTTTGGATTTTTTAGGATGTTAAAAGACAGTAGCCCTCAAACCAGCTTCTTCAAAGCATACTAGGAGAGGATAGTTCCACATTTTATGGTTATAAAAGAAATAATGTCAATTCCGAATTAAATGAGATGAGCATTTGAGGATTTTGACAGATACATCATCTCAGGGAAAGCAGGGAAGGGGAAGCAGAGTTTGTTAGACTCCCAGTCGAGTTTCCTAGAAGCAGGGCAGAAAGAGTACTGAGTAACCTTGAGCAGGACTGGAAGCCAAGGACTGATCCAAGGGCAAGCTTGGAGAAAGGGCCAGCCCCTACCTCACTTAACTTGTCCGTGTGGATCAGCTGAGCTCCCGTTAAGAGTGGAAGCGCCTTATGATGCACGGGTTCAGCTTCAGACAGATCAGTCGACATTTAAATTAATTTCTAGACCCAAGTGCAGGTAACTGTGGAGCCCCAGGTTTTAACCCCAAGGACTTTTTCCTAATGGCTTTCACAGTGCAGTGAGGAGTCAACCTAAAGTACAGAAAAGATGTGGTGTGAAAATTAACAAAACAAAAACATCTACGTCCACGTAACTATCAAATTAAAGATTAAAAAGAAAAGGATAAATGACTTGCAGCTCATGACTAACACAACTGACAAACAACATTTGCATTCAACAAAGGTGCTAAAACATGTGTGCAAACTGGTGAGCTATGGGTGGAACAGAAATGGGAAAGGTGCAAGCCAGACCTGCTCCGTTAGAAGATGGCTGAAAGATAAAAAGGTTCTTTAAGTTAAGGACACGCACTGATGAGAAGCAGTCATTGCACTGTGCCCTGCATGAGGGAACTGGTCAGAGACTTTGGGTAAAAGCAGGGGCTGGCACTTGGAGCTAAGGCATTACACCATTACATCTGTCAGGCAGAAGACACAAGCATTGGGAACCCAAGCCATGCCCCCTCAAACTAAACCCCATGCAATTTAAAGAAATGAAGGAATCTTTTGACAGAAAAATGACAATCAGAAGCACAGTCTCCATGCCTTCTACCAGAAAGCATAAGCTTGCAAAAGCTCTGCTCCAAACACATGCACTGTCGTGGATAAGAAATGGGTTAAGCTTAGTTTAACCCTCATCAAGTCTCACCCCCTACCACTATTATGCTTTTACAACCTTTCTTACCTGCTGCCTATCTGCCTGCACTGGCCTCTCCTAAGGAGAGGGGCTCCACTAATTCCATCACAAAACCCGGATTCATTGGCTCATTCACTTCCTCTCAGCATCCCCTTTAAAAAGCTTCTGAGCCTCTTCAAAGGCAAAGCCTCATCTCCAGCAGACCACGGCTGGTCCCAGTTGCACCCAAAGATCAAGCTCAGCCTGGCCTCCTCTCCTCCTGACAGAGACAGCCAAATGCCCGTGTTTTTACCTCCTCTGGGTGTCTCCTTTTGCTCAGAAGGCAGGCACTTATCATAAACCTTCTCTTTCAATAGGTATTTCTCCAGCCTGGGTGTTTTCCTCTTGAACAGTCCCAGCCCTGCTTTCAAGCTGACTTTCACCACAGTTTCAGCACTGCTCTCCCCATTGCACATCTCGGTGTCACATCAACATTTTCTTGCCCAGAAATACAATCCTGTCATTACTCAGCAGTGGGGATCCCTAATCAGTCAGAGGCACTTCTGACAGGAACTGAACAGCCACTCTGAAAACCTATGGGGAACAGTCCTGCCTCAGCACCAGGGAAAGCAAAGCCCAACAGCACTGGATGTTTTCTTCTGAGGCCAAACAGAAAGATCAAAACACACCACATGCCAACAAAACAAAAAATGAGATTAATGAAGCTTTCCTGTGAAATGTCAGGATGTGGAAATATACTACTTGCCAACTAGAATATACAGAACTTAGCACAGCACTTAACAAAAAAAATTTGGCCTGTTTTAAGGAACCTTTCTTCCTCAAGTGCGGAAAGTGAAAGTAAAAAAAAAAAAAGAAAATTTTCACCTGGATATTGAGACTTCAGCTCAATATCCAGTGTTTCCTCTAGCAAGCAGAGTCTAAAGCCCTTTAAGAAAATGCCAGAATTTTGAAGTGAGTCCTAAAATAACCAACTGCAGATTCCCCCTGAGGGAAATCAGTTGGGGGCTACAAAAGATGCATTCCCTGGGATTAAAAACACACACAAGCCACACTGTGGCTGACATGGTCCTGGGGTTTAAGTATTTTTAAGCTGTGTAACCTGCATGACACATGCATGAAAACAGTACTCCCAGCTTTGAGTTAAAATTCCCCAAGTTCTGAAAACCCTTTTGTTTAGATGAGCGTATAAAGCACTGGAGTCTTTTTGCTCTCAAGAGTAAACTTAGCACAATTCCTCACTTCTGTGCCTACAGTACATGCAAACAAGCCAGGATCCAGCAGAAATTCAGGCTTGTTGATTCCCTCTGCATTCCCAGGCATGGATCATCTCTGCTCTAAAGGCCAGGGAATCAAAGGGGCAGGAGGACAATCTCCTCCTGACTGCAAGGCACTGATCTCCAGGGGCAAGGTCAGAAGCCCCACCTCATGAGAGCATCCTCACAGGGACTGTGCCTGCTCAGCCCATTTCTTTCCACAGGGGCATCAAAAGTGGTTTTCTGCACTGAGCGTGAAGTATCAACCACATACAGGCCTGAATTCAGTTCATCAAAAAAGAGAAAGTTTTGCAACGACAAACAAACCAGATTTGTGTAAAGGAGAGATCAAGTCACCCAAACCAACTGTTACCTGGACACAATATTTCAAAAGACAACTTTAAACAGGAACCACAGCTACAATCACAACCATCACCCAATAAAAAAATGAAAGTAACAACTGTGTTTTGCATTTACACAAACGTCAAACAAACATTGTGCCTTGAAAGGCAGTAGAAGCCACCAGCTGAGGATGCAGTTTTCAAGGCGGTTTTTGGGTGACTTTAATGAACATTTAAATCTGATCAACTGTCAGAAAAATATAATCACCTCAGCAGTGAAAACACTACCGGGATACTAACCTTCACCGAAGTACAGGAAGTCACTCCTCACAGAGTTACACCTCTTTTTCTGCAGGAAAACTACAGGTTTCTACAGGTTCACAGGCTCCCAGACTATCATGAACTGGTTATTCCAAAGGAGATAATCCAGCAAGGAGCTGATAAGCAACAAGCCTCCCCAAACTCCTGGATTTCTAGATGAGCAGGAATGTGTCCACTCTCCCAGCTCAGGGAGTAGCTGCTAATGGAAGATCCAAAGATACAGAGAGTTTTTCAGGAACTACTCTGAACCACCCACAGCAGTTTCCTCCTGAACTATCACATCATTAGGAACAAATAAAGGGAGGCTTCAGGTGAGACACATATTTGATAATATTTCCAAAGTGTGGAGTCCCTCCACTAATGTAAGAGATACAAGAATTAAAAAAAAAAAAAAGGCTGAATTCTTGAATTTCTGCTGGCTGTAAGATTTTTCAACTTAGCCTTCAATCTCCTTTGAGATAAAAAGCTTCAGGACAAACTAGGTTTTGAATGTGGCAATCCAAGTGTCAGGCTGGCAGAAAGTCCAACTGACAGGGACTCAGGGTAGGGTGAACAGGCTGAAAACAAATATGCAATGGAAAAATGAGGAAGTGTGTCCAATCCTGGGCCAGTGGGGTGTCCCCTTACTGTCACACGACACCTACGGGTGATTGATGTACTTAGATGTGACTGGGTATAAAGCACATGACACCAGCCTAGAAATGAGGTCAAAAAGGGCTAAAAAAAGGTTTTATGCACTTGCAGGTTAGAAGGCAGGGCATCAAGGGGTACAAATCCAACAACCTGACAAGTGATGCAAGCAAGAACAGCTGTTTGGTATCAGAAAGCCTTAGAAAGCAAAGTAAAACTGGGTTTAAAAACCAAGCTATTGATTACTGACAATTATTTACTACTCTATAATACATAAGAGTATTTAAATTACTTGGAAATTGCAGAAAAAAAGCACAGGAAATGTTAATACTTCTGCAAATCCAAATCAAACATGCCAAAATGCATTACCTTCTAAACTGCAAGCTGCACAGCTCTGTTAAGTCTTTGTCCGCCTGAAATCCTCCGAGCTGCTCCCTAAAAACCCAGCCCAAGTAGCAGCAGATACATTGTCAAACCCTCAGTATCTCCATGGTCACAGTATATCATCCAGCAACATCTCAAATACAAGTGTGTCTGTCAGGAGCTCTCAGCTGGGGCTTCCACTGCCTGCCCACTGAGGCCTTCCAGCGCTCTGCCTCTGGCTTTTCCAGCTCATGGAGCTGCCTGTGGGCTTGGCTAAGTCAGCCCGGGAGTACTTAGTCATTTAAACCAGCTTAAAGTCCTGCAGATTAATAAAATTTGTTATTGAATAAAGAGTATAAAGTTCCAACTTCTGATGCTTATTTGTCAACCCACGTGGAAACTCCCTCGCATGTGCTGAGCGCAGCTGGCATTCCCATCACTCCTGCTGCATCCAACAAGTTTTGTCTCGATCCTTAGGGCCACCATTCCCCAGGAGGTGTCCCAGCTCCCTGGAATTTCCCCTGATTCAGCCCCGAGGTCTGCATTTGCAGCTCTCCTGTGGTGGAGGCTCCCAGGGCTCTGCTCCAGGCTCCCTGAGCCCTCCTGCATGGAGCAGCTTGTTTCAATTAACCATTAACCAGGAACAGTGGTCCAGCACACACACCCAGAGCTCCCCACTCGCCAGGCACCAGTTCCTCAGTCTTACAGTGTCCATTTCCATCTCCTCCTTCCCGGTATGGGGGGAACAACAAACCCCATGTTCAGGGGAGCACAGCAAAAATCCTTCACACTTCTAGTAGCATCCAACCACAGGAATTCCTACACTCAGAGACCCAAGGGAGGGGTTTTTAAGCCTAAAGATATATTTTCATTTGAAAACGTTTTAGTTCAGTGTTGAATTTGAGCCTCTGACCCCGAATGCCACGAATGTAACACAACTTATTTGTCCCTTGTCCAACCCAACCTGTCCTGATTTTTACAGAGCACAGCAAAAATTAAATCTTGCCCTTCTGCACACACAGATGCTCCTTTCACTGAAGAAAAGAAAAAAATTGGTACGTTACTAGAGTGAGTCTGATGCTCCCACCCAGGGCTGAGCTCAGCACTTGTCTCTGTTAGTGTCCAACACCAGCAAGCCCAAGCCAGCTCAATCCCCATGTAATTCCCATGAAGTAACCACCCATGCCTCACCTCCACTGTTCTCCACACAAAGAGCATCAGCTCAACAGAAAACCACTACAGGTTTCTGATTCTCTCTCCAACAATCTCTGACCTGCACAGAAGGCAGTAAGAACAGATCATTTCCATTGCCTGGATTATTTTCCATTCCTACACCCAGGGGCTTTTCCTCATGTCCCCAAACAGCCACAGTCAGTGAGCAACTTAAATTACACCACCATCATACCTAAAACTCACAGAAACTTCAGCCAAGGGATTAATATGAAGCAGAATTTCTGCCTGTATGGCTGTCTGAAAATAATCCATCACCACACTGATGCTCAGGATCATGATGGTGACAAGCTCTGAGGAAGAGTTACAATTTTTGAACAGTTTTTGGCTAGAATGGCCCTTGATCCAAATTCTCCACACTCTATCTATGCCTCATGGCCACTGAGGGATGAAATCACCCCCATAAGCGTGCACAGGGTTCAGCTTTAAGTTTAAAACAAGCTCAGGTCACAAAGTTAAAACAACTCCAACATGAAAATCCCCTGCTGAAAGTTTTCATAACCTTGCATAAAATATCTTAATTCAGGATCCATCTTAATGAATTTTGACAAATTGCTGACAGTTGAGTGAAAATTTAGGCTGCAAGTGTTGCATACCAGGGTTTGAACCCTTTACAGGCCATCTCCTCCTTGCCTAGATAGATTAAATTTAAAACCACAGTGTAAACCCTCCTCCCAACTACTACTTATTCAGCTATCATTATTCTACAGCCAAAACTATACAGGATAAAAGCCATTATTTCATTGCAGTCTGTAAGAAATCTACCCACACTTCCCATTATAGTCCATCAATGTAACACTTTTATTCCCTCTCACAGAAGTTTAAATCCTCAGAGGACCCCAGGTCACTTGTAACAAAACGCTGCCAAAAGATTTACATGTCACTTTCTGCTGAATGGGAAAAAAAAACACAGGAAAAGATATTCTGAAGACAAAAAAGCAATTCAAGGAGCTTCTGCCTGACCAACATGCATGATGAATTGAGAAGATCATTAATTAACAAGCTCGCACAGGTAAACAAGAGAAAGCTTAAAAAGTCACCTTTTTGCAAGGTTCTTCCCCCCAACAGGAATTATGTGTTTTTTGTTTTTTTTTTTTCCTTTACTTATTCCTGATTTCCAAGGATCTCCCACTCTAGCCAGCAATTTTTTGAAGTCTCACCTGAGGAAGGTCTGTGCTGTCCTACACAGATCATCAAACACCTCCCCTCCTGAACTGAACTCACCTCCCTCTCCCCTCACTGCTCTCATGGAGAACGGGACGCTGTTTACAAACACAAGCACTTCCGAACCTCTCCCGCCTCAATGGGAGCTGCTTGCCAAAAGACTGCTGGCCAACTCTTTCTTGAAGATGCTAAAAATACTATTTATGGTCAAAGCAAACAAAAGTCACGTGCTGGGAAATCAGAGTGCAACACTTAACAATTAGTAAAGCACGGGGAAGTGACACACTTGCTAACCCAGAAATAATTCAGTAGGGCTCCTAAGAAGTGAGAAACACCCGAGTAGCTGAGAAATACCACAGCTATAAACAAACTATCCAAGCGATCAGTCCCTGCTACACTGTATAAAGGAGGGAACACACCCACAATCTCACATAATCCAACTTTTCTTCTGCAGCACAGGCCGCGCAGTTCCCCAGTGTTTTGCAGACATCGGTTAGTGCAAAAAAAAGTTAAAATACAGAAGGATTTGTTCTGATTAGTGTTCCCAGTCTGGAGCTGTCCTCAGGTGGAGCAGGTAAGGTGGTGGGGCCTCCTGACCTGGCAAGAGCCACCCCAGAAGCTGCTCCTTCACTCCTTAAATCTTTGCGATGTTTTACTCAAAAACACCCCACAGCCTAGAGCGGCGAGAAGGATAACGATACAGGAATGGAAGCCTGCAAGGAGCAGCCCCGCTCCAGAGTGGAATTTAACAGCCTTCTCTTTAGAGAACCTGTGCGCTCTGGGGAGGAGGGTGACTAACATTCCTTAAGCAGGCTGCGAGCACCTGGGCGCAGGGAGGCACTCGGAGGTGCCGGGAGCCCCACACGTAGGTCTGTATCCATCGCTATCAGCGCCGAGGGCGATTAGGGACCTCTTTTAGGAAGCGGAGACACACCGAGCCAGACTGAGGTTCCCCTCGAGTGGTGGCACTTGTCGGGCGTTGAGGAAGCGAGTTAGTGCAGGCAAAGCCCAAACAACCGCAGCGCCGAGCAGCGCAAGGCGGGAAGGCCGCGGCGGGAGCCAAGGCGCTCCCTAAGTTTATAAATAGCGATTATTTATTGTGTCGCGGCCCTGCCAGCCCCTTCCGCCGCTGACCTTCCCCCGGGCTCGCCCTGTGTCGGCGGGACGGGAGAGGAGTGCTTGAGGCGCGTTTGAGCCCCGCAGCTCCTTTGTGAGGGCCCGCGGGCCCGCACCCCGCCAGGCCCCGCCGGGCCCGGCGACACCCGAGGCCCGGGGCCGCCTCCTCGGGCCTGTGCCGGGCCGAGCCCACCGCGACATCGAGCCGTGCCTGCGCAGCGTGTCGCGACTCCCCGTCACGACAGCCCCGCTCCCCCGGGCCTGTCAGGGCAGGGAGGGCGGGGGGGACGCGCTGAGGGCAGTTCCGGAGCCCCTTCGGCGGCGGCGCCGCCAGGCCGCCCCCGCGCCCCGCGCGCAGCACCCGCAGCCTCCCGGGCGCAGCCCCCGCGTCCCGCCCGGCGCGGCGCCGGGGGCGGGCGGGGCCGGGACTCACCGGGCCCGGCGGACACAAAGCGGCGGCGCCTCCAATGGCGGCGGCGGCGGCGGCGGCGGGACCGGGGGCGGGGGGTGGGGGGGGGCGACCGAGGGGCGGGGCAGAGCGGGGGAGGCGGAGCCGCGGCGCGAGGCGGGGGGGCGTGGCCGGGCGGCGCCGCCGGCCAATGGGAGGCCGCGGGCATTTTTCGAATGCCGCCCCTTCCCTCCCCCGCCCCTCCGGCCCCACCGCCTCCACGTCGCGCGAGCGCGCGCGGGGCGGGGCGGGGCTGCGCGCGCTTCCCGCCACTGCGGCGCTGAGGCGGTGCCCGCCGGGCGGGTCGCTGAGGGGATGCCCGCCGGGCGGGTCGCTGAGGCGATGCCCGCCGGGCGGGTCGCTGAGGCGGTGCCCGCCGGGCGGGTCGCTGAGGCGATGCCCGCCGGTCGGGTCGCTGAGGCGATGCCCGCCGGTCGGGTCGCTGAGGGGGTGCCCGCCGGTCGGGTCGCTGAGGCGGTGCCCGCCGGTCGGGTCGCTGAGGGGGTGCCCGCCGGGCGGGTCGCTGAGGCGGTGCCCGCCGGTCGGGTCCCTGAGGGGATGCCCGCCGGACGGGTCGCTGAGGGGATGCCCGCCGGGCGGGTCGCTGAGGCGGTGCCCGCCGGTCGGGTCGCTGAGGCGGTGCCCGCCGGTCGGGTCGCTGAGGCGGTGCCCGCCGGTCGGGTCGCTGAGGCGATGCCCGCCGGTCGGGTCGCTGAGGCGGTGCCCGCCGGGCGGGTCGCTGAGGCGGTGCCCGCCGGGCGGGTCGCTGAGGCGATGCCCGCCGGTCGGGTCGCTGAGGCGGTGCCCGCCGGTCGGGTCGCTGAGGGGGTGCCCGCCGGTCGGGTCGCTGAGGCGGTGCCCGCCGGTCGGGTCGCTGAGGGGGTGCCCGCCGGGCGGGTCGCTGAGGCGGTGCCCGCCGGTCGGGTCCCTGAGGGGATGCCCGCCGGACGGGTCGCTGAGGGGATGCCCGCCGGGCGGGTCGCTGAGGCGGTGCCCGCCGGTCGGGTCGCTGAGGCGGTGCCCGCCGGTCGGGTCGCTGAGGCGGTGCCCGCCGGTCGGGTCGCTGAGGCGATGCCCGCCGGTCGGGTCGCTGAGGCGGTGCCCGCCGGTCGGGTCGCTGAGGGGGTGCCCGCCGGTCGGGTCGCTGAGGGGATGCCCGCCGGGCGGGTCGCTGAGGGGATGCCCGCCGGTCGGGTCGCTGAGGCGGTGCCCGCCGGGCGGGTCGCTGAGGCGATGCCCGCCGGTCGGGTCGCTGAGGCGGTGCCCGCCGGTCGGGTCGCTGAGGCGGTGCCCGCCGGTCGGGTCGCTGAGGCGATGCCCGCCCGGCGGGTCGCTGAGGGGGTGCCCGCCGGTCGGGTCGCTGAGGCGGTGCCCCCCGGTCGGGTCGCTGAGGCGGTGCCCGCCGGTCGGGTCGCTGAGGGGATGCCCGCCGGGCGGGTCGCTGAGGGGATGCCCGCCGGGCGGGTCGCTGAGGCGATGCCCGCCGGTCGGGTCGCTGAGGGGCCAGCGGCGCCCCCGGGACCCCCTCAGCTCTGCCCCCCACCCAAGGCTGCGACCACGCCGCCACCTCCTCCTCCTCAGCCCTGCCAGAACCGAGTGTACGTGTTCCTGTGTCACCTGCTCCGGGTGACCCTGCCTTGGCTGGGGTTTGAGCTGGATCTTCTCCAGAGGTCCCTTCCAACCCCAGCTATTCTGTGATTCTGTGTGTACCCGTGAATTCCCGTTCCGGAGCACTCCAGCCTGTTTCTCACCTCCAGCCTCTTGCTGCGTGCTCTTCTCACCCTCTGCGGTATCCCCAGTGCCGCCTTCCCTTTGCCTCAGCCTCTTCACCCCCATCCCTCATTAGCTGTGTAATTATTGCCTGCTGCAATTACACCAGTCCCAGTGCTGAGGTCTGGCTGCAAGCTGGGAATTTTCTGTCACAACACGCTCACAAGTTCTCCCGTGTGGGAAGGATCCCTTTCCTGATGATGCTTTGCTCTGTTTCAGGCAGTTTTTACCCGTGCCTCCGCTGCTCAGGGTGAGGATTATCACGGCGAGGCCGAGCTGAGGCGTGACCCACACTTGTATCTTCACTGTCACAGTGATCTCAGCTGTGCAGATACACTGAGAGGTAAAACCCAAGCTTTTCTTGCGTACCTCTTGCTACACTTTTGCTCCAAGTTTACTTTATTTAGGTAGACCCATGGAAGTTCTTTTTTTTTTCCCTTCCTTCAAAACCGACTACCTAACACTGAGTTTAAGGTAGAATTCCTCAGTTCCCTACCTATTCCTATTTTCTGCCATAAGCATGCTTAGAATCACAGAATCATTAAAATTGAAAAAAAAAAACGTTAAGATCATTGAGTCCAGCCTTTCCCATGGCACTGCAAAAGCCACCACTAAACCATGTTCTCAAGTGCCACATCCACACATTTTGAACAGCTCCAGGGATGGTGACTCCTGGTACACCACAGCAATTTCATCTGCTGTCTCTTGTCTGAGCAGTTTTCTCATTTTTGTTTTCTGAAATAATCTTTACCCGTCTCCCGCCAACCTCTCTTCCCATCTGTGCTTTTACAATTTGAAGACCATATGGGCACTTACCCATTTATTTGGGCACTTTTATCCCTGCTGTGATGGGAAACCCCTCTGTGAGCACATTTAGAAGCATTTACACCATTCAAAGCACTGCAGAGGTGTCTTATTTCTACAGTAATGCCTGTTTCTTGTCCAAGCTTTTCCCAACTCTTTCCCCCGTAGGTCACTACTCTAAGTTGACTACACCTGAGAATGTCACCTTCTAAAGGCTTGTGAGCAAAGCCTGGCCCTGTTCAGTCTCTTCCACTCCAGATGATCGCTGTGATGTGGAGCCGAGCAGCCCTGGGAGCGCCGCAGACAGATGGCTCCACTTTGCTGAACATTCCTGTCTTGCCTGTGAGTGTAAAACGAGCCCTGTGCAACTGCAGAAAAATGTGTTCTTTGGCTTTTTTCCCCCTGCGGTGCCTCTCTGGCAGGAGGGGAAGGTAGAGCAGAGGGGGAGAAGAGGGAATGTGCTCCTTTACTACTGAGTTTTAAGACACCAAGAAGGAAAAGATGGAATCAGACCAGCAGCTCTCCCTTTGCCCACTGCAAGAATGTGCCCCAGCACCTGTGTTGGCTGAGCCACTCCACAAGTGGAGGAGAAAAGCTGTTGTTGTCTCCTTCTCTGGTTTTTACCTCCAAATCCATCCCAGAGGGGAAAAGCAGACCCTTCACATTCCTTACAGCCACACTGCGGGACCACAACCCACTGCTCTGTCTCCTCTGCTCCGCTTTTTGGGCAGGTTTGTGTCATGTGTGTCCCTTTTCCTGTTCCCACGGGAATGAAGCAGTGGGGAGCTCAGAGCCAGCACAGGAGGAAGGAACAGGGAAATCCATGGCCAGGGAATCAGACTGCAGCAGGGAGCTGCTGCCAGAGTTATGTGTGATGGTGTCAAGCACCATCACTGTCAGGAATATTTCTAATAAGGATTCACTTTTGGTAAGTACTGAGCACTGTTAATAAGTCCTAAGCCTTCTCAATACCTTTCTTGCCTGCAGGTGGCATGGACTAGTAAGATTCCAGCTGTTTTTTTCCTTGAAAATAATTTCATTTGCTTCCACCTTGCTGTCCCTTAGAGCTCTCCTGAGCCTCCCCACAGCTTTGGGCTTGGGCTGTGCTGCTTGCAGATCATCCAGACACGTTGCTTTTGTTCCCAAGGAGTCACTGTACAATTTGCACTCAAGGGTTTTACTGTTTCCACCCAGCGTCCAGAGCAATGCCACTTGTTGTTCTTGTCCTAGAAACATGGAACCTCTTGTGTTTCTGATTTAGATACAGTTTTGAATTATGTTTTAAATCTGCCCATGGAAACTTCATTCCAAGGGTTATTGTGTTGACTTTTTTACCCTATACCAACTCACATTTCCCCCAGTTTGCCACATTTTTTATTTAAAGTGAAGACTTTTGAATTTAATAAGCACCCTTCTGTGAGGCTTAACATCTATCTGCCACATGATTATTACCTTTACTACCTCTGTCAAACTGTGCACCTGCTGAAATCATCTTCTGCCAATACATTCTCCATCCTGCTGTGTCTCTGTTGCCAAATGTTTCAACGTTGACCTGCAGCTCCAAACTTCAGCTCTGAATACATTCAGGCCTTGCCTCTGGTGTTGTCACCCCAAGTTTTTGTCGATTTTCTGCCTTTCCACTTTTACCTCAGCTTTTACATTTATATTAGGAAGCCTTTTATCCCCTTCTGACCTGCAGTCTACCTGGCTCAGGGAGAATTTGAGTCTTTTTTCCAGCCCAGCCCATGTCTAGTCACCACCAGACTGGGAAGCTCTTCCCTGTCACTCTGCTCTTTCATCCCTAAAACTCCATGTTCTGCTGCTGCTTCTTCAGCTTCTTGTGCTTTGAAAATCAAATCTAATATCATATATACACACAATCCAGTATTCCCTGAGAAGGTCTTTACCTTCAGATCTCATTAAGCCTGAATATGTATCTAAGGGGGTTGTTTTGGTTCTGTGCCCAGCCATGAGGGGATGGTCGCTGCTCTCTTCAGCTCGACCCTGTGTATCTGCACAGGGAATGATGCCAAGCACAACAATCCCATAACCATCACTGAACCAAACATTTAATTCATGTAGGTCTCTCACTTGCTGAGCCACACACAAACTTCCAGAGGCTTTCTGCCCATGGCAAAATAAGCATTACACAAGGAGCTGTCACATGGTGGTGTCACCCTTCCTGCAGACACACATAATTCTTGTCTCTATGCCTGAGCTGCTTTTTTAGTTCTACTTTACTTATTGAGAGAATTTTTTTCCCTTTTACATGTCCTGTAGAAATAGGCACTTTTAGTCCTTTAAACTGGAATTTTCCACTTTGTTGCTGATTCACTTCACCAAAGACATCTCTAATGATCACCAGAACAACTCACAATTCTCTTCCAAGTCATCTTTACTTTTTTTCAGCTGCAGTCTTACTGTCATCCCTGTAGCTTCTTTAATTCTATGCAAAAATCACTCATTTTCTGCTTTCAACCCCAAAATGCATATTCTCTGCCTCTTCATGACTTTCAAGATATTACTTTTGATTTCTTTATTTCTTATCAGCTTCCTAATAATTAGTTCTCCATACTTTTCCCAGTGTCACTCTTCACCATCTCTCAGCTGGTCTCCCTTGCTGCCTCTCTCACACTTACCCTTAAGGTTCTACTTCCTTGTCTTTTCTTTATCATTTCCCCCTTTCCAAGGGGTATCCCATTCCTCTATGCATTTTCAAAGCAAACAACCCATTTTTTACATCAGATCTAGCAAGTGAATAAAAACACACTTAAACACACTGAAGTTGATTTCATTCTGGAGCAAGTGTAGAATAGAAACACCGCTGGAGCCAACAGGAATTTGGAGCAGGAAAATGTTATGGACTGAGCAGCCTCCACAGGCTGCTGCTTTTCTGGAAACACCCTAATTTGAGATAGATCCTGGGTGCTGTCATCACTGGAGGATCAGGGGCTGGAAGTTGTGATTCTTTTTCTACACTACTTTTGGCATTACAGTAATGACTGATTTTACCCAAAGCAGGCACATGAAGTGACACCTTCACTAAGCAAGGAGCAGCTGAAGGCCACCAACTCAACACTGCACACAGGGACAGCTCTCCCAAAGCCACATATCCCCACAGTTAAGAGATCTGGCAGTGAGAATTTCCTTAACTCTGAACCAAACAGTGTTTTGGATGAAAACCAGCCGCAGCAGGGGCTGCTCCCCTCACCTGGACAGGCAGTAACTTGCTGCCAGATCTTCTGGCTGGAATGGTTTTGCAGCCACAAAAGCTCCTTTTTGGCTGCCTCATGTGCACTGCACACCCCTGCCATAAGCAGCCTGGCTGGACTGCGGCCTCTGCGGCGTACAAGAGCAATGCCATACCTGTGAGCCTTGCTGGGAAGACAACTGAGCAGGAATTTAAAGCTTTTTTGTGATGGCTTTTGCTGGAAGAGCTCTGGAGCTGGCTCACTTGTTGCTCTGTGGAAAATCTTGTCAATTGGCTTTTCTTCACGATGTCTCAGCTGCAGCTCAGGCTTCTGCTCAGAACATCCACCTTGTGATGCTGCAGGAGGCTGGGAGAATCAGATGCATTTCCTTGGAGAAAGATAAAACACTCAACTCCCGTTTTGCAGGGATGAGTGAAATTCCCTGTGTTTATGATCCTGGTGTATGAGAACACCCCGGGCAGGACAGAGCTGGGACTGAGTCCATGTCCATGAATTCGTGCAGTGGTGGTCCCGAGTGCCTGCTCCCTTCATGGGAGTGATTCCCTACACTCTCACACAAGTGGGAAATGGCCAGCACCAATGGATTATTCACTCCATGCCATCTGTAATGTCACAGAACATTTGCATCAGGTGTTATTTCAGAACAGCTCACCCTGCAGTGCTGAAATGACCCATTTTCCTTCACAGGTGAGACCTGAATGCACCAGCTGCATCTGCCAAGATGATCTTTGCAGCTCCTTTCCAGCTGTTCTCCAAAATGCTGTGATAAACCACTTCTAACAGGGCTTTGCTCCCCACTCACTAATGCTTTGTACCCTGGGAGCTTAGTAAAACTCTTATGGTAACATCTGCCATTCATTCTTGCAGGGGGCTGCAACAGGACAGCCAAGAGCTCTCCCCTCACTCAGTAACATTGACATTTCCCTACCAACAGCATCCACTGCCTTCCTCACGCCTACTCTCCTTTCCCATTTGCAACCACAGCATATCCATCCCTGCAGCTGGGCCAGCAACTTGGACAAATTCCCCTATGGAAAGGACTGAATGGAGTGGGAGCTGGTTTTATTCCTGTTGCCGTTTCAGCACAATTTAGCAGCTGGAAACGAGAAAGAGAAGCTGGTGCCACATGACAAAGCTTTTCACAGTCAGCATCCCTACAGCAGCATTTAAAGAAGTAGGAGTTATTTCAGCAAACAACAGCTTCACAATACCTCATCAAAGGTGGCAAATGGAGCCCCTTGAAAAGCAGAAGGGTAGACAACCTCAGGTTTCCTCAGATACTGTGATTTAGTCACGCTGCTGGAAGCTGAGTTAATCAATCTTTTGCTGCTGTTCTTTGCCCATTGCTGGTTTTCCTCCAATGGAAACCAGGTTGTCTATCCGAGGACAGCCAAGCAGGATCCTCTGGGCTGAAGCCTCATGGTCCCCAGGCTCCACCTTACAGTTGTTGCAGGTTGCACATGGCCCCAGGCACAACAAACCTGGAGTTTCTGTCAGCATGTGGGGCCTTGTGCAAACCTCGGGGCTGGCACCTCATGAAAAGCCAGTGGTGTGTGAAGAGCTCAGGCTCCTGCTGGTGCTGCTTGGCTTCAGATACTGCTCAGCTGGCAGCTTCCAGGCCAACACCTCCCAAAGAGCAGAAAGGCCGAGTTCCAGTTCCCAGCCTGACTGGGAGAAGCAGGAGCTCAGAGCACTTGCCAGCCCAAACACTTCCCAGTGGATTCACCCCCAGGTTAGAGCGCAGCATTCCTGGCCCAACTCCAACCACGCAGCATCTCACCCTCACATATGACCTGCAGCCAGCAGCCAGCTCTCCTACAGGTGGTTCAGTGCCTCAGGGCCAGGGCTGTTGGATCTAAGGGCACAAAAGCATTCTGGAGAGGTCTGATTTTGAGCTTCCTGCCCCCAAACTTAAACCCTCTAAAATCTGTGGAAGAAATCAAGCATACAGGCCTAGCTAACAGCTTCTCTGCTCTGCCCAGGACACTTCTGACAAAGCAGCCAGGGGCATCTACCAAAAACTCATAATGGGACCAAATGCAGCAGAACAACCACAGCCACCCTCTGGCAATGAGATACCAAAATCTGCATTTGTCTTTAAATGTTTTCAGAATGCTTAGCAAGTTAAGGGGACTTTTGTTTGACCCTGTTTCTCCTTTATCAGTAAAAATGGGTTGAAAGAAGAGCTCTGTGGGTCACAGCAACAACTGCTCTAAGTTACTACTGGATTAAACCTGCCTTGTGCACACTAAAGACCATCCCTGCAGAGGAATCCCTTCTCCTGAGCCTCTCCTGCCACGTGGCCTATCACATCCTGCACCATCCTGCACCAGGGAGGGCTGATCCCAGGCAAAATAAAACTCAGAAGCTGGACTCCATCATCCTGATGGGTCCCTTCCAACCCAGCATATTCTAGGAATCTATGAAAAGACACTTCCATACACCAAGATCTGCTCCTGGACCTGAGGCTTTTTTGGAAAATAAGGTAAAACCTGAACATGTTGACATAAGCTGAGAGCACAGCATCTAGGAACAGTGTATTTCCTGACCTCATTCCCAGAAATGGCTGACCTCATTCTGAAAACCCTTTCCTAGAAAGAAACCAGCCTTAGGCAGACACCTGGCCTGAAAATGTGCTGTTTGGTGGCTTCAGGTTAGGGGACATTCTCAGTAATAGAGGGATGTCAGCAATGCATCTACTTGCCTGTGCTTCTGACAGTGCCCCAGCCTTGGGAAAAGAAGGGTTCCCAGCAGCAGAAATGGTTCTAATGCCACTCTTCCATGCTGAGCTGTGTTAATCCCCTGCCACATTCAGGAGCCTGCACACAAGGTGTGTTTCAAGAGTAGGAGAAAAAACCTCAGCATAACCTGCAGTATTCTTGGTGTAAACCTGCTGCCCTCCCTGCTGAGGCTTTGCTGTAACGCTGGGCCAGTGACCACAGCTCATCTCACTTACACAGAATGAGGCTCCTGCAAATCGCATTCCACGGGAATCTGTTTTAATTAGTAATTCCCTTTTCTATTTCATATATCTTACAAGTTTTTTGTATTTTAACACCCTTCACAATAAACTGGTTCCAAAGATCTTTCATGAGCCGCATCCTGAGGAGCCACAACCACCTGCAAACCTGTGCTGATCTAGAAGGAAACTGGAAAGCAACTGGGTGCAGTAAATGCACGGCAAAGATCACAAGAGGAGCAGAGGAAGGAGTCAGGAGTTCTGCTCCTTGCAGTGACTTTGTTGGGAAGCTGAAACTTCAGGTGACACAGCCACAGCTGGAAACCTCGAGGCCTTGTGCATAAACTGCTCACAGCATCCAGTGTGCATCTGAACTGATTTGACTTCAGAGAAGCCAAAACCTGCCATGCTGCAAACCCAGCTTTGGGTGATTCTGAAAAACCCCTCATGAAAATCTCTGAGAAGACCCTTCCTGGCCTTTACAGGACACTAACAGGGCAAGTTCTCACCCCCTGGAATGTCATTAAAGGCTCTAACAAAAAGGGGAAAGATTTTCTCACCTCACCTCTACCCACCTGCTGGCAATTCCCATTCCCTCCAGCCAGTGGTTTTCCAGCTCTTTCAGCCAGAAGGTTCAAGCTCCCCAGACAGACTTCCCAGCCCTGACACACTGGATTCACTGGGTTATTCACAGGCTCTGCAGCAAGTCTGTCCTTTCCAATCCAAGGCAGTGAGAGAGAAATCCGTCCTTGCATGGCTCTGCTGTTGCACACTCATGTTCCCAGCAGGCTCTGCCACTGCCCACCCTGAGAGGAATTCCATCATTTGCCCACACCGACTTGGCAATATTTACCCTTATTTACATACAAACTGGCATTCATTTAATTCAACAATTGAACTGCTACAAACCACCATGTACCGCTCAAAAAAATGCCTTTTGGAAGAAGAATACCCACAGGACCTTCTGCAGAGGTGTAACAGACACCCCTGGAGCCCTGGTGGGTGGGGGTTCCGTGGGGACAGACCTTTTGGAGACCTTGAGAGCCCATCCAAACCTCTGGGCCCAACGCTGAGGCACCACTGGATGTGGTACATGCAGATACATGAGCATACAGTAACGGTGAGAATATTTTTTTTTCTTTTTTTTTTTTTTTAACAAAACTTCAGAGAGAAGTGTTTTATTGTTACTAAAAAAAAAAAAAAATAACCAAACAATGCTCTAGTGTTTTAGGCCATGGATTCTCTAGCTCAGATTCATGGGGTGGAACACGTTTTAACAGGGAAAGTGTCTCATGGACCTCTCCCCTCTGGCCACAACCAGGCACCTCCTCCCTTCCCCGTGGTGATCAAATCACATCCTCAGGCAAGTACAGCAATTGTTTACATGTAAAAGTAAGATTAGGAAAGTAATGTATTTGCAGCCTTTCTTCCCTTTTTTTTTTTTGTTTCTTTTTGTTGTTGGGTTTTGTTGTTGTTGTTGCTTTTTTTTTTTTTAAGAAGTGATTTAGCAGCTGGAAAGAAAAAGACAGCATCATGTGAGCAGTCAGTGCTGCAGACACCCCCAGCAAATGCTCCACAGGTTACTCACGGTCCATGGCCCACAGTTCACAAACCACATTTCAGGGCTTCCCCAGCTTTGCAGAGTCCTTGATGGCAGGTGCTTCTCACAGTGAGAGCCAGCGGGTCACCTTGGGTGGCTGCAGACACACTGTCCTCAGCAGCAGCTGGGTCTGGAGCAGCAGCCCGGGTCCCGCTGGGCACGGGAAGGGCTCCCAGGGCTGCGGCCGTGCCCCGGCCGCGCTGGCCCCAGCACTCGGAGCGGGCGGGCAGCGCCGCTCCTCCGTCCTGCACCCTTCCCTGGCGCTGGGCGGTCGGATCTCGGCTCTCACAGCTGCGGCCTCCGGAGCTGCCAGGGTCACAAGTCCCCGGATGATGCCACTGATCCAAGTCACACGAGACACGGCTGGAGAAACCCAGCTGGGGTCGGGCACCGTCTGCCCTGAGGCCACGTCCCAGCCTCGGGAACCGACTGCTCCCGCTGGGCCCCGCAGCCACTGGCTGCTCCTTGGCCAGGGAGTTTCTCGGCACAACAGCATCCCCTTCTTTCGTTTTTTCCTTTTTTTTTAAACAACAATTGCTCTCACCCTTCATTTTTGGTAGTCACACATACAGACACACACTATATGTACACAATTTGAGCCCGAGGACCTACGGCATGCCAAGGAAGCCAGCACCGCTCAGGATGGTGCACACATTCAGCAGCTGTCAAAGGAGAAGTCGTTTTACTTTCTTTTAAACTTGCAATGTTTGTCTTTATTTTGTTCTTTATATTTTGAAAGTGAAAAGAAATAGTATTGAGTCAATTTCTTTCTTTTTTTTTTTTTTTTTTTTTTTTAAATATTTGTTCTATGTATTTACAAGCCTTAAAGTTGCTCTAAAGGTTCTCAAAGTATCACTAGTACTTTTTTCCCCGGGGTAGCACGGTTTTCAATGAGTTATTTTCGGAGCACTCTGGTCCTCAGCGGTTTTCTCAAATGCATTTTCCTTCCGATCCAAGGTTATGTATGGTTTGATTACTATTTTCTTTTTAAATTTCTGAAGCAAGCTGAGAGGCAGGCAGAAAAATCTGATGACAATAAAAAAAAAATTGATCTTGTCCTCATCTAGCTCACCCCAACCCCCTTCAAAGTTTTGTTGATTTATCATGCTTTGAAACAAAACTGAGGTGCGTATGAAGGGGAGGGAAATTTATTTCTCTGCTTTTGTTCTATTATACAATTTGTTTACAGAAACTGCAAATTTAAAAATTACACTGGCATTTGCAGTCCTTAAAATAATAAATTAGAAGTTTTCAACTTGTTTTTGTTTTTGCTAAACAGATTTGTTTTGCCGTGTGTTTTCCTAAGTACGAGTCCTTGTTTAAAAAGAAAAGAAAAAGATTAAAACAGAAAATATTTTCTATAAATAATACATGTATTTTGGTTTAGTGCTCCCGCCCTCAGGTTTGAAGTTTACTTTTGTGGGTTTGTTTTCAAGTACCTTTTTGCCTCCATGATCACCTCGGTGTTTATCGGGTTTTACCTCTCCCACTCGTGCGTGTGTGGGGCAAGGGGGGTCTGCGAGAGAGAATTGGCCTTGCTGCACTGTGATTGGCGAAGACGTGAAACTTTTTAAAAAAATACTTAAATTGTTTCTTTTTTGTTTGTTTGTTTTAAATCTGTATTTTAAGTTTTAATTATCCTCTGACTCCTCTTCGGCCTCCCGTAGCCACGTGAAGAACGCCGTGACAGATTTTAGCGCTACTCCTTTCCCGTTCTGCTCCGCTGGGTCCTTGCTGCTTTCCCACTTGTAGAAGGCATCCTCCGAAATGACCTCCTCGTCATACAGGCAATCAAAAAACATCCGCAACAAATCTGCAGTAATGGAATAAAGGCAGGGAACATCTGTCAGCTCTGCTGCGCACAGAGGCGGCTGCAGATAAGGGGATTAACGCGACCTCTTGCCACGGGAGATGGAGAGACAAGGAAAGCACAGGGCTCTTACTCAGTTATTGCTTCTGGCTGCTCACACTCGGGTGAGGGGGAAACCGACCCCTCTGACACTGTCAGAGAAGAGGGAAAGCTGGGAAAGCAGCTGTGGGAATATGTTATCTGGAGATTGGCTGGCAAGCAGGACCCACAGCAGCCCATCTCCTCTGCAAAACACATCTGGATTCCCTCCAACCCCAGATTTTTGTGGCTCATCAGGAGAGATAATGCCCAACTAATGTCATAAAGTGCACTAAGGATGATCATGTTGAATGTTTTGAGGGACTCCTGGATTTTGTGCTGCAGATTCCCTGGGAATCCCTGTTTCTTTGGTTACTCCCTTGCCTCTTGTCCCACAAGGGTTTTCTGTAGCATCTCTGGGACAAAACTCATCAGTTGACCAACTCATTTTATTGCCTCCAAGCCCACAGACATCTGGAGTAGCAATGCAATAACAACACCCATGCTCTCACATGCCCAGGTACTGCAAACTCAACAGATTACTTTTTACTGCTCTTTTTTTGCTCTCTTTTTATCAACAGGTTTGTCCTTCCTTCTCTGTGGCTGCTCACAGGAGCAACCACAAGAAGAGCCGGCCTCTGGCCAAGCATTTGGGAACCTGAGCTGCTCATAAAATCTGGGATCAGGACAAGCTGAACCCACCCACACCAGCTTCTCTCATCTGCTACCTACAAAGGTAAGGAAAAGTACATCTTCTTCCTGTCTCCCACAGAACCCCCCTGCCCTTATGCGGGCTCAAATCCCCAGCACGGAGGCAACACTTACTAGGAGGTTGATCAAGTTTTACTATTGATGCTTGTAGTGCATAAAGTGCTTGTAGTTCCTTCTCTGTGTCTGAGTCCAGGTACTTGAGTAAGATGGGCACTCTCTGTTTGATAACAGCAGTGTCCACTCGGAAGCTAGAAGAGTCCGCTGAGGGGAACAGGAGAAAGCAGGGTCAGCCTGGCACACGGCAACAGGGACAGGTCCTTGACTGCCTTTACTAATGCAAAGAGCAATCACAAACACAGAGTAGAGTGGAGAGAAAAGGAGGATGAGAAGCAACAGGAAGTATTTTTGGTTAATGGCTATTTCTGGAAGTTTGGTCCTTACAGTTCCTCAAGTACACTGCCTGCAGTGACCCCAGTTCTAATACACACAGAAACAGCACAACCTTGCTTTGCAGTGCAAATTGTGTCTCCAAAGGCATTTAGAAGGTTAGAAGGTTTTTAGAGAATTCTTTTTTTTTCTAAAAATACCAGGGCAGAAACAGAATCATACGTTGCACATGATATAGGAAATAGTGAATGCACAAAAATATGCATTAGAAGTCCATCAGCCACAAGGATGAATTATTCAGCAGCTTTCACGTACATCATGCAACCCAATTAAGTGATATTTTGAAAACAAAAGAAAAAAACTCAGAGGCAAGGTCAAAATTTAAACCAGAGGATGATTTTCCTTACACAACAGGGAACCCTTAGGCATTGGGAATGAAGTCCTGTGTCGTGTCTCTGTTAACACTAGGTGGCACGAGCAAGGTTCTGCTCCCAGAGAGAGGAAGGAGCTGGCCTGTCCCTCCCCTCCGTTCTCTCCCCCAGATCACAGCTCAGAGCAGAACCAGACCCTTTACAAGCACCACTTTTTGTTGTGCCAGATGCCAACAGTAAAGCTAAAGAAAACCAAGTAAATTGAGCAGATGTTTCTGGCTGCAGTGCTTTACTCAACCCCCCTGAGGGTCTGAGGCTCACGTGTGTGAGTTGAGAGCCCTCCCTTCCCTGTGTTTCCAGCTGTACAGTCAGACAATCCACATAAAACTGAAACTTTGGATATAAAACTCTTCCAAGCCTGAGCCCCAGACTGGCTTTGTCCCACAGCCCACGCGGGGGTGCCCACGCATCTTTGCTGACACAGGAGTGGATAAGTTAATTCCTTTAATGATGATCTCAGTCATTTCCACCTTTGTTAAGAAAATCAACAAACAACCTGGCATTTCCCACACTGTCTGAGACCCCTGCTCACACAAGGTCACTGGGACACACCAGGGTCACCTCAGGAACACCATACCTGGCAAAGCGCCCGGCTGCCACGTGGGGAAGGGACACCCTGCTCTTGGGCACAATTCCAAATGATGGAAAAGCCTCAGTGTGTGACAAAACATAGCCTTGGCCAAGGAAATATGATATAAACCTCAAAAATACCAAATAATTCTTTGCAGGTTTGGTTTGTGTGGTGTTTACACTGCAAGTTACTCACCTATAATAGCTGCTTTACAAACTGCTGTCATTAAAGCTCTAAGGAATGTAGGTGAGCTCATCTGGCTTTCATCTAGATTAGCCTGGAATCAAGAGTAAAGGGGCCAGTTAAAAACACGGCGCTGCAGGACTGCAAAACTCCAGTGCTGAAGCTGGCAGCAAGTCCAGGCTCAGCTGCAGCTGTGGCACAAGCCCAGCTCACCCCTGCAACACTCGGCTTCCCCACTCCCTCCTTGGAACTCCCTCAGGGACATCAGCAGGCAACTCCAGCTCCCATGGGATCCACTGAGCGCCTCCTGCAAGGAGCTGTCTGCCTGCAGAACCAAACCAGCCACGCTGGGCTCCTGCAACGCCCTCACACAGTCTCAAAGAGTTTTAGGCTTTTCCAACAAACTTTACGGCGTGCTCCTTGGGTGGAGATTGTTTGCTTTGTGAAAGAAATTCAGGGAATGGCTGTGGAAACTGTCCAAGGCTCCAGAGAGCCGGTGGGTGATCCCAGATTTTCAGTGCTGCTTTCATTCCACTCTCAACTCCTCTAACAGCAGTGGAAAAATGACATTTTTAACACATTGCTCTGCCATAGAAATAACTGAACTGAAGCTGACCAAGATTTAGTATAAGCACGGATGTAAATGCATCGGTTGAGTATAATTTCAGACACTAAACATCTGAGTTAAAGAAGGCAGCCAGAGACTGAGAGCAAAGACCAGAGGGTTGACAGGCCTTTTCCTCTTTTTTTTCTTTATTTTAATTTTCTCTTCCAGTGCCTGGCCCAGTCCACTGGGAAAGGTGCTCTCAGTGATTGCCCAGGGTGTTTTTACAGTGGGAAATTTGGAGAGGTCACGTTGGAAAAATGTAGTGAGAAACTTCTCTTCCCTATTTTATGAAGAAACTATGTAGCAGTGTACGTCTAAAATGTACTAAGTGTCAGAAGCAGGATATTCAGGGTCAGAAAGTCTACAGTATTTAAAAGGCTACACAGTTAATATGGCTAAAAGCCTTCCTTCCTGAAACTCACTCTTAAATACTGATTATATTTTAGATTTTAATTCTTTGGAAGTGTTGATTGCACAGACCAAATCCTCGCAGTGTTCCCTACCCTGACATGTTCAGACCAGAACGTATTTACAAAAGCAGTTAAACAGTCTGCAGGGAGGGTGAAAATCTCTTTGTACCTCTACCCAATCAAAGATTTGTTCATCATTCGCCTTGTCCTCAACAATGAGTTTTTCCAGCTGCTTGTTCAGCTCTTCTGCAGACAGTTCTTTCTCTGAAAGTGCTTCTGAGGAACTGGAACAGTCAGACTCCGTGAACTCCAACTTCTGCAACACCACACGTGATGATGAGAATTAGTGAAATGTACTTTCCTAGCCTGAATTACACCGGATTGAAGCAGGAAACTGCATTTAATTCTGATTCCTGGCATCTTTCAGCTGCTCAGTTATTGTTACAATATCAACTTTCCCTGTTCCAAAGGTTAGGAAGCATTTTACAAACACATGGGAACTCCATTATCCAGCAAAGACAAGGAGGCACCTCAGGCAGCTCCAGCCCTGCACAGCAGAGCACAAAATCAAGTGTGTGTTGCCTGGCTGGAGCTACAGGGGCTGGAATGCAACAACCAGAGCTGGCACTGGCTCAAAGGAATTGCAGGCAATGCCCCAATTCCTTGAAAACTGTGACAGAAGAGCTGCAGTCCCCTCAGCAAGGCCCAGGCCATGGTAGTAATTTAATTTCCTGCAGCAATCCCAAAGTGCCAGAACAGGGCAGCGGATCACTCAAAGCTCCAAAGGGAGCTTCACCAGCAAGAGGTGAGGTGCCTCCATCAGTCCTGGCTCCCTCCAGGATCATAATCCAAGGTGGGATGAGTGAATAACTCCTACCATTAATTGTGACCCTTCTGCAATTGTCTGCCCTTGCTCCAAAAGTCATTACTGAATGTTTTTTCCCAGCTGGAGAAACAGGTCTCCTAGAGGAAGCCAAGTGACTGGAGATGTGTGTCTGGGAGCAGCAGGGACAGGCTTTCCTCCCTGTACTTTCAGGTAGTGCTGAAATCTACCCCAACGTGGAGACACTTCACCCCATATTCCAACTGCACATACGAATGGGACGGAAGAGGATGAAGAAATGGGATGATCAAAGAAATTATCTGAACTCACCTGTTCCATGAGAAAGGTATGTACATCCTCCCCTTCGGGCAAGTAGTCCTTCCAACTGAGGCCAGACTCCCTCCATAAGGCTCCCACTTTCTTATGGCTCTGAAACACAAGCAGTTTGTCCATTTAAAGAGCTGAGGGACACTCTGGGAACTCACAGGGGCCGGAATGGTGCAGCTGTGTCAGGAGGAATAAAGGACAGTTCAGCCACCCAACAAACGGCCGGCAATGAGTGAGAGCATCTGGAGACCCCGTGCAAGAGAAACCACATGTGCAATCCCCCCGGGAACGCACATCTTCTCAGGTGGGCAACGCCTCGTGACGGGCAATGGGCAAGGCAGAAGTGACACGGGGGGTTCGCAGCGAGCTCCGAGGTCACCCAGGAGCAGTGACACGTGGAACAGGGCACCTTCCCACGGCTGACTCAGACCCTTCTCCTGCTTTCTCCGTCACTCACACTCCCTTGCCTTGACAGTAAGGCTCTGGCAAACTGCTCCTTAGAGAAAACTCCTCATTTACACAGCTGTTTCCTGCGCAGAGACCAAGCCTCAAATTCAGGCACATAATCCCAAATTCTCTCTTCAGTTCCTAGAGTTCATGCAAACCTTGAGAGCAGTGCCTCTGAGCACAGACAGTTCAGCCTTTTGCAGCCTCTAATGTCACACTGACCTTTGAGCCTCCTGCCTCAGAGAGCACAGTTCTGACACACACAGTTCTGACAAGAATAAAAATGCTGAGCACAACCGGCTCTTTTCACCCAAATGCTTTGCCAGAGTTTCACCTTACAGCACCTGCTCACAGGAGATCACTGAGTACCTAAGTCAAGCTGAGAAATGCTGCCTGATTTGAAGTTTACAAAGCAGATCACAATTTTCAGTTTACAATACAGGTTGTTAAGAGCCAACTGTGCATAGTTCCTGCTCTGATCCACCAAGATCTGGATTAGATGGCTGATGTTACACTGAAATACCAGAGTCCAAGTCTTGGCCTGGACAAGATCTGATCAGAAAGCTGTGGCAGAAACAGAGACCCAAGGCTGTGCTTCCACACCCAGAGCACAGCAGCTTTTCTTTCACAGAATAGTTTAAAAAAAAAAAAACAGAAGTCAACTGTCCAAACAAGCACAAGACTAAATAAAATAAATAAATAAATAAGTAAAAAGCCACTCTTTGCACTGTTGGACTGAAATGCTCCTGGAACATTCATACTTGAATGCATGCTTGGAAAAAAAAAAAAAAAAGGCAAGTGAGGGATTTTACAGGGTTGGAAATAGACACTATCCAAAGTGCAGGATTCAGCTGGATCAAAAAAAAAAAAAAAAAATTGACAAAAATGGAGATGAGTTATAGGGAAACCACCAAACTGGTTGGACACGCAGCTGTGAGGTGTGAAAGAGAGCTCTCGGAGTCACGGGGTGAGGAGGTGTCACTACCCCAGTGCTGGGTGAACCTCAAGAGTCGGCAGGTTTAGTTTGGATAAGCACACAGCAGTCTGAGGCCATCGGGAGCTTATCCGAACCCTGAGAACCTCTCCGGTCTGCAAGAACAGTTCTCTCGCAAGATTCCCGGCACTTGCTGCTTCTGGTCAGCCCAGAAATCCCTTGAGCATGTCCCTCTTGCAGTATTTCAGCACTCTAAGCTTCTGGGAGAAGCCAGGTGCAAAGGTACCTGCAAAAGGGAAAAGTGATGAGAAAACAAAAAGTTAACTCAACTTTTTGGAACCTTGTAAGGCTTGGTTGGAAACTGGGGGTGCGAGGCAGGTTTCCTAAATTATCTGGACTGGCTGGCCCATCCCTAAATGTCCTCACGTGGGAATGGTGAAGGTTTCATGCATGAACACGGGCGCTGCATCCACTCCTCCCTCTGGAGGACAGGAGCACGGGGCACTCACCATTTGTTTGCATAGAAGGTGCAAGATTTCAGCAAGCAAGACACCGGCTCTTCCCACAGGAAGCAAGGGTTTGCTAAATTCTCTAGAATGAAAGAAAAACAGGCGTTTTCCCCGTTATAATTCGTATTTGGAATGCAAATCCACGGGTAGGGATCAAACTGAGGCAGGAAATCACCTTTAACTTCTGCCAGGGAGGAAGGATTTGATTAATCCAGCACTGTTGATAAAACACTTAGTGATGCAGTGACCTTGTCACAACAGGGCTGATTACAAAGACTTGAATTTTACATCCAAAAATATGTTATATTTATGTCAAATCCACACATTTTTGTGGGATGCTGCACTTGGGTAGACTTGGAAAAGACTGTTATTTTCTTAATGTACTGGTAATAGAAATAAGAACCATTTAACTGGCTCAGTTAATCCCCAAATATGTAAGGAGATACAGAAAATACAGGAATTCTGGTCTAGGAAATGGTTTCTGGTCTTGCAGACAAGGTTTTGTGCCCCTTCAAGGCAGTGCCCAGGTGGTAGAGAAATGGAATCCCATAGTTTGGCCAGGGACACCTTCTACTATGCCAGGCTGCTCCAAGCCCTGTCCAACCTGGCCTTGGACACCTCCAGGGATCCAGGGGCAGCCCCAGCTGCTCTGGGCACCCTGTGCCAGGGCCTGCCCGCCCTCACAGTGGGGGGAGTTTATTCCAAATATCCCACCTAGTCCAGCTCACCCTCACAGGGGGTAATTTATTCCAAATATCCCACCTAACCCAGCCCTCCTTTTGTTACCCTCTGAGCCACGCAGCCCCTCTGCAATACTTCACTCTCTGCAAGTCTAATTCCCAGAGCCTCTGTGCTCCCAAACCTCTCCACTCTACAGCACTGGGGTATTTTGAAGCTCAGCTGAAACAAATAGCAGACTTATAGATAAAACCCTTCTCCGAGGGTGAAAGCACCAAGCTCCCTTCCCAGCACAGCTCTCAGGCTGGTGTGGGCCCCTAAGGATGAGCAACAGCTCTCCTGGGGGAGCTGAGCCTCCAGCACTGCTCATCCTTCACCTACTGACGGGAACCACGCTGAGAAAACACTACAGGCACAGCTGGGAAAGCATCACTTACTGTATAAGTTCTCTCATAGAGATTCCTCCTTCTTTTAACATGGGGGTCACCAACTCAGCCAGGTACAACCAGATATGGGGTATATCTATGGCCATGTCATCCGCCATCTCCAGGGTCTCGGAAAAACTTTGGAAGGAGGAAAACACACCAAGTATTAAATCAAATTTAATTGGAGACATTTGCTTCAAAGAAATCTGCACTTTAAAAATATTTTGTGACATAAAAGAGGAGTGAAGAGAGAGAGGAGTGAGGAGAATCACCAAGGTAACAAAAAACCTATTGACATTTTATGCTTTTGGTACTTCCAAACTGCCACGACTGAATTTCTCCATGCAGTGACAAAGAGAATATGTGGAAAACACACCACCTTTTGCAGATCCAACAGACACATCCAGGAAACCTCCAGTTATAATCATTCTTATATCCCAGTACCCAATCACTTGCTAAACAGTAACATCTATAAAACTAAAAAGCTTTTTTGTCTGTATATATAAACCATCAAGTAAATGAAACCTTAAAAATATCCAAACATTTAGAGAAGGGGGATTCCTAACAGAATTCCAAATGTAAGGTAAACAGTGAAATGTCTGTAAGAGCTCAGTTCAGCAGAGGAGAGTTTCTAACTGCAGCAGGAATTACAGGACTGCTCCCCAGTGATACACTTTCCAGAATGGCTCAAAACTCTTCTTTCCCATCAAACCCTGGCAGGTGGCTTCCCTTCCCATGCCTGGGAAATGGTAATTTTTCTGCTCTCTTGCCATTTCTATCACGGTTTGTTTCTCCCTGAAAACCTTGAAAAGTCCAGTGTCCTGTTTAGTGACTATAAATCCACATTTTCTCTCATGTTTCAAACCAGAAACCATCTCCTTTGCTTCGTTCTTTGCATCCTCCAGCCTTTCTGCAAGAAATTGTTTTCCTGTTGTGCATCTCCCCAGCCATGGGCTGTGACCAGTGTTCATCCTGTGTTCCCTCATTATACTTCTCCTGTGTCTGTAGATGAGGGAGTTTCTGGTGTTCTCCTCAGCACCCACTGAACACCACTTGCCCTTTCCATCATCTTCAGGAGTTGTTTCGCATTGTTTATTCACATTCAGAGCACAGATCCCAATATTTCATCGAGATCCACTTATCCAAACTCCAGGAAGCTCGAGAACAGCTTTAATCACAACACATTTTGGATATGTATCACCTCAAACGAATCCCTCTGACCATCAGTGCTGTGTGGACACAAGAGTATTCCCTGTGGATTTAGATTGTTTCAGCTGTTCCATACAGCTTTGAGCTCAGGCTGCCTAAACCTTTCCTGTGAGCTGGAAGAAGTTCAGGGACAGACACGGGTGCAGGGAGTTTCCTGGCGGAGCAGTCGATGGTACCACAATGACAGGGACTCAGATTAAAGCCAGACAGAGCCAACTCCTCAGAAACTCAGTATACTTCATCTGCTCCTTCACTGCTGCATTTGTGCCTATCCCTGTTTTATCCCTCCTGCGCTGCACCCCAGCGAGGACTGAGTGCCACCAGGGACCTCCAGGGGAACAGGGATTGTTTTAGGACTGGACACCAGGCTGGGAACACAAAACTCAGGGAGCTGAAATGAGCCAGCAGCTGAAACTCAGGTCTCTTGAGGCAGGTCCAAGCCATCTGCTGCATGTTCTCCTCTTCAGCCCCTCGAGGGTTCGGCCGCTCCGGCTGAGGTGTCCTGGGAAGTGGCATGGTGTGGGTGAAGCCTTCTTCCCACTGGGAGAGTGGCTGAGGCTCTGGGTGCACAGGAGCTCAGAGCTGCCAGGTACTGATGTTGTGTGAAGGATTCTGACTGCCTCCTCTTCCAGTTACATTCATGGTTTTGCAAAAGGCAAACAGGGAGAAGTGCAGCACAGAACAGGGATCTGAACACACACGTTCAAACAGACACCTAGAGACCTGCTTCAAAATAAAAGCTGATATGATATAAATATGAACATATTTATGTTCACTAAAGCATCTGAAACACTTAAAAATATATTACGATAGTAATATGCCTTATAAATACACCCAAATGATACAGTCCTTCCAAAGGAATGTGTGGAGAGGGCAGGACACCAAAACAAGGTGGGAGATCATTTCTCCACAGCACAGCATCCATTTGCAAGAAGCACTGAGGAAAAGAATCTGTGGATTCTCTGTGCAGAATACCAACCCCTTGAAGAAATCCTGCTTGCTCAGCTTTCCCGAGTGCACCAGCTGATGTAACAACTGGCCCATGTGATCCCTGGTGATCTGACTCCGCTCCAGCGTGGACTCCACGCCCACGCGCACGAACACAGGCAGCAGGTTCTGGGCACTCAGCTCCTCCACACACTGCATGGCCTCCTGTGGAACGACACACAGCAGTCACTCTCCACTGAAAAGCAGCAAACATGTGGCACAAGAGTATTTCCTACTGTAACACCGGGGAATTTTGGTGAAATGAGTACTTAGCGAGGCTGCCAGGCAAAGTGCGGAATTAGGCTGTCAAACCTCATCACATAATAATAACAATAATAGCAATCATGGAATTTATACCACTCAGGTAACAATTTTTAAAATACACAATCATATTCCAGGGCTGCTTGGTGAAATGGCAGGAGTTATCTTCTGGATGCCACCAAAACACCTATTACTGCATCGAACGAACATCAAGCCAAGTCAAAAAAAGGGTAGCAGATCAGATTTGTAACTCATCTGATCTGGCACAAATGCCTGTGTTACAAACCCAGAGCCCATCAAGGAGCTGAAAATAGCTGGGGAGCACGTGGAGGAAGATTTGCCCTTTCTAAAACTCCCACTTTCTGACTTAAGCATTTTGCAACCTAAACAAAGAAAACAGAGACATTGAGAGCAGCTCTCAAAGTCCCACATCAAAAATCTTCACTGCCATCACAAGGACCTTCCAGTGACCTTCTGGGTCCAGCCCACTGATCTCAGTGGCCTTCCTGAGCACAGGCACCTGCTCTGTGACCAGTTGTGCCTTGAGCTACCAAGACCTGGCAGCCCCAGATGTGTTTCCTCAGGCCCTCTAGGCTTTTTCCTGCAGGTCAGGAGCCCCGGTGGTCCCGGCCTGCGTGCTCAGGTTGGAGGTCATCACAGGATCCTGCTGTCCTGGGACACACAGGGAACCCTGCTGGCCGACCCTGCTGTCACCAGGGTCACAGCTCAGCAGTTTGAGCTCATGGTCAGGTCAGACTCTGAGGACCAAACACCTGCAAAGTGCCATTCCTCTGCTCTACAGAGCAGGAACTCACTCACGGGTGGCTGCAGGAACACGAGTTTAAGCAGTCAGAGCTTTGCTGCACCTGAAGAGCACCAAGAATCCCCCAGTACCAAGTAATTCCTGATGCAAACAACTTTTAACCAGCCCTGCCCTGTCTAATGCAATTCAGCTCCATTTCCAGCCAGCCACAGAAACACATTGCTGTATTTGCAAACAGGGAAGCGAAGTGGCCCCTTCATCGGGAGCCTTTGGAGTCCATCCTAAGCAGGAAAAAGAGCAGAGACTCCTTGGCTCCCCAGCCCCTGGGTCCTGGGCCAGCTCACTGCCAATCAGCAAGGCTTTTCCTCTCCAAACCAAGTATTTAATAATTTATCCCAATAACTAGATGTGAACTCTAAACAATCCATCATGAGAATATTCCTCTTTCCAATTATTAATTGGAAGTCCACTGAAATGGAAGCAGCAACTCTGCTTTTAGGGTGCCAAACCAGCAACTCCCAAGTGCTGCCATTTCAAACTTGGCAGGTTTGAAAATTTATTTCAGTGAAAGATCAAATGAAGCAGCTTTGCAGCCAGTGTAACACTTATTGAAAACTCCTTGGACGAGCTAAAAAACCCATTTACAAGGGAAACAAAATTTCAACCTTTTAACTAGGAAGTGATGACAGCCGCTCAGTAATTTCCAATGTTTATTAAAAATCCTCTGGAGTGGTTTGTTCAATATTTAGTATTGCTTTATCTGCCTCCAGATCAGAACAGCACATGCTTTGATAACTAAATGAAAACCTCTGTTTATTTTCCCACTAGCTTTCCTGCTTCCAAAATTGCTGGTATTATGGAGCTGCTCAGTGATTCATGACAGATACACATCCATCTTGCTACTTAAAACACACAGGCTGGGCTGTATTTCCTATTACCAGCAGGGCAGAAAACAAGCTTGGGAGACAACTGTCCTGAAAGTGCCCCTGGAGCGGCTGCTGCTGCTGGGTTCTTTCTGGCCCCACTGCCTCTGTGTGGGCTGGGTGCTCACAGAGACACATCCTGGAGAGAAATCACTGCTGCCCCTCAGAGCTGTCTGTTAAGTGAGGTTTTCATCTTGCTTACCTTAAAATCATTAATATGCAAGAACTCATCAATGATAGATTTGCATTTTCTCTCTATTTCCTCTTCTGATAGTGAAGGCTTTTCTTGCACTGGAGCTGGGGGAACTTCTGGCTTGGCTGGTGGAAATACAACAACAAAAAATGTTTGGAAAAGGAAAATCAGTATTTTAGAGATGACATTCTGAGAACAGAAGTCACTAGGGCAGGGGTGTCCTACCCTCAGGCACAGGGTAGTTCTTTGATGGGGCTTAGAGCAACCTGGGATAGGTGGAAGGTGTCTGCCCACAGCAGGGGGCTGGAACTGGATGAGCCTTAAGGTTCCTTCCAACTCAAGCCATGCTGGGATTCTGGGATTTTTTCCTGGCTACCTTTCCCCCATATGAACTCCCAGTATTTCTGGAACTTGACCTTGCAGGATCACAGCTGGCAGTGGCACAGGTTGAACACCTTCAAAGCTCTGCACGAACATTAAATAATTGAATGGGAGCTGTTGCAGCAAAGTTAAAATGTGCTGACTGTGATGGGCAGCAGCCCAAGGCAATCTCCCAGTCATATCCCAAAACCCTGCTCCCCAGGGACTGTCTGCAACATCCCGAAGCTTCAGGATTAGCCTGTGCTGTGCTGTGGCAGTCGAGGTGTTTCCCTCACTGCAGCAGTTTCCAGATGTTTCCCAGGGAAAGAGCTGTCCTTACTATAAAGGTTCTGTCCACTGGGAACATCACCCTAATTTTCCCATTTTCTCACTAACAGATCAGCCCAGGCTGGCAGGAGGGAAAAGCAGGAGCTGCAGGACCGACAGGGTGACAAATGCGTCACCCTGGTGGGTGCCACCATCCTGCTGCACCAGGGCTGGCTTGGAAGGAGGGTTGGCAACAACACAGTGCTAAAAAGCTGCTGTGCACCATCTGTCCCAGACCCAAACCCCTGCCCTGACCCTGGGGAATGCTTGAAAAGGGAAGATATGGCTTTACTGGGCACTGAAAAAGCATTCCTGAAGAACTGACACTGATTTGGGGGACTTTGTGTGCAGAAGCCAGTGGGACAGTGACAGGACAAAACAGGGCAGACAATGCCATGGGGTGGTGCTGGTGCTGGCACCTGCAGCCTTTCAGCCCCACTGGATCCTACGGAGGGGCTGCAGAGAGCGGTAAGGTCCAGGCCTGCCTGACTCAGCTGGGTCACCCCAGCTCTGGGAGGTGCATCCCAGCTGCAGCAGCCTGACAGTGCCCTGCACAGACACCTGTCACAGCTCCTGACAGGCTCTCCCTTGTGCCTTCCCACACATTCAGAACTCCCCGAGCACAGAGCAGCCGTTACCGGGTTCCTTGGCTTTGTTCCTCTCGGCCTCGGTGCTGTTCCTGTCCATCTCCATGCCTCCTGTCAGCTGCTTCACCGTCTCCAGCATCTCCCTGCGCTGCTCCTCCTGGGCCTGGTTGTCCAGCAGCAGCTCCTTGCTGCTGCTGCCCCGGAGGAAGGTGTTGGGCCGGGACAGGGAAGGTGGCAGAGGTTTGTCATTCTTCTCCCTGCCCGTGCTCCCACGACTGCCAAACAAAAACCCGCTCAAAGCTTAGAAAAGGGACTCGAGGGCTTCACTGCAGGAGAAAACCACCCCCCAAGCCCTGCAGGACTGTTCACTCTGTGTCTTACAGCTGTACCCACAACCAAAATTAACTGAATTTCAGAGACGCACAAACACAACTACCCGGAGTGGACAGAACAGCCAATGCTTCCTAGAGAATATATGGAAAAGCAATGCTCTACAGCATCCATTTTATACATGGAATACTGAATTTTATAACACAGGGACTCTGTTTGCCTTTGAAATGGTGCGAGAGCTTTAGATTAGACGTAACAAAGAAATTCCTCCCTGTGAGGGTGGGCAGGCCCCTGGCACAGGCTGCCCAGAGCAGCTGTGGCTGCCCCTGGATCCGTGGAAGTGCCCAAGGCCAGGTTGGAGGGGGCTTGGAGCAACCTGGGATAGTGGGAGGTGTCCCTACCCATGGCAGGGGGTGGGAACGGGTGATCTTTCAACTCTCCAACCCAAAACATTCTGTGATTCCATGAGAGTTGTATTTTTTACCCATTAATTGAAAAATACCTCACAAACAGCGAAGGCTCCCAACAACAGGTGACAACAATCTGTCCTATTAATTATTGTGTTAATGAGTAAAATGGGCACAACGATGCCAAAATGGAGTAATTTCCAGGTAAGCCCAAGTTTTACTTGAAATAGAAGGGAAAACATTAGAGGCACCATCCAACAAAACACTTCAGCAGCCTGTGTGCACTGGAAGGAAGATGCAGTGACATTTTAAATGAACTGTACATTTATAAACTGCGTCTAGAGTTAATAAATTATTGAGGGTTAATACATGTTTCATGCTCCAAGCTGGAGTGGCTGCAGCCTTGAAGGAATTGGAGTGAGAAAGAGGCTCTGCAGTTTTTTGTTGGATGTGGGAGCACGGTCAGGTCACACCTGCTGGGAAGGGTCAGACACAATTTTATGCTGCATTTCTGCCAGGGTTTAGGTGTGTTTTCCTGGATAAATAAACCTACTGACCTGGCTCAATTCACAGCCATTAAATCCAACCTATTTATTACTACATTTTATCTGAAGAGTTTGTAATCTGTTAAACACAACTACCCTTGACTGAAGGGTGAAGTGGAAACTAAAACATTAATCAAAATGGTTTTAAAAATGAATTCCACTTCTCTCCCCTATGATACTATAAAATGCAGGCATGTTCAAAGCTAACTCAGAGTGGGAAAGGACCCAGCCATTCCTGGAAAAGCAAGGAATTCTCTTCTGTCCAAGTGCTGGTGCCAGAGCAGGGGATGCAAAGGGCAGCAGTGAAGAGCGATGGAGCAACACTCACCTCGTTAAGGCCCGGCGAGATTCTAGTTCTGAAGATGCAGATGAGGCAGATACTGGGGACACTGGAGGCTGCAGGGCAGAAAATCTGTTCAGACTTGTGGCACTTGGTCGCAAGGAGTCTGGAGATGGTGGAGACAACACAGAGCAGAGCGACAAGGTCAGGAGCTGCTGACAGCTCAACACCACCGAGCAGTTCAGCCGGAGCCACGGGGACAGAACTGCAGGGAATGCTGGGCCTGCCCCTCTTCAACCCTTCTTGTCAGGAGGTCACACACAGAGGGGAGCAGAGGAGCCAGAGGGGAGCCCTCACTGGGGGCTGCAGCTCCTCCTGAGGGGCAGCTCAGGGACAGGACCCAGGGAAGGGCTGGAGCTGGGCCAGGGGGTTGGGGCTGGAGATCAGGAAAGGTTCTTCCCCAGAGGGTGCTGGGCACTGCCCAGGCTCCCCAGGGAATGGTCCCAGCCCCGAGGCTGCCAGAGCTCCAGGAGCCTTTGGACAGGCTGGGATTGTTGGGTGTCTGTGCAGGGCCAGGGGTCGGACTCTGATCCTTGTGGGTCCCTTCCAGCTCAGGACATTCCCTGGTTCTGTGAACCCCACCCAAGCCTTTGGCAGCAAAGCCGAGGGGGAGGGTCCATCCTGACTTACCCATCTCGCTTGCCTTGGCTCCACCACTGCTGCCCTTCCCCCAGCTGCCCAACTGGGCTTTAGGCACGAGCTGAATCTTCTCATCTATTGTGGGCTGTAAAACACACCAGGATGTACAGTTACAAGGGCAAATCATACAGTGTAATAATAAATGGGAGATTTTTTGGCAATAATCCCAGTCTTGTCTACACCAAAATACACTTCACATATTTTTGGAAGACTAAACTGTGGCCCAAGACAGGGGACACAAACAACAAAGGGCATCACGAAGAGTCTCTTCCAAATGTCAGTGAGAGGTGAGAGACATTCACAGTGAGCAGGAGCTTCTTTTTACTGGGAATTCTGAAGCTCAGGAAGGTGGAAAAGCTCAGTATATCCATATTTGAAAGATGTTCAGTTTGTTTGTGATGTGTAAGGCAGTTTCTCTGTCCATCAACTCTCCAGTCATGGCTTTGGGGGGATCTGCAGGGCACCAAACAATCCAGAGGGCAAAGGATGACAACAGGTCGCAGAGCTTGGAGGAAGAAGTGATGTCTGGCAAGAAGAGAACATTGATTTTACCATGTTCAGTGGGAGAATTTATTGACAAGGAGGTTGTGACCTCGCAGATCTCGGGGGAGCTCCTCTTTCCTTCCAAAGCAGCTGCTCCAGCAGCTCCATTTGTATGGAACAGAGGGGAAGGGCTTTTCCCAGGTGAGTGGTAAGGCCAGGCAGGAGGAGGCTGAACCTCTCCTGCTACTGAAGTTTTGGAGACTGCTTTATGACTTTCAGAAGGAACAAACGGATTGGATCTGCAGAAGGGCTGCAGTCTGTCCAGGTCCTGCTTTGGAGCTCTCCAAGAATCCAGGCACTGAGTGTAAAAATTCAGGGCAAGTGACATTAAGTGGGATAAGGGAATATTTAGGAGTCAATGATTTATGTAAAGGCCAGACTTTTCCTTGGCAAGAAAACCCAGAGCTGTTCTGAAGTTTGACAAAGGAGAAATCTCAAACTTGCCCAAACTGCAGCCTGGAAAACTATCCCAAATTCACCAGTTTAGCGGTGAAATAACAGGAAGATTCTCATCTGGAGGATGAACATGAGAGTTTATCACATACTTTGGGATGAAATCATGCCACCAAGTCAAGAAACCTCTAGGAGCAGACTCAGCTCTTCCCATTCGACCGGAGCATCCTAAGTCTGGAGTGCTGCTGTTTGTGACACATCAAAATGGATGTGGCCTCTCTGTTTTACTGAGGAGCAGCATCAGAACGGGGTCTTAAGAACTTGAGGCAGCCAAGGATTTCCAGCAGGTGTTTGAGACCCATGGAACATGGGTGCTGTGCTGCATCTCCATGTCACACAATACCCTGGCTCACATTTTCATCACTGAATAAAATGCAGATTTTCTGACTGTGAGTGCTTCTAGATTACTAAAAGGACACTGTCAACCTGAGAAAGAAAGTCTGCACACTCCTTTCCCTCAGGACAAAACAGGAACATCCAGAAGATAATGCAGCATGATTTGCACACAGTATTAACTCCGAGGATTTAAAATGTCCCAGCCCCAAGTTTTGACCTGCCCACACCATCCCGGTCCTTCCTGGACTAACAGATGTTTTGTTGCCCTGAAGGAGGCTTGTGGTGGCACCTACCTTGGTGATTTTAAGGAACTTGGTGGGGTCCAGCACTCTGCTGTTCTTTGCCCCCTGCACAGTGTTCCAGCCGCCTTCGTCGACCCGCGGGACACCTGAGGAGGACAAACAGAGCCACGCTCAGCTCAGCTCAGCTCAGCCTGCTGCTCTGATGGGCAGAGTCCTGCTCAGGAATGTCCTTTCCTCTGACATGCCATAACCAGCCTGCCTGCCTGTGCTCTCACAGAACAGCCTGCACAGAACAGCTCTCGCTCCTTCCAGGGGCTGCTTTTGCAAGGGATGGTTCCTGCCTGGATTTCTCGGCATTCCTGTGGGTGCTGCATGTTCATGAGCTCGTGGAAGGAGCAGGTGAGATGCCTTCCCTGGCAGAACCTCCCTCACCCCACAAGTCCTGCAGCTCACCTTCCTCACCTTCCCCTGGTGTCACTTTTAGGATAATTAAAGTCTACATGGATTTTCTTTACACCCTGTTTTCAAAGCACTTTCATTGACAATCCTTAGAGAATCCCCCAACCCTTAAAGAATCCCAAAAATTTCTTTCTCTTTGCCCTGCTCTGTCCCAGTCTTCATTTTCCCATTCATTCCAAATTTGTCTTCAGACAGTGCCCTGAAGGCCAGGAGCAGTTTAAGGTTGATACCAAGACACTCCCTCACACCGAGTCAGCACCTCATGACTTTAACAACTAAAGACAATACAGTTACTCCTGAAATTACAAGTTTTTATCTTGAAATGAGACTCTGCAGTGCATGAGAATGGATGGCAAATCTGACTCCAAAGTAATAAGTTGTTAGAACAGATTTCTGGTAGCCTGTCACAAAATCAAACATGGTTTGCATGAATGGAATGTGTAAGCACTGTTGGCCTGTGGTTGGTTATTTTCACCCATGAGATTTGCCCCTGAAAATCCCCACAGCCAATCCATGGCAGATCTGTTCCTTTTCCAGCCTCTGCCATATCAGACCCCAATTCCCTTTGCTCATTACATTTAGGAAAAAAAACTCACAGATTTTTTTTTTTTCCTTTAATGTGGGATTCCCTCTAAGACCATTGGATGTCAAATGAGCAGCCAACTTGGCTTTTACTTTACCTGGTCTCCTCTTGTCTTTGGTCATGAGTTGTTGCACCTTCCTCTGTTCTTCCTGCTCTTCAATCTTGGCTTCTTTATGGATCTGCTCGATGGTCTTGGGGCCCTGGTCTGCTCTCCGTGACACCCAGTTGCACTGGGGAAGAAGCAATAAAAAACCAAACACGTGCTCAGGGAAACTTCCAGGGGAGCATCAAACGTTGGGAGTTTGAATATTGGGAAACAGGCCTCATCCTCCCACCCTTGTCATGCCTTAGAGGGGCTGGAGAAAATCCTGTGGAGCTGGGACACATTATGGGCATGGTTATCCCAACAGCTGAGAGCAGAACCTTGCACTTGGGTACAGAGACTGCAGCAAAGACCTGACTGAATTCAGGACATGTTCATCCCCAGCCTCCACATTCCCAGCTTCTCTTTCAAGGCTCAGAGGAAAGAGAAGAGCTGCTCTCACTCTCTGTTTATGACTGATACTCTTTGTGGGAACCTCTCCTCCAAGCTTGAGGGAAGAAATGAAACCTTGAAAATAAAAAAAGCAAGAAGTGACGGATTTTAAGTGGAGACAGTGCTTTGCACTCCAGGAATGGTGATGGCTGACACAGGAATCCTGCAGAGAGGAGCAGCTGTCACTCTAAAAACACTTTCCTTGCTTGATGTGTCTTTTCAGCCATGCAGTGCCCAGACCCCTCCAGCCCTGGAATGACCACGCTGTCCCTTATCTTGCTGCAGCCTCATTAAAGCTCTTGGGGCAATGCAATGATCTACCTGCAGCCGAAATGGTGACTTCAGCCTCCACACAACCCAAAGCAGCTCCCCTGGGGGGGAACTGCAGGTGCTGGGAAGGTTTGTTCCACCCATGGTCACGTCTTCACCTGCACAGTGTGGGGACCCCCAGCACTGCACGTGTACTGACCACGGCACCAGGGCAACATGGAGACATTTCCTGGCTTTGGACAGCCAGACAGAAGGGGAGAAGGGGAGCAGATCTCCCCCTAACATCCCACTTGAGCCCTGAATCACGGCTCTTGCATGAGAGCTTATCCAGCCTGGATATGGAAGGGATCATGACAGACTGGCATGAGAGCTGGACATGTTCACCTGCAGGAGAGAAGGCCCCAGGGAGAGCTCAGAGCCTCTTCCAGGGCCTAAAGGGGCTCCAGGAGAACTGGAGAGGGACTGGGGACAAAGGGGAATGGCTTCCCACGGCCAGAGGGCAGGGTCAGATGGGATATTGGGAAGAAATTCTTCCCTGTGTAAGGGTGGGGAGGCCCTGGACTGGTTGCTGTGGCTGCCTCTGGATCCCTGGAAGTGCCCAAGGCCAGGCTGGACAGGGCTTGGAGCAGCCTGGGACAGTGGAAGATGTCCCTGCCATGGCAGGGGGTGGAACGAAATGATCCTTAAAGTTCCTTCCAACCCAGACTGGTCTGGGCATCCATGATTTCACACTTTTACTCACAGGAGCCAGGACCTACCAGCCTTAGGTCTATTACATCCTGAAGCATGAACCGAATCCTTGAGGAGGTTTTCCTCTCTTTCACAATCTTCTCCATCTGATTAAAATACTGGTCCATGCGGGGCTAGACAAGAAAAACATCATCAGCACGTTGTGCAGAGAAACGAAAACACTCCCTTGAGGGGCACCCAGCAGGTCCTGCATTCTGGGATTTCTGTGCTAGAAACATCAGGGACACAGGGCTGCTCCCCAGAGAGGTGAGTGCTGGGTCTTGTACACTCCTCCAGGGTGGATTTGAGGGTGCACAGGGCAGCATGTACAGGAGATGAGGCACAACTGTGCAGGCACACACTTCCTCTGGGTTTTTAATTACACAAACCATCTACACCCTCTGCACGTACATAATAAACATTACATCCATTAAAAATGTATCTCAATCTGAGCTTCCCCTCCTCAAATCAGCTGTGTGCTCACCTCAGCCCAAGAAAAACTGGCTCAGGAAACAAAATGGGTACAAAACCAGCCTAAGACACATCATTCCATGGTTTATCCCCTGAGCTGAGCCAGGCCAGACTGAGTAGTAGCTCTGGGTCTCTCTCCAAGAACAGATTAAGGGGCTCAGCTGTGGGAAAAAACCCCACAAACTCCTCATCCAGAAAATCATGATGTGGTGGAACCCCAATAGGTTCACACTAAGACATGAATTGGGATCAGCAGAGAAGCTCCTGTTAGGTCTAAATTTGGCTCACCAAGCTCTAAAAAGCCTTCTTCTCAAATTAGGGCCTCTGGTTGTTTCAAACAAGAGTTTCAGAGCAGTTTTCTACCATGTTTCCCATTCTCTTCACTAAAAACCAGCTAAACCCTTGTCCTCGTAGTTAAACAAACAAGAAAAAAATCCATTAAAATTTGCGTTTGGCCTTGCCTTGGAAAGTTCCAGCTCTGAGAGCAAGTGTTTCCAAAGTTAGGCACGATGCGGAAATATTTCCAATGGACTTTGTTTAGAAGTTTTAATTAAATGATGACTAACAGTTCAGCTTCAATAAAAACACATAATAAAATGTCTACCCCATTAAGAAGGATCCTCTCAGTCTTGACAGAAATAACCAATCCCAAAGAGAGGACAGAGGCATCTGGAATTGCTCCTTTGCTCCGTGCCCTGCCATGCCCCAGCTAGAGGGTGCAGAACCAGCAGAGCACCAAAATGCTGGCTTTTACAGTGCTCCAAAAGACCAAATCAGCATCCAGGCCTCGTCCAGCCTGACCTCAGCTTGGAAGTCAGACCTGGTTTTCCTCCCAAAGCGCATGGAGAAACCGAATCCTGTGCTGGTGCTGCGCTCACAGTGCGGGGTGTCTGCCTGGGACTGCTGCTAAACCGCGCTGGTTTGGTCAATGCTCACAGAGCAGCCTGGGAAATTCCTTCCCCCTAAGGCTCAGGACGGATCTGCCGTGATCCCCGAGATCCCCGAGTGGAGAGGGAACTCCCTGCCCGGGGCAGCTGAACACAATTAGCTCCGTTTGTTTCCAGAGCCCAGTCCCACTGATTCCTGGCAAAACCCTCGCGTTGTTCGTCCCAAGCCTGGTTTTTGTGAAGGAGGAGCAGGCTGTCTGTGCCAAGAGAAGCTCTTAGACTGTGCAATGCTCCGTGCTGCAGATGTATTTGCTGGAAAAGGGGGAGGAGGATGCAGAAGCGTTGCGGCTGCAGAACAGCTGCCACATCCCAGCACATCTGGGGACAAGGATGACACAAAACACAGGCACCCCCGAGGCTCAGGTGGGGTTTGGGCTGGTTAATGAGGGTGTTGTAGATTTAACCTGAGCAACACATTTCATGGCAGCTTTTGTAGGTAACACAAGCCTTCAACTGGACATAATAATGTTTTGGGAACTACACAGGAAGAGCGACATTCAACTTGGAAAAAGGAAACATTGAGCATTTTTGGGCTGTGTGTTTGGATAAAATCTTTGGAAATAACAACTGGATAACACAGCTGAAAATGATACAGAATCTATTACAGAGCAGGGAGCGAGGCCAGGTCATGATGAAACATCCACAGAGGAGTGGATGATTTCCTCATGCCATATGAAAATTCCAGAAGAAAAAACAAAACTTCAGATAAAAACACCCCACACCCATTTTTCCAGCCCTGCCCAGAGAACCACATCCCTCACTCCCGCTCCTGCCCCACCTTTGCCTTCTCAAAGTCCAGGTCCTTGCCAATGGTTGTGAGCAGGCGGCAAAGGCACTCGAGGGACTCCTCGTCGTGGTTTTTCAGCAGCTTCACCACACAGTCGTGCATGATGGCCTCTGTCAGCATCTTCAGCTTGAAAAGCTCGCCGATGAATTTGATGTTCCCGATGGATCTCCGCCGGGCTTTGTCCTTGGCCTCTTCCAGCTCGTCGTGGAGCCGCGTCTTCTCCTCTGGCTGTAAAACAGGAAAACAGCTCTGCAAAACCATGTTCTCAGTGCACAGAACTCTTTGAAAGATCCAGTTTTATGTTCACAGACACTGTTCCCTCTTTTTCTCCTAAAGGCCAGAAAGATGTTGGGATAAACCCACCGTCAAGGCAAGTACTTTTTATTATTCTCAGGCACAGTGACAGAATGAAAGTCTCAACTCCAAAATCCCCCCAAATCAACTGTTGTTTCAAATGGAAATAATTTTCTGAGGGAGCTCTGAGAACTTATGGAGAAAAACACCACTTACAGTGGTGGCAGCTTCGAGTTCTTTCTGCTTCTTTTCAAAGACATCATCGTCAGCCTTGTCCTTTTCAAATTCCTTCTGGCAGCGATTTAACAGCAACTTACGGAAATTTACTGTGCTCCCAGGTTTGTCTGCCATGGGTACTTTCAGCTGGAGTGAGAAGGAAGAAAAACATCAGTAGAAATAGGGATAAACTCCACAGAGGAGGGGTCATCCATAACAATTTATTTTGCTCTTCATGTTGAGCTGCGCGGCTTTGCAAGGCTGTGAAAGTAAAGCCTGACATCAGGATTTCCAGTGGAGTTTTACATTGTGGATGTAAAGCCACACTCCAAACTTGGCTGACACCACCTCCCCCTGGGATGAATTACATTTCCATCCATATTCTCCCTTAAAAACACCCCCTGCTTGAAAACACTCCTGTTCTGTGCTGAAGGCTTAAGCCATATTCCTTCACTGCATGTCATGAAGGACCTGGAGAAAAGGGGGCTCTTTTGTCCCAAATTCACCATCTGAGAACGATCTGTGCAAAGCCTGGCTCATCCTGGGCTCCCTTGGAACTGACGGACACAGAAGGGTGGTGAGGCCTTGGCACAGGTTGCCCAGAGCAGCTGTGGTTGCCCACCCCAGAAGTGTCCCAAGGCCAGGTTGGAGGGGGCTTGGAGCAACCTGGGATAGTGGAAGTTGTCCCTGCCCATGGCAGGGGGTGGAATGAGAAGGGCTTTAAGCTCCCTTTCCTGCTTGTACTATTCCATGCTTCTGTGATTCCATGAACTTCCCAAATACGACTCATCTTGCGACCAGGTGGAGCAGGGAGTCCTCAACTCCCAACAATGGCTCCAAGCAAATCCCTCTGCCTTGGGCATGGCCAACAAACCAAGACTCCACATTAATTATTCCTACTTACACTCAGAAGCTGCCATTTAACTCTGCTCTCTGCAGTTTCTGTCGCTGCCCCTCAGCCCAGAGGAGCTCCCGGGCGGCTCTTACCGTCACCAGGCAGCGGCACATGTTGGCGTACGCCACGGAGAAGCTGGGCTCGTCGATGGCCTTCTCGAAGACCAGGTCGATGACTCCCTTCAGCCTCTCCTCTGTGTCCACCGTCAGGTCTGTCACCTGCTTCATCAGCTGGTTGAACATCTGGGGCGTCAGCTTGTTCAAGATGCTTCGTACCTTGCGGAACAGCTCCTGAGTGACAGAAACACTGCAAGCTCAGGCACAAGTGGTGCAGGTGGATTACAGGAATGAGCCAGGATGCTTTCCACAGGGGAATGGAGAAATCCTGTAGGAACGTCTGGGAAGCTGAGTGACACACCACATGCTTCTGCACAGCCCAACCCCAGTCCTCACCTGGCTACCAAAGACCAAGACTACAGGGCAGGAGTTTTGGAAACACCCAAGGGCTTTTGTCAAGTGCAACAGAGGCACAAAGCCCTCCCTGTCAGAAACACTCTTCTTTATATCGGTTTAATCCATGAGATATAAATTAACAAGGAGTGGCCTGTCTCCTTCAGCCAGAGATAATCCAACTTTCCTATAATTCACTTTAAGGTACTTTATTTTTTTCCTGTCCAGGATGATAATGAGGTCAACAATGCCACCATTAGCTCCAAGAACAGAATCCCAGTGTCCTTCAAGACCGTCCCAGCTTATCCTACAAATTACAAACTTGACCACCAGACAAACACCTCCTCCCAGAGCGAGAGCCCCAAGGAGGAGAGGAGGGGGAGAACGACAGAGGCACCTTCAGATGGCACCATTGGGCTGGGCAGGACCAACTGAGGGATTTCACAGAGGAACCTCAGTCTTGCTGAGGATTCAGGGAAGAGATGTAGTCTAAAAGGAGATGAAAACCAAATTCTGTGCTGGGAATGTAGGGCTCTTTGCTTTAGAATGCAGACATAAATATTCCAGTAAAACAGCAGTAGGAAAGCAATCCTGGAAGAGAGACAGGAGATTGGTGTTCTCTGCTTAATATACAGGACTGGCATTTAAACACCAGGTCAAGAATAAACATACAAAAAATACCATCAAGGTAGGGGAAAGCTGGGATTCCAACTGGAATTCACTGCCCTTTTTCACTGTCTGATACAAGAGGGAAGGCAAATTACCATTACCTGGGGCAGCTGCTGCACCCTCAGACCTGCTTATGCTCTCACCTGGGTTTTGACGTTTTCCGGGTCCTCAGTTTGGTTTTCCCTCTTCAGGCTTGGTTTCCAGGCGTTCTCTGCCTTCTTCAGGTGCACATCCTCCTTCACACACACAGTGATGATCTTCCTGGGCTCCCTCCTCTGGCCCGGCTGAGATCTCCTCGGTCCAACATTCAACAACTAGGACAAAGACATTCCTTGTTATATCCCACTTTTAGCTGACGCTGGATAACACCTGCAGGGCAAACGCCAGCACCCGCTGATGGCACCGCTGACCACCAGCACGTCCTGCTGGGACACCAGGAGTCCCCCCGACCCAACACTGCTCCGGGCTGCTCACAGGAACGTGGAGACACCCAACACACTCCTCTGGGCAGCTTTTCCCAACAGAGAGATGGGATGACTCTGCCTGCACAACCTACACAACTTTGTGGCGCCGCGGGTTCTGCTACAGCGGGCAGAACTGACCCCGACTGGCCAAAAGTGCCTCTTGGGAGTCAGAAACTGCATAACCGAGACATCACAGCAAGGTGTGGAAGAATCCAGCCCTTACAGGTGCATTTCAAATATGCCATCCCAAGCACTTAGACAATGACAAATTGGCAGCTCTGCCAGAAATGTTAAGTTTTACCGAAGATTGCTTCCAACAAAGCCATTTTGAAATGGGAATTACATAAAACACAGTGAACGAGTATCACTGCAGCTCCTGCACTCTAAAAATATGGATCCTAACAGATATGGGACAAACTCTGGGTGGTTTCACAGAAAAAAGGGAATCAGCGTGCTTTGGAACTGCCTAAGCACCTCTGCAATCCTGTGTAATGTGATGCTCCTCCTGAACAGGCACAAAACCTGCCACAGCTGGGGAGTTTTTCACCAGATGTACAAGTGGTAGGGCACAAGACACCCCCAAACCTCCTCTCCATCATCTGGGGGCTTCTGATTAAGGACTAAAGGTACCAGGTACTGTTGGGAGGTTGCTCTTCCCCCATGCTCCTTCACATTTCTGAACTCATTTATCACAAATGGCCAACCTCAAGGTACAAATTAAAGCAGCCAAACTCCATTATAAAACCTGGTACTTCCCACAGCAGTAATTAATCTGCTCAGCAGCCACTCATGGAAGATGGGCCATTTCAAAGACTGCTTTGTTCAACAAAGGGATTGAACAAGCATCAAAAAGGCCAGTGCAGTTACTTTAAGAGCTTCAATGAATAGGAGGAAAGGGCTCTTGGCTGGTGCCTCTTATGTCATACATCAGCCACAAACCTGGGTTTGTGGTTACTGAAAAGCAAAATTCTTCTTAAAGGCAGGAGGGAGTTGAACCACTTGCCTTTGACAAGGTAAATGTGTGCAAATGAGCAGGATCACCAGCAGTGCTGGGGCTCTTGTCTGGCATAACAGCAACAGAGGAAGATGTTGTCAGAAGACAATGGCCTCATGCCGTGACCTGCTCGTGTGCCCAGTGGTGCCTGGGAGAGGGCTCAGAGGGGCAGGGTGCCACTGGGCTCCCCTCAGTTTACAAAGACCCCTGTTCACATCCCCTGCCACGCAGAGAAATAGCCCAGCAGGTTATTCAAACTGCATGGGGCACAAACCCCATGAATGCTATAATTCATAGAATCATTTATCTTGGAAAAGATCTCCAAGACCATCAAGTCCAACCACCTGTAGCACAACTGCACCAGCTGATCACTCCTGAGGAGTCAACAGTGGAACAGGGAGCCTTCAAGATGTTTTTGTGTCAGACACCTTCCTAAAGCAGACGCTGATCTCTCCCTGTGTCCCCTCTCTGCTCCCACCCTGAGCCCTGACTGACACTGGTCTGGCTCAGCAGGGCCTGACAGCAGCCCTGCCTTCAGCACCTCTGGTGTTACACAGTTCTGCAGCCCAGGCTCTGACCATGCTGCCAATGTGGAGAGAAGAGACTTCCCTCCAGCTGAAAGACCAGACAATGACGGCCCAGAAAACTGACTGGCCACAGGCACGCGTGCCAGAGCTCAGCACACACCTCCTGCCCGTGGACAGCTCCGTAATCAGAGCCAGGCTGGAGTGTGCCCTGAAAACCCAAACCTTCGAGCTCATTCCCCCAGAACAGTGTCAGAGCCAAGGAGAGGTGACCTGCAGCCACTGCAGCTCTGCACAGAGGCAGCTCTGGTCTGAAGGACCTCCCAAACACACCAGGCTGTAACACACGGGGACGGAGTCGCAGAGGCCGGCGCTTCCTCAGACACGGAACTTCCTCGGGCACGGAACTTCCTCGGGCACGGGTCCATGCAAGTGTTCCTTTGCAGCAAACACCCACCCCTGAGGGAGGTGACTCCCTTGGAAAACTGAGGGATGCACGGAGCTCCACCTGTCACCTCCTCACATCCGGCTGCCTTTGAGCCCAGACCTTTCAAGCATCAACACAATAAAGACTTTCTTTGAGACTGTATGTTTTTAATAATATCTGTGAATAAAATCAGTTCAAACTGTGTGATTAGGTTTTCAATCAGTGAACAGAAGCATCCTTTGAAGATGAAATAACATAATAGATGGCTCTAACTTCTAAGAGAAATGGTCTAGGGGTCTGGGGTTTTTGGCTCCAGATTTGTACAGCAAAGTTAAAGAGGTGCCTGAGCTCAGGCCTGGCGTCCTGTAAATAATGATGGTTCTGGAGCACGGGACAAGTACCAGGTGTTCCTGCATTAATCCCAATGACCTCTCTTCAGAGGAAGACACGGGGAAGGACAGCAGGAAGACACAGGTACAAGACTCCTGCAGAGGAGCCAAAGACTCACAGCAGCACAGACTGACTGGCCTGGTGCTCCCACTCAAGCCACAAGTCATGGAAATACTTTAGAGACCATACAAGGACTTAAGGAAGTGCTTCTCCCTCTATAAGAGGCTTTGAATGCAGACAGTGAAATTGATCTTCGATGGTGGGAGGGGTTGTGCCTTCTGGGAACAAGAACTGAGGTGATTTCAGTTTCCATCACCTCTCAGGAAGGACAAAGCAAACGCAGGCTGCGCAGGGACGGACCCGTCCGCTCCAGCCCCACATCTCCTCACCTGCCACGCTCACCCAACCCTGCCTACACCAAAGAGCCTTCCCAGCTGCATTCTGCTCCTGTGCAACTCCACCCCGGTGCTGCCGGCGCAACTTTGGTTAGTGCCAGAGACAGTCATAAAACATGTTCAAGCAAAAAGAGGGAAACAAAGACAAAAGCCAAAGAAGCAAAACAAAAGACTCTCAATGTGCCAGAAGCGGTTAGCGCTGAGCTGCTCGACGTTATTTGGGGCAAGGAAGAGGCAGTGGTTTGATGGTTCATGGCATGGCCTGTGCAGAGGTGGGATGGCTGGGGACAGGCAGCGCACACGCAGGGTGGCCATGCGTCACGAGAGGGGAACGTCTGGCATTGCTGGGGCTCAGAACCCTCTGATCCTACAACCGCCGGCGTCGAGGACAGGCTGGTTAAACCATGTCACCTTCCAGCCCTCCTCCAGAACAAGGCAAGGAGAGGCTCTGCTCTGCAAAGGCGCAAATGTAAGATGTATGTTACGTGCTGAATGCTCCAAATGAACGGGGTAAGCGGGACTTACCTTTTCTCCCCCTTTCCACAGGTCTGCAAAGTGCAGACCCTCGCGGATCCCGCTCGGGCCAACGTCCCAGCATGCCCTCAGCTGGTGATGTCCCACCCACCACTGAAGACTGCCTAGAGGGGTACAACGCAAGTCTTGTTTCGGTTTTTTTTAAACAAGGTTGCACCTTTTTGTAAAGTTTTCTGCCAGTCGTTCTTTATCAACAGCGGGTGGTGGGGAAAAAAGGCAACTCTACAAAAAGGTGCAAAGTCTGGGGGGAGAGGGGGGGATTTGGCTTACCCCTATCGGCAGGTTCCTCAATGGTGGGTGAGGCGAGACCAAGAGAGGGCATGCTGGGGGCCCACACCGAGCCAGGGAGGGCAATCCAGGGGTGCTCTGCACTTTGCAGGCCTGTGGAGAGACAAAGAGCGACAGCCGCGTCACCCGGGCGCCGCAGGGCTCGGGACACTCAGCGCTGTCAGGAGAGGAGGCGCCGCAGCACAGCCGGCACGGCCCAAACGCGGGAAGCGCTGGCGACCTCACGAGGTTCTGCAGACCAGGTGGTGCTCCAAGAGAAACTGTGGCACCGAAGCAACTCCAAGACACAGGCGTGCAGCCCGGAACTGAGGCACCGGCCACGAGGCTGCTCCCAAACCAAAAATATTACATTGACCCAAAATCGCTGGGTTTGACTCCTGGAAAGCTGCGCACTTGGAAGTTGGGGTGATTCAGGGAACTCTTCTGGAACCAGCAGATTTGAAGGCTCCACGATGGCTGTGTCGTTAGACACGTCCAGATGGACACAGCAGAAGCAGCTCAATAGCTGAAAATCAGTGATTGCCCCTAATGATGTCCTCCTCCAGTGGCACTGACGGGGTAGCACGTGCTGGGGGCATCTGTGCCCCAGGAAAAGACATGGCAGAGGCAGGAGTGAAGAACTCACAGAGGGATTTCAGAGTGTGGGCAAAGCCAGACACAGGGAGAAGAAGGGAAAATGAAAGAAAAGCAGTGGAAAAGGTGGGAAAACAAGGAATGAAGTGACCAAAGCAACACGTGGAAGCATAGAGAAAGCAGGAAGACACAGGTGCTGGCTGTATTTTGTTTGTTAGTAAAGTCTCTTTGCTCTGTGGGTGTGTTTTGCAGCACAGCCCCCAGGCTGACGCACTGACGCCGGGTTTGTTGTACGACGAACGCGCGACCGCACGCACGACTGCCGGGTCCTGGTGTGGAAACACTTCCACCTCTCACACAGGGAAACAGGAAGGAGACAAACCCTTCCCAAACAACAGCTACCCGTGACAAACATCCACAACCGTTTCCAATTCCCCTACATTTTGTCAGCCAAACAAACATCACCCCTGCATTCCTCCTGACAAAACCAGAACCACCGGCGCACTGGAAGAGGCCCAAAAGCCTGAGGAGGGACTTCATCAGTGTTAAGGCCAGTTTTTAAATGAGCAAGTTGGGGTAAACTCACACTTCCAGACACGTTTCTTCCCCCGGGGGCTTGCCTCCCAAAATCAGCAAAGGCTGGTGTGAAGTCGGGGCCTCGTGGCAGGATCCGGGGGTCCAGAGTCCTCAGCGGCAATTTGGGCTGGTTGACCTGTGCCGTGAGCAGAGCACACAAAGAGGGGCTGCTCAGAGGTCATGCAATCTACAGACAGCATCTGCTAAACCATGACAGTCATATTTAACAGCCTAATTAAAGCTTTTAACACACCACTCAAGTTTTAGGCATCCACACTTATGCTAAAAATAAGCATTTCATTTAAAACACATCTTCAGGAGACTGTTGAGGAAACAAGTGGAGCTCAGAAACATTTCAAGGGTTATGGAGGATAAAATCATAGTAACACGGGTCTGTCTTGGTTCAGGAGCATGAAACTGCCACCTTCCCTCAAAGCAATGGCTTTCGTGCCAACATGAGAGATGGGCAACTGAGCCCAGGAAGCTCAAACACAGAACAGTGAGAAACAATCATGGGAAAATAGAAGGTAGATGAAATAATTTTGGCAATAAAGCTGCGTTTTACAATTTGCCTGGGTATGAAACTCAGAGTGGAAATGTTTCTGCACACGAGGATCACCCATGTTCCTGAGTCTTAAGACTGAGGCTGTCGTGGTTCCATCAAAGCCAAGGAACTCCCCAGCTCTCAGTGAGAGCAGAACGAGGCCTTGGTGTCAGCACTCAGAAATCCCAAGTGTTTCACTAAGCCCAGACCTCGAGCAGAGACAATCAGCTCTGAGATGAGGCTGGAGAGAAATCCCAAAACTGCCCGAGAATGGAGCTCTTCAGGATCTTTTATTAGATCAGCTTATAAATAGTGAAGAACCTGCTTCAGATCAAAAAACACTTTGCCCAAAAGCTTCTCTCTGCTTTTTAATTGATCTAATAGATCAATTAATTGATCAAATAGAAGCCACTGCCTCTCCATCCAGCCTTGCTTGGATGTTCAGCTCTTCATGGCTGGTTAATTTTAAATTTTAATAACATCCTGGTATAACTTAATCTAGATAAAGACTATCACAAAAGCTTCAGTTTTTAATCATCTGTGCACATTCATCAGGCACCAACACCTCTATTTGTAGAATCTTGTGATGAGACCAACTATTCCCACTTCCCACTAAAACCTGGCATGGAAATGGTTCAGGAATGAGGCATTATGGATCTTTATTTATATCAAACCCCTGCACATACCTGTTTTATGGGCTCTCCTCTCACCTTGTCGAGCACCACGTCGCTGATGGGAGGCAGCCCCTCAGGCTTCTGGATACAGGCAGGCATGAACTGGATATCCAGCAGGAATTCCCGGTCGTATTGCTTCTTCCCCTCCGGGTCCAGGGGCTTCCACTGCTCTATAGGGAGAGAAGTCCCTGAGAGTCACAGGAAACAAACCCCCTGCTCACCCAGATGTGGTTCTGGTAAATCCAAAGGGATGAGGCTGCTGCACCAGCCTGGGACATTTCAATTTAATTTGATCTTCATTATGAAGGGAGAGAGGAGGGCAAAACACATAACATTAAAAGGACATGAACAACAGGGAGCGTAGAGCCAGGTCCAACCACACCTGGATCTGGTCACTAATTCCAGTTCTAACCCATGTATCTAACTTTGACTTCTGCTCTCCTGTGGGATACGGCAGAATGGGGACAATTCCCTGTTTCTGTGTGAAAATAAGGAAGTTAAAGGGGTTTGTCTGGTGTAAAAGGAAGCCATAAACATGAAGTCAAGGAGAGCAGAGCATGGAACAAAAACACCCTCTGAAAATGTGAAACCATGGAACTGTGAACAACCCAGGCTGGAGATAACAAGCAGAAACAAGAGAAGCCACACCCACAGGCCATGATCTGGGAATTACAACTTTCCATCTATTTTACATGGGGCTTTTTGGGTGTGGAGGACTCTGCCTGGTGCAAATCAAAGCATAAACATACAGCCACTTTAGCACAAGGGAAGTCAGCCTCTGGCGGCCTGGAGATGGGATTTTCGGCACTGGCCACACAGTTTGTTTGAAATTAGGGAAGAAAACATGTTTTATCTGAAGGAAAACATCTGTATGAGATGCTGCCTTTGGATCTCCCTCATGCCAGACTGCATTACTCAGCATTCATCAGCCCTTCAGGTATTTATTACTCCTTTATTTCACTCCCTGACCCCCGGCTTTGGATCTCTGGGATTTCACCATCTGCACCCCTGCAGAGGCCACGAGCAGGGACTTACTCCAACGATGGGTTTTAATAACTGGGAATGAAAATACACAGAAGTGATTGCAAACTTTAGCTCTTTATGTAGTCTTATTTCTAGAGAGCTTCAGGATACAGGGGTGCAGAAATGGTTTGGCTGGATCCTGGCTGGAATTCCTGGCCTACTCACTGTACCTGTCATTTACTATGGAAAAGCTCCAACACAACAACAAGCAGTTTATGTGTAGTTTCCTTCCCTGGAAAGCTCTCAGTGAGCTGTTTTAATGTGAAGAGCAGCTGGGCAACATTACAAGAAGGATCCCCAATGCAGGGAGAGACAGGGATCAAACACACAATTCCTCCAGAGGCAGAAATTCCCCTTCCTCAGAAGGGCAGAGCCGAAATCGAGGCCTGTTGCACAAGTCTGATGTATGTTGCTTTCCCAGGAATCCATCCAACCCTTCCAGCTGAGTGAAAGGACATCTGGACACAGCTGGGATTGTTCTGACTGCATCAGCTGATGAATTATGGATTAACCTCAGGAAGTGCTTGGCTAGTGAACTGCTCAGGTACCCCGAGTGTGATGAGCTATCAAGAGGCCTCTGTGTTTTCCCCTCACAATATGATTGTGCTGAATTAATAAAACCAAAGCAAACTGAGGTCTTCATCAGAACAAAGTGGTGCACAAATAACCACTGCAGTGGAGTCCCTTAATGGTGGCACTCCTTGTCCACCAGGTTCTCCAGGTCCTTCCTTACTATTATTATATTCTTTAATTTCTGGGCTCTTTAAAAATGTCTACTTTATGTGGAGGGAGTTGCATTTGAATAAGAAATTGCTTAAAAATTGGGAGCAACTGAGAAGTTGGTCTCAAGTTCTCTCTTAATGAGGAGGATTAACTGAAGTTCAGGTCTATAAATTACAAAATCTTCATAAATAATAAAAAGGTTGTGTCTTGATAAATAACAAAAACACTCTATAGATATCCGATACCCTAATCAATGGGGCTGAGATGGGCAGTGCCTGGATTGAAAACCACAAACTGTTTCTTTTCCTTACTTTTCTAGAAATCCAAACATCCACGCAACTGTTTAGCCAGGAAATTAAATCTTTATGAACACACATATTTGTATTTAGGACCCAATGAACACTTTCATTTTTTATTTAACCACCTCTTATTTCAGAAGCATATTGGTTTATGCGGAATTTCTTGGATGGTTTCCAGCTGTGGATCACACAGGAATCAACTCTCATTTCCACTGTGCTCTAGCCAGCACCCAAATGCACAAAAAATTTCAAGAAGTTAGGGATTTTTTCTTCTCTTGACCACGACCAGCCAGACAAAAACCATTTTCCCCTTTTGCCCCCGTGGAAGATCTCTCGGGGCATGCTGGGTTGCAGATCTTGGCAGATCTAAATCCCCTTCCACCCCCAGTGGGAACACCCGTCGGGATGGCACTCGGGGTGTCAGCAGCCCTCACAGGAGGGAGGCAGAGAAGCAGATGGAGCAGGACCTACCTGGTTTGTACTGGTACACGGGCCCCTCTCCGGAGCTCTCCGTGCAGCCGGAGGTGGCGTCGGTGCCCTCGCCCTCCGAGACGCTCTCGGCGCCGTTTCGCACCGGCTCTGCCTCCTGCTCCCCGTTCTCCTCCACGGCTTTCGCTGCTTTGAGCTCTGAGGGTTCCCTCTCTGGTTGAAGCCCATGGCTCGTTTTCTCCTGGTCAGATTCAAGTACTTTGTCCCCTGAAGGTTGTTCCTCCTCCTTCGGCTGGAGCATGGACAGAAGCAGAGGTTTCGTTAGAAACGCCCTGACAAATTCAGTGCACGTGAAACGGCTCTTCATGGATTCACACTGCATTTTTGGGAGCAGCAGGAATACAAATGCATCTTACACAGGGATGTGGAACACCACACTGAGGCACTGGGTGATTTATCAGCTCATTCCCACGGATAACCCACTGATAATTAAGGGTGCAACTGGAAAGACTCAACACTGCCCATGAAATCCCCACGGGATTGGATGGAGGGAACTGTTAAGCCATGAGCAATCCCAGTCTGGAAACACAACTCTGCTTTCCTTTTCTCCTACCATCCATGATAAAGGGATGGTAAAGGGCACGTGGTGCTTATTTTGGGGATTCTTCCTTTAAATGCCTGCTGCCAACTGGAGCAGATGCCACTAAGGAAGGCAGTGTGAGATCCAGCCACAATTCCAGCATCTCAGTTTCAGGAAAAAGCATTAATAGTATCCCTGGCTGTTAATTTTAGAGCTCTCCAAGGACACAGCCTGATTGTGCATTCAGACGAGGAGGCGTCAGAATGCGCTTCTCCCGGGAGAAATCCCAGCCCCTCTTAGCACTGAACAAAGGAACAACTTCACTGAGGATGCTCCGGAGGAGGCTCCCGAACCTTTGCCTCCCTGCTTGATGGCACCACATCCTAAAACGCTTCTTTCAGATTTTTCAAGGGAATTCTCTGAAGAATTCCTCAGTGGAACTGCTGGGTGGTGCAGGAGACACGATTCCTCCCCTGGTGCAGCCCCTTTGCTCTCCTGCTCTGCACCACATCTGGCCAACCTCAGCTTTTATCCACACACTGGGCAGTCTGAACTTCTACATTTTTACTCTCTTGCTCCCTTTCTGATTGATTCTAACCCCATCCTGCCCCAGGATATTAAGCACAGCCCCCTGCTGCAATATCCCTACCAGAACAGCAGTGAGGGAGGTTTTCTTTACTCATCTAATCACTCTTGAGGTGGTTTTGCCTGAAAACTTGCCTGAAAACTTTGTCAGCTTCTCCATCAGTTGGTCATCAAGAAAATATCCTTGGCCATGATATTCCTGTGCAGAATAACCTGCCAAATGTCAGGATGGTGGCCTAGGACCAAAATGGGGCAGTGCTGAGGGATCCAAACCCACTTTTCCCTCACCCTTCACTGAAAGGGGTTCCTCAGTGCTGGGAGGCTGGTGGAAGTTTAGTGGAATCTTCTAGTGGAAGGTGTTCCCTGCCATGGCAGGGGTTGGAATGAGATGAGTCTTTAAGAGCCCCTCCAACCCAAACCAGTCTGATTCTATGACTGTACTAGTCATTACATCAGGCAAACCCAAAGAAAAGAGAAGAGCTTTAAAAGGGAGCAGACTGACACCTGTTATCTAAAGGATGCTGAGGAACAGCAGAGTTCCTCCCCAAAACTGCCCTGTGAGACAATGAGAAAGCAACGTCACTAAAGGACAATTTCAAGAGAGGAACACCATCTTTAAATTTGGGTAAAGCACGACTTTGGTTCCCTCTCACCTCTGCTTCTGCCTCTGTCACCTCCTCAGTGGCTTGGGTCCGGTCTTTTGGTTTCTTCCAGGTCTTTGGTGCAGTTACAGCGGTTTGGGCTGCAATGTAAACATGCATCTGTTACAAGCCTGAATGACACGGAGCTGATGGGGCCGTGGCTGATGAGCTTCCCTCTCAGGGGCTGGTCTGAGGCACAGGACAACGAAGCAGTTCAGCCTTGTGGAGGATTCAGCTTGATTCAACCACTTTGGCTTTCAATGCAGCAATAACAATCATTGGAATGACATGAAAACACAGGAATTGTTTTACAAGTTGCTCATTCAAGCTCCAAATGGCACTTGGGGTAGCAAGGAGGTCACTGCCAACAGCACAAGGATCATGCAGGGGAAAAAACCTTCAGGACGTCAAGTTTTTGGAAGGACCAGGTGCTGGCTGGGAGAGAAGGTTGTTCTCAACATATTTTTCTCAAGAATTATCATTGTTATAATATTAACCATAAGCAAGCCCAAATTTCCAGTATCTCATCCAAAAGGAAAACTCCTTCAATCCTGCAGCACTGCTCTGAGCTGGATTTATATTTCAATTTAAAAGCAGGTTCGTAACTCCAGCATTAATGATCTCCCTGGCCAACTGAGTCAAAGGAAACACCACAGAGTATTCCCCAGATCAGCACTGATTCACTCCAATCGTGTTTTCCCCCCTAAAGAGTAGAAGAAACCACACAATATATTAAGAGGAGACAAACCCATTAATCCAATCTGCTCCTAATTTGTGGCAAATGCTCCCAGCTTAAATTCGGATCCCAGGCACACATGCTCAGTTAACAGAGTGTAAATGGGATTGATTTTGTGACTGAAGATTACTGCAAACAGATTTCCAGCTCTGGCCTTTGGTTTCCAGCAGACACTGTGGAAAAACCCAGTGTGCATTTCCTTTATCACAATAAAATAGAATTTTGAAAGGTTCTTCACTACGGATAAATAAGAAGAGTTAGTAACAGCCAACTCTGTTCCTAAGGGCATGGAGCAAATGGGATTTGATGCATTCCCACTGCCCCAAAGAATACATACGAGCTTCCATGACTTCTCCAGAGTGTTTCTCTGTTTGGAGGGTGACCATGGACCTGCAGCCACTCTGCAGATTCCCGTGGGAATCACCACATCCAGGCCCCAGCCCAAAGAGCAACAGGGGCTACTGGTGCTGATGGAACACTTTTACCTTGAGGCTGAACATCCCAATTAAAAAAGGAAAGTCTTATTTAAAAACTCAAACATCATCTTCTTGCTCACAGAACCAATGGCTGGAAAACTCACCCAGATTTCCCAAGCTCCAGGTCCAGCCCATCCCATCCATTGCATCTCCCTATGGAGAGGCTTTAAGGGCAGGGCAGAGCCCCAGCACAAATCCCAAATTTCCTGGGGTTCAAAGGAGGGGAGAGGAAGGGCCAAGCAGGCCCAGACTGCAACATGGCTTTGTCTCCCCCAGCTGGAATCAGCCTTTACTGCTGCTCCCTTGGCAAGAACAGCCCAGTTATTCCCAGTGTCTGGGGGCAAAACCAGGGCTGGGGATCATCAGTGTCCATGCACGTGGTAATTTCTGGAATTCAGCAAAGCACAGATCTAAGACAAGCTTCCCCAGTTCCCTCCATCACAAAATCTGCTAAAAACTCAGTGAAAACGGAGCCCTTTTCAAAGGGCTGCTTTCAGTCTCGTTTGATGATGTCACTTGCACTTCCAGGGGTTTCTCCAAGAATGGATTAGGCCTGCAAAGAAACAACCTCAATTTTGCCACAGCCAAGTAATTTAACTGATCAATCCCAAAGTTTTTAATCGGACAGAACTTCACTGCCCTCAAACTCAAACCATGGAAACCATCTACGGTGTAAAATAACATTTCATTTTAACTGCACAGAAATAAACTCAGGGGTCACAGATTTGGGGCTGGCAAATGTCCGGGTGTTTCCTTCCTCAGCTGTCAGGATGTGAACATTACTGCTGCTCAAGTATACTTTTTTCCCACCTTTTTTTTGGCAAAAGTAAGCTCTGTAGAGGCTGCAATCCTGCCAAGTCTCCCAAATGAGTCTTGCCTTAAATCCCACAACTTCCATCAGCCTGGGGGTTCCAACCCCTGGCCGTGTTGTGGAGCTGCCCAGGGTGGATCTCCAGAGATCTCTGGAGACATTGCCCAATCTTCCCCACTCTTAAAATAGCAGACACCAGATTTCTTTTTTTCTGTCAAGTTCACATTTCTGCTGCAGGAGCTCAAAGGAGAATTTGCACTGATGTGAGTTTGGGTGCCAACCTTCCCAAACCCCAAATCCAACAGGACAATAGCGCTATTCATCTGAAGATGGAGTTTCATCTGTGAGGCTGTAGAGAAATTCAAAGTAATGTGTCCAGTTTGGCTCTTGGAAAGGGACAACTCCAGGCACTTCTGGTCTTCTTTTCCATTTTCCATTGTCCCCAAGTTGAGCAATTTCATGTCCTCTCCAATAGTTTAAGTCCTGCCCAAATGCAGATTCATTTTTGCCACTATTCACACTTCCAGACCTTGCTTTCAGCTCATTTCATTCCTTTGGAGAAGGGACACCAGAAACCCAACCAACACTCTGAGCTCTTATCACAGCTTCCAAAGCCAAGGGAGATAACAGGAGTGACAACACAGATTTACTTTAGGACTGGAAAGAGGAACAAACAATCCCAGACTACCCCGGACACCACCGCAGTGCTAACCCCAGCCCTGCTGGGATCTGCTCAGCAGGCCCAGCGCTCCCTCACCCCTTTCTCCAGCTGTGTCACGTTCCCAGTGGAACATCTTCCCACAGGATTTACCCACCCGCGAGCTCACGGCCCGTCCAGCGGGACACGAGGCCTCTCCTCTCTGATGTGGAAGCCTAAATTAATACCAGCTCTTACATTTTTATTATCCAACATGCCATGAAAGACCAAAGCAAAGATTCACCATTGCCTTCCAGCTCATGCAAATGAAAATATATTCCAGTGGTTATGGCAGCAAATCAAGAAAAAGGTGACACCTGATTTATGTTTCTGCCTCTCCACGTTTTGGTGCTGGAGAAATGTCTCCAAGGTATTTCAAAATTACAGCCTCCTCAGCTCAGAGACTCCAGGACTTGCCACAGCTGGGCTACTTAATACAGAAATATGTCTCATAAACGAGCTCTGCAAGAAACAGCCCTTTGAATTCCATGTGTATTAAGTTCTTTCAGCTTCCTGTGTCCCAAGGAGTTCTGTCTGAGACACACATCAGTCTCTTGTTTTCCTCTTTGCTTCTTTAATAGCCATGATAGAATGGTGACATCAAAGGCCTCAGGTCTCTGGTAGCACCTTCTGCAGAAATTCCACTCCACCAACAACACTTTTCCTGTTTTGCTGCCTGGAAAATCCTGGTCCCTCACTGTAGTTACAGAAATCCCAGAATTTAATAAAAAGCAACAGTCGTTGATGACCTTTAGCCAGGGTGATGTTTTTAGTGTGGACTGGAGCACCCAGGTCCTCTCTGGATAAACTGTTTTTCTCCTTGTAGAGCAGAAGGGTAGGAATTACTTACTGTAAAAAGCATGTGCTCTTACCCCTTGCAGATAATAGCTCTGCCTGTCCTAAAAACTTCAGGCAAAAATTCCTGAGGAGGCAGGAACACAACCTGTGCCCTGAGGACGAGGGAATGTGTCCCCTTTGGATGCTCAGACCAGGAACATGGTCAGCAGCAAGAAACCACCCCTGGGTACAACACCCTGCACTGCTCAGTGGTTCAGTGCTCTGAAACCCACCACGTTTTACCCATTTCATCAGGATGCACAAGCAGTGATGCTGATGAGCAGGGAATGATGATCCAGTCACTCAGAGACACAGAGACTGAACCACCAAAGCTGCTGACTTCACTGTGAGGGTGTTCAGAGCCAGAGCAGGTAGAATTCAGTGTAAAATACAACAAGGGTTGCTCCAGCAGAATTCCCTGGCCTTGGAAATCTGGTAGAGACCTAATGCCAGTGAAAAAGGAGGACTGGAGGTTCCCCTGGATCCCCACAGGATTAACTCAGCTCTGGCACCTCCCTGCAAACACCGACCAAGTCCTTTTGTTGAGCTGTAAAAAAAGAACTGCTGCAGCATAAAGATGTTTAATGGTCTGAATGTATTTTCTTTCTTGCCACAGAGCTCGACAGAGCAAAAATCCAAGTCTGGTTTCCGTGACTGTTGGACAGAAAGTGCGTCCTGTAAAACTCTGCAGGAACAGGCAAATCCCTTTGCTCATCCCCAAAAAGCTGCCACCTCCAGTGCAAAATACGGGATCCACCTGGGAGCCTCAGCAGTGCTGCCCCAGCAGCTCAGGGAGGAGGGGATGAAGGTCTCATTCCCAAAATCAGTCAGGCCAGGTTATAGCTATGCAAAGGACAGGCAGGAGGAGCTGCTGCAGCAATGAGATTATCCTGAGAGGTCCCAGCACTGTCCCAGCCAGCCCAGCTCGGCTCCCTTTAAAGGGAAAGCAGGGGCATGATTTGTGGCCAAGCTGCTCTGTAATAAAAACACCATTCTGCTGAAAACCCCAAAGAAATATTGCTCAAAGTCCCAGAGCTCACAGCTACCAGCACGTGCTCGAGAAGTTTCCCTTATCCCAGGTTTAATCCTAACTCCAAAGATCATAAAAAAATCTCTCAGCCTTTAGTCCAAGAAAAACACAACAATATAACCCTTTCTCCTTGCTCCTGAGGGTCAGCATCTGGATTTTCCAATGTATATGGCAGACATGCTGTTCCTTGTTCCTGAATTAGCAGGCAGCCTCAGATGATGTTATTTCAATCTCTCTTCCTCTCTCCAAGAAACAAGAAAGAACGGGAAAATTATTGCTGAAAAGAAGGTTGGCAGAGAAATGCAATAGTTCGGGATCATTAAATCAAGGGTAGAGCACAAAGAGCCACTTGGAGAGCTTTGTGCTTTCTTTGAAGCCCTGAGCTTTTAATAGAAATCTGAGTTTCAAGTCATCTTTTACATGACTTGAGAACTCCTTGTTTCCGTGTTGCCAAAGCCAATGGCTTGGCTAATGTGTGCTCTGGAGCATAATGACATTACAGCATTAAAATTAATCTTCTGCATAATTAAAAGCCCAAACACTGTAAGTTAATTTTTTTTTAATTTAAACTACAGGCCATTACAACGCCAGCAATAACACTGCAAGCTGGAACCTGCCTGTGCAAAACCTTATTTACAGAGTCACATTTCTCCTCTCCTTTTTAAGGAAACTAATTTGGGTTATGAAGTAGCTCGGATTGAAAGAACAACAAGTGCCACAGCAGTGAAATGACCCGAGTGAATTAAAAATAGAAGAAGATTAACAGGAAAAAAATCCTCATGGTCAGTGTAGTAAAGGGATCTTTCTTCTCATCTGTAGATACTGGATTTTAAAATCAGCATATTGAGCATCACACAAACATGGAACAGGGCCAATCTCAGCCTTTCAGGGCATTTAAGAGCAGAGCCTGAGATTTCTGAGCCCATTTCCCATCTATCAAAGAAAAAACTAAAAAAAAACCCTAAATGAAAAGTTACTTTAAAAAAATGACACCAACATGATCCATATCACAACTGACTGTTCGTCCTCTTTGTCCAAGCTTCACCAGGTTCCAAGGAATGGAAATAACTGCAGAACAGGATGTAGAAAATGTGACCCATGAAATGCTTTAACACACTGGGTGTGAAGAACAGCCCCCATTACACCCCTCCAGCAGCAAATAGAAGAAATCGATCATTTAACTTCTTTTCCACAATTTGATCTCCAGGAAGTCCTGCAAAAAAAGCCATTTTCCACAGGAAACACAGAGTGTTAAAACCACAGTGCCAAACCAGAGATGTGGCAGGGCTGAAACCAAAGGCAGGCAACAACACTTGGAGAAACAGGCGGTTGTGATTTGGATCATGCTGGTTTCATTTTTTAAATTTTTTTTCATTTTCATTTTCATTTTTTTTCATTTTTTTTCTTTTTTTTTTTTTGCAATTTTAGTGAATTTCAAACTGTAAACTGCAGAATTTAAATTTAAAATTGTAAATTGTACATTTTGCTTACACGTGACTTTTGCAAATGAAAAGCAGAAGCATCACTAGTGAAGGTTGGGCAGGTAGAGGTGTGTGACCCTGGTGTGACCCAGGTGTGTGACCCTGGTGTGACACTGGTTGTCAGTTGTTTGGGTGAGTGTGAATGGTCCCTTTCATTTTCCCACATCTGGGAACACCGTGACACATTTTTTTCAGCTGGAAAAGGCCCAAGTCCAGCAGTTCCAGAAATTGCTGGCTCGGGGGCTTCATCCCAAGAGCTTCAGGGTCCCAAATCCAGAGCCACGGGCCCTTGGACCGATTGCTCACCTCGGAGGGAAGAGGAGCTGTCCTGTCCCTGGAAGTGTCCAAGGCCAGCTTGGACACTGGGGCTTGGAGCACCCTGGGACAGTGAAAGGTGTCCCTGCCCACGGCAGAGGGTGGCACTGGATGGGATTTAAGGTCCCTCCAATCCAAACCATCCTGGGATTCCACAAAGAGCGGTGTGCTCTGCACTCCCCCTCCACCAGCCCTGTGCTGCCATGAAAGTATGAGCCCAGCCCAGCCTGGCACACACGTGCCAGTCTGTGACCAATTATGAACAGCCTGGAGGGATTTCTACCCCTGCTAACGAAGATCAGCATTTCACAATCACAGCAGCCATGCAGCCCCACCAGGCTTTTTCTTTTGTAGATAGAAACAGAAATATCTATTGGATGATAGAACAGAAACAGAAACATCTACTGGAAGAAGAAAAAGCCCCTTTCCTTCATCCTGCAGTTCACAACATGAACCCACAGAGCCCAACGCTTACCTGGGACAGGACTCTTGCTCGAGTTCACAGTCAGAGCCTCCTGGCTCTCATCCAGTTGCCCATCTGCTTCTGTCTCTTCCTTCTTTTCAATATCTTTTACCTCTTCACTAAGAGTAGTTCTTGTGCTCTCCTCTCCTTCTAAATCTCCCTGGACAACAGGGAGGGCACTCGGAGATGGGAGAGGAGGTGGAGAAGGAGTTGTAGTGGTGACAGCAGCGACGGGAAGCGGAGGGGATGGGGGCGGCGGCGTGGGCGGCGGGGTGGGAGGAGGAGAGGGAGCAGCGAGAGGAGCACTGGGAGGTGATGGAGCGCTCTCCACCTCGGCTTGGGGGGCCTCGGTGGGCTCCACCTCCACAGTCAACGCTGCAGCTTCCGCCTGGGCCGCCTCTGCCCCGGGCTCGGCCCCCGAGCTGCTCGTGTCGCTGGTGACACCAGGCCCGGCCGGAGCCGCCACCGGGGCATCACCGGAGGATGCTACTGCACTGCTGGGCTCTGTGCACGCCTCGGCGCCGGGCTCTTCCGCAGGAGGAGGGGCCGCGGGCTCCGGGCAGGCTGTGGCACTGGGGGTAGGCATCGCCTCCTCTCTGGGGAAGGCCAGTTCACATTTGTCCTCCGGGTCAGCCGCGGGCAGGGCTTTGCTGGACACGGTGACAGCGGCGGCAGCCGCGGGGACGGCGGCGACCGGAGTGGCCGGGGCTGGCGACGGAGCGCGAGGAAGTTCTGCTGAGGTTTCCACTGAGGTGGGGGCCTCGGTCGTCTGCCCAGCTTGATCTTTCTTCTCCCCAGCAGGTTCTGGTCTGAGGACTGGAGAAGGTGGTTTTAATACTGGATCTGGTTTTGGCTTCTCTTCTGGGAAAGGAGAAAAAATCCATTAGCAACAGCAAGGCAACTCCATGTTCCTGCTCGGTGCCTTGGCTCCCTTGATTCCCATTCCTGCATTCTGCCAAGGAGCTCTGGGGAAGACACCAGAGGCTCCTGCACCTCACAGGGAATCTAAATTTGAATATACAACCTCTGCCATCCTGAGATGAGACGATCCGGAGAGACACATTGCAGCCTGCCAGTGCCTAAAGGGGGCTTATAAAGCAAGGAGGGCAACTTTTTACATGGACAAAAACTTGCAGGACAACAGGGAATGGGTTAAACTGACAGAGGAGAGATTTAGATTAGATGTTTGGAAGAAATGTATCAACACAACCCCCAAAATCTCGTGCAGAAAGAAGTCCCTGCACTTTTCCCATGATTAGCACCAGACCTGGTGATCCTGTCCCTGCCATGACCATCACAAAGCTCCCAAAGCTCTGCTGCAGCTCTCTGCTTCCCACTTCTTTGCTACAAAAGTATGAGCCATTATCATTTAAGATCTTGCAGGAACACTGGACTCCGTCATGACAATGTTACACCAGCAAAAAATAATTCTGGAAAAGCCAGAAGCACAAACCTGCTCTTCAGTATCAGTCAAAGGCCACAACCAACTGCAAATCATCAAAATTCAGGTAGAACTGAACAGGTGTGGCTCTGCTGGATTTCCATTTGGGGCTTATTCAACAGCTCAGCTGAAGGGAAAGGGCTGAAGGAGAACCAAAGGGTTTTTGAAGGAGAACCCATTTGAAACTGCCTGGTAGCATCAAATCCCACCTTTAGGAATAGCTGGAGCAAAAGTGAGCTCTGCCTGCAGCCGTCAGCAGCCCCGGCAGCATTACAGAGGCCCATGGCCAAGCAGTAGCTTATCAACCTAATGAGGCACCCAGGGACATGGCTTTGGAGGAGAATGACAAGTGAGGGAAGAGATGGGAAAGAGTATCCCAACAGCTGATTTTGATTCTGGAGGCTCAGTGGAAGAAAAAGGATGCGGGAAGTGGTTTGGAAAAAGAAAACACGTCACCTCTGATTTCTGGAACATCCTTTGCAGGAACTCCTGGAGCACTCCTGACATTTGCAGCTCGCTAAAAACAACTGCCTGGATATTCTCTCCCTGAGTCAAAGAAGAATGTTCAAAAAAAAAAAAAAAAGCCAACCAAATGCATTTATAAAACCAGCACAAATGCAGAGCTGCGTTTGAAACCAGAGGTTGAACTCCCTTCCTTCAAACCACACCTTGTCTGGCCAATGCTCTCGTCATGGATACAGGTTGTGTGTGCAAAATCCCAGAGAAAAGTGATTTGAGGAGGGATTTCAGAGAATGAGGAGCAGATTTGGCTAATGAGAAGCAAATCTGAACTTGAACCCCCATCCCAGAGAGCAAATCTCCAATTCCTGGCAGAGGAGGACTCGTCCTTGCCAACTGTTACAGAGAGTCACGTGAACAACTCACAGTTGGGGAGGGAAAACAAAAATCAACGCAATTCATCCCAACTGGATCAAATCCCTCTTCCTAAATACGCTGAGATCATTCCTCATGTTATATTTAGAAAGTATTTACAGGAAGCGCTGGCTGTTCCAGGGGAAATATCAAGAGATTTTTTTTTAATTTCCCGATAAATACAATTTTTGCCAAATTATTCCTTAAAGATTCTTTCACATACCCAGTGGGACAGAGCCCACTGCCTGCTTCACCAACAGCCGTTGCTGGGCTGCTGGGTGGTCCTAGTGGCACAGACTGGCCAGGACAGTGGATGAGGAAGATTTTACTGGATTCAGGAATTTGTTCCTGCTCTGTGGTGTTTATCTGACAATAACTGCTGGGCTTGCTGCCATTTTTCCATCTTTTGTCCTGATGCAAACACTCACGAGGTGGCACCAGGACCGACTCAGTGTCAGCAGAGGGGCTTTGGAGCTTTCCAAACTCCAGGGTCGGACATTAATCTGTTCTCCACAAACCATGTTGTACATTCTACATGTCTGATACATTGCAAGATTTGGAAAGAGGTTTAAAAGAGGATAATACTACTCCAAACATCCCCCTCAACCTCTGCAAGCGGAAAAAATGTGGGCAGCTCTGATTCCATGCAGTTCTATCCCATTGCACCTCCTGCACCAACCTGGCCTGCAGCCAGGCTCCACAGGCTCAGCCACTGGCTTGACCTGGATTCTCCAGCAGAATCCTCCCCTCTGTCAGCCTGGCTGGCATGGACACACCAGGGGCATCTCCAGGAACCCGAATTTGCACCTAAAGAATGTGATTCTTCAAGGTATTACAGTAGCAGTTCCTATACCTGGTCCACTGGAAGGGGTCCCTGCCATGGCAGTGGGGTCAGAATGGAAGGAGCTCTAAGGTCCCTCCAACCCAAACCTTTCTGGATTTCTACGAAATGCCAAAGGCTTGTCTTTAAAAAAAACCCAGCCACAGATATAAATAATGCAATCCCAAATCCAGCCTCAGGAATACTTCCAGACCAAGCCAACAGGGACTGCAGATCCTGGTGTGCCGACCCCGAGGCGAGCCCAGTGCACTGGCCAGATGCTGCTCACTGTTAGAAGCAGCTGCACAAGCAGCACTGGGTGTGACAGAATCACAGTGAAAGCCTGATTCCAAACTTCAGCAGCTGCCAACAGGCACAGGAGAGCAAGGGCACGGGGAGAGCCGATCCACAGGATGGACAGGGCAGAGGGGACTTTGGAGAAACAACAACACTGGTTTGAATGAGCACTTCAGCCATGCAGCCCCACCTGTCACTACTCTTGTTTTGGAAGCAAAAATCCCCCAACATCGGAGTGAAAAATCATGTTGATACCTCGGCATGTATTTCTGAACAGACATGCCCCCCAAAAGTCATTAGTTCAGTTTAAATATTATTAACAGGGTCTGTTAATTACTGACATCAACCCCTACATTGCTCTGCCCCCCAGCCACGGCTGGGTGCTATTCCAGGGCTTTCCCTGCAGTGCTTACATAAACGTGCTCTTTAGCAATTTTTGGACTGGAACAAATGTGTGACTCTTTCTGGGATGGAACAGAGATAAACACAGGAAAGCTCATCAGTGTTAAACCCCAGTCAAGCCCTGCTTTATGTTTAAACCAGCACTGTCAGAGCCGTGTAACTAAGCAAACACACTTACTTCCAGTTTACTCACAGTTGCCTACAAAGGGATTAAGTTAAAGAGAGAGAAGAGGGATAGGACCTGTTTGTCCTGGAAATCCACATTTTCATACACAGATATGAAATACTGTGATGGGAAGTGCTGGATTTTCAGAGCTCAGAGTTCAAGGAGCTGCTGTCATATGATTTAGTGGTAGGTGGCCCTGTGAGGAGCAGGGGGTTGGACTTGGTGATCCTTACAGGTCCCTTCTGGCTGGAGATGATCTGTGATTTCACAATTTTACAGCTCAGCCCCAGCTCTGTCCCAAGGATGTCCCTGGCAGCAAGAGGGACTAGGGGATGTTGGCAGAGGGGACAGAGACAGGGATGAGCAGCTGTGCCAGAGCTGGGCAGCACCAAACAGCCAGGGGAGCTCAGGCAGCGCAGCCACAGCAGAGCCAAAGGACATCAGACCCACCCATGCCTCGCTCAGGTGACACTGGGGACATGGAAGGTTTGCACCAACATCTACGCAGAGCCACAGCCTGCCTTTAAGTGCGGGATGGGACCAGCCCAGCCCCCAAAGGTCCCTTTTAACCTTTCACAACCAATTTCTAGACACTGCAGCAGTTTAGAGGACAGCACTGGAAGAGGGAGACCCTGATGTTCACGCTGTGGCTCTAAGAGCAACCCTAAGGACACTGTCCTTGGCTTCCCAGCAGTGACTGTGCTGGGATCCAGGGCATCTGCAGCACCACAGATGTTGGTTTGTCCCCTTTTCTAGGGCTCTGCTCCTCTGGGGCTTGGTTTTCCTCTAGCAAACCTCTCCAGGGACAAAAGGACAAGAGGAAATAGCCTCAGGTTGTGCAAGGGGTGGTTCAGGTTGGATTTTGGGAAAATCCCTTCATGGAAAGGGTGGCCAGGCACTGACCTGGGCAGCGGTGGAGTCACTGTCTCTGAAAGTGTTAAAAAAATGTGTGGATGTGACACACTTGGGGACATAGTTTGTACTGAACATGGCCATGCTGGGTTGGACTTGAAGATCTGGGAGGGTTTTTCTGACTTTGGTGGTTCTGTGACTCTGGATACTCTGAAATAAAAATCCCAGCACCCCATGACGGCCCTGCACGTGCTGCTCCAGGCAGAGCCCGGAGGCTGTGATGCCATGGGTGAAACTGGGAAGCAGATGGTGGCGTCAGCTCTGTACCCCAGCACCCATCCTGCTGCCACACATCAGGAACTGCAGCTTCCAATGCCTGCAAACTCCAGTGAGGGACAGCCTGGGCCTGCTCTGTCGCCTCCTGGGACAAGTCCCTGAACAGTTTTAAAAATCTCCCTTCCAATGTATATTATGGAATATCCTGAGCTGGCAGGGACCCATCAGGATCATCGAGTCCAACTCCTGGCCCTGTGCAGGGACCCCAAGGATCCCATCCTGTGCCTGAGAGCACTGTCCAAGGAAATGGAATTTTAAGAAACTCTTTCCATCTGTGCCATTTTTACCAAAGTCAGCAAAATCTGCTATGGGCTTTATGAGACACTTGGCACACTAATGGGTTTTTTCCTAGTTAATGTTGCCCATTCCTACAGGACTGGACACACAAGCAGCTCTGGGGAAGCCATATGATCCTCTGGATCCATGCCACTGCTGTGGCTAATTATCCAAATGATCCAAAGCCTCTCTGGCTAAAGCGTTTCCCTGACAACACGCTGGGTTCTGGAGGATGCCACTTGGGTGAGAGGAGTTTCTTCCTTCTGTGTGCTCTGAAACAACGTTTAGGACACAGAAGACTGAAGACAATTATTTTTAACCAGTTCCACATTAGCAAATTCCAATTAATTGCCTTAGCAACACACTTAAAATGTTCCACTGGAGGAAGAGAAGTTCCTCCCCTCCTATTTCTGCTGCCTGCTGGTCTCCCTGCCAAAAATATTCCAACTAAAACAAGAAAGGAGGGGAAAAAATAAATGATTCAAAATAATGAGGGAGGAAATCTCCATGAACCGACCTTGTTTGGAGGCGGGGGCCGCGGTGCCGGGGGCGCTGCCAGAGGGGTGGGAGCTCTCCACGGCTCCCAACGCCGTGGGAACGGGCTCGGGGACCTGGCTGGGCACCTGCTGGGGGGGAGGGACAACAGGGTGAGCCTGGGGACATAAAAACAGGCAGCAAAGGCAAGGGCGAGATGACACAGGGTGGGATAGAGAGGAGGAACCAAAGGTGGGGAGAACAAAGAGAAAAAATAAAGAGCAAAGATACACAGATCAATTGGATAAATCCAAAAAGTTCATGGGAAAGGGAGGGAAAGGCAGCAGGAAAGGGGAAAGGGATGCTCCCTGTTCAGAGCAGCAAGGAAGGGACAGCACAGCACTGTTATCAATGTGCTTTGCTCTCCCAGCACCTCTCCCAGGAGCTCCTCCATGCAGGACACACACCAAGGCTCCTGGATCCCTCTGTGACTTCAGTTCACCTTTGGGATTTGACTCTTTTCTCTACTGACCCATTATTTCAACCCCCTTAGAGATTTAGATCTATTGATTTACGCTTCTGTGTACTTCTCAACAGCTGATGTGCGCAGGACGGGATGAATGGTGGGCAGATGTATCTGCACACACATCACTCCTTATCCCAGGAGGAAAACCATCCCAGACTGGGAGTGCTTGGATGCAAAACATCCCCCAGCCCGCCTACAACAGCCTGGGGGTGGGACCTGCAGGGCAAGAGGAGAATAAAACCAGCTGGGCAGCAATCTGAGGGAGAGCAGGAGGAGCAGATTCCCAGAGAACATGGACTGAGATTGTCTGTATGGAAGAACAAAACAAAATGGCCTGCAAAGACTGAAGGAAGACTGGAGGAGCCCCAACCTGTGGCACAAACAAAATCTCAACGATCTCTCACCAAACACTCACTTGTGCTCAAGAAAGTTTGATAAAATCCTTTAGTATTTAGTCTCAGAATTTAAGGAAGACCAAGTTAATGCCCCAGACTCGAAGGTGAGACTTGCTGGAGTGAACACAGACAGGGCAAGGCAGCTGGTCACAAAATCCCCTTAAATACACTCTGGCCAGGCACAGAAGCAAATGGGGCTAAATTTTAATTTCCTAATCCCAAGTGGAAAGCCAGGCAGCTCCCTGCAGGTGTCTGCTCTTACCAGTTCCACATCTATGAACTTCTCTGAACATCTACAGGAAAAGGACTTTTTAATCACTCCTGATTGCAGACAGGCTCTCAGAAATCTATGCAAAACTTATTTCCCGATAAAAGGAAACGCTCTGGCAACCTGCTTCTTCTCCTGGGACTCTGTTTTTTCCTCCCATCTCCAGCTTTTTGCCTATTGCATCTGAACGGTGCGGGATAAAGAGGGAATTATCTCTATTTTTCACCATTTCTGGAAGACCAGAAAAAAGCACATCTGGAAAAATAAGAATGAAGATTTAATTGGGGGTGAAGGGTTGAAGTTTTATTTGGGATTGCTCCTCTTTCAGGAATGAGCCTGACAGACTGGAGAATGGATGAAGAACTGCAGCCCAGCCTCCAGCCAAAGGGAAGGAGCCAAAGAAAACACAGCTTTACAAATGAGCAGGTTTCAAGAACATTTTCCCCTCGCCCTCAGTGATCAGGACTTTCCTTTTATAAGAAAATTTATGGATTAAATCAGTGTGGAGAAAGAAAGCTGTGATAAGAACCACATGAACCTAAGCAGAGCAGTGAAGAAGAAACCTGTGAGCCCAGAAACTTCTTGGGTCAGGAAATGTATTTCCTTAAGAAATGTAGAAAACATTTATTTTGTGGGAATGATATTGCAAATGAATAAATGGTCCTTATGCACTGAGCCTTGCAGCTGCAAAATAGAGCATTTAGAGAGCTTTTAGGAAAAAAATCCCACTGAAAATTGCTCCCCTGATTTATGATGCTCCAAGGGTTGCTCTGGGTTATTCCACCCCACCACGGCCTGGACACTGAGCAAACACAACTCTGACAAACTCACTGAGACGTGGAAGAGTTTGGCCAGGAAAATAAGAGCATTCACTCTTTAAAAAGTGATCTTCTCTGGAAGCCAATGCTGAGGCAACACCATAATCAGATTTTGGCCCCGGGTTTTCTTTCTCTTCCCAGCAAAAAATCAGAGTGAAAATAGTGCCTGGCTAGAAATGGATAAATCATATCTCCATGTACCTCCAGCTTCTCTTGCAGGAACTTTAGAGCACTTTACTTGCTTAAAAGCAATTAAAATACACTGCAGAGGCACTGGGAAACTCCACCTAAAGCACTTTTTGGTCAGCACTGCTGAGTAAAAGGTCCAGGAATGGCTCAAACCACGCAGCTCATCCTGGCAGCAATGCTCATCTTCTGCACAATTCCAGTAACTTTTTGATGCTAAGCACAATTCCAACAATTTTTTGATGTTCAGCACGTAATTTACTGAGAAAAGAGGGTGCATTGGACTTGTATTAGCCAAGTTTTGGTTTATTTGAGTCTGCTAATAGAGTAATTCAAATCTAAAAAAAAAAAAAAAAAAAAATTTGGAAACTATTATTATTATAAAAGGGTTTATTTTTCAAATGCAGAGTTTGGGACAGGGAGTGGTCTCCAGCACTTCCTGAGGATGTTTCTTCCTCTGTGTTTGCACCATTTAAATAATGAGACAGCAGATTCAGAGAAAGACGTTTTATTAGAATTTGCTACAATTCTAAAAATCTCATTGGACTGGGAGTCACTTTGATGCTGCCTTGTCAAGCCCTGAGGCTGCACACTCACATTTTGAGTGCTCCAGCAGTGAAATCTCCCCGAGCACCCTGGTGAGCAGGGTTTGGTCCAGGGGGGTGGAACAAACAACAGCAGCTCTGCTCTCCCTGCACTGTCCCAGGAGCTGCCCCAGGTCAGGAGCATCTCAAAAGTTATGGCTGGATATGGAAAATTTACTGACTCGAGCCTGTTCAAAACAGTACCACCCCCACTACTGCAATTCCTGAGCACAGTTATTAAGGCACTATTTAATTTCACCCAAGATATTAAACGTGCTCTGAAGACTTGATTTAGAGAAGCTGTTGGGACAATAATGTTGAATTTCCTGGCTTAAGTGGGCTTAAATTTTCAGTTATGTTACAGTAATGAACTTATTCTGGTGAGCCCAATTTCAGAGCTCTTCTGTGATTACCAAAAGTGGTTCCAAGCACCTAAGCAAAAGGAAGGCAGGATATTAAACAATGGAATATTTGCATACCTTGGAGGAGATGATTGGACATCACTGCTGTGCTCTGCATATAAATTACAGCTGATCAGAATTCATGCCTAGTAACCTCCTCTTGAAACACATTTATTTCCTTCTGTTTGACTTAATTGCAGTGCCTTAAAATAGATTTCAGAATGTAAGAATGACCAGGTAAGTGCCTGGATTCACTGCACTGTGCAGGAATACCACGGGAAATCCTGGCTGGTTCCAACTCTTCCCACTTCCAACGAGAAGAAATGGGGAGATGATCTCACCAGGATTCTCGTGTTTGGCATATCTACTGTAATTTCTAATGGAAAGAAGTTTACCTGGTGCCTTGCTGCTGCTTGTCCTGGATGGGGACAGAGGAGAAAACTGGTGACAAAGCAAAAGGTGGCGCCTTCAGAAGACACAAGGATTGGACTCAGTTGGGAATGGCTGAAAGCTGAAACCCTGCTGCTCCCAGGGAGAGATCTCCAGGCCAGGCTCTCACTTCACCTCAGTGATCCCAGATGCATCTCCCTGGAATCCTGAGCTCCCACTCCAGCACAAGCAGTGCTCCCACACAGGGCTGTGCTCCTGCCTCAGCACACGACTTTCAGCAGAAAATCTACTCCCACACGGAGAGGAAAGGAAGGTTTGAGCTCAGGAAAAGCTGTTTCACCTTAAAAGCTGCCAAAAGCTGGTGACATCAAACAGAGAAGAAGGTGGAAGAAGAAATCACATCCCAGCACCAGCTCTGCTCTACAGCCCAGCCATCAGCTGGAGAACCTTCCTGACCGCTAACCAGGGACTTAAAGAAGTCAGACTCAAAGGTGTACGACAAGAAGGGATTTAAGAGCTACAGAAAATTATTATATTATTTTAACTTTTCTCTCACCAGCAAAATGCATTGTTAAGTTTGAATACACAGAGACCAAATGTGTGATAAACTTATTTCAGTTCTGTGAGAAAATTCCTGAGCTCCAGATCTTCTGGTGACTCTAAAACAGCTGCACAAAGGCAGAAGGAACAGTGATGCAACTGAAGGTCTGTAATCAATCACCTGTGTGACATGGACTCTCCTCAGGTGCACAAGACTTACCAGAGACACCTCCTTTCCCACAGATATTTTGGCTCCTCCTTTAACACTGAAAAACTCTGAAAATCTACTGCTGATGGAAAACCAGGGAGGGGAAAGTACAGCAGCACTGGGGCTCCACATCGACAAGCCATGGACTGCTAAGAATGGTCAAACTTGGGAAAACATCATTGCTGAAGAATATGGATAGTTTAGGAGCATCCAGGTCTCTGAGATGGTCAGAGGTGTGGTTGGAGGCGTGAGGGAGAGGCACAGCAAGGCAAAGGTCACAGGGGAGGAATGCAGCCCTTCCTTACCTGAGGTGGAGTCGGGGTGGAGGTGGGTCTGACGATGGGGGGGGTGGGGTTCCTGCTGCCCCCTCCAGACATGATTTCTTCCGTTATGTCTTTGCCTCCCTGGTTTGGATCCCGGATTCGGATCTACAGGATCAAAAGAATTGAAACAACAACAAAGGAATAATTCCCACAAGTGCTCCTGCTACTGCTGTCCTGGTGGAGAGCAGTGTGGGCAGCACAAGCTCCCACCACACCCAGCAGGAGATGCTCTGGGATGAGCTGGTGCTCAGCAGCAACACTGGGATGTGGCTTGTTTCCATGGCTTGGAATGCATGGCATGTCATCCCTTCATCAACACCTAATTTAATCAAAACCTAATTGAATAATCAACCACACCAGTTCAGTCTAAATATGTGCACCCTGCAATTCAAAATACAGGCTTTGCTGCTGGAACGTGAGTTTCCTGCAACTGAGAAAATGTGGGAGACAGTTTAGGTACAAGCTAAGCTTGCCCAGTAGTGGAAAGGGCAAGAATGGAGAAAAGGCTGTCTTCCACCCTGACAGAAAACTCCCTGACCTTGCCAGCCCAGCTTCTGGGAAAGGGGGAAAGCAAATCAGTCCCAAGTTCCACCAAAACAGAAGGAATCAAACAAAAACACTGAGTGGAGGAAAGGGAAACTGAAAGAACAAACTCAGGTCCTTAGAAGTCTGCAGCATTTAGGAAAAAAGTGGGATTTTTGAGTCTCTTCACAGCCCCAAAATGGGAAGAAAAAATATTTTCCAAAACAAACCGCTCCAGAACACTCACTGAATCCTCGAGTGACACTTGAGCCAATCCATGTCCCTGAACAGGGGAAGAGCCAGCATGTCTGGGATAATGTGAAACAGCTTTTCATCTCCAGTGTAAAAACTAGAGATTCTGATAACCCTGAAGACAGAGTTCTGTGTATCTGCCCACCTTCTCCAAAGCTCTTGGCTGAACTCAAGATTAATTCCACGAAGAAATCCAAGCAAACAACTCTAAGCGAACCAAGAGACACCATCACCCTTCCCAGGGCAGGGGTTCTGCTGGAAACCACCCTGTAATTGTCTCATGGCAGGGGGTGGGAATGGTCCTTCAGGTCCTCCCAAGCCAACCCTACTGGGATTCTGGGCTATACAACGGTAACTGCAGAAGAGTTTTGTGACGTGCCAAACTCAGTTTGGTGGATGGTGGCTTCACTCTGTTTGTGAACACACACACACACACACCGTACTCAAGATGTGGAGTCTGGGCTTCTCTTATTTTTATGGAGTTTTTTTTTTTTTTTTTTGCTAAAATATTTCATTAACTACAGCAACAAAGACCTAAGAGTTGGCACTAATTCCTGCCCTCTCCTCCACCTGACACAGAGTCAATGGCATTAAAAACAACATTTCCCTGCCCGCAAGGGAAATTTGTAGTACTCAAAATACTCAGCTCATGGTGGATGTGGGCATGTGCACATGAATACATTTAATTTTTCTCATTTCTCCAGTTGCAACACCAATTACCAAACTGAAACAGCACATTCAGAGAGAAGCATCTCGGGCATTTAAAATCCCTTTTCTGCCTCAAAGAACGTAGCTTGGCTGGCATGGAACTGCCTTAATCCCAGCTGAGCGTGTCTGATCAGCTCTGCATTTCAATGGCATCAGGGATCTGGGCATGTCGTGTTTGGGATGCTGAAAAGAGACTCCTGGGGACTGAAGAGGTGACAAAAAGGCTGCTGAGAGCAGCCATCAAAAAGGCCTTTCCTGCAAGCACAGCTCACACATTGTTCAGTTCTTCCGGTTTCCCAAATCAAGTGTCACCCCAGATCACCCTCAAAACTCCAAAGATGCAAATATTCTGCATTTTGAGACATGTCCAAGTGCTTTTATTCTTTTCTACCCCCAGGAAACTGTTCTTTTAATGTTTCCAAAACACTCTCACACAAATACTGCTGCAATTTCCTTTTCAGTCCTTTACAAACAATTCATTCACAAGTTCAAGCCCACATCATCTTTTCCTTACATTCACCCCATCCACCTTCACTGTTCCCCACCATCCACCCGTAGATGAGTTTAAATTCCATTCATCTGCCTCTCTCAAATTCCCCCCAGTGAGCTAGAGAAAGAGGGAATGTGCTCTCCAAACCCATATCCACTTTGATAATGTGGTCAGGTTCTTTCAAGCCTGCTAATACATCCACAACTTACCGGTTTTCCAGCTTTTTCGAGGCGCAATATTCAATAATTTCTAATTTGTCACTTTGAGCCAATTCCCAGCATTCTCCCAAAGTCCTGAGTTCACTCATTCCCTCCTGGCTTTTTGGGAACACTCTAAGCAGCAGCACAGGTGAGGATTCCAGGTTTGGGGAGACCATGCTGCTTTTGCTTATTTTTATTTAAAACCAGTAAAATTATTTTCCTTTTTGATTGGCTGAGATGTCACAAACTCAGAGAGCGCCCATAGAAAAAGGAAAAAAAGCACTGTGCAATGTTTAATTACACTTAATCTCTTTGGGAATCACAAAATGACTGGTTTGGGATGGAAGGGACCTTAAAGCTCATCTTCAAGCATGGGCAGGGACACCTTCCACTGTCCCAGGCTGCTTCAAGCCCTGTCCAGCCTGGCCTTGGACAACTCCAGGGATCATCCAGGGGCAGCCACAGCTGCTCTGGGCACCCTGTGCCAAGGCCTCCAGTGCAGGTAAAGCTCAGGCTTAATCTTAAGAACATTATTCATGTCCTTGCAGCTCCCACCCAGGACAGAGCCTGGGGCTGAGTCCCCCAGGGCCCCACTCACCGTTTTCTTCTCTCTCTTGGCAGGCGGCGGCTGCTGCTGCTGCGTAGGCACAATGATGGGTGCAGACTGGTACACGGGCTGGCTGGGGTAGAAGGGTGTTCCTGGGGCAGCAATGACACAAACCAGAGGGACAAGGTCAGCTCAGGACAGACAACCAATGCCAGAGGTGCAGCTGGCCAGAACTTCCAACATCCGTCTGGGAGCGCTGCGTTCGCTCGGCTCCGCTGCCACTGAACAGAAGCCGATGCTCCATCAAGACAAGAGATTCAGTCACCACTTCTTATTTGATCTCCATGACCCAAAACTGGCCACGTACATCATCCATTTCTGAGAGGCTGTGGATACCACAGAGGCACTGTAAGACCATCCCTGGACTCCTCTGCCTGACAAACAGGAAGGTTTTCTGCTGGATTTGCTGCTGGTTTATCAGGGGTTTTCTGCCTTTGTAGAGAAATTTAGTCTAACCAATACAAACAATTTGTGAGGTCAACTGCAACCTATTTGGAAGCATAACCAGAAAATTTAATTACGAGCAATGCTCTTCTCATGCTGCAACACACAAAAAGCAGGACCACGGTGATGAGTGCAGGATCACACCATACTGCTGATCACATTCCTAACAGCCAGTGTCGTTCATTGTGGTTTTCTCAGTGGAATGAGAGTGGCTCAATAAATAACCAAGTGCTTTAAGACCACGGTAGAGATCAGGGTGGCAGAGCAGAGCTGCCTCGTGCCCATGGATCAGGTGTCAGGGGAATGTGTAAGGTGCTGCTGGGTGTTCTCCCTTCTAGGCATGGATGCTGGATGAACTGAGTGTTTGCACTTGCCTCTGGCTCATTCTGATCTATTCAGCTACACTAACCTTTAACTGGGAATGAAAATCTGGATTGTGCATGTAACCTAACTGGGAGGTCACTGCATCTCAGGCAAAGGGTGAAATCCAAGAAAGCAAATTAAACCAGCCCAGCACAGCCTGATTTGCAACTTCCAAGGATGCATTCCTCCTGCTGAGAGCTGGAAAGCCCCAGCCTGGAGCAGGCTCCCTGTCTGCATCCTCAGAGAGGGAACTTTTTCCTGTCCAAGCAGGGAGCACTGCATGGCATCAAGGAGCTCAAAGTGACACTCCTGGGCGGGCTGAATCACTCCAGAAATGTCTCATTTTGAATGCCAGAGTCAGCAGAGCCACTTCAGATATGGCTTCAAAGTCTCCATCAGCATCTATGCAGGCTGGGAATCAAAAATTATTGTCCAGAGCAGCTGTGGCTGTCCCTGGATCCCTGGAAGTGTCCAAGGCCAGGCTGGGCAGGGCTGGGAGCTGTGGTATTCACATTCTCTGAACAGAGAGAGACATGATTCTCTCTCCCAGGATTTTTCCTGGGCAGTTGTGAGATGCAGTGAGAAAGCTCAGAGAAAGAAGAAAACAATTCTTACCTCTATTCACTGCGCCTGTTGTTTGGCACATGTGGAATGTGTTATGGAGATTGTTTACTGAAGAGTGATTTGTTAATTGGACACTGGTGATGGTTGTTTGGGTTGATTGGCCATTGGGTCAAAGCTGTGTCGTGACTGTCTGGAGACAGTCACAGGTTTTTCTTTAGTATCTTTTTAGCATGATATAGTTCTAGTATAGTATAGTATTAATGTGATATAATTTAGCTTAATAAAAGCAATTTATTCAGCCTTCTGCACCATGGAGTCAGAGCGTGTTATTCCCTGCACAGGGGGTCGCACTGCTTCAACAGGGAGCAGCCTGGGATAGTGGAAGCTGTCCCTGCCCATGGCAGGGGGTGGGACTGGATGGGATTTAAGGTCCTTCCAAGCCAAACCATCCTGGGATTTGGTGATTCTATGAACCCTGCTGATGAGCAGGTGTCCAAGGAGAGCCTGGGTAAGGTGAGGGAACAGGGGAAGCCTGGGATCCTGCAAGGTGTGAATTCCCTTCACTGGTAGTCTCCTAGAAACCAGACCTAACCACAGCACCTGCAATGTGATCCCTGCTGGAGAGCCAGCTCCAGCAGAACTCAGGGAATGACTGTCCCTTTATGAAAAGTATTTTTAAAACCCAAGTCCTACAAAGAGTAACTTCTGGGAAGAAACAGCTTCTGTGACAAGTCAAGTGCATTTGCCAGGGCCACACTCTCTGCTCTGCTCCCTGCCTTTGATCCCTTCCAGTTCTTCAGCACCCAACTTTTATTCTCTCTCCTACCCACTGATCACTTCAAGGTCTTTCCCAGTGTTGTACAGAAACTCCCTGACATCAGAGAATGAAAAACTGCAAAACTGAGTTATAAAATTGCACTGTCCATCCTCACAAGTTTTGTCTTCCGTTGTATTTTCCCTCATCACCTTCTTTAGGTCTTGCCAAACTGCAATGATTTTGATATCCAGCAGCCACACTGGCTACAAGTCCTGTGATTGATGGAAAAGGCACTGCCAGCAGCATTATCCATGCCTGGACTGTAGATTTAGCTGTTCCCCAAACCTGGCAGCACCTGGAGAGAGACTGAGCATTCCCAGTCCCTATACACAGCAAGGGAGTGACAGGAGGGAAAGGTGGGCAAGTACAGGCAAATCCCTGGTGAAACCTTCCCTGCCTGGAAAACTGCAAGACAGAGAGCTCTGGCTTCACCCACTGATGCTCCACAGGTGCAGCAACCTAAAGCTGGGACTAAAAGAGTCCAAGATTTTCTGCAAAAAACCAGGTGCTTCCAGGAGAGGAAAGGAGCTGGAAATGAACCTTTTCCTAATTACAGGAGTGAAGACAGATAAATGGCACCAAGCAAGCAGGAAGTAAGAAAGCAGACCTGTAACAGCACAAAAAATGAGGAATACTGGGCAATTTCCTCATCTAGTGGATCAGATTTGAAGAACCATTACAATATTTCTTCTATTTTCTCTAGGATCGACCACCAGGAAGTAGCTGCCCTGTAATTACCCTCTCTCCTATTCTGAAATTGCATTACCAGGTTCAAAGGGTTCAAGACAACCTTTCAATAATTCCCATGAGTTCCACACACACTAGATAAATAAGAGAAGGAAAAGAGGAAAAATAAAAGACCTTTCTGAATGCTGCACAGGGAAGCTACTGGGTTTTTCTCTCCCTCCGAAGGGATCTCTGTGTGTGAAGAGCAAACTGCAATTCTGCCAAGGGAGCAGGGCTGTTACTGGTCAGCCTGGAAGAGAATCAGTCACCCCAAGGCTCCAAAATTCCAACAGAGAATTCCCAAGGGAGCCTGAGAATATCTCTGCCCCCAACAGGCTGCAGAATGTGAGTGGGCAGGGAGCAGTGAGTGACCAAATGCATGAAAAGGCCAAGTTTTGGCCTCTGCAGGGGTTACAGACTCTTCCACTGGACTAAATTATCTTTGCAGCACCAATCCAGGGAAAAACCCACATGGCTTGTTCTTATCCCCCAGCACACACCAAACAAGAAACATTGGGATAAGAACTGTTAACTGCTGTTAACTGGTAGTGCCAGGGCAAGGCAGTGAAAACCAAGACTGCCAAATGTTCCCACAATACCTGAATAAATAATAATGATTGAGCAGGGACTAACAACCAGCCCCATTCCTGGTCACAGGCAATCCTGGGCAGCTGCAGTCTTTCCTGACACCCTCACACAAACAATACCCTGGGATTTTTCAGGAGTGAATAATCAGGGCTGTGACACCACCAAATTTAGCAGCTATTTGAAGTTCAAACAAATGCTAATCCAGCTTGTTATTATAAATCTTCAGCTTGACAACAGAAAAACACACCAAGAAAAGACTGTAAGAACTCTCCAAGCAGAACTCACCGTAGGCATTGGGGAATTCTCCAGGACCTGGGCCTGGATAGAAGGGTCCTGGTCCTGGTGGCTGCACAGGATATTGCTGGGGTGGCCCAACGTACGGGGGGCCACTGTGACGATACTGGGGGGACAAAAACAACCATCAATGTGCAAGGACTGGGGCAACCTGTAACTGAGCCCCCCAGTCAACAGGGATCTGGTCCTCACATTGGTTGATGACAGCTTTGGGCATCACAGAATCATGGAATTGTTAAGGTTGGAGAAGATCTTTAAGATCACCGAGTCCAACCATCAACCAGCAGCACCACCAAGTTCACCTCTGACCATGTCCCCAGGTGCCACATCCACACGTTGTCTGAACACTTCCTGGGATGGGGACTCCACCACTGCCCCGGGCATCCTCTGCCAGTGCCTGACCACCCTTTCCATGAAGGAATTTTCCCTAATATCCACCTAAACCTCTCCAAATGTTAGTGCCAGAAGTAAGGTAAAGCCAAGGCAGGGAGGACACAGGAGCTGAGGCAGAACAGAGTCACTCCCCTGACTGCAACGCTGTGTTACGAGGCCCAAGGTTCTGCAGTGTCTGTGGTTCAATTAAGTCAAATTAAGTATTTTTAAAGCACTAAATATTTTCCAAGAGCTTGGTTTCCTACTGTGTTTGAGGGAGGCCTGGAAAACGTGATTGGTTCCTATTGCCTCCATGCACAGAAGAAATACCTCATACAGAGAAAGGAGAGAGGCTGAACCACAGAATGCTGGAATCATTCAGGCTGGAAAAGCCCCCTGCAATCACCAAGTCCAACCATTCCCCCAGCACTGCCAAGCCCACCCCTAAACCTTGTCCCCAGATGCCACATCCACACCTTTCTTCAACACTTACAGGGATGCTGGCTCCACCACTGCCCTGAACAGCCTCTGCCAATGCCCCATCATCCTCTCCATGAAGGAACTTTTCCCAATACCTAATCTAGACCTGCCCTGGCACACGATATGCAACTACCAGCCTGATTTCACAGACACATCCCCACACCCTCCTGGCAGCTCCTGAGACAACCCCCATGGAGCAAACGTTGCTCTGCAGCTCCTCAGGTGCCTGGACGCTGGATTTACCTGCGGGATACAGTACTGGGGGCCCTGAGGCATCGGGTAGGGCATTGGCAGGTGGTTCACCATCATGATGTGCTGGTTGGTTTGGTACACGGCAGTCGGGGTCTGCGCTCCGGGACGGATGGAGGGGCTGCTGTTCTGGATGGTGGCTCTTGGAGGCTGGATCTGAGGCCTCTGAAAAAACTAGGAGAGGGGAGAGAGGAGAGAAAATAAAGAACTGGTCAGACTTCCTGGGAAAGAATTGAAATATCCTTACAATGTTATAGTTATGGTGTTAGTTTCCAGGGATTGCCACGCTTCCAGAAAACTGCAGGACAGTCTGTGTTTCTCTGAACAGCAAGGCCATCTAGGGCTTTCTATTTTACAAGGCAGAAACAGGCAAGAAATTTTACTAACTAATAATTATTAGTCTGTATCCCCCGAATTTTACAGCTGAACCTTCAGAGTCAACTTTAGAAAAACAAGTTTATCTAATTTTCTTTTTATAAGGTGGGTTGGCTGCTAAAAACCCCACCTTTATAAATACCCCAGGGAAATAAAACATCAAGACAACTGATCCAATTTATCTCCAGAAGAGCTAAAAATCCAGAATTTCACAGAGGCCAGAGGCACCTCGTGTCTCTCGTTCACATCCAGGTCACTTGTCCTGCCCTGTTTTCCGAAGGGTGGCAACCTGTCCCAGGGTGGTCCCAAAGCATCGCACCACGCTGGCATGAGGTGCTGCCCCGGAGGATGGGCCACGCCTGGGCAGCCCAGCAAGCCCTGGCAGCGGCGCCACGCTCACCCGCCCACACTGGGATGGGCTGGCAGCCCCAGGAGGGGCACAGGGCTGGCTCTGCACCCTGGGATGGGCACAGGGCTGGCTCTGCACCCTGGGATGGGCACAGGGCTGGCTCTGCACCCTGGGATGGGCACAGGGCTGGCTCTGCACCCTGGGATGGGCACAGGGCTGGCTCTGCAGCCTGGGATGGGCACAGGGCTGGCTCTGCAGCCTGGGATGGGCACAGGGCTGGCTCTGCAGCCTGGGATGGGCACAGGGCTGGCTCTGCAGCCTGGGATGGGCACAGGGCTGGCTCTGCACCCTGGGATGGGCACAGGGCTGGCTCTGCACCCTGGGATGGGCATTGGGGCTGGCTCTGCAGCTTGGGATGGGCACAGGGCTGGCTCTGCACCCTGGGATGGGCATTGGGGCTGGCTCTGCACCCTGGGATGGGCATTGGGGCTGGCTCTGCAGCCTGGGATGGGCACAGGGCTGGCTGTGCACCCTGGGATGGGAAATGGGGCTGGCTCTGCACCCTGGGATGGGAAATGGGGCTGGCTCTGCAGCCTGGGATGGGCACAGGGCTGGCTCTGGCTGTGCAGCCTGGGATGGGCACAGGGCTGGCTCTGCACCCTGGGATGGGCACAGGGCTGGCTCTGCAGCCTGGGATGGGCATTGTGGCTGGCTCTGGCTCTGCACCCTGCAGCTCAGGAGGTGAGGGATGCACCGCACGCTGAGGCATTCACTGACAGAGGAGTGACCAGGTGAGAGACACTGATGCCATGCAGAACCAGGAGTTAGAGTTACCTGTATAGGTCTGAATCCTCCCTTCAATAACGAAGCAAGAAAGCAGCAGGAAACAGAAAGAAAGCCAATGGAACAGCTTACAGATCAACAGGAAGGAATAGGATACAACATGCACCCTAAATGCACACAGTTCCAGTCAGCTTCTGCCCTGCTCTGACTCATCCCTTCCAGAAACAGCCAGGAAAAGACACTGAGTGGTACCACGGACTCTGCTGCCAGAATCCCACAGGGTCAGAACTCTCCTGGAAAAGTTTCATATGGAAGTATAAAAGTTAAAAAAAAAACCAAAAAAACACAAACCAATCAAACTATGATTTACTGCATGAAACGTGACACTACAGAAAGACTTTATGTGTACTCTGTTCCTAAAACATCAAATGTTTCTCCTTCTGGTCTCTTTCAGTGGTACAGAGAGAGCAGATAAAGCAGAAACCCTGGCTCCAACCATGGATTTCTCTCCTTTTCTGCACCAAGACTGGGAGGGGAAGAAATGCCACATATTTAACTGTTCAGTAAAAAGTAATTATAATAATTAGGCCACCACACACCACACTGGATCCTGCTGGCTGCTGTGCAGTGATGTGTTACAGGGAGTAACTGTGCCAGGAGGAGTGAGAAAAGAAGAGAGGGGAATGAAGGGATGAGCTGGGATTATCCACCCCAGGTTTGGGAAGGGTGGGGAGGACAGAAGGAAGTTGTGATGTCTCTATCCTCAACATGACAACGAGCTTAAAATGGCCATTCTGGTGCTGCTGAAGATTTCATGACACCTGAGCTGTTCCCCACAGCAAACAATCTCTCCAGGAAAGCCCTGGATGACTCTTTCAGATAACCAGACACTGTTAAGGTGAGCACAATGATTTTAGGTCCAGCCCTGTCAACCTGGATGAAGAGCTGTCCCCAGCATGCTGGAAGTGTGACCTGAACTGGGAGAAGGGAACTGTTTGGGGAGAAAAGTTTGGAAGTGAGAGTGGAGAAAGCAAATGAGAAGAACAATAGCCTGCCAGAGTCCTGCTCTGATAAAACCGGTGTGTGGCTGTGGGATGTGGGGGAGATGCAGGAGCGTGGCATGAACCAAGTACAGGTGCTGAATTTACGGTGAGACTCACCAGAGTTTGTGATTTTTTGATATCCAAAGACACCAAAAAGTGTAAAAGTCTTTTCTTTTTTCACTACAATTCACTGAGTAATGGTCATTTTTAAGCTGTAAGCATGTTGCAGCACGTGTTTCACTGAGGGAGGGTTGGAAAAATTAATCCGCCCCACCGGTGTGTGTTTATGCAGCGTGAAAAGGGCTGGAGGCAGAAGTGAGACCTCTCTCTATCAACAGCACCTTCATCCACAGGGCAGTGCAGGAAAAGCCCCACTGCCAGAGATGGGGACACTCCACCCACGGGATCTGCTCCTCAGGCTCCTGCTGCACCTGGAGAACCTGCTCACAACCAGCACAGGGGCAACACTCCCAGCACTGGGGACTCCTTGGGCAAGGACAGCTGCTCATTCCCAGAGCCTCCAGCTGGCCCCTGGAGGCTCCCCTGCTGGGGCACAGCCCGGGGCAGCTCCATTCTGTGGGACACAGCCCGGGGCTCTTCCACTCCAAACCTCCTGCCTACCCCTCTGCCCTTCCTTTCCATTTTCCCTTTTGTCACTGCTCACATACCCCAACCCTCCCAAATCCTTTTATTTACCATCATCTTCTTCATTTTCTTCCCCAATCACTCCGTGCCCAGAGTAATAAAATCAATGATCAACGTGCCACCTAGGAAAAGCAGAGATCAAGGAGAGCCCCAGCCCCCTCTGATCACCCAGCACTGCTTTTCATGGATTTGCCACGTGCTCTGTATTTCCAGGCCATGGCTCCCAGTGCCAGGAGTGCTCCCTTGGACCCCAAGGTGCACCTAAATAGAAATCTGGGGTAAGAGCCTGTAAACAGCCTGGCAAACATGGGCATTCATCTACTTTTTTTCCTAGGCTCATGGCTGGATGTTATGATGGGTCCATGGAGCCCTATGGGAGGTTTGGAGAATGGAAGCAAAAGGGAAGTTCAACAAGTTGTCACCCAAGCTCTGCACTTCACTCAAGCTTCTCGTGCCCCTGTTATTGATTTTTAGACTTTCTGGTGCCACCAGGAAGGCTGGTGGGATAACCTGAGCCTGGCCTGGGGCGGGGGAGGAGGAGGTGCCTGCGTGAGCAATGCAGTAGGAACTGAGCCCTGAGATGTGAAGATCAGAGAACTGCAGAATTGTTTAGGTTGGAAAAACCCTCTAAGATCATCGAGTCCATCCCTAACCCATGTCCCCAGGTGCCACACCCACACATTGTTCGAACACTTCCAGTGATGCTGACTCCACCTCTTCCAGGGCCTGACCACCCTCTCCATGAAGAAATTTTCACAATATCCAACCCAAACCTCCCTTGGTGCAGCTTGAGGCCATTTCCTCTTGTGCTGTCCCTCCTCCAGGAGCAGGAGCTGCAGCACAAACCCCCAGGTCCTGCTTCCCCAGCACCTCAGTGCAGCTCTTTTGGCTGGCTCAAGGCAAGGCTCATTTCCTTCCCCTCTGACTCCCTCTGTTTTATTATTTACTAAATGATAAAATGAAGGGAAAAAGCTCTTTTTGGTATTTAGATGTGGCAGCTCCTTCACACACTCATGGATGCAGACAGGGAGGTGACTGCAGCAGTTTCCCATCACTTTCTGACTTGAAACACCCCAAAAAAGCTACAAAATGGTCAGCTGGGTCAGTTCAGGGAGTGAACTCCCAACCTCTCCAAGTCCCAAAGCTTTTCCACAACAGCACCCAGCCAAGCCCATTCTCTGTTGTACCAGTTACACCCAGAGGAACTCATGAAACCCCAAGCTGAAACTGGAATCAACTCCACCAGTAACCTCAAGTGAGAGGCTGAGCCATGAGCAGCAAACCCATCTCAAACACAGTTCAAGTCAAAAGGAAACGACCACATTTCAATGTGTATTTCTGATTTCTGTTTTTAATCACACCAGCCCCTTCTGAGCACCCATTTGTAAAATAAACCCCATGCTCCCCAAGTCACTTCATAAGTGAAGGGGTTTTAGGCAGATCCAAATGTAACAAAAATTTGCATTTTGGAGCTCGGGTTAGAAGAAAACTGCTGTTCTCAACTGTGCTTTGTGAGAATCAGAAACAACCAAGTGACTCCAGAGCCTCACTCAGAAAGAAAATTCAGGTAAAGTCCGTGCAAAACACTGCCCAAAACACTTTGTAGGGGCTGTTTTCTGTCTCTTATAAAGTGAGGTTTTTCTGCAGATTCTCAGTGTGTGATCTCAGAATCAGGGATTACTGATGCACGTTTAACTTCCAGTCAGAACTACTGCAATTATTTAATTTCCCTTCAGCCACTATGGTTAACACCCTAAATCTCTGCTATTTTCTCTCACACAGTGGGGTGACACTTCCTTCAGCCTTAACTGGCTCCATCAACTCCCACTGTAACTGTCCAACTCCACGGCAGGCATTTCCATCCAGGAAAAAACCCTGCTCATAAAGCTGTCATTCAACTTCAGGTGCTTAAATCATGCTCATTTGAGGACCTTAAAGATCTAATAATTACAGGCAGTAACACTGAAGAATAATCCATTATTTGCCTGAAGGAGACCCAGAATCAATACAAGGCACATGTTAATAAAAGCTGGGATGGACACAGGGAATTGCAAACCCCACGGTGCTGCTGCTGCTTTCAAAGGGAAGGTGGAGTTGTTGCAGTAAATATTAGCCCTGCTGAGGCCAATTTACTTATTTAGCATTTTCTAGCTTACAAATCTCAGTCTCAAAGCTCTCAGCTTGTGTTACACAGTTTAACCAAGTTTAAAAACTCTCCTGTGAGGATAATTATTTATGTTGGTCTTGAGCATCCAGTGAGCGAGTGCTGGTTTTAGGATGAACTTGCTCCCACAGCCACGACCCTCCTGCACGTGGCAGGGGCCAAAATCCCTGTCTGCACCCCCAGTCCACACCATGGGTGTTTTGGGTTAAAGGAAACAAACAGCTTGTCCACAGCCCAGGTTTCTCTGTGCCTGTCCTGGTGCAGCACACGACAGATGTAACTGGGAATAAAGCCTGGAATATTTTTCTAATGGTGACAGCTTCTCACGGATCATTATAAGCAGATTCAAATGTAACAGAGACAAAAATCTAACTGTGATAAAATCGGGAAAACACTTGGAATTTACAAGCACAGTAAGGGCAGGGCCATAAGTGGGTCCAAAGGAAAGTTCTGGATCCCATTCTGAGAGACTGGTGGCCAAGTCCCACCAGTAAAGCCCCAGTCACGGGAATATTTCCCCCAAGGCTGTGCTGCCTCAAGACTTGTGGGCCAAAACCTGCTCAGAGAAAGCTCAGTAAATTTTAGGACAACGTGCAATGGCTCCCAGTGAATACATCCCTTAGGAATGACCTGTGAAGGAAGTAAGGAGCTGCAGAGCAGTAAAGCACTCTCTGTATTGTGCAGTATAAACACTGACCTGAAGTTAAGGTCAACAACAGAAGAATCTAAACAGGATCCTGATGCCCCCATCGTTGCCCAGGCTGCCCCTGCAGTCCTCCTGCAAACATTCCTCTGCCCCTGCCTGTCCAGCCATGCACACAAATCACTGCCCAAAGGTCCCATGCCACCTTTGCCCACGAGCCAACAGCTGCACATGTCCCATTCTACTCCTTACACTCCTTTTTCTGCCCTGCTCTGGGAGGCTCCAGCTCCCCTGCTGCTCCCTGAGCTGGAAGGAACGAGGATGATGGGGATTTTGGGGTCTGTGCCTACCTACTACTGCTCTACCCACGGTGCTCATCCCAGTGTTCAACTGCTCAGCAACACGAGTGAAGTGAGAACAAAATAATTTCCTGGAACAAACCTTCCATGCCTCAAGCATGTCCTGACACCACAGGATTAATGGGACTTTTTTTCCTATTAACTTGTGGAAACAACCCGCCTCTTCCAAGCCAAGAGAGCTCTGGGAGAGCTTTCCTGCCTTGTTCTGCCTCTCCTCCTCTTTCCCACCAGCAGTGCCACCTCTGTTCCCTCAAAACCTACAAGAAGCATCAAAATCAGTCCCCAAGGATAAGCGTTTTGGCAAAGACGACTGTAGGAGCTGAAGAAAAGACAATTCCACACACCCTGACTAGGACTGACGGGCCTGTGTATCTGCCCTGACACCGGAGAAGTCCCAGTTCTGCCACCCCTGAGTTCCATGAGCCACAGCTATTCCTAGTTCTCCTTCTTAACAACGAGGTGGTTCCTTACAAAGTCCAAGTCATGCAACAGGACCTCTGAAAGTTTCCTACAGGTCTGGCTTTTGTGGGCTTAGTGAAAATGACATTAAGCAATGCAATGGTGACAGAGAACCAGGTGTATCACACAACAAAGGCAGGACCTCGGAAGTCATGTGCTTTGCTCCGAGCTGGAAAAGCAGGATTTTCTCAGGTGAGAAACTGAATTCAGGAAACTGAATCCACCCATCGTTTGGGAAATACTCAGAACAAGTTTCTAGTGATGTGAGAAGGCAAGGGAATCCCACACATCCCTGGCAATGACTCCTAGAGGTTCTCCTCCGCGGGGGTGTGGGGTGGTTAATGGGAGCAGTGACCCCGGGTGAGGTCAGTGTCACTCAGCGGTGCAGGTGGCTGTTAGCAGGGTTATGCACGTGCCAGGAGCTACTGCAGGGCTGCTTTCCTCCACTCGAGTTAGTGGGTGAGTCACCTCCACCCCCACCCCCCAGCCAATTAGTGCAGGGTGATAACGAAGGGGCAGGTACTGTACCTGGTGATGGGCAGGTCGAGGCCCCGCTGCAAACTGAGGAAAGGCGGGAGAAACAAACACAAAAGGAAAGGCACAAAGAGTCAGAAACACCACAACGAACCAAAATGTCACACTCTATGCAAAATAAACCCACAGAAAATAAAATAACAATGACACAGTCAAAAGCTTTGCTGCAGGACAGTGACACACAGGGACTGAGGTGTCACGATGGACATCGCTACGGACATTGTGCTGGGAGCTGGGACAAACAGCCAAAGCTGCCCGGGATCCTAAAGGCACTCAGGGATGCAGGCATTCCTTATCCTGCCTGGGAAGAACACATAAAACCAAAAAAACAACTGAAAACGAGCAGCAGTGGAGATTCTGAAACTGTTTGAGGTGGAGGTCAATGGTTAGAGCGGCTGGGCCGGAGCCGTGCCGGGGCTTTGGGGGGAGCAGAGGATGGAGAGCCATGGCTGGGAAGAGCCAGGGAGGCACGGGGCCGTGGGACATCCCTGCGAGGCAAAGAGCAGCCATTCCTGGCACGTCCAGCCCTGCTACTGCATTTCCAGCTGTGCTCCTCCACTGGGGTCACAGCAAAGCCCCCGTAAGGAGTGGCATGTGTCACCCGCTCTGAAAGCCAAGGATCAGCTCATCCCGGGGCCCTGAAGGCAGCAGCAGTGCAGCCTGGATGGAGAACAGGAGCTCCTGCTTCCCAGCCCTGAGCTCAGGCCACTGAATCATCTCCCACTCACTTGAGCCACACGCAGAGGAAAATAATCCCGATTTAACATGCTCAGTTGACATTAAAAGCATTTCCCAATAAGGAACTGATTGTTAAAATAGAAATAAAAATGAATGCAAGAAATGGAAAATATAAATAAAGATGACAAGGTACCCACTTCCAGAGCTGAGTTAGGTGTTGAAACCCATAATTCTCGGTGTAATGAGCAGAGCTCCACAATGAGAGCAGAGAATTCTGCTGATAAGAGCTCCAGTAATTAACTGCAGTGACCACAACTACATCCATAGAGGATTTCAGCCACCATGTGCCTCTGCTGTGATGGCTCAGCACAGCCACCTCTGCTCACTCAGGGGCTCATTGTGGTTTACTTTCTGCCTCAGAACAGTGATCAAAACTGACTACTAATTAGTGACTAACTTAATAAGTTTATTTTCTATAAGGAAAAGTGGGCCTGGGTTCACTTGCAGCCCTTACAGCTCCTCTAATGCCATCAAACATGAAGCAAAGCATAAATATTCACTGGTCCATTTGATCTTTTCCTTTATAAACACTTAAATTGCCTAGATTTAAAGATTTCCAAGAACTACTCTGCTAATCCTGGTGTTTATACACTCCTACCTTCACCTCATGATGGCACTTGCTGACACTTGGATGAAAGTCATAAAAACCATCAGAAACGAGTAAATATGGACACACAGGCTGTTCCTGGGACAAGAGTTTATAAAGAATGACCTGCACTGGTTCACCAAATAGTTTTCTCACCCTGGAAAATTTTCTCTAAGCCTTACACTGAAGAATAAAAAAACAAAGCATTTGCTTGTGAAACTGAAAAGCTGTAATTTCTATTTTAATAAAACAGAAGGACTCAGAGCCTCTTGGCATTCTCCCAGTGGCTCTGTGGATGAGGAGAAACAGGTACCTGGATGAATCTCTGGAGATAAAAGCACTTCAAGTCCTTATCTTCCCAAAGAACTTCCCTAAAATATCTTGTGTTTGGGAAAAGGGACTGAAGGTACCCTGGAAGGGCCGAGCCTTTCCACGGGGCTGCACTTTCTGTGTTAGACACCAATGAAAGAAACAGCCAAAAAGAGAATGTTGGGATGCAGAAACCTTGTACTGCTTCACTTCAGGGCCAAGGCACCTCTCTCATCCCTGTTGCACAGAAAAGATTTGTTCTCACTGCACCTAAAACAAGAGCTGGAAGTTTATATCTGAAGAAGTCAAAGTTTATTCCATGGTGGAAAGTAATGTGTGTTACAAGAAATAAAATAAAAGCTCCAAGTTAGTGAAAAATGCCCTCATCTATTTTGCACTGGTCACCACTGGCTCTTGATTTTTAAATTTTTTAAAAATAATTCTGTTTGATAGGAATTATTAGCTGTTAATAGCTGTAAGCAACAGAACAAACTGTAGTAGTCACTGCTGGCTTAAAATAGACACTTTGGGTTGTTTTTTCTCTGTTAGATGAAGACAGTAGATAGGAAAACCTTATAAATCCTGGGTCCAACTTCCCTGCCCCATCCCCCACTCCCTACAGTCCTGCCCACTGCCCCATGGACACAGGAATGTTCTCTCCCTGCAGATGTTGGGCTGGCACACCTCACCCCTCCTGGATTGCTCCAGCATCCTCTCCAGCGTATCTTTTTTTGGCAGAAGTCCTAAAATTGGACAGTTAGTGTTGAGATGGGGGCTGGCATGGCCAAGAGCTAATGGGGAATTTTCAGCAGTGCTGAAGGACCCGGATTTTGTTTTCCTTCCCCAGCTGGAGCTTTGCAATTCCCGCCGTGGGAGCGATGCTAACAGGGAGCAAACACGGATTGCAAAGGCAGCTGTCCTGGGAGGAACAGAAAAGCCTGAGCTCTGCACTTCCAATGGCCCTTGGATGCAGAGCAGGATGGAGGAAGCTCTGGCTGGAGGGAGGGGCAGGATCAGCCCTGCCTGCCCACGTCAGCCGTGCCACAGCACAACAGAAAGCCCAGGGATGGCACAGCCACCCTGCCACCCTCCTCGTCCCCTCCTCACCCTCACCCTCCCCTCACCACCAAATGGGACGGTTAAAAAATAAACTGAAAAAAATAATAACTAAATTACAAATAAATAAATCAAGCAAAGAACCAAATGCAGGAGTAGCTCAGGCCTGGGCTAGTCTTGCATTTGCTTTGGGGTGGGAGGTGGAATGAGATGTGATGGGTGGGAGCAGCTTTTAGTCATGGGGTGAGATGGGCACTAGCAGAGCACAAGGCAAAACCTGCACACAGGAGAGCTCAGAACAATACAAGCAAGGCTGACAGGTGCAGATAAATTCTTCCTCGAGATCTCCTCAGTTAAGGGGTCAAAACCCTAAAAATTTGACATTTACTGGCCAAATTTCCTGCAGAATCTCTCTCTGCTGAGTGACAAAGCCCAGGGGCCCTGGCCTCTGTTCTACCCCAGGTCAGACCCCCCAGCTGTAATTCAGCTTTGGACCCTTGTGGCACCACCTCACCTGGCAGAGGCTGCCACGGCAGCTCGTGCTTTCAGCAAAGAAGCAAAACCAGTGCATTTCTGTAGCCAACAAAAAAGGATGTGGTAAAAAAAATATATATAATAAAGAAAGGAAGAAGAAATAAAAACAGTGCCATGGGCACAATTGCCTGCAAGAAGGAGTACAGTTTGTTATATTGCTTACAATGCAGTATTTTATCCAGCCTCTTCCAGCCAGGGACCTGTAAACCGGACTCTGTTCCAAAACCTTCCTCCTCTTCCAGTTTTCTGTGCAATGTATTGGCACTGTTCTGCCGGGCTGTCAAAAAAACTGGTTTAGAGATGCAGCTCTTCAGTCAAGTTTTTGCTCCAGTTCTAACCATACCAGCTTAGCTGTGCTTTGCAACAATTAAAGAGAAAGATGATTATACTTACTGAGGAAAGAGTTTTAGCAGCAGTGTCCTGCATTACTGATCAGAATGGGGCACTAAGGACAAATTCCCAGCTGTCCACACCAAAGAACTTCAAAGTCAGCGTTACCTGGCTCGTTCATCAGCAGAGGTCGAGGGGCCTCAGAACAAACCCTGGCATGTCCTGGAGGGGAAACCTCCAGAGCTGGACATGTGCCCCAGTGATGTTGCAGGTTTGGGGGTCCTTGCCCTGGGTATATCTGTATTTATACATGTTTTATGGACAAACTCCTCTGCCTCAGAGGCTTTCAGTTTGTTCCAGGAGTGTTCACCTTACTCTAAAGAGAGAAGAGTGCTGGGAAGGCACCAGGGGGCTATGGGCAACCTGAAAGTGTCCTGACACAGAGGGGAAGAGGTGCAGGATTGCTGCTGCCTCGGCTGACGGAGCCCTGAGAAGTGGTGATGGGAAGCCACCATGCCTCCAGAACCTGGGCAAAGCCTCTGATGCCCTAGGAGGGTCTTCTAACATCATGTGGAGCTGTGCTACAAGCAGAGAATCCCCAGAAAGTACCTGGTGTGGGGAACTGAAGTCCTACAACAGCAGAACAGTATCACAATAAACACCCACCCCCAAAAAACAGACTGTGAAGGATGATCAAACCTGAAGCTGGATGAAAAAGGGGCTCAGCACAAAAAGATCTGAGTACACAGAAGCTCTAGGTTACATGTGAGCACCTCCAGGGGTAGAACTGATCGGTGGCATTGATTTGGGAGCAAAGCCCAGAGGCCACTGGAGACCGAGGGTCGCTGCAGAGAACTGCTTGTGTTTGATCTTTGGTCTATCCCTGCACAAAACATATCCTTAAAGGAAAAAATAAAAAGAAAAAAAAAGAAGAAAAGAGAAAGATTCTGGCAATGAACCTGAACACTATAATGAAGTGAACCTGAAAGTAACTGGGCTAAAAATAAATGGTGTTATTTGAAGGTAGATGAGAATCCCTCCATCGCTTCTTTAGGAACTTTAGAAGGAAAATTATCCTACCAGGATAGGGTCTGAAAAACTCAGTCAAGGTTTGCCATTCAGGATGTGCTTCCAGGTGAGTAAAATGGGCTTTCCAGAGAACCAGCCCCGTGCTACAGACACACACAGACAGAGAAACACACGAACAAGGAGGAGAGAGCAGCAGATGAGGCCAGCGTGGGCTCCTTACCGGTGAGCGGGTCTGAGGCTGCGTGCTCATTGTTTGAGGGGCTTGAGGGTACACCAGCGTGGTGGGAGCTGCATTCTGTCCTGAGGGATAAGGAGCCTGCCAGGGAACAAGAAAAGCCAAGTGAGTGGATCCAATGATTCATCCCAAAAACCAGGAACAGAACACATTATCAACTGGAGGGACTGACATGGAGATAAAGATGAAAATATTGCAACTGAGAAACCATCTCTGTCGAGGACCAATTCATCAACACTGCCTCTCATGGGAGCAGCTTGTAGCTCCACTAGTAAGTAACAGCTCCATTAGTAATTATTAGTCAGAGTTTACTACTATTTTATAAGTCAGAGTTTGCTACTATTTATCACCTGAGCTTCCCAAGTGCTGCAGTGGAAAACAACCCAGGAGACACATGACACAGTGTCACCAAAACCCTGCGTGTCCAAAGGCCTGGCCACCTGTTTCCAAAAGCCTCCCCTGAACCAGCTTCCAAGGAAAGCCAGAACTGTAGACAATTCCAATAAATCCTCCAAAATCAGGCAAACAGCAAGAAACAGCCCTGAGTGTGTTTAACAGAAGCTGCTGCTGCATTAAAGAATTTCCAGTGCAATGGAACAGCCCAAAATCATCCCAGATGGAAGGCAGGCCATGGCTACAGGCTCTGCACATTTTTCCTACTTCCACCCATTTCCATGGGCTATAACAATTTATCCCACCAGATGCTCTCCCCAAGTGTTATTTGCCCAAAGTAACAATAAACTGGAGCTCTGGAGCTCTGCAGAGGACGCATTTTAACGAGACATTTAGAAATACCTTTTCAGAGTGCCTTTTTCCTTATTCTTTTTGAAAAAAAATATTATAATTTACATTATTATTTTTTTAATTGTTTGTTATTGTAATGGCACAAAAACCAGCCACCAGGCTGAAACAGCTTTTGCTCTCAAGAACCATAGGATCGTGGAATTGGTAATGTTGGAAAAGCTCTCTGAGATCCTCAAGTCCAGCTGTTCCCCAGCACTGGCAAGGCCACCACTAAACCATGTCCCCAAGGGCCACAGCTACACATCTTTTAAACCCCCCAGGGATGGGGACTTCACCACTGCCCTGGGCAGTCTGTGCTAGGGCTAGACAAGCCATTCCATGCAGGAATTTCCCAATATCCCATGTAACTTTGAGGCCGTTCCCTCTCCTCCTGTCCCTGTTCCCTGGGAGCAGAGCCCGACACCCCCGGCTGTCCCCTCCTGTCAGGAGTTGTGCAGAGCCACAAGGGTCCCCCTGAGCCTCCTTTTCTCCAGGCTGAGCCCTTTCCCAGCTCCCTCAGCTGCTCCTGGTGCTCCAGCCCCCTCCCAGCTCTGTTCCCTTCCCTGGACATGCTCCAGCCCCTCCAGGTCCTTCCTGTCCTCAGGCACCCAGAGCTGCCCCAGGACTGGAGATGCCTCAGAAGTACCAGCACAGGGGTACAGTTTGTGTTGTCTCTTTTTTCTGCTTTTCCATCTCTGCACTAATTACCTGCTGAATTAAGTGCCACACAAGGCAAATGAACATATAGTTTGGAAACAATACAACCAGGAATTCCTGGAGAAGAACTGGAACTCAAGGAGAAGAAAAAAAAGAAAGAAAAAAGGAAAAATACAACACATCCAGAAAACACCCCTTCCCAAAATATAGCAGAGGGGATGAGGGGAATGAGCACAGTCCAAAAATAGCCACATCCTATCCTACTCTACTGGAGCTGCTTTTTCAAAAGCAAAACTTAGACACGACTCCACAGACACATGAGGACACTGCTCCTACCACACCATGTAACTAGGCAGGACCTTCTGTCCCTTCTGCCCCATTTTCACAGCTTTTTGGGTCAAAATGATGATAAAATGTGTGTCTCCAAATACATCACTAGATCTTTACTATGATCCAGGACACCAAACACACTGGGCAGGGTATTTAGCTGGACAATATTGTTCTGGAGAAGTTTATAACAATACGGCATCACAGCCTCTGGTTCAAGAGCAATTAAAAGCTTTGCTCAGCTCCTGATGGCAGCAGCATCCTCTGAGGGCTGGGCAGGGCAGGCTTGCCCTGTCCCTCCCCTCCAGGAGCTCCCTGATCCAATCCACTCCAGCCAGCCCTCCCCTCTCTTTTCACCACTGCCAAAACCTAATTAATGTAAACAACTAAATGGAAAGAAACCTTCTAATTTGTTTTTTTTTTTTTTTTTTTTTTTTTGAGATGTCAGATGCAGCATCAACTCTCTTCCCCTTTTACTTGATGAGTGGTTCTGCTGGAGCTGGTGGTGTCTGTCATTCCAGAATGAATAACCCAAAGCTAAGGAGAAGTAGGGGAACTCTTTTCACCCACAACCTGGAGAAGTTGTCCTGCCTTTGTAGTATCCTGCTGCTGACTTTCTGCATCTGGGATCTTTGCCCAGGGTAAGATTTAGGCTTCTTCCACAGGTCCAGATGCTGCTGCTCCTATCATGGAATCATGGAAGGGTTTGGGTTGGAAGAGATTTTAATCATCCTCATCCAATTCCACCCCCTGCCATGGGCAGAGACACCTTCCACTGTCCCAGGCTGCTCCAAGCCCCAGTGTCCAACCTGGCCTTGGACACCTCCAGTGATCCAGGGGCAGCCACAGCTACTCTGGGCACCCTGTGCCCTCTGGGCACCCCCACCCTCACAGGGAAGGATTTCTTCCTAATATCCAACCTAGACCTACTCTACTTTTTAGTTTAAAGCCATTCTCCCTTGTATCTCCACCAGCCAGCAGTGAGCACACAGGTGACTGTGTTGGGAAATATTATTAATAAGTAATACCAATAAATGCACCAGTTGATCACTGACTCCTTGTGCCTCCAGCTCCACAGAGATGAGACCTCATCCTAAACTGCTGCTCCCACAGCACCTCAGCAACAACAGAAGAAAATATCTACTATTTGCCCCATCTTTAGGCTCATGAACACATTTTCTTCAGGCTTAAACTGCATGTGACAGAGCAGAGCTCTGATATGACTCCCAAAGGTAAGTCAGGTATCTGATGCTGCCCCAAAGTCTGTACCCACCTCCAAAACAGCCCTTGTTTTATGCTTGGGTGATTACCCAAGCATAAGGAGATGTGAGAGAAAGGGAGCACAACTGTCATTAAGCCTAAAAATCCTCTGAGTTTTGGCAGTAAAACTATAAAGCAGGTATTTGGAAACGCAGTGCCAAAGGCACTTCACTGGTAACACACCACTTGTGACACTGTGACACAATCCAGGGTTAAACTTGCTTTAGTATTTGAACCCTACCAGAATGAGCACAGCATGAATTTATAAATAAAGAAAAAACATATAAAGGCTTAACTAGAGGCCACAGAAGGGTTTCTGCTATTAAGGTGTCATCAACCAAGGCAATTTTGGACTGATCACCCCCATGGGTGCGAGGTCACAAGTGCAATAAAAGTCCCACTGGAGACCACAAACATCAGCTAAATAAGTATGTTTTACAACTACTGCACAACAACAAATGCCTCTGCTCCACGTTTCCAACCAGAGGGACGTTACCTTAACTGGTATTTGTGTTAAAACCATAATAGGGGGGAAGAAAAGAGAGGGGAAAGTGGTTTATAAATTTCTGCAGGTATTGACTTCACATCAGCTGTGGGAGCCTAAATAAACTATCAAAGATCCAACAGAATAAATCACAGCACTCTGCTGCTTTTCGTACACATCAGCTGATTAAAGCATTGCATCTATTCACCTGCCAAAGGACTTTTTTTCTGTGCCAAGCAGCTAAATGGGTACAGAAAGTGACGTGGTCACGTGCAGCCACACAGGGCTCCATGCACTGGGGCTGGAATGAGGGAATGAAGAGATCAGCAAGGAAATGCTCCAAAAATCCCCTAAATAAACCCCCACGGAGGAGAAGGCAGGGAAGCAAGTACTGGTCTGCAGACAAATGTTGGTTCTGAAGCATCCAAAGGCTGGATTGAATCCCTGAAGTTCAAATAACTACTGGGAGAGGACAGAGCGCTGCAGAGCTGCTCCACTTTGAGACAGAGCAATTTGCTTCCCTTAAAGCTCTCACCTTCCTGATTTTATGTTTCAGCTGTGGCTGTTCAGGGGAGGAAGGTGATAATAGCTGAGTGTTTATGTATTCCCACAACTTGCTGGGAAAATCCTTTCTCTGGACTGTTTCCACCTCGAGCTGCTGCCTGTGCTAAGTAAGGAAAAATAATCACTATCAACAAAACAACTGAAAAAAGTTATTCTTAGCTCAGGCCCGAGCTGGTTAATAAACACTGAGCCTGCAGCGTAACATGACTCCCTTGGGACTGCCTGTCCTGGGAATAAACAGGCAAAGTACACACATCAGGCTCAAAAGAGCTGAGTCACCCAGCTCTGCCTCTGGAAAAATCTTTTGGGAACAAAACCCTTCCAGCCCCGAGCAGAAAAGTATCACTTGCTGAGCTGTGGCTGGCTTGGCTGGGAAGGGGTTAATCCCTGTGGCAGATTCCCGAATCCCCCCGGCTCAGGGAAGGCTGCTGGGTCTATATTTACTGAAGTTACACATGAGGAGGAGAACTGGACCCGCAGCTCCAGCACATGACCGTGACTCAGGAGCTGCACGGCCGCTGCCAGCGCCGTGACCTTGGGAGGAAACCTCTGAATTCCCAGTCCCAAACCTCTGAATTCCCAGTCCCAAACCTCTGCATTCCCAGTCCCAAACCTCTGCATTCCCTGTCCCAAACCGCTGCATTCCCAGTCATTTCCCAGTCCCAAACCTCTGCATTCCCAGTCCCAAACCTCTGCATTCCCGGTCCCAAACCTCTGCATTCCCAGTCCCAAACCTCTGCATTCCCAGTCCCAAACCTCTGCATTCCCGGTCCCAAACCTCTGCATTCCCAGTCACTTCCCAGTCCCAAACCTCTGCATTCCCTGTCCCAAACCTCTGAATTCCCAGTCCCAAACCTCTGCATTCCCTGTCCCAAACCTCTGAATTCCCAGTCCCAAACCTCTGCATTCCCTGTCCCAAACCTCTGCATTCCCGGTCCCAAACCTCTGCATTTCCTGTCACCTCCTCCCATTTCTAAACCTTCACATGCCCAGTCACTTCCCAACCCCATAACCTCGGCTCCAGCTCCCCCTGGACACCAGCACCAAGCTTAAATCTCTTGGCAGGAATGGGACAGAGTAGTCAGAACACTTCAGAACAACCCAGGGTCTGCCAGGGCCACGGGCAGCCCCAAAGGCTTTTTCTGCATGGCCACAGACCAACGTGGTGCTGCAGGTCCCTTGCCCAGGTGGTTTTACATCTCGTTATATCTCGTGTATCACTGCACTACTGATGGAGAGCACCCAGCTAAAAACTCACCCAAGTGCCACCACAGACATTTTCAAAAACATCTTGTTATTATTTCATGTCAAGACATAAAGTACCAAAAACATGCACTGTCTAGAAAGAGGATAAAGCTGTTGAGAGATCCATCTCTTTCCCCAGACAACACAACACCCCCAGCCCACCCCAATTTCTCCTGCATAAAACCTGCACCGGTCTGTTCCCAAGCCATTCCCTGACCTGGTTGAGTGCTAAATATTGATTCCAACCCCCCAGCTGGGCACTCAGAGGTGCAGTCATTGTTCTTCATACTGTACCTTATAAGGGTCCTGTCTCTAGATTTATAAATTCTAACACACAAGCCCCTAAAACCAAAGGCAGCTGCCCCTGGAGCGAAGTACAGGAGGGGGAGGTCATTGCACAGGATGAGGAATCTCCTCTTATCCCTGTTTTTAACAACCAGACTTGGTTTTCCTTCCAGCTGCTGAACTATTTTCGTTGAGGAAAACCACAAAGGGAGCAGGGGAGCGGCTGTGTTGATGCACCAGCCCTTGAGGCTGCTTTTGCAGTTTTCCCCTGGGTCACTGGCCTGGACAGCAGGAATTTGGCCTCAGACACAGGTGAAGAAATCCTCCACAGCAGCAGAACCCGTCACTTCAGTCACAAGTGTGGAGTGATGGTGACAGCAAGGATGTGGCTTTTCATTGTGAATCATCATTTCTTTGTGGAGCTGGGCTGGATCTGCCCTCCCACAGCCCCAAATCCAATCACTGTGACAACTCAATCACTGCAACCCAAACAACTGCAACCCTCCAACGAGGGAAATCTCTGGGCATTCAGCTCTGGGAAAGTAAGAGGATTATCATTTAAACCCTGTCTCTTCATTTCTCCCTAATGAACTCCCCGCAGGCAGCGCAGGCTGGAACAGCAGTTCCTCAGGCTGCCCCTCCTTGCTCACACCCAGCACCTGATTTCCCCCAAGCTTTGGTTTCTGCATGCCCTGGATTTTGAGAAAGGTGCATCAGCACAAACTCAGTGCCAGGGGAAGAGGCTTTCCTGGCCTCCCCACAGGCAGCTGCTCCCGTTCCTGCGAGAACGCACAGAACATCTGGAGACTGAAGGTTACAGCTAGATTTTACTTTTTATCTGATGTGAAAAGCTGTGTTATTGAAGGCAGAGAGAAAGCCTCAGCCAGAGCATCCCAGAAGAGCCCAGAATCTCCTCCTCCCACAGACACGTGGCCGGTGAATGGCTCCTCTCCCATCCAGGGCTGCCTTGGGAACACCAGCAGCATCCAGGGGAGGCACAAGGAAGTTCCTGCTCTCCCTGTCTCCCCTACCACACTCCCAGGGGCTGCAGCAGAGATCACTGAACACGAGCTAGAGCAGCTTTTGACCTAAAATCAGTATTAAGGGACAAAATGAACCACTTTGTAGCCATGTCACCAAGCTCTGGAGATGCCCAGGATCAGCCTCAGGTACCTCCAGGATCTGACCACAAACAGGGCACTGCTCGCTCCTGCACCTCTTCTGGACACACCTGACTGTCACCATTATTTTGGTAACCACATAATTCAAGTCCACCTCACTTTTTTTCCTCCCTGGTGTGCTCTGCACTCAGCAGAACAGGCTTGGAAGCTGCTGGCAGGAAAGAGAATATCTGTAACATACAGATCCAGCTCATCTGCAAATATTACAGATGATGGTGGAGAAACCTGAATTATTAAATTTATTCATTTCAGCCTTTTTTATAAAGCATCCTCTCAAATAATGCATAAAGCATATTCTCCCACTATTCCTGTGAACTATTCCAGCTTTAAAAATAGCACAACAAATGATTAAACCACTAAACAAGGACAATTCCCCTCTAAATGCTCCCAGTTTGCCTTTCATTATCACAATGATATTTCAATGATCATCACACACACTCTCAGATCCTTCTGCTTGAACACAAGTCCCCATTCACGAACACGTGTTCAAATATGCAAGTTTGAGGTACCCACCACACCAGGGATGCCACATTTTTTAAGCAGCTCATTTGCAAATTATCCAGAATCACTGAAATCAGCTCATCCTCACCAGGGCAATGCTGCAAAACAAAAATATGCAGCGGTTCTACTCTGCTGCCTCTCTAAGCCAGGGCTGCTCCCCTGCAGGGTGCATCAGCACCTGAGAAACACTGTTTTCCTGAATATATTGGTATATAATACCTGGAATATTCAAAGTCCCATTAAAATCAGTGACAAAAAGACCAGAGCTCTTCTCTGACACCAAACAAATTGTGCAGATGAAGAGCTCCACATAAAAAACAGAATTAACACAATTCCAGTGCAAACACTCTGCTCCTGATGGAGGGACTGGGATGGCACCAGGGTGGGACACGGCCCAAATCTCTGCACATTGGATTTACTGGGAAGTTTTGAGGTTTGGATTTGGGTGGAGACACATAATAAACAGGAACTGTGACTGTTCAGTGAGTTTATTTAAATACGTAGGCTTTTTCTAAAGCTATTTCCTCAACATGCCAAGACTTGGCTCCAGGTGTTTTGCTTGATTTTAGGACTTTAACAAACTGCAGACAAGTAGAAGATGCAGAGAATAAGTAGCTGGCATCCCCACTGCCATTCTCCTGACAAGTACCCTGGTTTATTCCCTCTTTTTCCATAAGCCCAGCTGTCAGGGAATTCCTCTAGTTGGTAAATATTAACATTTTACTGGAAGGTGTCCATGCCCATAGCAGGGGGTGGAACAAGATGAGCTTTAAGGTCCCTCCCAAACAAAACCACTCTGGGATTTTGTGTTTAAGCTCAGCCTTTAAAAGGATATAAATATCCTGACCCAGGAGGAATTACTCCTCTCTTTCCCCTTTTTCCTCTGCAGCAGTTTGTCTCAGGATACAACACCTGTATCATTACCTGCACAGCCAAATTTGTAGCAATTTTTTTATGGCTTTACATGTTTTCACCTCACACATCTGAGTGGGCAAAGGAGCAAGGCACAGGGAAACTGAGCCCCAAGTAACATCCACAGAGCTACCAGCACTTTTCCTACTTCAACGTGGATAACGAGATTGTCTCCAAGAGAAGATGGTGAAGGAACACGATCTGCTCTTCCCTGGAGAGGGACTGTTTGTGCCAGGGACCACAGATACACAAAATGCACATTCTTGACTTTTTGGAGTGAGTCCTGAGGAGCCCATGGAGACACTCCAGGGCTGGAGCCCCTCTGCTCTGGAGCCAGGCTGGGAGAGCTGGGGGTGTTCACCTGCACGAGAGAAGGCTCCAGGGAGAACTCAGAGACCCTTGCAGGGCTTGAAGGGGCTCCAGGAGAGCTGGAGAGGGACTGGGGACAAGGCATGGAGGGACAGGACACAGGGAATGGCTTCCCACTGCCAGAGGGCAGGGAGGGATGGGATACTGGGAATTAGGAATTGTTCCTTGGGAGGGTGTAAGGCCCTGGCACAGGGTGCCCAGAGCAGCTGGGGCTGCCCCTGGATCCCGGGCAGTGCCCAAGGCCAGGCTGGACAGGGTTTGGAGCAGCCTGGGACAGTGGGAGGTGTGGGACTGGATGAGCTTTAAGGTCCCTCCAGCCCAAACTATTCTGGGTTCAGTGATTTTCTCCTCAGCTCCACTGGCTGTACGTGTCCCTCACCACAGCGCAAGGGCAAACAGAACACCCAGCCTGAGGGAGGACAGAATCCTCTTCCCCCTTCCCAGGCACGGCTCCAGCCCGTGAGCCCATGCTGAACTCCAGACACAGCAGAGGACCTGCAGTGCAAGACCAAACCAGTGATTTTGAGCCATGGGGGTGGACAGGGGTCCTGCTGGTGGCTGCTTCCTCCCAAAGCCATTTTTAAATTCATCAGCATGGAGTCTGCTGCTAAGGAAAATGTGAAGCCACGGATAACATCGCAGGAAAGCATTCCACAACATCTGGAAACACTGCTATGGCTTTACATGGCTCCTTCCTGAGGCTGAACTGCCAGGCTCTGCCCTGGCTGCAGCACCTGGCTTGCAGCCTGGGGTGGTCTGCTAATGACCATCATGTAATTAAGTAAATTGGCATTTTCTGTAATGAAGGTACTCAAAAATATGGAGTGCATGTGTGTGCTGAGGGCAGAAATTCCACCATCTCAACTGCTGAAAGCAGAACTGGAACTGTCTACAGAAACACCCTTGAGTTCACAGAGTGCCTTCCACTTGTTCTATAAAACTGCCTCATTTTAACAAAATAGACTTTGAGGACAAGTACTTGTTCCTAGGAACACAACCCCAAGCAGCCAAGACCCTATTCCACATCAAAACAGCATCAGTGGCTTTGCAGCTTTCCTCCTATTTTCTTCCAAAAGCCAACAAGAAGCTCCAAAAATGTGTCATGTGATATCTCAGAGGATGCTGTCATCCTTGGAGACACTCAGAACCCAAGGGGAGGTGGCCCACAGTTATCTCTCCAGCTGACCCAGCTCAGAGCAGGCACCTGGACCTGATGATCCTAGGTCTCTTCCAACCTTCACCTGTGTGAGGGCAGCAATCAGATAAAATATCAAAGTTTTACTGAATTCCACTGAAGCCCAGAAATACCCTACATATAAAGTGCCTGAATGTGCACAAAGTTAAAACAAGCTAATAAATTATGGGTTTCTAATGACACCATAAGAAGGGATATGTGGAGAACACGGGCACAGCCTTCCAGGCTGCAGGGAGTGGAATTATGGCTCCAATATCTCTGTTGGTTCAATGGAAAGCAGCAGAGTGAGGGCTCAGCTGGCAGGAGAACCAGGCTGGTTATGGATTCAAAGCTTCACCTCTGGAACGTGGCTATCCCTGCTGCAGGTTAAATGGCTCCAGAGGTTATTCCTCTATTTCCCAGTCTGACACCACAGCTAACAGTGGACTCCAGGATATCCAGGGCTCCATCTCCCTGGTTTCTCTGGCTGCAGGGATATTTTATGCCCTCTGTGCTCACAAAACACAGACTGTGTAAAGCCCTGACTTTTATGCTGACTCTGGTGCTTTACAGAACACATGGTGTTTGTTTAAAAACTGCGTATTTTCTGGAGCATTCAAGAAAACATCCATTAAATTGCATGGAACAGAAGGTACTATTACAGAAGGAATTTCAGAATTGAAGTTATTAAATGCAAGTAAATGGCAAATTGCCTCGTATTGTTTTGGTTTTTTATATTATGAATAAAAATGTGGCTCAACAAGTGGCTAAGTCTGAAAAGCACCAAAATAAAGTCCAGGGCATGTGACTATGAGAACAGAAAATACACATGGAAGAAAGGGATCTGAAGAATTTTTAAACAGCTACAGAGAAGTTCGATTTTCTATTGAAAATGCTGTTTTATTCCACCCCAAACCAAGTTACTGGCAAGTTTAGAAGTGCCTTTGATTCCCAATAATCTGACAGGCCAAACAAAGCCGCTTCCGCTCGCGCAGCAGCCAGGATGTGCCGTGTGGCCAAGACACCCACAGAGAGCTTTCCCTTCCAAACCCCCGTGCCTGCCCAGGGTGGAAGGGCCAGGGAACACTCAGAGCCAGGTCACGGCTACACCAGAGGAGAGGAAAAGCTCAAGCAGCAGTAGAAAAACACTTCTCTCCCCACTGGGCAAACCAGACCGCCTGGAGAAGGATTAAACACACCTCTCACAGCAGGAATTCTTTACAGTGCCAGGACAAGGGAATGGCTTCCCACTGCCAGAGGGTGGGGATAGATGGGGTATTGGAATGGAATCCTTCCCTGGGAGGGTGTAAGGCCCTGGCACAGGCTGCCCAGAGCAGCTGGGGCTGCCCCTGCATCCCTGGAGGTGCCCAAGGCCAGGCTGGACAGGGCTTGGAGCAGCCTGGGACAGTGGAATGTGTCCCTGCCCCCGGCAGAGGTGGGGCTGGATGAGATTAAAATCCTTTCTCAACTCAAACCATCCTGGGATTCTATGATAGGATTCTATGAGGCAGATGAGGGATGGGTCTAAAGCCAGACCTAGTCCCAACTAGGCTCAGTATTTGTGCTGTAATCTTTTCCTTGCAAACATATATGATAAAATTGTAATGGATCTTCCTTTCTTTCCTTTCCTCGCTAGAAAAAAAAAATAATTAAAGGCTCTTTCTGTCCTTCTTGAGTGCACAAATACTAAAACTAATTTATACATCCCTCCTACGTTGAAATTAATTCATACATTCCTCCTATGAAAGCCAACTGCTTCTAAGGTTAAATAATTAAAATAAATAATGTTAATCAGCATTTGAAGCTACATTATGCCTTCCCAACTGTCCCTTCCTGCAGCTCGTGCACCCGGATGCTCTCCCAGATTAGAAGACTCCCATGAAGCCCAGCATCCCCACACAAAAGCCCCCTGAAGCCCAAAGGCACTGAAACACAAGACATGTTTGATGTTTCCAGCCAGATTTGCCCAGACTTAACTTAATGAGTTAAAAAGCACAGTAATGAACCAAAAATAATGAAATACATTCTCAGAGGAAATATTCCCAGCATTATTAACCCAATCAAAAACCTCCTAATCCTATTACAAACCAAAGGGTTCAGCTGCACTTCCAGCAGGTCTTGAACACAAAGGCCAAAAGAAGATTACACTTCTGGATTTATCAGCCATTAAATAACTCACAGTTTCAAATCTCCACCTGCAGTCACAGATTCCTGCAAGCCTGGAATTTGCAAAATGTATTGGAAATGTGCTGGGATGAAGCCTGACCCGGATGTACAGAAGGAAGCACAAGGAAAGAAGTGAGAAGAAAAAGAGGTCAAACTCTTGACTGGTCAGAAAAAATCCATTACTACATATTAATCTGGTTATTTAGGTAGGTTTATTGTTCACAAAACACCATCAGGAGTTGAGCTGTTTAAATCTGCCTTATTCTCATTGTCTGGAATGGACAGCAGATCCAAGAAACTGGAATCTGCTGCTTGGACGAGCAGCACAAACAGGCAACATTTTCCCTCAGCTGGTCCAGCACCAACTTCTTCATTTATACAAGGAGAGTTTAATCTTTCGTTCTGTGTCTGCATCACAAATAAACTCCCTGACTGACAACCATAAACGTTATGGGACTGCAGGCAGGTTTAACCAGCAGGGAATTGGCTCCTTACACAGAACAAGGAGGTTCCTACACAGAGAAGTTCTCTGGGGGAAGAGCTCCCTGCAAAGCTTAGAGATCAACTCAGATCAAGGGATCCACAGCGCTGCTCCTGAACACAGAAAATGATGGACAGGGAGTTTATCTGAATGAGACAATAAAACTGGGAGCCCCTCATGTCCCAGGAGCAGTGGAAGTTTATTATCTGATTTTATGCTGACTATTTCCTTCTAGCAAAGCACATGTGGACCCAAATAATGGGAATCATCAATCTGGAAGGGACCCACAGGATCAGAGTCCGACCCCTGGCCCTGCACAGACACCCCAACAATCCCAGCCTGTCCAAAGGCTCCTGGAGCTCTGGCAGCCTCGGGGCTGGGACCATTCCCTGGGGAGCCTGGGCAGTGCCCAGCACCCTCTGGGGAAGAACCTTTCCTGATCTCCATAATGACACAGCTCCAGCCCTTCCCTGAGGTCCTGTCCCTGGTCACCAGGGGGACGATGAGTTTAATGTGCAGCAAACACACTCCAAAGGCAGCTGCCTCCAACACGAGGAGAGAACAAGGAGTAACACTCCCCACGTCCCAGGGCACCTGACTGACCCCAGGGCACCAATGGGTGAGGTTACAATTAAATTACATCCCTCCTTCTGTTCCAATCCCTTAATAAACATCCTTTTATTAAAAGCATCTCAAATTGGGCTGCAGAAGATGGAAGCAGTGAATAAACATCATGGTTCTAACAGGATTATTCCAGCTCCTGTAGAAAGGATCCAAGATCATAAAAGAGGGGCTTGGGGATTGCCTAATAAACATGCCACAGATGGCAGGCAGACTTGCTTCCTGGCACACATTCCCAGACCTGAAGGTACTAAGGAATGTCTCCCTGCTATTACAAACACTAATTCAATGATGGTGACATTTTTGAGGAGCAGAATGAGACCACAAAACTCTTCACTTCAGGCACAAAACCAGATGGTAACAAGTTTCAGCTGGTGCAATCTGTTCTGGATTTAAATCAGCCACCTAAAAGTCAAGGTCTCCGTGCACCAAGATCCAGAGAATGGAGCCCTCCTGCATTTTTGTTCACTCGGGTGTATCTCGACCTTTTCAGGAGCAGGTGAGGGATGTCCACAACTACAGCAGCTCCAGAGGAAGGTCCCCATCAGTGCTGTGGGATCCTCTGCTCCCTAGAGCTCCAGCGTCCCAGCCCATCCCAAGAGGCAGCCGTGGGCAGGCAGCACCAATCTGCTCAGTGCACAGCGTGTTCTTAATGAGAGCTGAAGCTATCTCTGATTACAGAGGAAATTCCTGGCAATTTCTTCCAAGCATGGTTGCTTGATGCTTCCAAACTGTGGGCCTGGACTAAGAGAATCCCTCAGCATCCCACTGGAGCCTGCAGTTCTAAAGCTGAGGCAGAGAAAGCCAAGAGTCTTTTCCAAACCATTCACCCTCACATGTCAGAACCCACTGCACTTGTTCCTTGGGATCCTCCAAAACACCCCCAGGTCACGAGGGGGATGAATCTGCCTTCTCCTGGTGCCCCAAGCTCTGCACACTGCCTCTGGAGGAGCCCTCTCCTCCTCTGTTCACTCCATGGACAGAGGGAAGCTCTTTCCTGCTGCTCCCAAGCCAGCTGCTCTGGAAGTGATCTGCTTTCCTGTTATCCCATCCTACCATGGCTGCCCAATCCCTCAGTGTAAGGCACTGCAATGGGGCAGATTTACAGCACTTCAGCTGCTCTCTGTTAGGGGCCCTGGGAATGCTCTCAGCCTGCTCTGGATTCTCCATCCATCAGGGGATGGTGCCTGACTGTCAGTCCAGGCCCTACCTGAGCTCTGCACAACCTGCTCCGGGAGCCACATGCAAGGAGGAGCTGCTCTGCCCCTTTTCCAATGGCTTCTCCTTTCCTCCACACACTGAGAAAGGGAATTGAGTCAAACCAGCCCCTTCTGCAGCCTCAAGCCAGGAGAGGAGTCAGAGGGGCCGTGCCCCGCCTCTCCCTGTCGGAACGAGGGAAAAACACGCAAAACCCAACAGGAATATGAAATTTTATGTACTTGGGGCCACATCTGGCCATAACATCACTGCAGCAGCATGTGCTGCGCATTCCCCTGCGCCAGAGCTCAGCACATTCCCGAGAGCAGCACTATGACTTCAAGGCCCTGGAATTTGGGAAGCAGAGATGCTGCCTGTTGCTGCAAAGACGGGGGTGTGGGACTGCTCCGCATTGCTGCCAAGGCCTCCTCACTGTGCTGCACAAACTAATCCTGAAGGGCAGCAAAGTGCCAGAGGGTGTCCGTCGGGAAAGCCTCAGAGGAGGTGGAGCAGGGAGCCATGCTCTTGTTTTGGCTACATCAGGTGGCGGAGGAAGAGAAAGGGCCACCCAGCCACAGCACCGCAGAACCAGCTGCTTCTGTCTGTTTAGGTAAAGCTAAAGGAAACCAAAGGTACAACGTTCACTTGCACCTGACTTCTCAGGTTAAATACCCCATACATTCCCTGATCCCAAACTCTCCCTTTCAGACCATTCCGCACAAATCACACACAAACTTACAGTGAGCTGCTCCAGCTCCTGGAGCTCCAGGAAAGGACAGCAATTCCTTTTACCACTTACTAGAATTCAAGATATTACTGCATCTCCCAGCCCCCAGACGTGCTGGGACAGGCAGCTCTGGAGCAGCCAGGACAGCGAGGGATCACTGGTAGAACCAAATCATTTGTTAACCCTCCTTCTCCTTTGGAGCATGGCTTCTGCCAAGGGTGAGGGTGAAGGGTCTGGAGGGGCCACACCAGGAGCAGCTGAGAGCACTTGGTGTGGTCAGCCTGGAGCAGAGGAGCCAGAGGGGAGCCCTCACTGGAGGCTGCAGCTCCGATCTCTGCCTGTGAGCAGGGACAGGACCCAGGGAAGGGCTGGAGCTGGGCCAGGGGGTTGGGGCTGGAGATCAGGAAAGGTTCTTCCCCAGAGGGTGCTGGGCACTGCCCAGGCTCCCCAGGGAATGGTCCCAGCCCCGAGGCTGCCAGAGCTCCAGGAGCCTTTGGACAGGCTGGGATTGTTGGGTGTCTGTGCAGGGCCAGGGGTCGGACTCTGATCCTGTGGGTCCCTTCCAGCTCAGGACATTCCCTGGTTCTGTGAGATCCCCTCTTGAAGAAACTCTAGAGCCTGAGGAGATGCTGAGATCCCACCTGGGTAACAGCAAGGAGAGACTCTGCTGAGCACTCAGAGCAATCTGCCCCACCAGCAGTGACACACATTCTACCTCTGCCCAAACTCCATTTAGGACCAAATGACATCCAAAGCCTAAAACACCCACCAGTGTTTTCACTCACTCCCTCAAGAGCAGTCCCTACCTTGGAAAGACTCACTTTGATGAGTATTTATTAACTCAGGAGTCTGATGGAGAAATCAATGACCCTTAATCAGACTCTAATTCAAACTAAGTGGTCTTGTCCTTATCTTTTATGCACAAACACCCCCTCGCTACGTTAGGCATGACTGGACAAAGGCAAAGACAACCTTTGTTCAGTGTTCAATCATCAACGCAGTGTGGGTGGGTAAAATAGAGTTATTTGTGTTTTTTTATTGCTGTTAAAGGAATTAATAATAACACATTCATCTGAGTCCCTATCAGCCTGGGTCCCTTTATCTCTAAAAGGAAACAGTAGGATTTAAGATTTAAGGTGCCCAAGAATCAGACAAAATTACTCAAAAATTTCTCTCATCACTTTCTAAAAGAAAGCAAATGAATGAAAACATGATAGAAATTCACAAACTACAAGAGGTGTGGAAAGAGGAAACTTCCACTCACCTCATTCTTAACACAAGCACTGTTCCTTGAAGCCCAGGGGAGACAAATCACAGATGCAATGAACAGGTTAAACTTTCATCCAAATCTCCATTTAGCTTGGGAATTTCTTACCATAACACAGACACTCAACTCCTGACAGGGGTCCAAGTGAGATACACAGAAAAATATTCAGAATTTAAATTTACCCAAATCTCTCTATAGTTCAGGGGTACAGAAAACTGTCCCTGGGGACACGTTATTCTGTAAGGCTTTAATCCCCCTTACTGGTGTCCCAAGTGCTGACACCAAGAGCATTTTGGCTCTTCACAGAACCCCAGAATGATTTGGGTTGGATCAGCTTGCTCCAACTCTCCCCCAGCCATGGGCAGGGACAGCTTCCACCAGACCAGGCTGCTCCAAGCCCTGTCCAACCTGGCATCACCACCCCAGCTTCAGCCAAAGGGAAGGGCTCCTGAGGGGAGCCCCAGCACCAGCTGGGAACGAGCAGGAGCTGCACGTGTGCTGCTGAATCCCACCTTGGCAGGGATCACCTGGGGAAAAGCTCTGCAGTGCCCAGGCCTCTCGGGCCCCAAAGCTCCACCTGCCTCGTACCCCTGGGCCTTGCTGCTCCTCCCTGTCCCTCAGCACACGAGGGCTGGCTCCTCACAGGGGGAGCACGGCCACCCTGGGAGCTCCCAGGGCCCTCAGCTGCCACCGGGGCTGTGAGGTCACTCCAGCAGCATGGCAGGGACACAGGCTGACCCTCACCTCCAAGAGCCAGCAGGACAGGAAAGCAGCATTATCCAGCTGGCTGGAGATTTGGCACAGAGCCCACTCCCTATGGATGCACTGACTCAATGGAAAATACTAAGGGAAGAAAAGAAATCCCTTGATTACAATAGATTTAAAGAGGCAGCCCAGAATGTTCTCTTCTTCCCCTCTCCCCTGCCACAAGTCGCTTCCATGTGTTGATGAGGTTCACCAGGAAGGAATGTCTGGATCCATGACAAAAGCCAGGCAGCATCTGAGGGTTTGCTCTGCAACCCTGCTGTGCCCTCCCAGTTCCGTGAGCCTCAGTTCTCAGCCCAGAGCCTTTACTCCCAACAACCCTGCAGCTAGAGTGCAGGAACAGCTCCAGCACCACCAATGCCTGCCACAGACACTGCAGCCTCTAACGTCCCACCCAGGGAGGATGAGCATCTGCACACTGCCAAACACAACCGCGAGTTTCACTCTGCCCATCATGTCCAACCAGAATGTGCATCATTCAGGTGAAGTGTTCCTTCCGTGACCCGTTTCCAGGCATCTCCTGAAGGTCAGCTGCAGTTTAATGTTTCAGAGGCTGGCAGGGGGGCTCGGATCCACCTGAGGCTCTCCCCATCACTTCCCCATTCCCAACACACCCTCGCCTCCCATCCTGCTCCCCTCCCTCAGAACAAAACCACTCTCCATAACAGCTGACCTGCTCAGGCCTTCTTGTTCGATCCACACAAGTATAAATCCATCAAGAGCAGAGGGAACATCAGGCTTTTCTCTAGTTCACAGCTCATTCCTTACACATTCCACTTTCCCCATCCCAGTATCTTTTATTTCCCTTTTTTTCTCACCCTATTACCTGCCTCTTTTGCCCCCTTCTTTTTCAGATAAGCTTCTCCACTCTCAAGTCAGCCCTGCAGAATATTTATCTAATAGAGGCTACAAAGAGACCAATTTATTCCACATATCTCACTAAACTCTATTTCTCCACTCTTATTATAACTCCCATTTATCTCCTGTTCTGGACTTTTCTGTAACCAGCCCTTTGTCTCATCTCTTTTATGAGAAATCATTTGTGCAACTCATTTTCCTGACCCATTTCTTAGAATTACAGAACTGCACCATCTTGTACAAAACTGCAACATCTTGATTTCCCCTTGGAAAATCCCTGAGACAGGACACAGGGCACTTTTAGGGTGTTAAACCTGGAAGTCAGGCTGTGCCTGATCCAACAGCAAAACACATTCGTCCTCATCCATGATTATGTTCTCTAATTTTTCAAGTTGTTTTTAGTTTCTATTACAGAGTCCAAGTGGAACTAATGCCTAATAAACTCGTATTTAATTTATAAATACCAATTTATGGTATTGGTGTGCTAAGCTAAGTGCTGCTGATAGGTCACTGCAAGGTTCAAGCCACACCCTTTATTCACTTTATTTCTTCACTGGACACAGACAACACAACTCAGTTCCTTGCTGAGCAGAGAAGCTGAGAATGGGATAGGAGGGAAAGGGGGAGGCTGGGAACGCTCTGCTCCAATGCCAGGTCTTACCTGTGAGAGCCCAGGGGACGATGCATGTCCCGGTGGCGTTGCAGCAAGATTTGGGTGTCCCTTATTTAATTCATGTGCAGTGTAAGGGGATGGGGCAGGAGGACCCGGTTGTCTTGCTACTTGTGTTACCTGTGTGGAGATAAACTGTTAGTAAAACATTACATTAGTAATCAGTCTACAGAGACTCCATTGTACATATCTAGAGAGACAAAATAATATTTATTTATCCAAGTGAAACACTGCACAAGTTATTTAACTATTTATGTGATTCAGGAGAATGTGGAAGGGTCAAAAACTCAGAGCACCAGCTGCAGTCGCTGGTGGAAATGTGTGGGATCCCTTTGCCTTCAGGCCTGAGACCTTCTGATCCCTCCATGAGAAGCTATATCAAAAAATACTGGGATTTTGCACGGGGATACACATTACCAGCAACAAACTATGGGGGAAATTTGCATATTCCCCTCCAAAAAAGAAAAATAAAGGACTGCAGAGAAACCATGCTATCTGCAGGGCTTGCCACAAGCAAAGAATGAAACAGCAAAGCAAATCTTGCATATGTTTGTCTCCTTTCTCAACTTCTATTAAAAAAGCTCAACAAAACACATTAAGCAAAGTATTAGAAAAATATTTTCATGGCACACAAATATTTGCTCCACTTTATCTCCACGATGGAACTGTTTAAAATATATGTTAGAGAGTGGCTATAGTAAAAAAAAGGGGAATCAAAGGAAAAAAAGTTACACAACTATTAGGTGACACCTCCAGCTGCTCAACACAACTAAATTTTGGCAGATTGGGTTAAAACGCACGCTACTGAAATTCATCATTTGCTTCTCACTGACCTTTTCTCATTTATTTGTTTGCTGAAAAGCACCACTAAATAATGGAATGGTTTGGGTTGGAAGGGACCGTAAATCCATCCAGTGCCACCCCTGCCATGGGCAGGGACACCTTCCACTGTCCCACATTGCTCCAAACCCTGTCCAACCTGGCCCTGGACACTGCCGGGGATCCAGGAGCAGCCACAGCTTCTCTGGGCAGCCTGTGCCAGGGCCTGCCCAGCTCACAGGGAAGGATTTATCCCAGTATCCCATCTAACATTCCCCAGTCTGAGGTAAAGGCACCTGAAGCCCACAGAGGTCACTGGCACTGCACAGGCCAATGTGTGCATAAATGTCCCCAGCAGGGTAAAGAAGGCAGAAGGAAATTCCTGGCTCCTTTAATGGAGTATTAGCTCCAAGCTCCAAGAGAGCAGAAGTCACGGAGTTCACCACTTTAGTGCTTTTTCCAAGTCACTTTATTGCACCCAGAGTGTCCACGCCTGTCATTACAGTTCCTAAACCACCACAGCAGCTGCGCCAGCCCCGAAATCCCAGGAAATCGCAACGTGCAACAGCTCCAGCAGGGCTTGGGAATGGGCCAGGAGCCCACTGTGGGAAGATTTACAGCCCCCGAGTGCTCATCAGAGGAAAGGGTGGGTCAGTCACAGAACCTCATCCTGTGTCCCCAACTGGATCCTTCCCCTCGCCAGGGATGAATCATCTCTTTTTCGGGCTGATCTCTCTTGGCAGGTGTGCGCACGCAGCCTCGGCTGAATCAGAGCCAGCCTCACAGAGAGTTCCATAAAACTTTCCACAGCCCATCCCCGAGAAAATGAAAGTCTGTCCCATGACTCTTGTGTCAACCCTGAGAGAGTTGTCATGTCAGTCATGCAGCACTCGGTGCTTAGAAGTGACTATGGATTGTGATGGATATCAAATAATGCAGTCGGGAGGGGGAGGAAGCAAAGGCAACCCAAAAATACAAGGAAATCATTCCTATCAACAGCCCCAGTGACAGGCTGCGCCCATGCTCCTCACGATTCTCCTTGAATGGCACTTCTTGGGGGAAAGCAGAGGTTATTTTGTGACAGCTGTGGGACTTCAACCACTGCCAGTTTTCACCTCCCTACTCTCAGCAGTGCAAACACTGCTCCAGCTAAGGCTGGAGACATCCAAAATCCTCTGATCCAACAGCAGCCAAGTCCACACAGGGCTTTGACAATGGGGCCAGGGCCACTACCAATACCCCAGGTCACTGTGAGCATCCAGCAGTCCTCCTCCTCCTCCTCAGAAATTGCAAAATGCAAATAGAACTGTGGAATAGAATCCCAGAATCTCTAAGGTTGGAAAGCCCTCCAATATCATCTAGTTCAACCATTAACCCAGCACTGCCAGGTCCACCCCTAAACCACGTTCCCAAGTGCCCCACACCTTCTGAACGCTTCCAGGGACGGTGACTCCAGCACTGCCTTGGGGAAAATAACCTAAGCTGGAGGTTACTGAAAGACATCAAGAAATGCTCTCGTGATTGGATCTGAAATCTGGAAGCTGAACTGAGAGGAAAACTGCAGCTGCTTGAGTGAGTCCATGAGATACCCTCGTGCAGGGCAGCAGACACATGACAGACACAGGTCTGGACCTACTAAAATTGGCTTGAAAGCCTAAGAAAGGCAGCAGAACAATTATAAAATTGTACCAGCTTGACAGTTTGGCAACAGCACACTTGGAGAGTATCCCATAGGAGCCGACCACTGATTTTCCAGGACCTCCAGTTTAGCCAAGTCTAGCTCAGTGCACCCAAACCAAGGACTGGTGTTTGTTCCAGCAGAAGGAAAAGCACAGAGGGCCTTTCTCAGCAGCTACAGCAATGTTGGTGTTTCTACACCTTCTTTTTCCTACAACAAATTATTTATAAATAAACTGAATTATAAGATATTGATTTCAATGTAAACAGGTAGTAAAGGAAGACAAATTTGCTGAATTTGTCTGTTTTATTCAGTAATTTTTAACAAAGGTAAAAAGTAGAGACTCTGTCTAAGCTCATCACTCCTGGGCTATCTGCCCAGTGTGGTTTGCTGTTTCTTAAATGGTCTGAGATGACTATGGAAGCAAATATCCTCCTTAAATCTATAGGTTAAGTTGTTCTCCTAAAAATGCATGTACAAAATTACATACTAATTTGCTAGGGCATCACTTTATATTTTCCCTGAGTAGCAAGAACTAATTTTAGTTTTCCAGAAGCCTTAATCCTGTATTTTAAAGGAAGCAGGTAATGAAATACAAAATAAAAACTCAGTTTAGAATTCTTGCTTTTCTTTATGAGATCTTTTACACCTTTTGGGTTTAGCATCTTCTGCTAGTTTGGGATTACTCTTTACCCCACCCAAGTCCCTGGTTTCATGTCCTTCAGAAGCTGTGGCTGCCCCATCCCTGGAAGTGTCCAGGCCCAGGTTGGACAGGGCTTGGAGCAGCCTGGGATAGTGGAAGGTGTCCCTGCCCATGGCAGGGGTGGCACTGGATGGGCTTTAAGGACCCTTCCAACCCAAACTGTTCCATGATTCTAGGCTGGAACAGGATGAGGAACTGAGCTTCCCTCCTGCACATTCCACAGCCTGCACGGCAGGGACCGTGTCGGCCTCCTGACCCAGATCCTTCCTTTGAGCACAGGGTGGCTGGAGCAGCTAATCCTCCCTAATCCCTTTTCTACAGGATTCTCTTCACTGCAGGAAGATCCCTTCAAAGGACACGAAGGTGAATCACAGAACCTCTGCTGGGTGTGAAACACTTGGAGGGACCAATGGGCACCCCAGGACAGAAAACAACCAAACACCCCAAGAGCGAATGACAGAGTCAACCCTTAGTCCTTGAAAATCTGGGACAAGGGGGCTCTTGAGAACCTCACTTCCCCTTAACCTTCTTTGCCCCCAGCTGGTGTGAGCTGAGCACCCTGAGAGGACGTGGCACCTGCTCCAAAAGCACATGAAGACAGCAGCTAACGAGTGTCTTCAACGAGTGTTGGATCCAGCCCTGCCACAGGGACCCTGCTCCAGGCTGCACCTGACCAGGTGACTTTTCCCACACAAACACACCTTGTTAACACTCACTCCTAATCAGTTCTCACCCAGAAGTCATTCACAGAAGCACAGAATGGTTTGGGTTGGAAGGGACCTTTAACTCATCCCATTCCATGGGCAGGGGCACCTTCCACTGGACCAGGTTGCTCGGGGCCTCAGTGCTGCTCCTCAGCTCATGAGAGCTTATCCCTGAGTAATTCTGGTCCAAGCTTCAGCACTTCCAATCACAACATGCTACTAAAGCAGTTACAAAACTTCACCATAACCTGCCAAAACCAGTTATTTGTGCAAAACCAGGATGTCCATGAACACCATTATTCTTCTTATCCAATTCCAGAGCTGTGCCTTGTGCTGAATCTCAAGAGCATGTCTGCTTCTGCTCATTAATCTCATTTTCCATAGATTCAGCCCCATTCCCCTGGGCACAGGACAGGGGTGGCTGGTGGGATTTACACTCACCTTTTGTGCAGTTCCCTTCCTGTTAGAGGTCTATATCTTTCAAAAAAACTCCAACCCAAAAAACTCTCTTGAATATATTTCTTTGAAATAATTTACAACAGAAACAGAATTTCATTCTTATGTGCCTACTGAACTCTGCAGGTTTGGGATCCTTCAGAGGCCACACAAGTAATCACCCTCGTTTCTTGCAGTGTAGAGGATTTGGAAACACCAGGCAAGAAGCAGTTTACAACAACCCAAACTTTTATGTCCAAAAGTAGCTCTGCAATAGAGCATTCTCCATTACTGATGAGGGAAAATTATTACAAGGTTAGTTCATGGAAATAATTATTTCCAACTGTGGCTCGCTTTCAAATAATTTTACTGGATATATTTATTAAAAAACCCAAGCCAACAACCCATTCAGTATAACATGTCACAATAAATAAATAAATAAAGATGAGTTATGATAACTTTAGATGGGTTTGGTTTTAATACCAAGATTTCCTTGATAAAGAGGTTCTACCAAAGCCTTGTTGTGCATTTTGAGCATCTCCAAGTTCTCAAACAAACTTCATCCCACTTGGCCTCTTCCTCACCTCCTACCTCTGTCCTACAGGAAAATCTGTTCCTCAGATTTAATTTTATTATTGGGGCTCATAGTGGAAGACACATGATTTTTCCATTCCCATTTTTGTAGTTGTGGGGGAAAAAAAAAGAGCTCTGGAATGTGCAACCAAGGTTCTGATAATGCATGTGGAAAGGCACAGAAAGGATAATTGAATCATTTTTTCTCTTTATCTAACTAAAAAGGGTGGGTTCATCTGTGGGTTGTTCATCTCTCAAGTGATTTCTCCTCCCACCCCATGCACAATGTACAGGGCCAACACGGGGGCAGCTCAGAGTCACCACGTGGTGGTTACGGACCCCAAAACTCTTCCCACAGCAGTCATGCTCTGGAAAAACACATCTCTAGAAATGATGATCCATAATCCACGTGGAATCCCACAGATATGCGAGCAAATAAAACGCTGATGGGAAAAAGCAGCCCCTGGGTACTGAGGATGCACTTGAAGACCTTGGAGGCCTTTTCCAGCCTGTGAGATTCTGTGATCTCACAGTGCTCTTCAAAATGCCTGTTTAATGCAATCCCAGGCCTCAGACACATGGTGCTGCTCCTTGTGTAACAAACCACCGAGACCTTTCATGAATGAATTTGTCAAGGCACTCCCATCATGTGCTTTTTCCAACCCAATTCATTTTCCCCTGGACTCCCTCTGAATCTGAAATATGCCTGGGGCATCAAATGGAAGCCTGAAAGGAACCCAGCCGAGAAATTTCTCTCCTTTCCCCAAAACATGAAATTTTCTCTCAAACTTTTGCATTCTCAGATCCTGGAACTGAGATATTTCCAGCCCTGTCTTCTATTCCTGTAACACAGGAGTGGTATTTTTCCACACTGAAAAGCTATTTTAGGTCATTCTTCACAGTTACTTTTCTATTTTACATTAATTTAAATTTTTACAGTCATATTTTCCCCACAGGCATTTGCATTATATCTTGGGAGGAAAGAATTGAGAAAAAATAACTTTCTTGAAAGGACTTCAGATATTTTTAAAGTGTTTTTAAGTGTTGTATGGGGTATATAAAGGATAATACAAACTGAATTATTTATTATAACTGTTTGTACATTTATGTTCACAGAATGGTTTGGGCAGGAAGGGACCTTCAAAGCTCATTTTGTTCCATGGCCAGGGACACTTTCCACTGTCCCAGGCTGCTCCAAGCCCTGTCCAACCTGGCCTTGGACACTGCCAGGGATCCAGGGGCAGCCCCAGCTGCTCTGGGCAGCCTGTGCCAGGGCCTGCCCACCCTCCCAGGGAAGGATTTCTTCAGAATTTGTTCCTTTGGTTTTGCTTTTCTGCACACAAACATTTCTATATCAGGTACTGAGAACGGAGGTTACCCAAAGCCTGCGGCTCGGGTTTGTTGTTTCCCTGGTTTCAACACCTCAAACCTCAGCATCTTCAACCCTTGTCAGCTGTACCCCACGCATTCCAACTCACCTGGATGGGAATCCATGGCTCCCTGGCCACCAGACCACCCATGGCCACACCTGCATCCTTCTGCCACTGCAGCCACCTGAGCTGCTGCATTTCTGGGACCAATGGGCACTGGGCAGCACTTTTACCCTTAATCCTGCCCAGAGCTCAGCCTAGCACCCCTGACAGCCCCAGCAGAGGAGGCATCACAAAACTCTTCTACAACCCAAAAAAGGGAACGGCTAAATACCATCATTATCATGGAACCATCATGGAATGGTTTGGGTTGGGAGGGACGTGAATCCTCCTCATCCCCTTCCACCCCTGCCATGGGCAGGGGCACCTTCCACTGTCCCAGGCTGCTCCAAACTGCAATGCCCAACCTGGCCTTGGGCACTGCCAGGGATCCAGGGGCAGCCGCAGCTGCTCTGGGCAAGAGATGCTCCAGCCCCAGGTGCCCCCAGGGAGCCAGAGCCAAAAACCCCATCCCCAGTCACTCCTGCAAACAGAGAAGGAGAAAACCTTGCACAGCAGCTTATGTTTTTCTATAATCAGCTTATGTTCCTGCATAAAATGTAGTGAATTTATCCCATCTACAGCTTTTCTTCCTGTTTTCCAAATAATTAAAAGAGCAGCTTAAAAGCAGGGTTTTTTTGGCATTAAAAATATTTGCACTATCCCAACCAGAAAAGCAAAATATGACTTTCCCAGGGCTGTGCTGATTTAGCAAAGCTTATAAATAACCCTGGGCTTCCAGCTATTGCCATTGGAAAAAAGACATTAATAAAAGGAAAAGACTATTATGTTCACAAATAAACATTACTGTTTCTAACCTAAATTTCTACAATAATCAATATTATACATTAGCAATCATCTAGGACAGCAAGCCAAAGGCATCTATCCCAAATATTCTATTTACTATCAAAATATTTCTTCCTCTGTGCAATGGAATATTTCACGTGAAAACAAATCATACTTGATTATTTTTCTCATAAGAAGGTACTAGAAATGTGAAGCCACTACTACACAAAAAAATCAGTCTGTGTGATGCAGGGGAAAGAGATGGAGCCACCCAAGTGAAAATATGGCCAAAACACTGTCATTCCAGTGACACTCTCCCGCTGGGAGAGTGGGAAAATCCACTCTCCAATATGCTAAATAAAACTAGAGACACTTAAAAATAGCAATGGACCCACCAGTATTTCAAAGATTTCTCCCTTTCTTGCTCCTATGCAACTAAAAAGGTTCTTCATAAAATCATAGAATGATTAAGGTTGGAAAAGACCTCCAAGATCAAGCCCAACATTCCACTAGTATCCCAATGCCCACCAACCCCTGTCCCGAGGTGCCACATCCACATATCTTTTGAACACTCGCAGGAATGTGACTCCACCACTGCCCTGGGCAGCCTGTGCCAATGTCTGAGCATGCTTTCAGCAAAGAGATTTTCCCAACATCCAGTGTGAGAGGTTCACACGGCACAACCTGAGGCTGTGTCCCCTTGTCCTGTCCTTGTTCCCTGGGAGCAGAGCCTCACTTCTCCCTGGCTGCACTCTCCTGTCAGGGAGTCGTGGAGAGCCAGAGGGTCCTCCCTTCTTTTCCTACTCACATGCCACCAAAAGGGGCTTTTTGAGCACCATTTCTTTCAGGGGCAAAAAGAAGCTGCATTTTCTCCAATGCCTGGTTTCTGGCTGCTCTGGGGTTTTGCCCAGCCCCGATCCCCGCGCTGCCCCGCAGATACTCACAGTGCTGTACACAGCCGAGACGGTCGGAGTGAAGATCCGATCCTCCAGGGGCTGCTGGACAGGACCTCGGGGGATTCTGCAACACACCCAGTCAAGGAAAGCAGCGTGGAAGGCAGGGCCGAGCTTGGGGACCCCGCCAGGGACACCCCACCCTGGAACCACAGCCGGGCAGCTCCAATCCCTCGGGATCTCCCGGGCTCCAGAGGCAGCTGCTCCCGCCCTAGGAACGAGGGAACCAACGCAAACTTGTCGCAGAATAATCCACAAAACCTTGGGCCTGTCGAGAGCGTCCCCCACCTCTGCTTCTGTTTGAAAGGGAAAAAGCCCCGGAGCCACAAGCCCTCGGCATTCAGCGCCAAACCCTGCGGATCAGCAGGGCACTGCCGGACAATGGCAGCTCCTGTTCTGCCAACCACGCAGGAATCCTGCTGGAATTGTTTCCTTGTTTGCCTCTCTTCACCCAGCGACTCCTTTCCTCATCCGCCCACCAAGGCTGGCAGAGCTATGGGAGGTTTCGAGGAGCTGCTGCAGGGTGACTTAAAGGCAAATTGAATGAGTTTTCTTAACTGTAAAGGCATTGTGAAAATCTAAGGGGAAAAAAGAGAGGGAAAAAAATGATGCACAAAAAACCCCCATAAGAGAATCTGGTTTATTTGTGGAATAAAACGGGGGGATGCAGGGATCCGAAAAAATAAAAAAGCCTGACTTGGGTAACACCTTGTGGCCTCACACAGATCTAGACAATACCCAATGCCCACTGTCATGGAAAAGGCACTTGCTGAAATATTTTCCTAAATGCCATAATCGGATTTCACCTTTTTGCTGTTTATATTTTACACACCAAAATTTTATGTGAAATGAGAACAGCTGGATTGACAGAGGTTCTTGTACATATGGAACGACACAGACCTCACATGTTAACATACTGAAAAAGAAAATAGTAATTAAAACACTTCTCAGTTTTATTCTAACAAGGAATAACACATTGCTAAATTCAATTCTGAGTCCAGATTAGTTTGAGTCAAAATTTCAAGAGACTCTTTGCACCCCAAGTTTGATCCTCAGATTAATGCTGCTGCCCAAAACTTTGCAGGGACCAACACCACAGTGACAGGACAGACCCTGTCGGCACTGACACAACTCAACAGCCTCCCCAAGCTCCACAATCCCAGCTATTCCCCTTAAAATGGGCCAAATGTTAAGGCTGAAGTAAGGACTGTTCAAAACACCTGCTCTGCCCCTGCCCACTGCTCACAGCACGCCCCAGTGGGATCAGCTCCTCCTCCAGCAGCGCTGAGGCCAATTTACAGCACCAGAAACACACACAGAGTTAAATTTACAGCCTCGCTCTGCTCTGGGTCTGAACTTGTCAATAAAAAGCTCCTCCTTACCAAACAGGCTCAGAAATTGCTCCAAAACTTCTCAGCTCAATGAGAAGAATATATTCAGTGTTTGAGCACCAAACACAATGAAAAGCTGCTTGATGGGATCATGCTGGAAGAGCCCAGCCCTGACCTTCACAACACCATGGCAGGGAGGCGCTGGCCTGTCACCGTGGCAGGTGACAGAGGACAGCCCAGGGCCACCTCCAGGGCAGGAGAACCAGGAACAGGATCCAGCCCTGCTGGTGCCCAGGCTGGGGCTCATTCACCCTGCATCTCTTTTTGCCTTTTTTTTAACGATGGCAACAATTAGTTTGCAGGGTCTAAAGCTCATCTGCACATAGCTCATCTGCCAGCTCAGGCTCAAGTGGTGTCATTTGATAAACAGAGAGGTTTCTAACAACCAAATGGGATTTAAAACCCTGACTCAGCCAAACAACAGTAAGATTTGTCACAAACTTGAACAGAGTCACTCCCAGCCTTCATCCCAAGGATCTTGCATTCACCCCCAAGTTTTGGAAAACAACAACAAAAAAGCCAAAATCTGGGACAGAAGGATTAAAAACACACTGGAAGATGGAATGGAATGAAAACTCAAAATTTCCTGCTGTAGCATCATTCCCTCTCCCCCAGAACATCCCTATAACAGAGATGACAGCCCGAGGCGTGGGATGGAGCTGCCCCCCTTGTGTCACAGCTGAGATTTCCCTTCTCCAGGCACTCCTGACAATTCATTGAAGCAATCGCTGCTTCTAAAGGGATCATTCCTGAGTTTGGAAAAACGGTTTCAACCCTGACAAGGTTGGGATTTATTTTCTTATTTTAGAACTTATATAAGTCAGGAGGAAATAATCTCCTTTGAGCCGAGCAATCGCTCTTTTTGCACCCAGGAAGAGCTGCCTGAAGGAAGGAGCAGTTTAGATAGATTTGCAGAGTTTGGAGTCACTGTTTAAGATTTCTCCTAGGAAGGGATGATTCTCATCAGATCCAGAAGAAACCTTTTAAGTCCTTTTTGCAAAAGGATTTGAGGACACAAGACTGATAGGAACAAAAGTACTTAAATTCCAACAAATCTTAATGAAATAATGGTTGGAGAAAGTGATTATTTCCAGCATCCAACTTGTGGCATCCACAGGCTGACTCTCTGAAAGAAGTTGGGCAAGTGGAAAGGCTCCTGCTTCCCTGAGAGGAGCTGGACTAGTGGAGAGATTCCAGCTTCCCTGAAAGGAGCTGGGCAAGTGGAAAGGCTCTTGGTTCCCACCAAGCTTCTTGGAGCTTGTTCCTGCTCCCCCAGTGGAAATCACCACCTTCCCTCTCCCTCCACCTGCCAAAGGAGCCTGTTCTGGGATAACAGCTACTATTACTGGGGGAGAAACGAGCCAGGGTGACAGCAAAGTTCATCACAACTTGTGTTGATGAGGCTCTTCTAGGAAAGGGTTAAGTGACAGTATGGATACTCCACCAAGGGAGGTGAACGGGTCAGGGCAGGCAGGTGGGAAGCAGAACCTCATCCAGCATCATTCCATCCACGTGCACATCCACACCCACACCCACACCACCCCCAGGGCACTCACTCATCTGCTCTCACACACAGATTTTAGTGCCACTGGGGCTGCACATCCCAAAATGCAGCACAAGCCCTGGGATTGCTGCCCTCGGGCTGCCCCAGCACAGCCAGGCAAGTGCAGGAGTGAGAGTCCAGCCAGCCCAGCCTCGCTGCAGAGCTGGATTCACCACAGCCTGGAGCACCAGGATGCCCTGAGTAATTCAGGCAGCTCTTTTGTGTTACTACCCTGCTGTGCTGAGATCCAATTCAGGAGCACCCTGTGCCCTCCCTCTTCCTCCCCCTCCTCATCCCCTATATCCTGCCACCCACATCACTAATTTGGGCAACTGTGTTCCAAAATCATCCAGGAGGGTGGGAAAAGAGAGGGAGCAGAGGAAAAGCAAATATAATCCAAACCTCACAGAGTTTTCACAGCTCCTTCTACAGGGAGAAAAGATGAGGAGAGCAATGAAGCAGAAGTGCAGGAGCAAGAAGACCCTGTTAAATCCAAGGAGAACCTCTTAAAGTACCATCAGCTGGTAAAGTGGAACTGCAGCCTCTGCTTTGCTCCTGTCAGGCTGAACGACTCCTCAGAGCTCTCCCTGCTCCATCAGCATCACGGCAGGATCTGGGAAAAGGACGGCAACCCTGGCACTACCAGCGCTGGATTCTCCTCGTTGCTGTTCAGGGCTCATTAACTCATGAATATATATCTGAAATCTCACCTAAGTGAGATATTTCTGGCAGATTCATAAATGCAGGCACAGATGCAATGGGTGTTCCACCTAGTCCCCATCTGGCTGCAGCAGTGATTACAAGCTGGGGAATTTTGGGAGCTATTACAGACCCAGTGGGAGAAGGAACGCCGGCTGGAAACCACACAGAATTTTTCTGGAAACCAAAAATCTCCCTAAAAAGAGGGAGATCTCTGTTAATTAGACAGCCACGGCCACACTCTGAGGAGAGGGGAATATGTGACTGCTCTGTAAAGCGATTAAGGAAAAAAAATCCAGCCTGGAGCTGCTGGAGCAATCAGTGACACTGCCAAATGCTGAGTGAAATGACAGTCAGCAGGAATTCCTTGCAGAAATCTCCTCCTTCTATCACATTTCTCTGCTTGTTCCAATCATATTACAGAACTGCAATTCTGCGAGATTTCTGTCTGCTGTTACAGACCTGGAAACACACACCAAAACCAGCCCTTCCAGCAGGAATTTGTACAGCTTTCTCTGCTCCACCGAGATTGCAGGAAGACAGAGAGAACATTATTCCATTTTCTCCCAAAATGGATTCATTTTCCCTCGAATGGTGCTTTTCACCTAAGCTCATTTCAGCAACTAGGAACCATTTTACCCTGAGCACCGCTGACCTCTCCTCCCCTTCCAGCTCACAGCTCCGAGGAAGCACCTCTTCCCAGGAATAAAAACACCCACGGTACCCATGGGCACCTATGCAAACACCTTACACAAAACCAGTCCAGAACTCCTGATTTTCATCTCTGCCCAGAAATGGAGCCAGTCTCCCACTGGCTTCCCCAGGGTTATGTAATCCCCACACGTGTCCCCGCTTGTACCGAAACTGTGCATTAAAAATCCCAAGGAAAAACCATCAAGCAAGATTACAGAAGGTCAAGAAACCACATCAAATTTGAGCATTTCTTTCAGTTTTTTGGAGCAAGGAATCTATAAAAGCCAAGCATGCAGGGATGTGATGGCAGGGAGCTTTCCAGGAGCGTGTTTCTCCTCTGCAGCCTCTTCTCTATTCACCATACAATTAAAATGCAGGAGGTGAACATCCCAAGAGCAGCAACTTCATTGAGCTGGCTGGGTAACACAAGGCTCTGAAAAGGTTCAAAGGGAAAAGCTCTGCCACTCACAGCAGCTGGAACTTCCCTGGCATCACCCCATCCTTCCCAGCTCCACCAGCCTCCACTCACAGGGCCAAGCCTTTTGTACAGCACTCTCAGTCCTACCTGGCAGGGAGCTCCAGCAGTGAGATCCAGGGAGCTCTGTCAGGGAGATCCCAGGGAGCTCCAGCAGTGAGATCCAGGGAGCTCTGTCAGGGAGATCCCAGGGAGCTCCAGCAGTGAGATCCAGGGAGCTCCAGCAGTGAGATCCAGGGAGCTCTGTCAGGGAGATCCCAGGGAGCTCCAGCAGTGAGATCCAGGGAGCTCTGTCAGGGAGATGCCAGGGAGCTCTGTCTGGCAGGGAGATCCTGGAGAGCTCTGTCTGTCAGGGAGATCCCAGGGAGCTCTGTCTGGCAGGGAGATCCTGGAGAGCTCTGTCTGGCAGGGAGATCCCAGGGAGCTCTGTCTGTCAGGGAGATCCCAGGGAGCTCTGTCTGACAGGGAGATCCCAGGGAGCTCTGTCTGACAGGGAGATCCTGGAGAGCTCTGTCTGTCAGGGAGATCCTGGAGAGCTCTGTCTGGCAGGGAGATCCTGGAGAGCTCTGTCTGACAGGGAGATCCTGGAGAGCTCTGTCTGGCAGGGAGATCCCAGGGAGCTCTGTCTGGCAGGGAGATCCTGGAGAGCTCTGTCTGACAGGGAGATCCTGGAGAGCTCTGTCTGTCAGGGAGATGCCAGGGAGCTCTGTCTGGCAGGGAGATCCTGGAGAGCTCTGTCTGTCAGGGAGATCCCAGGGAGCTCTGTCTGGCAGGGAGATCCCAGGGAGCTCTGTCGGTCAGGGAGATCCTGGAGAGCTCTGTCTGGCAGGGAGATCCCAGGGAGCTCTGTCTGTCAGGGAGATCCTGGAGAGCTCTGTCTGTCAGGGAGATCCCAGGGAGCTCTGTCTGGCAGGGAGATCCTGGAGAGCTCTGTCTGTCAGGGAGATCCCAGGGAGCTCTGTCAGGGAGATCCCAGGGAGCTCTGTCGGTCAGGGAGATCCTGGAGAGCTCTGTCTGGCAGGGAGATCCTGGAGAGCTCTGTCTGTCAGGGAGATCCCAGGGAGCTCTGTCTGTCAGGGAGATCCCAGGGAGCTCTGTCTGGCAGGGAGATCCTGGAGAGCTCTGTCTGTCAGGGAGATCCCAGGGAGCTCTGTCAGGGAGATCCCAGGGAGCTCTGTCGGTCAGGGAGATCCCAGGGAGCTCTGGCCATGAGCCGGCTCAGCGCCGCGTCCTCTCCCTGCATCCATCAGCGAAGCCCACGGCTACATCCCCTCACAGCCACATCCCATCCGTGCCACGCCGGGCTGGCTCCGGAGCTCTTCCTGCCCGTCCCCGCGCAGGCAGAGCCTGAGCTCTTAAAGAGGCAGCATGGGGGGACCTCCGTGGGGTTTGGGACCCGAGCGCTGCAACGCCGCTGCTTCCCCGACTTCCGTGCCGTGCACGCAGAGGAAAAGGGATGGGAGGCAGCAGCATGCTCCTCCTAGCAAGCTGATAGGGGATAATAAATCAAGCCAAGCTTGTAAAGGAAAGGGTAAGGGAAAAATATGAACTCCCCCACAGCACAGAGTGGTTTGGAAAGCTGCACGGCAATGAATGAGGAGTTCAGAAAGCATCAGTGCTCTCTATCAGAAGAATTAAATCTCAGCACAAACTCCTCAGCAGGAAATTTTGCAGCTTGTTTCCCCTCAGCTTTCATCTTGCTACTCCCAAATGTAGCACAACAGACTCCTTTACTTAGCAACTACTTCAGCAATCAATTTTCCCTTCTAAATCAATCCCTCTTTTGACAGATCACGTTTCAGAAGCCTGAGGAAGGAATGCTGGCAAAGCAAACTCCAGCCTTTAGAAGAAAAAACAACAACAAAATCCCAAAGCAAACTTCACCAAGTGATACATTAACTGGGAAAAATGAAAATATATAAGATCAAAACAGTGTCATCATCTCTCCATGCTGAAATGTGACAACCAAACTGACTTCTTCCAAGGAAAAATAGAATTCAGGTTACAAAGCAAGTAACTCCAAACTTAGGGAAAGGCAGGATTGATGTTGCCTGGGTGACCATAATTCAATCCTCCTGTGTATCTGCAGAATCCAGCCCCTAATTACAGAAGCCCACGCTGATTTCCCCCATTCCCTGTCACCTCCACGTTTTCAGCTCTTACAGGACTCGAGCACCCTGACCCTTCACAGCTGAGCTGCTCTTGCTCATAACAGATGAGAGATAATTAATATTACAAAAATCAAGACCAACAAAACTCAAGGACTTTGGAAAACATTTAAAGACCCCACCTAATAAAATGCCTACCCTCCCTAACCATCCCCTGCCTCCATCCAATGACATATCCCATCTCCCTTCCTTGAAGAGATTGCATTTTATTTTAGGGTGAGTTTGGGTGGGGTTTTTTGTCTGTTCAAGGGTTTTTTTGCTCGTGGATTCCCAACAAGGGGATCAGGCCTTTTGGCTGTCACTTTAGGAATGAGGTAGCCTCTGTATGAAAAGAGTGCTTTTATTTCCGTTTTCTCAGCTGGATGCAACTGCTCTTGCACAATGTGATGGGATGTCAAAACAAAGCACAGCTCTGAGCCCTGACTATACCACAGGTCAAGCTCCAGTGAGGCACTGGTGTTTCAGTGTTTGGTGTTTATTGTTACTATACCAGGGAAAAACAAGTACAACTTTTTGCTGGCATGAGCACTCAGGAATACGGTCATGGTTAAGAGCTGCAGGTGAGGAATTCCTTAAAAGCCCATGGCAGCTTTACACCAATAATTAATTCTGATCTAAGGACTGTTTCTGGCAAGTCAAATGTTTTAAAAACAAAGGAACACAATAAAAAGTGTTTGCAAAGTGGCAAAAATGGGGTTCATGGTTTAAAAGTACTGAGATTTTTAATAGAGCAGTACATCATCCCTGTCAAGAGTCGCAAACCTTCAGGGTCTGCCACTTTCCAGAACAACTTATCCCCAGAAGGATCCAATGGCAAAAGCCATTATTAAGCTTGTTTCAACATTTTATGGCCCAGTATAAAGCTCCTTGGTGCCACATGTGTAGTCAGTATTCACAGCCCAACTGCCATTTATCAGACATATAAATTTTAAGTGGATCAATGAAGTGTTTGTACAAACAACCTCTTTAATCCTTCATGTGTTTTGTGTATTAAACTGCATCACTGAACTCTCTTTAAATTCTTGTTTATGGGCTATTTTATACTTGGAACAAAACCTTAAATAAGGTATTTATCTTCTCCTTTTGTACCAGAAATACACTTACATAAATATTGTTGATGTTTCACCACTCCTTTATTGCCTTGCTCAAAATCCCTGACTGCAGGACTCGCTCCTTGCTCCCCAGCTGAACTCTGAGATGATAACTGGAAGTTATCATCCTATCCATCCCTCTGCATTAAGTGCTCCTCATTAAATCATCCTCCCCAAGCTCTGGATCCAAATGTTACAGCGAGGCTTTCCCTGCTTATCCCATGCTCTAAATGAACACTCTCCTTGTAACAAAACTTGCCTCGAAATACATCTTGAGCTTTTTACCTAATTATGTGTCATTAAATCTCAGCATCAGCTTCCAAATAATCCCGAACGCTGCCTTTCCCTGCTGTCTGCCACACAATGCACCGGGCTGAATGGGAACAGGGAGAGCTTTCCAAAGAGAAGGGGCACACAAATCCTGATGAACCTCAACGCCTGTCGGAAAACAAGCTTTCCAGGGCTGAAAACTGCAGCTTGAAAGGAAAATGTGCCCTTCAAAAGCTCACTGAACAGCATGCTGTCCCCCTCCTGCCCCCAGCATCCTGCCGCTGTTCAGATTCCTGCTCCTCTCCCTTCGGGAGTCCCTCCACGTTTCAGGAATCTGCGGATGCGGGCGTTGGCACGTCCGAGTGTGCGGCTCAAGTTCAGGGGCAGAGCCCACCTGGCACATCCCCAGCCCTTCTGTCTGAGCAGCCTCTGCAGCAGCCACAGCCACAGTGCATGTCCTGTTTGTACCCGAGCACATCTCCAAATCCTCCAACTTACATCCCTTTAAATATCCATTCCACAAAATACCCCAGGATCCCAGACTGGTTTGGGTTCTGCAGGTTCTCACAGCTCATCCAGTCCCACCCCTGCCACGGGCAGGGACACCTTCCATTATCCCAGGTCACTTCCAAGCTCCATCCAACCTGGCCTTGGACACTTCCAGGGATGAAGTAGCCACAGCTGCTCTGGGCACCCTGTGCCAGGGCCTGCCCACCCTCACAAGGAAGAGTTTCTGCCCAGCATCCCATCTATCCCTGCCCTCTGGCAGTGGGAAGCCATTCCCCTTTGTCCTCGCAGTATCTGCCTGCATAAAAAGCCCCTTTCCCCTCATCCTTTCCCTTCCATCTTTGGTCCATGTGTGATAACCTCACAGTCAAGCCAAACGGGAATGCCAAAGGAAACTGGGGGCTAGGGGGAAGGTAACAGAAAAAAAATCCCTTTGTTGCAAATTATCCGTACTCCCAGCATCCCACTGATTCCATGATGCTTTCAAACACAAACCAGCAATATTGGGAGCACCAGCTGCAATAGTTCCACCTGCAGACAAGCACCTAATTAGCCAGAGCTCATTACTTCCAGGCTCAGTTTTGCATCTCTAAATTACCCAGCACTGAGACAGCTCACCCGCACTAAATCACCCCAGACCTCGCCTCACCCCGCGCGTCTCCTGCCGGCACAGAGCTCCCGGGGGCTGGCAAGACCCACACGCGAGCCAACGCCACAAAACCCCAATCAATTCTTCTGCCCAATACAAATGTGTTTCTAAGGGCAACCTGATTTTGTTAGTTCATCTCTGTCTCCCTCCACTGCAACCTCAGCACGGAGGCAAACTGGCTATTTTCAGCTGAGATCGGGAAAGGTTGTTTGGGGTGGAAAAAACTGTGTCTAAACCCTGCTAATCCTGCTGGGATTTTCCTTGAGGCGGGGTGTTGGTGGGTGGGGGACGCGTCTGGAGGTTACGCACAGAATACTTCTGTAACTTTGAACTTTGAGGTGTATTTTCAATGCTCCCAGAAGTGTTCACAGCACAGCCTGGATAAGGTTAAATCCAGGTTTCAACCCAGCTGTGAAATATTAGTAATTACCAGTATAAAGCCACAGAGGCTCCATGGGTCGTGCCTGTGTCAGCTCAGGTAACAAGGTGAAAAATGTGGCAGGAGAGCATCTCTTGCTCAGCTACAGACAACTTCTCACCAGCTGACTTGTCCTCTTTCCTCCATAAAACACCAGCTACTTCCATTTTTTTTTTCCAATTCGCATTTTATTCTCAAAATACATGGACTCTTCTAAAAAATTAAAAAGTCAATACATCTCATCAGCTCCCTTCAGCTGGAAATCATGGCATTGCCACGGAGAGGCAACGGTATCACAGGGAATGGTGCCAATGAAGCCTTAAAATTCCATTAATTTTAGGAGGGTTATTTATGATTGTACTTGTCCATGTTAATTGAAACTCCCATTAGGCTGCAGAAAACAGGCAATGCTCAGGAGCCTGGAGCAGCCCTATTTGTCTTCCGACAGACCCTGCTGCTCTGAGTGATTCCTCATGGATCTCTAGCCACAACCCCAGGACAGGCACCTTATAAAGAGCCCAAAATATTAAGGTGGCGGGAAAAGGCTCAACAAGGTGAGCTCTGGAGACTCCAGCCGAATTCTGGAAAATCAGCTCTAAGTAGCAGGGGACTATGGTGGACCAACATCCCATGGAGATATTCCAGATGAGGCCTGAACTCCAAAATGCACCCAATAAATTGGAAAAACAGAGCTGTGTTACACTGGCAGCATGCACACCCAGCCAGCTCAGAACAGCTTGGCCCCAAAAACAGCCCTCAAGTCCCAGGCAGGGCAATGCCAGGAAGTTGGGCTCATGCCATGTGATATAGGGCTAATTACCTCCTAAAATTCCATGAAATGACTATGGATCTCTGCTGGAGCTGTGCTGCTCTCAGCAATGATTAAGCTTTTCTTTGCTTTCTGCCCAAGGAGAGAGCCAAGGCGTGGGAATGAAGGATTTTGGTGCTGCTGCTCTTTACATTCATATATTAAAGGCAAACCTGGATTTTTGTTTGTCATCTTAAGGTGTACACCAAGACATCATTTCCTTACTTCTTAGAACAAGTACCAAGTGATCAAAACACAGAGTCAGAGCAGTCAGAGTGTGTTTGTAAGGATCCTACAATGTGTAAATGCACTTTTACAGGTGATTCACAGGTATATAAAGCAGGGAAAGAAAATCTGCATTTCCCTGTTGTTATTTCAGAGGAGCTGCATGTTCCCAGGCACCAGCCATGTGTGGGGGAATAAATCACATCCAATATGCCCTAGGTAAGATCTTTTTCACCCTGCTAACAAAGTTGGGTTCTTGGAGAACCCATTTCAAGCTGTCTGGGAGGTCTGTGGGTCAAGAAACCATTGAGGTTTCCAAAACAGTAGGACAATGGGAAAGGAAATCATAGAATGGGTTGGGTTGGAAGGGACCTTAAAGATCACCCAGTTTCACACCCTGCCATGGGCAGGGACACTTCCACTATCCCAGGTTGCTCCAAGCTCCATCCAACCTGGCCCTGGACACTGCCAGGGATGGGGCAGCCACAGCAACCTGTGCCAGGGCCATGCCACCCTCACATGGTAGAATTTCTTCTCTATATCTAACCTGAATGTTTCCTCTTTCAGTTTGAACCCATAACTCCTTATCCCTATAGTTATCCTTATCACTACAGTTCCTGATGAAATTTTAAGCTCTTCCCTCCTTACGACACAGCAACTTCCCATTACTCAGTCCCTCCTCTCAAACCTTTCATTCTGCCTTTTAAAACTCCAAATCCAGCCCTTGCTTCCTTTCAGGGGATGAGCTGATTGGGAAAGAAAGCAACTGCAGCAGCTGGATGCTCTCAGACCTATCCCTAGGCAATTCCTAGCAGAATTGCCTAGACAAGCCTCTGCTCCCAAAGGTCCTGAGGGCAAGGGCACCCATGGCACCTAGAAGTTGTCAGGTGGCATCAGAGGAAAATTACTGTCAGGAAGGTGTAAACCAAAGGGCAGGATCCTGCAGGCAGGGACCGAGAGGAGATGGAGGATTAAGCTGTCACCTGGGGGAAGGCTGCCCCATAAAATGCTCCTGGTGTAGATTCCCTAAGCACATCCCTGCACAGGACTGTGGGGATGCAGTAACCCCAGAGGCAGCTGCTGAGGCAGATCTGAACATAACCTAGTGATCCTAAACATTAGAATCGTGGACTCATGAAGGTTGGAAGAGTCCCCCAAGATCACGGAGTCCAACCATTAAGCCAGCACTGTCATGTTCACCATTAACCATGTCCCCAAGTGCCACATCCACACATTTTTTGAACACTTCCAGAACTGGGGACTCCACCACTGCACTGCACAGCCTGTGCCAGTGCCTGACCACCCTCTCAGCGAAGAGATTTTCCCAGTATCCAACCTGAACTTCCCCTGGTTTTCTCTCATCCTATCCCTTGTTCTCTGGGAACAGAGTCTGACTCCCCCTGTGGCTGCACCCTCCTGTCAGGGAGTTCTGGAGAGCCAGAAGGTCATCCCTGAGCCTCTTTTTCTCAAAGAAAACTAAACTACTGAATCAGATGCCTTTCCAGAGTGTTTTTGCACTCCCAAATGAGAACCAAGCAGATCCCCCTTGAGAAATAATTTTCCTTACTGTGTCCAGTTCTGGCTCCTCAGTTTGAGAAGGACATTGAGACACTTGAGCACATCCAGAGAAGGGCAACGAGGCTGGAGAGGGGCTTGGAACACAAGCCCTGTGAGGAACGACTGAGGGAGCTGGGGGTGCTCAGCCTGGAGAAAAGGAGACTCAGGGGTGGCTCACCACTCTCTACAACTCCCTGAAAGGTGGCTGTGCTCAGGTGGGGTTGGTCTCTTTCTCCATGCAGCACTGACAGAACCAGAGGACACAGCCTTAAGCTGTGCCAAGGGAAATACAGGTTGGATATTAGGAAAAGTTTTTACAGAAAGAGTGAAAAAGTACTGGAATGGTCTCCCTGGGGAGGTGGTGGAGTCACCATCCCTGAAGGTGTTTAAAACAAGACTGGATGTGGCACTCAGTGCCATGGCTTAGTTGAGGTGTTGGGGCTGGGTTGGACTCGATGATTTTAAGGTCTCTTCCAACCTGGTGATTCTGTGATTCCCATAGGAGACGGTAACAGTCTAAACCTTCAGCACCTGAATTCACAGCATGAGAACCACCAGCTTCACAAATCAGGCAAGTCTGGGAGGATGGAGGTTTGATGGGACTGGGAAAGGAGGAGCATGTACACACCCTCAGGAACGAGCTGAAGCAGTGCTGTGCTATACCATAACCACGTATCTACCTAAGCAATGCTCTGACTGGAGGCCACAAGGGGGGTTTTGAAGATGCTGTTCCCCACCCCACATGTGCATCCCTTCTAGGAGCACAACCCACTAGGAAAGCAGCAGCTCACTCATCTGGAAGCACAGGGGATAAGAAGACCTCAGAAAGAGAAAGGTAATAACAAACAGCTTTTAGTTTTGCCCTTCCCAGTTACAGCAAAGCCACCAAGCCATCCTTGGTGCACCATCCTCCAGGGGCTGACCAGACTTGACCACACCAGCAATGAATAATCTGAAGGCTGAAAATACAGATACAAATGTTAAAATCATCCAAACTGAGTAAGTAACAGGCTTTCAGTTGACCAGAGACAGTGACATTTATCTACAATTATTCTTGTAGTTGGCAGCAGCTGCTCACCTTCTGTGCTCTGAGACAACCCAAACATCTGCACGTTCTCACAAAGGCAGGAGGTCTCCTATAGAAAATGCTAGAGGGGCAGCAGTTCCTGGCTTGGCTGCTCCAGACTGGGCTTGGAGCAACCTGGGACACTGGAAGGTGTCCTTGCCTGTGGCAGGGGGTGGCACTGGATGAGATTTAAGATCCCTCCCAGCCCAAACTATTCTGGGCTTCTATATAACCCATGAACTTGATTTTAACAGGAGAAACATTCATGATTCCTGATGAAGAAGCTTTTTCAGACATTCTCACATCCCAAAATAATTAGCATTTTAGTGGCAGTTCACAAGCCTAAATAGTTCAGCCGATTCTTTTAATTAGAAGATTTTTATGCAACTATTGCACCCCTGCTATTCCCTGAAACAAGACAAAGCTCTGAAGCTCCCCTGCCACCAAAATACTTATTTTTGTGGCCCTGACAAAAACAACATCCCTTTTAGTGTCAGCCAGCAGACTGCCTACCTCTACAACACCACCTCACCTTGCTGCCCTTCCAACACAAAAAATTCTCATCTGTCTACTCAAGTAAAATGAATGCAATAAATAACATTAATTCTAATAATAACAACAATAATAATAATTTATTGTGCAAGTGACTGAAGTCAGTGGCAGTTACTATTTTACACAGCTTTTACATTGCACATCTTATGCTTTCAAAACACAAGGGACAATTCTGGATCAGAACCAGAAAAAGCTGGGAAAAAGCCCAAGTCCTCCATCCTGCAATTCCTCCATCCATCCATGCCTGGGTGGCCAGGTAGGGAAAGAAACAGACACTTCAGTGGTGCTGCAAGCTGTAGATCTAAAAGCTGATCTTCCCCTTGCACCCTCCACCTCAGTGGAGTGCTGTTTTGAAACCTTCTGGAGCACTGTTAATTAGAGGGGCAAGGGGGCATAATTCCAGGTCATGGGGTAGCCCCAGTGTCCCTGGGAAAAGGGAAGAAAACCAAGGCATGGCTCCCTGAGGAGCTTCCATGGGATCCTAAACCTACCCTCCTGCCAAACACTGGCATCCACACCTTCTGCACGCTGCCTCAGCAAGGAATAATGTTCCTCAGAAAGGACTAAGCATCACAAGATTCATTGGTGAACCAGCTCAGCCTGGTGATTCAAGAGAAAACTATTTTTTTAGCTTGGCTGGGTGAAGTTTTCCATGGATTCTGTGAACTGATTTAAATCACCAAACACTCACATGATCATCACATCTGAGACCAGTCAGCAAAGGCAGATCACCCTTCCCACTGCAGCTCAGAGGGACATCTCTAATCCCAACATGAAACCACATCCATGAAAGCACTCCCAGAACACCCTAAAACTCACACTGTGAACCAGAGGCTGGTGCCTTTCTCAGCCGGGCAGGGCTCCCGGTCCTGCTCTGTGGCTTTGCCTCCTTTGCATTCCAACGGAGGGACTGGGTATGGCTACACACCAGGCTCTTCCTACACACTAGCTCTTCCCTTCTCCTTGTGTTTCCACACCTCCGCTACAGTCACAGTCGTGTTGGAGCCGGGAGAACGCCCTGAGGGACCAAAGTAGATTTTGAAGCTATGAGAAAGGAAGTAAAGCAATGGGTATGTTCACAGCAGCTGGAGTCACAAGGAGCCCTGTGATTCTCCAGGATTATTTTAGTTCTTCATGTGAGATGGCAGAGAGGTGAATCTTGGTAGGATGCAGCTTATTCCTGAGGGATGGGGTCTGTCTAGGTGAAGGGAAGTGGTGCAGAGCAAATGAGTGAGAACCAACGCAACACCACAAGGACCACTTGAGCCTCAAGGTAATTCAGGCCTTAGGACAGGACACAAAACTTGTCATGCATTTACCAAAGAAAAAATAAGGACATGGGGAAAGCAACACTTCATCTGAGAACAGATTTCCCACTACTTCCCTTCAACACTGAGATTGTTCTCTATGCTACCAACTGATTTGAAGTCTTCTAATTCTTTAATGAGCAGTTCATTTCAGTGCCATTAGTTCATTAGCACACTGAAGCTTTCAGATGTTTTACATACCACCTTGAACGTGTCAACTCTTGCCTCCTCTGGAAAGTCACTTTGGGAAGGGCACCCTTCCATATGGAGCTGTGTGCAGCAGTGCACAACCCCATCCCATTCTGTGGAACAGATCCAAATCCTGCAGCTCCACCCCAGCGAATGCTCCAGTATTGTTTAAAAACATCAACCGAATGCTACGGTCACAAGCCAAGCTGCGATGGATATTTAGGATCTGTCCCTGCACAGCCCCCTGACCAAACAGCAGTGCAGTATGACCCAAGTGATGACTGTAACACAGGAGGGGGGTTGGAAGGGAGAATTCCAAGGGAAGACAAGTTTATGCAGGGGTCAGCTGCAATTCCACATCATCTGCCAGGCGAGGGGCTTTGCATTGTTCCTTTTTCTGCTTTAGGGATTAAGCGCCGTGAGGAAGGAGATCACCAGCACTGGGAACAGGGAGCAAGGAGAGATCACAGACAGGGTCCAGGCTGGAGCTCATGATTTATCCCAGCTCCTACCTCTTACTGTACTGGTGGGAACAATATTTATAGGAAGGGACACTAAATGGAGCACTGAGCACTAATTTACATCCAGGGAATCTTTTCAATGGACATGAAAAGCAAAAAAGAGTCAACACTGGAAAAAAGTAAAATCAAGGAATCTACCATTGAAATCTAGGCATAAAGGCCTTGTAATTAAAAATATGGGGCACTCCCAGCTGGCACAAGGAGCTACAGGGCACTTGTCTCTATGTAGGCAGTTCCCTCCAGCCATCTGAGGACTTCAAAGCAGAAGGGAGGAGAGTGAGGAGGCGACCACTTGTGCTTATCTATAAAGTTCTTCAGCAAAAATTCATGCAGGTTTTAGCCTAATGAAACTTGAGACAGAAGGCTGACACCCTCCCTCATCCCTGTACAAGGAAACCAGGAGATCATTGTCATTTAGCCTTCCTCCATATGAGAATTATGCCCAGAAGCTGCTGAACATCCACAGCACCAAACCTGTGGCTGCTCCCAAGCTCGAGTCCAACATAAATCCATATATAATCTACCTATATAATAAAAGTGACCAAGGGATCAGAGTTTTTAAAATACCCCATAATACCAGAGATATGTGGCTACTACTCAGCCAGCTTCCTCTTTTTTGTGTTAATTTCATATGAAGGTCCTCAGAGGAAGCAATGCTGGTATTGGAGAACAAACTGCTTATTAAGGAAGGAGTTTCCAGCTTGTGCTACTTCAGCGCAGGAAGTTTTCTGGCACAGCTTGAGAAAGAGCAATTTAGCAGCAGCTTGTGCAACTGGCTGCACTCTGCTCTAAACTGATGAAGTGGTGGTGTTATCTGGGATACTGGGCCCTTGCCTTCCTTAGCTCGAGGGGGTCCCTCGAGGTGGGAGCCAGCTCTGAGGCCTGGGATCCCAAGGAGCAGCTTACCAGCACTAACACAGGGGGCAGCCATCAGGAAAGCTGCCAGGACAGGGGCAATTACACCAGGAGCTCCCTCGGAGAACCACAGAACAGGGACAAAGATCACCAGGAAGCATTCTGGGGCGTTCGTCCTCAGTGCAGCGAGCAACCGTATCCGTCACTAGAGGGGTCAGGCACACAGATGTCCACACCATCATGGGAAATCTCCATGCTGGAGGTGGAAGGTTTATGCCTGTTTTATTGGAGATATTAAAGCCTCTGAAATTCAGGAACAGTTAAAGAATCCCTATGCTGCACAGCAAAAAATACAGAGCAATGTAGATTTTTAAGCAGATTTAACTGAAAACAATTTTCCTGGATGCCCGAAGCACCACATGTGGCTTTTCCAACAGTTATCACATCCCTATCAGCATAAAGAGCTCTCATCCTGTAATCCTCTGTAATGCTTCAAGACAAAAAGTATCCCGCCCTTCCCATTTCTCCTGAGTCATCTCACTCTTCATGCTCCTCTATTTTCCCAGCAAATGCCAAGGTCACTAAGATTTTCCTGGGCAAACAGTGTCATTTGATGGCACAAGAACTCAGGTGTAAGAACCTCTTACGCAACCGAGTGGCTTTAACGTAAGCCAGGAGTATCCGAGGTCAGTGCTCACCTGGGCGGCATAAACACAGCCCTGATTTTCCAGGGGAGGAAAAGCTCCTCTGGATAGACAGCAGCCCAGTACCCCCCCATTTCCAGTGCAGTTATGCTGCAGTAAAGCAACTTTTCATTTCCCTAGACATTGCTGAAGTATATACCTTAAGGATTGTACAGGAACAGCAATTCAGGAGCATTTATAAGGTTTGCATCCAAGTTTGGACAAAGTCCTACCTGTATATTTGCATTATATCCAATAACAGGGATGGATTTATGACTTTTCCACCTGTGATTACAACCCAATATCCCTTTAAAAAAATAAAGTAGGGGCTAATCACAAATACCTGCAGCATTTTTGCCCCAATTCTGCCAGCAGAAGTTTCACCAACCATATCCTTGGATTGATGTACAATTCTGTACCTGTTATGTAACATCACCTGACATTTCCTGCAATTGGTGCTGAGTATGTGCACAGTCAGATCTGCACCCCTGAATACTCCAATCCCCCAAAATCATCACATTTTTAGCAACAAATTATCAGAATGCAGAAAACCCCCCAAAACCTAACTCCCTCAAAGCCAGGCAAATTCACATTTAATCTAAAGCACTTTGGTGTCTCTTTGGCTGAGTATGTTTACTTAAAAAAGGAATTTTTAAGGACCTGTAGAAAAAGAGTTTGCAAAACTGCAGAGATAACTGAGTTTTCCTTTAAGGAAAAAGAGAAAACAGATGCTGTAAAATTCCAAAGCATCCAAGCCCAGCTAACCCACAGAGCTCTTCAGAGACCATCCCCATTAATTCAAGTGTGCTGAGCTGAGCTGTTCACAACTTCTCACACACGTTCACTAAATGGATTAACTGACAATACTGACAATGATAGAATCATTTATAGTAAATACACATGTGATTTCAAGATTTACGTAAGAAAATGTCCAAATTTTTATAAACTGCACACACTACCTGTGGATTTTTGTGAGGTTTCTTAGGGTCATGGATCAGAGTTTGCTTGAGAAGTTGCTTCTCCAGTTAAGTGGAATATTAAGCATGCTGCCTCTTCATATTTTAAATACAACCAAGTGATTGTATCCACGTCCTGTAATGTGTTCCTCCATATTTAAGAGCACACAGCCAAGAGAAAGCATTTTGCAAGGTCAGCTATTTCATCAGCCATCGTTACTTTTACACAACACACTTTTTTCCCTTTCATCCCATGGGTTATTAATCTTTCCCCTATTCCGATACACCCAACGGCACTCTTGAAGGGGAAACCCAACTGGAAATCCCCAGCAGAAGCTCCACATCTTGAATGCCAATTCATTTAATCACACTTGCTAAAGCCCGAAGTACCTGGCCTTGGCTACATAAAAAGGCTTTTTCCTCTGGCTGTTTAAGCGGACACTTCCATTTGGGTTGACTCACACCCAACGTGCCCAGAGACACTCCTGAACCACCACGGTGACCCAACACAAGGCCTTTTGTAAAAACAAGAAATCAAAAAGCTTTAGGGAGGGCAAGTGAGGATCTGTGCAGATAAAGGACAGAGAAGGCTGTTTTCCAAGCAGGAGAAGTTGCTCAGCCAGGTGGGTAAATGTAATCCTAATCTGTACCTTGCAGTGACAGGGCCCTGCGGCAGCGGGAAGCACATCATGGAATGGAGGGCAGAGGGGAAAAGCCCACATGGCACTGCTCTAAAGACCATCTCTGCCACAGGTCAGGTGAGGTGAGCTGCTGCCACAGCACCCAGGGAAAAGCCAACACATATAAACACTGGCTGATATGCACCATGGCAAATCCCAAAGCAATCAGTGCATGATCCCAGACAGCTGGGAGTTACCTTCTGCTATTTACTAGAAAATAAATTCCGTGTTATGACAGAGAAAAGTATCCTGAGAAAGAAAAATCCTTTAGGAATCTCCTCCTAACTGAAGGGATTGGGGTAGTGAAACTTTGACTGGTTTTGTTGCTTCCATGGTTAAAAAACCCTCTACCTGAGGGAAGCCTTATCCCACTCAAACATACCCTACAGGCTTCATCCTCTCCCGTTTCCTTAAAGGAAGAGCTGATACACATCCAGGAAAGCAGGGGCTCTTGAATGGAAAAATCTGAGCACTCTTCAGGACCCTCCGAGTGGCATTGGGAACCTGAGATGAGCTGAGCTATGGAAACACCCACACGAGGCCGTTTACTGCATGGCAGGCACCAAGCTGGGGCCAGTGGCTGAGGGCAGAAGGAAACACTGAGGCACAGAACAGTGCTTGAGCAAAAAAAGTTACAATTTCACCATGCAGCTCCTATGAAATAGTGAAGAATTAATTTTATTATGGATAAACCGATTGCCACTTTGATTATTTTCATTTTATGTCACTTGGCCTGATCTGCTACTTTGGAAGGAGTTGCTGAAATCAAGACTGAACAATCAGCTTTCGCATGTTTTCCCAGCTCCTGGGTCTCTCGTGCTCTTGCTGCAGAAGGACAGGGACTCCCATATGAGCAAGAGTTAATAATAATCATGATCATCATCATCATCATCATCATCATCGCATTTTTTCCTTCAGTGGCATTAACCCCCTTGGCTCTGGCCATCAGAAGAAGAGCCCTTGACTCCAGAACAGAGTTTCTGTTTCATGACGTCTGCAAGAGCATCAGAACCGGTCTGTGAGTAGCAGCTGTGATGTGTCTGCCTCTGATTCCAGCTGATCCACACGGGAGCCAAGGTCCCACCTGGAGCTTCCATGCAGCCCTGGAGCACCTCTCTCCCCTGTTCCCAGCTGACCCTGAAGCACAGTGACCATCAGCACCCCTCAGACACTATTTCACAATTTTTGCAAGCACAGGGACATCTCCTCTGTAACCTCCTGGAGGTGGAGCAGGAGGAACAAGGCACTTCAGAACTTCCCAAAACTGCCACAGCAAGAACAGTGAGAAACAGGGTTTGAAAGCCAAGCTGAGCGAGCATTTGGTTTGCTCTCCTCACAGAGCAGTTCCTGCCCTCGCTCCTCCTCCATCATGAACCAAGCGACAACCAAGGCTGGGTTGAACACCACCACTGCTCCACCCAGCTCACTCCAGTCTCCACTGTGGAGCAGAGAATCCCCCAAGACAGCCTTCACATCCTGCCCTAAGGAACTCTGGTGAAGGGCCTGGAGTGCCAGGACAAAGGGGAACGGCTTCACACTGCCAGAGGACAGGGTTAGATTGGATATGGGGAAGAAATCCTTCCCTGGGAGGGAAGGAAGGCCCTGGCTCAGGTTACCCAGAGAAGCTGTGACTGCCCCATCCCTGGAAGTGCTCAAGACCAGGCTGGACCAGGCTTGGAGCAACCTGGGGTAGTGGAAGTTGTCCCTCCCTATAGGATGAGCTTTAAGGGCCCTTCCAACCCAAACCAGAAGCCACTGCATTCTGCATATCTGAAGCCTGATGATTTTTAACACTGCTCAGCCTCCAAGAATGAGGCGTGTACATGGATTTGGGAGCAATCCCATGGAACGTGGCAATGCTTTGTTGCCTGAATTAAAAGTCTCAGCACTGAGCCTGGCACTTACACACTTTGCAGGGTGATTGAAGAGAGCAATAATGACTCTTTGCTCATCCCCAGGGGCAGAAGAGCCCAGTGGGATCCTGCCTTCCCCTCATGGCCTGGGGCCTCCCAGTCACTGAATGAAGCACTCCTGAGCCAGCCTGCACCAGCTTCCGGGACTCAGGCTCTTCAATGCCTCCTTTGAGCAGGGACAGCTGACTTGCTCTTTCTTTGGAGAGATGTGGGTGATGGTAGAGCTAAGAAATGGATATTTATGGCATTTGGGAAGAAAAAAAAAAAGAAATCTGGGGTTCTCGTCCCCCCAAAAGCTTTTGAAATCCAGTAACTACTTAGTAAAAGGAGCAAACAGAATTGCCGGATTTTCCTCAAGCGTCTGAATTGTGGTTCCCTACCCCACTCCCCACACTGATTTTGGTACAAGGTCATGACAAATTATCCGTATCCCCACAGATTAAATCTCCATGTACCTATTTCCAATGATGCTCAGACTTTCAAAGGAAAAAACCCAACAATGTAAACGGACCTCAAGAGGACAAATACCTGAAACAGAACCATGTGCATGAAAAGTACTGTGACAATTAGTAAGAGGGTGTCAAAAAGCAGGTTAGTACCTATTGCCTAGTACAAGAGCTGGAGCTGAAAACACACTGATGGGAGGGGAACTTCAGGAAGAGAATGGAAGGACCCAAACAAAAAGGAGTTGATCCAATTCCCTCAAAGCCCAGCAGCTGGGTGTAAATGCGGCCACTCTCAGTACAAGCCCCACAGTAAAACAAAGGAGCAGCTCCTCTTGTCACTGACTCATCTCCTGCATTCCATGCCAGGGAAACAGAAAAGCTTTCTCCAAGATGAGCCCAAATCGGAAAGGGACCACTGCCCCAGCTCCTGTGGCATTTTCATCACCCCCAAGTCAAACAGACACATTTAATACACCGGGTTCCTCTGCTCCAGAGGCCTCTGCGGGTGCGTCTGCCAGGTCAGCTAAGCCAGGGTAACAGGCATGCAATGGGATTTTGTGTTTCTGGACAGCAAAAGCTTAAGGGACTGAAACAGGGATTGTGCCTTCCCATGGCTGACAGAGGGACAAACTCATATACTTTAGAGGATCAAGCATCACACAAGTGTGGTCAAGACCCCTCCTAACTACACTGCATCAATCCCATCCCAGCCATCTCAGATCTGCTCCCTACCACCACACCCTGACCACACTCCCACTGTAATTAATTATCTGATTTAAGAGTTCCAGGTGGATGGTTCTGCATTACAAAAATCTCTCTTTACTCAAACCTAATCAAACTGAGGCTGAGCACTGGTGTAGTAAGTCTGGAAGCACAGCCATGTCTGTCTGAGCACAGCACATGCCTGTGGAAATCACCACAAATATTCAGCACTCCAACATCAAAGATAGGCAAAGATGAGCAGTAAAAAGGGCACCCAAGGTCAAAGCCAACACCAGGGCTGCTAAACCCAAGGTTTTTATTAGAGGAAACCTTCCTGAAAGACTTGCAGAGGAAGGTGGCAGATTTCCTCCCAACAGAAAGAGAACCAAGATCTGAAAACCTGCACTTCAGCAGCCGGAACAAAGCCATTGGGTGGATTTGTGCCACAGGTGATGCTGAAACAGACTGTGGTTTGGGTGACTTTGGGGGTAGGGGGGATTAGAAGAGCATTCCTTGCTTCAGTCAGGGCTATGTGTGCCAAAATCCAGCTCATTTGGTCCAGTCCTGAGGTCTAAACCCTCTACCACTGAACCAAGAAGTGTTTTACTTACTGAAGATGCCAAGGACACAAGTAAGTTTTACTTTGTTGGGTAAATTTGGGCATAAATTTTAAATAAATTATTAAGAAAGGACAATTTGAGTGCTGTCTCATGGACACATCTCACACTTTTTAAGCAAAGCAAAGGCCCCAGGGGCTTCAGATTCATTTCCCTTTTGATTTATAAGCCCCTACATTTATTAGCCTTCTGGACATGTGGTGAGGCCCATCCTTCGTACAGGAAACTGGAAGGAATTCAGACAAGGGTTTAGTAAAAGTTCACACTCCCCCTATTGGGCTCCACTACCACACCGGGATTTTACCCCAGGCACTGAGTTCCAAAGCTAAAAAAACCCAAAAAACTAGAGCCAGACCCTCTAACAAGAATAACAGAATTAAGACAATGCTTACCAAGGCATGAGGAGTGTTTGCATTGCGTGGTCGACCAGTTGTGAAGTTGTTTCTGGATAAAGTAATCCCTTCTGAGTAATTAATGAAATATTACTGTCTTTTTTGGTCACAGAATCCCAGAATGGTGTGGGTTGGAAGAGCTCTTAAAGCTCATCCAGTCCCACCCCCTGCCATGGGCAGGGACAGCTTCCACTATCCCAGGTTGCTCAAGCCCTGTCCCACCTGGACTTGGACACTTCCAAGGGATGGAGAGTTCACTCCAGGATGGAGTACACTGCAATCAGACAGATCCACATCCTTCCAGACAGGCAGCCAAGAAACATCAACCTAGGGGATTCTCCCACCTTCCATCCCCATGTTGCTGTACCTATCTGAAGTTGGTTTAATTTATTCAAGACTATGGATCGTCAAGCTTTCAAGTCCTTAAAAATAAATGCACGCAAGGATGAGTACTTTCTGTCGGCGAGGCACGAGCTGGCTGAGAGGGAGTGATGAGCAGTCGTGTCTGGGGTTACTTTTTCCAGCTTGAAAGTGTATGCTCAGCAGCCATCTATTGAAAAGTTTAAGCCATTCTCCATTTGGTGAAGAAAAAAAATCAGTCATGCTCTCTTGACAAGGATTTCTTCCATGACTCGCTCACGCCCCTCCATGTGTCTGAACGCTGGTTTTCTCCCTGTTTGTCACATATCCACTACAGAGGGTTCTGCTATCCTTTAAAAGGTGCGGAGATACAGCCTCACTCCTCCCAGCTCCACAATTTGTGTTCCAGTCAGGGCAATGGTAACCAAAGACGACACAGCTTTACATTGCTATCAAAAATTGGTTCAGAATACCAAAACTCCAACTATTTCTAGAAGAAATGGCTTCACTGAGGTGCTCTGAATCCTGCAACAGCCTCTGTGGTCATCTCTCAACTGCTGACACTACCTCATTTGCACAATCAAATTCATCCCTGTCCTGTTCTCCCAGTTTGTTTCACCCAACAGTGCATTTGATTTTGGGGCACAAGCCCTCCAAAACCAGCCCATCTTCAGGATAAGAAACAACCATTCCCCCTCCATCCTCACTCCCAGTAGCATTTAGATTTATTTTTGCATGCCTGCTATGCACCAGTCCTCTCAATCAGCTGCTTCCTAACAGTTTATTTCCAGGAATTAATTCCATAGTGATGTCTCATAACGATCAGAGAGCACCTACCAGCACCTCTCAGGTTTATTACCATGGAATTGGAAAAGTAGCTTTGCTTTTGGTCTTCTCTGTGCACTGGTAGGAAATGCTGACCTAGGAGATTCTCCCACCTTCCATCTCCATGTGGCTGTATCTATCTGAAGTTGGTTTAATTTATTTAAGACTATGGATCTTCAAACCTTAAAGACACTAAAATCACAACCCCCTCACACAACTGAGTCAGTCTGGGGTGATGCCGAGTGAGTTCCCAACTGTTGCACAGCACCTCCCGACTCGGCGCTGCCACTTAGCAGAGCAGCTGTTTTAGTAAGCGCTTACGTCTTCAGCTGCCTAATGCAGTAACAAAATTAAACAGGACAACATGGAGCCTAATCCAGCAGGGTGGGGGAAAGCCAGTTAGCGCTCCCAGGCCCTGGAACAAGGCGCCAGGCTCCGCGCGCAGGCGCTGCCGCTGCCCCGCCACGCTCCGCTCGGGCACGGATTTGCCAGGATCTGTTTACACAATCCACTTTTCCCTGAGAAAGACACGAAAGAAAATACTCTGCAGAGAATCTAAGAGGCAACATGTTCTCTCTGCAGCTTTTTGCAACTTTTCCTGCAAACTGAGCAAACAAAATGAATTCAGAACTATCAGTGCTGCTCCGGAGCTGCATTAACAATGAGTGTGAGGCTGCCTGGAGAGAAAGGGGGGACTGAGCGCATTAACAAAAGCCCAGAGCGCGCTGGCTGTGTCCAAAGCCGGAGCCTGAAAGGCTCCTTTGTCTCTCTGGTCAATGCAAACCCATTCAGTGGCCCATAGACAGCAGAAAGAAAGTGAGGGTGGGAGGAAGAAGAGTCCTGTCTCTTTAGGGGACGTCTCCTCAGCTGCCAGGCTGTGAGGCAGAGCAGGGACTTACATGGACACAGAGCAGTGTTCCAAGCGCCCGCAACCCTGGCATTGTGCGCAACAAATGCCCACTGAGGACATGCTCTGCTCACACCCAACCTTCCTCCACCAAGGGACACACATTCCAGGAACTGGACATCTAGTCCCCAAAAAGCCTCCAAGTGCAATATAAATAGTAAGTTATAGAAAATAACCTCGTTTCTGAGTCTGCTGGCTTTTCTGCAATCCCTTCCTCCCAACAATGAGCTATTGTTCCACTCCTGGGACTGAGGAAATGTTTGTGTTCCTTCTCTGAGTCCTTTACATTTAGAGATTTGCTCCTCATTCCAACATCATTCCCCACTGTGCTAAAAGCACCTGGCCTTTCACAGTTCAAGAGAAAACACATTCAGTATTGACTCCACCAAACAAAACTAACACCCTCTTCCTCGTTTTCTTAGTGCTACCGTAAAACTCAGCAAAGCTCAAGTGCAAACCAAAATATCTACAAATGATCAAAGGAGGAGCGTCCCAGTTGGTACTGGTGTCCCATTTAAACATGGACACATGTGACCACCAGTCTGAAAGGCAGTGATAAAGGTGAGCACCACCTCCAAGGGTCTGATGCTTGCTGGGCATGTTTCTCCTCCCAGATATTGAAGGAAGGGTACACACACTCCTCACCTTGGCCACACAGCTGCCAACACCAGGAAGATCCATGAGGCAAGATCTTCCATCTGGTGAAAGACGTGGCCATCATGGACCTTTTTGTGGCCCACATGTCCCAAGGAACACAAATGCTCTACTGTAGAAACCCAAAGCAATGAATTCATGCTGGGTTACTCCACTTCTCTCCCTAACTGGGCTCTTGCTGCACACGGGAATCTCTGAGCAAAAAGCAAAGTTTGAACCCTCTGTGCTTCAGCAGAGCCAAGGTTTTGATGCAAACATAGACTCTAGGAAGAGATTTCTGCAGAGAGTCTCACCCATGTACAAAAGAAACATTTAAGTAAGCAAAACCAACAGTGTCTATTTCCACTGCTTTAATATTTATCCATCTCTTCACACCAGGCTCATCCTGCCCTAACCAGGGAGCTCCTGCATGTCCCACACACAGGACACACAAACTGGCTCTAAGGCAACTGGCTCCATTTCCCTTCAGCAGCCTGTCTTGGGATAGCCACACAAAAGGCAAAGCTGGCTAAATCCTGTCCTTTCGCACCACCCCATGAGCTAATCCATATGCTGCGTTTAAACTTCACTTTCAGGGACTCCACATCTATTTTTGGAGATGGCCAAGGGGCAAGATATTTCTTTATACAAAGAAGCAAACTAATTTATTTTTGCCTAAAAAACAAGGGGTTTTTAATTGCAATCACAGGAATAACTTCTGCAAGAAAAGCTGGTATGATAAAAACTTTCTTCTCCCTGTGTTGCAGCTGAACTAAAAAGGAGGAAAACCCCGCCACAAGCACAGTTTTAATTAAACTGATTGACAGCCCATTCACACGGGCCACAGCTCGCACAGGATGCCGTTTCCTTTCAGGATTTTTCAATATAGAAAAGACTCCTGCTCTTCACCATTGAGATAAAGATCTTTTAAAGGTGCTGATCTGTTGCTTCATTGGAAAATGAAGGCAGATCTCATTAAAAACAGCCAACTGTGCAAAAAAAGTTACTGTTCTTCAGGCATCCAGAGGGGAAATCCACTCAGAGGGACCAAGCCTGGAGACATCCAAACACACCCCTGGCAGCACAAAGAAGCATTTCAAACACACACACATGCTCGCACTCACACACACACTCCTGCCACTCTCTCCTCCTCCACTGCAGGAGTATTTTTTGCCTCCTTTGTTTCCTCACAGGTGGGGAATGGCAATATAGAGTAGGCAGCTGGGGAAGAGGAACTGACAAACCAAGTCCCTTGCACAGTGAACAGCCATGGAGCCGTGGCTGCTGCAGAAGTGGGAATTTACAGCTGCTCTTGCAGCTCTTTTATTTTTCCCTTTTTTTCGGTCAGGTCCAATACTCTCAAGTCCAATTATCAGAACACCTTCAACGGTGAGAAAAAATAAAGAAGCAGAAAAAAATAGAAAGTTATCCTTGGGGTATAGAAGAAAGTGATTCCTGTGGTTGTCTTGTGCAGGGCCAGAGCTGGACTTGATGATCCTTGCGAGTCCCTTCAAACTCAGGATATTTCATGATGATCTGGCATGAAATCAGGTAATTCTTTGTGCACCCAAAACTCCCGTGAAGGCAGCAGCTGCTACAATACACAAGCTTGAAGCCAAAGTCTAAAGAAATGTGGAAATAGAGAACAAACAAAGAAGAAGTCCCTCAAACACCTATTGCTGATTGGCAATTATTTGGGCTTCCACTGGCAACTCTGGCATGATGAGCAGTGATGGGATGTAAATAGAAAATTCCTTTTCACCTTCCTAAGGCAGAGCTGCTGTGCTGGTCATTGAGAACAAACCCAGAGAGTCAGTTGTATTTATTTATATTTCAAATCACAACATGCACCACACAGCATTAAATACCAACTCCTTACTCCAAAGCTTTAGTGTTGGCACCACAGATAAGAGAACATCAATAATCCGTGGCAAAGTATACCCTGTTTCCAGATAAAGCAAGATGTATTTGTTCTACTTAATTCTGCTTTGTACAGTCCAGATAACACAAGTTTTGAGATGCAATTATGAAATGCCAGCATTTAAAATCAATCTATGATAAAAGTTAAAAGTTGATATAACAACCAAGGGGAATAAAAAACAGTTCTCAAATATGCTACATTGTACACCAAGATGCTGCTTATACCTGAAAATTCATGTGGAACAAAATTAAGACTCAAGAAAAGCCACACAAAAACCTCATTAAGGTTATTAGGGCCACTAGAAGAGCTCCAAGTGTAGATGCCACTGAGCAGGTGGATTTAAGTCCCAACTGTTGGGCTTTCCTGCTTTCAGTACAAACACTGCAGCCGACACTCCAGGCATAAACAGGCTTAAAGGGACAAGAACACAAGCAAAATGTGTTAACCAAATGAGCTTCTTCAAAGCATCATCTGTAGAGGTTTCCTGGTTTTATGTTCTTTGCTTTTACTGAGTGGTAAACTGCAAAGAGGGTGATGTGTGTTTTGGGTATACAGATACTACAATCTCTGTTCACTGATCTCACCCCATTTTGCAGCTGCCTGAGTGAACTCTGAGATTGGGAGGGTGTTAAAATATTGTCCTGTCCCCTGGCACCATGCAAAGTGACTCCAGAAACTGCTTTTCCCATGGAACTGAAAGCCTGCCCTCTGATCCTACCTGCTCCTAAAGCTTACATCAGGCAGCACACCTGAGGCCTCTCGAGAGGACTTTTTCTCATGGGTAACTTCACATCCTGACTGCTCCCACCCTGTGGTTACCCTGACCCAGAAACCCAAACCTCCAAATGGACATCCTCAGCATTGCAAAGGCAAGCCCAGCCTGGGAAAAATGCAGAAAAAAGTCACAATTCCAGCTGACAGATGAACAACTGCTAGCTTGAGGGCACCACATGATGAACCATGCAAGCTTTGGCCTTTTCTGCCCACTGACACTGAAGGTTGTAAAGGGAAATCGATATTATTACTAGACACAACCAAAATGACAATATCATGCAACACCTGGAGCTGATCTTTACTTTTCAGTCCCTAGAAAGACTATTGTGTCACAATTCCCTTGTATCTAAGATGAATTTAGCAAGACAGCTGCTCTGATTCTCTCTGCAGTCAGGACATGTCAAGAAAGTGAGGAAGCTCCTTTAAAATAATCTTGATTCATTCACCTCCCATGCAAGTGACCCCACTTTCTTCCACTCAATCCTTCTGCAACCTGGCTTCTCTGGAACAGCAATGAACAGCAAACAGCCTCAGCTGTTTCACGGAACCACAGACTGATTTGGGTTGGGACGGACCTTAAAGACCATCCAGCCCCAACCCCCTGCCACGGGCAGGGATGTTACTCCCCAGGGCTATGTTTCCACCTCTCCCAGCCTATCACTGTCTCTTAGGCTTTAATCCAGATAAACTTCCTGATTTCCTGAGCTGAAGATAGAAAGTTACAGCAAAGAAACAGCTTTGTTCTCACCTTTAAGCAAGAGAAAATATAATACCCAGTCAAACCTCAGTTACACCACCCTGCAAGATGACAAAGGAAGGCTCTGCAGTGCACCACAGAGGGCCAGGGCCCCGAGCTGGACAAGACCTGCTTCCCTTGAGGCACCCATCAAAAAAACCAACACAGGCAAAAAGTTCAGGACCTCACACTATGACACCAGTGGCAGCAAGGGCAGAGCCTAAACTAAGTGATCAAAAGGTGATGTTTAGTGCCTCACCAAATGTTTCTGAGAATCATGGAACACCCTGAGCTGGAAGGGACCCACAGGATCAGAGTCCGACCCCTGGCCCTGCACAGACACCCCAACAATCCCAGCCTGTCCAAAGGCTCCTGGAGCTCTGGCAGCCTCGGGGCTGGGACCATTCCCTGGGGAGCCTGGGCAGTGCCCAGCACCCTCTGGGGAAGAACCTTTCCTGATCTCCAGCCCAAACCCCCTGGCCCAGCTCCAGCCCTTCCCTGGGTCCTGTCCCTGCTCACACAGAAGAGATCGGAGCTGTGCCTCCACTGCCCCTTGGGAGGAAGCCAAATACAAAAGGAGATAAAGTCCCTCCATCAATAGCAGCTCCATGTTTTTGCTGATATATCTGAGCTGTATTTTGGGTGACAACCCTGAGTGCTGCAGTGGAATCCCCTTGCTCTGATTTGCCAAGCTTTGTCACAACATGTTTACCATGGGATGTAGCTGCCAGTACCAAACTGGAGCAGATCCTCTCTGTCCAACGGCATTTGGATCAGTCTGCCTTCAGAGCCATGGTATGGAAAACCTGGGGAGCAGCACATCCCCATCCCCACCTAAAAATAACTGCATTCCAGGAGTGACAGTCAATTCTAACTCCATTACTCAATCTTGATTAAATCTAACGTTCAGTATATTTCTTAATCAACTTGCCTCAAGTGACTACCTTAAGGTTAATCTCTCAAAGCCTTTTTCAGGGGAGAGAAGATTCTTCTACCATCTGAACACACCAAGGAGCAGGTAGAACATGAAAATTATCACCCACAAAGCTTGTTCTTTCAAAAAATATTTGGCAAAGCACTGTTTTTTTGGGTTTTTTTTTTTTTTTTGTTTTTTGTTTTTTTTTTTTTTGGTCTGTTTCATATAAACACGATGTAAAAAGAAGTTAAAACAAAGTCTCAAAAATGCCCTTCAGCATTTAAAAAGGATCCAAGCTCAGAGGAAAGAGCATTCTGAACAAGGCATTTCACAGTATGGTGCAGCAAAAAAAAAGTCCTTTGGATAATTTTAACTGCATTTATTATTGCTATTAACTACAACAGAAGGGAAAATAAATCCAGTACCTAACAGAGAGATATCTTTACACTGCTTTCCTTGATGAAGTCCTCCTAGAGCAGCCTTTGGCTTCCAAGCATTGGATGAGTGTTAAAAACCATATTTATGTAGGGAACAGTTCAGCAGGGAAATGGTATGCCAGCTCCCAGACCCCTAAGCACGCATGGAGGCACCTCTGCACACTGCAAACCTCCCTCTGGAGACCATGGAATGCAAAGGGGCCGCCAAAAACCCTCCAGCTGCTCAGGAAGGCATTTCTGCCCCAGCTGATAACACTCCCCACAAAGCCAACCACACCCACCCCTGGCCTGGCAGCTCAAAAGTCCTCCCTGACCTGCGACAGTAAAATGATCCTTGCTTGAACCAGTTAAATATGGAAGTGAACAGAATCATGGAATCCCAGAATGGTTTGAGTGGGAAGCAACTCCCGTGCCATGGGCAGGGATACCTTCCATTATCCCAGATTGCTCCAAGCCCCATCCAACCTGGCCCTGGACACTTTCAGGGATCCAGGGGCAGCCACAGCTGCTCTGGACATTGCAGAAGGGTTGGAGGAAAAAGAGATGTACTAGGAAAAATTCCTGGGTCACTTTTTCAAGCAAAGCCACCGACCAAACTAATTTCAACCATCCCTGGGGAAAATGGAAGATGCTCATATGCTCATCCCAGATGGTGGTCAGAACCATCGCTCTCAAAGGAGTCTTCAGAGTGAAGAAACTACATTGTTCAAGAAATGAGGGAAAAGCAGAAATCTCTAATAGGAGACATGAATTCAAAGAAAAACATCACACACACGAAATTCCCAGGCAGTAGCCAAGGAAGGGCCAGGGGAGACAGAGGCAAATCTGACATGAAGCAATATCAGAGTCAGAACTTGTGATGATTATTTCATTTATTGAATTTTCAAGCAGAAAAAAAAAATAACAGTAGTAGTCTCACACTGAACAGTAGCTAAACAAGGCTAAGACAGAGCAAACCTCCTGGTAGATGCTGTAAAAATATCCAAAGCAAGGCTGTGAGCAAGCTGCCTTGATGGAGATGACAAGGAGTGACTGGGAGGAGACAGCCAGGGAGAACAAGCCTTTGATCTCCTGTCCGGCCAGACACACACACACCAGCCTACTCCTTTCTGGAGTAACTTTGGCTTTTGGTCTATTCCAAAAGGAACAGGAATGGTTCTTCAGCTGTTCTCTGCACTTTTGGCTGCATCAGATGCTTGTACACATCTCGTCTGGGAGAAAAAAAGAGGTTTTTTAATAAAATGCCACAGAGCAGACAACACAGCTGAAGCCACACCCATCTTTCACCTTTCCCATTCTGAAATGCAGCTCCAGATACGCAAGTTATTTTCAAATACTCCTGAATTTCAATTATTGAGCTTAAAGAAATTTACATCAAACAGCCAAACCAGGCACTATCTCACACAAACTGAATCACAATCCAACGAAAACGAAGGTCCCTAAATTCAATGTAGCTGTCCCCTGACTAGCAGCTGAAACAGCAGTTTCTGGCCTGATACCAGCTCAGGGAGAGGGAGGCAACCTGATAACCACACTCCGGGTATGGGTTGGGAAGTGCAGAGCCACTGCCACTGCAGCAGAGGACGCCGACTGGGAAACACTCCAGTCCCAACAGCCCACCAGGAAGAGAAAATTGGGATTGTTTGGGGCTTGCTTCCTTCAGAGCAGTTACTTAACACACACACATGGAGTTATTTCTATACCAAGTTTGCCCTGTGCACACATAACCAGGTAAGAGCATTAAAACCACAAGAGCCAAAGCAGACAGGGCCAGGTGACATAACTAAAGAGGCACAAACAGAGGAAGGCAGAGCAGGAGGAAAAGGATCCCATCACAGAGAAAGATTCACAAGCTTTTATCCAGCCCTTATTCAGCTTACAGCCTGGAATAAACTTCTGTGTGGGTATGAGAGCCTACCTTCCCTCATGCTGAATTCACAAAGTAAAACCTCCCAGCTCTGGCTCCCCTTTGGCACCAGCAGTTACTGCAGCTGGGCCATGCTGTTACACCAGCAGAGAAGACAGTTCCCATGCAGACGTGAGCACTGCAGCGCTCATTCGTGGCAATTTTCACCCAGGAATCTGAATTGCTGGGAAGTACTAAAAACCAGCTGACTTTTTGCTTCCTGTGCATGCCATTAACACAGAACTGCCCCTGCCCACTCACCTCAAACTCTGTGCCCTAAAACCACAAATAAACCACTCCAGCTTGCCAGACTTTACCCCCGACATGTCTCAGCTCCACAGGGACAGCCCCTGCTTGTGTCCTGGGGGTTGGGGACCCTGCAGCAGCATCCATCTATTTCTGAGCCAGGCTCTCCATCTGTATGATAAGCAGGAATACCAAACAGTCTGGTATTTTACCATCTCATTCACTCAGCTGGGTTTCCTGCGGTGTCTCCAATACTTCACACTGTGACCTCATGGGGAAATGCAGTGCTCTGCTGGTCACTCTGTTGTGGTGACAGCAGTGTTGTTACCCAGAGTGATGGTCCTCCCATCAGTGAGCAAGGAATTCTGGAAGGATGATTCTCCAGAGTGTTGATGCTCATTTCCGTTCCCAGTGCTGTAATTCTCGTAGTTTTTGGCCCATAATCTTTATTTCAGCAGTTTCTCAACATGAAATGAAATCCTAAGTACCCTCTTGCCACATGTGGAGTTTACAACTTCACCTGAACTAAAATTGTGCCATACAAAATGATATCCAGGGAAAGCTGGCATCCAGGGAGGGCAGAGCAACACATCTTACACTGCTGCATGAAAACCAAAATTCAGAGGGCTGTAGATGGGACAGGAGCCCGAGTCTCCTCAGTTCAACCCTCTGCACCTCTAATTTCCCCTCATGAAGAATCTCAGGTGCAAGCTTCACACACACCTGTGCAGGGGAATCCAAGAAAGAGTAACAGCAATGATATATTCACCCCACCAGGGTGTGAAGATAGCAGTAAATCAGTCTCTGAGCATTTCCCATTAAAAGAAATCCTGGTTTTCTTCCATTGGTTCGGCCTATTGGATCCAAGGCCAGGTTGGATGGGGCTTGGAGCAACCTGGTCTAGAAGTGTCCCTCCCTGCCTGTGGCAGGGGGTGGAACAGGATGAGCTTTAGGGTCCCTCCCAACCCAAGCCATTCTGGGATTCTATAGATTCAGGCCACAAACAGGGATAAAACACAGAGGGAAAGCTGCAGCTCCTGCAGTGCTCTCTGATGTGATGCCACACAGCTGAACCAACACAGAAGCAGTGGTCAGTGAAGATGTACCTGATGGACTATCCCAGATGGGAAAGAAAAGGAAACTTCAGGACCTGTCCCTGCCTGGTTGCTGAGGCCTATCTGCACCATCAGGACAACTCATGCCCCACCACAGGCACCACAGTTCCTTTTCTGAGGAGCATAAACTCCAGCTGTGCTGATTTCAGACTGCAGTATCTCCACAGCCACAGCAGGGCTTTAAGATTGAGCTTTCCACCTACAAACACTGCCCAGACACTTGGATTTCACCACCACCACGGCCACAAGTGCCATCACCACCTTAAGCATGGACAGGGAAGCTCTGAGGACTCTGCTGGCGACCAGTGCTATTTTAGCAGCTTTTTTTCAAATTAATCATAGTTAAGACCAACAATGTGGATGGGAAGAATAACAGAAGTATTCTTCCCTTAAATGCTGATGTTTTGGAACACTGCAGAATAGGAATGGATCAAATCAAACATTTCTGGTTATCCCTAGCACCTCTGACATTATCAGAGGCTGCAGTGCAATTTGGTTCCCCAAACTGGTTGGAACACACTTCATCTTCCTCATTTTCCCCGCAGTCCAGAGACATTTCAGACCCACTCGCAGCCAGTGTGGATGATATAGATCTTTTGTCTCCCGTTCCTAAGCAGAAACAGCATCTCAAGCACAACATCATAAAGGCAATGATGGAGCTAGACCACAAGAAAAAGCAATCCAAGCCTGAGGAGTGAATTCTCCTCCTTTGAGGGAATATTTGCAACCCTCTCCTCCCGGTGGTGGAAGTTCAGCAGACTTTTCCAAGAGCTTCCAAAGCATCAGTGACCTTTAGGAGTTTTAGCTCAACCAGTGAGACCTCAAACTCCCTGATGGAGACCAAGAGTTATCCCTGTTTTCAACGCTTCCAAGCCTGGCTGCATTCTTTCCCCAAAAACTCCTTCCAAACAACAAGACAGAGCTGACCTGACAATAGAGACGCAGCTCTCCCCACTCTCTGTTTGCCCTGCTCTCTTGTTTTATTGCTGTGCTCCAGCTCCTTACTCCACGCCCTTCCCTGTTTGATTAATACTCATCCTGGATGATCAGATGTCTGGTAATTCAAGCTTTCACAGTGCTCCACACCATAACTCTCTGTAAGGCTCACACATATCACCAGAAAGCTTTTTGCTGATTGCTCCCACTCCTGACATCCCGGGCATTCAATAAGACATTCTGGACAGGGGTCCTGGCTATAAAACTCCCATGCTCTTCGGCTGCCAGGATGGGAATTTGGTGACAGTACAATTCATTCATTTATTTAATGATCCTAACATCAGCCAGAGTGGATGAAGTGTGCTTTGGCTGCAGCAAGGCAGGGAGGGGGCTGTGCCAAGGGCCAATTGTTTCAGTGAATGCAGGTGACATCAGGTACCGCTGCCACAGCCACCACCATGCGATGGGGTATCTGGGGCAAAATGGGAACCATTTCAAGTTAAACGTGGTACACAACCAAACATCAAAATATAAAAGAGTTTATTCGTGCAGATGAACTTTTTCAAAATTGAAAAAGTGTTTTGGAAAGGTAATCAATGGAATTAAGGCAAACAGCTTAAACTCACCGAAACTTAGGCTTTGTGATATTTGCATATCAGCAAAAATTAGGTCTTTTTTTCTTTGTGAAGAGACAGACATTAAGGGGACTTTGAAATCGACTTTAAAACACAACTCTGAAGGAAAACATAGAACTCAAGCTGGACAGGTTGACAGCTGAATTATTTGTATTCACAACTCTAAAATACGAAACACAGAGCCCAGAAACACTGAATATTTGGAGAAAGACTGTCCAGTGACAAATATTTATAACTGCGTGAGCAGCAGTGAGAAAGGGTGACACAAATTGAAGCTGGTTTCATATTATACAGAGCAAGTAGAACTCAAGATGTCTCCCCAGCTCAAGAAATACTACATCCAAAAGTACCTTCCAAACAAGTCTTGCCATGCTAAAGCTGCTGAAATCTCCTTCCCAGCACACTTCAGAGTTCAAGGTGCACCATGAATTTCACATTAAAAGTCACAATAAACAGGCTTTAAATGTTTCTTTGGTTTCAGTTCTTGAATTCCCCCCAGATAACTGGTATAGGTTGCTCACCCTCAACTACAAGAACCCGGCTGAGTTTGAGTTCCCTTTCCAACATAATACATTGAGTCAGCCCAATGATTCAGCTGCACATTGCAAAACCCAGGGTCCAGTATGGAGCCTATACATCACCCCAAACAGGAATTCAAGACTTCCAGAAAGTTTTCAGGCCAGATTTCAGTCTGAATTTCACATCAGACCTGACAGTTCTGTGGAAGATCTTGTGGCAGCTCCAGGACAGAAGGGTTGGGTCTCATCACTCAGTAGAAATGCACTGGTTTTTGTTTTAAAGGTCCTTTCCTCAGGATGCTTAGGAGCCTTCCCAAGAACACAGCTGACTAAAAAAACAAAGCTGAAAGTAGCATCACTAAAAAAGTCTTTCCCTTTGATGCACATAGAAAGAACCTCCTGTTTTGTCTGAAAGACCAAAGATTTCTCTCATTTTTGCCTTTTGGCAAGAGAACAAAATAAGCCCAGAAAAAGCCAGTTTCAAGGCACAGTAACTTCTACGACTTACTAATAACACATAAAAGAGTGAAATCAGTTTTCAGACCACCATTACCAAAGCCATAGCACCAGCTCAAATGGATTTTCACCCATCACCAGTGACACAGACACTGCAATCAGACTCCTCCGACTAACTCAGTAACTCACAGTCACCCTCACGTGTAAATCAAACCAAACACACAATCATCATCTGGCAATCCCAAACAGAGCAGCCCTGCAGCATTTATTAGTTTCCACCTTCCAAAAGCTTTCCAAACTTAGGAAAATCTGTTTTATTTAAGACCTTTAACTGCATTAATTACTCCTTGCTTAGTGTTTTCACAGCAACAAGAGCAAACTCCAAGGCTGGCAGGGAAATTTCTGTTCCCACCACATACAGTCCACTCCCCTGCTACAAGCAGGGATGGTCCTTGTGCTTCCAACTTTTACAGCTACTCCTGTACAGATACTCTTACTCCAGAGCATGGGAGCCTCATTCCTGCTGAGCTCCAGCACTTGGAAAGGAGCAGCTGCTCACTGCACCTCGACAAGTCCTAACCCATTTCAACACTCCACCAACAGACTCACAGAGCGCTACCAGGATCGGTCGAGGACGGGGTAAGTTTTATTTCCAAGACACACATTCTGGAAGCCACTTGGCTTTTTTTTCAAGCCAATCTAAAGCTCTAGAAATATTTCAACTCTCGTGTAGATAAAGGAAACACAAAGTTGTTACAACCAACAACCGAAACATCCTATTTTTGCTGGCAGAATTGATTTAAACCTGATACAATCTCAGTGTGGGGAAACTTGTCCTTTTCTCTCCACCTCAACTACACAGCAAACAAAGGTAAAAACAACTCCTCAGGTACAATCGAAATACAGAGCGTGTAATTTTCCTTTCAGGAAAGAAAAAAAAAAAAATAATCATGCTGTCCCATTAACCTAGTTACATGCCCAGCAGCAATTTGACTCAAGTCCCATCAGCAACAGCATGCCATCACCTATTCCAAAAAGAGGGAGTGCACCCTGGGACACCTTCCAAAGGTAAAGAATAAACCAGAGGAATAACATGCACCAGAAAATTTCACTCTCCTAAAAGCTGATTTTGCTCTCCTCCCTTTGATCCTTTTCTTTTTTAAGAACACATGCTATTTTCTTCTTCCAGCTGTTCCACATCATCAGCTCCTATTTGGGAGACAAAACAGAGTCCAGGGTTTGGGAGGGAAAGCTGTACAGAGAAGTGCTTGAAATTGCAGGAAGTGTAAAACACAGCACTGTGAGAGTCTCATCAACTGTATTCCCTTAAAAAACAAGAAGAAAAATTAGTTTCCCCTGGTTTCTCCAGACCACGGGACACACGACTCCTCCCCCCACATGTTCATGCCTTGGAACAAACACCATTTTTCTCTTCCCCATTCATTCCAGAAAAGCTTTTGCAATTGCCAGCAACCACACTCAAGTCACAGATAAAGTTTCCTACCAAAGCAATGCCTGTAAAACAGTGATCCTACCCATCTGTAATTCCCCAGAGTAAAAATTCCAGCAACTCTAATCATATTAGCGGATTTACACACAACTAAAGTTGACAGTTGACTAGCCCTGAAATTGCTGGATTAGGGGAAAAATAAAATAGGTAGGTTACCTCTACCTTCTAAAGGGAGATCTTCAATGCTAACTCCTATTACTAAACAAAAGTGGAACAAATGCACCAGCTCAATACATCCCAATGTTTGCTAACGACACAGAAAAGTCTTTCAGCTTGAAAATGATGGACAAAATCCATCACAGATAAAATAATAAAAAACAGATAAAAATCCTTCTACGTCCCAACATCTAAAAGGGAAGTTATTTGTTCTGAGTCTCCTGTTACTCTCTCAGCAACTTCTTACACAAACTCTGCTCCCAAATCAGAGCTGTTCATTAAATACACATATATTTAAATGGATAAAGTAACCCTCTCCCACAGACTTCTGCCAGAGAACATACACAATCATGTCCTTGGATGTGAGAAGAAAATAAGCCACTTGAAATCACATTTTTAGAATGATTTTCTCCAAGAGATTTCACCACAAAAATCTTACAAAGCTAGTAAAGTGACATATCTGCTCTCTAACATGATTAGCTTTTCTCATTAAATAAATTAAAGCTATTGCTGCTTGAAAGAACACTAAGATGTGCCAAGGCTGGGGAACATCAACAGGGGAGATGTCAGAGAGGGCTTAAAGCATTTTATTTTTTGGCAACACGCTCCCCAATCCGTGCCCATTCCTCCCCTGCAGAGGAGCCACCACCTCAGAGCAGCAGTGAAAGTCTCTTCTCCAAGCTCTTCTCCTGCTCCGACCCTCCCAAGATGTTTGATCTCCACAGCTTCAACACTTCTAAACAGAAACACTTCCCAGGCAACACCTCTGCCCCCTTCCCTTCATCCAGCTGAGATCTCAGAACATTCCTCCTCAACTCAGAAACACAGAGAGCAAGGGACACCTCTGATCTCAGCCTGGTTCCTCCTTCCCTCCTCTCACCACTCCTTCCCTTTCAGAGCCATAATGCTCCCAACACCTTCCTCACACGTGGCTGCCGCTGGCATCTGGAAGAGGTTTCCAATGGCTCCCGGCCGGTGTCAAAGCTGCAAGGGGAGCGCTTCACACCAGAGCCACCACCACGCTCTTCAAGCTGACTTTTGTGCCCAAACAGCTTCCAAATACTTTGTCCTCAACTCCAAACTCATCAACGGACAAACTCCAGAGAGCACGGAGGTGTTCCCTCATATAGTCTGGGAAAACACCACTCAAAATGGAAGGGAGGGAAGATGGAATTGGCTCCAAGCTTCTGGAGGGGATCACGGCAACCCAGAGACCCCGACCCTTCGGTGCACGCTGCAGATTCTCTCCTCGGCAAAATTATTGGACACTTTCTCCTACAGTTCAACTCTTGGCTCATGGAGAGACAATAGAGAACCCCACGCAACCAATCCTCCTCAAGAATCTTGATTTAACCAGATCTCCAAGGCAGGCCTGCTCTGGCCTGGCCTACATCCCAACACTGGGCAAGCAGTGCCAGGAACTCACTCCGACTTCTCACACAGCCTCAGACATTCCTCAATGCCATAGTGTATTTCTTGCTGTCCTCCTGGGCTTTGGGGAAGCTGCCTGCATGAAGAAGATGCCACCCAACACAGCAGGAACCAGCACAGCACTTTCTGAAAGGGACTACAGCACAGTTAGCTGAACAATGCAGGAAAAACTGAAACTAAATTACTGATGCAATGTTAGCAAAACACACGTTTCCTTGTAGAGCAATGATGGAATTCACAGAGATCAGTCCCCCAAACACTGATCCTTCCTCTCTGCTTCTCGGAAAAGGAATTAACAAGGAGGAAGAAGAGGAAAAAAAAAATAGTAACGATCTGTTGACACCCACCCTGAGCCTGCCACAACCTGCAATAGCCTGAGGAACACCCAATTTTTCAGAGATGCCCAGTCCCATATGGAAGCAGCCATGGGGATTGATTAAAGTCAAGCTTACTGGTGCCTGCACATCAACAACCAGCAACTCCCTCAAAACGTGAGGAAGCTGGGAAAAGAAAACAAAATCCTACTGACACCAGCTCTGAGCTGCAGACAGCTCTGATTTGTCTGTGACTGAACAGTGTCACATTAACCAGCAGCCAGGGGATGTCACCCCAGGTGCCATCCATCAACCTGGCTGTCCCTTACAAGCCAGTGTTTGCTCACGTCTAGGCTGGGAAGAAACTGGTGACCTGATTATATTGATCCACAAAATTTATTCACAGCACAGGGACTTTTGAAAGAACAGCTTAATGTAAGACACACACACACAAAAAAATACTTCACTCCTAAGTGGGAGAATAAAGAACAGGGTGGAGTGTGACACGTGTCAGAAGCACCACTGAGGTAAAACCACAGAGGCCCACAGTGCCCCTGCAGCACCTTTGTTACTGCACCTTTTTATGGAAGAAGTCTCACTCCAGACTTCACAGGAACTTCTCCTGCAGAGGCAGTCTGGCAGTCAAAGCCAAGGAGGGCAGATTGGGATTTACTTTTTATAATATCTCTTCTGCGTGTCATTTCACCCTCGCTTGTCCTTTCCACCCAAATAAAGGTCAGACTCCAACTGAAGGACTTATCCATACTGACACCTTTTGAGCACAATTTCTGCCTGAAATTAGGTTTGGCTGAGTACTCACCACTACCAGAGCCACAAAATTATCCTAACTTACTTTTACTCAGGAAATTTAACTTCTTGAAGCCACCGTGTTAAGGAAATTCCTCACAAGTCTGTCTTGTCTTACAGCAGCTCCAATAACTTCCTATTTAGCAGGAAATAGAATGAATCTCATATCCAGACATTTCTGTTCTTCATGTCCATCACTTTACAGCTTCTCTTTCTCTCAAAAAATATCATTTTCTAAAAAAATGCCTTCTTTCCCCTGTATTTTAATTTTCCCTCCCTCATGCCTTGTTACACGCACATGCTGAACACTTCTCTCTCACACAATTTTTTTTTCCAATTACACAGATATTGTTTAATTTCATGATACATTAAGTCTGAAACCACAGGTATTTCCAAAGTTACAAAGTTCACCAGTAAGAAACTGCTTTGGTTTAAAAAGCCCAAGTCAGAGAAACCTGCAACTCTTTTATCTGCTGTGAGGTAACAGTGGCTCAACAGTTGTATCAAAACATAGAGAAAAAAAAAAAAAAGAAACCAAAGAGGGCTAAAAATAAGGCTGAACTCAGATGACCCCCTGCACTCCAGTAAATCAGGGATGAACTCTCCTCCCCGAGCCTCACTCAGAGCAGCACTGAGAGGTAACAGCTTTTGTTTATAATCAAACACAGGTTTTGGTGGAGGATAAAACCAGCCAGGGCATCTGAATAAGCTTCACCAGGACACCTGAATAAGCATCAAAAATTTGTATGTGAATATATTCCAAGCACAGATCAGAAGTTTAGGAGTTAAGGAGAGATATCGGTCAAACACAATGTTTTCAAAACAGGCACGTGTAGAAATAAAAATGAAACTGTGTCATTTTAACCAACTTGTCATAACCATCTAACACTACTCCCTCCCTCTGTCCCTCCTGCTCACAGCGTCCAGTTGGGTCCCCAGGACAGGACACAGCAGCCCCAGCTCCTCTAGGAGCTTCTCCAGGCTTTCCAAGCCCTTTTGTTTTTAGGCTGTGCTCAGAGTAAACCCAAACTTCATCCCTCTGTGCTTCATGCAACACTCCGAACCAGCAGGCTCCCCCCCAGCGCCCCCCGGAGAAGCACTCCGGGGAATAACGTGCTTCGGACAGCCCAGCACCGCCCCAGAGCCGGGCAAACTGCAGCCTTCAACTGTCAGGGCATCCAAGTGCCGCTCTCCCGGTAAAAAAGCCCCTTCCCAGACAAACCAGCACCTTGCTGGAAGATCAGCTGGGCACAGTCCGTGCACGCTGGCCGACATTCCCACTCCAACTCTTGGCACATCCCTCAAAACTGAAGCAAATTCTCCCTGAGCAACAGTTTTACTTACCACCACCCCGCTGACTCTACTGACAGAACCATCCCACTTTTTTTATTCCTAAAGCACTGGTTGGAATTACAGAATACCACAAATCAGGCAAGTACCAGCCAGCAAAGACAACGTCCAGGGGTTTTCACTTGACCCAAACAAATCTGTAACGTCAACAGTCCCATGATTTAAGCAATGAATTTATTGTCATGGCAGGGGTGATTCTTGCCGGAAGTTCACAAAAACAATGGACCTAAACTGATTATAAAAGGGCTGGGTTTTCCGACCTCCAAAATGAAAGTGAGAGCAGGAAAATGCTCATACACGGAGAACACAGTTCTGAGAGCACAGCCCTCGGCACGAAAACCACCCTGCGCTTCCACCTTCAAATCCAACACACCGCCAAACATTAACAGGAAAACAGACTCCCGACCGTCCCTGCACCATTCCCGGACAACACAGCACGGAGATATTTCACCAAGTGTGTGTTTCACCTCACACTCCCCCCAAAACTCCAGCGAGGGGAGGGGAGAGAACAGCCAGTTTGCCACGGGATGCTGTCGGACGCTGCAAACAAAACCTCAGGCCGGCAGGCACTTTCCTGCTGATCCCTGCAGTATTTCCCTCCTGACTCGGGGCCTACTCGCAGCACAGAACCCAAGACCTTTAAAAAACACTCGCAGCCCCCGCCGGCCTCTCTTTGTAGCAGCGGCCGCTTTGGTGGGGGGATTTTGGGGAGTGGGAGCCTGCTCCTCCTCGCCATCACGCGTGGCCTGGCAGGGAAAGCTGCTCAGTGAAACGTTCCACCTGAAATTTATTCCCACCAGCCAAGTAGGAAAAATGAAATAAAATAAAATAAATCACATGAAAATCGTCCCCAGCTGTAAATAAATAATAATAATTTTAAAAAGCCTGGGCTTAAATTCGTCTGGAAAAACAACAAAACCAAAGCACTTACCTGGGTAGGACCAGAAGCAAAACTGAAGAACGATTTATAATTAAAAGTTTACCCTTGGGGTCACCGCTGCTTTGGGGGAGGGGGAAAAGGGCCCCCCTGGAAAGGGCTGACCCTCCAAGGCAGCCCACTGGGGAGGTGGACGGCTCCCCTTTCCCGGCACCATCCCAGCAGGTGCAGCCCCCCTGTGCAGGGGGCCCCACACACAAACAGACACACAAAAAAGAGCCGGGAACCCCTCAACAACCCACACCTCACACACCGCCCGGCTCTGGGGGGCCCCGAGACCCCCAACCCTCCCCCGCTCTGCGGGGCCCCACGCCCCCTCACCCTCCGCCGCCCCCAGGCCTGGGGGCTCCCCGCAGCCCTCACCCCCCCGGCTCCGCTCGCTGTGGGGAGGGGGTGTCACCCCCGAGCCCCCGGGGCAAAGGATACTGCTGGGGCGGCTGTGGCGGCAAGGCCCTGATGTTGGGGTGAGGCGCCGGCGCCGGGTGAGGGGGAGCCGGGGGGGGAGGCGGCCCCGCCGCCGCCCCGCTCCCGGGGCCGGTCCCCGCCGCCGCCGCCGCCGCGCCGGGTTTCAAAGCCGCCTTCTGCGGTAAACTCATGGCCAAGCGCAGCCACCACCCCGCGGCGGGGAGCGGGGCCGGGGGGAGCCGCGGAGCGGGCCGGGGGAGAGCCGGGGCAGCGCGGCGGGCCGGCACCGGCGCCGGTCTCCGTGACAACGCGCCTCCCGGAGGGCTCGGGAGAGGGGCCGGCGGGGAGGGAGGGAGGGAGGGAGGGGAGGGAAGGGAAGGGGGGGCGGCTCAGGCCGCGCTGCTCATGAGCCGGCGGCGGCGGGGGGTCGCGGTCGCCCTCGCCGGGGGCAGCGGAGCCGTTCGCGGCGGCGGCTCGGGGGCGATGCCGGCGGATTTTCCTCACTGGAGTAGCGGAGCATCAAACATGGCGCTGCGGCCGCCTCCAGCTGTCCGGCCGGGCGGGCGCTCGGGCGCCTTCGGGCCGCTCCGGAGCCGCTCGGCCCAGAGCCGATCGGCGACCTTCGGCTCTTTCCGGAGTCCCTCGGCTCAGCGCTGATCGGCAACCTTCGTCTCTTTCCGGAGTCGCTCGGCAGCCACCGCCGCTCGGCAAACCTCGGATTCTTCCGGAGAGGCTTTCGCGCGCGCAAGCGCCCTGCCCCGCTCCCCCTCCCTCCCCGCTCGGCCCAGCACCTCCCGTGACCCCGCGCTCGGCAACTTCGGCTATTTCCGGAAGACGAGGGCGTGAGACAGTTCGGGAAGCATCGGAGCGGCTCGGAAGAGGGAATCCCGCCCCGCTCGTAGCTCTTCGGATCTTCTCGGAGATATTCGGAGTCCGTCGGGATCGGCGCGGACGCAGCTTCGGGCACACTCGGCTCGGCTCGGAGAGACTTCGGCAACGCTTGAGGTTGAGGGGTTGGCCCGAGGCTGTCATGGGTCCCTGGGGTCCCTCAGTAGCCACCCCACTGAGGGCTTCCCCTGCCCGAAAACTCACCCTCAGCCCCAGTTACTGCCTTCTAGAGGAAGGGGCAGCACCGCAGCCCCCCGAGGCATCGTGAGGGCCGGCAGCCCTGAATGCAACATGGAAGCCTGGGAACCCTGGGACGCCCTTGGCTGTGAGGGACCCCGCAATACCCAGCCTACCGCGGGCCCGAGGAAGGGGCTTACCTATAAAACCTCACCCCTAGCTCCATTCCCAGCCCTACAGCTCCCAGCCCCAATTCCCAGCTCCTGGGGCAGCTGACAGGGGCCGCACTGTGGCCCCTCACGAGGGCAGACAGTCCTGAGGGTGACGTGGTGGCTGTGAGGGATCCCGGGGACCCCCAGGGCAGCCCACCTGTGGCCATGGGGCACCTCCAGACCTGCCCTTGTGGGGAGACGGTCGCACCAAGCCATCACCCTGCCCAGGTTGCCACACCACCACCACCACCACGTTCACCATTTCACACCTAACCTGCAGAACCCTCCTCACGGCCACCACCTGAGCTTGGCAGCGGCCAAGGTGGTTTGTACCATCTCAGGGAGATAAAAAGCACCACAGAACAGATTCCGGCAGCTGCCAGATTGTCCTGACTTGTCCTGCCTTGCTGCTGGCTGCTGAGGGCTCATTCCAGCCCGCTGGCACCTTCCAACGTTCCTGCTGCGCCGCACGTCCCAGGGAGATGCTCCCAGTACCTTCGCTTTGCCCACAGGTATTGCTGCCCCAGTCACCAGCCTGGGGTGCGGCTCTAGGAAACCTTCCCAGAGCTTATTTGTGTCCCATCTGCTGCAAATTCTGAGCAGCTGCAAGTTTAGGAGGAAGATAATGCTTTAATTCAATCACAAATAAAGCCTTAAATGTGAAAAGCTTCTTTTACTGAAGTGAACATGATGGTGTATACAGGCACCTGGAGAGTAGCTGGTGCAACCACAAGCTGAGAGAAGAGGTCTTGTGCACTAAAGCAAACCTACCTGAGAAGTCACATCCATCCCTGTGTAATGGTCCTGTTTATACACAGAGAAGTAATTTTGAATTTTAAAAATTAATCTGACGGTGAAGAATCTGGACTGGGTGTTGTTCATTGGAGCAGAACTCAGCACAGTGGGCAAAAGATAGTAGAAGGGTCTTGAGTATGTTTTCCTTTTGGAGTCAGACTCTGAGTTATCTAGCAATGGGGTTGTGCAGGACAGGTTTAGGACACCCAAGGATTGCAGTGTGTCCAGAAGCTCTCCCTCCTCTGAGGTGTGTTCTCAGAAAGAAAGCTGGGAGCTGCCATGCAGGTCTTCATTAATAGCAGCCCTGCAACTGGAATACTTTATTTCTTACTCACGTGCTACCCTGGAGGGTACAGCCACCTCCTGCAGTGCCAGCAGGCATTAGTGGAGTAGGGGAAGGTGATCATGTGCTGCTTAGTGTCCCTTTCTGTGCTCTTTGTTCTGCATTGGGGTAAGGGAAATACTTGGGAGGAGGTGAGCTCATACATACCTCACACTGCCTGTGGGAAATGGGGGGAAATAGGAAACACTGAGATTTCTTTTTGAGGGGAAACAGCCCAACCAAGCCCTGCCAGCCTGTAAAGAAGTCCTGACTGGGGAATATTTATATCTGAACCCAGGAACAAATATCTAGAGGGGGCTGTGGCTGTTTTTTTCTGAGTCAGTTTTCCTCAGAAGCCTTCAGCCTGCCATATTAACTAATTCCCCACCAGGAAAACTGAAGAGAGAAATAAGAATGACTAAAAAGAAAGGCCAAGTGCTCCTTCACTCCCCAAAAATGGGAGTCAGAGGAGGAACTTCTCTCATGGTATGGGATTTGCCCAGGTACTAAAAGATCTCCCAGCATCCCAGGGAGCTGCTGTGTTCACAGCACACCTCTCCTGCTGGGAAGACAATTCTCCCTCCACAGCTGGTAAAGACTTGGCTGTTATTACTTGGAGGGTGCAAGTAGAGCTGTGTGTTCTGGGGGGGCTGGTGCCATTCCATGATCACCTCCTGGCACGGCCCCTCTCCAGCTATCCCCCTTTGCATGGAAGGAAATCAATCCCAAAAGCAAATTGACATCCATGGCTGCCTCTGTTCTACAGAAATAGCTGCCTGTAAACACAGCTGTGAAAGAGCTTCCGAACTCCAGGATCTTTGGATATAACACTTTTTGCCTGTTTAGAAATGGGAAAAAAATGGCATTTTCACCATATTGTCTGCTGAAGCTCCCAAAATATGCTGGCCAGGCGAAAGAGCCAGGCTCCCAGCTCTGCCTTAAAGCCCTTCCAGAGTCAAAGTCTCTCCCCAGCCATGTTTTTCCCTTCTTTTTTATTTTTTCTTGAGAATAAAAAGCAGATATGTCTCCCTTCTACCCTATGTAGGACGATTTGGCCAACAAATCCTGCAGATTTTAGAGCCTGAGTGAGTTCCAGCTGGATTCACACCCTTCTTGCCACCTCTCCATTTGGTTTTTCCTCCTCTTTTTCCTGCTAGTTCTGTTATCACCTGGGAACCAATGTGTCATCATGGGCAGCTGGAGCCTACAGTGCTGAGCTTCTGTATCAGAGCATCACCAGCCCTTTTTCCAGTCCCACCCGTCTCTCATGTACCTGCCACAGCAGAGACACGACCCCACAGCACAGAGAGGAATGCTGGAGCTGTTGGTGAATTTAAGAAAATACAGGATTGGGGTATCCCCTGAAGGGATGCTCATGAAGAGAAGAGCATAAAGTGAGAAAAGCATAAAGCACAAAGCCATGGTCCTGGGAGTGAGTGAGGAGATACAGCCTTCCTGTTCACTCAGCTTGGCTCTGAGTGAAAACTCAGTGATCAGAATGAGCAGGTCCCAGCTGCAAGGTGGGATTTAGAAACCGACTCCCCATCCTCCTTCAGGAAGGTATGGTTTGTTCAGGGAAGCTTTTGGCCCTAAAATCTGGTCGTCCCAATAGGCGACCTCAGTGCTGTTGTGATGTGTCAGGGGTCAGATCCTACCTGGAGGGAACAAAGCAGGAAGGAGAGGGGCAGTTCAGATGGTTGGGTTCAGCGTCTCACCTCTCACCAGCTGTCTTGGCCCCACCAAACCTATGAACAGCCCCCATTTCCAGCTCTGTTTGTAGGCTCCAGCATGCTCCAGGTGCCGGCTTTCACCCAGCACTGCGCAGTAGCACCTCCCTCTTTTGGCTTCTCCTGCTTTTCCCGCACTGTTCCTCTTCCAACGCCCTCCAGACAAAAAAAACCACCCAACATAAAAAAAAAAAAAAAGAAAAACAAAAAGGTCCTGCTTGGAGCTTTGCCCATTCTTCCCCCTGCCCAGGCACAGCCCTCAGCAAACAGTGTCTCAGCCCTCCAGGGCACAGCTGAGCGCAAAATAAAGCGAATACCACCCAGGACCAGGCAAGCCCACACCAGGCGCTGGCACAGAGCAGGATGATTCACCTCCTGCCCACTCTCCCTGTGCCTGCAGCCTCCCAGGGAGGAAAACTCCCTCCACCTGCGCCCGCCCGGCACGGGCAGCCTTGACCACGGTGTCCCCTACTGGGACACAGCTCATGGTCACCCTCCAAGTCCTTCCTGCAACTAAGTCCCAGAGAGCCAAAGTGTTTCCTGTTTGGATGGTTAAACCACTTCTAACAGCATCTCCATGTGACGCCTGTGCTCCCTTCCTTGCTCCTTTGCAGCTGGGAAAACACCCTCTCACCCCAGCCCCACTCTATTCCTCTTTGTCTTACACCCACGCTGTTCTTCTCTTTCCCTAGGAATGCAGGTATTCCACCACAACTTAAACATGTGGGGCCACATCCAGACCAAAATAGGACTCTGGTAACATCGCCGGTTCCTGCCAGCCAAGCACTGGAGTGTGCAGGCAGCGATTTTCTCGGCTCCACCGCCCTCTGCGGGTTTGTGCCATTTCCAGGCAGATCTCAGGGAAAACAACGGCCACGGCCGCTCTCAGCGCTGCAGGAAACCGAGGGCCTCACACCGAGTCGTGCAAGCAGAAAGTGAGTGCTATTACTACATTTTGATTCCATCTGTGTGAGAAAACAAGGTTAAAACAGTCAGAGAGATATTCTAATGTCTTATTTACGCAACACCCATGTCCCCAGCTCACTGCTGGTTCAGTCCTGCCCATGCCAGCAACAGAAACACTCTGTATTCCCAAAAGTTTGCTACAAGTGGGCTGCAGCCTCCTAGTTTTGCCCCAAATCCAGCCCCCAATAACAATTCCAAGGTTAAACAGCAAAGGAGTACCCAGCACTTGGCGTGGTTAATGAACATCAGCCCTGCCAGGTGCTGGGGTGAGGCTTGCAGGGAGCTAGCAGTCCAGGTCCTGCCTTGCATTTTTTGGGCAAGCCTGATGAAGCCATGGAGCATTTGCTCAGAGTAAATGTTGGCCTGTTATGGAGCTGGCAGCATCCCACCAGCATCACCAAGCCATAAATAAGGGAGTTTGGAGGGAAACCTGCACGGGGCCTGTGCCACTGGATCCAACCGCAGCCCAGCCAGCCAAAAACTCACCCGGGAGGAGGAAGGAAAAGCATCTGGGAAAGACCTCCCTGCCAGGGAGCTGTGTGGGGCCATGCCATAGAGATGGAAAGCAAAAAGCCACCCGCAGTGAGAGTGAGGTTTTTGGGCAAAAACCCCTGGATTTAGCCTCCAAGAGAGGCAGCAGTCGCCAGGCAGAGGCTGGGAAAAGCCTCGTTGGCTCAGTTTTGTCAGCACGGGACCGTCTCAGTGGTGTAGGCAGGGAGAAGAGCACAAATAAATGGATGCAGACCCTCCTGCTCTAAGAAAATTCAAGTCATGATCAGCTCCAAATCCAGTAAAAAGTATTTATTATTTCAATTACAATATGCCTCACGCGTAGGGTGAAAAAATAGTTACAAAAAACCAGCCCCTTCCATCCCTCCCTTTACATATAAATATTAAAAACCCCTCTATGTCTCTGCTTTGTCTAGGGCAAGACAACAACACACAGCACCTGAGCTCCTGTCAGTGCTTTCCCCTCAAAACAAGTATTAAAAACATCCCTTAAAAAAGTCCCTCAGCCCCATCCTGATCACTTCTCACACTGGTGCCAAACCAGCTGTGGAGGCACAGAGTTTTGGGGGCACATGGTGCTTTCGGGGCTTGCAGTTTCCCGGGCAGAGGGCAGGCTCGGCATGAGAGAAGCAGTGGCCGGAACCGCCGGCACTTGTCTGGGAAGCTTTAGGGCCAGGAAATCCTGGCTGGCCTGGCTTCAGAAGAGACAGGAGGGAGAACAGGATGCTTCATCCACCCCATCACCACCTTGGTTACATCTTTGGTTACGTCAGTTTTTCCCTTTACACTCTGAAATTAAAGCTAATCCCAGGAGCTGCAGCATCCCAGCACAGCCTCTCTGACTTGCAGCATCCTCCAGCCCTGTCCCCGGGCCTGCTGTCCCTAATTTTCCCATCAGCATCCTCTGAGGATAGTCCCTCCCAAAGAAACACAGGATCCAAGACTGGAAAGTTATCCACAGCCCTACCCAGCTTCCCTGGCCAAGGGACTGTCACCACAGGGTACTGCCCCTATGGCTGCACTAAGTTAAAAAAAATTAATAAATATACTAATCTTTTACTAAAAAAAGTCTTTTAAATGCATTTTCCCTGAAAATTTCCAGTGTATTCCACAACACATGAAAAAAATATATGTATTTCCCCCCCGCCCCCTAAAAAATATATCTTAAAATATTTTCCACCCTCGTGTGCGCATCTTTGGAGAGAAGGTGGTACATCATTTGTATTTAGACACGCAAACAAACCTGCCGCTGCTGGGGTTCCCTTTATCACCTCCAAAACAGAGGGGGTTTCCGGGCGGTGGGTCAGGCTGGAGCGCTGTGTGTGTAAATACAGGCAGTGCCCACGGATGCCTGTGCCTTGGCACTTGGCCCGGTCATGGTGGGAAAGAAGAGACCCCCAAACTGAAGTCATTTCACCAACAAGCAGGGGGATGAGGAGTTTTCACAGTGGATTGAACCTCGGACAACGCCAGGGGCACAGACACTACTCTGGCTGAAGAGTCGGGCTCTCCGTGGCACGGAGAAGTGGTTTAAGCCTCAAAGGACTGGGGAAGCCCAGCTGTTGGCAGAGGACAAAGCAACCAGACGCTGGTTCCCTTGGGCACTCGCCCATCACCAGACTTCACACTTCTTGAGGGGGTTCATGGGGGAGCCCGGGGGGCAGCTGAAGTGCTCCGCAAACTCCTGGGAGTTGGAGACGGTGCCGATGACGCGGAAACGCGAGGGGCTGTGGGGGTCGGTGATGAGCCCCTCATGCGAGCTCTCTGGTGTACGAACTGAGCACCACACCTGCAAACGGAGCACAAGGGGCCTGAGTACTGACAGCCACCACCATGGGACCAGCCTGGTGCTGAATCCAACCTCTCTGCCTGCATGATGGGGGTCAAGGCAGCTCGAGCTGCAGCTTTGTCTTCCTTTGTAACCAGCACCACCCCAATCTCATTCTCCACCCACCACACCATCTCTGGAGGACTCCGTTTTGCCATCACACCCTTCCAACCCCATCTGGGCATGCTCCACCTCCAAAAATCTGTGTACCCACCCTCCCAAGGTGGCCTACCTCCCACATGACCTACCTGTGCAAAGCCAACAAAGAAGAGCTGGTGGTTGGTGAGGCCGAGAGTTGGGAGTGTTTCTTCATCCCCATTCTTTTTCAGCCAGTTTTGATACGCCTGAAAACCAGCGAGCACAGTGGGCTCAGGAGACAACATAAATCCCACCACACCATGTCCCCCTTCGAATCTCCCCAGCCCCGTGGTCCTACCCGGTAGGCAGCCTTGAGGCCCCCGTTGTCAGCGATGTTCTCCCCGAGGGTATGCTTGCCATTGACTGCCTCACCGTTGACAGTGTAGTTGCCATACTGCTCCACCATGCACGCTGTCTGATGCTTGAAGGCCTCCACTGAGGAGTTCTTCCACCAGGGACGCAGGTTGCCATCTTTGTCATATTCCCGGCCTGCAAAAACACAGTGGATTCTTCATCTAATATCTGCCACCCCTCCAGCTGCCCACCTACCTGGCCATGGTCGTACCTTGGTCATCGAAGGCATGTGTCAACTCATGGCCTACCACCACACCAATCCCACCAAAATTCAGGGACCTGCAGGAGGGTAATGCAGAGGTTAAGAAAGCAGCTTCTGCTCTCCACAGCCATGAAACTTAGCCAAAGATCTGGATATAGGAGGAAAGCTGGGCATCCTGCCCTCTCTGTTTTCCCATGGCTCTTACTTGGGGGATGCACGGGTGTAAAAGGGGGCCTGGAGGATGCCGGCAGGGAAGACAATCTCATTCTTGGTGGGAGAGTAATACGCGTTGACCGTCGGAGGTGTCATGCTCCACCTGCAGGAACACAAACATGACCAACATGGCAACATAAACCATCACCAGCGTTTGCTCCAACAACATCCACTTTTGTTGCAAAGCGGTTGTCCTAAATTTATCTCCCCAAAACTGGCGCAGACTGGTGGACACCAAATCCCAGTGCTCCAGATATGCTGATAGCCCCACTGAGTACAACAGGGAAGTGGAGCAGAGGACTTACTGGTCCCGGTTTGGCGGTTTCCGGAGCTGGTCAGCCGTGACCCTTGCTGAGAAGTTGTAAAACTGCATGACGTTCTCAAAATAGAGGTCGGACACAGCCTCGTACTGCAAAAGAACAAGGCGTGAGTGGTGTGTGGTGATCGCCCAGCCCCATTCCTCCCTTCACAGTCATGTCTGAGCTTCCAGAGTCAGCAGAGTTATGGCTTCTCCTGTTTCTCCTCCTCTCCAACATCTGTGGAGTCTCTGGAGGGCAATGAATCACCATTATGGAAAACGGCTCCTCCTTTTCCCAGGCAGGGATCCCAAGAGCCCCAACCACCCCAGGACTGGCTCCCAGCTCTCTGAAAAGTCCTGAGAGAAGGGCCAAGGACATCAGTGAGACCCTTCTGGAGGAAACCTGGGGTTCAAGGCTGCTCTGAGGCCATGATGATACAGACACATCGTGTACATCCTATAGAAGACCCAGGGGACGAATCCGACCAACTCACGTCATTAAACACTTTATCCAGCTCCTTGGGGTCCATGATGAATTTAGGATAGCCAATCATGTTGTAGATGGCATCTGCCTGGAGGGTGACAAGGACCAGAGTGCTCTCAGCGCCAGGGACGGAGGACAGGCTCGTCCTGTTCCACCATCCTCCACCCTCATCCTCTCCCCAGCGCAGCCACCAGCGCCTCACCTTCTCTTTGGCTGATTTCCTCGTCTCTTCATCCATCCACTGCAGGGTCTCCAGGCTTTCCTCGAAGGCAGTTTTAATCTCCGCAATCATTTCCTCCGCCTAGACAAAACAAGGCAGCACAGTGTCAGTCCAAAGAGCTGGCTTCCTGCCTCAGAGAGGTCAAGGACCTTCACACCACAGGGAGGAAGAGGCTGGGAGGCCAAGACAACACATGGTAAAAAACCCGACACACGGAGATGCACAGTGAATGCAATAGGGTGGACAGAGAAACACTGTCTGCCCCGACAGTTCCACCATTGTAGAGGCTTTCCCGGCACCGGGACTCGCACGCTGCTGTCTTGGAGACGTACCACCTGCTTGCTGTCCTCAGCAAAGGTGGCCTTGACAAACATGGCCCCCAGGGCGAAGCCCAGGTTGTTGTCCGTGTCACTGATGCAAAACTTCCAGCGTGGGAGGCAGCTCTGCATGGGACAGGAGGTGGTCATCAGCGGTGGCATGGAACAAAACCTTCCACATTCCCAGCCCTTGCTCCACCTGGCCCATCCAACCCTCTGCCACCCCAAAAGCTGCCCCACATCTCTACTGTTTGGATGCCGCATGAGAGGGCCTCGCCGTAAAAAGCCATCACCATTTTAATGTGATTATGGGGCACTAGGGACTTCACCCTCACCTTCTTCGTCCCATACATCACTTCCATGAATTTTTCCTCAGCATCCCGGAAGCGCTGGTCAAGGAGTGGGCTGGTTTTCCGCACCAGGTTCCAGATCATGTAGTTGTTGAGGAGACTATGGTGAGAGGTGGTGAGTAGGCAGCAGCACATTCCTGCCCACCCTGGGTACCTGGGTCTCAGTACAGGCTGGGGATTCTCACCACTTATCCGTGGCCAGGATGAGGTCAGAGACCTGCTCCAGGTACTCCTTGGCATAGACCACAACGGGCTCTGACTCGTTGAGCTCCACGGGGTAGAAGACCGTGGAGAGGAAGGGCATCCAGTCCACAGCTGGTGCCAGCTCCTGCAAAAGCCACAGCACTGCTATGGACCTAAAAACCATCGCAGGGGGTGGCAGCTGCTTCTTAAGCAGGAATTGGCTGTATCAATCCCCATTTGATGGATTCAGCTGATTTTGCAGAGGCCAGTTCCTGTAACAGCAGCATCCTTGAAAGGTTGAAGGAGAGTAAACAATTTCCTCCCACAAAGAAGGAAAATAAAGTGGGGTATGTGTCAGATGTTGACACAAGTTACAGCCCCTCTGAGGACACTGGGACCAGGCTGACGTCCAGGGGCAGCAGTCCCAGGAGGACTGCTGCAGTAGGATGGTTACTGGCCACAGGGGTGGTCCAGAGGCTAGGAGGAAGGGTCAGGGTAGGATTTCCCCAAGGAGGACGTAGGCCAAGCTGTTGCACAAGAGCTTCCCAGGCTGTGTCAGCTGGTGTCAGGATTCCCAGAGGAGCTGCGTCGCCTTCACCCATCCACCCCACTTCCCGAACCACAGCAGAATGGGGAAGCTCGCCAGCTCCATTCCTACCTTTAGGTCTCCCGCTGTCATTTTATGGTAGATGACTTCCTCATCCCGATGCTTCTCCTGCGGAATGGTGATGTTGGCCAAGGCCGTCTCAAAGTCCAGGATCTGCTGCATCTGCTGCCGCGTTGACTCCTCATCGGTGCCTCCCAGGAACATACCCAGCTGCACCATGTAGTTCAGGTACCCAGCGAGCACCTGCACGGTGGGATCAGCATGGCAGGTGCCACCCACGCACTGCATCCCCCCAGCCAACCCACATTTCCCCCGACACCCTCACCTTCTCATTCTCTGTCTTGTTCAGGTAGTAATCCCGCGATGGCAGGCCCAGCCCCGACTGATCCACCTGGATGACGTTGCTGTTGGAGTTCTTGGAGTCGGCGCTGACGTAGACGGAAAAGAAGGGCGATGTGCGATAATGCGCCGTCACCTCCCGCAGCGTCTCGTTGAAGTTGTCACCAGCACAGGTACCTGTGATGTTCCAGCCACCCAGCTGGGGACAGACAGCAACCAACTTTTGCTTAAGAAACAGCCACCTGAAATTGCTTTGATATTCCCTCAATATCCATCCTGGGGGGAAACAACTCGCAAGGGGGCTAAAAAGCCGCATTATAGGATTATAAATCCCTACCTCTGCCTGCCTGACCTGGGGGATGCTCTTCTGCAGGAAGCACCAAGAATGGACTATGGACGGTGCTGGGACTGCCCATGACTGAGCTTTTCCCCCCAGTTTGAAGAGGGAAGACGGCTTTCCCACAAGGACTGGGACAAACCTTCTGGATGAGTTCCATGAGCGGGGTGGCACGCAGCTCCTCGATCTTGCTCTCATTCATGCAGGCTTGGTAATAGCGCTGTGCCTTGCGCTCTGCCTCACTGGACACATTGGCCGTGGTGTTTTCTGTGGGAGGTACCCAGGGAGAATCACATGGGGCTCCAGGGACAGGCATCTGCTGGACCCAGAAGGATTCAGCCCCATTTTGGGCAAGGCTAGGCTCCAAAAAGGCGCCAAGGATTGTCCCAATAGTCCCCACCATGCTCCCAAGGGCATCCCATTGGCCCCATCCCTTCCTGGCCTCCTGCCTCCCTCTCCTTTCCCACCCACAGTGACTGCTCCAACTCTTTGGGGACAAAAGACAAAGAAAGAAAAAACAAAAAGCATTTTTATTTTTCCAGCAGCTCTGATATTCCCAGCATTATCCAGCCCCAGGTCCTGCCCTTGCCTCTGTGCTGGTGCCCCCTAGACCTGTATTATTTATTCCTGCAAAAAGGAACAATAAACCCATTTTTCTCCTCTGCCTCCAAAACCTTCCTTTCATCTCCCAAGCTAAAATTCTGCTTCCCCAGAGGGTTTGGGGGTTTTTTTAATTTATTTTCCTGATGACACAGCTTGCACCTTTGGCTTCCCAGCTGTGTGGTTTTATTAACTAAAGGTCCCTCAGCTCCAAGGAATTCAAGGAAATGCCGACCGCGACCACTTGGCTGGAGGCCCAGTCTCTTCTCCCGGTAAAACCAGCGCCAGATTTCTGCGGGAAAAGCCAGGGACGAAGCTGTTCCCGCACCACCCCCTTTCTCTCAAAAGACAACACTCTTCCCAAACCTTCTCTTTCCAGATAATCAGCTCTGGCACAGTGGAAAGTGCTGATAAGGAGCCAGTTGTTTGCTCAAAGCTTGAACAAACCGTCCCTGCTGGTTGCTCGGATAAGCCGCTCTGCTTCGGCATTCGCACGCAGAGGCTGAGCCCCAGGACCCTCCCTTTGCTGGGGGAGTTTTGGCCCCCCAAAAATGGTCATACTGGCAGCCAGCCCCCTAAAAGGCTACTCACAAAGGCTGGAAGTCACAGAACAGGAAAAATACATATCCTTAGGGTGATATTGGGGCACTACAGTCTCTGGATGCAGTCTGGAGCGCACATCCTGAATTTCTGAGCTCCTGGAATGCCACCATGGGGTTTACAGAGCAGAGGCCTTTTCCCTACTCAGCACCACAGACTAGCAACACCACAGTCAAAAATTTCAGGAGCATCTAGGAGAGCAAACACAGCCAGGATCCATTTCTCAATGTCCTCACAGCATATGTATCACAGACCGGTTTGACGCTGGAGTTCAGTTCCAACCTCGTATTTCCATGCATATGTTTTTGGCATCCTCGGGACCCAACGGGGCCCCTGAGCATTGTGGGGTCCCACTGCTCCCACACACTCACCCAGCAGGTGCTTCATGATGGCCTGGTTGTGCTCCCAGAGGTTGTTGAAGGTGCCCCAGCGCGAGTGACCATCAGGGAGGGGGTTGGCCTTGATCCAGCCCCCACAGGCGTAGCTGAAGAAGTCCTCGCAGGGATTCACCGCACGGTCCAGCGAGCTGAGGATGGAGCTGGTGATGGAGATACAGGCTTCCGACAGGCACACGGCGGGTGGCCCTGAGGGGGCAGGGACAGGTTCAGCTCCTCTGCTGCAGCAGGATGAGCGGCACCACAGAGCATCCTGCCCCGAGCTGAAGGATGCAGGCAAATACCCCACTTGGTGCCTGAGCATCCCACCTTGTACATTACCACCCTGCTCTAGGGCAAGCAGTATGGACTAGCATGCTGACCTATGTCTGAGCATCCTGCCAATCATCCTAACCCAGGGCAAGCATCTCACGTTATGCCCAAAAATCCTGCCCAGTCATCCACCCTAGGGTGAAGGATGCAGAGTAATGGTCCGTCCTGTGCTCAGGCATCAAGCTCCAGGATAAAGGATCAGAGAAACACCTTATCCTGAATCTGAGCATCTCGCCCTGGGGTGAAGAGGTGCAGGTGACCATCCTGTCTTGAGCCCAAAGATACTGCCCCACACCTGAACATCCTGTTTGATACCCAAGAATCCTGTCCTGGGGTGATGGGTGCAGGTAAGCATCCCACCCTTACACCAAACATCACATTCTGCGGGGCAGATCCCCAGCAACCCACTCTGGTCAAGGGGGCAGGATCCCTGTGCAGTTGTTTGCTCAAAGCTTGAACAAACCATCCCCACCGGCTGCTCGGATAAGCCACTCTGCCTCGGTGTTCGCACGCAGAGGCTAAGCCCAGGATCCTCCCTTTCCTGGGGGGGGTTTGGCCCCCAAAAAATGAGCAAAGGACTTACTGGCTCTATACTGGAAGATGAGTCCCAGCAGACAGGCCACGAGCAGCACCGCCAGCACCCCCACCAGCACCACCAGCTGCTTCTCAGCACGTGTCCGCTCGGCCCAGCACCCCCGGCTGCCCCGTGAGCCGCGGAAGTTCACCTGCGGGAAGAGCAGCGTCGTCTCCCCGCTGGCAGAAAAACTCACTGACGCAGCCCCCATTTTGCTTCCCGCAGCCCACAGCAGAAATTTAGCCCCGACAAGGGATCCGTCATGGATTGGGCTGGGAAAGGCAGCAGCTGCCTTCCAGAAACCAGGCAGGAAGGGCGGCACAATGGCAGGAAAGGGAGCAGGACGAGTGCTTTGGAGGGCTCACCTGCTGTCCTGTGCCACCCTGAACCCTTCCTCGAGCACAGCGTAACCCCACGGCTGTCCCCGTCCCCACTGCTAGCACTGGGACAGGGTGGGGACTGCATCAAAAAGTGCCTTAAGAGGATACTCCCACTCAGCCAAAAAACATCCCCAGGAAACACGTCGAAGTGACCGCAAGCGGAGACAGCCCCGCCGGGAAAAGTAAAAACACATTTGAGGCAGAAACCACCATTCTAGAGACTGATGGAGCTGGGACTGGGGCCACGACAGAGAGGGTCTCTCCAGACCTGAACCTTTCCTGGTGAGGCTGGACACTGGCAGCAGTGGGGTTTTTTCTTGCCACCCTTGGCCCTCTTTAAGCTGCTTTCCCACTGCCTGGGGAGGAATTAACCTAATCCCCTTTTGTGTGGGGACAAAACTCCCAGTGCTTCGATAATTGCTCACCCCAACCATGCTGGGAAGGGGTTTGGCAGCAGAAAAACTGGGAGGTGGAAACACTGTTGAAACAGTGCAGACAGGATATGGCCCTGCTGGCTCCCTGTGCCAGAAATGGAGCGAAAGGCAGCAGTGGCAGGAGCCAACACGGCTCTGCCCACACTGGACTTTACCCCCCAGACACTGCTCAAAGGTAGAAAACCTTTCTGCACCCCCTTTGCTGTCTGCCAGGACACAAAATCCCCTTTTTCCCCCTAAAAGACACATGAAGCCATACCTGAAAGCCATTGGGGTATCCATCACCGTCACCAAGGGACTCCAGGGGGTCTTCATCGTCCAGCGTCGCCCGCTTGTAGGTCGACATCTGCACAGGGAGATCAGAGGTGCTCAGTGGCCCGGGAATGAGGAAGAAGATGAAGGACAAGGAAGGTTTACACACCTTTTAAAGCCACCTCCTCCTCCGGGGAGCAAAATCCCGAATAGCTCTGAGGTAGCAGAGCACTACACAAAGCCGGAGGATGGTTATGGAAAGCAAAGAGGGCCGGAGCCAAGAGCTGAGCAAAGCCCGAACCCGCCTCACTTTCCCCGGGGGCCGGGTTGTGCAACCTCCCCTTCAGCCTGGAATAAAGCCGGATCCACCTCCGCCCCGCAGCGGGGAGAGCGACCCCCCTGTGCCAGGGAACCCCGTAGTGCCAGGCACCTGGGAAAGGCTGGCAGCAGAGAAAATGGCTTTTCTCCCTGACTCTCCCGGCTCGCTCGCGCTCTACGCCCCATCTGCGAACCTTGCGCACCGTGAAACAGCCGGAGACGTCCCTGCGAGCACCCAAAGGCGACAGCACCAGGAATTTCAGCTGTGGACGGGCTCCCTCCCGGCGCCGTGTCCTCCGGGCATTATCTTGTGCCTGTGCCCGGCTCTTATCTCATCCCCGGCAGAAAAACAAGGAAAACCTCACGGGCTGGCAGCCGGCCCTTATCGTGCCGCCGCCGCTGCTTCCTTCCCCTGGCACTGCCCTGCCATCCAGCCAGATTGTCGCCCGATGGAGCAAACAACCCTCCACTCCCCACCGAGGGGCTGAGCACCCCAAAATCCACCTTGACCCTGCCACCGATAGCCCGAGCGGCACCACTCACAACCCTTCACCCGCAATCAGCGCAGGGAGGGGGTTTAAACCCATCTGATGTCCCCACCCCGCTGCCATCAATCCCCAAGGGATGAATTAATCCAAACCCCGCACAGCCGAGCCTCAATTTCTCCTGGCAGAATGAAAGCATCGGTTCTCAGCCTTGTTTCCAATCGCAGCATTCCCACACCTCCCTTTGCACACTTAATAACAAGTCTCATCCTCTCCCCGAACCCCAAATCCCAGCCTCAGTTTAATTAACCACAAAACCCACCTGGGGAAGAAAAAGGGTTAAAACAAAGAGGTGGTTTCCCTCCTTGGTTGTACCGAAATCTCTGTTTGCAGCCCCAAAATCTCCCCTGGGCAGCTGCCTGGAGCCTGAGAACCGTGAGGTGAAAGAGCCTCAACTGCAAGATTTTATCGTGGGGAAAATCTCTGTTTAGATCCTATTTTTTCCCAACCCCTTTCACTTTTTTCCACCTATTTTAGTACTTCACACATGGCTGAAATTAGCAGCTCCGGGCACAAATCCCCGCTCACGCGGTGGGGGGGGATTCATGAAGCCTCCACAGCTCTGCAACACCAAATTCCTGGAATCCCAGCTTTCACTCCATTTCCTGAGGAAATGCAATCTTTTTTTTTTTTTTCCTCAGCGATCCCCCACCCCGCCTACCCCAGCCTGAAAACCAGGAAAAAGACCAAAAAAATTAATCCCTTTCTGTTCACCTTTCACAAGAGATGTGCTGGCTCAATCCTGCACCAGCCATCAGAGAATCCAAACTGAGCCCGAGTTCCCCCAAAAAACCCCCGAGAGGCACTGGGATCGACCCCCAGTATCCTTGAGGAGAAATCGGGCCCGGGAGGTATTTTTAACACCCATATCCCTCATACTGGGGGCACAGTAGCACTTCGGGGTGCTCCCCACCCTCTCCAGCAGGTGAAGCAGGAGCACCACTTTTTGGGGGGCAAAACGGGGTAGATTTTGTCATACACCTCCCCCCTCCAAGCCGTTATTTGCTTCAATCCGAAGAAAAATGCATTCTCCCCGCTCCAACAGGGTGGGGGGCACCCACACTTTATCCCCCCCCCGCGCACGGGATTTTCACTCTCTTTACAACTTACAAAAATCTCGGCATTAAATAGCCTGGTTTTAGCCCAAATCGCTCCTTCGCTCTATAAACAATAAGCCCCACGTGCTCGGAGCCCGCACACCCCCAGGAAGGCCAGGGGGGCCCCGGCTGTGCCCCGCCGGGGGAGCTCCTCTCCGGTACCGGGCACCCCGAGCCTCCGCCGGCTGCTTTCAATTCCCGTCCGGGCGCCATTTCGGAGCAACCGCGGCCACGATCGCCATGGCGATTCCTCGCCTCCCCCCAGCAACCTCCAACGCCCCAACTCCACCCTGAGCCCCCCAAGTCACCCCCGCACCCCAAAAGCCCCGCCTGGCAAAGCGGTGCCCACCCGCCCCACCCCCAGCACCCATGGGTGCCCCCGCACCTCTACAGCGAGCACCCAGCGAGGCTCAGCTTGCTAATTAGGATGTCCGGGGGTAATTAGCAACTCCTGGTGTTAATCAGGGGTTCTGGGAAAGGGTTTTGGGGGAGCCCCCAGTTGTGTAGGGAGCCCTGACTGCAGATTAAGTAATTTTTTTTAAGAAAAGCTTAAAGAGCAGCCAAAAAAGGGTTAAACTTTACAAAAAAAAAAAAAAAAAAAAAAAAAAGAAAAGAAAAGGGAGGAGTACAACCCAGTTTGGGGGTGTTCACAAAAGTGGGTTCAGTTGGGTGGGGGGCGCCCCCCTCCCTTTGCAGATGGAAACAAGGTGCAAACCCCCGCGGGTCTGGGTCAAGAGTGGATTTGGGGGCGGCGAGGGGGTTGAGGGGGCACCCAGAGGGGGCACCCACTTTGGGGTCCCCACCTGGTGACCCCACTGGCCACAAAGAAAACGCTGCGGGGGGGAGGGGGGCCGAGAGGGGCACCCAGGGGTGCTCGGGGGTGTAGCGGGGGTCCCTGGGGGTGTCTTAGGGGGGTCGCTTGGGATGCAATGGGGGATCGCTTAAGGGTCCAATGAGGGTCTCACAGAGTCCCTCGGGGGTCCAAAGGGGGTCCCGCGGGGATGCCGGGGGTACCCCGGGATGCAGTGGGGGGGGTCCTATGGGGTTACAAAGAGCATCCCACGGCAGACGCATCACCCGGCGCCCCGCTTCGGCCAAGCGGCCCCTACTCAACCACCCCCAGATTTGGGGGTGTCGCTGGGCCCCCTCACTCACCATGGCCGTCACCCCACTCCCGCCAGCCCCGGCCCCGATGGGGCGAGCGCCCGCTGAGCCCCGGCACCGCTCGTGACGCCGCCGCGGCCTAGCGAGGGTGGCGAGGGTGACGAGCAAAGGATGTACCTGGGGTGGGAAACCAATGGGGCCGCGGAGGGACGGGCTTCCCGCACGCCTCCTTTAACTCTTTCGGGGGGCCCCAAGCCCCGTTTGGGGGGGCCCCACGTGCCCCGGCGCTGCCGGCAGCATCCCCCTGAGGCAGCGCTGGCTCCCCGGCCGGAGGGGATGTGGCGTCCCGGGGCGAGCGGGCAAGGCGCGATCCCGGCGGCGGCCGCTTGTGCAAGCGCGAAAGCGCGCGGGGCTCCGGCCGGGCGAGCGCGCGGGGCCGCGGGGCGAGCGCGCGGGGCTCCGACCGGGCGAGCGCACGGGGCCGCGGGGCGAGCGCGCGGGGCTCCGGCCGGGCGAGCGCGCTCGTGCAAACGCGCCAGCGTGTCGCCGTCAGGGCCACGCGCGTGGGGCCACCAACAGCCCCGCGCGGGCTTGCGGACGGGCAAGAGCGCGCCCGGGGGGGCGGTGAGAGCGCGCGTGTGCTGCTTGCACGCCTGCCGCTGTACACACTCGTGCATGCCTGCCGCTGTGCCAGTGTGCCAGCTTGAGCTTGCCCACGCGAAAAAGCACCGGCGGCTGCCCGGCTGTCATCCCTGGTGACAGGGATGGGGACACGCGGTGCCACCTCCGCCCCCCGGCGCTGCCCCGGCGGGCTGAGCACTGACGCGCTCATCGCACCCACGGGCTGCAAATCGCTTCTGCTGGGCTGCGAAAGTGCTGGGGGGTGCAGCGGGGTGAAGAGAGGGGGGAAAGGGGAAAGGGGAAACGGTTCCGGAGGGATTTGGAGGGTCCGCAAGGGGCCGTGCCCGTCCCCTGGCATCGCTGCCTTGTTGGGGCTCCCTTGGTTGCACCCCGAGGTTCCCGGGGATTTTTGGGCTGAGACCGCCACCTTCTGGGAGGCCACGGGCGGCTCCGCGGGTCACGGAGCCCCCCGGGCCCCCGCCATGGGGAAATTGAGGCAGGGCTGGGAGTCACCCCCTCCCCCCGCCCTCGACAACGCGCCGTGATTATTGTAGGAACTACAGTAATGCCGCGGGATCCCACCAGGGATCTCTCGTGGGCTGCTGCAGGAGCCCGTGTGGTGAAACTGAGGCATGGAGACCCCACTCATCTCCATCACCCCCACCCTTCGCTGGTGCCCCTAGCACGGTTTGGGTAAAAATAATGCGAAATCCGGCAAAACACACATCTACCCCACCAAGAGGCACCCCAAACTCCCACGTGTGAAGCGAGGGAGGGTTGCTCAGCACTTATAGCCAGGCTTGGTGCTCCCCAGTCCTCCCAGTCCTCCCAGTATAACCCGGCAGAGGGCACCAGTAAGCCCAGTTTGTGGCCTTTTCTCCCCCCGCCCCCCCCCTTGCTGGCAGCGGGGGGAGGGTGGAGGAAGGGGAGGAGGAGGAGGAGGCGAAGGCCGGGTGCGGGGGGATTTAAGGGCTCGCGGTCCCCCCGGCCCTGCCTCCTCCCGCCGCCCAGAGGGACGTGGGTGTAAGGACCCAAGTTAGTGCGGGTGCGTGTGACAGCCCCACCCCCGGTAAGGACCCCCCCGGGGGCCACCGCTGCCATCCCGGGGGAGGGAGGCTCTCCGGGGAGCGCGGGGTGAGGGGGCGTGCAGCGCAGCGGAGGTGGTGTGCGGGGGTGATGGGGACAGGAGAGTGCCATGGGGACACGGGAGTGTGGTGGGGCCATGGGTGTGCAACGGGGGACTCGGAGATGCTGCAGGGACCTGGGTGTGCAGCAGGGACACAGACATGCAGTGGGGCCACGAGCATGTGGTGGGCACACAGACATGGGATGGGGACACGGACGGGCAGCAAGGACGTGGATGTGTCATGGGACGTGGTCATGTGGGGACATGGGCGCGCAACAGGGACAGAAATGCAACAGGGGCACAGGTGTGTGATGGGCATGGGGACGGGGGTGTGTGGTGGGGACATTAGGGACATGGCACGCACAGGGGATGCGGTGGGGACACGGGTGTGTGATGGGACTGCAGATGGGCAGTGGAGACATGGACATGGTGTGGGAACACAGGGGTGACAGGAACACGTGGTGGGGACACACAAGAGGTACACAAACACATGATGGGGACACGGGCATGGAAGGGGAACACACATGTGATGGGGACATGGCCATGTGATGGGGACCTCACTGTGCCACTGGGGCCGTCCCAGCTTCCCCCAGCTCGGGCTGGTGACAGTGAGGTGACGCCTCATGGGACTCATGACTAGGGAGGCAGGGGGGAGGGGGGGTAAGCTGGCATGTCCCCGGCGGGGGGGTCACATCGGTGACTGTGTAGGGAGGGGACATTTCTTTCCGTCCTCGCTTGGCTGACCCCAGGCCAAAGGTCTTGGTGGGGAAACTGAGGCACGAGCGGGTGCCACCCACCTCGCAGCTCTCTTGTGGCAGCACCCGCTCAGCGCCGCAGGATGAAGGCTCTGTTCGTCCTCCTCCTCACCCAGCTCTGCTCGGCATCGCTGGTCCCAGGTAGGTGAGGTTTGGAGGGGCAGCACCCCAAAGGTGGTGCCGTGGGGTGCTATGAGCCCGGTTCCCTGCAGAGAGGGAGAAGGACCCCGAGTACTGGCGGCGGCAGGCACAGGAAACCCTGCGGAACGCGCTGCGGCTCCAGCGCCTCAACCAGAACGTGGCCAAGAACCTCATCCTCTTCCTGGGGGACGGTGAGATGGGAGGGGAGCACCCACCCCGGGCGGGGGCAGCGGGGTTGGGGGGCACGGGGGGGCGAGGAAGTGGCTGCAATAAAGTGAGTGCTGGGGACAAACTGGGGCTTTGACACATTGGGTGTTCTGGAAAGATAGGTGCTGTGGTGAGTTGTGTTCTGAGATAAACTGGGTGCTGGGATAAACTGGGGTTCCAGTAAGTTGGGTGCTGGCGTGAACAGGGTTTGCAAAAAACATCTGTGCTGGGGTAAACTGGGTGCTGCAATGAATTGGATTTCCAAAAAATGGGTGCTATGGTAAATAGAGTTTACAGTAAACTCAGTTTATTTTGTGGGTGCTGGATAAACTGGATTTGCAAAAAATATTGGTTGCTGCAATCAGTTTGGTTTGTGTTAAGTTGGGTGCTGAGGTAAACTGGGTGCTGGTATGAACTAGATTTAGAGTAAGTTGAGTGCTGCAATAAATTGGGTTTGAAATGAATATCGGGTGCTGGGGCGAACTGGGTTGCAATAAACTGGGTGCTGGCATGAGCTGGGTGCTGCAATGAACTGGGATTGCAGGAACCTGGTGCAGGGATAAAGTGGATTGGCAAAGAATTGGGTCTCAGGTAAATTGGTTTTGCCATCATTTGAGTGCTGGCATAAACTGGGATTGCAATAAAGTAGGTGCTGGGATAAATTTGGTTTGCAAAAAAACTGAGTGCTGGGATAACCTGTGTGCAGGAATGAATTGGATTTGCAAAAAGTTGGGTGTTGCAATAAACTGGGCTCTGTGATAAACTGGCTTTGCAATGAAAAGTGGCTGCTGGGATAAACTGGGAGCTGGGATAAACTGGCTGCACGATAAACTGGGCTTGCAAAAAATTGGTTGCTGCGATAAACTGGACGATGGGCTAAACGGGGTCTGCAGTAAGCGGAGACGAGCGCGGTTTGCACGGAGCGCGCTGTGTGCCCGGGGCCGCCGGGCTGTCCGTGCGCGGCTGACGCTGTCCCGCAGGAATGGGCGTCTCCACGGTCACGGCCGCCCGCATCCTCAAAGGACAGCTGCACGGGCAGGGCGAGGAGAGCCTGCTGGAGATGGACAAGTTCCCCTTCGTGGCCCTGGCCAAGGTGAGCCCCCTCGGGGCACTCACGGGGACACGACACCCACAGCAAGGTCACGGGCGGGCGGCATCGACCGAGCCGAAATTAGGTCATGGGCGAGCAAAGGCAGCTGGCTCCGGTGCCCGCTGGCCGTGCCAGGGGCCGGCCGTGGGAACAAGGAGGGGGGCAGGAGGAGCCCGCCGGCTGCGGGACGCCACGGGACCCCCCTGCTTCTCCTGGGCTGGTTTTGCTGAACAAAACATTTTACAATAATAATTAAATTTGAAGTCAGCAGCCACCTCCATTCACCCCGTGGGGATGCCCATGGCTGTGGCTTCCATCTCCCTGCCAAAAGATGGACTGAAAAAGGGCTAAAAGCAGCAAAATGCAGTGAGGTGGGGATGTCCCACCATGGTGGAGGGAGTAGGGGGTAAAATGGGGGGCAAAGGGCAAAAGAGAGGGGACACAGGTGGGATGGGGGTCTGGTGCAGCCAAAGGGCACAGGGGGGGAAGCCCCAGGGTGGGAATGGTGGTGCTGTCAGTGGTACTGGTGGTGGTGGAGACAATGACGGTGGTGATAACGATGGGGGTTTATCCATCTCCCCCCTTCCAGACCTACAACACCAACGCCCAGGTGCCCGACAGCGCGGGCACGGCCACCGCCTACCTCTGCGGTGTCAAAGCCAACGAGGGGACGCTGGGGGTCAGCGCCGGCGTCACCCGGGACCGCTGCAACACCACCAAGGGCCAGGAGGTGACCTCCATCCTCCGCTGGGCCAAGGAGGCAGGTGAGGCACTGAGGGACTCCCGGGCAGGAGGTCCAGCAAGCGGTTTTGGGGGTGTTCTCACCATTGTCCCCTGAACTGGTGGCGCAGGCAAGGCCGTGGGCATCGTCACCACCACGCGTGTGACCCACGCCACGCCCAGCGCTGCCTACGCCCACTCTGCCAACCGTGACTGGTACTCGGATGGAGAGATGCCCCCGGACGCCCTGGAGGGGGGCTGCAAGGACATCGCCCGGCAGCTGGTGGAGAACATCCCTGAGATCGAGGTAGGGATGAGGACACCGGGGATGTGCCCTGGAGTCAGGGGGATGGGACCAGGACAGACAGGGCCGTGGATAGACGTGTGACCAAGACCACCAACGGCTGAAGAGCCAGGACTCCCAGGAGATGCTGGGCTGGAGCCACCAGTGGTTGAAGAGCCAGGACTCCCAGGAGATGTGGGGCTGGAGCCACCAGTGGTTGAAGAGCCAGGACTCCCAGGAGACGTTGGGCTGGAACCACCAAGGGTTGCAGGGTCAGGACTATGAGTGGCTACAAGACAAGGACCACCCCTGCAAATGTGAGGCTGAGACCACCCATGGGTGCAGAAGCAGGACAGTGGGTGGATATGGGGCCAGAACCACCAATGGGTGTAGAGTTGGGACCCCAATGAAATGGTGGGCTTGGACCACCCATGGGCGCAGAACCAGGACCACCCAATGGTGCAGAGCTGGAGCCCCAGCAAATGGGGGATCAGCACCACCCATGGGTATAGAGTTGGGACCCTCATCAAATATGGGACCAGGACCACCGTGGGTGAGGTACCAGCACTTTCAGGTGGACATGGGACCAGGAAACTCAAACATAGGTCTTGGACCACAAGCACCTGTAGGATCAAGCCCCAGACGCACCAATCCATCTTAGCCTCCTCCTTTCCCATACTTCCCAGACCCAAAACTCTTCCTTTTTCCCCCAGTTCTGCTCCTTACTGTGGATTTATGCAGAAATTCAGAACTGTAAATAAATCTTCTTCTGTCCTTCAAAATAGCCCCAAAGCAAAACATCCCAGCCTGTTATTTAGCTCTTTAATAGCCTCTTTTGCTTTTTTTTTTTTTTTTTCCCTTTAATATAATTTTAACTCTGTCCCAGGCTGGAAATAATTATATAGTGGGGAAAAGACTTTTTTTCCTTTTTTTTTTTTTTTTTGTTAATAATTTTGGCATTGGTGTTTTGCAGCTTTATAATTCACCTTCTACGCAGAGAAAGGGGGAAAAAATACAAAAAAGCCATAAAATCTCTGCTAGGTTATAAATAACAGAAGCCAAATAAATCAGGCTCCAAAGCAAACAGGGAGAGCCGCGGGATGGGGCTCCATCCCAGCGGGTTCATGTGGGGATCCCGATGTGGAGCATCCTTCCCACAGATTGGGGGAAAAAACATTAAAAAAGCCAAATCCCTGTTGGAAATGGTTATTTTTGTCCTGAGTTTTAATTAATAGGCAGATATTCAGAGTTATTTTGAGCGAGGTGAAATTCCTTGGGTGTTTTTGCCCACAACTCCAGGGCTTTCCTGGACATCCTGCTCCGCCCCTTCGGGGTCTTCCCCCATTAAACCCCAGCTGGAGGGGCAGATTTAAAATAATTTAAAAATATTTAAAACCACATTTCCTCCCCTCTTTTGCAGGTGATCCTGGGTGGAGGGCGGAAATATATGTTCCCCAAAAATGTCAGTGACGTGGAATATCCCCACGAGGAGAAGCAGCGGGGCACCCGCCTGGACGGCAGGAACCTCGTCCAGGCGTGGCGGGAGGCCAAGCCCCGCGGCAAGGTGACAGGGACTCTGGGGGGTGGGGGTGCACACACATCACCCCCCTGTAACCCCACAGAGCCATTCCTGGGGGTGGAAAGTCTTGGGGAGCGCCTCAGGGGTGGCAGAAGCAACGGAGAGGTGACAATGCCTGTCCCCTGTCCCCAGGTCGCTGAGTACGTGTGGCACCGGCGAGGGCTGCTGGCACTCAACCTCAGCCGCGTCGACTTCCTGCTGGGTGAGTCCCTGCACCCACGGGTGCCCTGGCATCAGCTGGGTGCTTTAGGGGGACTCCTGTCCTGTCCTGGGGTGCTGGGGCAGCTGCAGTGGCCAGTTATCCTCCAAGGGTGCTGCTGCCTCCAAGGGATTGGGGTTCCCTGTCCTTGACGTGCTGGTAGCCCCCGAGGATGGTTCTATTCCCTTGGGGATGCTGGTACCCACCCCCTCCAATGATCCTGTTACCTCCCTGGGGATGCTGGTACCCCAAAGGGATGCTGTTACACCCCCAAGGGTGGTGCTCCTGCTGCCCCCAGGGATGCTGGTACCTCCCAAAGAGGCTGCAATTTCCCTGGGAATACTGGTGCTCCCCCTGGGGATGCTGGTGTGCCCTCAAGGATGTGCTGCCCACCGAGGATGATGTTACACCCCCAAGGATGCTGCTACTCCCACCCTGGGACGCATCTCCCTCCTAGGGATGCAGTTCTTTTGTCAGCAGTGAAATTCCCATCCCAACTGGAATGTGGAATCCAGCGGGGAGGAGGAAGGAAGGGCTGGGATTGTCCGGCTTCTATCTAATCTTCCTGGATCCAGTGGTGTGTGAAACACTTGAGTCAGCACGAGGAGCAGGATTTGGCCCCCCTTTTCTTTTGATGGAAAAGGATGTCCCCAGCAGTGTCCCTGTCCCCAGGCCTCTTCGAGCCAGGGGACATGATGTACGAGCTGGACAGGAACAACGATACAGATCCGTCCCTCAGCGAGATGGTGTCCGTGGCCATCAGGATGCTCCAGAAAAATCCCCGAGGGTTCTTCCTCCTGGTTGAAGGTGGGGGGTTCATGGGGGTGCAAAAATGGGGCATAAAAGGAGGCAAGGGGGGGGTGCAAAAAGGGGGGGATTCGAAAAGAAGGGTGCAAAAGTAGAATAAAGGGGGTGATAGGGATACGAAAAAAGGGGTGATGGGGTGCAAAAGAAGGTGCAAAAAGGTGGGGAATTGGATAAGGGGGAGGTACAAAAAGTGAGGACTGGAAGGTGGAAAAGGATGATAAAGGGGGTGATAGAAGAACAAAAATGGGGATTAAAGGTGATGGTGCAAAACGGGAGGATAATGGGGAGATGGGAGTGCAAAAAAAGGGGATGACAGGGAGGAAGGATAAAGGGGTGGTGGGGAATACACAAATGACAGATTAAGAGGATATGGGGGATATTGAAAGAGGGGTAACGGGCAAGGAAGGTGCAAAATGGGAGGGATAAAAAGAGGTGGAGTGCTAAAATGGATAAAGGGTAGGGGGATGAAAAGGAGGAACAAAGGGGCTGATGGGGGGTCAAAAGGGAGGATGTGGGATGTGAAAAGGGGGGAAAATGGGATGGGGGGCACAGAAAGGGAAGAAAGGGGTCCAAGGCTGGGAAGAGGAGGGTAATGCTGAGCGGTGCTGGGCTCCGCAGGCGGCCGCATCGACCACGGGCACCACGAGGGGAAGGCAAAGCAGGCGCTGCACGAGGCGGTGGAGCTGGACAGGGCCATCGGGCTGGCCACGCGCCTCACGTCCACCCAGGACACGCTCAGCGTCGTCACCGCCGACCACTCGCACGTCTTCACCTTCGGCGGCTACACCCCCCGCGGGAACCCCATCTTTGGTGAGCCCTGCCCGGCCACGGCGCCGGGGACAGCTGGGGGACACCCTGGGGACAGCTGGGGGACAGCTCGGAACACCACGGGGGGATCCCATCCTGCTGACTGTGCACACTGCCAGGTCTGGCCCCGATGCAGAGCGACGTGGACCGCAAACCCTTCACGTCCATCCTCTACGGCAACGGCCCCGGCTATAAAATCGTGGCGGGCGAGCGAGAAAATGTCTCTGCCGTGGATTTTGGTGAGTATGTTTTGGGCCAAAACCCCTCAAAATCACCCCAGCTCGGCTAAAATGAGCTGGATTCTTAATCGGTTCTCACTTCTGCTGTTTGCCCCCAGCACACGCCGACTACCAGGCGCAGTCGGCCGTGCCGCTGCGGCAGGAGACCCACGGCGGTGAGGACGTGGCCGTGTTCGCCCGCGGGCCCATGGCCCACCTGCTGCACGGGGTCCACGAGCAGAACTACATCCCCCACGCCATGGCTTACGCCGCCTGCATCGGCTCCAACCGAGGCCACTGCAACGCTGCCGCCCGCCCCGCCACCCCCCTGCTCCTGCCCTTCCTCGGCCTCCTCCTCCTCCTCCTCTGCTAAAGTGCCTCCTGCAAATCACTGAGGGGGATTTATTTTTAATTCATCCCCCCTTTTTATTTTTCTGTGGACAGCAGCGCCCGGGAAAGAGGAGAGAGAGAACAGAGAGACTCAGCGGAGCAAAAGCAGCCGCCGGTGGTTTGGTGCTGGGAGCTGCCTCTGTAAATACATGGTTCCTTCCCTATAATTAGCAGCGTTCCCTGGCCTATCCCAAACCCACCGCGGGATTTGGGATGGCAGCTGGAGCCTCGGCGGATAAAACCCCCTCTTTGAGCGAGACGCGATGGGGCTGGGTCCCAAAATGCCTCTGCGGTCCCTTGGCTGAGGACTGACCCTGGTGCCCAACTCGTCACATGTGTGGGGAGCCAGGGACCACACGAAGATGGGAAAAAAAATTAACTCATCGGGTTAATTTGTCCCTAAACTTGGGTTTTGCTGTCTCCTCAGTGATTTATTTTGTTTTAAAATTCTTCGGGTTAAAGCAATTTGCTGCCCCGGGAGGGATTTGGGAGGGGTTGGGGCTGGGATTGTGGAAGGAGGGTAAAGGCAGCAAAGCGGGATGTGAGGGGTTGGGTGCTCTGGGACACGCCCTCTTCTTTAGGGTGAGGTAATTAAGGGGGAAATTAGTAGGTGGAGTCACAAGGGGAAAGGGCTTGTGCAGCTGGAGGGGGGCTGGGAGCGACACTGGGTGGGCAAAGGGGTGGGAGTGGGCAAATGTCACCGTGCTTGTGCCAATGTCACCGTGCAAGTGGGTTCAGTGCCTTGCACATGCAAATGTCACTGTGCCAGTGCCACTGTGCACTTGCAGACGCTGCCTGAGCTGAGCAAAAGGTGCCCTGAGTGTGCAGATGTCACCGAGATGTCGCAGGGTGTAGTGCCTTGCACACGTGCGGATGTCACTGTGCCCGGATTCCCCTTGCCAGGTACAAAAGGCACCGTGCACGTATGACTGTCACTGTGAAAACGGGCAGTGCAAGCACGTGCCCAAGGCCCTGTGCTTGTGCAAATGACGCCTGGCACATGCAGAAGTGCCCGTGCGTGCAGGAAAGCCCCACGGTGCCCCTGAGTCCTGTGCTTGTGCACATGGCAGGGAAGACACTGCCCTGCCTCCCCCAAACCCCCCTAAACCCCTCCCTCGTTCCTCATTCATTCACCAGTTTTATAATTAAAGGTCCAGTTCCTCATTAACCAGGACCCTCCAGAGGGGATGCAGGCGCTGACCCCGGCAGGGCAGGGTTTGTGGGGGCGCTGACCCCGGCAGGGCAGGGTTTGGGGGGGCTCTGACCCCGGCAGGGCAGGGTTTGGGGGGCTCTGACCCCGGCAGGGCAGGGTTTGGGGGGGTTTGGGGGGCTCTGACCCCGGCAGGGCAGGGTTTGGGGGGGTTTGTGGGGGCTCTGACCCCGGCAGGGCAGGGTTTGGGGGGTGCTCTGACCCCGGCAGGGCAGGGTTTGGGGGGGCTCTGAACCTGGCAGGGCAGGGTTTGGGGGGCTCTGACCCCAGCAGGGCAGGGTTTGGGGGGGCTCTGACCCCGGCAGGGCAGGGTTTGGGGGGGTTTGGGGGGCTCTGACCCCGGCAGGGCAGGGTTTGGGGGGGCTCTGACCCCGGCAGGGCAGGGTTTGGGGGGCTCTGACCCCGGCAGGGCAGGGTTTGGGGGGGCTCTGACCCCGGCAGGGCAGGGTTTGGGGGGCTCTGACCCCGGCAGGGCAGGGTTTGGGGGGGCTCTGACCCTGGCAGGGCAGGGTTTGTGGGGGCTCTGACCCCGGCAGGGCAGGGTTTGGGGGGGTTTGGGGGGCTCTGACCCCGGCAGGGCAAGGTTTGGAGGGGCTCTGACCCCGGCAGGGCAGGGTTTGGAGGGGCTCTGACCCCGGCAGGGCAGGGTTTGGGGGGGCTCTGACCCCGGCAGGGCAGGGTTTGGGGGGCTCTGACCCCGGCAGGGCAGGGTTTGGGGGGGTTTGTGGGGGCTCTGACCCCGGCAGGGCAGGGTTTAGGGGGGCTCTGACCCCGGCAGGGCAGGGTTTGGGGGGGTTTGGAGGGGCTCTGACCCCGGCAGGGCAGGGTTTAGGGGGGCTCTGACCCCGGCAGGGCAGGGTTTGGGGGGGTTTGGAGGGGCTCTGACCCCGGCAGGGCAGGGTTTAGGGGGGTTTGGGGGGGCTCTGACCCCGGCAGGGCAGGGTTTGGGGGGGTTTGGGGGGCTCTGACCCCTCCCTTTGCCTCCCCCGGCAGCGCCGGATCCCGAGCGAGGCCCGGCCGCTGGCACTTCCCAGAACTCGGGCAGTCCCGGGCTATGTTTAACCACTCCCGGGGTGCCGCGTGGTTTTGGGGGGTTCAGGGGGGTGGGAACCACTTTCCCTTGGCCAGGGGGTTGGCAGGACGCCGGTGGCCACCGGGGCCGTGGCCAAATGCCGCTCCTGACGCCGGGCTGACCAGCAGAGCTGAAAGAGGCACTTTTGGGGGGGAGGGGGGGGGCTGAGGGCATCGCCTGCCATATTTTGGGGTACTCGCAGCACCCCAAAAACAGGGACGATCAAAAGAAAAGCTTTGCTCGGCCAGGCTGCTGTGAACCCCCAATACTTGGCTAAATGACTCCCCAGAATGAGTGTTTTTACAGCCCCCACTGATGTTTGGGATTTTGGGGACCCCCTAAGTATCGGAGACTCCCCCCCCCACTGTAGCGATAAATAAACTTTTATTTTATACAGGACTCACGGGAAACACAAACACAGTTTGGGAGGGTGTGAAAAAATATTCCTCCCCCTCCCCCCAATTCCAGCCTCCGGCACATCCCGGAACTTTTGTCCCTTAAAATAAAGGGGGGGAGAGGGAGCTCCACTTTTGGGGTTACCCTGGATTTGAGTCCCCTCTTTTTTTTGGGGGGAGGGGATGATGCTGGGGTTGGACCCACTCTTCATTTCGGGGTCACGGCAGAGGGGAGGCCCCTTTGTGGTGCATCACCCCCTCACCCAAAGGGTTTTTGGGGTGACAGAGATTGTCTGGAGGGGGGGCACATCCCAATTTTTTTTGGAGGTCCCCCCAAATCCTGCACCGGGGACGATGGCTTCAGCTCCTGGCACGGGGGTGGCACACAGAGGGGGGCGAAGCGGTGACACCCCCGCAGGTGGGGGGTGACTATGAGCCCTGTGGGAGGAACATCAGTGGGGGTGCCCCAGGGTGGTCGCCCCCACGCTGCAGTGGTGGAGGGGGGCGAACAGCCTCACCGGGTTATGGGGGGGCTGCTCCAGCTGGATTTTGATCTCAGGACAGGGGGGGTCAGGCGGGCGGCGGCCTGGGGCAAAGGGGGGGTGGGTCATGAGCACCCCGAGGGGTCCCCCGGCCCTGCGGCGCCCCGACCCGGGTGTGCTGGGCTACCTGGGGGTGTCCCGGGGGGGTCATCCGGCCAGGGGGTGTCAGTGAAGGCGTCGCGGTGGCTCCCCGAGGGCGAGCGGCTCTCCTGAGGGGGCGGGGGGGGGGGTCAGAGGGGTGCTGCCCACCCCAGACTGCCCCCCCGGACCCCTCCCCGGGCTCCCCGTACCCGTCCCGGCTCGCCGGGCTCCTCCGCGGCGCTGCCGAAGCTGCTGGCGCTGGAGGAGGAGCGGGAGAAATCCGGCGGCTCCGGCTTCTCGGCCCTGCCAGGGACAGTCCCCCAGGCCAGGGACAGTCCCCAAAGCCACAACAGGCTGGCACCGCGCCTCGTGGCCACCACCGTGGCCCGCTGCGATGCTGTACTGGCCCCGGGACACCCTGTCCCCACGCCACCCCCGTCCAGGACACTGGGTCCTCATGTCACCCTAGCCCTGGCATGTCCCATCCCCGTGCCACCCTGTACCCACCCCATCCCATCCCATCCCTGGGAGGTCCCATCCCCATGGCACCCTGTCCCCATGTCTCTTGTCATCATACCAACCTATCCCCGTGCCATGTGTCCCTGTGCCGCCCACCTTCATGCCAACCTGCATCCAAGCCACCCAAGTGCCACCCCACAGCCCCCTGCCACCCTGTCCCTGGGACAGACAGACCCGGTGCCACTCAGTCCCTGGGTGAACCTGTCCCCGTGACACCCTGCCCCTCTGTGTGTCTTGGACCCATGCTGCCCTGTGCCAACCATCCTGGTGCCACCTTGTCCCCGTGTCACCCGTCCCTGTGCCACCCCAGCCCGCAGTCACTCTGGCCCACTGCATTCCTTTGCTGTCCCACCCCTCCGGTCCCTGTGTCACCTTCACCTCGCCCTGTCCCAGCGCCCATCCCGGTGTCACCCTGTCCTTGAGCTGCACCATCGCAGTGTCCTCCAGTCCCCGTGTCATCCTGATGTCACCCTGTCCCCATGTCACCTGGTCCTGGAGTCACCCCATATCGGTGCCACCCTGTCCCCTTGCCACACCATCCCAGTGTCCTCCAGTCCCCAAGCATGCCCAGCCCAGTGCCCTCCAGTCCCCGTGTCCCCGATCCCGGTGCCAGCTGCGGGACCTGTCGGGGTTCCGGCGGCTCTCGGGGGAGCTGTGTGTGGAGCTGGAGCCGTCGGCGGCTGCGGGGCCGTCCCTGCGGGGAGGCGACGGCGGTGAGGTGACAGCGGGAGGGGACAGCGGGAGGGGACAGCGGCGGTGCCGGTACCGCCGCTCACCTGCCGGCCGGCGCCTCCTGGATGCTCTCGATGCCGATGGCGCTGGAGCGGCGGGAGCCGAGGGGGCCGGGCCGCCGCCGCGACGGGCTCTTCCCGGGCACCAACAGCGCCTGCGGGGCGCCGTTAACCGGGGGGACACCGGGGACCGGGGTGACACCGAGAGGGGACGGCGAGGTACCCACCTCTTCCACCGAGCCCAGCCCGATGGCGCTGCCGCGGCGTCCCCGGCGGCTCCCGGGCACCAGCAGCGACTGGGGGCGGCAGCGCGTCACCGACCGGGGACCACGGGGTGGGGGCAACCGGGCACCGGCGGGGGGAACCGGGAACAGGGAGGGGAACCAGGGGCCGGGAGGGGAACCGGGACCGGGTACTGCCGGCGGGGGGAGGGGAACCGAGCACCGGGAGGGGAACCAGGCACCGGGGGAGGAACCAGGTACCGGGGGCACCGGGGGTGGGGGAACCGGGCACCGGGGCGGGGCGGAGCCAAGGGCGAGATGGGCGTGGCTTGTGATTAGGGGCGGGGCTTAAGGCGAGGGGCGGGTCCGCGACTTGGGCGGGGCTTATGCCGATGAGGGGGCACGGCCGACAGGGGCGTGGTTTGTTAGGAAAGGGGCGGGGCTTGTGTCAGTCCGTGAGGGGGCGGGGCCCGGCCTGGGCGTGGCCTCAGCCACACCCCCGCAGATCGGCCACGCGCGCAGGGGGCGGGGCCACGGCCCGGGGGCGCGGTCACAGCAAAGAGGCGTGGTCAGCGCGGGGGCGTGGCCGGTCCCGAGGGGGCGTGTCCTGGCTGGGCCCGCGGAGGGGCCCCGGGCCCGCGGAGGGGCCCCGGGCCCGCAGCGCTGCGTGCGCGGTGTGCGCGGAGCGGGACCCCCGCGCCCCACCTTGAAGGACTCGAAGAAGCCCGGGGCGGCGCCGCCGTTGTCGGGGCGCTCGTCGTCGGGGCCGAGCCCCAGCATGGCCTGGCTGCGCGCCTGCAGCTCCTCGTGTAGCGTCTCCAGCAGCGCCGCCCGCGTCCGCTCCTGCGCACCAGCCCTGCGCTGCTGCGCCCACGCGAGACCACCCAGCCCCGCACCCACACCGCCACCCAGACACCCACCCCCGCACCACACAGCCGCCACCCACGCAGGACCTGCCCCCGCCCTGCTGCACCCACGCGACACCGCCCACAGCACCCCGCAGCCCCGCATCCACCGCTGCCACCCACGCGAGGCCACCGCGAGAACCCAGCCCTGCCCTGCTGCGCCCACGCCCCACGGATGCACCCACGCGAGACACCCACAGCCCAGTGCAGCGCTGCACCCACACGGGGCCGCCCCTCGCAACCCCCTCCTCACCGCGCTGCTGCCCCCCGACGCGAGGCACCCCTTACCCCGGGCAGCACCCACCTGCCCAGACGGGGACCCAGCCCCTGCCCACCCACGCGCAGCCCCCGCGGTGCGTACGGCTCCCGCGGTGGGCACGGCACCCACATCCACATCCCACGGCTTGCCCAGCCCCTCCGGGTGCCCCCCAGCACCCCCTGCCCGCACCCCCGTGCCCGCACCTCCAGCTTGGCGAACTTCTCGGCGCGGTAGCAGGCGTACTCGGCGTTGATGAGCTTGGTCAGCAGGAACTCCTGGAACTCGGGGCCCTGCGGGGTGCGGGCGGCCCGGGTGGGTGCGCGGGTGGGTGTGTGTCCCCCGGGGCTCCCCGGCGGCACCCACGGGCGCTCACCTTCCTGAAGACGGCGGGGTCGGGCAGCGGCGGGCCGAAGAAGGGCACGTCGTCACGGGCCGTGACGGAGACCTGTGGCGGGTGGGGGGGTGACGGGGCACCCCGCGGGCCCCCACGGGCACGGGGACACTGAGGCACGGGAGGGTACCTTGTAGAGGGTGCCCTGGGTGCCCCCCTGCTCCAGCTGCACCACCACGAAGGCGTGGAGGAAGTTAGAGGCGATCATGTCGGGCACGAACGGTGTGTTCTCATCCTGGAAGACGATGGCCACGATGTCGTTGCCGATGTGACGCTTCCGCTGCAGCTGTGGGGACAGGTGGGATGCAGAGGGACAGGGAGGACATGGGGGATAGGGGAGGACACAGCAAGACACGAGGGACAGAAGGTGGTCACACCAGGGGCATCAAAAGGAATGAAAGCCCCTGTGCCCCGTAGATGCACCCCAGCACCCATGGGTGTTCCACCAGCCCCCTGCATCCTTCAGCTCCCCCCTGGCACCCATGGGTGCCTTTACAGCCCTCTGCATCCCAAAGATGTTTCCCCACACCCATGAGTGCCCTGCCATCTCCTGGGCCTCACAGATGCCCACCACCAGCCATGGGTGATCCAGGAGTCCCCTCCATTCCATGGGACATCCCCAAAGCCCCAGCAGCCCTTCCACCCCATAGAGGTGCCCCAGGAGCACCTCCCACCCCCTGCTCTCAAGCACCCAAGTGTCCCCCACCAAGTCCCCCTCCTTTCACCCCCCGGCCCCCATGGGTGCCCACCTGCTGGGCGTCCCCCTCGGTGTAGGGCAGTTTGGTGGAGACGTGGAACATGATCTCCTTGTCGCGGAAGTGGCAATAGACCGACTCGCTGCCTGTCTGCCCGTGGGTCACATCCAGCCCCCCTCGGAACCTGCGTGGGTGAGTGGGTGGGTGAGACAGGCACCCTGACCCCGCGGGTCCTTCCCCCCCAGCATCCCCTCACGCACCCCTTGAAGTCCCGCAGCTGCACCCGCTGACCCAGGACGTCGAGGAATTCGGCGAAGGCCGGGCTCTCCTCCGTGGTGCCGAAAAGCTCCTCCTCGGAGGTCTGCAGTGGGGTGGGGATGGGTGCCAGCACCCACCCAGGGACTCCCCTCACCCTAACCCCCACCCACCCCACCCCATACCTGCCCTAGTTTTTGGTAGATGACCCCAAATTTGAAGTGGTTGCTGAGCACGTGCTCATCAAAGGCGAGGATGAGGCGGGATGCCTGCGGGGTGGGGAGGGGTCAGAAGTTGGGGAGGGGCACCCCCGGGTGCCCAGGTGCCCCCTCCCTGCAGCCCGTTCACCTTGGGATAGAGCACGGGGTAGAAACGATCCACGTTGATGTCCTCGCACACCAGCTGTGGGAAGGAGGGGTGCTGCCATGGGGGCCCTGGCACTGGGGGGCACCCATGGGTGCTGCTGGGAGCCATACCCACCTTGGCCATCTGCACCACGTTGGGGAACTCGGCCAGGCAGGAGATGGGCACCACATCGTGCAGGGTGCGGGCACGGGTGCTGCGGAGCAAGGAGGGGGTCAGGGGAGCCCCCACCCCAGGCAGCTCCCGTGGGTGCCTCCCGCAGCCTGCTCACCGCAGCAGCAGGTGGAGGTGCTCCTGCTCGTCGTACTTGAGGGAGAAGACGAGATGGCCCAGCGCCGGGTCCAGGGAGTAGTAGTTGAAGTGCTCCTGTGGGAAGGAGCCGAGCAGCCGTGGCCGAGGGCGCTCATGCTGGGGGCACTCGTGCCATGGGACACCCAGGCCCATGTGCACCCACATCTGTGGGACACCCCTGTCCACGGGCACCCACAGCCATGGGACACCCGTGTCCGTGAGATACCCACACCCATGAGCACCCATCCAGATGAAGCACCCGTGTCCACGAGCACCTGTACCCACAGGTACCACCTATGGGGCACCTACACTCAGTGAGCCTCACACCCCTGGGGGCATCCAGATCCTATGGACACACAAACTTATGGAGCCCCCGTGTCCATGAAAACCTGTGGAGAACCCACGTCCATGGGCACCTGTGCCAGGGACTCTCCTGCCCATGGAGACCCAACACCGACCTCCTTACCACCCACCCCATGGAGCACCCATGTCCACAAGCAGCCACATGCCAAAGCACCTGTGTTTATGAGGCCTCCATGTCCTTCCATTCCCATGGAGAACCCACCCCAAGCACCGTTGCCGTGCCCAGGGATACCCACATCCACGAGCCCCCACATCCATGGCCCATGGGGCTCCCATCACCGTGGACACCACACCCACATCCATGAACACCCGAGCTTATGTGGTCTCCGTGCTCCTGCCCATCCGTACCCACGGGACGTTGTCCCCACCCCAGACCCCACGCCTGCAGCACCCCAGGGCCTCACCTTGCCCAGGAAGTGCTTGCGGTAGATCTTGGCCGTGTGGTTGCCCTCCAGCTTTGCCCGGGTGCCGGGTACCGGTGTGGGGGGCGAGTCAGGGGCCCCGCTCAGCTGGTGGTTGGTGCCCTCAATCCAGTAACCCCCGAACTGCGGCAGGAGGATGAGGGGGAACGGCCCCTCCCGGCCCAGCACCTGCGCCCACAGCTGCGGTGGGTGCTTTGGGCACCACCCACCAACCCACCCAGCCAGCCACTGACCCTCACAGCCCCCTCGGGAGAGCGGGGCGCTCTACCTCGTGCACGCTGGGGTAGGGGATGTAGTCCTCCTCCGTCTGCAAGACAACCGAGTGGTGACGGCCACCGTGGGTGGTGGATGGGTGTTGCCCATGGTGGCACCCCAGGGTGCTGGTTGAGCGCCCCCCATCCCAACAACACCTACCTTGAGCGGTGGGGGGATGGCATGGCGCTGCTGGGCCATCCTGCTGCCCTGGGGAGAGAGGGGCTGTGGGTGCCCGTGTCCCCGCCTTAGGGTGGGCATCCTCGGGTGGGGGGCATCCACGGGTGCTCACCTTGGGTCTGGCAGCTGCTGCTGGCTGGAGACGCGTCTAGGTGGTGTGAGGGCGCCCAGGGGGGCCCATGGCGCTTCCTGGGGAGAGGAGAGCTCCGCCACAGCCCCTCTCCGGGACTCCCGGGCAGCAGCCTTGCCCCTGAGGCCAACTGAGGGCGGCGAGCCAAGGGCCACCCTGCGGGTGCCAGGGGCCGGCGGGGCGGGGTCACGGCGTGAGGGCCGCGGACACCCCGAGCCCCACCCCCGCCCAAGGGCGCCCTCTGCCGGCGGGAGGCGGCGGCGCGGGGCAGCACCACGGACAGCGCCGGGACCCGCCAGGCGCCACCGACCCCGTGGGATGCCACCGACCCCGCCAAAGTGCCACCGACCCCGTGGGATGCCACCGACCCCGTGAGGTGCCACCGACCCCGTGAGGTGCCACCGACCCCGCCAGGCGCCACCGACCCCGTGAGGTGCCACCGACCCCGCCAAAGTGCCACCGACCCAGTGAAATTGTCACCGACCCCGCCAGGTGCCACCGACCCCGTGAGGTGCCACCGACCCCGCCAAAGTGCCACCGACCCAGTGAAATTGTCACCGACCCCGCCAGGTGCCACCGACCCCGCGAAATTGTCACCGACCCCGTGAGGTGCCACCGACCCCGTGAAATTGTCACCGACCCCGTGAAATTGTCACCGACCCCGTGGGGTGCCACCGACCCCGCCAAAGTGCCACCGACCCCGTGAAATTGTCACCGACCCCGTGAGGTGCCACCGACCCTGTGAAATTGTCACCGACCCCGTGAAATTGTCACCGACCCCGCCAAAGTGCCACCGACCCCGTGGGATGCCACCGACCCCGTGAAATTGTCACCGACCCCGTGAGGTGCCACCGACCCCGCCAAAGTGCCACCGACCCCACCAGGCGCCACCGACCCCGCCAGGTGCCACCGACCCCACGAAATTGTCAGCGACCCCGCCAAAGTGCCACCGACCCCGTGAGATGCCACCGACCCCGCCAAAGTGCCACCGACCCCGCCAGGTGCCACCAACCCCGCCAAAGTGCCACCGACCCCGCCAGGTGCCACCGACCCCGCCAGGCGCCACCGACCCCGCCAGGTGCCACCGACCCCGTGAAATTGTCACCAACCCCGTGAAATTGTCACCGACCCCGTGAGATGCCACCGACCCCGCCAAAGTGCCACCGACCCCGCCAGGTGCCACCGACCCCGCCAAAGTGCCACCGACCCCGCCAGGTGCCACCAACCCCGCCAGGTGCCACCGACCCCGCCAGGTGCCACCGACCCCGCCAGGTGCCACCGACCCCGCCAGGCGCCACCGACCCCGTGAAATTGTCACCGACCCCACCAGGCGCCACCGACCCCGCCAGGCGCCACCGACCCCGTGAAATTGTCACTGACCCCGCCAGGCGCCACCGACCCCGTGAAATTGTCACCGACCCCACCAGGCACCACCAACCCCGCGAAATTGTCACCGAACCCGCCAGGTGCCACCGACCCCCGTGAGGTGCCACCGACCCTGCAAAATTGTCACCGACCCTGCCAGGTGCCACCAACCCCGCCAAAATGCCACCGACCCAGTGAGGTGCCACTGACCCCACCAAAGTGCCATCAACCCCGCCAGGTGCCACCGACCCCACCAAAGTGCCATCAAACCCCATGAGGTGCGGTGCCACCGACCCCACCAGGTGCCACCGACCCCGTGAGGTGCCACCAACCTCGCCAAAGTGCCACCGACCCCGTGAGGTGCCACCGACCCCGCAAAATTGTCACCAACCCCGCCAGGTGCCACCAGCCCCGCCAAAGTGCCACCGACCCCATGAGATGCCACCGACCCCACGCCCGTGTCACCCATCCCGTAAGATGTGATCATGCCCGTGCCAGTGTCACTGACCCCGAGCCAGTGCCACCAACCCCGTGCCAGTGCCAACCCTCCTCGTGAAGCTGCCACTGGCGCCGTGCAAGCACGGTCGTTTTCGTGCCAATGCCACCGACCCCCGCGGCCGGGGTCTCTCCCCTTGCAAGCATGATCATTCCCGTGTCAGTGTCACCGGCCCCACGCCAGTGTCACCGGCCCCGTGCAAATGTTCTCCCCGTGGCAATGTGACGGTTCTCGTGCAAACACTGCCGTCCCCATGCAAACGGCACTGTCCCCATCAAACACAGCCCTGGTGCAAATGTGACCCGGCCCTGTGCAAACACAATGACGTGCAAGCACGTCCCTGGTGCAAAAGGGACCCTCGTGCGAATGTCACCGTCCCTGTGCAAAGACAGCCCCGGTGCAGGTGTGACCCGTGCCCGTGCAAACACAACCGCAGCCAAGCACAGCCCCGGTGCAGGTGTGACCCGTCCCCGCGCCAACGCGACATTGCCACCCGTCCCCGCGCACCCCCCGGGCCGCTGCGTGACCCCGCCGGGCTGGGGGTGACCCTGGGGGGCTCCTCTATCGCTCCCCCCACCCCCCAGCATCCACGGTGGGGTCGGTCCCGGGAGGGTGGGGGGAGCACCGGGGGGAGATGTTCTAAATGTGGGGGCCAGACTGGGGGGGCGGGGAGGGGGAGATTGGGTTTGGGGGGACACGGGAGTCAGCCTGGGGAGACTGGAACAGGGGGAGGAGATGATGGGGGGCAGAAGAGGGGGACAGGTTTTGGGGTATCGGGGGGGGCAGGTTTGGGTGGGGGGCAAGTAGTAGGGTGTAATTATGGAGGAGACATTTGGGGGGGACCGGTTGGGGGGGGCAATGGGGGACTCCTCCCCCCGCCCCCGCCCCCAGCCCGGGTCTTTTCCCCCAGGCCCGGAGCATTTCCCCCCCCATCCCCTCCCCCGGTACCGGCAGCGGTGAAGGTCACGGGCGGACGGACCCCCCCGGTGCTGCGGCGGGGATGAGGGGACATCCCCAGAGGGGGGTCTCCGGGGGGACCGCGGTGCCCGGTCCCCGCAAGGCGGCACTTACCGGGGGCGGCGGGGCCGGGCGGTCCCGGAGCGGGGCCGGTACCGAGCGGAGCCGAGCGGGGCCCCGGCGCTCGCTGCCACCGCGCAGCGTCACGTGCGGCGGGGCGGGGCGGCCCCTCCGGGGGCGGTGGGACCGGGAACCGGTAACGGGAACCGGGCACGGTACCGGAGAACGGCCGCGGGCACCGGGAGCAGACCACCGGCCACGGGCACCGGGAAAACGGCACCGGGAACTGAGATCCGAAACTGGGGATCCCCCTCTCCATCCCTGATGTCACCCCCCGGGACCGCCTGGGTGTCCCCTCCTTCCCCAGCGCCCCGGGTTCCGCAGAGCAGGGGACCCCCCAAACGTCTCCCCGTCCCCCCGGGACCCATCTCCATCCCCCCGCCCGCAGTTGGCACCCGGGTACCGCTCTGCCCATCACCCACATCTCCCCATCACCCACATCTCCCCCCAAATTCGGCTCACGGGGTTCCCCCCACGTCTCTCCCCGGGACCCAGAGCTGGCTCCCTCATCCCCCTCTTCCCCCCCCTGGCTCGCGGCAGACCCCGCTCATCCGTAACCCCCACCCCTGGTACTCAGGACCCCCATCTCCGTCCCTGGTGCCCAAGCCCCTCCACCCATACCTCTCCATCCCTGGTACCCGAGGAACCCCCCCCATCCATAATTCCCCATTCCTGGTACTCAGAGTACACCCCAACCTTAACCCCTCCTCTCCCACACCCAGCGTGGCCCCCATCCCTACCTGAGACCCCCACCCATAACCCCCCCACGCCTACAGCCCCCCCAGCACCCGCCCCATTCCCATCCCCAGTACCCAGGCCTCCCCCTCCCTCCCTGGCACCCAGGGCCCCCCCATCCCCCAAAGCTTCTTTCCTCCCCCCACCTCCAGCACCCATTTGCCTCCCCCAGGGGCTCAGGGGGACACCCTGGCTCAGAGGGCCCCAAGGAGGGGCTGGCACTGGCACCCAGGAGGGGCAGGAACCCCCCAGGGACACAGCAAGTGGGGACAGGGGTCGATGTGACAGGGCCAGGGCCACCAAATGCCGTGCCCAAGCTCCATAAAACCTATTCCCTCCCTGTGCAAAGGAGCAGGGGGGATTCCTGCTCCAGCAGGGTCCCTCTTGCTCCCACCCCACCCACCCTGCAGTGCCCACGTTCCTTTTTGGGACAGCTCCAAGTGGGATTTATGGGATAATCACCTCCACCTTGCTGCAACACCCTCGGCCCACGTGTCTGCACTGTAACGAGTCTGCCACAGCTCCAATGACCACTTTAATCCGATAATATTTGCAAATAAGAGACAAAACAGGAGTGGGGCCTTGGCTCACACCTTGTACCTGTGTCCTCCATAGGATCCGGCGCTGCCGGAACCGCCACAGCCCCGGAACACCCCACGGGATTCCTTCCCACAACTGTGTAAGCTCAAGGAAGAGACTTTTTTATATATAACATTAAAAAAATTAACAGCAACTTGAAAAGATGGAATTTCCAAGGAATATGTACACAAGCGAGTGCTTCAGGTTGGGAAGAAAAGCCTCCTGTGGCTTTGGCATGGAATTTGCCATGTCTATACCTTGGGAAAGAATCCACGGGTCCAAACTGTCTCAAAATAACACTTTTTAGGAAATTTAGAGCTCCTCAAATGCTGCTGCTTAACCCCCAAACCCAGCAGGGACAAGGGAGGAAGGCACTGGGCCAAAAGCAGCTGGAATTCTTTGCATAAAACATTGGAAATAAAACACTGGAAATCAAAACAAGTTTCGGGGTTTTGGGGATGGAATTTGTGGCCCACATCCTCTTCTTGCAGCCCAAATTCCTACAAACCTTGGAAAGATAAAACTGATGTGATCTCTGCATTGTATTTTTCCTTGGAAACAAAGGAAAAGTTTGGAAAGGAAGAGGATCTCTAATAAAGAGATCGCTTGGCAGTGCCCAATGTGGATCAGTCTGGAAGTGGGATACTATTTCCTGCTAAATATTAATGAAGAGAAAAGTTTTCTGGGAGATGTTAAAGAAAAAAAAAATTAGTGCATTGCTGAAAAATTAAGAGAGAGTAAGAAAACCTCTTCCCCTGGGAAACACGGCACCCACCTGCACCCCCTCGCCAGCTCGGACTGCCCTGAGCCAGGAACACTCCCAGCAGCGCCAGACTGGAGGAAAATGTTCTCCAGAGTCATTAAAATATCCCAAATTTCTAAAAAAACCCACAGTTCCCAGAGCCCAGGTGGTTACTGGATTGTCCAAGGTGTGGAAGTGACAGTGGAAGGACGCGGAGAGGGGGCGGCTCCCAGCCCCTGGGAGGGCTTGGGAGGCAGATCCCAGCTTCCATTTTGGGTTAAGCAAACGAAGTTTTGTTGTCTGAAAGCGCTAGACATTCCTCACGAAGTCACAATTCCTGTACTTCCGTGCTGGACTGAAAGCGTAAGAGTGGATCAAAGGCAGGATTACCCTAAAGAGTTACTGCAGAATGATCAGCATGGTCTGGACCTACTGGATCACCACCCTCTGCGGCCGGGCCGGGGGACACACGGGGCTACCCCTCGTCCCACACACACCAACTGCTGCTCAACTTCCCAACCTTCCTGTTCTTTATTAAATAAACCCGGGAACGTTGTCCTGAAGCAGGATGTCCTTCAGTGCAATCTGCTTTGACATAAGGCATTTGTTTTGTTTTTTGGGGAGCAAACGTCTCACGATGGATTTTTGCCTTCTGGAAGAGTCAAAAAGTACTGTATCCACCTGTTTTTATTCTTTTAATGCCCTATCATGTGACAAATCCTCTTCCCTTCTGGTCGCTCCTCTGGGAAAACCATCAGTGGCCAAGTAAACCAGTCCCTGGGAAGGAAAGACACCACCAGCAGATGAGGAGGGAAATGGGACGGGGGTGGGATTCATGTGAGGGGACACAAAGGGGGAAAAACACCTGGACTCACCTTTAAATCCCTCTTCAGGCATACAAACTGGGATGGAAAGGGAAGGAAGGCATTAGAAATGGCTCTGAGGATTCCACAGCCAGTGACAAGGAAGCGTCACAATCCCCATTTTCCACCTTCCCAAGGCCAATCCTTGGCCAGGAAGCCAAGGCCAGCCCTTCCCCACCTCTCTCACCTTGCATAACATCGTCCATGGCCGCGTAATCCGCGATGGGCTCGTCGGCCTGCAAAGGACACGGGAGCAGGGAATTAACCAGCACCCGGACCAGGGGCATGCATCACAGCTCTGCTCAGAGGAGGAGCAGGGAATGGCTCTCCTGCCCAAACACTGGGAACTCCATGGGAGGACTCACTCCATAATTTAGTTGTGTTTTGGGCTGGTACCCACAGAGCTCAGCAGCTGTATCAGCTACAAAGCACTCTTGGAAATAAAAAAAAAAAAAAAAAAAGGGGGTTTCTCCTCCAAAACAAAGATAAAAAGGATTTACCTCCTCCAAAACAAATAAAATTAAGGATACTCGTCCTCCAAAACAAAAATAATGAGGATTTTCCTCTCCTAACAGAAAAAAAATAGGGCTTTTCCTCCTCCAAAACAAAACAAAAGGATATTCCTCTTTCAAAACAAAACAAAAAAAAAAAAAAAAAAAAAAGGATTTTTCTTGTCCAGAACAAAAAACCAAACCAAAAAACCCTCAAACACCCAAGAATATTCCTCTTCTTAAACAAAATAAGGATTTTTCTCCTCCAAAACAAAAAACAATAAGGATTTTCCTCCCCTAAGACAAAAAAATATTAAGGATTCTCCTCCTCCTCCCAGGAGCTCCCCGAGGAGCCGGCTCCATTTGTCCCCATTTCCGCAGAGGAGCCCACTCGCCGCTCCGGGCTCTCTCCGATGCCGCGGCATTCCCGCCTGCCTCCCGCCGGTACCTTGAGCAGGATGACGGACTCGGGGATGACTCCCAGGCTGCCCAGCGTGGCCGTGTCGTCGCTCAGGATCTTCCCGTCCAGGGACAGGTTCTGGTCGAAGGGGGCCACGGAGAAGGCGTGCATGATCTGGGGGCACACGGACACCTCATCCCGGGAGCTGCGGCACCTCCCGCCCCAGCACCCATCCCCAGCTCCTGGGGGAGTCAGACCCTTCCCCTGCGCGCCCACTCTCCTCACTGCGTGTTTTCTTCCTCGTTCCTGGCAGGAGAGCCGGCCTCACCTGGATTTTCAGCTCTTTCAGGGTCTGGTTGGCCGACACAAGCAGCGCTTTCTCCCCCCGGACCTTCCGGTGCCGTGTGCTTCTCCTGATTCCCTGTTTTTGGTAAGTGATGTAGCTCTGGTGGGACAGCTTCTGGCGTTTCGTGCCACCGTTGGCCTGGAGACGAGGCAAAAAACAAGGAGTTAGAATTGTTTAGGGATAAACACAACCTCCCCAGATCCCAGAGAGTGTTTTGGGCCAATTGGTCACGTGAGGGAAGGCAGGAAGCGCTGGAAAACCCCTTGGAAAGCCAATTGAAGCATGCAAGTGTGGAGACGACCAAAGGCTTTGCCTTGAAACCTCAGCTCCTAGTCCTAATGCCAGCGTGGGGCAGATTTCCACATGCACATGAATCCCTATCCATATTTAATCGCTCCAAACCCAGCACTGGTGTGGTTTGACCATTCAAATGGCAATTTAAGACACTTTTCCGCTGCCAGTGAGATGCAGAGGAGGAGGGTGGTGATCCCATCATGCTGACTCAAGAGGATGATACAAAAATCAAGGAACCTGACAGGATTTTTCATCTCTACCTGGTTAAAATCAGGATCTTGCTCCCCCTCTGGCTTGTTTTCCTCCCTTTCCTCTTCAGCTTCCGAGCTGCTCACATTCAGCTCTGGAGCCGCGTCCTTCATTACCTGGAGTCATAAAAATCATTCTCCATAACCAACAGCATCCACATGGCCTGTCCCACCATGGCAAACAGCTCCCGGGGACCTCCGGGTGCCACCTCCATCCAGAAAGCCCAGGAATAACCCTGGGAGCTGCTCCATGAGCTCTGCAAAGGCTCCTCCACCCTCCCCAGCTGTGTGGAACCTCAGTGGGATTCAGCTCAGGAATCCCCCTCTGTGGAATTGCAGGTGCTTCCTGCCCTCCTTTCCAGGCAAAGGAAAGTCTCCTGAGCCCCCAGTTGATTCCTTTCCCATCAGCTGGCTATTACAAAAGCCTCAACGTGGAGAAAGTACTTTCCGTGAATTAAGACATTTATCCGCCCCTGCGGCAGCCTGGCAGGGACATGCAGCACCATTACTTGTGGGGCTGGAGGTTGTAAGCCAATGAAATCTAAGTAAGTTACACAAATACAAAAATAAAAAGGTTGTTCAGGCCAGTGAAAGTCACTCCAGGCCTAGATTTGCCTGGATGTAAATTCCCAGCTATGCTGTGGCTGGAACTGGGCTTTGCAGGAGCCCAGGAGATGTGGATGCCAAGAGCTCTCTTCTCCATCAATGTATTTGCAATTAACGATGCAATTCCAGCTCCCAAACATTCCCCATAGCCCTCTGAATTGCAGCAGTGCCCCTCTACAATGATTTTATCTGTATGAGGCTTCCCTCTGCAGCATCATTCACCCCAAGGAAGAACCAGGTGGTGCAGAGGAGGGAGGAAAAGGGGTGAGGGGCTGGGAAACACTCCCTGATTTTGCAAAGCCCAGCAGGAAGGGCACAGTGGCTCCCAGTGCTGACAGTGATCCTGGCCAGCATTCCTGCTGCTTCCCATCCTGCCGAGGCTGCCCTGTTACTGGGAGATCTCGTGGGCACGTTCTCACCCCCTCTCTCCAGCTCCAGCTGCTCCATTAAGAATAGCTCCCTGTTTTTCTGCCAGCCCCACGTGTGAGCACAGTCCTGTCCAGTGCCAGAAAAATACAACACCCAACCCTCTTGTGCACCAGAGCCAAGAGGGATTCAGGCTCAAAGCCCGTGGCTGAGGGCTCCAGACGGTGCTGCGTGATCCACATCTCACATCCGAGGCAGGAACCCATCCAGCCTCCAGCTCCCTGCAGTTCCCCAGGCTCCAGCGCCTCCCTGGGACTGGCAGGGAGGTGGAAATGAAGGAAAGGCCAAAAAACCCCGCCCCACACTCCAAAGGTGCAGAGATTGTCTTCATCTGAGCTTGCTTACCCTTGGCTCCCTTCTTAAGGGCCCTAAGGAGGGGTGTTTAGCAGAACCAGCTTTGGGTACTTGGAAAACCAGTTCTAGAGCTGATCCTGACACTTAAGACCAGTAAAAACAAAATTCACAGCTTCAGGGGATCCTGTGAACCATCTCTAAGTTCATTGTCTCACCAGCAGTGAGGGGAAGAGCTCGTTTCTATTCAGGAATAAAAATGTCACTCGAGCAAGAAGAAAGGAAATGACAAATATTGGAGGGGGAGGAGAGCAGGTAGAGCCTGGGAACACAGCTAAGACAGAGAAAACAGCTGGGAGCATCCCTGAAAACACCAAGGATTTGGCTTGGCAAAAGGAAGCCTCAAGGAGATGGAATTTTCAGACCCAGAATGTCCCAGTTTGCTGGTTTTGCCAAAGTTGCCCGGAGCTGCAGAGCTGGGGATTGCTGCCCTCACCACCACCACGGACCAACAGGGTCCCCACCAGTCCTGGGGACATGGGAGCTGTGCCAGCCCCCTCGGGGCATTCCTGGGGCACCTGGAGCCTGGCTGAGCAGGGATGGGGGAAGGGTCCCTACCTTTTTGTTGTCCACCACTTTGTGGATGTAGATGGTGGCCTGCGTGTACTCGCGCAGGTCCCGCTGCTGCTGGCACAGGAGCCCTTCCCGGCATTCGGGGCACAGTTCTGGGCAAACACCAAGGGAAAAAACATTTCATTGCTCCAGCTCCTCAGAGGCCCCAGTGCAGGGCTCCTCACTGAATGAACCACATTAAATCCCAGAGTGGTTTGGGCTGGAAGAGACCTTTAGGATCTCATCCACTCCCTGCCAGGGGCAGGGACACCTTCCACTATCCCAGACTGCTCCAGGCCTTGGACACTTCCAGGCATGCAGCAGCCACAGCTGCTCTGGGCAAACTGTGCCAGGGCCTCCCCACCTTCACAGTCAAAAATTTCTCTGCAATACCCCATCTAACCCTCTGGCAGTGGGAAGCCATTCCCTGTGTCCTCTCCCTCCAGGCCCTCGTCCCACGTCCCTCTGCAGCTCTCTTGGAGCCCCTTTACACCCTGGAAGGGGCTCTGAGGTCTCCCTGGAGCCTTCTCCAGACTGAACACCCCCAGCTCTCCCAGCCTAGCTCCAGAGCAGAGGGGGTCCAGCCCTTGGAGTACCTCTGTGGGCTCCCCTGGACTTGCTCCAGTGGCTCCACATCCTTCCTGTGCTTAAGACTCCAGAGCTGGACATGGCATTGCAGGGGGGAGCCTGCCAAGCTCTGTGTTTCCCAGTGACCCCCTTAGACTGAAGTTTCTAGCCCTGGAGCCCTTCCCAGGAGCAGAGGTCACTCACGGGGCTCGGAGGTGTAGCAGACGCTCTCGGGGCCGGCCCCGGCTGCCGGTGTCCGGGTGATTTTGATGACGTGATCCACAACAAAGAGTTTTTGGATCCTCTCCCACTCACTGGGCCATATCAGAGCTATACTGTGCAAAGGAACAGGCAGGTGCTTTATGACATTGGAAAAGACAAGCCCGAAACTCCCAAAAAATCCCTCCCTCTTTGGCTTGTTGGTCTGCCAATGAAAGAAAAACTGCAAAATCCATCCAAAACCCAGCTACACGGGGGGGCCTGTACACCCAGATAACAGCAGCCTGTGATTAGTGACACTGTTGTGCTCCCGTCGTGCCGGAGGGAGGGATGGAGGAGGAAAGGAGTGGAAGATTTCCTACTTTTAGTGCTGCATCACTGCAGAAGCAAGGCTATGGAGCATGAAGTCCAGCCCTGCAGCCAGCACTCTGGGGGTGAAGGCCCACGGAAAGCAAATTGTAAGGAAGCAGAATGTTTCTGCATCCTGGCCAAATCCAGAGTGGTTATTGTCAGGAACAAACCAAGCTGAAGGAAGCTCTATTTTCCTGACCCAGCATCCTTGGACAGTTTAAGTCTTGCCTTGCAGGAAGGCTGAGGTGGCTCTGAGAAAGCCTTGGTGTTAATTTTGAGGGAAAGGATTACTCCTCATCTTGCTCAGCAGCAGGAGCAGTCCTTTGGGAATGTTCTCCTGAGGCTCCTGGCAAAAGGAAAGTGTGTGAAGGGAAGGAACTCACTGTTTGGAGTCTTCTTTGGTCATGGAAGCAAAGGTGAACATGAGCCCCCCGTGGGGACAGAGCAGGACACTGTTTGCTATGGAGGACACGGGGCTGCAGCGCGTCGGCCTCCTGCAAAAGGGAAGAGGTTTGGAAAGCTGGATCAGTTATCCCACCACAACTCCCACAGTTCTTCAGGAAGCCAGGAAGAATTCACAGGTGAGTATTTACACAAGGCATTCCAACAAGGAATAGGAACTATTAGTGATGAGGAAATCAGATCTGCATTCCTCTGTGGTGCAGAATGACTCTGACCAGCAGAGATTTCCATCTCCAGCCTGAGCGGTGACCTTTGGGATACAGCTCCAGACAGATGAAAAAACTAATCAGGTTACCAGCTAATCTGACCATCTGGTTAACACACAGCAAACAAGGAAATTCAGTGTCTTACACTGTATTACAATTGATTCAGGTCCTGCAAAAATCAGCTTCATTATTTCCATGAGGTCACTGTGCTGGGAGTCAGAAGCAAAATATTATCTACAGCCCCCAGAATAAGAGATAAAAAGCACCAAAACCCTCCAGCCAAGTTACCTGACAAATTTCCTCCATTCTTCTACAAAGAACTGTGAAACAATATACAGCTCATCCGTCTCCTGGGGGAAAAGAGGAGGGAAAAGGATCTTTTTAATGAACCCAACAATGACTGTTCGGTTTTTCGGCAGCGCTCGCTCCCTTCGAGACCTCAGTGCTGCTTTACCATGACAACTCCATCCAAGTGGGCTGTGAAAGCCAAGCAAAATAATTTGGGATCAGGTACAAAGCACTGCCATTGCTAATCTTGTGTTTATTATGAAGTTACTTGAGCTTTTGATCCAATTACTTTTAATTCCCAGCGGGAAAGGGCATTTCCCTGGAGCAGCCAGGACTCCCCAGTGCTGCTTCTCTTGCTGGGTACTCAGCGTTCAGAGCTGGTGAATCCCTCACTCCCACAGGCGTGGGGTGAGACCGCCCCAACATCCCTCAATTGCTTCCAACATCAAAATCCACAAGTTTTTCCTTTTGGCAGCAGCAGGGATACAAAACCACAGCTGTGCACCAAATGAGACAGTGTTTTTGGGATAATCTGTGGTTTTTTTTGTCCCAATCTTCCTTTAAATTGTTTGCTCCTGGACAAGAAACCACCCAGCCCCCAAGAGCTGGGTGATAAAATTACTTCCATGCTCTCCTTTATCCTCACTCCTTTCCCAAAGAGAGAATTAAGGGCTTGCTCCATCTTTCTGTAGGATAACTCAGCACACCTGAGGAATATATATACACACAAACATATATACACTTCTTAATTTCCCTTCATCTCTTGATTTCTGCTTCTTTTCCTCCCCAAACCTCAACTTCTTTGGATCAGGAACTCCAAAGGCTTGAGGGGAATATCCTCAGCTCTCTTCTACGAGGCTCTCTTGGGAAATTAAAAGGGAAAGGAGGATAAAAAGGGAAAAAAGGATGTAACCCTGCTGGTGGAGACCCTTCTATGTCTGACCCACAGTAATGAGTTTCAACTTTCTCCAGCTCCAAAAGCAAATCCAACCAGATACAACCTTAACCACCACTGGCAGGACCCAGGAGCTCTCCAGCTCAGCATGAAAGGAAAACTCCTTTTAAACCATTTTGGGTCTCCTTGGTTCTGTGGTTCTCCTTTGGTTCCATGGATCTGTGCTGCCTCAGTTTTTATTCCCAGCTGGAACAGCGAGGGATGGAGGCAGACACCTGCCAATGCACCTTGGCAGGATTGTAGAGTCAGCCATTAATCAGCACCATGAGACTCCCAGGAGCCAAGGACTGGAGCCAACAGCTCCTTCTGGGCACTTCAAACCCCCAAGAATTCCTGGAGAAGCTTTAGGAGAGAGTTTGCACAGCCACTGCTGCTCTTTGGAGGGCTTCAGCATTTGGGAAGCTCCCTGAGCTTTTGGGACACAGGATGATGCTGGAGCACACCTGAATTTTGTCCAAGCAGCAGCAAAAGGTGGTGGTGGGGCAAAGTTCAGGTGTGCTCCAGCATCCTCCTGCACAGGAAGGCTGATGGAGAGCTGTGGGAAGCAGAAGTGCCGTTTCCTCCTTCCAGGGACAGATACAACCATGACAGCAACATTGTCACTGTTATCTCCCTGACTGCAGGCCAGCTACTGCTCCCTTGGCACACCAACCATTCCTGGGGCTCTTCAGGGCCTTGTGCCAGCACAGCTAATCCAGGGAAGTCACACCTCAGCACAACACACGTGAGAGCTCTGCTGGCACACACTGAGTGAACGGTTATGGAATGGTTTGGAATCTCCCTCCACTCCCCTGCCATGGGCAGGGACACCTTCCACTATCCCAGGTGCTCCAAGCTGGCCTTGGGCACTTCCAGATATGGGGCAGCCACAGCTTCTCTGGGCAGGAGAGTGATTAAACCCAACAAAAACCCCTCCCAAGCCTGGCTGCATTCCCTGATCCCCCTCCTTCCCTACCTGAGGCCAGCTGCCCAGGCAAGGCCTGCATTTATCATGGAACAGGTTCTGGAGAGAAGTCTTCTGCTCGCTGGCCATCATCTTATGCAGAGCTTCGTTTTCCTCCCCTTCACGCTCCAAAATCTGCAGGAAACAGTTAATTACATCCCAGCTCCTGCTCCCAGCTGCTACTAAAGGTGGCTTAACTCTCCTCCGTGGCACAGGGTGGTTGTGTTAAAAAGGAAAACCAGAAATACAACCAGTATTTACAGTCAACAAAAGGGGAGTATTTGGCAAATACCTTGCATTGGGAACAGCACTCTTTGTTATTTGGGAATTCGGGGGCTTTTGGAAAATATTGCTTGAGTTTCTCCCAGGCTTCCTTGGAAACCACCCTCCGCTCATTTTCAGAGATGCACAGGTCACCTGCAGGGAGAGAATCAAGGAAAGGCTTTGATCACAACATGCTCAGGGATGTTTTGCAGCCCTTGATTGAAGAGATTACAAGGAACAAGCGTGGGGAAGAAATCCACATATTCATCAGCCAACACCACGTCAGCAAAAACCAGTAAAGTCACCTTCAACTCCTTCCTTGCTTCCTTCAGACAGAGAATAATAATATTAATTTAATTTATAAAAATGCTCTTTAGATTTCCAAGACCATGGCCTAAGCAGCTGATCAAACACAAGGAGGGATGTAGGGAAAAGCCAGAGGGCACAGGGCTACTGTTTTCTGATCCTGGCTATCCATAGCTACATCCTCATGGTGACTCCATTTGTTGAGCTCCAGGATAACAACCCTGTGTCCCATGAAACCAGGTGCCTTCCACATCCTTGAAAACCCCAAAGTCCCACTGCAGAATCTCAATACAGTTCCACGTGCCCAATCCAAGCACCTGAAAATGTGGAAAGGGCAGGTTTTGCACCCTAAATCTGCTCTGGGGAATAACTGGATGTGAAGCAAAATTTAACAGCTACCCCCCAGAACACTTATTTATCCATCAGGATTATTTATCCTGATATCAGGATTATCTATCCTGCTGCTCAGGCAGCTCCAAGACCCCAACAGGGATTTCCAGGAGCCATTTGTGCCTGTTGTCTCGGGGGTGGAAGCGGGAGGCACACAGGCGCTGGGACACCACGTGCACAAGGATGACACGTGCTGGCCGGATAAACAAGGCTTGGAAAAACGGGAGAAGGCTCCGGGATCCGACCAGCTGCCCACTCACAGGGCTGCTGATGGCCAAGGGGAAAACACAACCACATCTTCCTCAGAGACAGCAGCTGGGAAGTGCCTGTGCAGGGAGGAACACGGGGAGCGGCCGTTGCGACACCGGGACGTGAACCGGATTTGGGAATATCTGTGCCTCGGTGGGACTGCACCAGCAAGAGGGAAGGAAAACAGCAATGGTGGTGTCCAAAGGGCACAATCCCTTATTATCTGCTTTTCTATAGCCTGGAGAGCTGCAGAGAGAGGAGAGGAGAGGAGAGGGAGAGAAACTCCTTCCTCCCCACCCTCCAGCAGCTCTTTAACATGACAAGCAGCTCCTCAGGCCCACGGACTCCCTCCAACCGAGCCTGGAATTTGGCCAGCCCTGAAGAGGAAAAAATAGCAATGCTCCCCTCCTGCTTTTCCTCTAATAAACAAAGGTCAGGCCTCAGTGCAGCACTTGGCCACTTGAGCTTCATCCAACAAGGCCAAATGGCTCCAGAGGCTGGCCCAGGATGCTGCCCAGAGCCAGCAAGGATGGGGGAAAAGTGGAGCTTGTACAAATAAGTGCCTTGACACCACATGATTAATGAAAACAGATTAATATGGTGAGTGAAAGAGGTGGAAGAATCAGCTCTGGGTGTGCAGGGCACAAGTGTTTTGCCATCTGGAAGATGAATCCAACCACTGCTGACCCTGCTTCCCATTCCCACCATCCAGGGACATATTTTGGGCATGGACATCAAAGAAGGCTTAACGTGGTATCTGGAAAAAATTCCCTGGGAAGCTACTGGAGAGCGAGGAATTGCAGCAGGGATGCAAAGGGAGCTGTGAAGGGAACGCCCGGGTGGCATTCCTGGAGGCCAGCCAGCCCTCCCAGATCCAGCACTGCCTTTTCCAGAGCCTACCATGGAGGCAGGAACCTCCTCCAGCACAAAATTAAGGCCATAGGAACAAGACTACAGATTTGCTGATCCGCTCCAGAAGGAGTTTTTCAAGGTGGAAAGCTTGTTTTCCATGAGTAATCAGAGGTTAACTCAAGACAACAAAACCTGCCCTGCCAGCAGCCCCCTTATTTAGTATTATTTATTCTGCTATGACCCCAAGTCACAGATCAACCAGCAATTTAACACCATACATTTTCAAAAGGCCTATTGGCCTATTTTTTATCGTGTCTGGCTCTCTAAATGTTCCATCCCCACGCTCCATGCTTTTACTGAACAGCAGCAGCCTCGAGGCAATGGGAAATGCAGTGGTTTCAAAGCACTGAGTAACAGCTAAAATCGTGACAAAGTGCTTAAACACTCTGCTTGAAAATGAGATTTCTCAAGCCTTACTCCAGGTTCTTGACTAGTGCTGATGACAGGAGGTGTGTGGCTAATTTATGTCACTTTTCCTTCTGTTTGAGATAAGATGGAGCCTCCCCACAAACTGATGCCTACAAAGAGAAGCTTAAGTAAAACTGGGTTTTAAAGTGAGATTAAAACAACAGGGTAGCCAAGGATGCAGCTAATGAGGCATCACTTTCAAAACAACTGATACGAGGTCAAAACCTTACGTAAACAGACACCAAAGCACAGCAGGTTGGGAAATCGATATCCAGGAGTGGTCCTGGCCCAGGTGCTGGGTGAGTGCTCCTGTTTTAATGTAAACCAGGATATTAAACAGATACTCTCAGCTCCCACCTGGACTGATTTACATCACCCCTTCCTCTCTTACTGCTTTTAGAGCTTCCAAATGGCTGCAGAGCTTTGGTGCTGCCCATGCAAGGATGGGACGCTCAGCATCTGACAGCTCTGCTTGGCCAAGTCCTTACAGGGTCTGCCTGCAAGGAAAACTTTTGAGTGCAACAAACACCAGGAAAATGAGAATTAAGCACACTTCGGCAGTGACTCCTCAAGCTGGCTACAGTTGGAGCAAAGGCTACAAGGTTAATGTGTGCAGCAGTGGGCAACAACTGAGATATTCAGCTCCATCCCCCGGAGAGACTCACCATGTGGGCAAACGATGTCTTCATTAAAATTTAACTCCTCTTCCTCCTCCCTCTTCTCTTCATTTGATTCATCTAATTAAAAAAAAAAAATAATACAAGAGGATTGCACAGAGCTCCTCTCCCAAGGAAAAAAAAATCTTACAGGGAAAGGAGCACGGTTGCCTTTTAAATTACAGCAAACCCCCTCACCCAAGGGAAAATTTGGAAGGAAATTTGTTATTCTCCGACGTCTTGGCCTCTGGGCAGGCGGGATTACAGCCCCCAGGTCACGTAGGAGGGCTTTGAAGTGCATGGAGCACAAGCCAGGCCTTTGTGAGATTACAAAGGATGCATTTGTTAGGGCTGGAACACCGCAGGGGTTCCCTGCTCCCAGACATCCCCGAGTTTAACCTAAACACAAGCCTAGGTAAGAGCAAAAGGAGCAGAATTCCTGGCTAAATTCCTAATCTAAACCAGATGCTGCATGAAAAACTGAGGGGGAGCCTGCCAGGGGGCTGACAAGCCCTACATAGATCTCTAAATTAGTTAAAGTCAAGCGTTGGCCACTGAATGGAGCATCATCAAGACAATGACTTGTCAGCAAGAGCCTCTAACGAGCTGCCTAACGAGCAACTTGGCTTGTGAGTAATTCAGAGGCACTACTGGGAGTTGCAACCTGTTGTGAATCAAAGTCACCCCCGAGGATCGATGAGTGGTAACTCAGAAATACTCTTTTCTCCATGAGTACTCCTCCTTAACAGGGGGGCTGAGGTGCCCTCCAGCCCAAGATCAATGCCCTGAGCCATCATTCCCACTTTCATTCCAACAAGCTTCTTACCCAGTTCAAAGAAGCTCAAGAAAATACGGTTTTCAAATATTTTAAAAGCAGAAGGCAAATAAAATCTCCATCTATTCTCATGATATGGGCACAGCATGAAGTGCAGTGCATGATTTTTGTTCCTAGGCTGTGTTTTCCCAGTGCTGCTGCATCAGCTGCGCTGTTTTATCCCTCAACCTTCACAATAAACATCATCATCATCCCTTCCCCAAGGTAATTTTCACGTTTCTTCCTTCCCTGTGCTCTCTCATTCAGAGAAAAGTGGATAAAAAGATCATGTGTCTGGGGTGGTAATTTCACATAGCTTTGTAAAACCACTTATCACCTCATCTCCCTCTCCAGCATGAAGATCACCCCGCAGTTTTCAAGCTTAGCAAAGAAAAAGCTCCTTAAATTAAGGCTTTTTTTATTCGATTTATTATCCTTTCCTCCCTACTCAAACAAGGGGAACAAAACAGCTACAGAAACCCCTGACGTGTTTTTTGTTAGGAAGGATCAGGCAGAGCTGGTGGTTCTCTATAGCAGCAGAAATTAGGAGGAAATCAGGAGTAAATACCTTTGTTTTGTGCATTTCCATTCATTTTTCCATTACTGTGCTCTGCATCTTCATCTTGCTCGTTTAATTGCTCCAGAGCCAGCTGACGCCAGCTCCTCAAGGATGCTTTTCCAACCCAAAACCCGTCGTTCCTGCAGGGAGACAAAGCACTGGTACCCCAAAACCACAGCTCCCTTCTTCAGAGCCCAAACAGGGAAATCTTTAGGAAAAAGCTCTTTAAGCACTTCTAAGAAGCATCTTTGACAGCATTTGGGACTTGCATACCCCTTGACTGTCATCTTCAGCAGGTTGGTCACGGTTTTGTAGTCCTCGTTCAGCTGGTTCTTCAGCCGCAGGATTCGACACCTTTCCACCACACAGTCCTTGCAAAGTGCTTTGACTGGGGTGGGGGGAAAAGAAACACAGGTTTTTACACTATTAATTGCATAATTTATTGCACAGGGAGTTTCCTGCTGGTTTGAAGGCCCTCAGACAGGTGTGTACCAACTACCCTGCCTCAGGATGGGCGATTTCCTGTGTAGTTGAGGAAATCCTGGGGGTTACAGCCACATCAGGTCACGTTTGAAGCTAAAAGAAGCATAAAATACTTCAAACGAGCTGTGATCTGCTCCACTGCTTCAGAGGTCTGCTCTCACAGCTCCTGGTATCCACAGCCTGCAGTCACAGGGAGCCAGGGCAGCCCAGCACCCAGCCACAGGAGGCGGGAAATGCCAGGAAAACAAACACCTGTATTGTGGCACTTTGCCAGTCCAACCCAGAAAATCCACCCTCTTGCAAGGCTGCCCTGGACCAAGGGAGTGGAAATCCTCTAGCTGGGTGTGTATTTAGATCTGCATCCTGGAGCAAGAGGAGAAGGGAAGCAGTGTGTCCATCCATCCTTTTACCCATCCCTCCCTCCCTGCCAGCCATACTCAACCCACAACCCTCGAGGCAATCTTCCACTTGACTAATAAACCTTGCCCTGTTTTTCCCCACAAAGGCTGCCTGCGTCACAAGCAGTTTCTTCCCTACAAGCTCCCAGTAGGAGCTGAGCTAATTTGGTCTCAGTGGGAGTTACTGAGCAACTTCCTAAAAGGAATGAAACCTGGGGCTTGATGAAGGGATGTCCAAAGTCTGGAGGGGCTGGGCTGACCCTGAAAAGCAGAATGTGTGGTAGATGCTTCAACAGGAGCAAGCTAACAGGTAAGTGCTTCCTTGGATGAGGTGACAGACAGGAAGGGATATTTTTGGCCTGAATACTCCATGAAACCCAGCCCACACAGGAGCTGTGGGTGCTGCAGGCACAGAAAATAATTGTCAAGAGTTTGGAGTGTTGCATGTGCAAGTTTTATTTTCTGGAATCGCCTTCAAACCTTCCAACTATTATGTTTTCTAAGCCAAGTGCCCCATTCCTCCACAGCAATTCCTCCAGGAACAGCCCTTCCCTGAGCAGAGCCCAGGGCCAAAGCAGACCCTGCAATCACCCTAAATGGGTTTGGGAAATGGTAACAGAATTAAGTGGTATTAAAAAAATCCCCTGGAAATAAGGCAGCACTAAAGCCAAGCACTGAAATAAAGTTATGATGATAAAGGATAGCTCAAAACAGGGCTGGGACCAGAACAAGGCTCCAAACCACATGCCAGGAGGTGACTTGGAGAGGATGTTACCATTGAGCCGGGGCCCTCCTCCGTATCGCCGGTAGAAGAAGTCAGCCACATATTCTGATATCCTCTTCATCAGGGATATTTTATCGGGATGGAGTTTGCCATGGGAGCACAGGCAGGCTGTGTTATCAATAGGTTTGGGAGGAGTGGACTCATCCAGCCACTTCTGCAGCCATTCCAGAGAGATGAAGTCGTAGGGGGAACCTGGGAGGGGAGAAACCACAAAGAGAAACAAGACCATACATGTCAGCTCCAACACCAGGTGGTATTTTATAATTACTCTTAAAAATTAACAGGCAATCACTGTTGATTAAATCTCTGAGGTACAAGTTTTCAAAGGTCTGATCCAGCTACTCCCACCCCATTCTGATCTCAGTGTCACAGATTTGGAAGACAGGAGCTACGTGAGATTAAGATGTGTAGATCGTTTTGGATTCAGCAATCAATACGCAACAGCTCCAAGGAGGAATGGGAGTGCTTTCGAACCTTCTGGGAATTACTGGAGAGCTGTCGAGGAAAGGGGAAGGTTTTCCTATCATCCATCAAGGGACTGATACAATATTTAAATAATGATCATACATTACAGGCTTTTTCTACAACAGAGAGAGCTGACTGGGGTAATTTGAAAATTAAAGGCAACAACAGCAGAGATGAAATCAGTGTTCCCCGTGTCCTTTCAGCACACAAATTTTCAGTGCCTCTTACAACTTTAGGTGAGAAAATTCTAAAATTTACAGTACAAACAGAAACTTGCTTAGATTTTTTGCCGAAGCAGTACAGCAGGCTTGCCCTTGTTTGCTGAGAAAGAAACACAAAGCCAAGGTTCAGGAGCAGGTCGGTGCTTGTATGAGCAGGTTGGGGTGAAACCCCTGTATCTCAGTATTGAGGCACAGTATCACTACACAACTCTTCAGTGGATGACTGGGAAATAAGGACAAAATTAGGAAGAATTCAAACCCATTCTGTGCTGCCACGAGGGCAGCTCTGAAACCGTGGGGAAATGCACCCGTTGGTGACATTTATAACTGAGCACAAATCCTTTACGTTTCCTAGGAGGGAGCAACAGAGAAGCAAGAGGAAAATACAGAAGACAGGAAAACACTGTGTCTCCAGTGCACTGGAGCTCTGTGAAGCCTCTTTTCCTCCACAGCCTCAATCCATGGTGTTTTCATCTTATGCAATGCCCTCCGCAGCCGTGACCTCCAGAGAATTGCATCGCTGTCAGAACTGGTTTGCTAGTCTGAGATGAAACTGCCTCCCCCAGAAAGGAGGGTTTTCTGGGGCAGGCTCCACAAAGCTGGCAGAAAACGTGTCTGCACAGCTGCAGAGAGAGCCCCAAGCTCCACAGAGATAGGACCCGGAGCAGTGCTGGAATGACGCTGCCTCCAGCTGTGCTGGAAGTGCTGTGCCCATCATGTGACAGCAGCAGGCAGAGGATGCCTCAGGGCAAAGTTTCAGGTCCTGTCATCTCTAAATTGGGGCAGAAGAGCTTCACCTGCACTTGTAAAAATCATATTTTTTGAGATTTATTCCTCTGTCACATCAGAACTGCCAAGAGCAAACTCTTCTGTTCCTGCTGAGGGAAACCACACTGCAACTGTGCTGCTGCTCCTTTTCATGGGTGACTCAGGGCAGGTTCATCCCTCCAGCACAACTCTGATCTCACAGTGACATCTGAGTGCTGCTCAGGCTCGTGAGGAGCTGTGACACCTTCCTGCTCCAGAGTTAAGCACCTGCATTCCCAAACTGGAGAGGCAGATGTTTACAGGAACGGGAGTTTGCTGTTGGGCTACTGCAATCTCATGGTGGACTCTGAGCATCCAATAATAAAAGCTGAACAGTGAATTCTTTTACAGGCCACACAATTAAACCCACTTTTAAGTCTTCAATTGTAATTATCCTGCAGTTTTTAGGAGGGGCACATAGTGAAGACAAATTCCCTGGGCTGGATGGACACAGCAAGTTTTGCAGGAGATGGGTGAGAAAAACAAGGTGGGAAATAAAACTCAGTGTGCTGAGGCAACAAGACACAAGGAGGGGTCTCCCTACAAAACTGAGACACAGAGCAGAGAAGCACTGGCAGGGGTGGGTCCAGTAATTTTCTGCTGGAGGTCAGGCATTCTCTTTAGCCTGTTACCTGCTGATGAATCGGGCTCACCAGCTCCCAAACCTGCTGTGAGCTGGCAATTTGGGAGCAGGCAGTTATTCCGCCTCGATGATCCTAACGAGCTGAGCTGCTCACCAGGCAGAAGAAAAGAGTCACAAAGCATGAGGCTGACGATGGGGAAGGAGCAGGAGGGAATTAGCAATGCCAGAGGCCATGAGAATGAGCAAAGAAAGGAGAAAAATAGGTTAAGGCAGGGAAAGAAGCAAGGGAAAACAAATGTAAGCATGCATGAAGCTCTCCCCTTGCAGAGGGCTGCGGGAATGCCTTCCAGCAAGGCCAGAGGAGCTGGGAGTTAGTCACAAATCATTCCTAAGCTTAACAGCTCTACTACAGCAATACTCCACAATGTCTTACAGACCAGCTTCGGCGGGTAACCTTTGGTAGAGCTCCTTCACCTCCTCGTGCTTGATCTTGCCTCTGGCCACACTCTGTTTGCGCATCTCGGCCATTTCGTTGCACCACTCCTCAAACTTGCAGTTATCCCGCTCTACCAGCTCCTGCAGAAAAGCTGGGAAAGAGAAAAAAAAAAACCCCAGGAATTGAAGGGAAAATGCCAGCTATGTTAATTACCAAGGGTTATCTGGGGACAAGAAGCCTAAAAATTCCCTCCCGCAGCCTTGCTGGGCGAGGTCTTTCCCCAGGCCAAGCACGTGGACGTTGCTCTCTCTGATAGTGACGGTTGCAGATGATTAAATGCAAAGTTTTGCACCCAAGAAAATAATTTACTTGGGGTTGGTTGCAATGTTAAGTGCAGCTCCTCTGTCCTCCCTCATCATTCCCAGGGGGAAACAAAAGCTTTTCACCCTCTGGATACACCTGAAGCCTGTCACGACCTGTGATCCAGCATGTTGCAAACCCAAGGGCAAAGAGCCCTCAGGAGATGGGAGATTAGCCAGGGCAGATCAACAGAAAGGTGAAGGAAATCGGGATTTTTGCTGCCACTGATGGAAAAACCCCAAACAAACCAAACCTCAGCAGGGAAAAAAGAAGATAAACCACTTCCCTCAGAGGGCTGGTGTGAGGGAGCAGGGGGGAAGCTCTGCTTATCTGAGGCCTTTTCCTATTTAGAATTATTCTGAAGAGCAAAAATATCTGCAAAAAGGTTAATTCTTGACCAAAATATCCACCTTGGGAGAATATCCAGTATCACAAAATAACCAGCTTGACCTCCTTGAGATCAGAGCCAAGTTATGTCTCTCCACTGTCCCGGAAAAGCCGCTTTTTAACAGCATCAAAGCAAAATGACTCAAATTTACAGTTCCATGAAACCTCCCCACAACCGCAGAGCTCGACTGCTGCCCTTCACTCCCCGTTCCCTGGCAGGATTCCACGGGAAACAAAGGCAACCGCGGGGCTGTGCAGGAATTTGGAGCTGGGTGGGGAGGTTTTTGTAGAGTTATTGTTTTGGGCAGAGGGGTAGGAGGAAAGGGAGAGCAAGAAAGCTCAGGAAACAAGCTGAAAATACAAATCCAGGCAGGAATTAGTGCTAATTCCTGAAGTTTTATGTCTTGGAGGGTGTATTTTAAACAGGGGGGGCTTGGAAAAGGTTTGGGGTGTTATTAGGGGGGAATAAGGTGTATGATTTACCCCCCTCTGCAGAGATCCAAAGGGACCTGCTACCTCTGCTGTCCCCACTCCACAGAAAATGAGGGAAGGGGGAACACACCAGGGGCCTAATTAGTATTTCTAATCAAGGAGCAGCCGAACAGGATACATTAAACCCACATGCAAAGCCCACAGGGAGTTCTGGCACCCCCATAATTCTAAAGCACAACACGAAGGCACTTGGCCCAAATTCCCACTGGGGGCTTGGAGCCTCTTTATTTTGACGTCATTCATTCCTGATGTGGCAAAGCTGAAGCAGTTGCAGAGGGAACCTGACATGTGTCAGGATTATTCACCTCCTCGTGCGCTGCTGATGACATTTAACCACAACTGCTCTCCTGCACCTTTGGAATCCAAGCAGGATGGCAGTGGTGAATCCCAGTGGGATGATCTCCTCCTGACCCCAGCCTGGCCAGGTGGGTAAGAAAGCGATGTCTGAGTGGGCACATGGGAGGGATTAGCAGTTTAATGTTATTCAAGTGCTGGGAAAACCCAGGAGTTTCACTGGTCAAGACATCAAGGTGCCAGACAGCACGTCTGGGGCACATGGCAAACAGTCAAAAATCATGGAATCCTGGAGTGGGTTGGGAGGGACCTTGAAGATCATTTTTTTTCACCCAGGGACACCTTCCACTATCCCCAGTTGCTTCAAGGCCCATTCAACCTGGCCTTGGACACTTCCAGGGATGAGGCAGCCCCAGCTGCTCTGGGCAAACTGTGCCAGGGCTTCACCACCCTCACAGCCAGGAATTCCTTCCCAGTACCCCCTCTGACCCTGCCCTCTGGCAGTGGGAAGCCATTCCCCCTTGTCCTGGCACTCCATCTCTTGTCCCACTTCCCTCTCCAGCTCTCTTGGAGCCCCTTTAGGCACTGGAAGGGGCTCTAAGATCTCCCTGGGGCCTTCTCCAGCCCTCCCAGCCTGGAACAAGAGCAGATGGGCTCCAGCAACTTCCCAGCCCTAAATGGGGCTTCAAGCAAAATTCCACCTCCTGGCTCACCTGGAGCATTGCAGGATGAGCAGGATCAACAGGGACTCACCTGGCACCTGGACAGGGAGGGATGGCTGGGCAGGACCCAGGGACTCACCTGGACAGGGAGGGATGGCCGAGCAGGACCCAGGGACTCACCTGGCACCTGGACAGGGAGGGATGGCTGGGCAGGACCCAGGGACTCACCTGGACAGGGAGGGATGGCTGAGCAGGACCCAGGGACTCACCTGGACTGGGAGGGATGGCCGAGCAGGACCCAAGGACTCACCTGGCACCTGGACAGTGAGGGATGGCTGAGCAGGACCCAGGGACTCACCTGGACAGTGAGGGATGGCCGAGCAGGACCCAGGGACTCACCTGGACAGTGAGGGATGGCCGAGCAGGACCCAGGGACTCACCTGGACAGTGAGGGATGGCCGGGCAGGACCCAGGGACTCACCTGGACAGTGAGGGATGGCTGAGCAGGACCCAGGGACTCACCTGGACAGTGAGGGATGGCCGAGCAGGACCCAGGGACTCACCTGGACAGTGAGGGATGGCCGGGCAGGACCCAGGGACTCACCTGGACAGTGAGGGATGGCCGGGCAGGACCCAGGGACTCACCTGGACAGTGAGGGATGGCTGAGCAGGACCCAGGGACTCACCTGGACAGTGAGGGATGGCCGGGCAGGACCCAGGGACTCACCTGGACAGTGAGGGATGGCTGAGCAGGACCCAGGGACTCACCTGGACAGTGAGGGATGGCTGAGCAGGACCCAGGGACTCACCTGGACAGTGAGGGATGGCTGGGCAGGACCCAGGGACTCACCTGGCACCTGGACTGGGAGGGATGGCTGGGGAGCACCCAGGGACTCACCTGGACTGTGAGGGATGGCTGGGCAGGACCCAGGGACTCACCTGGCACCTGGACCGTGAGGGATTTCTCGCGGGCCTGCAGCCTGTACACCAGCATGTAGGCGTTGCGGGAGCAGTGCGTGCCCTTCCCGCACTTGGGCTTACGGGTCTGGGATTTCGATGGCTCCGCTGTGGGAACAAAAGGCAAAACCTCAGCAAGACACAAGCTCCTTCCCTGATCCTCCATTAACGGGATGAGTTTGCCACCCAGCCAGCTTCCCTGTGCCAGGCCTCTGTGCCAAGCACTGGGCTTGGCACGGCTTAAAATTGTATCCCAAAGAAAGCCCCAAATCTCTCCAGTCTTTCTGGGTAAATCAAAGGGACTAAATTTAGGAGCCTGTTCTGAACCTCCCTTCTCAAGAGCCTTTCTTCTCTCCCCAGTGGAACGTCTCTGAGCCAAAAGCCACTCTTGGAAAAACATCCTTTCTCCCTTTTGCCTCTTGTTCTGCTGTCCTGACTCCAAAGAAAAGAGTCAAATCCTCAGGGAAGAAAAACGTATTTACAGGTGATTGTGGATATGAAAAAAAACACAGCAAAGCTTTTAGGAAGCCAAGAGCCATGGAAAGGGTTGTTTGTGAGCAGCTGCTGGGGGTGTAAAGTTGTGTTGCAAGAACTGCTCTTTCCAGATGGATTCTCAGGCAAGGAAAACACTTATCTACAGCTGCAGCTTCAAAAATCAAAACAAAGGAAAAATTAAAGGAACAACATTCCATAAATTGAACTCTAAGTGGGCCATTAAATTATAAGTTTCTTTCCCCCAAATTCTGATAAAATTCATGTGCCTTTCCCCCCACACCATCCAGGGGACTTCCCAGACTCTATTTATTTGCATTTTATCCAAGAATTTTCTGAATTGTTCCCATGTGCATGGCCAAGACTCTCCCCCCCACAGACCTTCAGTTTATGTTACTGACCTTCTCCTGCTGTTACATGCATTTGTAACAAAGAAAGGCCTCCGTTTTGCCTGGAACAGGCAAATTACATCAAAACTTTATACAAACATTGAGCTCCCAGCCTTAAGAGGCTACTAAACACACTTTACATCTATTCTCCAAACAGCCTTGAATTGAAATACGAGAAATAAGAACATTTACTTGCAGTCAAGCGTGAAACTTTATAAAATTGAGGTCACAGCAGTTTACTTGCATCTCATTTGTTGCACTGGGTGAGTGGGGAGGGTAAAAACAAAGGCTGAGCTGCTCTCGGTGCGTTCAGGGCTCAGTTTCCCTGCACACCACTAGATGTCCGGCCAGCTCCAGCCTGGGCCGGCAGCGAGCGGAGAGAGCCAAGGGGAATGGGACAGAGCTGCTGGCGCAGCAGGATCATGGACTCACTAAGGCTGGAAAAGCCCTCCAAGATGATGAAAGCCAACCATTCCCCCAGCACTGCCAGGTCCACCACTAGCCATATCCCCAGGTGCCACGTTCACACACTCTCTGAACACCTCCAGGGATGGCGACTCTACCACTGCCCTGTGCAGCCTCCTCCAATGCCTGACTACGCCTTCCATGAAGGATTTTTCTCAAGAGCCAACCTAAATCTCCCCTGGCCCAGCCTGAGGCCATTCCCTCTTGTCCTGTCCCTGATCCCTGGGAGCAGAGCCTGACAACCCCCAGCTTTCCCCTCCTGTCAGGAGCTGTGCAGAGCCACAAGGTCCCCCCTGAGCCTCCTTTTCTCCAGGCTGAGCCCTGCCCCCAGATCCTTCAACTGCTCCTCAGAAGTTTTCCAGACTCTCTTCCTTGTGCTCCAGACCCTTCCTCAGCTCCATTGCCCATCTCTGGACACATTCCAGCACCTCAAGAAGCATCGTGCAGGTGAGAACAAGGAAATGGGAGAAGGCTGATGCTCCATTACACCAAACCAAGGGAGCACTTAAATCTGCAGATTATTTTTTTCTCTAAAGATGCCCTAAAGAAAAACAACATTCCATAAATTCTAACCACAGCAAAGCATCCTGGTGGGTAACAATTCCTGGGAATGGATTGCTTGCACTGCAAGTGAATTTCTTCATAATTTCCCCGGTTTTCCCCGCTGTGAGCACCTGCACTACAGAACACTGAGCCGCTACAAAACCATTTCAACTCCAAATGAGCTGCTCTTATTTATTGATTGTAGAGTAAGAAATCTACAGGTCCAGCCTCAGCCCAAGCTTTCCAAGAAATCTCCAAGAAATCCAGTCCAGGAACACAGTGATATGGGCAGCACGTGACGACCCAGTAAAACAGAAAAGCACCAAGGAAAAAGCTCAGAGTGAAAAGGCAGTTTAAGCTTCCAAGTTGTTATTTGGATCAAAATCTTTTTTACTGCCTCCAAGTAAAACACCTCAGTGGAAATAGAACCATAATGTGTTAAGGAAACTGAAAGCATTCCCCTTATCTGTTCCAAGGAAGTGGCACCCGCCTGTTGCTCCCTGATAGGAACCCGCTGCCCGTGTTATCAGCCTCTTATCTGCCATGTGGCAGCCAGAGAAGCACTAGAGCAGCTGATCATGAGGTGTAAACACTCACACGGGGCTGAAACGAAGCAAATCTGGCTGCAATCACCAGGATTGCTGTTTCCCACGTTCCTCTGAGCTGTGACAGCCGGTTCTGGGGAGGAGCAGGAGGCTGCATCGGGGGACGTCCGTGGTTGTGGCAGAAAGAGTTATTTTAAAAGGGCACTCACAACTGAAAGGTTTTACCTAGATCTTCCTCAATTCCCAGCTGCAGTTTCTTCCCCTCCATCTTCTCGATGTCCTCGTCGTTGAACTTGTACCACTCGCCCGTCTGCGGGTCCTTCACGTGGGCGATGTAGTGCCCTGAGTAGGCACTTACTCCACGGTGTATGAGCACAGCGCTCAGCTCGTACACGTACACACCGTCTGCAAGGCAAGCAGCACTTACACACAGCTCTGCAGCCAACAGCACTCGTCCTTCCTGTCCTAAAATCTCGTGTTTTCACCAGGCACCAAAGCCTGCACTGGAACGCTTCAGGACATTGCTAAGAGGGTTGTGGCTTAATAACAAGGATGTTGCTTGAAATACGGGTTTCTAACAACTCTGGACGGAATTTTCAATCAAAAAGAGGATTCAGAGGAATCACTGAATCCCAGAATGGTTTGGGTTGGAAGGGATCTTCAAGCCCATCTTGCTCCACCTGTCTGCCACGGGCAGGGACATTTTCCACTATCCCAGGCCGATGCAAGCCCCATCCAACCTGGCCTTGGACACTTCCAGGGATCCAGGGGCAGCCACATCTGCCCTGCTTCTCTGGGCAGCCTGTGCCTATGCATCATCACCCTCACAGGGAGGGATTTCCTTCTAAACAGAATTACAGAGGAGATCTGCCAAGAGGCAATGGGCAAAGATAACAAGAACTGCCCCAAACTCACTTTTTTGCTCCATGAAAGGCTCCATGTCCAGCAGCTCTGAGAAGCCAATGTAGGTGTTCAGCTTCTTCTTGTGGCCAGTTTGTCTGTGCAGAGGCAAAGCTGTGGCTCAGAGCACAGCAACAACAGCTCCCATCCCAAAACACCTCCCTTGAACCCCCCAGAGCACCCCGAGAGAGGCTCAGACACCTGAAATTAAAGCAGGAAGAGCAGGGTAGTGACTTCCCCAACAGCTTCCAGGGTGTTCCCACTCACCTGTCAAACACAAAGCGCATGAGCTGCAGGTTGAGGGTGCAGGGCAGGCTGAGCAGCCGGATCTTCCTCGTGGCATTTTGCTTGCTCTGACAAGTCTCACAAAAATAACGATTGTCTCCTTCTAATTTTTCCTCCTGAGTGTGGAGAGGCAGAAGGAAAGGTCTTGAGAACAGCACTGAAAAGTCAATTGAGCTACTCAACAGCTGGAGAATGAGAAGCACCGAAGTTATTTTAACTTTTTAAGTCTCTTCTCAGCTGCTTCCCAAATTTTTCTGAGTTAAAGACACTCTAATCACTGCACTTTACAGCATAGTCATAGCAGGCTGCTCTCACTTTAAGGCAAGTTTTAGACTGAATCAAGCCCCATTCCAAGTTCTCAGGTCTCTTACTCTTGCCCCTTGCTTGACTGAGTTGGTTTATACCAAAGAAAATAATTAAATCTGGACCTAGTTAATGTAAAGCCACATTTTAGCCTGGAAACTATAACCCTCTGCTCAGCCACCCAAAATCACCCTGCAGGAGTCACTCACTGCCTAAGCAGATCCAAGGGAAGGGTTAGGCCACAGGAAAATTCCAACCCCCCTAAAAAACGTCACAGGGTTGTTTTGTATGAAGGAGGAGCAGACAAATGTCAAGTTCTCCAATTCAGGAATTTAATCTGTGCACCCAAACCAGTTTTTTTCATAGCAGACCTTCCAGGCAGAGCAACTGGTTTGCTGAGTGCACCAGCAAGCAAGGAGCTCAGGGAAGGGGATCAGGTCAGTTCTGTCCTAAATAGTTTGAGTGGAATCCACACCTTAGTGTGCCAGAGCTGAACTTCAGATCCAGACAAATTTTCAAGCTGAATTGAGGGCACTTGCAGCTGTTCCTGCAGCTATTCCCGGCGCTCCCCGGTACTTCTGAGAGCACATTTTTCAGCAGGGAATGTCTCCTGTTGCTATGCAGATGAGCACTGACACAGAAAACATGGAAAGCAGCCTTTCTCCCAGTGCTATCCATGACAAAGCAGGCAGAGACTTTTCCCTAAGTTTCCTGGCAAAGTATTTTAGCTAAAAATGCAACTTTCAAGTGCTTTTTAAAGCTGTAACAGGAGCATGTGGTATCATGGAGCTATTCCTTGCTCCACGTCTCAATCCTCGTTTTTTGGGTCTGCAGAAAAAAACATTTTCACTTGGATGCATCTCCCTAAGCCAAGTCAGTGGCTTCACTCCGACACCGACCTTGAAGGCTGTGAATTGGAGGAAGGAACTGAAATTCCTTGCTAAAAATAGCAGGACTCCAACCACAACGAGCTCATACCTTGAGGAATTCTGTTATACAGTCTGTCAACTGCTTGTGTCCTTGGATGTTTAACTCCAGCTCGTAAAATTTAGACACCAGTTTAGATTCTCTGCCACACTGGTTGCAGCTGGGATGGGAAAGAAGACAAAAATATATCTGAGGACAGGTCAGGGCTCATGCATCGGGGCTCCCAAGTCTTTAGTAAAATATTCCTTGAATAAAACCAGGAGAAAAAGTGAAGTCAGGGCTAAGGAGATTCACACCTCCACACCATAAAAATTCCAGGAGAAGGTTTAAACGCCTTAAGAGCACCTACCAGGACCTGTCACAACTTGCATGTACCATTTTATATTATTTTTAAGGTGAAATTCACAGCTCTGAGAACACAGGAATGAAAATACAACACCCAGGATGCTGTTTTCTGGCTGGAGGACCTGCCACTCCATTAACTCACTGCAGGTTTAGTTGGTAAATTCTCAGTAAAGGAGTAAAAGCAGCTGGAGAACTGCCACAGCAACACCGCACACAGAGGAACAGGAAAGGAAAAGGTCAATATTTCTCAGAAAGTGTTTCTCTGCAGCTTAACTGCCTGCTCTGGCTGTTAGAAGGGATCTTCCCCTCCTAAATCCTTCTAAAAATTTAAATAGTTACAGAAAGGCTCTTCCCAAAATGATTACTTACACTGTGACATAGGCATACTCGCCACAGAACTGCTTTTGCACAATGTTCCGGACATCTGGGTTTTTCTGTTTGGACAAAGTATCTTCCAGCAGGGACATGAACAGCTTGGAAAACTCCTGGGCATCCTGAAAGAGAAAACCAAGTTCATTAACAATCCACCACAGCACAATCCCAACCCTGTCACTAATTCACTGCTAATTACCCCAAGCCCTCCGCACAGGCTGCGCCGAGGCTCCGTGCACGGCATGGAAAATAAAGACCAGGCAGGAGAACTAAGGAAAACAGAGGAATTTGGCTAAAAGGAGCGTGAGGCCCTCGGTGTGGGAGCACAGCAGGAGCTGCCCTGGCTCCCTGCCAGCCCTGCCGGGGGCTTTGACTTCTGCCCTGCTCCTCCCAGAATTCTGGAAGGGATAAAAACCCTCCTGTGGAGCTTTCGAGCCCCTCGATCTCCTTTTTGCAGCTGTCCCTGCTCAGATCAGAGGTCAGAAGAGAAATAAAAACAGCCCAAAAATGAGAAGCTGCCCTATGGGTGATCCCAGCGACGCTCGGGACCTTTCTCTCCCGCCCTGGTTCTCCTCTTCCAAAAACAAACAGGTTTTGGCCTCTCTCAGCTGCCCCTTCGTGTCCCTGGTCAGCTTCCTTCCTCTCCTGACCCTCCCAAGGAAACATTTGCCAGTGCTCCGCTCTTGCTCCAGAACCTCCCGTTACCTCTCCAAGTGGATTTCCAAGCCCTGCCCCCCTCCCAAGCTCTCTCCAGCTGCAGCCCCACAGGGCCCTGCAGCACTCACCTCCCACGTGCAGCCCTGGGATGCTGGCTGGCTCCTGGTGATCCACCTCCCCCTGAGGATCTCCTCACCCTTGGGAGGACCCTCTCACCACCCAACCCCCCCCCAGGAGGAGCAGCCCACAGAACACCTGCAGACGGACCCTCACTACAGCCCGGGCTCCCACCTGGTCCCATCCCATAGCTCCTGGGCTTCATCCCACCACTCCCTTGGCTCCTCCCGATCTTCTGCACTCATCACTTCGAAGCCTCATTCCATTGCTTCCTGGGCTCCTCCTTGTAGCCCTGTACTTATCCCATTGTTTCATGTCCTGATCCCATCACTCCCTGGGCTCCTCCTGATCTCCTTGTCTCCATCCCACTGCCCCTGGGCTCTTCCTTATCTCTGCATCATCATCCCATTGTTCCATGTCCTGTTCCCATCACTCCCAGGGCTCCTCCTTTGTCTCCCTGTTCTCTTCCCATTGTTCCCTGGGCTCTTCCCGATCTCCCTGGCCCCATCCCATTACTCTGTGTTCTCACTCCCTGGACTCCTCCTGATCTCCTTAGCCTCATTCCATTGCTCCTTAGCCCCATCCCATCATTCCCTGGGTTCCTCCTATCTCCCTGTCCTCATCCCATTCCTCCTGATCTCCCTCTCTCCATCCCATTGCTCCCTGCTCTCCTCCTGATCTCCCTGTCCCCACCACATCACTCCTGGACTCCTCATCTCCCTGGCCTCATCCCATCACTCCCTGGGCACTCCTGATGTCCTGGTCCCCTCCTGTTTCCCCCCTGCACTCTGGCAGGGGCCCGCGGCCCCACCTTCCCCATCATGTTTGCACCCAGAAGCCAGACCCAGCTGGGAGCTGCCCAGTGACCACCCAAGGGTGATTCCCAACTTGCTGAGGTGCCAGGAATCCCCTCTCACACACCTGCTGCTGCCCCGTGTCCAGCCCCAGCGCCTTGACAAAGCCCGAGGGGTCGATGTAGCGCCGCTTGCTGTTCTGCAGCAGAGCAAACAGGTACTGCAGGTGCTCACAGATGGTCTGGGGCTCATAGTCTGGGAAAAACACAAGGCACAGCAGGAATTCAGGGCAAGAAGGGATCGCTCCAAGTGTTTCACAACCACTGAAAGTGATGGGCTTGGTGGGTAGCTTGAGTTGTCATGAAAACTGAAGTGGATCGTTTGGGTGATGAGAGCACATCACAACACAAGCCAAATAGAGAATAACTGAGGTTGGGAAAAACCCTCAGGATCAAGTCCAACTGTAAATATTTACATTGTGTAACTCTCAGAAAGGAGGGTGGAGCCAGGCTCTGCTCCCAGGGAACAAGGGACAGGATGAGAGGAGATGACCTTGAATTGCACTAGGAGAGGTCTAGGTAGGATATTAGGGGAAATTCCTCCATGGAAAGGGTAGTCAGGCACTGGAACAGGCTGCTCAGGGCAGTGGTGGAATCCCCATCCCTGGAAGTGCTCAAAAACTGTCTGGATGTGGAAGCTGGGTAGGTGGGTTAATGGTGGGCTTGGCAGTGCTGAGGGAATGGTTGGACTGATAATCTTGGAGAAGTTTTCTAACCTTAGGGATTCCATCCTGCAGTGCCCAGCACCAGCTGTGAGTGAAGGGTTTACACAGCATGCACCAACTACTCCAAAAAACAGCTTACTTATCCCAGAAGGTGAAACATAATTTACAACTACCATGAAACAGCAGCAGAGCTGAGGTGGCTGTGCTGACCCAGAGCCTCCCTGGGGAAAGCACCCTAGAGCAGAAAAAACTGGGAGCCTTAATCTGGGGCCCAAATTTCCGCCCTGCCACAGGATAAGTGTAGATCTGCAACAGCACAGACCAGCCCTGACCCCGTGGTGCTGACCCCCAGCACCACCACGAGGCTACTTTGGGAAGCAAGACCAAACCAAATCACCATTTTCAACCAGCTCAGATCACTCTGATCTAAGACATCACTTGGATTAAGGTCGGTTCATGCCCAAAATCCAGATGATGGCTCCAAACTAACAGCGCAGCGACGGCACGTACGGCTGGGGCTCCCTCCATGAATCCTCCCAATAAACCTAATCCCAAGGTGGGGTTTTAGGGAAGGGAACAAACCCCTCTGTGCCACGCACCTGCATCCTTGGGGACGCCGTCCCCGCAGGCGCTGGGGCACAGGTAGAGCGCCTGCCGCAGCTCCAGGTTCAGGAACCACATCTGCAGGAAGGTGTTGACGTAGCACGTGGCGCCGAGGTTCGTCAGGCCCACGAACGCGTTCTGGGGGGCAGAGAAAGGGCCAGCTGAGGTCACCTGCCCTGGTCCCCAGCGTGGCCCTGGCCCCTGGGGGGAGTTGGGGGGGTTACCTTCTTGCGGCGCTCGCAGTTGGGGTCGTCGATGTTGTGGAAGCTGTTCTCGTCGATCTCGCCCAGCCACACGTGCTCCCCGATGCCCACCAGGCAGTTGGGGTTCCCCCGGCAGTTCCTCCTGGGGAGCCAGACCCCGGCTGTCACCCCCATGTCCCCTGGGGGCTGGCAGGGGTGACAGTGGGGGATATGGGGAAGCACATAATGTTGAATGGGATGAGACGTGGAACACACCCCCCACCAAAAAACAGTGGTCACGGGTGAGGAAGGAGGTGGAGAACTAAAGGGGTTTTCGGGTAAAAAAAGGGGACCCCAGGGGCAACTATGGGACCAAGGGGATCTCCTACAGCTGGGAAGCCAGGCAGGGACAGGGCTTGCCCCAACTCCAGGGTGAGTGCCATACATGCAGGCAAGGAGATGGGTTCCCTTCAGCCCACAGGGATCCCCTATAAATGGGGAGCCAGGCAGAGAGAGGAATCCCTACAGCCCTGGGGCGGGACTAGCTCCTTACATCTGAGCAGCCAGGCAAGAAGAGGGGTTCCCTACAACCCCGGGGTTATCCTAAAAACGGGGAGGGACCAGCAAGGCGAGGGGCTCCCCACCACGCCACGGGGGCTCCCCTGTATCTGAAGAGCCCAGCAACAAGGGGTGCCCCACAACAGCAGCGTGGTGCCCTGTATCTGGTGAGCCCGGCCGGGACGAGGGTCTCCCACTGCCCCAGGGCAGCTCCCCTACATCAGAGGAGCCAGAGAACGAGAGGGGCTCCCCACAGCCCGGGGACGGTCCGTCCCCTGAGCACAGAGAGACGGAGGTTCCCCGCCACCCGAGGGACTCCCCTGGATCTGGGGACACGGCGCTGAGGGCCCAGCCCCGGGGAATGGAGGCGCCCCAGAAGGGAACCCGGGGGAGGCTCCACCGACCCCGCGGGTCCCCGGGAGGGGCGGGGAACGCCCCGCGCCTCATGGCGGGAAGAAACACAGGGGTCGGAGGGGTTCGGTGCCCGGCCCGGCCCCGCGGTACCGGCAGGCGCCGCGCTGGCAGGGCTCCAGCCGGACGCGATAGGCCGCCTCGATGTGCTCCTGCGCCACCGCCTCGGGCGGCACCGTCTCGGTCCAGCGCCACGCCGCCTTCTCCAGCTGCAGCCGCGGCGCCATCGCTCCCGCCGGCGCCCTGGGGCTGCCCCGGCCCGGTCCTTGCCCCGGTCCTTGCCCCGGTCCCGGCCCGGTCTCGATCCCGCCCGGCCCCTCCCGCCGCCGTCAGGGCCGGTGACGCCACGAGTGCGACGCGGTGACGGCGCGAGGCGCTGACGTTGGCGGGCCGCGCCGCGCGGGGCTGGGGGAGGGGCTTCCGCCACGGGGGCGTGGCTTGGGAGCGCCAGGTACGGGCCCATACCCGCCAGGGGCGGGGCTTGAGCGCGCCAGGGGCGTGGCTTGTAAGAGCCGCCTGAGAGGGTGTGGCCTGCGCGGAATGGGGGCGGGGCTCGCGGCCCGTGTGGGCGGGGCTGAGGCGGTGTGGGCGGGGCCTGAGCGGCCGGTGGGCTGGGTCCCATCGCCCCCTCCCGCCCTCCACACCGCGCCCCCGGAGCCCCCCGGAGCCCCCCAGCCCGGTACCCCCGCCGGACCCCTCTGCACCCCTGCGTCATTCCCCCGCAGCCCTGTACCACAGCCGCCCACGCCATACGAGCCCGGGCGCCCCGAACTCCCACAGCCCCAAACCGTATCCCCTATACCGCACCCCAATACCGTAACCCTTCCGTACCATAACCTCCCGGGCCCCTACACCCCTGCAGCCCCACACCGTGCACCCTAAATCCTCCCACTGCACCCCCTCTCCTACACCCCCACAGGACCCCCCCCAAACCATCTCGCTCACACCAAGCCGCCTGCAGCCCAACACCAAAGCCCCCCTCCATCCCCACACCACGTCCCAACCCTCACGCTCCCCATCCCATCGCTGCCGTACCCCCACACTGCCCCGGCGCAGCCCCCAAACACGGCAGCCGCACTGGTTGTCTCTCCTTTAATAGCTGTCCCTGTGCGGGGGGGTCCCCGCCAGCACCCCGATTGTCCCTCGCGCCCCCAGCCCGCCGCCACCCCGGGGGGCACCCAGGCGGCCCGGCCGCCCCAGCACAGTTTCGGGGGGGCCGGTGGAAGGGGGGTGTAAACATTTTTGGGGGTCCCGGCCCCCCCCCCCCCAGAGTCACCCTGGGGCAGCGAAGCACCGTTTCCTCCTGGTGGTTTTTTTTTGGAAAAGAATAAAATTGGCCAAATTCCCCCCAAACTCTGTTTCGGGGGGGTTAGGAGGGGCAGGGGGGCACAGGGGAGCCCCCTAGGGCGCCGTGCCGGAGGTCGATGGGGTGTCGGGGGATCCCGGCGGACTCCAGCGCCAGTCCCCGCACGCACCCCGAGAGGCCAGAGCTGAACTTGCCAGTGGTCAGGGCGCGGGGGTCGGGGGCACCGCCTGAGGGGGACACGGGGGGCACTGGGCAGGGGCACCACCCGTGCCGGGCTTGGACACCTGCCCACCTCTATCTTCTGTCCCATCAGGTGTCCCCACCCCATGTCCCACCATGTGTCCCATCCTGCATCCATTCCACATCTCTCCCTGCCTCCCATCCTCTGTTCCACCCTGTCCATCCCATGTCCATCCTGTGTCGCACCCCATGTCCGTCCCATGGCCCACTCTGTGTCCATCCCATGTCCCACCTCGTTTCTGTGTCCCACCCCATGTCCATCCCGTGTCCCACCCCATGTCCATCCCGTGTCCCACCCCGTGTCCATCCCGTGTCCCACCCCATGTCCATCCCATGTCCCACCCCGTGTCCATCCCATGTCCCACCCCGTGTCCATCCCATGTCCCACCCTGTGTCCATCCCGTGTCCCACCCCATGTCCATCCTGTGTCCCATCCCATGTCCATCCCATGTCCCACCCCATGTCCATCCCGTGTCCCGTTCTGTGTCCATCCCGTGTCCCACCCCATGTCCATCCCATGTCCCACCCCGTGTCCATCTCGTGTCCCATCCCGTGTCTATCCTGTGTCCCACCCTGTGTCCATCCCGTGTCCCACCCCATGTCCCACCCCATGTCCACCCCATGTCCCACCCTATGTCCATCCCGTGTCCCACCCCATGTCCATCCTGTGTCCCACCCCGTGTCCATCCCGTGTCCCACCCCATGTCCATCCCGTGTCCCACCCCATGTCCATCCCATGTGCCACCCCATGTCCATCCTGTGTCCCACCCCGTGTCCATCTCATGTCCCACCCCATGTCCATCCCATGTCCCACCCTGTGTCCATCCCGTGTCCCACCCCATGTCCATCCTGTGTCCCATCCCATGTCCATCCCATGTCCCACCCCATGTCCATCCCGTGTCCCGTTCTGTGTCCATCCCGTGTCCCACCCCATGTCCATCCCGTGTCCCACCCCATGTCCATCCCGTGTCCCACCCCATGTCCATCCCATGTCCCACCCCGTGTCCATCCCATGTCCCACCCCGTGTCCATCCCATGTCCCACCCTGTGTCCATCCCGTGTCCCACCCCATGTCCATCCCGTGTCCCATCCCATGTCCATCCCATGTCCCACCCCATGTCCATCCCGTGTCCCGTTCTGTGTCCATCCCGTGTCCCACCCCATGTCCATCCCATGTCCCACCCCGTGTCCATCTCGTGTCCCATCCCGTGTCCATCCTGTGTCCCACCCTGTGTCCATCCCGTGTCCCACCCCATGTCCCACCCCATGTCCACCCCATGTCCCACCCTATGTCCATCCCGTGTCCCACCCCATGTCCATCCTGTGTCCCACCCCGTGTCCATCCCGTGTCCCACCCCATGTCCATCCCATGTGCCACCCCATGTCCATCCTGTGTCCCACCCCGTGTCCATCTCATGTCCCACCCCATGTCCATCCCATGTCCCACCCCGTGTCCATCCCATGTCCCACCCCGTGTCCATCCCATGTCCCACCCTGTGTCCATCCCGTGTCCCACCCCATGTCCATCCCGTGTCCCATCCCATGTCCATCCCATGTCCCACCCCATGTCCATCCCGTGTCCCGTTCTGTGTCCATCCCGTGTCCCACCCCATGTCCATCCCATGTCCCACCCCGTGTCCATCTCGTGTCCCATCCCGTGTCCATCCTGTGTCCCACCCTGTGTCCATCCCGTGTCCCACCCCATGTCCCACCCCATGTCCACCCCATGTCCCACCCTATGTCCATCCCGTGTCCCACCCCATGTCCATCCTGTGTCCCACCCCGTGTCCATCCCGTGTCCCACCCCATGTCCATCCCATGTGCCACCCCATGTCCATCCTGTGTCCCACCCCGTGTCCATCTCATGTCCCACCCCATGTCCATCCCATGTCCCACCCTGTGTCCATCCCGTGTCCCACCCCATGTCCATCCCATGTCCCACCCCGTGTCCATCCTGTGTCCCACCCCGTGTCCATCCCATGTCCCACCCCATGTCCATCCCATGTCCCACCCTGTGTCCATCCCGTGTCCCACCCTATGTCCATCCTGTGTCCATGCCATATCCCACCCCGTATCTGTCCCACTCCATGTCCATCCCCTGTGCCACCCCATGCCTCACCCCATCTACCCCACATCCACCCCATGTCCATTCCACGTCCATCCCACATCCACCCCGTGTCCATTTGTGTCCCAACCCGTGCCCCCCGTGTCCCAGGTCCCACCGTACCCACGTAGACGCTGCCCTCGGTGTTTGCCATGACGTTGGATCCGGGCGATTCCCCACTCACCGGCTCCTCTCCATCCACCTGGAGCTGCCCACGCCGGCCCTCCCTGTGGGGCACTGTCAGCACCTGCACCCCACCCCACCCCACCCCACGCCCAGACCCCCGCCCACCTTGTCACTGTCACCCGGTGCCACTCGCCGTCATTGACGGGGTCTTCAGAGGTGATGGTGGCCTCGCCACTGCCCAGCTGGTAGCTGTTGGGGGGACACGGTGTCAGCGTGCAGGGCACCTCAGGGGGCACCTTGTGGGCTCAGGGGACCCCCGGTGCCACATGTCACGCCAGGGGACCCCGGTCCCCCTCACCTGAACACCAGGTGCCCGTCCTTCAACCCGAGGCCAAGGAAATCTTTGGCTTTGCCGCCCTCGCTGGGCTCCTAGGGTGCAGTGGGGGGTGAGCAGGGGGCACCCGGACCCCCAGCCCGAGGGGTCTCACACCGGTGCCCCCCGTCCCCCTGTCTCACCGCGCCGTGCCACAGCAGCAGCCCCTGGGCGCTGCGCGTCCGCAGCTCCAGCTCGATGGTCTCAGGAGCCTCGGGGGGGCTGCCAGGGGATGGGGGGTCATGGGGGGCAGCACCCAAAAAAGAGGTGATGCCGTGGGGGGAGTGCAGCACTCCAAAAATGGGGGGGGGGGTGCCATTGGGGGGGGCACAGCACCCACTCGGGGCGTCCCATGTCACTCACCCACGAGGGAAGAGGTGCCCGGGAAGGGCCAGGTAGGATCCGTCCTGGAATGCGGCGCTGAACTGCCCAGGGGCATCTGGGGGAAGATGGGGCGTCAGGGGAGGGGTGGGAGGAGGGGACCCCACCCGCATTTTGGGGGGAAAAAAGGGAAAAGGGGTGCAGGGACCCACCGCCACCCCCGCTGCCCTCCTGCCAGTCCTGCTCCAGCTCTGCCAGTGCCGAGCCTGCGGGAGAAGAGGGGGTAAAGGGGGAACATGTATCCCCTTGGTGTCCCCAAGTGTCCCCCCACCATGTCCCCGGGTGTCTCCAGTTGTTCCAGGTATCTCCAAGTATTCCCCAAGTGTATATCCTCAACAGTGTCCCCAGGTGTCCCCCATGTCCCCAGGTGGCTTCACTTATTCCCAGATATTCCCCAAGTACATGTCCCTGCCATGTACCCAGGTGTCCCTCTGTGTCCCCAGTCAATCCCCAAGGGTCTCCAGGTATCCCCAGGTGTCCCCCCATGTCCCCAGGTGTCTTCAAATGTTGTCACGTGTCCCCAGGTGTCCCTAAGTGACCTCCTCCCATGTTCCCAAGTTTCCCCCATGGCCCCACATGTCCCAAACCATCTCCAAGTGTCCCCAGGTATTTTCAAGTATTCCCCAAGTGTGCATGTCCCTTGTGTCCCTGGGCGTCCCCGTGTCTTTCCTTTGTCCCCCCAATGTCTTCCAGTGGCCTGAGATTTCCCTCTGTGTCTTCAAGTGCCCCCAGGTGTCCCCCCCTGCCCCTCCATGTGTTCCCCTTCACAGAGCTGGCAGTGTCCCTGCATGCTCCCTGTGTCCCCAAGGCGTGTCCCCATGTCCCTGTGCTGTCCCCTCACGGTGCTGGCAGCGGGCCCCGCTGTATCCAGGGGGGCAGCGGCAGGAGCCATGGACACAGGAGCCACCGTGCAGGCAGGGCTGGGAGGGGTGACAGCCTTCGGCCTCCTCCTCCTCCTCGTCCTCGCAGCGTGGGCCTGGGGACAGCAGGACACGGTCACGGCGGGCGAGGGGTCAGTGTGCACGGCACACACGGGCACAGCCACGTGGGGCACAGGTATGTGCAGTGAGCAGGTGTGAAATGTGTGTGCACTCAGGACAGGTGTGTGCAGTGAACAGGTGTGAGCTGTGTGTGCACACACACGGCACAGGTGTGTGCAGTGAATAGGAGTGAGCTGTGTGTGCACACACACGGCACAGGTGTGTGCAGTGAGCAGGTGTGAGCTGTGTGTGCACACACACAGCACAGGTGTGTGCAGTGAACAGGTGTGAGCTGTGTGTGCACACACACGGCACAGGTGTGTGCAGTGAGCAGGTGTGAGCTGTGTGTGCACACACACAGCACAGGTGTGTGCAGTGAGCAGGTGTGAGCTGTGTGTGCACACAGCACAGGTGTGTGCAGTGAGCAGGTGTGAGCTGTGTGTGCACACACACAGCACAGGTGTGTGCAGTGAGCAGGTGTGAGCTGTGTGTGCACACAGCACAGGTGTGTGCAGTGAGCAGGTGTGAGCTGTGTGTGCACACAGCACAGGTGTGTGCAGTGAGCAGGTGTGAGCTGTGCGTGCACACAGCACAGGTGTGTGCAGTGAGCAGGTGTGAGCTGTGTGTGCACACGGCACAGGTGTGTGCAGTGAACAGGTGTGAGCTGTGTGTGCACACACAGCACAGGTGGGTGCAGTGAACAGGTGTGAGCTGTGCGTGCACACACACAGCACAGGTGTGTGCACTGAGCAGGTGTGAGCTGTGTGTGCACTCAGCACAGGTGTGTGCAGTGAACAGGTGTGAGCTGTGCGTGCACACAGCACAGGTGTGTGCAGTGAGCAGGTGTGAGCTGTGTGTGCACACACACAGCACAGGTGTGTGCAGTGAATAGGAGTGAGCTGTGTGTGCACACAGCACAGGTGTGTGCAGTGAGCAGGTGTGAGCTGTGTGTGCACACAGCACAGGTGTGTGCAGTGAGCAGGTGTGAGCTGTGTGTGCACACACGGCACATACATACAATTCACAGTGCACACACACACGTGCAGCACACACATGCAGTAATGCACACACAGTGCACACATGCATACACGAGCAGCACACACACAGAGTAATGCACACGCAGTGCACACACACACACACACATGTGCAGCACACACTCAGTAATGCACACACACTGCACACACACACACACGTGCAGCACACACTCAGTAATGCACACGCAGTGCACACACACATACACACATGTGCAGCACACATGCAGTAATGCACACGCAGTGCACACACACACACACACATGTGCACCACTAATGCAGTGATGCACATGCAGTGCACACACACATACACACATGTGCAGCACACATGCAGTAATGCACACGCAGTGCACACACACATACACACATGTGCAGCACACATGCAGTAATGCACACGCAGTGCACACACACACACACACATGTGCACCACTAATGCAGTGATGCACATGCAGTGCACACACACATACACACATGTGCAGCACACACGCAGTAACGCACACGCAGTAACGCACACACAGTAATGCACATGCAGTGCACACACGCGTGCAGATGCCCCCCATCCCAGCCCCCGTCCCCGCTCTCACCGCGGGTCCCCGGCCGACACGGTGCGCGGTGGCCGCAGGGCCGCACCCCCCGGCTGCGCAGGAACCGCTCCCGCAGCTCCAGGCGCTTCCCGCTGATGGACACCTGCAGGGACACCGCCCGCTGTCACCGCCTGGGGTCACTTCCCGGCCGGGACACCAACGGGGCCGAGGGGACGCCAATGAGGGGCACCTCTCCAATGAGGGGACATCAACAAGGGGACACCAATGGCACTCTCCAGCCACGGGGGTCACTTCCAACCAAGGGGACACCAAGGGGAGGCGTCACCAACCCAGTGAGGGAACTCCAACAAGGGGATGTGAAGGGAAGTCACCTCCCCAACAACACGGTCACCTCCCAACCAAGGGGATGCTGTCAACAGGGTCATTTTCCCCAGGGGATACCAAGAGGGGTCATCCCCCCAACAAGGGGACATCAGTGGGGGTCACCTCCCACCCCATCAAGAGGATCATGTCCCCAGTATGGGGGAATCCCCTCCCCACCTGAGGGGGATCACCTGCCCTCCAAGGGGACACAAGGGGGGTCTCACCTCTCCAATGCAGCCGTGGAAGGAGGCGTTGGTGGGGGGGCGCAGGGGGGGCTCAGTGCCCCCCAGGTAGAGGGGGCTGCGCAGGTTGAGCCCCTGGCTCTTGCCAGGTGAGGAGCGTTTCACCGGGGCAGCATCATCCACCACCAGTGTCCCATCCTTGTGAACCCGTTCAGCTGTCACCCAATGCCACTGGCCCAGGGCCACTGGCTCTGTGCTCCGCAGCACTGCCGGGCCTGTGGGGACAGGGGTGGCGTTATGGGGGGCACTGGGGGACAACCAGGGATGCTCATGGACCTGAGATGTGCCTTGGGTGATGCTTGAGGACAAGATGACTCCCAAGGACCCCGGTGACGCCCAAAGATCCCAGTGACATTTGGGGACCCCACTGTGGCTCAGGGACCCCTTTCATGGCAGTGAACCCTTGTAACACTGTGTCACTCCCTTACTCCCACGGTCCCCGGTGCCACCTGTCCACAGTGCCCCCTGCCCTGTGCCACCCACCTGAGCCCAGCTCGTAGCGGAACTCGAGGTGGCCACCGATCATGGCCAAGGCCACGTAGTCCTCGACAGGGGCGGCTTTGCCGGCACTGAAGAGCAGGAGCCCGTCGGGTGCCAGCGGCAGGAACTCAACCTCCAGCCGCAGCTCATGGTGCACGTTGGTGAGGGGCGGGTACGAGACGAAGGCTCCCTCCTCATCAAACGATGGCACGTTCACCACCTCACCTGCACATCCCAGTCAGTGCCCAGTGCGGGACCCCACCACCTCCAGCTCCATCTTCAGAGCAACATCCACAGCCTTCATCCCCAGGGCGGGACAACATCCATCCATCCATCCATCCATCCATCCATCCATCCATCCATCCAACCATCCATCCATCCATCCATCCATCCATCCATCCATCCATCCATTCCCCCCTCCATCCCCAACCTTCATCCTCATGATGGGACCCCATCATCCATCTCCAGCCTCTATCCCCAGCCTCCAACCCCACAGTGGGGCCCAATGTCCAACCCCATGGTGACACCCAACCTATATCCCCAGAATGGGACACCAGCCTCCATCCCCATGGTGCCCATCTTTCCAGGCTGGTCTTTATCTCTTGCCAGTGTCCCCAAGGTGGTACCCAGCCCCACCCCATCCCCATCCCCATGTCACCAGGGTGGTCCCAGCCACGTCCCCATCTCCATGGAATGGTCCCCAATCCTACATCCACTTCACCAGGGCAGTCCCAGCCATGTCCCCATTTCCCTGGATGGTCCCCACCCCATCCCCATGTCCCAGGACGGTGCCAGCTGTGTCGCTCACCCTCGGTGCACCTCTCCCCAGTCTTGCCCAGGTGGCAGCGGCAGGTGTAGCCCTGCCCATCTGGCCTGTTGACGCAGGTGGCATCAGGCCCACACGCCTCTGTGGGGTGAGAAGCCATGAGCACCCATCCTGAAGGGACCCTGGATGATGTCCCCATGGAGAGAGTGGCATCACCTACCCGGGTGACAGTGCAAAGCCTGCGAGTACTCGCAGTTGCTGCCAGTGAAGCCGTGGGGACATCGGCAGACATAGGTGCCACTCTCATCGTCCTGGCACACGCCGCCGTTCTGGGTGAGGGGTGACATGGGTGTCAGCAGTGGGCAGGGATGGGTGGGCATCACCTCCTCCCCTCCATCCTCACCTGGCACGGCCGGTCCTGGCAGGTGGGACAATTGGTGACACCGTGTGCCTGCAGGTCCATGTCTCCAAAGGCCACCTCTTCCCCTTGGATGCGGAGCTGGCGCACGCAGCCTGTGAGGTGGTGGACATGGGCAGAACTGTCACGTGATGCCCACGTCCCCTCACCCCGGTGCCCCCCAAAACCCCACACTCACCCATGAAACCCCGGCTGAGCCCCGTCTTTGCCACAGCGCCGATGTCGGGGTACCCTCCCAGGTACAACTCCTCGTTCAGATCCAGCCCTTGGAACTTCCCCTGCAGGCACACGAGGGTGAGCACCAGCTCCAGCACCCTGACCAGCTCCAGCACCCCGACACCCCACCCCAAGGTGATACCTGGGAGGTGCCGTTCACAGCAGGGTGCCCTTCGAGGCCCAGCGAGCCCCAGGTGAGGTTGCGGAGCAGCCGCACGGTGTGGTACTCGCCCAGCCGCAGCGCTGTGGGGTGACGGATGGTGGCCATGCCCGAACCAGCATCAAACCTGGTTTTTTGGAGGTACAAGGGGTGTGGGTGCGTGCTGGCACCCATCTCCCACCTCTCCCATACACCTGCTCATAGGTCTCACCTAAATTCGGGGCGTCCACCCACCAACCCGAAGGAGATGAAGTCGGCACCGCTGTTTTTCCGCTGCCCATTGTACAGGAGAAGCCCTGAGGGGTGGCAGGGGATCAGATGGGACGGTCCCCATCCTGAGATGGGGGACACATCCTAGGGGACTTCAAAATCCTCCCAGGATGGAGGGGAAATCCCCCGTAAACTGGAGGTCTGAGATGAATAGAGAATGGGAGATAAAGTAGGGCAAGTGGAGCCTGAAGGGAGGGGAGGATGAAGGCAGGGAAGGGAGGGGGAAATGATGGAAGGGACGTGAAGGGGGACACAGAGGACACTTGGGGCACACAGGCTCACCATCGGCAGCATCAGGTCGGAAGGTGATGACAATCTCAAACCTCTTGTAGGCGTCCTTGATGGTGGGCAGGGGGAGGAAGGAGCGGGGCGACTGCCCAAAATAGGGGACCACGTGTTCTGCAGGGATGGGAGGGTAAGGAGGAGCAGGGCACACCACCCCCAGTCCCATCCATTCGTCCCTCTGTCTGTCCTCACCTTGGACCTTCAGCACGTAGTACGCTGTCTGCTGGCCGCGGTGGTTGGCAGCCACGCAGGTGTAGACGCCGGCATCCTCGGGGCGCACGGCCGGCAGCGTCAGCACGTTCCCCTGCACCCTGGCACCCGCCGGCAGCTCTCCCTCCAGCTGCAGCACAGCAGAGTGGGGTCAGCCCCCACAAGCAGCCCCCACAACCCCTGCCACCCCCACCCCCCACCCCTCCATTGTACCTTGCTCCAGGTGATCTCTGGCACTGGGAAGCCAGATGCCAAGCACGGCAAAACAGCTGCTGATCCGAGGGACACCTCCTTCACCTCCGGCTGCCCGGCGATTTGAGGAGCGGCTGGGGACGCACGGAGGTGTCACCAACCTGCAGTGACACGGTGTGCGTCCCCCGCTCTGTGTCCCTGTGCCCACCTTGTACGTGGAGGATGACGTGGGACTGGACGGTGCCCACGGCATTGGTGGCGGTGCAGCGATACTGCCCGGCGTCAGCCCGCTCCACCTGCTCGATGGTGAGGGTGCCGGCATGGACCAGCACCCCAGGGCGGATGCGGCCCCCCACTTTGCTCCAGGTGACGTGGGGACGGGGTTCTCCCAAGCCCAGGCACTCCAACTCCACAGTTGTCCCTGCCAGCACTGTCTGCACTGCGGTCCGGATGTTGATCAGGGCCCTGGGGAGAGCTTGGGGGACAGTGGGGATTTGGGGTGAACCCCTGGCACAGGGAGGCATCCCAGTCTGGCACTGGAGTGGGAGATAGGGAGAAACGGGGTTCCTGAAGGGATTTGGGACAAGTGGGGTGGCTGTAGAAAGGGAGAGAGGTCAGAGGTGTTGGGAGTCCTCAACTGAGCATGGTGAGACATGGGGACTACCAGAGTGGTCACGGGTGTGGGAAGAGACAGGGGGCACTGGGGTGTCCATGGGTGTGAAGACAGACTGATTGTGTCGGGATGTCCACAGGCATGGGGAAGGGTGGGAGGTATTGGGGTGCCTGTAGGCTTGAGGAGAGATTTCAGGTCACCATGGGCATTGGGGGCTATTAGGGTACCTGTGTGTGGAGGGAAATGGAAGGTGCTGGGGGGTCCCTTGGTGGGGGGACATGGGGGTCCTGGGGTGCCTTTGGTGGTGGAGGACAGGGCAGGGGGGGTGGACATGTCCCCTGGTGCTGGGATGATGCTCCTACCCTGGACAGTGAGGGTGGCCCTGTCCTCTGCCTGTCCGCCCGGGGCACTGGCCCGGCACACATACACGCCCTGAGCCCCCGACGCCAGCTCCGGCATCCTGCGGGGACACAGCCAGGGTGAGGGACCCCACGGGAGACACTGCGGGGGTCCCACCTCCTGTGGGGGTCCCTGTCTCATGTTCCTTACCTCAGCACCCCGTCCCGCACGCTGTGGTTGGGGGGCAGCTCCCCACCTTCCTTCAGCCACTCCACACGGGCACGGGGGTCCCCAGAGACAGAGCAGGCGAATTCAGCAGTGCCACCCACCCCCTTGACGAGGCTCCCTGGTGTCACCCGCACCACCAAGGGACCACCAGCGATGTCCCCACCTTCACCAGTATCACCTGGAAAGGATGCAGAGCCCCATTGGTACCCAGCGGCACTTGCATCATCCCTGTGGGATGCAGATCCCCAGTGGTACCCAGGAACACCAGGATAACCGGGGTGGGATGCAGACCCCCAGTGGGACCCAGGAACACCAGGATAACCGGGGTGGGATGCAGACCCCCAGTGGGACCCAGGAACACCAGGATAACCGGGGTGGGATGCAGACCCCCAGTGGGACCCAGGAACACCAGGATAACCGGGGTGGGATGCAGACCCCCAGTGGGACCCAGGAACACCAGGATAACCGGGGTGGGATGCAGACCCCCAGTGGGACCCAGGAACACCAGGATAACCGGGGTGGGATGCAGACCTCCAGTGGTACCCAGGAACACCAGGATAACCGGGGTGAGATGCAGACCCCCAGTGGTACCCAACGGCACCACCCAGGGGGATGTGGAGCCCCAGAGGTACCCGTCAGTGCCGGGATCGCCTGGGCAGGAGGCAGAGCTCCGAGGGCACCCGGCAGCACTGCCATCACCCAACGCGGAGCACCCCCGGTACCCGGGGATGGGCTCACCATGAACAGCCACACGGGCGAAGGCCTCGGCAGTGCCAACGCGGTTGGTGACGAGGCAGCGGTAGGTGCCGGAGTCGGCGGGGGCCGCGGGGCTGAGGCGGAGGAGGGCGGCGCGGTGGGCCACACGCGCCGAGAGGCTGCTGTTCACCTTGTCCCAGGTGTACTGCAGCGGGGGGGTGCCGTGGGCCAGGCACAGCAACTGGAACGCGTCACCTGCCCGCACTGCCGTGTCCTCCGGGAGGATGGTGGCATATGGAGGTGCTGTGGGATAAGGGGAGCCGTCAGCCATGATGGGGCCAGGAATGGGTCAGCGGGGCAAGGAGGGTGTCGGTGAGGGGTGTAGGGGGTGATGGAGATGGCCATGTGTTGGGATGGATGAGAGTTGGATGGATCCATGAGAAAGAGGTGGATAGAGGAGTGAGAAAGGATGGAGACGTGGATGGCTAGGATGGCCAGGAGTGATGGATGAAACCACCAGGAAGGAAGGGATGGATGGGTGGATGGGTGGATGGATGACTGGAGAGTCTGAGAGGAGATGGCAAGTTGGGTGTGTGCTGGGATGGATGAGATGGATGATGCACAAGGAAAAGATGGATGCAGGAGACAGGAAATGTAGAGTTGGATGTGAGCTGGAAGGATTGAATGATGGATGAATGTAGCAGGAAGGCATGGATGGATAAATTTGAGGGGAGATTGAGAAACAAGTGTATGCTGGGATGGATCACATGGATGGATGCACAAAGAAGAGATGGATAGAAGAGTTAGGAGAAGGATGTGAGCTAGGATGGTTGAGTGATGGATGAACCCACAAGGAAGAGGTAGGTATATGGGTGGATGGATCAATGACTGGCAGAGTTTGAGAGCAGATGGTGGTTGGGCATGTGCTGGGATGGATGAGATGGATGATGCACTAGGAAGGGACAGATGGAAGGGTGTGAGAGGAGATGGAGAGATGGCGTGTGCTGCGATGAACAAGAGATGGGTGGATGCACAAGGATGAGATACATGGAGGGGTGTGAGAGGAAACAGAGGAATGTCAGCTGGAGTGGGTGAGCAATGGATGAGTCCACCAGGAAGGGATGGATGGAGGGCGTGAGAGGAGATGGAGAGATGAACATGAACTATGATGGATGAGGGATGGGTGAATTCACAAGGACAAAATGGATGGAAGAGTAAGGAGGTGGGGAGATGGGTGTGTGCTAGAATTGATGAATCCACAAGGAGAACACAGATGGAGAGGTCTGAGCAGAGATGGAGAGATGGTCATGAGCTGTGATGGATGAGTGATGGGTGAATCCACAAGGAAGAAAGGGATGTTAGAATAAAGAGATAGAGATATGGGTGTGTGCTAGGGATGAACGAGATGGATGGATCCATGACGAAAAATGGAAGGAGAGATATGAACAGAGATAGAGAGATGGGCTTGAGCTGGGATGGATGAGCCATGGATGGATCCACAATGAATGGTTAGATGGATGGATGAGAGAGCAGAAGTGGAGAGGGACATGCACAGGGATAGGACAAGAAGGGGGACACACCCACGGGAAGGGTTGGTGACGGAGCTTGAGAGGAGGAGGATGAGTGCTGCGATGGAGCAAGGATGGTCCTGCGAGGAAGGGCTGGATGTAAGGGTGGAGGTGGCCACATGCAGAGGAAGGATGGGTGATGGCCACAGCGGAGGTGGCAGCAGGAACCCAGCGGCGCCCCAAACCCCTGCTGTTCCCTTCTTACTCTCTACATCGAGGGTGACGAAGACTTCGGTGGAACCGACAGGGCTGCTGGCATTGCAGATGTACTGGCCCGAGTCCTGCTGCGCGGCACGAGGGATGACCAGGCTGCCGTTCACCACGCGGTGCTGCCAGGGCAGGGGTGCCCGCAGCTTCGACCACTCAATCCGGGGCACTGGGTCACCTACAACCACATCGTGCCCATCACCGTGGTGTCAGGTACTGCTCAGAACATCCCTTCTCCACCACTGTCCTCCAGGCTCCCCATACCTCTGGCCATGCAGTGCAGTGTGGCGGTGTCCCCAGCCACCACGGTGACAGTGGATGGTGCGGTGACCTCGGGGGCCCCGGGGTGCTGCTGCGCTGACTCCACGCTGACATCCACCCGTGCCTGCGCCGAGCCCAGGGCACTGTGCGCCGTGCACACGTAGGTCCCGGCGTGCTCCGGCTTGGCCGGTGAGAGCTGGTGGGGACAGGGTGGGGATGAGCACCAGGCACTCCCGGGTGCCCCATGGTGCCCCTGGGTGCCCACTCACCTGCAGGATGGCCTGGCTGTCCATGTGCAGCAGCGTTTGGTGCTCCACCTTCTGCCGGGAGCCCAGCCGGCTCCAACGCACCAGCGGCCGCGGCTCACCCCGGCCCAGGCACTCCAGGCTCAGGGATTTGCCCTCCTTCACTGTCACAGGGCCTGGTGGCATCACTGACACCGTGGGGGCACCTAGAGAAGGAGGAGGGCATTGTGGTGGGGATTGGGACACTACCATGAAGGGCAGCTGGAAGGTGCCTGGCTATAGGGGCACCCATCACCCTGGGAGCATTGGGAGCATGGGAGGAAATGAGCATGAGTGTGGGGATGGGGACACAACATCTCAGGAGCTTCCGAAGCCCATGGAGGACATCTGCAACTGGGATGGGGACATCACAACTCCTAGGGTCCCTGGAAGGACACCAGCATGGGGACATGGGCACGACCACTCCAGGAGCACCTGAAGCATGGAAAGGAGATGGGGATAGGGACACCATCACCCCAGTGGTATGTGGATGACATGGAGGACACCAGCATGGTAACAGGAAGACCACCCCGAGGGCACCAGGAGCACATGTAGGACATAGGTATGGGGACACATGTGCCCTGAGAACACCTGGAGCACATGGAGACAGGGGCAGGGTCACCATGGCCACCTCATACCTTGCACCACGAGGTTGACGACGCTGCTGGCGACGCCGAAGCGGTTGGAGGCCACACAGTGGTAGGCGCCCTGGTTGCTCACGTGGGCACCGGTGATGGAGATGACTGAGCCGTTGGCACTGATCTTCACATTGTCTGGGCAAGGAGG